>NC_089219.1:100749820-101964820 GCF_963924675.1 Phocoena phocoena
CATTACTGGAGATTAGATAATATTTACTGAAGTGAACCTTTTGAAGATCTTTATGGAGCTTTGTAGAAAGACAAAAGAAATGGATAATACAGTTTTTGTTCTTCTAGTGTAAATGTAATTGAGGAAATAAGATACACATGAAACCTTAACTCTTGCAAACCTCATACAAACATGGACTGATTAATATGATGCCATCTGAGGTTTAGCTCAGTGATACTGAGTCCATGTCTGCTCATAACTAAAGCCTGACCCTTTCTTAGGTCTCCTGAGCAGTAAGACCAAGCCAGTGGCTTCAGTGAGTGGGCAGTCATCTGGATGCTGTATCACCCCCACAGGATATCGAGCTCAGCGCGGGGGGACCAGCGCAGCACAGCCACTCAACCTTAGCCAGGTAAGCACTAGGGGCCGCTGCCTTCTCTTTGGGGCCCCCGCTATTGTTACTCTCTGGAGAACCCTGCTTCTGGCTGGACTGCTGAATAAAGCCAAATGAAGCCCCTTTTGTGTCAAACAATTTGGTGTTCCATGGCCTGTGTCATATCTGTATGTGTTGTGTCTCTTCATTCCCTCTGTAAGTGTGTTCAGAATGTACGTTCCAGGTTTTCCATCAGACCTCCCTAGTCTATCCTGGAAGATTAGAGAAATGTGTGGAATTTAGAAAGTGCCTAGGATGCTTTAGTTCTTGCCTCGTTCTGCACCACCACGTGCATTGAGACTAGATTCTCTTTCTTTATCTCCTGGGTCATAAATAACCTGAGCCTTACTCTGTTTACTTGAAGCAAGAGACAGTGAAAAAGCTTTCTGGATACTTAATCAACTGGTTCTAGTCTTACGTGGTGCTTGAGTCTGGGATTTGGGGCTTTTTTCTCCCCATCTGATCCTCTGATGGGGTGGGGAGGGTCACTATTCTATTTGTGTTCACTTTTTCCTCAGCTGAAATTCTGGTGCTTGTATGATGTCTACTAGTAGTGAGAAAGTGTAAATATGAGGGTGTAACTGTGTGGTTGTGTGTGTGTGAGAGAGAGAGAGCACATGCAAGTGCAAATATAAGTTCGAGTCAGTGCATGTGTCTTGGGCTCCACAGTTCAAGAGGGATATGAAAAACTTAGAGGAGAGCAAGAGAAAACAATGGCAAGGAAGAAAGGTTAGGAAAAATTCAGTCACTGATGCCAGAATAGGGTGAGTTGAGTCGACAGTTATTTACTTGCAGGAGTGAGTAACCCTATGAACTCTTGATTTCCCCCTTTCCTCTGTCATACTTGAGAGCAAACTGCTGCTGTCTGGGCTGGGTTAGGATCTATTCTGCCAGGAGGCAGAGGGATGGGTGGCTGACTTCTGACAGCATTGCCAGTCTGGGAGATTCTATGCTATGGCAGCCCAGAAGCAGTATGAGTTAGAACCTCAACTCTCAAATTGGCCTTTCGTGCCCTGAGCCAGGGTGACCTCAAGATTCCTCACTTCCTTCTTCCTCCTTCCAGAACCAGCAATCATCATCAGCTCCAACCTCGCAGGAGAGAAGCAGCAACCCTGCCCCCCGCAGGCAGCAGGCGTTTGTGGCCCCGCTCTCCCAAGCCCCTTACGCCTTCCAGCATGGCAGCCCACTACATTCGACTGGGCACCCACACCTGGCCCCAGCCCCTGCTCACCTGCCAAGCCAGCCTCACCTGTATACGTATGCTGCCCCCACTTCTGCTGCTGCATTGGGCTCCACCAGCTCCATTGCTCATCTCTTCTCCCCGCAGGGCTCCTCAAGGCATGCTGCAGCGTATACCACCCACCCTAGCACTCTGGTGCACCAGGTCCCTGTCAGTGTTGGGCCCAGTCTCCTCACTTCTGCCAGCGTGGCCCCTGCTCAGTACCAACACCAGTTTGCCACCCAGTCTTACATTGGGTCTTCCCGAGGCTCAACCATTTACACTGGATACCCACTGAGCCCTACCAAGATCAGCCAGTATTCTTACTTGTAGTCGGTGAGTATGAGGGAGGAGGGGTCAGAGTTCTTAATGGGCTGTGATGAGCTCCTCCCTCACCCTCTCCTGAAACTCCTTAGCCAGCAACTTGCTCTGCAGGGGCCCACTGAAGCAGAAGGCTTTTCTCTGGGGAACCTGTCTCAGTGTTGACTGCATTGTTGTAGTCTCCCAAAGTCTGCCCTATTTTTTAATTCTTTATTTTTGTGACAGCATTTTTGGTATTTGGAAGAGTTCAGATGCCCATCATCTGCAGTTACCAAGGAAGAGAGATCATTCTGAAGTTAACCTTTGAAAAATATTTTCTCTCTCTGACTTGATTTCTATAAATGCTTTTAAAAACAAGTGAAGTTCCTCTTTATTTAACTTTATTTTATTGTAATTGCTGGTCAGAGGAAAAATGCTGATAGAAGGACTTGAAATCTGATAACAAGAAAAGAAAAATCATGACTTTCTGCTCGTTTAAAAACCAAGACTTCATTGCTTATCTTAAGAGCAGCTTGCACAAGTCTGTATTTTACTATCTTGCATTTCTCCTCAAAATTTTACCTTTGCTAATGGGACATTTAAGCTTACAGTGTTTTAATTTTGTTTTCATGTCATGTTATATTTAGTGGGAAATTGTTATTTTTGCAAAACTGGTTACATACTACTCTCTGTTACTGTTGGGATTCTCTCAGTTGCTCCTGTGTTTGTTACTAAAGTAGTGTTAAAAAGGCAGCTCACCATTTGCTGGTAACTTAGTGTGAGAGAATCCATACCTAACCGTGAAAGCACCAGGTATTCTTTCTAAATGAACCCTGTGCATTCTTTTTAAATTATTTTAAAAAAGTCCTTCTCTCTCTGATTTAGCTTAAATTTTATTATTGGAAAAGCCATTAAGGTGGTTATTATTGTATGGTGGTAGTTGTTTTATTATATGCAAAATCTCTTTGTATTATGCGATACTGGCATTGATGAGCTTTGCCTAAAGGTTGTTGGCATCGATGAGCTTTGCCTGAATATTAGTATGAATTTTCAATAATACACCTCTTTCTCTCTTTGCCTCAGCTCTCCCTTCATTCTATGTGATTTATTTGGGGAGAAAGCTAAAGGATCTGAAACCGGATAAGAAACGTTGTGTATAGCTTTTATACTTTAAAGTAGCTTTCTTTGTATGCCAGCAGCAAATTGAATGCTCTCTTACTAAGACTTATATAATAAGTGCATGTAGGAATTGCAAAAAATATTTTAAAAATTTATTACTGAATTTAAAAATATTTTAGAAGTTTTGTAATGGTGGTGTTTTAATATTTTGCATAATTAAATATGTACATATTGATTAGAAGAATATAACAAGCAATTTTTCCTGCTAACCCAAAATGTTATTTGTAATCAGATGTGTAGTGATTACACTTGAATTGTGTATTTAGTGTGTTTCTGATCCTCCAGTGTTACCCCGGAGACGGAATTGATGTCTCCATTGTATTTAAACCAAAATGAACTGATACTTGTTGGAATGTATGTGAACTAATTGCAATTATATTAGAGCATATTACTGTAGTGCTGAGTGAGCAGGGGCATTGCCTGCAAGGAGAGGAGACCCTTGGAATTGTTTTGCACAGGTGTGTCTGGTGAGGAGTTGTTCAGTGTGTGTCTCTTCCTTCCCTTTCTCCTCCTTCCCTTATTGTAGTGCCTTATATGATAATGTAGTGGTTAATAGAGTTTACAGTGAGCTTGCCTTAGGACGGACCAGCAAGCCCCTGTGGACCCTAAGCTGTTCACTGGGATTTATCAGAACAGGATTAATAGCTGTGTTGTGTATATGCATTGTTCTCAGTTTCCCTGCCAACACTGAAAAATAAAAACAGCAGCTTCTCTTTTTTACCGCCACCTCTACCCCTTTCCATTTTGGATTCTCAGCTGAGTTCTCACAGAAGCATTTTCCCCATGTGGCTCTCTCACTGTGCATTGCTACCTTGCTTCTGTGAGAATTCGGGAAGCAGGTGAGAGGAGTCAAGCCAATATTAAATATGCATTTTTTCTTTTTTCTTTCTTTTTTTTAAGTATGTGCAATCACTTTTAGATGAGATTTATTTTTTCCTTTTCCCATGTGGCAGTCCTTCCTGCAAATAGTTGATATTCCTAGTAAAATATTTGCTTGTTGAAAAAAACATGTAACAGATGTGTTTATACCAAAGAGCCTGTTGTATTGCTTCCCACATCCCCAATACTATGAGGAGGAGTTTTGTGAAGCCGCTGGTGACAGGGAACTCAAAGAAAGGTTTCTTAGCCGGTGAAGAATATTTAGAAGGAACCAAAGCCTGTTGAGCCATCGGGCTTTTGAGGTTTCTTTTTAACAACTTGTGTATTCTTGGGGCCCTTCAAACTGTGAAAGTGTCCTTGTACTCTCAGCTCCTACACGGATCTGGGTCAAGTAGAGAGTACTGGGGATGGCAAAGTTCCTGCCCATTAAGATTTGGGGGAAGAAGGTTAACCCTAAGATGTAGACATGTTCCATCTGAACTGAAAATTATGTATTTGAGGGATAAGTCTAGGACTGGTTCTTTGTAGAGATGGTGTCAAGGAGGTGCAGGATGGAGATGGGAGATTTCATGGAGCCTGGTCGGCAAGCTCTGTACCAGGTTGAACACCGAGGAGCTGTCAAGGTATTTGGAATTTCTTCATTGTAAGGAGGAAGGGCTTTCAAGATGGGGCAGATAGTCAGTATAGCCTACCAGGAACATGTTGGTGTTTTCTACTTTTTTTTTTTTATCATTATTTTGTGTTTTCAGCATTATATTGATCAAGATACCCAAGCAGTTTGTATAGTTTCTGTCACTAGTGTTATACAGTTTTATGGTCAGCGTGTGCAATCTTTGTGTCTCTTTTTGCCAAGCGCATTCTCATTTTCATGCTCAAAGGCAGATCTAGTTTCTAATGGAAATATTTTTTGTTCCTTATCTTTACAAGGGATAAGATTTGTTGTTTTTGTAAGAAATGAGATGCAGGAAAAAAACACTCCACTCCTGCGCACCCTACCCCCCACCCTCAGTCCAGTAAGTGGATACCACTTAAGATAGGAGTCTTCACGGGGAGAAGACAATACCAAGAGCTTATATTGTTACCATAATCACCTTACTAGCAGTGTGTGGCTTTAAGAATTTTAGAGATCTTCAGTATTAGTTTTGCAAATTGGCATTTCAGATTTACCAAGATAAAAATCCATCTGTGTCTGCTGAATGTGTATGTGCTCAGTGTGGCTTTAGATTCTGTCTCTGGGGCTTAACATTGCTGGCCCTGACAGGATGGGGGAAGCTCCAAGAATAAAGTGAGCAGCTGGCCCAGGTCACAGTGGCCTGACCTCAGACCAGCTTAAGGCTTTAAGTCCTGTCAGAACTTGTATTTCCAGCTTCTCCCCTTCAGGGTGAGAGAGAAAATGGGAAGGGTTAGGTACAGCCACTCTAGGCTCATCAGGACACTTGATCACTCCGGAGCTTTTAGTAGCTTCCAGGAAGTGATACTATGGTCAGTGCTCAGCTAAAATCCCAGCCCCAGGAATGAGAACTTCATTTAAACAGTTCTGACCATCCATCGTCCTCCACTAGAGGGGCTAAACTTGACTGCCCTTAGCCAGGCAAGCGCAGTAGTGTGTGTTTTATTCAGCATTATTATGCAAAAACCCACTGGTTAGGATGGTTTGTTTTAGGATAGGAAATGAAATTGCCTCTCAGTGACAGGAATGACCCAAGCCTGCTTCCTGTTTCAATTTTTTTTTTTTAACTGATGGATGGTGCAGCATGTCTACATGGTTGTTCGTTGCTAAACTTTATATAATACGTGGTTTTGATTCAGCTTGAAAAATAATCTCACTACATGTAGCAGTACATTTTATGTACATTATATGTAACGTTAGTATTTCTGCTTTGAATCCTTGATATTGCAATGGAATTCCAAGTTTATTAAATGTATTTGATATGCTAGTTATTGTGTGCGATTTAAACTTTTTTTGCTTTCTCCCTTTTCTGGTTGTGCGCTTCCTTTTATGACAAGCCTCTAGAAACAGTTTCTGAGAATTACTGAGCTATGTTTGTAATGCAGATGTACTTAGGGAGTATGTAAAATAATCATTTTAACAAAAAGAAATAGATATTTAAAATTTAATACTAACTACGGGAAAAGGGTCCATTGTGTAAAAACATAGTTTATCTTTGGATTCAATGTTTGTCTTTGGTTTTACAAAGTAGCTTGTATTTTCAGTATTTTCTACATAATATGGTAAAATGTAGAGCAATTGCAATGCATCAATAAAATGGGTAAATTTTCTGATTCATGTGGCTGTTCTTGACTTCTCTTATAGGGGTACAAAGGGGATCAACAATTGGCATCTTTGGAGTGGCTAAATACATTGCATCTGAATGCCAGTAGAGTGTTAGAGACAACTTCATTCTTCATACAAATCTCCGCCCCAGAAATAAATAGCGGTCGGTAGGGAATACTTCCCAAGAATGGAGTGTCCAGGGCCCTAACTTAAGATCATCTGGATCTGGCCCTTTGAAAGATGCAGAAACTTCTGACACAAGCTAATTAAACTTTGCTTCCTAGCACGCTCCACCAAACATCTAAAGTACCAGAATGCAAATAAGAATAACCACAAGATGATGCTATTTTCCCCTCCTTTCAGAAAGCTGCACTGTTAGAAGAATCTTTTTTTTTCTTTTTATAACATCTTTATTGGAGTATAATTGCTTTACAATGGTGTGTTAGTTTTTGCTGTATAACAAAGTGAATCAGCTATACATATACATATATCCCCATATCTCCTCCCTATCCCACCCCTCTAGGTGGTCGCATCTCCCTGTGCTATGCGGCTGCTTTCCACTAGCTGGCTGTTTAACATTTGGTAGTGTGTATATGTCCATGCCACTCTCTCACTTCATCCCAGCTTACCCTTCCCCCTCCCCATGTCCTCAAGTCCAAGGAGTAGGTTTTTTTTTTTCTTTAGAGGAGGACTTTGGCTCAGATTTCTCTTAAGTGAGTGATTAAAGTAAAATTTCTCCTGATAAAGAATTAGAGATTTGTCTAGATTCATCACTGCGGGGCTCTGAATAAATGCTATGCTCATTTGACTTCTTTTGACGCATGTGTTTCAGGACAAGTCTATCTTACAGCGGCCATTAATTTTTTGGGCTCCTGTAGTCATAGTTGGGATATGGAAATGAGAAACATTTAGAAACACCCTTTTGGGCCATAACCAAGAGAAGTTATATCTGTTCTCTCCCATTAGTAGGGAAGTCAGAGTACATTTATTTTGATTTAGACTGCAACATATATATTTTTCATTTTTTTTTCCTAAATAAATGAATGTAAAATTAGTGTGAACTCACTGAACACTCCCCAGTTTGGGTAAGAGAATATGCCTAGAAACTTTCGGGCAAAGAAAAACTGTATATAGAAAGACTGCAGCCAGTCTCACTTCCAGATAATCAAGAATTAATTTACTAATTTCTCAATGACCTCTTTTGGGTTTTGTTTTTTAGTTTTAATCTCAGATACATTCTCTTTCTTAGGCTAAATCAGAGAGAGATTGGGATAGCCCCATAAGTAATTGGATAGTCCGTGGGGAAAGCTGCATTTTAATCACGAAAACCCCTGTAAATTCAATCTACTTGGCTTGCTTTGCGGGAAATTTTCCACTGGAGGTGAACTTGGTTTCCCTATTAATTCTGAGATGACACCAGGTGCTTAGCACAAGATGGCGCCAGTGAGCTGTAGAAGAAGGTACTACAGATTTGACCACTCTGGCCTTTCTTCCCACCCCTTCCCCTCAAACCTCATCTCCCCTGCTTCCAGCTTCCACTAAAGGCAGAAAACAATCCATGCTGTTATTGCTGGGAAAGGAAAGGATTAACGAAGGATGGTTCTTAAGTCAGCATTGGAAGCATTCTAAAGCAGGAATAGAGTTTGCTAAGTTTCCTCCGGGGCCTCTGCCTCCCCCTACTAGCTCCTTTTCCTGGGTGACTGCCCAGAAGGCCTTTGCCCTAGGGTTTCCAATCTTCTCCTCTCCTGGGGAGCCCACGGCCTAGGCGGGAGGCGGTTAAGCCTTCTGGCTGCTCTGCAATAGGGCCATCTGTGTTTGATCAATCCAAGCGGAAAGGAGGGGGTGGGGCCCGTAGAGGGACTGTGAAAGCATTCCAGAGTAGTGAGAGAGCCCCGAGATCCTGCAAGAGAGAAGGCACCGCCCCCAGCCCGGCCTCCAAAGCTAACCCGCCGGCTTGAGTGGAAGAGGCCGTGTGCACACGACTACACACTTGGTCTACCCTGGCCCTACTCTCCCGCAGCCATGGGGCCCCGCACCCCGCTCCTTATCTTGTTCCTTTTGTCTTGGTCGGGACCCCTTCGAGGACAGCAGCACCACCTTGTGGAGTACATGGAACGCCGACTAGCTGCCTTAGAGGTAGGTGTCTCCTTTCTCTTCTGGCCCAGCCTGGAAGGATTCCACATCTCCTGTTGATTCAACCAGTTTGTCAGGGATGTGGGGATGACAAATTAGGGCTCTTGTAAGAACCTACAGAAAACTCCATCTTTTAATAAGAGGGTCCTCAAAATTGCAAGTCCCCCTCTTTCCCCACATACAGAAAGCAATTCCAAAGCACATAGACCTTTGTGTTTCACCCCTGGGACTAGATGGGATAAGGGAAGAGTGGAAATTGAGAGCTAGAATTATGGGAATGCATCTCAGGATGAGCTGATGATTCTTTTAAAAGCTGGAAGTTCTCAGAGAATCTGCAACTTTCTGCCTTTTTAACAGCTTGGAGTCTGTAGCATCCTAATTCCCAAGAGGAGGATCATATAATGGAGCAGAGGTCCCTTCTCACCCTCATGCACTTAGACTGCCCTAGAGGCTCAGAGAAGTCAGTGGCACTGCTCACAGCACGGCCGGAGGATGCAAGGTCGGGATTGGGGCCTAGATGGATCTTAGCTGAGCTCTTTGCACATTTTAGCATCTTGAACATTTGGTTTTCTCTCTGTGGAGGTGGAAGGGGATGCTGATGTCTGGCTGAGTTTTGCTTTTTCCCATTCCTGACTCCCTGGTTGGGCCTCTCCCTGCCTGAGAGTTGTAACCCTTAGGCCCTCCTTCCTGCTGCCCCATCCCTTTAGGAACGGCTGGCCCAGTGCCAGGACCAGAGTAGTCGGCATGCTGCTGAGCTGCGGGATTTCAAGAACAAGATGCTGCCGTTGTTGGAGGTGGCCGAGAAGGAGCGGGAGGCACTCAGAACTGAGGCTGACACCATCTCGGGGAGAGTGGACCGTCTGGAGCGGGAGGTGGACTATCTGGAGACCCAGAACCCAGCCCTACCCTGTGTAGAGGTTGACGAGAAGGTGACTGGAGGCCCTGGGGCCAAAGGCAAGGGCAGAAGAAACGAGAAGTACGATATGGTGACAGGTAAGCAATCTGAAACAGACCCCTGTATTCTTCCTTGGTTCTTCCCCTTTTTTCTCCTTATCCCAGTCCATTTGGCTCTGTCTTCTAGAATCTGTTTTAGGGAAATCTCTGTACTATCAGGTTCATTAAGGAGAGTTTCTGGGGACCCAGGCCTCTGTGGTGCTCTTTGCCCCAATCCTCCATGAGAGTGGAGGCGTCCACTGGGCAAAGGCCCAACTGTTCTCCAAATAGCCCACCCTGGGGGGTTCCTGCAGTGAGCATCTAACTCTTGCCTGTTTTCCCTTGTCCTGTGCTTTTCTCCTTTCCCACCAGACTGTGGCTACACAATCTCTCAGGTGAGATCAATGAAGATCCTGAAGCGGTTTGGTGGCCCAGCTGGTCTGTGGACCAAGGATCCACTGGGGCCAGCAGAGAAGATCTACGTGCTGGATGGGACCCAGAATGACACAGCCTTTGTCTTCCCAAGGCTGCGTGACTTCACCCTTGCCATGGCTGCCCGGAAAGCTTCCCGAGTCCGGGTGCCCTTCCCCTGGGTAGGCACGGGCCAGCTGGTATATGGTGGCTTTCTTTACTATGCCCGGAGGCCCCCTGGAGGACCTGGAGGGGGCGGTGAGTTGGAGAACACTTTACAGCTCATCAAATTCCACCTGGCAAACCGAACAGTGGTGGACAGTTCAGTATTCCCAGCAGAGGGTTTGATCCCCCCGTACGGGCTGACGGCAGACACGTACATAGACCTGGCAGCTGATGAGGAGGGCCTTTGGGCTGTCTATGCCACCCGGGAGGACGATAGGCACTTGTGTCTGGCCAAGTTAGACCCGCAGACACTGGACACAGAGCAGCAGTGGGACACACCATGTCCCAGAGAGAATGCTGAGGCTGCCTTTGTCATCTGTGGGACCCTATACGTTGTTTATAATACCCGCCCTGCCAGTCGGGCCCGCATCCAGTGCTCCTTTGATGCCAGTGGCACCCTGACCCCTGAAAGGGCAGCACTCCCTTATTTCCCCCGCCGATATGGTGCCCACGCCAGCCTCCGCTATAACCCCCGAGAGCGCCAGCTTTACGCCTGGGATGATGGCTACCAGATTGTCTATAAGCTGGAGATGAGGAAGAAAGAGGAAGAAGTTTGAGGGAGCTAGTCTTGTGTTTTGAATCTCTTTCACCTCCATACATTTATATCCCGACTAAATTTCCTGCTCATCATTCCGGGCAAGTTGTGATTCACATCTCATATTTTCAACCAATGGAAGCCAAATTCTCATTGCCCCTTCATTTCACATGGGACTCCAGATCTTGAGGAATCCTTTTAGAGCTAAAAGAGAGAAAGCCCTAAATGTTCACTCCTCTCTTGCCCCATGTCAGCAGATTTCAGGCCGGTGAAAGATGAGCCAGTTCCAGAGCTCTGACCCTTATACATATGGAGGCGACCCCAGTGAACAGGCAACAGAATATTTCTTGCCTCAGTGCGAGTCAGGGGAGAGAGAGGGCTAGGAGGAGATGTTAGACTCTGCCCTCTCTCCCTTCTCCCTTCAGTGCCCTAGAGGATGGAGCTCGTTCTGTACTGCAGCGTTTTGCATTAAAAGGAAAATCCACTGCTCCTTGCCTGTGTTTGTTTGGGGTAGCCCTCAGATCAGATTTCTCCCCGTGATCATCCATCTTCTCCTCTGCCACATCCCCGCTCCTTAAACCGCATTAGGGACTTGGCTGGGCTCCCTTGCCTAGCGAGAGGGGCTTCTCCAGTTTCAGACTTCACTGGGAGGTGCCTGGGGAGGCGGCAAAATCCCAGGACTTCCAGAGGCTGGGGCAAAAGCCCCCGGTGCCCACCGTCCTCCGCAGCAGCCCTCCCAGAACCACCAGCAGCACCACGCCTCCGGGAGGTTTGATGCAGACAATGGGGTTTAGTCGAATGTGGAAACCAGAGCCCTGAATGCGTGTGGGTTCTGTAAGAACTTTAAGCCTCACCTCTGAAGTGGAGTCTGCCCCCCAGGACCGAACCCCACTCCCATCTCCAGCATCAAGCTCATCACCAGGGCCAGGTTGCACAATCGCGCTTGGTCTGAACCGCTCTGATTTTCCTGCTGCCACGGCGTCTGCGGTTTGGGCGAGGAGGAGGGGCAGTGACCACGTCCCAGATGTTAGTCTTACCAGTTTCCCAACACATCCCTCCCGCCACCCTCCTCACCCCCACTTACCTACCCCAGTCCTGGAACCTGGCTGAAGTCTGTCCAGAAGTCCCGGAAACTTAACCCTTTCCTGCCTAGCACTCTGGCCTCTGGGCTGCAATTGCGGAAGGCCATCTGGGGAAGGGAGAAGGGAGAAAGGACAGGAGGAGACCGTGGTTTCGGACTCCAGTCTCTAGGCATCTGCTGAGCTCTGTACCAGGCCCCGCTCCAGCCTCATCCTCATGTCCAACTCTCCGGAGCAAGGCCATCTGATGGACAAGATCCACTGCTTAGACTGTGAAGTTGACCTCAAGCAGCCCTGGGAGTCCTCCTGGTTATTTACCCCTTGGGGGGGGAGGAGAAAGGGACCCGGTCTTCTCCCCCCACCCCTCCCCCACCCCCGAGGTAGGGTGGATCAGTCAGGACCCTGTGATCCTCCTTTTGTCTTCTTCCCTCCCCAGGCAGAGCTGCTCCTGACGTAGGTTGGCGAGGCAGGGGAAATGAAAGGCAGTGAAGCACCTCACAAAGACGCTATTGTGGGGAGCCTGGGCGGGCGGAGGCTCGCTCCCATTCAGTTGTCTCTAATATGGGGCTGGCAGCAGTAATCACCGCCTGTCAGCCCACAGAGGGGTCTGCCCACGGAACATCTGGCTCTAGCAGCGCGCGGTTCGCTGAGGAGGGCGTGGAGGAGGGAGGGAGTTCTCGGTGGGGGCCGGGCCCTGAGGAGGGGTGTGTGGGCACGTGCACACATGGGGGGAGCTCGTCTCCTTAGTGTGACACCACTGTGTGAGAGGGTGAGGCCCTGTCTGTAGAGGCATCTTGATCCAGCACCAGTTGCCAGAAACAGCTTTTTGACGACCCTGGGGAGGGAATAGCTCGGAGACTCTGTGTGTAGATGACATCAGTGTGAGGAGTGAGTACCAACACCGGGTCCTTCCACCTCACAATGTGTGTGCCTGTCTTTGTGGCATCTTTTTTCCCCTGGTTCCTCAATGAGGGAAGACGCAGCTTTTTTTTTTTTCTTGCTTAAAGTTTCTTTGGAAAAGTTCACTCAGACTTTTCTGAAAGGGCAGAAATCTCTGGGGCCTTGTCACTTACTACTTTTTCCTTTTTGTTTTTCTTTTTTGGCTTGTGTACAATAGCTGGGCTATTTTGGAAGCGTTTTAGACGGTGAGTGGAACTGTGTGGGCAGATCCAGTGAACTGTCCAAATTCATTAAGCTTAATTATCTGCTGGCAAGGACAGAGCCTCTGTGGCTGAATCCTATCATCAAAAAGCAGCCTCACTGCTCCTTCTCAGACCCTCCATAACATGTCACTTGACAGAAACGGGTTATGCCCTCTGGTTTGAGTTGACAGTGGGAAGACAGTGGGAAGCAGAGGCCCTATGGGGTAAAAAGGCGTGAAGAGTCCAAAGAGAAGTTCCACGTGTGTCCCCAACACCCGGCCCTAAGACAGTGAAAGCCGGGGATGGGGTTGTGGGAATAACGTCAAGAAGCAGGAAGGACCTCTGCTGTGGAGACAGCTGTCTGCCAGATCTCTGGTCCAGGCACTGCCTCTCTATCACAAGGCAGGGTTGAGAGGGCTCCCTTTACCCCTATTCTGCCCTCAGAACTCCCCACCCTAACTTCCCAGCTCTCCTCTTTGTTCTCAATAGCCTTTCCTCCCTGGTGCTGGTCTTTGTGTCTGCCCATGAGAGAAACAAACGTGTTCACCTTGTCATTTTCATCAGGGAGCCTGAGCCAGTGTTGTCAGAGCCCCAGATGGTGGCGGAGGGAGAGGGCAGAGGTATATAAGGAATGAAGTTGTTGATTCAGCTGACAGTGCTTCCTCTGGAATCGGGCTCTGAGCTAAACAGGAAGCAGAGGCCTTTCCCTCTTCCTCCTCCTCCAGTCTCAGATTTTCTGGATTCCTTCTCATCCCTCTCCTTGTACAGGCGCCCTTCCCCGAGACGCCTGGAAGCATCCCCTTCTACTGCTCCACATTTCTCTACCTGCTTTAGGTCAAAACATGCCCATTTTGAGAGCTGTTGAGACTGTTCTGGTATTTCTCCCAGCCTGCAGGATTGGTTTCTTGAGCCTCTCTGTGGCTGCCTCGGCAATGCGGTCTCTGCTCCAGGAGGGCTGTTTTCGACCTTCAGCCAGAGGGCAGGGGCCGTCCTTCCGCCCTTCGTCCTGCTCTGCAGCTGCAGCCTCTCCTGATCCTCTGTCCCAGCAGCCTGGACGTGTCTTCCTTTGCTACCCCCGGCCACCAAGGCTGGTAAGCTTTCCTCTGCCTGCTTTTTAACTTCTGCTCTCACAATGCAGAGCTTAAAAGATTAAATCTTTATTTATGGATTTAATAACTCCACAGAAGAATTATAAATGTGGCAGACAGTGTATTACTTTAGAGGGCAGAATGAGAAGGTAAAAACGAAGACCTCTCAGCACCCTCTCTCCAGAACATGGGTCTGACAATATCTGGACACATCTCCAGAACACTCCAGCCTGACCTCTGGGGTCATGACCTCCAACCTCCCCAGCTCCACCTTCTCTGAGAACGGACACCCTTCCTTCCCATCCATAGCCACGTGGCCCAATGGGAACAAATCAGATTCTCTCTCCTGGGGATTTAGAATTGCAGATCAGAGATGTTAGGTCTGAGAGAGTGTCTGGAAGCATCTTTTGCCCTGCTACGGAGAGACAGTGAGAGCCAGGCTGCAGAGGGAAAAGGATAAGGAGACACCAGACAGAAGCAGAGACAGGAGAGGAGTGAGGGGTGACTGATCAGGGCCAGTGTGCATGTCTGATCTCAAACCAGCTCTCCTGTGGTCCCAGTACATTGCTAGCCCTTGGGTTCTACAAAATGCCTGAATCCTTAAACTAAATACTCCCTTTTCTTGTTTGTTCGTGTTTATTTTTTTGCTCAAGTTAATATGAGTAGGTTTCTGTTTCCTACAACCCAAATCCGACTCCTCATCTACACCTTACCTTCCCACCAAAACAATCACCCCATCCGCTGGACGGCCGGGCACATGGCCTTCAGCCTTTAGAGCGTTCCTCCCTGCCCATGACCTAGAGGACTCACTAGAGTGATGAAGAATCTGTGCAGGCCTGTCCTGAATCATTGTACCACGGCTCGCCACACCACTCATCCTCCGTGACGCCCCACAGACCGCAGCTCACTTGCCCTCTCCTGTTCTGGCGTCTCATGGTGTGGCGTTTCTTTCTCCATTGTAGCTTGTAGCACAGTGTTCTCTGAGGCAACCTGACATAACTTTAGGGTCCGGCAAGCTTGGAGTCAGAGCTCCTGGGGTGAGAGTCTGCCTCTGCTACTTACTGCTCTGATACCTTGAGCAAGTTACTTAATACCTTATCTATAAGGTAATAATATCTGCCAAACAGGATTGTTGCTGTGAGGATCAGAGATGGTATATGCCAACTCTTTGGCAGTGCAGACAATCAGAATGTAGTTCTCAAGCCCCACTTCCTTTGGGATGCTTTTCTGGCTGTTCTCAACCCACCTGGCAGGGTCAGGGGCCTTTCCTCTGGGCCCTGACTTACCCTGTGTGCATCCCAGTTGGAGCCGGTACCACAGTGTGTTGTGTCTTGCTCATCTTTGTGTCCCCAGAGCCTAACCCAGAGCCTGGCTCAGAGACGGGACTCAATAAATACTTGTATCGTGCTCCCCCAGGAGACTGTGAACCCTTGGAACTCTGGGCAGATTTGTCTCCTAACTCAGGGCCTAACTCAGACCAGCAAGCAGTAAATGTTCTTGGTGGCATTTTTCAATTCAGCTGGACAAAGACAAGCTACAGATAAAAACAGAAAGCAGGGCTACCCTGGTGGCGCAGTGGTTGAGAGTCTGCCTGCCAATGCAGGGGACACGGGTTCGAGCCCTGGTCTGGGAGGATCCCACATGCCGCGGAGCAACTGGGCCCGTGAGCCACAACTACTGAGCCTGCACGTCTGGAGTCTGTGCTCCGCGACAAGAGAGGCCGCAACAGTGAGAGCTCCGTGCACTGCAATGAAGAGTGGCCCCCGCTTGCCACAACTAGAGAAAGCCCTCGCACAGAAACGAAGACCCAACACAGCCAAAAAAATTAATTAATTAAAAAAATAATAAAAACAGAAAGCAGTCTCTCTTCAACTGCAGAACGTGTTGGCTTTCCCACAGTGGCGATTTCTAGCTCCTACATCTAAGGGGAACGTCTCAAAGTAGGCCGGCACAGCTAAGCCCTTTGGCCACGGGGGAGGAAGGCAATAAAACTACGGAAGGAAGGCAGTGGGAAGACCTTTGTTGTTCAGCATCTGGTTCACAGCAGGGGTTGTGGAGTAGTTAAGTCTGTTCCCACCCTGGCCCTGCCACTTGCTACCAAGTTACTTCTCTGTGAGCCTCAGTTTCTTCATCTATGTATGATGTAGAGAATACCAATTCCACAGATCGCTGTGAGAATTAAGCGAGGTAATCCCTGTAAAGCAGTAAACCGGTGTCTGGCACATAGTAGGTGCTCAGTTAGTATTGTTATTGTTATCAATATCATCTTGATTGCAGGAGTCTTTTCAGATTAAGAAATGCTCATGCTTTTTATCTCCTCGGATCCTTTCAACAATTCTGTGAGACAGGCAATTCTCAGGAACCCGAGGATTATAAGAGATTTAATGATTCGTCTAAGGTTGCAGAGCTAATAAAGGTAGTGGGGCCAGAACCTAGTCTTGGAGGCTGTGTGGAGGAGTGGGGAGAACTGGAGCTCGGAACACAAGCTGAGTTCAAATCGTTGCTCAGCCGCTCGCTGGCCAGGTAATCCTGGGCAAACCAATTCTCTGAGAGTCTGAGCGTCAAAGACTTCTTGTGAGGGATGGGCGGACTAGTGTGTGTAAAATATCTAGCAGAGCATCCAGAACAATAAAGTTGCTCACTACATGCTCGTTCCCAGGACTGTGACTTGCTGTCTCATATTGGACAGTACGCTGCTGATTATCTCTGTTTGGTGATCAACCCTCTGTCTTGATCCAGTGGCTCTCTGGCAGCCTCCTCTCTCCACTTGTACATTGTCTACAAGAAGGCAGGACCCCTGTTTCCCACCGTAATCTGTACATTATCAGTAACAGCGGGGTTGACAGGTGTCCTGTGCCAGGGGTGAGGGAAGAAAGCAGGCTGTGTGGGAACATCCCCACCGCTTCTCTGTGCCTGTACCAACTCCACCAGCAGTGTTTGGTGTTTGGTTTTCTTTTCTTTTCTTTTTAAATATAGTGCTCCCAAGCTGCCTTTTTCCTTCTACCACGTTTTCTCTCTCAGAGATATTCTAGTTGTTCAGCATGTGTCCCTAGTAGCCATTACTATTGACTTTTTGGATTTTTGATCTTGCTGTTGACTTTGCCAGATCCTTCGATGCCGTTTTGGTTGCACTTGGTCTTACAGATATTTATTGGTGTCCAGTTGCACATGAGTTTTGTTTTGTGGCTGCTGAGTATTGTGTTCCAGGCCTGTAAATCCAGGCAGCTGTCAAATGCATGAGCTGTTCTCCATCTAGTCTGCTTGCCCTTTTGGAGGAAGGAACACAGTGTGGAGAGAGCACAGGGGTGGGAGGAAGAAGACCTTTCTATTTCAGTGTGACCGGTTCATGTGGCTGAGTGTCTTGGCTTTGCTCCTCATTAACTGTGTGACCTTGAGTCAGATGCTAACCTCTCTGAGTCTCAGTGCTCATTTGCAAAACAGGATTATGTTACCTGGATTACCATCTCGTAGGACTGTGGAAGTTCAAGTCGTAATGCATAAAGCTTTTAGGACCTCCGGGAAGGAATCTTAGGAATCACTGAGTTTAGCTCCCTCATTTTACAGTTGAAGAAATTGAAGTCCAGAGAGCCTTTTGAGGGCAGGGACCATGCCTTATTCATCTTTCTATCCTGGGGATACAGACAGAGTTAGGCGCATACTGGGTGTCCAACAAATATTCTGTAAATGAGCTGAGCAATCAGCTCGCAGTGACATGTCTATGATTTAACCTCTCGATGACTCGGGTTATCAACATCAATTACTGTACTGTACCCCTGTGCCCTGATGCCTTCAGAACCAATTATGCTGTGTAGGATGTGGCTATGATGCTTTTCTTCTTTGTGTGTCTCGTCTCTCCTCCCACACTGTCACCTGTCAGTTTACCTTGTAGCCTTTGGATCCATTCTGAGAAATCTCCCTCACTGTTTCTAAGTGACTGTCCATTCAGGCTGGGACAGAACAAGAGTTAAAGGGCTTTGAAAGACGTAAAGTTGGCACACAGGCCAGGTACCTTTACTGGCATCACGAAGAGTGTGGCCGAGTATTCCACAGACTAGAAGCATAGCCTATTCTAATCTGGAAGAGGCCTTTATGTCATCTGGTCTAGGACCCTCAAGTCATGCAAGTGTTTTCTAACTCACTGTACACTTCCAGAGCCTTCTAGCATGGTGTGATCGGTTTACTCAGTGACTTGTGAAGCAGGTGCATGTTTTATGCTGGCAGTGACTGAGGATTCAATGGTTTCTACCCCCTGGAATCTCTACCCAATGACCTGGATTCTTGAGCATTTTTCCCTCCCAGCAGAGGGGAGGTAAACACACAGATGTGGATTTCTCCTCTCATGCCTGATTATGACCTAGAAATTCCCTTCTCTTCCTCTCTCTGTCCTTTCCAGCCCTCCTTAGTACTTTTTACTGTTGTATACTGTTTAGATATCTAGGGGAATCTTTAAAGACGTAAACTAGAAACACTAGCTTAATAATTAAGTAAGTAAGGGGAGACATAGGGGAAATGTTTCTTTTATCAGTGGATTTTTTTTTTTTTTTTTGGCCGCATCTCGTGGCTTGCAGAATCTTAGTTCCCGATCAGCGATTGAACTTGGGCCCACAGCAGTGAAAGCGCAGAGTCCTAACCCCTGGACCTCCAGGAAAGTCCCTATCACTGGATTTTAAGTTGAGGTAGGAGTAATCTCATTTAAACAGACTTCAGTATTCATCTGAAAGCCTGTAAATTGCAGACAAATTATCAGCCACAAAGTGGGATTTTATGTTCTGTGAGTTTTTAATGAGGGCAAGGGAGGCAGCTCCACACTTATTGATTCATGGTCTGGGAAAGATCAGCTTGGCTTACCCTCTCCCTGAGGACGGGGCAGTGGCAGGGCACAGAGCAGACATCTGAGGTTCAAGTTGTAGTTCAGCTCTTTTCTGCCTGTGTGATCTCAGTTTCCTCATCTGTAAGAGAACAATAATATTTATATCTTCCTCACAGGGGCAGTGTGATGACTGAAATGAGATAATGCATGTGAAAGTGTTTTGTAAATCATAAAGCCACACAAGTACTCACTGCTCAGATTACTCAGGTAAGAGTCAACGTAGAGCGTCTTGTGTATGTGCTGGGTTTCGGGCAGCCAAGGAATGGGACAGGCTGAGGAGCCCGTCCAGCAAGGAGGAGCAAAGGGTTGCTGCACAAATGAAAAGTCATCATTAGGAAAGTTGATTATTACAAACAAAAGGAACTTCAAAAAGGGGGATATGATGCCTATGGAACCTGGACCCTGTTATGGGATTGAATCGCTGTGAGTGGTCATCAGCAGGCAGAAAATGCAAAGTCAGAGACGGTGTTCAGACGGCAAAGTCAGAACACCATGACTGTGTAGAATGAGACCCAATGCCTAGTTATAGAGCAGGAAGCAAATCTGGGGGTGAGACGCACATCCGCGTCTGGGAAGGTCACTGAGGGATGTTGAAGTCTGAATGGAGTCTGTGTGAAAGGCAGCATCGGTGGGGACCCTTCAATGTCAAAGCCAACTTGGACAGACAATTGATTAATGAAAAATGTAATGGATATTGGTGAAGTATTTACTATGTGCTAAGTGCTTCCTCACAACAGTGAATAAGACAGTCACGGACACGTCTTCCCAGCTCCTGGACTGGTGGTTAAAAAGATGAATCAATAGGAGCCACACTGCAGTGCGGTAGGGCTTGTTCTATGGGAGGACCTTCTACCCAAGCCTTTCCTGCAGTGGGGGATGGTCAACTTCTGGAGGGTCCTCAGCCTGGCTGGAGGGACACCCATCAGGACCGCTCTGCACACCATTGCCACTGCTGTCATCATCACTCAGCTGGGCCACTGCAGGAGGCTCCCAACTGACCTCCTTGCCCCAGGGTCTCTCCCGGCTCCAGCACCCATGTCATTATGTCTGGCTCTATGTCATTGTTTGTTAATGGACCCCTCTCCCCAGACTAGACTGTGAAACTCTCCCTCTCTGGGGAGATTCAGAGAACGGAGAACGGAGACAGTGACTTCCTCTTTATAGCTTTGGTACCTACTTCTCGGGTTCAGTGGATGTTTGAGGAGAACAGGGAGAGGAAAAGGCAGGAAGGCACAAAGGGAGGAAGGAAGGTCCAGGGCTGTCCTCTCCTTCCAAGCTCGTTCTCCATGAGCTTGAGAGGTGAGTGCCCCGGACACTGGGAGTTTGCACAGGTGTAAGCTCTCCCTGAAGCAGCAGCTTCCCTCATGGGACGGCCAGCAGCCAGAACCCAGTTTTCTTTGCAGGTCTTCTGGGAACAGGACCTTGTTGCCAGCTTTGCGTGCCCTGGAGCAAGTCTCACTGGATTCTCCCTCGAATTCACCTTTGCCTTGGGCTGCAGCCTCTGCAGGGCACTCACCTCCGGGCCCTGCCACCTACAGAAATAATAAACGGCAGCACTGTTTACGGAGCCTTTGGCACTCACCCTACACGGCACAAATGCAGTGGTTTCAGCCTTCAAAACAATGATTCCAATGCATTTAATGAGAGCCAGGCTTTGTGCTGGGGGCTGAGAAGACATGGTAATGACTTCTGTGCCTCAGAAACTGACTACTTCGTTGGGGTGGGGCAGTGGGAGGCGGCCAAGGGTAGGGTGATAAGACAGGCATACGTCTCTCTCTGCTACCCACTGCCTGAGGAGTTTAGGATAAGTGCCTTAAGAGAGGGGTGCCTCATGAGAATTCCAAGGAGGAAGCGGTCATACTCCAAGGAGGGGGCTTTGAAGAGGCGCCATCAAGTGGTAGCATTTGAGGTGTCCTCAGAGGAAGGGCTGGACGGAGAGGGTGCTCCAGGAGGGGGACTGGCAGGACCCCAGGTGTGGAGATGGTCAGGTACAAGTGCATTCAGGAAAGAGCTACTAGGTTAGTTTCGTGAGAATATAAATTGCCTCTAAGGGTGCACAGGGAAATAGAAGTTAAAAGACCCCGATCAAGCCATATTCCTGAGGGAGCTCTTTTGAGTCGAGGTAAACTTGTTGAAGCTGTGCAAGTAATTGGTAACATTTATTGAGCTAACAGTACAACAACCCTGCAGATGAGGACTGATGTCTCCATTTTACAGATGAGGAAACTGAGGTTGAAATACACAATTTGTCCAAGGTCACACACCTAGAAAGCGGTAGAGCCAGAACTTGTACCAAAGTCTGTCTGGCTCTTGTACCAAAGGTCATGCCCTTGACCTTTGTCACTGAGGTGATGGCATGAAAGTGGATGAGCCTGACGAGGGAGACAGCACAGATGGAAAATGTCTGAAGTTCAAGGCGGCATCACCGCATACTCAGGGGCTGGGAGAATGAAGAGAAGCCAGTGTAGGAGAGAGACTGAGTAGAACTAGGAAAAGTCCTCATCTCTAAATCCGAGAGAGGAGGATGGACCAAGAAGGAGGGGGCAGGCAGGACCCTCAAACATGCAGGGGGGTCGGGAAGACGAGGGAAAGAGCTGGAGTGGGGCTGGGAGGCTTTCGCCATGGAGCACAAGTCAGGGAGGGGAGGGGAGGTCATGAAACAAGGCTGCTCACTGAAGACTCTGCGTGCTCAGCAGGCAGCCGGGGTGGGCAGGAGGCAGGAGGGAGAAAGAGAAGCAGGGTGAAGGGAAGGCTTTTCTTTTTTCAGTGTATTTTAAATTATGAAATATTTTGAATGTACAGAAAATAATATAATTGGCAACCATGAACCACCACTCAGACTTAAAACGTTAACATTTTTGATGCTTGCTGTGTAGATCTTTCTTTCTTTCTTTAAAAAAAAAAAGACATATAAGCTTACAGATTTGGCCAACCCTCCCCTTTCCCTCCTCACAGGTAATTACCATCCTTCAGTTAGTATCATCCCCTTGTGTTTAAACCAACATGTTTATTGCACATATCTGTACCAATGCAGCTTGTAGAATTCTTTTGTATGTTTTAAAATTCACCTAAAAGGTATCTCCTATAAATACATGTATGCAATCTTTTTAAACCCCAGCATTATTTTGGAGACTGCCCAGGATGACCATAGAGCTCTGGTTCCTTCATTTTAACTACCACTGTATTCATAAGCCATGACCCTCCCCTCCTGAGGGTTGTTTCCACTTCTCACTCTTACACACAGCGCGGGGGATTCTTGCTCAGGCCTCCCTGTGGCCACGCGGGAGGGTCCTCGACAGACCCCGGAAGTGGGGCAAGCTGTGCATCACGGTACGTCTGTCTTCAGTTTCACCGGGCGCTAGGACTCCTCAACGCGAGGAGTGTGTGTGGTGTGGCTGCCCCATTCCTGATTCTCCTCAGTGTTTGTTTCCAGAAGGGGAAAGATAGGCATCTGGGCAGAGGCTGATGGTGTGATGGAGAGAGAGAACCAGCCTATTTAGGATGAGGACAGACGTGTGGGGAGGAGAAGGGACAGGGCTTCTCGGAGAGGAGCAAGGAGACGAGATACCAAGTGACATGGAGAGCGTTGGCTTTAGAAAGGATCCCCGTCTTGTTGGGAAGGTGAGGGTGATGGGCTGGGAAGTAGCTCCGAGTTTGAGAAGGAAGAAGAGGGGAATAGACAGCGCTAAAGGGAATTTGGCATGAAGGCAGCAGAGATGGCGGAGATATATGGCTGGGAAGTGAGGGCCAGCTGAAACTACCGGGGTCCACAGCGAGTCGCCTCACGGCCAGCATCCCCTATCCTCCTCCTCCTGGATGATGTTTGTCCACTGCTAACAGCTAACAGCTCCTCACTTTTTTGATCCCTTACTATGCTTTAATTAATTAATAGGAAGACAGGCATCTTCCTATTTCACAACCATCTTTAATTGCATGATAGGCTTAAAGCCAAAAGACTTCGGGGTTTTGGTTGATACAAGGTTTATGGTAGTAGGTGCTGTGTGTGTGGAATGGCTGCCCCCAAAGATGATACTCCTTAGGCCGAGTGAATAGAAGCACAGCGTTAGCAGGAGAGGAGGGGAAACGGTCTGGCCACTCTGCTGTGGTCAGGTCTGAGAAGCAATGTTCTTTTCTGTCCCAGGTGAAGAGGACAGTTAGAGCTGCTTCTATTTGTTAGGCACCTACTGTGTGCTAGCCTCCTGTGAGATGCTTTGCATGCATTCTTTTTTAATCCCAACCACAATTCTGAAAAGTTGATGTTATTATCTCCATTTTACAAGCAAAAAAATTGAGCCTCCTGTCACAGGCCAAGATCACTGGGAACTGGTGTAGTTAACACCCACTGAAAAGAAGACCTATGGGAAGTAAGAACACTCTCTTCAAATATCAGAAAGGTCATCATAATAGTTGTTTTATCTGGCCCAAAAATGTAGAACAAGGCTCTCAACAGAGGTGAGGTAAGTTACACAAAGAGAGGGAGTTCCACTTAACAAAGGGAAGAACAGTCAGCCCTGTGCCAGAATGTTTTGCGTTACCTGTGGTGGTAGTGAGCTCCCTGTTTCTGGAGGTGTTCAAGCAAAGTCTGGATGAATGTTGGGTGGGGTTTTATGGAGGATGCAAGTGTTAGAGGAGTGGAATAGATGCTCCTCATAATATTTTCCAACATTCAGATTTTGTTCCAGTTTTCAGCAAGATAAAAAGAAGAAAATTTATGAGGGAAGAGGTTCAAAGGCCTTGGAATGGCTGGCCATGGGTCAAAGCTCCACGTGCCATATTTTAGAGAATGAGAGGGGTTCTTCTGGCCACTGGGTCGAGGGGTAGAACTGGAGCCCTGCCCCACCCACCTCTGACCTGGTGAAGTCTCCTGGAGAAGTTAGAGGAAGAAGTTAGTGTGTGCTTTTCTGCCTGAGCAGCTCCCCATCCATTTTTCACAAGCTCTGTCTCAGGCAGGTGTCTGGCTATGGTTTGAATCGGATTTGTTTGCATTTCTGCAGCAGGCGGCTGCTGCAACTGACTGCAGAGAGAGAGATTGGCTTTGCACGTAATTTAATCCAATGAGTTTGCCTGCCGCCCCGCCCCAGAAGGGGAATCAACACGCTTTCTTCCAACCTTGCCTTCGCTTGGTCATTAGCAGGGATGTGGCTCTGTGCACCTTGTTAGATTCATGGGATCACAACTCAGGGGTGATTTACTGTAACTCCTGATATTAAAAATCGCTGAGTGAGACATGCGGAATGAATAATGCTCTGTAGTGAATTTGTTAATGAATTTCCTCTCTGCTCTCAAAATAAAGGGATTGGGGAAAAAAAAGGGGGGGGGGGACTGGGACCAGAAAAAGACCATGAAACTGTGCAAATAGGGGTTCTTGATGATTCTGGAGAGAAATCAATCAGAAATTGCTGTTTTAAAAAATTCCACTTTCTGTTCTCAGTAGAGACTGTCAATAATTTCAGGGTAGAAGACGGCTTGGCATCTTTCTGGTATGCTTTTTTTTATGAATTTATTTATTTATGTTTTATTTTTGACTGTGTTGGGTCTTTGTTGCTGTGCGGGTCTTTCTCTAGTTGAGGCGAGCAGGGGCTGCTCTTCGTTGCGGTGCACAGGCTTCTCGTTGCGGTGGCTTCTCATTGTGTTGGCTTCTCTTGTTGCGGAGCACAGGCACTAGGTGCGCTGGCTCCAGTAGTTGTGCATGTGGGCTCAGTAGTTGTGACACACAGGCTCAGTAGTTGTGGCTCACGGACTTTAGAGCGCAGGCTCAGTAGTTGTGGTGCATGTGCTTAGTTGCTCCGCGGCATGTGGGATCTTCCCGGACCAGGGCTCGAACCCGTGTCCCCTGCATTGGCAGGCAGATTCTTAACCACTGCGCCACCAGGGAAGTCCCTCTGGTATGCTTAAAATGGAATAAATAAGCAGTTACCTGCAAAAAAAAAAAAAAAAAAAAAAAAAGAGATTATGATCCAGGGTTCAAGTCATCTTCGCTGGCTTCTGATTTGCATGTATGTGATGAAGTATGCCACTGTTCCAGAGGTTGATTGATGAGAAGCTGGACTCATGAAGAATGAAATCTGTTTAGCAACAGGTGAGGAAGCAGTGGGACCTCCTGGCAACTCATCCTGGCTTGCTGCCCACCTGCAAGCCCTCACCGGCTGGGCCATTGTGTCCTGCTCCAGGCTAATGACCGGGGGCCAGTTTCCTGGGCGTGTGACCCCTGAAGTCACACAGGACCCCATGTTTGGTTTAATGCTCTGCTATTGCTGTATTGAAATTCTTAATTTTGAAAAAGGAGCCCCCCTCGCTTTCATTTTGTACGGGGCCTTACAAGTTATGTAGACAGACCAACCGACCGGTAATTCTTTCATTGATCCATCACCTGCCCTGTGTCTTCTGCCCTTTCCAACTCTGGCTTTTCTCAGAGGACAAAACGATAAGATGTTTGCTCTACAAATATGTGTATTAGGTAAAACTATGTGTCTGTGTTTTAGAAAGATGGACAATTTATTGCTTTTTACACCTGATTAAAATATAATACATGTTAATTGTGGAGAAATTGAGAAGTACAAAGAAGAAAAAAAAAATTATCCATATACCTACCACACGACAATGTAGCTTTCCAGTCCTCTTTTGTACATATTTTTGTTTTCCTCTATCTTTATATCATTGACAATATGTGGAAATAATGTTTTGGAAAATGCTTTTTAAAAATTCCCAACAGAGCAGGGGTTTTCCCCATATTTTTTCCCCCAGATTTTATGGTACTCTAGTGTACAAGGATACTGTCATTTACTCAGTCCCTTACTGTTGGGTCATTTCATGTTTATTATAAATAACACTCCAAAGAGAACACACAGATATAAACAAAACAAAACAGATCATTTTCTTGGGACAGTTCCTAGAAATCAGACTTAGACCTCTGGCACACATCACAAATAGGCCTCCGGAAAACGGTTCCAGTTTCCAGTGGGGAAGGGAGGAGGGAGGGGGTTAAAGGAGGGATAGAAGAAAATAGAAGACAAGGGAGCTCTGCTTGGGCCTTTGGGCTCTGGGCCAACAGCGGAGTTTCTCTTTCAGGTTCAGATCGTGGTCTACACTACAGTGATTTGGAACAGAGCTAGTTTTCCACTAATCCAGAACATTTCCAGCGTTCTGATCCTGGTATTTCCTGCCTCTGCCAGTGCTGTCACCGGCGATCTGACAGCTGGCGGAAGGAGGGCTCCCAGGAGCTGTGTCACATTCGGTTGCTGTAGGACAAGGGCACTGTCTGCCCCTGCAGAGTTGCTACTGGGGACGTTTTAGGGAGCTAGGCTTGGCTTCACATCTGTACTCCTTCCAAAGTCTCCTGAGCGGAGGAAAAAAGCATTCCAAACTTGATAGCCTCTTCTGATTGAGAAATAGGAGCCTGGAGAGGCCGCTGCCCTCTGCAGATTCATTCCGAATGTAAAATGATCTCTGTTTGCATTTGCAGAATGAGTCTGCCAGTCGCTGTCTTGATCATTTAGACTTTTATTTAGGTTTGGGGGAGGGGGAATGGTGCGTGGTTGGTCTGTTTACTACAGAGGCCGAGGCCTGTCTGACTGTGTGGGAGAAGCTGCCATATGTTGCTGGTGGGGAGGGAGCTCTCGCGATCTCATTGAAATGCAAGTTACGAATCTCTGGATGTTTCCACGCTGGGTCTGTGACCAGGGTAAGTCCCAGGAACTGGCTTCTGCTAGGGGAGAGGGGAGGTGAGGAGTGTGTTCTGGGCGGCGTGGGGTTGAGAAGTGCCTGTAGAGTCCAGCAGTGCATCAGACCCCAAAGGCTCCTCAGCCCCTGCCCAGTCTGGGGCCAGGAAGGAGTGGGGACAGGGGTCTGGCTTTCTATTTATTTGCCGTGGTTCTTCTTGGCTTGGATGACCCTCTCTTGACTAGGTGATTTTTCCCATCTGCTGCAGATAAAAGGTTTCTGAGTTAAATCATTTTCCCTGGACTTCTTTCTGCCTCTGTCCACAGTTTATCTCCACTCAGTCTTCTGCAACGTGCTACTGGCTCCAGGGCTCTGGTGGGAGGTCACTCACTCCCACTGGCCAGCCCCACAGCCGGCTAGAGTCGCCAAGGACAAACCACTGGCCTTCTGGCTCCTCCTCCCTAGTCTCCCCACTCCCCCCACGGGAAGAACAAAGGGCTCCCAGCTCTGCAGACCAACACAATGAACACCTTCTGGAGGGAAACTGCTCCGCAGGCCTCTGCCTTTGGTTCTGCCCCAAGGCCACTTAGTAAACAAAGGCTCCTCCATTAGAGTCTATGGACACAGTCTGAGCTTCTGCAAGTTCTCCAACAATTGCTTGAATTTTGATTTTTCAATCATATGGTAAGCTTTACAAAAGTTCTGACA
The DNA here is from genome assembly GCF_963924675.1 of Phocoena phocoena. NCBI lineage: Eukaryota > Metazoa > Chordata > Mammalia > Artiodactyla > Phocoenidae > Phocoena > Phocoena phocoena. Next base: position 100,776,868 of record NC_089219.1, read on the forward strand.
CCATTTATAAAGATACAACTTATTTTTAAGTCGATGTCTTTGCACATGTGTTCTAAGGGATCTTAGGAAATTTTTTCTCCTTTAAAAGGGCCATAATTCAAAAAGAGTCATGTACCAAAATGTTCATTGCAGCTCTATTTACAATAGCCCAGAGATGGAAACAACCTAAGTGCCCATCATCGGATGAATGGATAAAGAAGATGTGGCACATATATACAATGGAATATTACTCAGCCATAAAAAGAAACAAAATTGAGCTATTTGTAATGAGGTGGATAGACCTAGAGTCTGTCATACAGAGTGAAGTAAGTCAGAAAGAGAAAGACAAATACCATACGCTAACACATATATATGGAATTTAAAGGAAAAAAAATGTCATGAAGAACCTAGGGGTAAGACAGGAATAAAGACACAGACCTACTACAGAACAGACTTGAGGATATGGGGAGGGGGAAGGGTGAGCTGTGACAAAGCCAGAGAGAGGCATGGACATATATACACTACCAAATGTAAGGTAGATAGCTAGTGGGAAGCAGCCGCATAGCACAGGGAGATCAGCTCGGTGCTTTGTGACTGCCTGAAGGGGTGGGATAGGGAGGGTGGGAGGGAGGGAGAGGGAAGAGATATGGGAACATATGTATATGTATAACTGATTCACTTTGTTGTAAAGCAGAAACTAACACATCATTGTAAAGCAATTATACCCCAATAAAGATGTTTAAAGAAAAAAGGACAGAACTTCATACAAATTTGAGAAATTCTGCACAGGGCCTCTAATGATCACAGCTGCCTTTGTTGAGCCCTTGATCAGTGGCAAGCCCTGTGCTCATTTAACTCCTTCAACAGCGCTAGGAAACAGGCATCCCCATCCTCATCCCCGTTTCCCAAAAAAGGAGAAAAAAGCTTAGAGGTAAAATGGCTGGACAAGGCCACACAGGCCTGGAAGCCAAGAATCAAATGCCAGTCGGATCCCAAAGCCTGTGCTCTTAATTCTATTAGAATCTCCCTGTGAGAGGCATCATTCTAGGTAGTGTGGGGATGAGGGTGGAAAGTTTAATTAATTAAACAAAAATTAATTCCAATGTTCCTGAACAGTTAGTTTATATCCCCGGAGGGGCTATAGTTATGTACACACATAACTAATGAAGGTTGGATTGTGATAACAGCTAAAAGTCAAATGCAAGAAACTGCTGAAGAGCAGAGGAAAGATTAATTCTAGCTTAATGGGTTGGGATTGAAGAGGGTAGGAAAGAGATCACTCATTTTAAAACTAAAATTTAATTGAGCCGCTACTACATGCAAGGAATTGTACCAAGAACTAGAGACACTGAGTTGAAAAAGACACTGTCTAGTCTTCAGAGCATCTCTAGGGCAGACAGATGAATGAACAATGAGAAAGCAACAGAGCAGCGTTATTGTAGAGATACACACAAGAGGGGAACCTCCTGGCCCCTCCGCACCCCGAGGCTGGTTAGGGAAGCACTTGGTGGGTAGAGAGGGAAGGGAAAGGGGTTGAACACTTCAAGCAGAGGGAGCAGTTGGAAAAAATACAGGGTGAGAGGCTGGGTCCACACAGGGAATTCGAATAGGTTTCACATTGTTGAGGGCAGAGCATGCTCCTTGGGCAGCGGTGAGTCACAAAGTTTTAAATTTCCTCAATGAGGAAACTGACGTTTTCTGGCAACAAGGGGGACCTGTTGAAGGTGTTAAGAATGGGAGTGATGAGAGACCTTCAAGATGGCAGAGGAGTAAGACGTGGATGTCGGATCCCAGGGAGAGGACTGGGGTTGGCTGCATGAACACAGCCTGAAGGGGGCTAGTGCGCCACAGGTAGCCGGGAGGGAGTCCGGGAAAAAGTCTCGACCTGCCTAAGAGGCAAGAGACCATTGTTTCGGGGCGCGTGAGGAGAGGGGATTCCTTGCCTGCCTGCCACAGAAAGCAGAGCACCGCCTAAATGAGCTCCAGAGATGGGCGTGAGCTGCGGCTATCAGCTCGGACCCCAGAGACGGGCATGAAACGCTAAGGCTGCTGCTGCCGCCACCAAGAAGCCTGTGTGCGAGCACAGGTCACTATCCACACCCCGCCTCCCAGGAGCCTGTGCAGCCCACCACTGCCAGGGTCCCGTGATCCAGGGACAACTTCCCCGGGAGAACGCACGGCGCGCCTCAGGCTGTTGCAACATCACACCGGCCTCTGCCGCCACAGGCTCACCCTGCATTCCAATTATAACTACCGTATCCTTCCCCCACCCCCCCCCCCCCTGCCTGAGCGAGCCAGAGCCTCCTAATCAGCTGCTGCTTTAAGCCCATCCTGTCTGGGCGGGAACAGATGCCTGAGGGTGACATACACGCAGAGGCGGGGCCAAATCCAAAGCTGAGCCCCAGGAGCTGTGTGAACAAAGAAGAGAAAGGGAAATCTCTCCCAGCAGCTTCAGAAGCAGCAGATTAAATCTCCACAATCAACTTGATGTACCCTGCATCTGTGGAATACCTGAATAGACAACGAATCATCCCAAATTGAGGTGGTGGACTTTGGGAGCAACTGTAGACTTGGGGTTTTTACCGCTTGTTATCATTGGTGGATTTGTTTATTGGTTTGGTTGCTCTCTCCGTTTATTATTATTTCATTTTATTTTAATAATTTAATTTAATTTATTTTAATTATTATTTTTTTCTTTCTTTTTTTCTCCCTTTTCTTCTGAGCCGTGTGCCTGACAGGGTCTTGGTGCTCCGGCCTGGTGTCAGGCCTGAGCCTCTGAGGTGGGAGAACTGAGTTCAGGACATTGGACCACCAGAGACTTCCTGGCCCCATGTAATATCAATCGGCAAGAGCTCTCCCAGAGATCTCCATCTCAATGATAAGACCCAGCTCCACCCAAAGGCCAGCAAGCTCCAGTGCTGGACGGCCCATGCCAAACAACTAGTAAGACAAGAACACAACCCCACCCATTAGCAGAGAGGCTGCCTAAAATCATAATAAGGTCACAGAAACCCCAAAACACACCACCAGATGCGGCCTTGCCCACCAGAAAGACAAGATCCAGTCCCACCCACCAGAGCACAGGCACCAGTCCCATCCACCAGGAAGCCTACACAAGCCACTGAACCAACCTCACCCACTGGGGACAGACACCAAAAACAACGGGAACTACAAACCTGCAGCCTGTGAAAAGGAGACCCCAAACACAGTAAGTTAAACAAAATGACAAGACAGAGAAATACGCAACAGATGAAGGAGCAAGGTAAAAATCCACCAGACCAAACAAATGAAGAGGAAATAGGCAGTGTACCTGAAAAAGAATTCAGAATAATGATAGTAAAGACGATCCAAAATCTTGGACATATAATGGAGAAATTACAAGAAATGTTTAACAAGGGCCTAGAAGAACAAAAGAGCAAACAAACAATGATGTACAACATGATAAATGAAATTAAAAATTCACTTGAAGGAATCAATAGCAGAATAACTGAGGCATAAGAATGGATAAGTGACCTGGAAGATAAAAGAGTAGAAATAACTACCACAGAGCAGAATAAAGAAAAGAAATGAAAAGAATTGAAGACAATCTCAGAGACCCCTAGGACAACATTAAACACACGAACATTCGAATTATAGGGGTCCCGGAAGAGAAAGAGTGTCTGAGAAAATATATGAATAGATTATAGTTGAAAACTTCCCTAACATGGGAAAGGAAACAGTCAATCAGGTCCAGGAAGCACAGAGAGTCCCATACAGGATAAATCCAAGGAGAAACACGCCAAGACACATATTAATCAAACTGTGAAAAATTAAGCACAAAGAAAAAATGTTAAAAGCAGCAAGGAGGGCTTCCCTGGTGGCACAGTGGTTGAGAGTCCACCTGCTGATGCAGGGGACACGGGTTCGTGCCCCAGTCCGGAAAGATCCCACATGTCGCTGAGTGGCTGGGCCCATGAGCCATGGCCGCTGAGCCTGCACGTCTGGAGCCTGTGCTCCGCAACGGGAGAGGCCGCAACAGTGAGAGGCCCACGTACTGCCAAAAAAAAAAAAAAAAAGCAGCAAGGGAAAAGCAACAACTAACATACAAGGGAATCCCCAAAAGGTTAACAGCTGATCTTTCAGCAGAAACTCTGCAAGCGAGAAGAGAGTGGCAGGACATATTTAAAGTGATGAAAGGGAAAAACCTACAACCAAGATTACTCTACCCAGCAAAGATCTCATTCACATTTGACGGAGAAATTAAAACCTTTACAGACAAGTGAAAGTTAAGAGAATTCAGCCCACCAAATCAGCTTTACAACAAATGCTAAAGGAACTTCTCTAGGCAGGAAACACAAGAGAAGGAAAAGACCTACAATAACAAACCCAAAACAGTCAAGAAAATGGTAATAGGAACATACATATCGAAAATTACCTTAAATGTAAATGGATTAAATGCTCCAACCAAAAGACATAAACTGGCTGAATGGACACAAAAACAAGACCCGTATATATGCTGTCTATAAGAGACCCTCTTCAGACCTAGGGACATATACAGACTGAAAATGAGGGAATGGAAAAAGATATTCCATGCAAATGGAACCAAAAGAAGGCTGGAGTAGCAATTCTCATATCAGACAAAATAGACTTTAAAATAAAGACTGTCACAAGGAACAAAGAAGAACACTACACAACGATCAAGGGATCAATCCAAGAAGATATAACAATTGTAAATATTTATGCACCCAACATAGGAGCACCTCAATACATAAGACAAATGCTAACAGCCATAAAAGGGGAAATCTACAGTAACACAATCATAGTAGGGGACTTTAACAAGTCACTTTCACCAATGGACAGATCATCCAAAATGAAAATATATAAGGAAACACAAGCTTTAAATGACACTTTAGACAAGATGGACATAATTGATATTTATAGGACATTCCACCCAAAAACAACAGAATACACTTTCTTCTCAAGTGCTCATGGAACATCCTCCAGGATAGATCATATCTTGGGTCACAAATCAAGCCTTGGTAAATTTAAGAAAATTGAAAACTTATCAAGTAAATTTTCTGACCACAACGCTATGAGACTAGATATCAATTACAGGAAAAAAAAGTGTAAAAAATACAAACACATGGAGGCTAAATAATACATTACTAAATAACCAAGAGGTCACTGAAGAAATCAAAGAAGAAATCAAAAAAATACCTAGAAACAAATGACAATGAAAACACGATGACCCAAAACCTATGGGATGCAGCAAAAACAGTTCTAAGAGGGAAGTTTATAGTAATACAATCCTACCTCAAGAAACAAGAACAATCTCAAATAAACAACCTAGCTTAAACCTACAACAATTAGTGAAGGAAGGACAAGAAACCCCTGAAGTTAGCAGAAGGAAAGAAATTAAAAGATCAGATCAGAAATAAATGAAAAAGAAATGAAGGAAACAATAGCAAAGATCAATAAAACCAAAAGGAAGATAAACAAAATTGATAAACCATTAGCCAGACTCATCAAGAAAAAAAGGGAGAACACTCAAATCAATAGAATTAGAAATGAAAAAGGAGAAGTAACAACTGACACTGCAGAAATACAAAGGATCATGAGAGATTACTACAAGCAACTATATGCCAATAAAATGGACAACCTGGAGAAATGGACAAATTCTTAGAAAAGCACAACCTTCCGAGACTGAATGAGGGAGAAATAGAAAATATAAACAGAACAATGACAAGCACTGAAATTGAAACTGTGATGTAAAATCTTCCAACAAACAAAAGCCCAGGACCAGATGGCTTCACAGGCGAATTCTATCAAACACTTAGAGGAGAGCTAACACCTATCCTTCTCAAACTCTTCCAATATATAGCAGAAGGAGGAACACTCGCAAACTTATTCTACGAGACCACCATCACCCTGATACCAAAACCAGATAAAGATGTCACACAGAAAACAAAACCGCAGGCCAATATCACTGATGAACATAGATGCAAAAATCCTGAACAAAATATTAGCAAGCAGAATCCAACAGCACATTAAAAGGATCATACACCATGATCAAGTGGGGTTTATCCCAGGAATGCAAGGATTCTTCAATATACACAAATCAATCAATGTGATACACCATATTAACAAACTGAAGGATAAAAACCATATGATAATCTCAATAGATGCAGAAAAAGCTCTTGACAAAATAAAACACCAATTTATGATAAAAACTCTCCAGAAAGTAGGCACAGAGGGAACCTACCTAAACATAATAAAGGCCATATATGACAAACCCACAGCCAACATTGTTCTCAATGGTGAAAAATTGAAACCATTTCCACTAAGATTAGGAAGAAGACAAGGTTGCCCACTCTCATCACTATTATTCAACATAGTTTTGGACATTTGTTTTAGCCACAGCAATCAGAGAAGAAAAAGAAATAAAAGGAATCTAAATCAGAAATGAAGTAAAACTGTCACTGTTTGCAGATGACATGATACTATATATAGAGAATCCTAAAAATGCTACCAGAAAACCTCAAGAGCTAGCCAATGAATCTGGTAAATTAGCAGGATACAAAATTAATGCACAGAAATCTCTTGCATTCCTATACACTAATGATGAAAAATCTGAATGAGAAAGTAAGGTAACACTCCCATTTACCACTGCAACAAAAAGAATAAAATACCTAAGAATAAACCTACCTAAGGAGACAAAAGACCTGTATGCAGAAAACTATAAGACACTGATGAAAGAAATTAAAGATGGTACAAACAGATGCAGAGATATACCATGTTCTTGGATTGGAAGAATCAACATTGTGAAAATGACTATACTACCCAAAGCAATCTACAGATTCAATGCAATCCCTATCAAACTACCATTGGCATTTTTCACAGAACTAGATCAAAAAATTTCACAATTAGCATGGAAACACAAAAGACTCCGAATAGCCCAAGCAATCTTGAGAAAGAAAAAATGGAGCTGGGGGAATCAGGCTCCCTGACTTCAGACTACACTGCAAAGCTACAGTAATCAAGACAGTATGGTACTGGCACAAAAACAGAAATATAGATCAATGGAACAGGATAGAAGCTCAGAGATAAACCTACACACATACGGTCACCTTATTTTTGATAAAGGAGGCAAGAATATACAGTGGAGAAAAGAGAGCCTCTTCAATAAGTGGTGCTGGGAAAACTGGACAGCTACATGTAAATGAATGAAATTAGAACACTTCCTAACACCATACACAAAAATAAAATCAAAATAGATTAAAGACTTAAACGTAAGGCCAGACACTGTGAAAATCTTAGAGGAAAACATAGACAGAACACTCTATGACAGTGTTAAATCACAGCAAGATACTTTTTGACCCACCTCCTAGAGAAATGGAAAAAATAATAAACAAATGGGACCTAATGAAACTTAAAAGCTTTTGCACAGCAAAGGAAACCATAAACCAGATGAAAACACAACATTCAGAATGGGAAAAAATATTTGCAAACAAAGCAACTGACAAAGGATTTATCTCCAAAATATACAAGCAGCCCATGCAGCTCAATATCAGAAAAACAAACAATCCAATCCAAAAATGGGCAGAAGACCAAAATAGACATTTCTCCAAAGAAGGTATACAGATTGCCAACAAACACATGAAAGGATGCTCAACATCACTAATCATTAGAGAAATGCAAATCAAAAGTACAATGAGGTATCACCTCACACCAGTCAGAATGGCCATCAAAAAATCTACAAACAATAAATGCTGGAGAGGGTGTGGAGAAAAGCGGAACCCTCTTTCACTGTTGGTGGGATTGTAAAGTGATACAGCCACTATAGAGAACAGTATGGAGGTTCCTTAAAAAACTAAAAATAGAACTACCATATAACCCAGAAATCCCACTACTGGCCATATACCCCGAGAAATCCATTATTCAAAAAGTCATATACCACAATGTTCACTGCAGCACTATTTACAATAGCCAGGACATGGAAGCAACCTAAGTGTCCATTGACAGATGAATGGATAAAGAAGATGTGGTGCCGGGGACCAGCCCCAGCCGGACAGGTTTCACCCAAAGGGGAGACGGAGTCGGCGTGGACAGAACGCAAGACACCTCAGAGGATGCGAGGATCTGCCAATTTATTGTTACAATTCCGAAGCTTTTTATACTGTGAGGCAATCTCACTTTCAATCTTAACATTCTAGTTCTCATACCAAAGCCACAAAATAAAGGTACACAACAGTAAAACCAAAGGTCATTTACATCAAAAGATTATATCAGCAGGTTAGGCAGGTTTTATGATCAGGTAATCCTCTTATCTCCTGTGGTCTCTTTCATCCCCTGTGGTTAGGTATATCTTGGTCACATCTAGGTCTGGAATTCTGTTTGCGGTTTCTTCACCTTTCTTAAAAGCAGATGTTCTTGTATTTGCACATTCTATTCAATCAGGCCATTAATCAAGGTACAAACTTAAGTACATTCTTCTCTTAACAATTACAAACCCAAAACTTAAACACATTCTTCTCTTAACAATTACAAACCCAAAACTTAAGTACATTCTTCTCTTAACAATTACAAACCCAAAACTTAAACACATTCTTCTCTTAACAATTACAAACCCAAAACTTAAGTACATTCTTCTCTTAACAATTACAAACCCAAAACTTAAGTACATTCTTCTCTTAACAATTACAAACCCAAAACTTAAACACATTCTTCTCTTAACAATTACAAACCCAAAACTTAAGCATATTCTTCTCTTAACAATTACAAACCCATACAGTAATAAAAATTCTCTCCCATAGGCTTTACACGTTCACCGTTATCCTTCAGACATCGCACATTTTTCCTTATAATTATTTGGGAGGCTTTGGGGGTGGACATTCTACCTTAAACCTATTAGCAAATTCCTTTGCAAAATACTTACAATATATAATTTGTCCTTTATAAGCATTTCTGCACAAAGAGCAATGTAACTTGTATAAGCTTGCCATGTAGCCTACTTCATCCAGCTTTGAATACACCCAACGTAGCATAAGTCCTCCTCGCCACCTTACCCAAATATTTCCCAGCATATCTACTACTCCCCAGGGGGGCCATAGTTCATCTAGCTTTTCTTCTAACGTAAGCTCTTGCCACACAAATGCTCCTGTTGTGTTTCCCTGCACCCAATGTCCTGGCCTGGGAGTGGGGATTTCGGGTGTAGTCATTGGGGGAGCCGGAGTCTTTTTTGGTTCTACCCTAAGTTGGGGTTTTTCCTTAAACCCTCCGTCGGCACTGGGGATATTTCCTAACACTAATAGTAATCCTATAAAAATCACTTTAAGCAAAACCAGGGGAAAACAAGGGGAACCACACAGAGGAGAGCTTTGCTTCTCCATATTTGTACCTGATAGTACCAGCTTTGCTAGGCACTATGGGTCTCGTCCGTGCTGAGACTCAAAGGCACTTCTTATGCGGCTCCCGACATCTCCCCCTTTTTTATTTTTTAAAAAGGCAGTATGCAATTCCACTTTGGTTCTATGTATACTCTGAAGAGCAGCTTGTATTAATCGGATGATGACTAGGAAAGAAATAAGAAGTAAAATTATAACTACTCCGGCAGCCCCATAATTTATTAAAATATGCATAAATGAATTACCATTAAAATAACTTTGTAAATTTTGTAAAAATTCTGCAGCAGCCTTAGAGGGATTCATATCATATTGTGAGGCTGCAATATCATGAATCTGTTTATGCAAATGTTCCAAATCAATTCCCAAATCACTAGAATTTCATACATTTAAAATATGCATTTGAATTTTTTCCCAGGAATACTCAGAATGATTTACTTTTAAGGGAGTGACACATATCCAGGAGTATTTTTTATGGCAAGTTAAGGATAAGCGAATTTTTAAAGCAGTAAGTTCTTGACCAATATGTAAAACTGCTTCCTCAAGGGCATCAACCTTAGTTTCTAATTTTCTATCTATAGCTTCTTGAGTAGCTAAAGCCAAGGATATATTTTTTGATAAATCATTAGCATATTGTGCTGTCTGTACCTCTTTCACTAAGGCATACGTTGCAACAGTAAAAGAGCTCAATATTCCTATCAATGCGGAAATCCCCAAAATTAAAGTAGCTACAAATCTTTTTGGCCTCATAAGTTCTCCAACCTGTTTTATAATTTCTGTCCCTAAATCTGTATACCAAGATTCATTAAGCATTACTGGCAGCATAATATAAGCTGGTCTTTTTAATAACATAATTGTTTTTATATTCATATTGGAGTTCACACAGGTTGTTAATGCACATTCATCACAAGTTATAAAAAACCTTCCATTGTTTTTTATAATTTGTAATTTCTCAGTTTTATTAGTCAATAATATGGAATATGGAGAAGTCACACAAGCCTGGATAAAATACTCACTCTCTTGAATATTAGGCCTTCTTAATATAATTGAACTTGTAGCTAAGGGCAATCTCCATAATTGTGGTTGAAAGGAAGTCTCATTGTTATTAGTAAATGTATATATAGGTGCTACCCATCCATGACTATTCCATCTATTTACTTTTATTTGTGAGGGAATCATAGATTCATTCCAAGCATAATTTGTAGCATATTTTAGATATTGCCGGTAATTATTTTCAGGGGTATTAATACTCCAATCTGATACATAATACTTAGTTCCAGGAATATTAATACGAATTTCTTTATTATTCATACAGTATATCCAATAAGGATATCCACCATCATCATCAATCCATTTCCATTCCTCTGTTGCCTTACTTAAAGCATTATCACAATCTGGGTATCTTTGAGGATGTTTTGTGCTAACAAATTGTACTTTATTATCTACCTTATTTTGTCCCATAAATCTTCCTAATAACACCCATAAGTTTCTTTTAACATTATTATCCTCTTTAGGAGAATCAGTTAAAAAGGCTGAATTTACTATCGGTAAACATCCATTTTTTACACGATCTGATTTTCTTAACCTCTCAGAATTTAAAAAGAAACAAATCGGAGGAAAATCCGATTGTCCCTTAAAAGAAAAATTATTATTTATAACAAATTGTTCGTAGCCTTGTACATCACGAACACCATCAGTTAGTTCAGGAAATGAGGAAGTTACCGGAATAATAGCATCTTTCCATGTACAAGCATGTAGTATAGGAAAATCAGGAAAATAAGCCCAGTACGTATCGTTAGCATTCACCTGTACTGATAAAAGACTTAACATGGCCACAAAAAAGTTAGCGGTAGTCAAAGGTATTTTTTGAGTGTTTACAGCATTTTCAGCATCCTGGCAAAGCCTTTTTATAGCTCCCCACGTTACCCGTTGCGCATCTAAAGTAGAAGCAGCATATCTCCTCTTTTTTCCCCGGCGTTGGGTCCCAAGAAGCTTAGGCTCTAAATGCTCAGGAGAAGTTTGAGTCTCTCTATGACATGTGGACTTAAGTGATAATTGTTGCAGTGGGGGAACCAGCGTTTCTGTCATTGAGTCCTTCGGTTTCTCTTTCTCTGACATTTCGGGTGTCAGACTCATTTCCTGACAGACGCTTCGGTAAATTTCCTTACCACCGGATGTCTAATTAGACGATCTGGTATCCAGATGGGTGAGTCAAAGGTCTGTGGAAAAACATAAGCATATCTTCTACCATTGGTTAGTAGTATGTCTGGTCCATTCCATTTTCCAGTTAACACATCTTTCCAAAGAACCATTGGCTTTGGTTTATCGTTATTAGCCTCCCAATGTATCATCATTGGAGTTTTTCCTTCATTATTCATATTTATATAATTGATTACAAATAAAGAATGATTTACAATATGATGAGGAGAAAAATATTTTAAATCTCCATTTTGTAATTTATAAATCATATTTTTTAATACCTGATTAGTTCTTTCAATTATAGCTTGTCCTTGTGGGTTATAAGGAATTCCAGTATTATGAGTAATGCCAAACCTCTGGCACAATTGTTAAAAGGATTTTATAATTTCTTTTTGTATTTTATTAAAAGGTGGGGGCGGTGGAGGAGGCCCCTTTATGTTAGTCACTCCTTTTCCTAACTTTTTAGATTGAGAAGAAGAATTTTGAGAGGCTAATGGGGGAAGCCCCAACGCCCTAAAACTTCTTGACTGTGGTTTAGTTAAATTTTCTTCTCGTACAGGGAAAGCCCCAAGATCATACTTTCTTCTCTCATAATCATAAGCTGCTGCATCTAAATCATCTTGATCAGCAGGTGTTAATTCTTCATCATGGGTTGAATCTTTTAACAAAATAGGCTTAGATTTACCTTTTGACTTATTTACCTCCTCCTCTGAGTCATTATCATTAAGGCTACAGTCTTTTAAAGCTGCAGCCAAAACCTCAGTTTCTTTTGATATTTTGGGGGAAATTAACAGAGTTTTTTCATCTATTACTTCTGTTGGATATTTATATGGTTTTTTTTGACCTTCAGGTAAGGGGGCAATACTTTCTCTAATAAGGTTCCATAAAGTAAAAGTATCTACAGGGACCTTTTCTGGCCCAAAATGATTATAATAAACCTGCAAAGTTTGTCCTACCTTTTGCCAGGTTTCTATATTAACCGTTCCTTGTTCTGGAAACCAAGGACATTGTTCCTGTACAAACTGAAAAAACTGAGTTAATTGCTTATTAGTTACCTTAATTCCTCTTCCATTTATCATATGTTTAACTATATCTATAAACAAGAGCCTCTCCTTGGACTCAGCGTGTCCCATTTTGACACCGATTACTCACCTCTCTTGCCAGTCCTTCTCTAACTGGGGGTCTGCAGCACCCTATGGTGAGACTCCTATCCGTCTGAAAAATATATATATACACTTACCCCTTCAGGTCCCTGTTCGGGCGCCACTTGCCGGGGACCAGCCCCAGCAGAACAGGTTTCTCCCGAAGGGGAGACGGAGTCGGCGTGGACAGAACGCAAGACACCTCAGAGGATGCAAGGATCTGCCAATTTATTGTTACAATTCCGAAGCTTTTTATACTGTGAGGCAATCTCACTTTCAATCTTAACATTCTAGTTCTCATACCAAAGCCACAAAATAAAGGTACACAACAGTAAAACCAAAGGTCATTTACATCAAAAGATTATATCAGCAGGTTAGGCAGGTTTTATGATCAGGTAATCCTCTTATCTCCTGTGGTCTCTTTCATCCCCTGTGGTTAGGTATATCTTGGTCACATCTAGGTCTGGAATTCTGTTTGCGGTTTCTTCACCTTTCTTAAAAGCAGATGTTCTTGTATTTGCACATTCTATTCAATCAGGCCATTAATCAAGGTACAAACTTAAGTACATTCTTCTCTTAACAATTACAAACCCAAAACTTAAACACATTCTTCTCTTAACAATTACAAACCCAAAACTTAAGTACATTCTTCTCTTAACAATTACAAACCCAAAACTTAAACACATTCTTCTCTTAACAATTACAAACCCAAAACTTAAGTACATTCTTCTCTTAACAATTACAAACCCAAAACTTAAGTACATTCTTCTCTTAACAATTACAAACCCAAAACTTAAACACATTCTTCTCTTAACAATTACAAACCCAAAACTTAAGCATATTCTTCTCTTAACAATTACAAACCCATACAGTAATAAAAATTCTCTCCCATAGGCTTTACACGTTCACCGTTATCCTTCAGACATCGCACATTTTTCCTTATAATTATTTGGGAGGCTTTGGGGGTGGACATTCTACCTTAAACCTATTAGCAAATTCCTTTGCAAAATACTTACAATATATAATTTGTCCTTTATAAGCATTTCTGCACAAAGAGCAATGTAACTTGTATAAGCTTGCCATGTAGCCTACTTCATCCAGCTTTGAATACACCCAACGTAGCATAAGTCCTCCTCGCCACCTTACCCAAATATTTCCCAGCATATCTACTACTCCCCAGGGGGGCCATAGTTCATCTAGCTTTTCTTCTAACGTAAGCTCTTGCCACACAAATGCTCCTGTTGTGTTTCCCTGCACCCAATGTCCTGGCCTGGGAGTGGGGATTTCGGGTGTAGTCATTGGGGGAGCCGGAGTCTTTTTTGGTTCTACCCTAAGTTGGGGTTTTTCCTTAAACCCTCCGTCGGCACTGGGGATATTTCCTAACACTAATAGTAATCCTATAAAAATCACTTTAAGCAAAACCAGGGGAAAACAAGGGGAACCACACAGAGGAGAGCTTTGCTTCTCCATATTTGTACCTGATAGTACCAGCTTTGCTAGGCACTATGGGTCTCGTCCGTGCTGAGACTCAAAGGCACTTCTTATGCGGCTCCCGACAATGTGGGACATACATACAATGGAATATTATTCAGCCATAAAAAGAAAGGAAATTGAGTTATTTGTGGTGAGGTGGATGGACCTAGAGTCTTTCATACATAATGAAGTAAGTCAGAAAGAGTAAAACAAATACCATATGCTAACACATATATATGAAATCTAAAAAAAAAAAAAAAAAAGGTTCTGAAGAACCTAGGAGCAGGACAGGAATAAAGACACAGATGTAGAGAATGGACTTGAGGACGCGGGGAGGGGGAAGGGTAAGCTGAGACGAAGTGAGAGAGTGCTATGGACATATATACACTACCAAATGTAAAATAGATAGCTAGTGGGAAGCAGCCGCATAGCACAGGGAGATCAGCTCAGTGCTTTGTGACCACCTAGAGGGGTGGGATAGGGAAGGTGGGAGGGAGACGCAAGATGGAGGAGATAGGGGGATATATGTATACGTATAGCTGATTCACTTTGTTATACAGCAGAAACTAACACACCATTGTAAAATAATTATACTCCAATAAAGATGTTTTAAAAAAAATGAATGGGAGTGATGAGTCTTAGAATGCTGACTCTGGCAGCACTGACCAGTGGGGCAGACAAGGTGAAGACTGGAGTCAGGGAGGCCAGACAGGAAGCCATTGCAGTAATGCAGGTGAAAAATGGGGAGTCTCAGTTAAGGCTTCCCATTGCACTCTGAGTAAAGACCAAAACTATTACAATGAAGCACCAGTCCCCCCAGACTGACCTGTTATCTCTGTGACCTCATCTCCCACTCAGTCTTTCCTTGCTCAGCCACACCGACCACTCAAGCTGATCCTTGAACATGCCCGTCACACTGACCTCAGGGCATTGCCACCTTCTCTTTCCTCTCTCTGGAATGGTCTTCCTCCAGATGTTCACATGGTTCACTCCCTTATGTCCTTCAAGCCTTTGCTTAAAGTCTCCTTTTCAATGAAACCTTCCTTGTCAGTTTACTTAAGGTAGTACTCCCACCCTCAACTCCATGTCCCACTTCCATGGTTGTTTGTTTCTTTCCATCCACCACACTATATCTTTTACTTACCCGCTTATGTTTTGTCTTCTTCCAGGAGAATGGAAGTACCTTGAGGGCAGGGATGTGCCTGTTTTGATCACGGCTATATCCATAGTATTTACTGCAGTGCCTAGCATATAGTAGGTATCAATAAGTATTTGCTAGGACTTCCCTGGTGGCACAGTGGTAAAGAATCCACCTGCCAATGCATGGGACATGGGTTTGAGCCCTGGTCCGGGAAGATCCCACATGCTGCAGAGCAACTAAGCCCGTGTGCCACAACTACTGAGCCCGTGCGCCTAGAGCCCGTGCTCCGCAACAGGAGAAGCCACCACAATGAGAAACCTGCACACCACAACAAAGAGTAGTCCCTGCTCACCGCAACTACAGAAAGCCCATGTGTAGCCAAAAATAAATAAATTTATTAAAAAGAAAAAAATATTTGCTAAATGAGTGAATTATTGAGTTCATGGATGAAAGAAAATTCATGAAGACAGGAGTAGTAGCAGTGGGGTTGAGAAAAGGTGAGAGGTGGGGAGAAATTTAGGAGGGATTGCCAACAGGACCTGACATTGCTGAATGTGGGGAGTAGAGGAGAGAGGAATCTAGGGCAACTTTCTGGTGTCTGACTCCAGTTCTAGGTTGGTGGAGGGCATTCAAGCAGCTGGAAAATCTTTTTTTTCTTTAAGGGCTTTGCAAAAAAATTTTTTTATTGAAGTATAGTTGATTTACAATGTTGTGCTAACTTCTGCTGTATAGCAAAGTGACTCAGTTATACATATATATATATACATTCTTTTTCATATTGTTTTCCATTATGGTTTATCCAGGACATTGAATATAGTTCCTTGTGCTATATAGTACGACCTTGTTGTCCATCCATTATATATGTAATAGTTTGCACCTACTAACCCCGAATTTCTCTTTCTGATTTTTCTTCATTAGTGTATAGGAATGCAAGAGATTTCTGTGCATTAATTTTGTATCCTGCTACTTTACCAAATTCATTGGTTAGCTCTTGCGGTTTTCTGGTAGCATTTTTAGGATTCTTTATGTATAGTATCATGTCATCTGCAAATAGTGACAGTTTTACTTCTTCTTTTCCGATTTGTATTCCTTTTATTTCTTTTTCTTCTCTGATTGCCATGGCTAGGACTTCCAAAACTATGTTTAGTAATAGTGGTGAGAGTGGACATCCTTGTCTTGTTCCTGATCTTAGAGGAAATGCTTTCAGTTTTTCACCATTGAGAATGATGTTTGCTGTGGGTTTGTCGTATATGGCCTTTATTATGTTCAGGTAGGTTCCCTCTATGCCCACTTTCTGGAGAGTTTTTATCATAAATGGGTGTTGAATTTTTTCAAAAGCTTTTCCTGCATCTATTGAGATGATCATATGGTTTTTATTCTTCACATTGATTGATTTGTGTATATTGAAGAATCCTTGCATCCCTGAGATAAATCCCACTTGATCATGGTGTATAATCCTTTTAATGTGTTGTTGGATTCTGTTTGCTAGTATTGAGATTTTTTGCATCTATATTCATCAGTGATATTGGTCTGTAATTTTCTTTTTTTGTAGTATCTTTGTCTGGTTTTGGTATCAAGGTGATGGTGGCCTCATAGAATGAGTTTGGGAGTGTTCCTTCCTCTGCAATTTTTTGGAAGAGTTTGAGAAGGATGGGTGTTAGCTCTTTAAATATCTGTTAGAATACACCTGTGAAGCCATGTGGTCCTGGACTTTAGTTTCTTGGAAGATTTTTATCACAGTTTCAATTTCATTACTTGTGATTGGTCTGTTCATAGTTTCTATTCCTTCCTGGTTCAGTCTTGGAAGGTTATACCTTTCTAAGAATTTGTCCATTTCTTCCAGGTTGTCCATTTTATTGGCATAGCATTGCTTGTAGTAGTCTCTTAAGATGCTTTGTATTTCTGTGGTGTCTGTTGTAACTTCTCCTTTTTCATTTCTACTTTTATAGATTTGAGTCCTCTCCCTCTTTTTCTTGATGAGTCTGGCTAGTGGTTTATCAATTTTGTTTATCTTCTCAAAGAACCAGCTTTTAGTTGTATTGATCTTTGCTATTGTTTTCTTTGTTTCTATTTCATTTATTTCTGCTGTGATCTTTATGATTTCTTTCCTTCTGCTAACTTTGGGTTTTGTTTGTTCTTTCTCTAGTTCCTTTAGGTGTAAGGTTAATTGTTTATTTGAGATTTTTCTTGTTTCTTGAGGTAGGTTTGTATAGCTATAAACTTCCCTTTTAGAACTGCTTTTGCTGCAACTCATAGGTTTTGGATCCTCATGTTTTCATTGTCATTTGTCTCTAGGTATTTTTTGATTTCCTCTTTGATTTCTTCAGTGATATCTTGGTTACTTAGTGATGGATTGTTTAGCCTCCATGTGCTTGACGTTTTTTTCCCTGTAATTCATTTCTAATCTCATAGCATTGTGGTCAGAAAATATGCTTGATGTGATTTCAATTTTCTTAAATTTACTGAGACTTGATTTGTGACCCAAGACATGATCTGTCCTGGAGAATGTTCCATGCGCACTTGAGAAGAAAGTGTAATCTCATGTTTTTGCATGGAATGTCCTATAAATATCAATTAAATCTATCTGGTCTGTTGTGTCATTTAAAGCTTCTGTTTCCTTATTAATTTTCTGTTTAGATGATCTGTCCATTGGTGTAAGTGAGGTGTTAAAGTCCCCCACTATTTTGGTGTTACTGTTGATTTCCTCTTTTAGAGCTGTTAGCATTCGCCTTATGTATTGAGGTGTTCTTATGTTGGGTGCATATATATTTATAATTGTTATATCTTCTTCTTGGATTGATCCCTTGATCATTATGTAGTGTCCTTCCTTGTCTCTTGTAACATTCTTTATTTTAAAGTCTATTTTATCTCATATGAGTATTGCTACTCCAGCTTTCTTTTGATTCCCATTTGCATGGAATATCTTTTTCCATCCCTTCACTTTCAGTCTGTATGTGTCCCTAGGTCTGAAGTGGGTCTCTTGTAGACAGCATTTATATGGGTCTTGTTTTTGTATCCATTCAGCAGGCCTGTGTCTTTTGGCTGGATCATTTAACCCATTAACGTTTAAGGTAATTATTGATATGTATGTTCCTATGACCATTTTCTTAATTGTTTTGGGTTTGTTTTTGTAGGTCCTTTTCTTCTCTGTACTTCCCACTTACAGAAGTTCCTTTAGCATTTTTTGTAGCGCTGGTTTGGTGGTGCTGAATTCCCTTAGCTTTTGCTTGTCTGTAAAGCTTTTTATTTTTCCATCGAATCTGAATGAGATCCTTGCCGGCTAGAGTAATCTTGGTTGTAGGTTCTTCCCTTTCATCACTTTAAGTATATCATGTCACTCCCTTCTGGCTTGTAGAGTTTCTGCTGAGAAATCAGCTGTTAACCTTGTGGGAGTTCCCTTGTATGTTATTTGTCATTTTTCTCTCGCTGCTTTCAATAATTTTTCTTTGTCTTTGATTTTTGCCAATTTGATTACTATGTGTCTCGGCATGTTTCTCCTTTGGTTTATACTGTATGGGACTTGCTGCGCTTCCTGGACTTGGGTGGCTATTTCCTTTCCGATGTTAGGGAAGTTTTTGAATATCATCTCTTCAAATATTTTCTTGGGTCCTTTCTCTCTCTCTTCTCCTTCTGGGACCCCTATAATGCGAATGTTGTTGCCTTTAATGTTGTCCCAGAGGTCTCTTTGTGGACTTTTTAATGATGGCCATTATGACTATTGTGAGGTGATACCTCATTGTAGTTTTGATTTGCATTTCTCTACTAATTAGCTATGTTGAGCATTTTTCATGTGCTTATTGGCCATCTCTATGTCTTCTTTGGAGAAATGTCTACTTAGGTTTTCTGCCCATTTTTTGATTGGATTGTTTGTTTTTTTGTTGTTGAGTGAGCTACTTGTATATTTTGGAAATGAAGATCTTTTCGGTCGTAAATATTTTCTCCCATTCCATAGGTTGTCTTTTTGTTTTGTTTATGGTTTCCTTTGCTGTGCAAAAGCTTATTAGTTTGATTAGGTCCCATCTGTTTATTTTTGTTTTTATTTCTATTGCCTTAGGAGACTGACCTAAGAAAACATCAGTATAATTTACTTCAGAGAATGCTTTGCCTATGTTCTCTTCTAGGAGTTTTATGGTGTCTTGTCTTAAAGTCTTTAAGCCATTTTGAGTTTATTATTGTGTATTGTGTAAAGGTGTGTCTTGACTTCATTGATTTACATGTGGCTGTCCAAATTTCCCAACACCACTAGCTGAAAAGACTGTCTTTTTTATTTTATATTTTTACGCCCTTTGTTGAGGATTAATTGACTGTAGGTATATGGGTTTATATCTGGGCTCTCTATTCTTTTTTTAATTAATTAATTAATTAATTAATTTTTGGCTGCATTGCTACACGTGGGCTTTCTTTAGTTGTGGTGAGCGGGGGCTACTCTTTGTTGTGGTTCATGGGCTTCTCATTGTGGTAGCTTCTCTTGTTGAGAAGTGTGGGCTCTAGGCACATGGGCTTCAGTAGTTGCAGCACATGGGCTCAGTGGTTGTGGCTCTTGGGCTCTAGAGCACAGACTCAGTAGTTGTGGTGCATGGAATTAGTTGCTCTGTGGCATGTGGGATCTTCCTGGACCAGGGTTCGAACCCGTTTTCCCTGCATTGGCAGGTGGATTCTTAAATGCTGTGCCACCAGGGAAGTCCGAATGATTTTAATTTTAAAACAAGTGATGGCAGGTGCTAATGGTACAGTACGAAAGTATACTCCACTTCTAGAGTCTTGGGCTGTTCCAGAAACATAGTCACACTCCTCTTTTCTGCAGAGTCCACCATTCTCAGAGCTTCTATTCCTACATCTCTCTTCCAAAGTGAGGAATGAGCACAGGTGTGGTCTTTCTTCAAGAAGGTGGCAGATGGCCTGCAGGTAGCCCGGACTGCCACTGCTACGGTCGCAGGCACTCCAGTCTTCCTCTCTCTTCCCTCCTCCTCCTCTGCCTCCTCCTTGAAGACTCCTCTTGCTGGATCCCTCCAAGTCCATGCGGGAGTGCAGGGTCCCTGCCTATCCCATGCTGCCACCCCAGCACCCCACCTCCCAGCCCAAGGTGGTAAGCTGCGTGTGATCCCCTCAGCAGCTGCTGGCAGGTGTCCAATGCCAGACAGTGGCATTCCCTCTGAGCTCTCTATTCTGTTCCATTGATCTGTATGTCTGTTTTTGTGCCCATACCACACTGTTTTGATTACTGTAGCTTTGTAGTACAGTCAGAAGAAGAAAAGTGTTTTTTGTTTTTGTTTTTTTTTTTTTGCAGTACGTGGGCCTCTCACTGTTGTGGCCTCTCCCATTGTGGAGCACAGGCTCCGGACACGCAGGCTCAGCGGCCATGGCTCACGGGCCTAGCCGCTCCGCGGCATGTGGGATCTTCCTGGACCGGGGCACGAACCCATGTTCCCTGCATTGGCAGGTGGACTCTCAACCACTGCACCACCAGGGAAGCCCGAAAAGTGGTTTTAAACTAAGTTTGGAGGACCCCTGGGGGTGAATCCCTTGGAATTTCCTGGAATCACTTCAGAGGCCATTGAAGGGAGGAAGGGGAGTGCTCCAACCAGAGAAAATCTGCATTTCTCTATTTTGCTTTTGGTTTTCTTGTTTTTGTTTGGTTTAATTTTTAAGTCATGAGATCAGAAATTATACTAGATTACAGTTACTGAGTTCTTACTATGTTTTGAATATTAGGCTAAGTAGGCATTAAAACCTGGATTATCTCATGTAGTCTTCACAACACCTCAATGAGGGTGACACTAGTCTTATCCTCTTTCTACAGAGCAGGAAACTGAGGGAGAAGAGAGATTAAGTGATTTGCCCAAGGTCACAGAGCTAGTAAGTATAGAGCAGTGTGATTCGTGAATCCATGGTTTAAAGAGAAAATAGACAACTGTGTAGACTGATGGAGAACAAAGTATCACCTTTATTAACGATTAAAGCTCTCATATCTAGAGCAAAATGGGGTCGTTAACATTTTTCCTTCTGACACACGTCCACAAGTCCTGAAGACACCCAAGCAAACCCTCGCTTGGTGGGTGGGAGGTTTGGGCCTGAGAAGAAGGAGGAAGGACCGCATCGCCCGCATCGCCAGGTTTCTCCCAGCCCGCCCTCCAATCACGAATGGGGGGCGGAGTCAGGCAGGAGTGTCCACTCAGGTAGGTCCCTTCCTGGGTAAGGAAATGTCAGCAATGGGAAGAAGAGCATGCATGAGGGTGAGCTCCCTTGTGAGAGGAACCGCCGGGTGGAGAGAGTTCCTAAAACGGCAAGCAGTGGCCTGAAACCAGTGAAACCAACTGCTGGCAGAGAAACATTCGCCAGTTTTTGAAGATCTAAAACAAAGAACCTAAACGAGGGTCAAGAAGGCAGAATCATCAAAAAGAAATTGGTCTTGTGGGGACTGTGGGGAGCCTGTGCTCCATCTGAAGGGCAGCTGCTGCCCTAATCAAGCCAATTCTTGCCGCCAGGGAGTGTGGGCTTGGGGTTACCTCATTTTCCTTTTTTTGTTTGTTTTAAAGCTAGAAATCTTTATTTTTGTATAAAATGCTCTGACCTTTAAATATTGCAACCCTCTCTCCCCCAAACGCTGTGTGGTCCAAACCAATAACCTTAGAAGAATGCGTCTGGCCTGCATGCCCTGAACCTCTTTGGGCCTTGAGAATCTGATGAAAACTGGTCTTTTCCTTAGGGGGAAAAAAATGTCTGAACAAACACACAAAATGGTGGATGTCCTTTGTGGGCGTCCCTGTGACCCTGGAATCATCCTGTTCTAAAGGCATACTTTGTAGATGCAAAAGTGACAAGGGCTTCTTGTGAACAGACCTGAGGTCTAGGAAGGTACAAGCCTGGATGTAGTGTGTCATGTACCTGAATGAGACAGTGGAGTTTGTTGGGGTCACTACGTCCACCCTGTTAACCATACTTTGTACAGGGAAAGGTCCAAGAGACCTGGACACTGGTCTATAGGAAGTAGAAGAGCAGGTTTGGAGGGAGTGAAGGAGCCTTGATGGGCAGGGAGATTTTGAGCTGGACTCCGAGGGTCGACAGAACTATAAAAGAGGGAATTTAAGAAGATGGAATGAATCCTTTTTTCTGCTCTTGGGCAAAAAGGAAGGGTGTGGATTTAAAGTTGGGATGCCCTAAATGTCATGGCTGTCTGCAAGGAGGACAGGTATTACATGCAAGAGGCTGTCCTTCCAACCATGCATGTATCCTAGCCAGGCTCCTGAACGTTCCCGGGTGGATGACAGCCCATCTCCTGCTCAGCCTATTAAAGAATGTGGATCTGCCCTTAATTGGTAGCAGGGAGGAGCTGAACTCGATGTACTTGTCAGAGAGCATAACACTGAGCTCCCTGCAGCTCAACATTTACCAAATGCTCGGTTGCAAAAAATAGCATCAATGGAGGCAAAAGACAAGCATTCCCACCATTCCTCTAGATTCCCAATCTTATCTACATATAAGTCAGAACTACAGAGACCTTCAGAGAGCTGGGTGCCGGAACATATCATTTTGGCCTCTGGTTGGCTACCTTTTTAGAACAGGTCTTCTCTGCTATGCCACTGGCCTAATGATGTCCTTATCATAAGAATGTTAAGGATGAGGTTCACTTTATTAGGCAAGTTTCTACTTTTTGAATACTTGTGTAGCAGCCTTCAGTAATTCATGTCTTTCTGTAGTCACTGCCCTCACTGAGTAGGGCTGTCCCATGTGACCAATAGGATATACCTGAAATGATGGTGTGTGACTTCTGAAGCTAGATCATAAGGTACTGTGGCTTCCACCATGTTCTTTCTCATCTTGCCACTCTCGGGGAATTTGACTGCTTGTCATGAGGACACTCAAGCAACCCTATGGAGAGGTCTGTGTGGTGAGGAGCTGAGGCCTCCTGCCTACAGCCAGCAAGAACTTGCCTACCGTGTGAATGAACCATCTTAGAAGCAGATCTCCAGCCACAAATTTTGTAAGCTAATTTTTTGTTACAAACTTTCATATCTCTAAATAACAAGCTTAAACTGCTACTTCCTGATTTCTTTGTTTGTTTGTTTTAGGCATTATCAATTTCCCACTTTTTCATTTTTATAGTGAGAAATACACCAAAACTTAGCAGATTAAAACAATAAACATTATCTCTCACAATCACTTCCTTCTCCTCTCAATATATTATAGAATACATTTGATCATTATATTGACATTTCATGATTACATAATTAGGACCACAGAAATGATATTTGTAGCAGAGCTATTAGTTTTTCTTTCTTACGCTATTTTATTTTTTTATGCTGGGGATAATTATTATCTTGTCTTTATGCTTAATTTCTAAGTATTTATCATTATTTCATGCAGAACATTCCCCTAATTGTCTAAACTCTTTAATACTTCCAAACAAATCAGGTATTCCATCAATTTCCTCTGATGGAGACAGCTCCTAGAATGTTCTGGTGATCTCTAATGACTAGTACCCTGGGATTTTCCTTACTCTCATCCTGGAGAGTTCTCTTTGCCCCTCTTTCATTTTGGATTCCCTTTTTCTTGTATTTCAATACATTTGTTTTTATTTAAAAGCACAGTGAATTGCATACCTCCTCCTGTTTCCTCTTTACACTGGTTGCTAGGAGGCACAGAAAATCTATAACCATTTAAAGTAAGGTTTACAGAGACTTATGGAATGTATTTTTGGCATTTTCACCTTACCCTTGAATTTATCCTATTTCTTCTAACTTTGCTTTTCCTTTTGATTCATCATCTAATTTTAAAAAACATTTGCTATATTCAATATATCTTTGTTAACCATCTCAAATCCCTTTACCCAAGATGGACAAAAGCTGGAGTGTCAAAATATTGAATACAAGGCAAAACTCTGGAGGCGGAGCGAAGCATCAGGATCCAGCAATGAAAGAACACCAAAGACCAAAGGAGCAGGGGGAAGTTAAACACTGAGAGGTGGAGGCTGGAGTTGGGAGGTGGGGGAAGTGAAAACAGGTTTAAACAGTGGAGAAGCCAGGACAGTTTCCCCATAAATTAGTGAGAGTTCTCAGCCTGCCTTATGGTTCAGCGGAGGCATTGAGTTGGGGATTATTAGGGATGTCAACACCTTTCTATGTCCCATTACAGTCTGCTTCCCTTTCCCATCCCCACCTCTACTGGCTCCTGGCCCTTTGTCCTGCTTCTCAGGTACCTCAATGTTCTTGTCATTGTTGGAGGAAGCTGGGGAAACAGGAAATGAGGAAGTGGAGCAAACTTTACAGTAATCTCATTAACAGATACCAGTCTTATTTTACAGGGAGCAGAAAGCTGTGTACACAGCATTATTTTAGGAAAGCTGGAAAATTCATTGCATCCAGGGGAAGAGGTGTCCCGTCTTCAATCCATGTGAACCCTTTCAGCTCTGCCCTTGAACTCCGCCCTCATCACCTTCTCCAGGATCCCCTACCATCAGTTTTCCCATTACTCTTGTATCTTCAACCTCTTCCTCTTTTCCCAAACCTTCCCTCTATGGATGCTCAAGTTGTTCTCATCCTTTAAAAAAAATTTTTAATTGAAGTATAGATAATTTACAATGTTTCAGGTATACAGCAAAGTGGTTCAGATATATATAATATATATTCTTTTTCAGATTCTTTTCCATTATAGGTTATTACAAGATAGTGAATACAGCTCCGTGTGCTGTATGTTCTCATTCTTTAAAAATTCCTTCCTTTTAAAAAAAAATTTTTTTTTTATTTTTGGCTGTGTTGGGTCTTTGTTGCTGCTCAGGGGCTTTCTCTAGTTGTGGCGAGCAGGGGCTACTCTTCGTTGCGGTGTTCAGGCTTCTCACTGCAGTGACTTCTCTTGTTGCGGAGCACGGGCTCTAGGCACGTGGGCTTCAGTAGTTGCAGCACGCGGGCTCAGTAGTTGTGGCTCGCGGGCTCTAGAGCACAGGCTCAGTAGCTGTGGTGCACAGGCTTAGCTGCTCCGTGGCATGTGGGATCTTCCCGGACCAAGGCTCGAACCCTTGACCCCTGCATTAGCAGGTGGATTCTTAACCACTGCGCCACCAGGGAAACCCCAAAAATTCCTTCCTTGATTCCCTCTAGTCACAATTCTATCTCCCTCTTTCCCTTCCCAGTCAGATTTCTTGAAAAAGTCTTCTGCACCTGCTGCTTCTATTTTCTGTTTCTCAGTCTACTCCCTGTTGTTACCAGTGGCCTTTTGGAGGCTGTCCTCATCTCAGGCTTGATGTTATTTGACTGGTTTGCATTATCTGCTGACCCCGACTTCCTCCTTCCTGAAACCTCCCTCCTTAATTTTCATGACTCACTTTTAGTCTCTTCTCCTCTGGTTTCTTCTTTCTACAGTTTCCAATTCCTCCATTCACCCCTTAAACGAATGGTCCATTCTTGACCCTCTTGTCTTTTCACCTCTAAGTTCCCCCTGATGTGTCATCTCCTCCAGTGGCTTCACATTTCACTGCCGCCAAATGTGGATATTTCCAACCCAGGACCCTCTCCTGAGTTGCATACCTGCATATACAACCACCTTCTGCAAATTAAACTCAGTGTCTCCAAAACCAAATTCATTGTCTTGCACAAGCCTGCCTCCGCCTGGATTTCCTGTTCTGGAGAAGGGCATGGTCAGCTGACCTTGGTGTCCGAAAAGAAACTTGGAACTAAAGAGGTGGCCATGGGGATGGAGAAGGGAGACCAAGGACATGAGATAGGAAGAGGGAGGAAGAATCCAGGATCACGTTGATTTGTGTCCTACCGGATGTGGGGTAGAGAAGCGGTCAGAGGTGGTCAGAGACGATTGGTCTCTTTTCTCCATCCCACGGCCACTGCCTTAGTTCAGACTTTCAGTGCTCCTACAACCCCCTAAATGGTCTCCTCACCTTCAATCTTCCCTCCTAGAACCCAGTCTCCACGCTGTGTCCAGAGAGGATATTAAAACGCATGTTTGGGTGTGATGTTCTCCTGTGTAAAGCCTCATTGGCACCCATGAGTTTAGGGAAAATCCAGAACCCCCATCTTGGTCTTAAAGGCTCTTCAGAGTGGGGTCCTGCCTGGGTCTTGAGCCTCAGCTCTCCGGGGCCCTGCCTTGGTACAGGGCCTTGGTGCTTTAAGCTTCAATGCCACTGAACTTGCCATTTCCTATACCTGAAGTCTCTATCCCCACCTTCTATCCTTCCAGCACAGATCAAGCACCCCTCTCCCAGCTTTTGCTGCCCTCGCCCCCTCCCTTGACCCAGGCTGGGTGAGGGCCCTCTCTCTGGGTCCCCGTGTCCTCACCTCTGTCAGACACCATCACACATACTGTAATCATTTGTTTCCGTTTCTGTAAACAAGAGGTGTGAGGGCAGGACCTATTTTTTTTTTAAGCTCTATAATCCTAGTACCTGGCACAGTTTGGCCTGTTGTAGATATTTAACAAATGTTAACTGAAAGAATGAATGAATGAAAGACCACATTGCAGAAGAAAGTATTGTCAATACTCCTGTCTTACTTCACAAATTTGACAGTTAATAATAACAGTTTCTTTTTTCTTGAATTTCAGGTGCACAGGATTGGATTAATCTACTCCTCAGCTCATGAAATACTATCACCATTGGTCCATGCAAAACCCCATTCATTCATTCATTTTATTCCTAATCCTTAGTCTTATCACCGTTCTAATTTGTTTAATGCTGAATCTTTTTAAAAAAATATTTAGTTATTTATTGAGGCTACCCTGGGTCTTAGTTGCGGCACGTGGGCTCTTAGTGGCAGCATGCAAACACTTAGTTGTGGCATGCAGGATCTTGTTCCGTGACCAGGGATACAACCCGGGCCCCCTGCACTGGGAGCGCAGAGTCTTGCCCACTGGACCACCAGAGAAGTCCCTAATGCTGAATCTTTGAAAAATATATATGACTGTTTTGTGAGCAAATATTTTAAATTTATGTGACTAGTATTGTGTTATAGAGCTCATTATGTTTCTAGCATTTTCTATTCAGGGCAAGAAATGTAAGGTCCAACTGTGTTGACATGTGTACACCTAGCCTATTGTCTTTAACTGCTTCATTGTTCTCCTAAAAAGAAACATTTAAACAGACTCTTTTGTTCCCGTGGTTTCTTTGTATTGTTTTTTAATTTGATCCTCATCTCAGCAAGGTGAGGATGTCAGGACAAATATTAATATCTCCGTTTGACTGAGAAGACACAGCTCAGAGATTAAGTGAACTGCCGAAGTCGCAGCATTTTGGGGGCAGAACCCAAATGGTTCCCTGTCCTCTAACACCAAGTTCAGTTTGTGGTCAAGGGTCACGCTCCTTCTCAGTGCGGGTGTGACCACTGCTCTCTCTAAGGATGTGGTAGATCTGAGCTTGCTCTGACGGTCAGGGGCAAGAGAGTCCCAGGGCAAACCTTACTAGATGTCCTCCTTCTCTAGTATCCCTGCCTCCTCAAACTCAGACTGGAAGGAGTGTCTGGGCAGCTGGGGCTGGAGGTAGGGAGGAGGACACTACATAAAGGCAACACCTTTGGGGCTGTCAGAATCCACAAGGGCCAGGGATGGGGGGTCATTGCTAATTGTGTATTATGGACACTTGCCTCTCCCTCACTTACTTCCCTGAGTCATTGTTGAGTCACCTACAGGAAATGGCCCCATCCCCACAAAGCCCAGTCCCCTGGAATTTACCCCACCTGCCCACCTGCATCACTGCCTCTGTCTCAGGTGCAGGTGTCCACGCTGCAAATTCTGATAAGAGACACCTTGCTTGTTTTTATAGATAATAAAAATTATAAAGGGCTATAAGTGCCAGCTGAACCCTCTGTAGAACCGACCCATGAGGGGGAGTTTCAGGCCACTACCTTTCACCCTGTCCTCTCCTCATTGCTGGAAAAATACATAATTACAATCACAACTAACTTGTGATTAGTCACAAGCACACTGTTTACAAAGTATCTGTTACCTCATTTTATACACACATCTCCAACACATGTTATTACCACTAGCCTCTTTTCAGAGTTGAGAAAATTGAGGCTCAGAGAGGTTAAATAACTTCCTCAAGGTTACACAGCGAAAAAGAGGTTAAATAACTTCCTCAAGGTTACACAGCGAAAAAGTAGCACAATTGGGACTCAGATCTAAATCTTCTGATCACAGATGCTATGCCTTATCCACTACACCCTAAGGGCAGATGTCCAATTTCCTCTAGGAGAATTCCAGGTTGGTGGCTGAGACTCAGCATGAAGATGATATTATGAAAGGAAATTACTCATATCTCTCCAGGGAGTACCCTAACTGGAGCAACAGTATCATCCGTCATGTAGCAACTCTGCCCTGAGCCACTGTTGGGTGTGCAACCAGCTCTCAGGTCTCCTCTGTCTTCAGAGTAACAAAGCCGTCTCCAGGTAAATCACAGGTGACTAATTAAAATGCACGCTCTCCCGGGCTCCTTGGTTAATGCTTTCCCAAATGAGGCAGGGGTGGGAAGGGTGGTGAAGTTGTGGCAAGATGGAAAGAAAGCGGAGGAAGAACAAAAGAGGGATGAAAGGAATGGAAGGGGAGAAAGAGAGAAAAAGAGGGAGGGGAAGAAGGAAGGAAGGAAGGAAGGAAGGAAGGAAGGAAGGAAGGAAGGAAGGAGGTAGGTTTGCCAATGTTTTTCAAGGAAAACAGGTAAGCTTTATGAGTCTAACAAATTTACATTTTCTAGCATTTTACAAAGTGCTCTCAGGTGTGTGACCCTATGACCTTCATGAAGACCTTGTGATGGAAGTAAAATACTATCATCTCACTTTACAAACAAGGAAGCTGAGGTTCTTGGCGATTCGAGGTCTTGGAGACAGCCTAGAAGAACAGGAAAGACCTTGAGTTTTGATGTCCAGCAGACCTGGATTCAAATCCAGACTAGCTGTGAATGATCGACATGGTCTTTGTCAAATTACTTAGCATCTCTGAGCTTTGGTTTCCTCTTCTCGAAAACTCAGGACAATGACAGCCCCAGTCCCTTAGGGTTATTCGGAGGATTAAATATTATATTGCTTGGCACGAGAGCTCAAAATACGCTAGCTATCTTATTTCTATTGCTTCTGTATTGTCATTACTTACTACTGTTACTAGAGTATGAGACAGTATTATTACTCATAATGGTGTACACTCAACAAGTGTTAGCTTCCCCCTACACGACCCCAAGCCCTCACTTCCCCGAGGTATCATAGCTAGTCATTGCTGCACCCAGGCTGGCCATGGCTTTGACTTTAGTACTGGTATCCTTGCACAGTATCTTGTTGCCCACCCTCTATTTAGCGCCTCAAAAATGCAACTAGAATATACCGTATATATCCATGACACTAATATTCTTTCCATTTCCAAAGGGATATCCAGATATCTTAAGATTAATTCTTCAAAATATCCAACTATCCTCCACTGCTTGGGAAGGACCCGTACATGTGCCATCTATATTACAGCCTCGTATCTTGATGTTTCCTCTAATTATTTTTAAGTTTGAGTAGACAATTCTGTACAAACAATAAACTAGGAAGCCTGAAAATAATGGGCAGGGTTTAATGGTGAGATTATTCTTAAAGCAAAGTTAATTAACACATAATCATCTTTGTGCTGCATGGTGATTAGGTATAAATCAAAGCTATTTCTGCAAATGAAAATAGTCAGTAATATTTTGTGCAATTAAACCAAGCACTCGCTGGGGGAGAGCAGCAGTGCTGATTGTGGGTGGGTAATACAGTTAGAGCTCCCAGTGTCTCTAACTTGCTTGAGGAAAGGATTGGCCACTGGGTCCCTAAGATGCCTATTACAATACCCGGCAGTCATAAGTGTTCGATACATGTTCGCTCCTCTGCTTCCACATCTATTTCTTCTCCTTTACTTCCCTCTTCCCATAATGATTATTGTTACTATTATTCCTTAGCCTTAACTAACATGGTCCCAGTACCACTACCTTAGTTCCCAGTGTTTGAATGACTAATTGTGAGCTAGGGGTTTGAAAACCGTTGTTCAGACATTCAAAAAGAAGGAAAAAACTACTCGGGAAAAAAATGGTCTTAGGATTCATTAGAAAATTCTAATAACCAACGATCCTCTCTCAGATAAAGAGTCAGATTATAGTCATTTTTCATACTTCAAGGTTGCTGGAATTAAAGGAACCGAATGGCAACAATGAAAAAGTGGCTCTCTGTCCCTGCAGGGTAATAATACAGAATAGGTATTTGCGGGATTGCTGCCTAGCCCTCAGGGGCCCCGTCCACTTGTGGGATGGTTTCCCAGTATGTGTTAGTTTATGTCCCCTTGGCTGAAATTGGGTTGGATCAGGATTGAGTACTCAACTCGGCTGAGCTAATCAGACTCTTTCTCCTGAGAACCTGGAACTGTGATTCATGGACGGTGAGTTCCTGTGTGTGGCTTGAACTGAGAACTTATAAACTTGAGAGTTGAATGATGGCTCTCAGGTAGAGAGAAGCAGAAAAAAACAGTCTACAGAGAGAGAGAAGAATCAAACAGAAGTACAGAGAGAAGCAGAGATGAGTGTCTATGCGACCCTAAAGTAAAAGAAAAACAGAAAATGGCTGATTAGTTTCCCGTGGACTTTCCAGCTCCTACTTTAGATTTGTTCTGAGACCCATATCCACTCCCTGGTCCTCGGTTCTGTGAGATACTCTTGTACCCATACGATCCATTTTCCTATTTTATTTAAGCTAGCTCAAATGGGTATTTGTTATCTGCAACCAAAAGAGCCTTAACCAAAATACATTACTTAGCTTGGTTTCCCAAGACCTTTTGCAAAAGGTAGAGGAATTTGGATAATTTTGTTGAGAAATGATATTGCCCAAAATAGACACAGCTGCTTCCTTCTTTGAGGCTAATGCCAAGCCTAGTTAACTTGCTTTAAATCATTTTCTTCCTCCTCCTTCCTGGACTGGAGTCATTAGGCTGGAATGGGAATGGATGAATACGGTGACAGGGGGCAGGGACAGGATACAAACAGCTGTGCTGGAGACTTTCTGTCCTGTGTGATCTCGTGTTCTCGGAAGAGCAGCAACTGCCCAGGACTCATCATCTAAAGCTCAGAGTTTCCCTCATCAGACCCTGCTTCCTGCAGGCTTTTCAAGGGTCTCAAGGAACTTGCTGCCACAGTTCTAGCTGCTGGACCTGGCCACCCCTCCACCACTACCCCACCTCTGCACGGTAGATTTGGAGTTCAGAACAGCTTTGCGAGGGGCTTTAAAGTCAGCGAGCCAGCAAATACAGAGTACTAAGGGGAATGGAGAAATCAATTTCCAAGAATACAAGTCCGCTTCCATTTGTTACAAACAGATGCAATGTACCTGAGAAGAGCACCAAATATGGACTTAATTTAAAAAAAAAAAGTCCTTAGTTTTCTTCTATGTCCCCCATGACGGAAAAACTCATTTCTCCAAGCAGTTTGGAGGGTAAGAGATGCAGAATGACTGGCAAGGGCCTCCAAATGATGTGTCCTCTGTGTTGGAAGTAATTAAAAATCCAGAAAATATTTACATATGTGAGCCTAGTTAGAACAGCAACGTCCCAAGTTTGGGGCAAGTCAAGCCTCTCTGTGTGTGGAGGATGAATCTGTCTCACTGAACAGGGAAAAAATTGAGGACAATTTTCTGAGTCTTATCTAGGCACACTGAGTGATGGGTTTCTGAATGTGGAATCCTGGTACCACCCAGAGAATGCTCTATTATTTGAGATCAGAAATTCTAGAAGAAAAGTTTCTCTGCTCATCCAACCAGCAAGCATTTGGTGGACACCTGCTTTTGTAAACCAGCAGGACTTTATGGGGCCTTCTCAGGACAGACCCCTCCCCCATATCCTCTGCTTTAGCTCCTCTAAGTACCTAGATAATAGTGTCTGATGCACATTTCCTGAGTTGTTTTACAGATGCTAAAACCCCCACCAGATGGAAGAAATTAACTGCTTGATGTCCATGAGCCCATAGCCCCCAGGCCTATTGAAGCCTAAAGGTTGATAATGTTAACCTGTGACTCTGCCCTGTTACCTCACCATCAACCAATCAGAGAACTGTGCACAGGCTGATCGCAGACCCTGGGATGGCCTTCCCTCACCTGGCCTTTAAAAATGCTTTGCTGAAACGCATCAGGGAGTTCGGGATTTTAGAGCACGAGCAACCCATCCTCCTTGTACTGGCGCCTTTATAATAAATGCTGCGCTTTACTTCACTGCGACTGCAGCCTCAGTAGATTGGCTTTACTGCCCGTGGGTGAGCAGACCCAAGTTTGGTTCAGTAACGCTTGGGCCACAAAACTGAACTGGGAGCCGCAAAAGACATAAGAGAGTCACCAGAAGCACATGTCATACTTTGAGAACCTTAGCATTTCATTCATGCAGTCATGCAGCATTTATGAAGCACCTAGACACATTCAAGGCATTGGAATAAGACAGTGAACCTGAGTAGATGAGGTCCCTGGTCCCATGGAGTTGAAATTCTAATGAAGAGAGACGAAAACAAGAAAGAAAGTTAATGAAAAATAAATACATATGTTAATTTTCAGAGACTGAAGGAAATAAAACAGGGTAATGAGATGGAGTGGGATTGGGCAAAGAGACAATTTTAAATACAGTGGTCAGGGAAGTCTCTGGGGCCTGAATAATGAGAAGGAAGCAAGCAGTCAACTGAAGCCCGGGGAGAGCATTTTAGGTGAAGAAAACAACAAAGCCAAGGAATATTTGAGGACCACAAAAACGAGCAGCACAGCTAGAAAGGTGATAATTGTTGCGGCTACAGAGGGGTCAAAGGCTGGATCATCTGAGCCTTGCAGACCACAGAAAGAGTTGGATTTTTTTTTTTTTTTTTTTTTTTTGCGATACGCGGGCCGCTCACTGTTATGGTCTCTCTCACTGCGGAGCACAGGCTCCGGACGCGCAGGCTCAGCGGCCATGACTCATGGGCCCAGCCACTCTGCAGCATGTGGGATCTTCCCGGACGGGGGCACGAACCCATGTCCCCTGCATCGGCAGGCAGACTCTCAACCACTGCGCCACCAGGGAAGCCCGTGTGTTGGATTTTATTCTAGGTGGAATGAGAAGGCCTTGGAGGGTTTTAATCAGAAGAGTAATATGATCTGATTTGTTTTAAACTGTGAAAGGCCATTTTGTGGAGAGTGGACTCCAGGGGAGCAGGAATGGAAGCTACTAGTAGGGAGACTAGTTAGGCCAGAGTGGTGAGCTCAGAGGGGGCATGTTGGTGGTTAGGACCGGGGTGGTGGGCGGTGGGGACAGTGAGATGAGTGGGGACAGGACTTGCTGGAGGTTCCTTTATTGGGGATGAGTGGAAGAATTGAGGATGACTCAGGACTTTGGCCTGAGCACAGAGCCCCCACTAAGACTGGGGAAGCACGGGAAGGAGATGTTTTAGTGGGACGTTGAAGGAGAAGTTTGGAGGGGAAGACAATGAGTATCATTTTGGACATGTTAACTTTGAGGTGCTTTACTATACGACTTGGTTGGACAAACATACACAGGCAAAACAATTCAAGTAGTATAGAAGCTTGTTATTCACAAGAGGCCTCGGATATATAAAATCCCTAGCACTTAAGATCTACAACAAAGGATCCTCAAAGCTCCAAACTCACCATTTACCTAATGATTGCGTCTGTGAACTTAACTCCTAAAACCTTATATTCTCCACCTGTAAAACATGGATTAAATATAGCATCAACTTCACAAAGTTGTGGAGAAGATTAAAAGAGATTCTGCACATAGAGCACAGCTCTTGGTATGTGGTAAGCATTCAATAAATAGTTGCTATTGGTAATTGCATTAGTTTCCTAGGGCTGTCAAAACAAGGTACCACCAACTGCGTGGCTTCAAGCAACAGAAATTTATTATCTCACAGTTCCGGAGGCTAGAAGTCTGAAATCGAGGTATCATCAGGGCTATGCTCCCTCTGAAACCTGTAGGGGGGAATCCTTCCTTGCCCCTTTCTAGCTTCTAGTGTTTGCCGGAGATCCTTGGCTGGTAGATGCATCGCTCCAGACTCTACCTCTGTTGTCACTGGCTGTCTTCTTCCTGTGGGTCTCTGTGTCTCCATACAGTGTTCCCTCTGTGGGTCTCTCTCTCCTCTTCTTATGCAGACACCAGTCATTGGACTAAGGGCTTATACCCTTCTTCAGTACAATCTCATCTTAACTAATCACATCTGCAAGGACCTTACTTTCAAGTAAGGTTACATTCTGAGGTGCTCTGGGTTGGGGAGAGGGACACAATTCAGCCCATAACAGTACTCTTAATAATACCACTGATAAGTTATTTCCTTATCTGGGTAGAGGGCCCTGCCAAACAGAAACACTTACAACCACTTTCAATTCACGGAACAGTCTTGGTCTCTAATAGAGAACTTGGTGGTATGTGACTGGCGTTTTAACAGAGAGTTGAGATGATCTATCTGTACTTAGAATCATGGCATTTTTGGAGTTTGAAGTGACCAGGAATAACTTAGTCCAAATCCTTCATTTTGTCATTGAGGAAACCCACGCCTAGAAATGTGATGTGATTGGCAGAGGGCACATATCTGGACAGCAGTCAGGCTGACTCTGGGAAGCTTGTTTTCTCCCTTCTAAGATAACATTTCTCCCATTATACTTATTTGATCCTGCAGTCAAATGGCAATCGAATTTCACTGCCTTCGCCCCTTCCTAATCAAGTCTCCCCCTCCAACCAACCACCTACCTAAAGTCCAAACCTCTCTCTGAGAGGAAACATTACACAAGAAGATCTGGGAATCAGAAGAGGGAAAAGATACCTCCTTCGTTTTCCAGCTGGATTCAGAACACTTACTTTTCACTCCCTGTTTGACTCTCGGGAGGGTAAGCAGCGACCGAGAGGCTGTAATATATAAAACTCTAAACAAATGTAATAGGTAATTATGACTTCATCTAGACTTCCTGCAACTCGGGAATGATGTTATTTCAAGCAACTCATTCTTTAAAAAGCAATTCTAGTGTAACAAAACAGTTGGAGTTAGAATTTTTACCTTTACAGTAAAGTGATGGTTTAAATGCCATATGAGTTAGGATGCTTTCGGCTGCAAGTAACATGATAGCTGAATCAAAGTGGCTGAAGCAGTAAGGGATTTATCTCCTATAATGAGAACATCAGAACAAGGCAATTCAGGGTTGCTTAACTCAGTAGTTCAACAAGGTCAGGGGGCTTGAAGTGGCTTCTCTGGGATCCGGCTGGCTTCTTCCTCTGCTCACAAGATGTCTGCCACAGCTTCAAGTCTAAATGTATAATCACGCCCTTCCATTTTTTGTATTTTTGATGCATTGACCTCTTGGACTCTTGCTGACCGGAGAGAAACTGCCCCTCCCAGGGCTGGCTAATTTCCTAGAGATAGTAAACTGCTGGCCTCCTTTCATATGCAAACCAACCAATCCAGATCCCATATCTCATACCTCAACCACCTTCTTTATCAGGCTCTCACAGGGCTCTCACTCTCTGGGCCACCTGCCCTAATCATCCCAGGGTCAGGTACCAGGCAAACAGGAACATCCCCAATGCCCCAGAGACAGAAATTATTCACCTAGCCAATCCTAAGCCTGCTTACCCTACCTCACTTGTTCTGCCTGTAGAAACTGCAGTAAACTCTCTTGCCCACATTTCCCCCGGCTCCTTCTCCCTCCAGATTTGCCCCAGTGCTTCACTATGTACCCCCCCGATCTCTCACCCCCTGCCCCGGTGTGGTGTGGCATGGTCCCTCCTCTTGGAAGTTGTAATTATCGGTGGCAATCGACTCCTGATCTATTGGCTTCACCACACCTGAAAAATAATAAAACTCACATTTTAAAAACAATAATGTCCCCACATGATGAGTTCAAAACAGGAAGGGGCTGGGGAAGGAACACCTTCCTTGAGTACCTGGGGAGGGTGAGTATCAGAACCAAATCTGAGTTCTGTTGAAGGGCAATTGGGGGGGCCCTGGCTGTTGGGTAGGCCATCCACACTTTCTGTCACAAGCCCTGTGAGAATACAAGCAAGAGAAAAGATAAAAATTGGGTGAAACTAATCAAGGAAGGCATTCTGAGTACACAAGCTTCCAGTGAGAGCTGGGGGTCCTAGAAGACTTGGCGTGTGTGGTGTGTGGAAGTGAGCAGGTGGTAGAGGCGAAGGAGAAACAGAAAGCAGATGAGTCACCCCTGGCCGTGACGGTAAACAGGCGTACCTGACGTGAGGGGAAATGCAGCTTTAGCCACGGACGTCTGTTTGAAGCTCCTGGTCCTTCTTGACTTTAAATCACTTGCCTTTGGCATGAGAGAGGACAGGCATCTCATCAAATGAACAAACCTGGCTGCAAGAAGCAGCCAAATTCATCCCCACTCAGGAGTCCTGGTTAAAGATGCTCCAAGATGTCTGTGACAAGGAACAGCGGGTCATAAGATCTATTTCTGCCTCCTGCCTCTGACTCATGGGATGACTCAAGGTGAATCTCTCTCTGCACATCTCCGAGTCTCCGGCCCCCAGCCATGAGCAACAGAAGACCAAAGCCGTGTTTCCCTGCCGGCAAGGTTGGCTGTCCCTGCAGGGACCCCGCAAAGACTCCCAGACTGCCCCCTCCTCCCACCGCTGACGCTTTTCAGCTTTTCCGGCTCTTTCTCCCCCTCCCAGTTCCCCACTTTATTTTTCATTTTCTTCTGTTCCAAATAGCACTGCTCCAAATCACCCAGACACTTGTCCTGGGGACGGCTCTGCCGGCTGCCCCTGAGCTGCAGAAACGGCCCTGAGATTGCTTCTTCCTTTTAAGCGACTCCGTTTGCAGGATAAATAATGTTATTCCGAGGGCGGGCTCCCGTGGGCCGGGGCAGATTTCCGTTTTCCAGCAGGTCAACTTCCATTCCACTAGGGGGCTTTTGAACGTTAATAGGCATTTCTCTTCAGGTGCCCTTCTCTGTTCTTTACAGAGCACCAGTCCAGGGGGAGCTTCCACTGGAATCCTACAGAGAGACGATTACTCTTCTTTGTTTTCCTTACAAATTAGTTTCTGGATTTAATGGCTCTGGTTGCCCAGCAGACTTAGAAAATTGAGGTGGAGGGAGCACCCATTATGGGCGCCTGGTATATTGGCAGCCTCCGGAAGTGTGGGGCTTGAGATTTAGGTGGAATTAACTCTTGGAGGCTAGGAGTGGGCCTTCTCTTCCCCTGGAAGGAATCATATTTGTTGTTGTTTAGGAAATGTAGAGATTGTAGCATTAGGCTACAATAGATGGAAAGCAAGGATCTCAGCGGGCAGGTGGCGAGGGCTATGTTGCTCAGCTGTGGAAGGATCTGGAGTTAGAACTGAAGATTGAGCATTACCTCAAGACTGTCTTGTGAATGGCACAGGCATAAAGGACAAAATCCAGGGATGACTTGCCTAGGGTCATTCCACCAGCAAGTGGTAGGAGTAGGATCCATCTTGGGCTGTGGGAGTCTGGACCTCAGCCCTCAAACCCCGCACTGAACTTGTACGAGGAGATGGAAGCAAAATGGCCACAACTCCCATGCTTGGGGTCTTCCCAGGCTCGGATGCCTTTGGTAAAGAACTGCTTCAACTGCCATCAGAAATGTGGCTCTACAGCCTGGCAAAGACTGGCCAGGAAAAGGAGAATCCATACTCAGTGGTCATCTGACACCACAGCTCTGATGATGCAGGCAGAGAGGATGACAAGACGGCAGGTAGTTCCCCTGCCACTTGGAGATTTGGAGGGACCTGTTGCATGGATTACAGGGCCAGACCTAAGCTGGTGATGGTGATGCCGGTCCGCCACATCACATGGCAGCTAATGGGACAGCTGTGATAGTGGCCCAGGGCAGCAGAGGTCACAGGAGAGCTAAGCTCGCCTTAGCACCCATCTGTCTATGTACTAAGTCAGCACTCTACAGGCAGCTGCATGTGGCAGGAACAGGCCAGGGCCGAGGAGGCAGGCCTTCCGGAGACCAGAGCCACAGATGCCTGGAGGAGAGCAGTGAGGGGCCTCTGTTCATTGATTCATTCAATCCGAAATGTTCATTGAGCAAGTGCTATGAGCCAGGAACTGTGGTCGGCGGTAAAGATTCAGGACCTGGTTTCTGCCTTCAAGGTTTTAACAGTACAGATGGACAAACAAGCAAAATTCAATTGAGTGTGAAAAGTGGGAGCTTGAAGCCTATGCTCTCGAAGAGGTGGTATTCAAGCTGACACCTGAAGGTCGGCAGGAGTGAGGCAGGCCTGGGGTGCAGGGTGGGGTGAGGTGGGGGCAGAGGCAGGGGAGGCGAACTTCCCAGATGGAGTAAACAGCACATGTCAAGGTCCACAGGTGAGACAGAACTTGGACAGCCTAGTAGTCTCTGGTTGAAAGCTGATGTCAGGAGAGCTGAGTCAAAGCAATATCATGAATGGTCTCATAGACTTTGTCAGAGTGTGGACTTGATTCTGGGGCCATGAAGAGACTTTGAAGCATCACCAGAAAAGGAGCGGGGAGATCAGATCTGTACTTAGCAAGGTCACTCTAGTGATGGTGTGGAGGGTAGTTTGGAGGGAGGCCAGTTAGGGGGCTACTGAAGTTCTCCAAGCAAGTGATGATGGTGCTGTGACCCTCAGGTCTGTGTAGGACACCCCAAAACCAGGGGAGAAAATATCTGTGGGTGTGGTTCAGCCTTCTTTTCCTGGTGTCCAGGGATCAGGGCACAGTCCACAAGTGCCAACATGGGCAGCTGCAGCGTTTACAAGCAGAACAGCTCAAGGTGCCCAGAGTGAGTGCAGAGATTTGGAAGAAGGTTCTGGAAGAGACCTAAAATTCCATCACATGTAGAAGAGGTATCAAAACTGATATTCTTGAGTTAAAGCTAAGTCTTCCATCCAACAAAACACGAAGGGCAGACCAGTCCCCGGGATGAGGACTGACTCCCCTGTGGGACCATCTAAGGGTAGGAGGGGCCTGAGAGCCATGGAGCTGAGGGTGTGGTGGTTTCGGGGAATCCCAGGGAAAATAACCTCTCTCTCTTCTATGTGAGGATATAGTGAAAAGGTGGCCATCTGAAAGCCAGGCAGAGAGATCTCATTAGGAACTGAGTCAGCTGGCGCCTTGATCTTGGACTTCCTAGCTTCAAGAATATGAGAAATACATTTTTATTTTTCAAGCCACCCATTCTATGGTACTTTGTTATAAGAGCCTGAGTTGACTAAGACAGGATGGGTGTCTGTTCACTGTCCAATCAGCTGGGGCACAGGGAGGCAGGCAGAG
Organism: Phocoena phocoena; assembly: GCF_963924675.1. Taxonomy (NCBI): domain Eukaryota; kingdom Metazoa; phylum Chordata; class Mammalia; order Artiodactyla; family Phocoenidae; genus Phocoena; species Phocoena phocoena. Next base: position 100,816,412 of record NC_089219.1, read on the forward strand.
CTGTGAAGTACAAAAGAGCCCCCAGCGTCCGATGGCAGGAAAACTTGGAGGACCGATGTCAGGGGAAAGGTTTTGGATCGTGTAGCAGACAGCGTTTGGTGCCTTGCATCACGTCCCCTTGCATCACGTCCCCGTCTGATTTCAGTTGCTGCAGGGGTGGGTGGTTCTGAAACAAAATTCCTTCTTGGGTGGGACTTAAACCCACCTGTACCTCAGATTGGGACTGGAACTCACAATCCTTGACTTAGGAGGGGACTTGAACCCACTGTCTTTCAATTGAAACTGCTCAGGACTTACTGGCGTCAGGACTTACTGAAGCTCAGGTCCTTTTGCCTCAGCACAGAAAGAATTCAGCGAGAGGCAAAGTGGCAGGCAGAGAGTTTATTAGCATAGGACGCTTATGAGAGATACAAGTGGGCTGGCAAGGGAGTGCAGCAGCCCCGAGAACAAAGAGCGCTACATTTTTATAATCAAAGAAGAAGTGGGGAGGGGAGAAGACCACCTTCTTCCTCATTCTTGGGCAGACGTCAAGGCTTACATCATTAATTCCTCCTTTGGCCCTATGTGGTTTAACTCAGACAGTCATGGGGCTATTTAAATCATATGTATATTAGCAAAAGGGTGGTAACATATACTAAAATATGGTAATTCATCTCAGGTTTCCCTATAATGTCCCCTTTCACCTAGTTTCTTTCCCATTTCTGTCTTGGCTATGCGCAGAAGTGCTGCTCTTCAGGGACTATGAACTCCCTGACTTCATGTAACAAGATTCAGACCCCATATCTATTGTCTTGTGTTTTAACTCTCAGGGTTTGTGGCTTGAGTGTGTCCGGCACTTGGATGCACCTGGCCTTCCTTCAAGGTAGTGTAGATTGTTGCTAGGTTACTGGATTCTTTTCTTGAGTCGTCATTAGCTTCCAACAGTCTCCCAAACTCCCTTAAAATTCCCTGCCTGTCCTCAACCCCCTAGTGGGATTTCTAAACTGACTATTTCATTATCCTACTCTATTCCTATCAGTTCTGTGCAAGCTCAGGTTCACGGCTCCCTGATAGGTTCCACCCAGGCCCACTCCACCTGCTGCCTCTGAGTATTTCTGAGGCCACAGGAGCTGCTCCACTTGGGGAGGGATGGGTGGTGAATACACTTCGGGACAACCTCATGCAGTGGAGGGGCTAGAGCCCAGGTGGATAAGTGTTCTAGCCTCCTGTCTTTTAGGTGAATAATTCTGGGAGCGACCCAGTAAGCATCTCAGGGATCTCTGCAGAACTGAGTCCCCTAGGCTTCAACAGTGATGTCCCTATCATAGCACACATTGGTTTGTTCCTTTTTTCTCTTTCTTCCTGCTCCCTCATTCCTTCTTTCTGGACAATTTTATAAACTATCTGCACCCAAGCCTCAATCTTCAATTCTGTTCTCAGAGAACCCAACTGAGATTTATTCTGAAGGCAATAGGGAGCCCTCGATGTAGTTTTTTCTTTTCTGATAGTAACCCTGTGATGAACTCTAGGCACTCTGCTAGGCAGGGAGAATACAAATATAATATGTCACAGTCCTTGAACTTGAGGAGCTTATGACCTCCTCTTCCTTCTGTAAACTTTTCAGTGTTTTTATTCCCGTGATCTCACTTGGCCCTCTCAGCAACCTTTCCAGCAAAGTTGTGCAAGCATCATTATTCCCGCCTGATAGAAAAAGCAAAAGGAGACATAGAAAGGTTAAAGCAGTTTACAAGGTCACACAGCTAGCGAGTAGTTTTTTAAGCAATTAAAATCTTTGGCTGGGTATATAAATGATCATAGTTACTCTGAGAAAATAACATTAAAAGTGACAGATTTGGGCTTCCCTGGTGGCGCAGTGTTTGAGAATCTGCCTGCTAATGCAGGGGACATGGGTTCGAGCCCTGGTCTGGGAGGATCCCACATGCCGCAGAGCAACTAGGCCCGTGAGCCACAATTACTGAGCCTGCGCGTCTGGAGCCTGTGCTCCTCAACAAGAGAGGCCGCGATAGTGAGAGGCCCGCGCACTGCGATGAAGAGGGGCCCCCACTTGCCACAACTGGAGAAAGCCCTCGCACAGAAATGAAGACCCAACACAGCAAAAATTAATTAATTAATTAATAAACTCCTACCCCCAACATCTTCAAAAAAAAAAAAGTGACACATTTGCTGTAATTTAATTAGTTGCTTGCCTTCATTATAGTTTCTTCCGGTTCTCTGTTTCTCCTCCACTTTCCAAATATTGTACTGGCTTTTAATCAGTGCTATATAATTTCTTTTGTGAAAGTAGGTCAACGTACAACGTGTTAATATAACTTTCCTTTTACAGTTTAAACAACCTTTTCGTAAAATTGAAACGAAAAAAAACCCCTTTGACTGCCATTGCATAATTTTAAGCAGAACAACAAAATCTGATTTGCATTTTAGAAAGACGAGTTTGAGGGCAGGATGGAGGAGAGACTGGAAGGGCAGGATTCTACATTCCCTCCCCTGGTGGTTCTATCCCTTTCCGTGGCTTTAAATAACATCTTTATGCTGATGACTCACACATTTATATCTCCAGTCCCGACTTCTCTTCTGAGTTCCAGACTGGCATACCCAGCCCTCTAACTGACGTCTCTACTTGGATGCCTCACAGGCACTCAAACTTAACATGTCCAGAATGAAACTCTTAGATTTCTACTTTTTCCCTCAAACTGTCCCTCTTCCAGCATTTCCTACTTGGTTAGTGGCCCCAGCCGTTCAAGCCAGAAACCTAGAAGTCATCCCGATTCTCCTCTCTCTCATCTTCTGTAACCAGGCAATTAGCAATTCTAGCAATTTACATATTTTCCAAATATGTCTCAGATCCATATAATTCTCCCCATCCTGGCCACCGTCATCTCTTGCCTGGACTATGGTTGTAGCCTCCTAACAGTTCTCTCTCTTTCCACTCTTTCCTATTGAGACAGGGGTCGGTGGGGGTGGGGGAGGGAGGGGAAAGTTTTCCTTCTCATTGGTTTCGTGTTTCCATGTGGTGGCACCTTCATTAGATGAACAGTCCTGGCCTCTCTCAGGGATCTGAGTTGTGAGTTATTCCACTTGCATGGCTTAGCTTTCTTGCAGAATAATCTGCCTGCCTCAGAGAGGCTGTATTGGTTTTCTAATTTTTTTTTTTTGCGGTACGCGGGACTCTCACTGTTGTGGCCTCTCCCGTTGCAGAGCACAGGCTCCGGAGGGGCAGGCTCAGCGGCCATGGCTTACGGGCCTAGCCGCTCCGCAGCATGTGGGATCTTCCCGGACCGGGGCACGAACCCGTGTCCCCTGCATCGGCAGGTGGACTCTCAACCACTGCGCCACCAGGGAAGCCCTGTGCTGGTTTTCTAATGCTGAGTAAGAAATTACCACAAACTTAGCAGCTTAAAATAACACACATGCATTATGGCTGTTCCAATTAATTTCCTTTCCATTTAAAGCATTTTGGATTTTCTTTCACTTGTAGCATTGACACCAACTTTTTCAGGGACCATCTTGGTGGAAGTGTTGGGTGTCAACTGGATAACATACATGGATCAGAAACTCAGGACAATCTGAGCTAGAGACAAAGACTTAGGTGCCAACGGCATGTGGGTAGGAGTTGAAGCCAGTGACGTGGACGTGCACCTAGGAAGGGGGTGCACCCAGGAAGAATGACACAGTGACAGGAGAAAAAAGTGACAGTGTGAGTCTGAGGAACACCAGCGCTTATGAGCTGGGTGAGTAAGTAGAACCTGTGGAGGAGAATAAGAAGCGCCAGCCATAAAGGTGGGAGGAAAACCAGTGGTAGGTGAGGGGGGTGGAGGGATTAGGGTGATCAAGTGAGGAGAAAGTATCTGGCAAGACAGCAGCCTCAGATGCTGGAAAGATTTCAGGGAGGATAAGAATGGAAAAGAGCCCACGTACTTAGCAACTAGGATGTTGCAGGAGATTTGGGCAAAGATAATTTCAGTGGAATGTGAGGGCAGAGGGTCAAGGGGAGGAAAGCAGTGGAGGCAGTCAAGGTAGACCTGTTTCGCCAAAAGTTTGGTCGTGAAGTGAAGGAGGGGGCTGGTAAGAGAGGCTCACAGGAGTTGTTTCGAAGTTACACACCTTTGGATCTGACTTTCCGGTGCTCCCAAGATAGTATGAGTTACCTAATCATATCTGATAATATTTTTTTCTAGTTAACTACTAGGGTGGGTTCTGCTACCTAAAATTAAGAATCCTTGATGAAACAGCGGGCTTGAGGAAAATGCCGAAGGTCTGAAGTAGTAATCATGGAGGAAGGGAGAGGGCTTTGAAAAAATATAGCAGTGGAAGATGTATAAGCACGGTTTGTTGTTGAAGGGACAGAAGCAATATGGAGAGGAGGCTGAAGATAAAGGGCTGAGGACTGCCTGATGGAATGATGTTTTTGAGGGGGAGGAAGAAAGAGAAGTGGGACCTGAGGTGGAAGCGGCAGGGCTGGCCTGGATGGGGGAGGGAGGTCACTTTCACTGACCCAGAGCGAAGGCAGCGAGGATGGATGGGAAGGAAGGTAAGTTTCCGGGCTGTTGTGCGGGGGTGGAGGAAGTCAGTCCCGACTCTCCCTTGAGGAGGGAGTAAGGTGGTTGCTGAACGGAGGGAGAAAAGTGGTGACGCAGGGCGTGGAGTACACATGTGTCATGTTACGGTTCCCGGGTTCTTTTTTAAAATTTTCTTTTTTCTTTTGAAACAATTTCACACTTACAGGAGATTTGCAAGCACAGTTTGACGAACTTTTTTTCTGATTCATTTGAGAGGAAGTTGCCAACATGGTACCTCATTACCCTCAAATACTTTACTGCGTATTTCCTACAAAAAAGAATATTCTCCTGCATAACCAAGACGTAACCTTCAAAACAGAGAAATGCAGGCAGATACATTACTACCGTCTAATTCTTAGACCCTATTCCAGTTTCACTGATTGTTCCATTAGTGTTTATTAGAGCAAAAGGATTCAACTGAGGGTCACATGTTGTGTTATTTGTCATGTCTCTTTAGTCTCTTTTTAATCTGGAAGACTTTCCTCAATCCTTCCTTGATTTTCATGATCTTAACACTTTTGAAGATCACAGGCCCGTTATTTTGTAGACCGTTCTTCAACTGGGTTTGTCTGCTGTTTCTTCATGATTGTATTTAGGTTATGAACCTTTGGTACATATAACACAGGAGTGATGTTCTTTATTTTCATTGCATCTTACCAGGTGGCACAGGAGTTCTATTTGTTCCACTGCTGATGGCATTAACTTTGATCACTTAATTTAAGGTGATGTTTACCAGCCCTCTCCACTATACAGTTATTCTTTATTACTTTTGTAACTAATCTTTTGTGAAGAGGTACACAGAGACTATGTAAATATCTTCCTCCTTATCAAACTGTCAATTTATTCTTATATCAGTAGTGACTCATTGTTTTCTACATTATTCAAAGGGTTATAATGTGTTACTATGATGATATTTTCCCCCAGATTTTGTCATTGTGATCCCCTTTAAACTGACTTCTCTAACTTTTTGGGACACATCTCCATCATTCCTTGAGCACTTCCTTACTTTTTGGAAAAACAAGATGTTCTAGGCTCAACTTATAGTTTCCCTGTTCCAGTTCTGTGCTACAGATTGAATTGTGTCCCCAAATTCATATGCTGAAGCCCTAAGCCTGAAAGTGACTATATTTGGAGATAGGGTCTATGAGGAAGTAATTATGGTTAAATGAGATCATCAAAGTGGGGTCTTGATCTGATATGATCAGTGTTCTTACAAGAAGAGACACCAGAGAGCTTCCTTTCTTTCTGTGTGCCATGTGAGGACACAGTGAGAAGACAGCCTTCTGCAAATCAAGAAAAAAGACTTCACCAGGAACCGAAACAGCTGCACCTTGATCTTGGACTTCTAGCCTCCAGAACTGTAATAAAATACACTTCTGTTGTTTAAGCCACCCAGTCTGTGATATTTTGTTATGGCAGCCCAGGCAGACTAAGAGATCATGGAACTAGCTGTTTCTCTAAGAAGCTCTAGTTCTCTCACTTGAGAGTGGTATTTAGAAGTTACGATCTGGGTGCTACAGGTGCTCATTACACTGGTGGTGTCACTGTTCTCTCAGGACACAGGGCTGGAAAATACACATATGAGCTCACATGCACGTGTGTGTGTGTGTGTGTACACAAATTTACGTATGTATTTATTTCTCTATTTATATTGAAAACCATGAATTCACACCAATACCTCCATTTCAATTCTCAAACCACAGTGTTTACTCTAGTTTTCTCCCGTTGCACCTCCAATAGTAAGAAACCTAGCTCCATTATGCTTAATATTAATTTGCTTATTTGGTCAATTTCCTTATATGTAGCCAGTCTCCTGTTGCTTCCCCCTCCACAGCAAGTATCCCTTCCTCACCCTTTCTGGGCTCTGGTGCTGAGCCACTGCAACTGCCCCCTGTGCGGATGCCCTCTTCAGCCTTCCTGGGCTCCCAAACTACACACGGGGCCACCCCCTATATCCAAAGCCTCCTCATTCCTCTCAAACTCAAATACTCTTGCTGGGGTGGCCCCACCCCTATGTGAATATCCTTCTCACTCTTCTCAGCTCGAACACTCTGCCCCAGGTCACCTTCTTATGCAAAAGCGCCCTTTATCCTGCTCAGGTTTTGACACCCTGTACTGGGTCGTACCCCACATGCTTGCCATCCTCACCCTCTTGGACTCTGACACTCTCTCCTGCATGGACACCTCCTTCCTTTACCCTGCTCAGGCTCCATTATCCTGTGTTACTCACCCTCCTTTGCAGATGTTCTCCTCACCCCACTCAGGCCCTTATACTCTGCACTGGACGCCCACTTCCTACCCAGTGTAGACAACTTCACCTTAATTAGGCTCTGACATCCCACTCTGAGACACCACTACTTCGCCTCCTCTAGTGCAGGTGCCCATTTTTTCTGGCCCATCTAATGGCTTTGGATTGAATTGTTCTGGAGGGAAGAGGAGTGGAAAGAGAAAAAAGAATCCCTTATCAGTGGATATGATTGTATGTCTGTGGGAGTAAACCAAGAGGTTGTCTATAAAGTGGGAATGAAGAATTTGGGAACACCCCAAACTCCACTCAGGGTGTTATGGGAGGAATCCCAGGGAAGTAGGATTAAAATGTGACTGTAATTTAGTGGATAGTAATCCAGTGATGAGGTTCTAATCATTGCACCCATTTTAAGAAAAATCTGTGTACACTGAAGGGGATTGGTCAGGCTCAAACCTGAATACCGCTGGCCACTTTTGGGTGGTCTCTGTGCACAGCAAAACTTCCTAAAAATCCTCATATCTCCCCACTCATTATGGCAGCTGTTCTTGGCAAAGCTCTTCTCACTCTCCTTCCAGAATCTTCCAACCCATCTGGCTTCTCCTTAATTCTTCTCTTTTCCAACCCCATTCCTCTTGCCTTCTGAGTCTCTCTCTCTCTCTCTCTTTTTTTTTTTTTTCTGGTGCCATGCCTCCTGTAACATAAGTCTGATTAGTTTTTACCTTCTCCATTCCACCCATACCCTAAAAAAAGGTAGAGGAATTTTCCTTAGAATGTAGAGGGAGGAGGAATGATTGTGAATTCACTAATATTTATGTCCTTATCTAAAATATGATGACTTTCTTAATTAAGGGTTTTTGGATAAAAGTAACCAAAACCAACTCAAGCCAGTTTAAGTCAAAAGGAGAACTTATTACATACATTCATGGAATCAAAAGAGGAGTTGACTCATGAGGTTCCTGAGGAGGTAAGAAAAAGGGCAGCTGCAGGGGCTTAACATCAGATATTTGTGGTTCTTCCTCCACTGTGACTCACTGAAGAGGAGAAAAACCATGAAGCCTTTCAATTATTCCCAATTTCAAGAGGATAAAAGTATTACACGAATTATTACTGCACTAATAAAATTGCAGGGGGGAAAAATGCATGCATATGCATATATAGGGGCACGACAATGTTAATCGAATTATAATGTATAGTTTTAAGGCCTAATTATTGAAAAATGACAACACAACACAATAAACTAAACTGATATTTATAAAGCTAAACAATCAAGAAGCCAAATCTACAGTAATTTATAATGAATGCAATTTATAATTAATGATCAATATAATTAAGCTATCAAAACCCACAGTCAATTCTAAATAACACTGATGAGGCACTGACACTGAAGTGTCATTATCCCACATTCCAGGAATTCCAGCTCTCTGTGCGCCTGTGCTGTGAGAGCATCTCCTCATTGCCAACTTGGCCCGGCAGACAGCTTCCTCAACAGAACATCAATTTAGAGTTCTCTTTTATAACAGTCACTTTAGTTTGTGGACCCTACATTTTAGTGATCCACAATGACCCGTTCAGTAGAGTATTAGAAAATAGTCACTCATTATATATAAAATGTATGGCATTATATAGAAATGTCATTTGCACAGAAGAATAGAAGCAAGGCCTTGCATTTTGGGAAGGTTTGACGCTCACCACGTACTTTGGGAGTCACTGCTCTGGAAATCTACCACGATTTCCAGCAACTAACAGCTCACTCATCTTCCTCGGATCAAAATCTCCAAATCCCAAGGCAGAGATTGCAATTGACCCAGATTGAGCCAGCTTGAGCCCGGTGTCCATCCTGGACCAGTTATCCATGAGGTTGGAATTGGGGTTGGGGGGAGGGGGAGCAGGACCTCTTTATGGGAAGATGTTTCGTTTGTCCGCCCTGTGGATGTGGACGGCAGTTCCCACAGAAGCGGGGCGCCACAGACGATAGCATCCACTAAATAACAATACTGACAATGAATACTGGATTAGGGTCATGAGACTTATACCATATCTGGGACATCCAGAGGGAATTGGAATCTATTTTGTCTCCAGCCTTTGTGTAGCTGGAAGAAAAGTGTAGATTCAGTTCAATCCAGGCAACAATGTAAACAATACCTCTGGGGAAGAATTTCTCTGTGAAAATGCTCAGTCTCCCAGTTTCTGGAGTCTTTTGTCCACTCACCCCCACCCCACTGCCCCCTTGGAATCGTGTGGTGGTATCCCTGCTTCCTGAGTCTCCAGGGCTCTATCTCTGTCCCTGGTCCTGGTCACTGTTCGCTCTGCTAAAGCCGGCAGCTAGAGGGATTTGTGATTTGGTCCCTCTCAGCCTAGGCAGAGCCCTACATTACTCCCTGGCTAACTCAGCCTCCCTAAGCGTTCCTGGCTGGGAGGAGGTTCCTCTGAGTTTCCATCGTGTCCCTCACCTGGCTCCCCTACACTGGTGGTCTGTTCATAGTCTCTTCTAGACCCTCATTCTGCCTGACATGGCTACTCGGTCCTCATTGTCTATGCTTTGACTCATGAGGTCTTTATGTCCTTAGTGCTTTTCACTTTCTGGGTGTCTGAGAAGGTCGGTCCCAACAGTGGTGTGTGTGTGTGTGTGTGTGTGTGTGTGTGTGTGTGTGTGTGATGTGTGAAGTGTGTATATGTGTGGTGGTATGTGTGTGTGATGAGAGGGGGGAAGTTATCTCCTTTCTTTCTCACTTTCTCACCTCCTCTCCCCATAATCCCTCAGGACTGAAAGGAAATATTTTCATCACTTTCTCTATGTCATGTCCCTCATCTACCATAGAGAGAGCTTCACAGCTTCACTGGCACTCTAAGAGCTGGTTCCTGATACACTGAAGGGGAAGATAAAGGAATTTTGAAAGTGATACCCTATGTTTATTGAATACTCATTGTATTCCAGACACTTTCTAACTACTTCCATGTATTTCAGAGTTTGTTATCTAAAAGGAATCCAGTTTGTTGAATGTGTGCTTTATGTGTATTAGCTTGTTAAATTCTTATAACAAACTTCTGAGGAAGGTACCATAATTACTCCCATTTTACAGATAAGGAGACCGAGTCATAGAGAAATTCAGTAACTTTCTTAACGTCACACAACTGGCAAATGGTAGAACCTGGATCTGAATACAGATAGTATGCCTCCGAGTCTGTCATTTTAGCCAATTGGCAATTCTAACTCTTTCAAGATAATAGCCTGGATCGAAAGATTAGTGTCTTGCTGAGAAACCTCATTTTAAATGTCCATAGCAGAATATTAATTCTTCATTTCTTTTTGAGTTCTTCTGCAACAATTTAATCTCTCCAGGGACATGATACCTGGGGCTAAGTAGAGGGAAAGTCATAAAAGGCAAAAGAGAAAAGCACATCAATAATTTTTCAAAACACTGACTTCACCATCTTCATCAAAACAATAATAAGGATATAGATGCATAGAAACAGGAATGTAACAGAAGCAATTATCGATGGTGCCAATCCAAGCACTGTTTAGAGAAAGGAGCTCTTGCCCAAGTAGACTAGCTGCTAAGATCTTCTTGACAAGGCTACTTCTGATGTCTTGAGAGGTCCTCAAGCTACTTAGCTGAGTGATACGCCCCGAGGTGATGGGATCTCCTAGAACTGCTAGGGATTCACCGCTCACTAAGGACTTTCTGGTCATGTGGCCTCTCATGTTTCTCATCCATGGAGAGAAGAGGCACTGGTTAGGTTCACTTCAGTCTCTGGCCTGTTTGACAGTTGTGTTTTGTATGGTAATTAAATAGATGGGTATTCTATCCTGGTGAGGTTGGGTAACATAAGCTTCCCCTGGGAGAGATCCTCTATTTGATTACGGAAAAATCAAATTTCTGAGCCGAGAAGGCTGAGGACAAGATGTGGAGATTGGTGAATTAACCAAGATCAGTGCCCTCTCACGGAACCACTTGTGCAGCCAGGCGAGTCACCTTTCCTGTCTCTGAGTCACCTTTCCTTGGGGTCACCTTTCCTGTCTCTGTCTGAGCCTGGGATCTCCGGAAAGAAGAGCCTGAGACAAAGCCTTAAATGTGAGATTTTATCGGCTAGTGGGAACAAGAGAGCATGAGTGGGAATCAGAGGGCATGAAGCAGGGACGGAGAGAGCTAATTCAAAGATGCGTTATCACGTGGGCTACTTCCTGGTTGCCTGATTATGTGGGACTGTCTGAGAATGCCTGTCTGAAGGAAAGAAAGAGAAAGCATTTCTCCATAGGTTCCCATCCCTCTCTGGTCAGAGGTTTGTCCCTCTACCAACTGGCCAAGTGTTGACTCCCCAGCTCTTTTAGTTTCCCCTCCTTGTAGCTGAGAAGTCCTGGCTGGGGAGCAAGCAGTAGTGACTACCAGCCTTAACAGCATGCAGGTGGTCCTAGCCCACAGAGGCCGGACTACTGCATAAAGAGAGAGCGGTAAGGCCAAGAGGGTCTGAAGATGTGTGTATGCAGTGCCTCCTTCTTCAAATGGCCACAACCAGCAGTATGATCTCAGGTGGGTCGTTTCAGCCCTTCAGGCTTTAGTTTCCTCATCTGTGAGGTAGGAGGGCAGGAAGATGGGGCATTAAACTCAGTCATTAAGGTCCCTTTTGATTTCAACATTCCGCATAGAACAACACTTCCAAATGGGACCTGAGGAGAAAGGATGGGTCGGGTATCAGACTAGCAGGAAGGAGCAGGCTTCCTGGGGAAGGTGTGACTTGGGAGTCAAGCGAAGGAGGCGCAGCTGAGGTAGAAGATGTGGAAAGGCTTCCATGACATGGGGATAAGGAAAGCTCAGTTTGGGTAGAATAGTAGGTGATTTGGGGATTGAGTAGAGATGAAGATTTGAAGGTGTGTGGTGTGATGGAAAGAGTGGACGGGGGATAAACAACAAGGTCCTACTGTATAGCATAGGGAACTATATTCAATATCCTGTGATAAGTCATAAGGGAAAAGAATATGAAAAAGGAGATATATATATAATTGACTCACTTTGCTGTACAGCAGAAATTAACACTTTGTAAATCAACTATACTTCAATAAAATATCATTTTGAAAAAAGTTCTTATTCACCAACTGCAGTGTGAGCTCTAAGTCAGAAGATCAAGTAATAAATTAATCGAGGAAACAAACAAAAAGGTGGATGGGGGTCCGGGATCTGATTCCAGCTGTGCCTCTGACCAGCCATGACCTTGGGCAAGTCAAGTGCCAGGTCCAAGTTCTTCTTCTGTAAAGTGAAGGAGGTATTTCAGGGCTCTCGGAGGCTTGTGTTTACTCACAGCAGGATGGGTCAGAGTGGAGGGCCTTTACTAGATGAAACTAGCACCTGACAGCTGACCCAGCTGTGGGGGGAGAATATGGCCTTTCCAGCCCTACAGAATGAGTGGACACCTTTACTGATATAGCAGGCAGACATTCAGTCTGAGACCCCTAACGAAATAGCAGGGTTTCTAAATAGTAAAGACCCTGAGGGGAAGCTGGAGTAAGTAACAGGCACCAGAGAGGTGAGTCTGGGATTAGTTCAGCCCAGATGTCTGGCTGCGGTCATCACCTGGGCACCATTCTGCTGGGAAGAGGACTTATTTATGCAAGCACGACAGGCTTTTGTCAGTCTTTCAGGTGGCTACTGTGACAGTGGTGGTAGCTGTATCTCCATCTGGAGATCCAATGTTAGGATGACAAAGTCCACAGTCTCGTGAGGTTTAAACGCCAGCGGAGGGAGACAGGTAACAAGTGGGCACGTTAAGTGCGTGACTTATAGGAGCAAAATAAATTCAGTGGTGGTGATCTTTTCTGCAATGGAAATGTGGGCAGCTCTGAGGATTGGTCTGCTCACTCCTGGGTTGTAGACAATCCTTTGGTCACTTTAAGTTGTAAAAACAGCCTCAATCTGAAAAACAGAATGTCTGGTGCAAGATAATGATTAAATGCTCCAATTTCATCCAAAGCTGGCTTCTTGACTCTAGGAAAAAGGAGGGATGTGGCCAGCTTCTGCTTTCTCTTATTACATCATCTTCCCCACCTCACCTTCTCACCTCTTCCTGGCCAGTATTTTGCTCCTTTCAGGGTGGAGACTGTGTATGTGAGGGGGAGAGGGTGTGTGTTAAGGGGATGGGGCAGTTCTTACTAGACTGGGAGATTCTGTGTTCTTTGGGTCAGGCAGATGTTTAAAGCTGACCCTTTCTTTGGAGATTACAGTCACTGCAGTTTCTTTGGCCTAGGTAGATGTACCTTCATTGTGAGGGGTTATTTGCTTTTCTTCCTTGGTCCCTAGAAACCTGGTCTTCTCTTCCAGCTTCTTGCTGCTGGGATTACTGCATCCTCTGGGGGCCTCACTGGGCGGAAGAACCCAAGACAAACCTTCTCTGATTTTTCTCACATGTTCACATTGGTCCAAAGGAAATACTCAAGCATCTCATATTCCAACAGGCTCTGGAAGCACAGACTGAACCCAGTACAGCACCCTCCATCCTGTTTTCCCAGGCTGACCACTTTGGTTTTCTCGAGGGGAGTTGGGCACAAGTCCAATATCTAACCCTCCTCCTCTCTTGCCAACCTGAGAGGACACACAGTAAGCCCTCCAAGTGGTCCTCTAATGCCCTCTCTCCAGGCTTGGGTGAAGGAGTTGGCTCTCTCGGGACAGCGACAATTCCTTCCGAAAAAATCCTCTATAAATCCCTCCTTCTTCATTTTCTTACCTCTTTTTTTATATACGTGAGCTGGCTGAGGGGACCAACAATCATGGAAACATTATTGACCATTTTCTTTGTAGATTTTGTATACAGTTATCTAGCTTTGAAATTTCACATCTATTGTTCCTTGGTGTTTTGGTGGAAACTTCCATTTTAATGTCCTATTACACAGGTAAACAAAGAGAAGATAATTTCAGATTTTAATAAGCTGCATGAAGAAATGGAAATGGGGTGATGTGACAGAGGGTGGCCTGAGGGGAAGAAGAGCTAATTTAGAAAGTGTGATCTGGGAAGGCATCTATCTTGGAGGACGTGGCGACCTGAGCTGTGACCTGAAAGACAAGGAACCAGTTCTGCCAAGATCAGCCAGTTCTGCTAGTGTATCGGTGGTGAGGGAGGATAAAGCATTTCAGGCAGTGGGAACAGCAGTAACAGAATCCCGGGGGGAACAGGTATGGTGTGATCAAGGAAGACCACAGGCTGGATTGAATGGGACAAGTGATGAGAGGACATTGGAGAGGCGGGCAGGGACTGGATCATGCAGGACCGTGGGCTTGGTGAGGGTTTTGGATTTGTTCTAACTGCGTGGGGAAGTTGTTGGAGGGTTTTGAGCAGGAAATGACCTGATCTGATTTATATTTTAAACAGATCAATCAATGACACAGAAAGAAAGAAGGAGAGGGAACTATTATAGAAGAAAAGAACCTTAAAGACATAACGAAACACAATGTATAGACCTGCTTTGAATCCTTATCTAAACAGATTGTGAAAAGAGATCTTTGAGACAACCTAGGAAATTTGAATACAGACTTGGTGTCAGATGATATTAATTAATTATTGTTAGTTTTGTTAAGTGGGATAATAGCATGATTCTTAAAAGAAATTCTGTATTAGTTTGAGACGCATAATACACAGGTGTTTATGGGTGATATGCCATGATATCTAAGATTTGCTTTGACATATTACACACACACACACAAACTCACAAACAAAACAACAGAAAACTGGGGCTTCATTATACTATGTTCTCTACTTAGGTATTTTTTTTTTTTAGAATTTAAAAAAAATTTATTTATTTTTGACTGCATTGGGTCTTCATTACTGCGCGGGCTTTCTCTAGCTGCGGCGAGTGAGGGCTACTCTTCGTTGTGGTGAGTGGGCTTCTCATTGTGGTGGCTTCTCTTGTTGCAGAGCACGGGCTTTAGGCGTGCGGGCTTCAGTAGTTGTGGTGCACGGGCTCAGTAGTTGTGGCGCACAGGCTTTGTTGCTCTGCGGCATGTGGGATCCTCCCAGACCAGGGCTCAAACCTGCATCCCCTGCACTGGCAGGCAGACTCCCAACAACTGAGCCACCAGGGAAGCCCCTCTACTTAGGTGTCTTCTAAAAAATGCATATGATATAACTTAAATGTGGAATCTAAGAAACTGATACAAAGGAACTTATTTACAAAACAGACCCACAGACATAGAAAACAAATTTATGGTTATCAAAGGGGAAGGGGGCAGGGACAAATTAGGGATTTGGGATTAACAGATACAGACTACTATATATAAAATATGTAAAAAAGGTCCTACCGTATAGCACAGGGAACTATATTCAATATCTTGTAATAACCTATAATGGAAGAGAATCTGAAACAGAATATACATATATCTCTGAATCACTTTGCTGTATACCTGAAACATTGTAAACCAACTATACCTCAAAAAAACTGGGGGGAAATGCATATTAAAAGTTACAAAGAAAAGAATTTGGCTGTTGTGTGGAGAATGGATTGCAGGGGACAAGAGTGGAAGCAAAGAGACCAGTCAGGAGGCCTTGGCAGTCATCCAAAAAGAGGAGAGAGGCGATGGTGGCTTAGAGTAGTGTGGTAGGGTTGGGGTAGAGATGGGAATAAAGATAGAGATTTCAGAGATAGACCCAACAGAGCTTGCAGGTTGGATGTGAAGGCTAGGTAGCAGCCTGGGTAAGACTAATAAGAAAGTGACACTGGGGACGATGCAGGAGCTCATTTTTCCACCCCAGGTCTTTCATTCTCAAACTAGTCCCCACTAGATTGGGGATGGAGAAATGGGGACCTAAAGCTCTTTCGATTATTCATGTCACAGGTCAATTTTATGTTCTTGGCTTTGGGGCTGGGCTGAGCCCAAGTTAGTAGTACAACTGTAGGGAGCTAGCAAAGAGGCAGGGAGAACTGGAAGACTGGCTGAAAAGTTTGGAACAGCTGCAAATTCTGTAATTCTACAAGGTAATTGGAAGAAATCACTTCCCATTAGAAGTTGTGGTCCTAAACTTCCGGGAAATCCTTGGTTTATCTTCTCCTGGATGAAATGGTTTTTTCCATACTAGGCCATTCCATAATGCATTTCAGCAGTGGAACCCAGAAACACAGACCTCAAATTTACTCTTGGTGAGATCAACCGTGCAAACACCCGTTTAGCCGCTAGAACCACTGTGTCAGCATTTAGGGAGCTTTAATACAGCCACAAGTACTGGTGCCAGTGAAGGGACTCCTGACTGCCTGTGATCTGCTCAGAGGCAAAGCTATTTGTTGGTAGCTCTTTGTTTTTGGTGTCACCATTTTCTTTTTCCTTTCTGTACAGCTGGTAAGACAAATGGAGATGTGCGTCTGTCACTGTGGATCTATCAAAGGTTTGGATTTTCTGGATAGAATCTTGTTTAATGGAGCCAGGTCTTTTTCTGCCTGAGTTTCTTTCCCTATGTGTAAAGCATTTTGTTGTTGTTGTTGTCGCTAAAGTGCTCTGATGTCCTGGCACTAAAACACAAAACACACACACACACACACACACACACACACACACACACAGTGCTTTTATTGCTCATCAAGAATGGAGGCTCTGAATGGTGCTTGGAATGCAGTTGGGACAGCGCTGTGTGAGATGAGCAGACCTCATCCCTCATAGGTGGCTGCTGCTTAGCCTGTTTTGTATTCTGTCATCCTCCCTGATCCTGCGTCTGCTCGGTCTACCCTGTCGTGTTGTTCTCTAGAAAATCAGGTCACCCTGTACCTAACTTTCCCCTGGTCAATGACTTTTAGCCACTTATTGGGCTTGTTGCGCTGTATCTAATCCTTGCTCAGCCTAGCCACGTGCGCTGCCATTAGAGAACACTACAAATCATCGCTTAAGGACCATAATATCCACTCTAATGGTTAGAACACAAGGTTGCCCTCTCCCTTGTGTCCAAGCAGCAGTTGTAAGCTCTTGGAATAGGTCCATCATTGCCTTCTTAACAAATACAGTGTCTTCTGAGTTGGGGTCTCAAATCTCACTCCTCAGAGCATAGTTTTCTTTATTTTTTTTATTTTTTAAAATTAATTAATTAATTGTTTTAAATCTTTGGCTGAGTTGGGTCTTCATTGCTGCGCATGGGCTTTCTCTTTGATGCGGTGTGCGGGCTTCTCATTGCGGTGGTGGCTTCTCTTATTGTGGAGCACAGGCTCTAGGGACGTGGGCTTCAGTAGCTGTGGCACGCGGGCTCAGTAGTTGTGGCTCGCGGGCTCTAGAGCGCAGGCTCGGTAGTTGTGGCGCACGGGCTTAGTTGCTCCGCGGCACGTGGGATCTTCCCGGACCAGGGATCGAACCCGTGTCCCCTGCATCGGCAGGCGGATTCTTAACCACTGCGCCACCGGGGAAGCCCCAGCATAGTTTTCTTTAGAGCATACTCATTCATGTGCTTTCTCTGCTACCAGAGTTTGGCACCTGCTCCCCAGCTCTCACTTATGGATTTCCCTAGTAGGAACCATCCCTAACCACTTGCCGTCAGGCAAGTCGCTTAGTATGTTTGAATCATATATCCTTCTTAAGTAAATAAGAGTAACATTCCTCCCGTCCTTCTTTCTTGGCATTGTACCAGGGCTGGGGGGGGTGTGTGTGCTGGGATTATCCAGTGAGACACAACTTGTGAATATCCTTTACAAAATGTAAGACGCTGCATGAAAGTTAGCAGTCACTGTAATAACCAAGAAGCGTCTCTAGGAGGTGGGAGGTATATATACAGCAATAGCTAAGCGTGTCTCTGTTATTCAACACACCTGTATTGAGTATGTGCCAAGCACCATGATCAATAAGACACAGTCCCTGCATTAGGAACTTAAAGTCTTGTGTTATGGACAGACAAGAAAACAGATGCTTACAATTCGGAGAGATAAGAACTATGGTAATGCTAAGTCCCGTATGGGAGTGCGCAGAAAACACATCTACCCTAGACTAAGAGAACTCCGAGAAGACCTCCTGGAAGAGGTGTGGGGCATGAGCAAAGCTGAGCCAAAAGAGAGACTGGAAGACGGAGGCTTCTGGGGACTGTAAGTTGTTCAGTATGGCTCTAAGAGTGAAGTCCAGAGGTAAGGCTGGAGAGGCAGGCAGAACTAGATTATGGGGTGGGGGGGGCGGTTGGAACATTGAGGCACTACTGAAAGGTTTTAAGAGTGACACTCAGATATGTCTAAAAGCCACATGAGGAATATTTTGGAAAGAGGGAAGACTGAATGGGGAAGATCAGTTAAAAGACTACAGGGATAAACTAGTTAAGAGATTACAGTAGCATTCTCTAAGCTAATGCTGGAGGGTTGAAAAGAAGTAGATGGATTCAAGAGCTATTTGGGAGGTAAAAATCAATAAAATTTGATGTTTAATTAGATACGAGGCTTGGAGTAGAAGAGATAGTGAAGGGTAACACCCTTATTTCCAGCTTGACGAACTGTATGGATGGTGGTGCCATTTACTCAGGTCAAGATCATGGAAGGAGAAGGATGGCCATATAGAAAGATGATAATTTCAGTTTGGGCTGTGACTCATTTTCAGGGCTTATGGAGTCCATGTAGAGACAGACATAGTATTTGGCTATTCTGATATTTATTTCATGATGCTTGGCTGCTCATAACTGCAGGAAGGGACAGAATTACAGAGTACATTGTTCTTACGTGACTGCCGATGCTGGCTCGACATAGAACTGATGGCAGACACTGGCTGACCAGCAACTGTTTGTGTGTGGTCTGGCTCAAACAAATGAGTGATGCCAATTAGATTTCGTCTCTGGAGAGTTTCAACGAAGCCACTGAATACTGCCAGTCATTAATGGACATTGGTGTTGGAAGGTCTTATAGAATCAGGGGCTGTGGTAGCAGTCACTGGGGCCATAAGTATGTTGCTGAGAGGGCAGCAAGTTGGTCCCCCATTGTCTTCCTGAAAGGCCTGAAAAGAGAGGAGGATGGAATAGACACAGACTGATGAACAACTGGGTGACCATGTCACCACTTCTGAGAGAGAAAGACAGAGACAGAGAAAGAGAAGATGTCTGGTTTATTTTCTAATTTTAACTTCCAGTTTCCTTGAGCCTGGCTGTCCTTGTTCTTTCTATTCCTTAATCTCTCTCTCTCTCTCTCTCTCTCTCTCTCTCTCTCTCTCTATATATATATATATATATATATATATATATATATATACACACATACATACACACACTCATATATATCCACACATACATGTACCCACACATACATACACACGTATATATACATATATATGTTTAAGTGTTACATAAACATATTCAAAATTTTTTACTTTAGTTCTTTTAAAAGTGTGCAACCAGAAAAGTTGTAATTAGGATGGAAATTGGTACCAGGAGTGGGATTTCAAGTGCTAGAGCCTTAAGACTTGAGACCAGCTATGGTATCATTGGAATGAGTCATAATAAAAAACTTTCATTACAGGATAGGAAGTTTGCAGTCTGTGATTTTTGGTGGAAAAACACTAATTAAGTTGTCAACTGCTATCCCTTGAGACCCAGACCATAGGCACACCAAAGGCGAAACTTTGGGAGGCTTGATGCTTGAATGTAAGGATAATGAAGTAGATAACTTATTGCTTGAAACCTTAGATAAGGGCCAACAGCAAAGAGACAAGTTTCTGTCCAGAATACCTGTCTATGAGCAAATAAGAAAAACAGGGTGATTATGTAATTCTGGTGCAGGAAGCCCATTTTGCCTGTAGCTGGAGCTGTCTGATTGCTTAGAACCAAGTCCAAAAACCAGTGGGCCCTGCCAAAGTTTGGTCTGGTCCTAATTTTCTGTCTCATTGAGTTTCTAGTGCCAAAGTTAAAAACTCTGATAGACAAAGATGGATGTTCAGGCCATGGGAAAACAATTATTTGGGAGGAGAAAGGGTTGCTGGAGAAGATGACACACCCCACAAGCTCCTCCTAGGTATTTCTCACTCTGCCTTCCCCAAGAAGAACCCTCCCACCGAGAGGCAAGTCTCACAGCCAGAGTTGGAATTTGGATAAGGAAAGACAGGTTAGGAAAGACGAACCAAGTGTTTTTCAGCTACATCCCTTCTGTACCATGTGGCATCAGCCATTAAGAGAAGGACAGTCAGATTGAAGAAGCTAATCCTGGGTTCTAAACAACAGATTTGTGGACCTGGTCCTCAGGATTCATTTGGGCTGTGAAGGATAGGCAGCCTCTCAAGGACATTGGCCTTTCTGTGCCAGCTAGGGGTTCCCTGTTGCTTTGGGATCTGATATATGCTTGGACCAGGAGCCACTGTATCTCTCTTGTCCTAGAGATTTCTTTCTTTCCTCTATTTGTCAGAGTGAATGATTTCCCCCCCTGCTGTCATCCTGGTTTTTTTCTCCATTGTTGGATATCAGGGGAATGGCAGGGGTTACATTTACCATTGAGCTCACAGATTGCAAGAAAGCGAGCAGTCATATTTGGACAGGATCTCACAGAAATAGAAGAGGAATAGACAGAGACTGAATGTTGTGGATTTTGGGGCAAGCAAGCAATCTTTGAGATGGCCTTAGGATACTCACCAACTCTGGATGAGGAGCAGAATATGACTGTGACTTCCTGCTGTTTCTGTTGGGGAGGTGTATGATTTGTAGCTGTAAATGTGATCAAGTTAGGTGAGAGTGTCTTTGGAAATGTTTGAAGAGGGAAAAGTTCTGTGTGCCTGGCAGGGAAGCAGAAGAATGAAATTGACAGGCCTTTATTACTTGTCCTGTCCAGTGATGCTAGAGGGACAACTCTATCTATCGCATGATTGCCTCCCTCTATCGTGTCACAGCTCTTGGACCCATGATGGACACCTAACCCCAGGCATCCAATCCTATGACTTCTGTTGTCTGGATTGAGTGGATAGAATCATCCAAGCAGACTCTTTCTTCCAACACTTGCACAAGGATTCATGGAATCTATTGCCATTTGGAGTGGGCTCTGGAGTTGGGTCCTATGCACTTGGGGGTTAATGAGTAGGCAGAAGAAGGTGATGGGGTGTGAGATGATAGCGGAGCAGACCCTGGAGGGTGGGGAGACAGAATTGCTGCTTCTGTTCCTAATGGGTTTCTCCTGATTTCAATTCCAGATCCTCTCATATCTGACAATGTTTTATTTTCTGTCATTGGAGTTCATTGGATTTCTGCTTACTTTAAATCCCAAACTGTAGCAGAAATCTAGCGTTCAGGAGAGAGATCTGGGTGGAGCTATGGTTTTTGGGCCCATCCACATTTCCATGGAATCAAGACCCTGCGAGTAGATGAAATCACCTAAGGAAGGTATAGAGGGAAACAGAAAATGTTGCTTTTTTGATAATTTTAAATACTTTACATGCTTTAAAAGACACTAAGTCCCTGTGTATATGATTTTACTTTCCCGTCTAAATAACTCTGTGAAGTAGCTATTATTATTAACCTATTTTTACAAATAAGGAGAGGTGATAATGAGGGTTGAATCACTTTTCCCAGGTCACACAGCCTATAGCAATAGCAGCGATGGGCCCTGTCTTCTGACTGATCCATTTTTAATCCCCCGATAGGAACAGATAGGGACCCACGGAGCCAAGCTGTTTGCTCTGGGTAGGAATCTGAGGGAATCATTCTCCCCTTGAGGTGGGCACCACTTTGTAACTCTAAGAACCAGCATTGCCTGCTATTTGCAGAGAACTTGTCAAGAGAGTAAATGAAATGAGGGACGTTTCCTCCTCCCTGATCCCCATGACGAGCCTGCTGGTCTCCAGAGCCTTTAAAGGAAGACCACTGATGCCCCATCATCGCAGCAGGGAGGGACCTGTGCTCGAGAGTTATCCCTCCCTGGGACTTCCCTGGTGGGCCAGTGGCTAAGACTGCGCGCTCCTACTGCAGGGGGCACGAGTTGGCTCCCTGGTCGGGAAAATAAGATCCCCCCCACACAAAAATGACAAAGTTATCCCTCCCAAGGTCAATTCCCAGTCCCTCTGAGATGCGTTTAATGCCCCCAAATTTTACTAGTTGGGGGTGGGTAGTGGGGGGAGATGGTAAATGGTATTTTTTGGACAGAGGGTTAGTTTGGGAAATGCTGCGTTAAATAAACATAGAGATTTCTTTACCACACTTCTCAGAGCGTTAGATGTGTTCGTGTGCCTCTCCCCAAGGAGCATATTATGGAAAGAATTTCCTAAACCTACTTGACCCCAGAAAGCTTCCGAATGTGGTTGTGTTCTGATGGGGGAGGGAGAGATACTGTGGAGGTGGGAGGCCGGAGGCTCAAACACACCTCCTGGGTAAGCAACCACCACTCTCTATTTGCAAGCTACTGGCCTGGACGGGAACTCTCCCGACTGATGTGTGTGTGTGTGTGTGTGTGTGTGTGTGTGTGTGTGTGTGTGTGTGTGTGTGTTTAGCAAGTGTGTATTTGTGTCTATGCACCCACGCAAGCAGACAGAATTCCTGGCCATCAGCTCAAAGGCAGGAACCAGATTGATTTTTATCACTTAGCCCTTAAGGTCTTTCATCTCCTAATATTTGCTCAGGTCCCTTTGAGCTTTGAGGACTCCCTGTTAAATAAGGCACAGCCTGCCTCACATGGTGGTGGTGGTGGTGGTGTGTGTGTGTGTGTGTGTGTGTGTGTCTCCAGTTGGTTGGAACGGGGCAGGGCAGGGTGGGAGAGCTCATTATCATTCTTATCAAAGTTGGCTTATTATATCGTTTTTTCCAATAGCTACTTTCTACTAAAATTATATTTTCACCATGATGTTTGTGATCTCATGAATTCTGTTTTTGAAAGTGCTCATTATAAAACCTTTCAATGCATATTTATTATATGTTTTAATAAAATCCTAATAAGTAAAAAAAAAGAAAAAAAAGTCTAGGAAGGAGACAAGGCAAGATAAGAGGACACTTGGGCCCTTGCTGCTGGCCCTGACCCCTTGGGGGCCCTCTCTTTGGCCTGCCCTACCTACTGAGGATGGGTTGGAGGAGCATTGCAGGGAACTTCTTTCAAATTGACACCCTCTGTTTATTTTTGCACCCCTAATTACCCTTTCAACTGGCCCTGGTTTATTTTTAGAGGTTTCCCATCCCCCTCATTAACAGTTCATACAGCTCCTGTCTCACATTTCTACCATTTATACCCTTAATTAAACACCATGGCCTTTGTTATCTCTGAATACTCACCTTGTTAGAATTTAAATGGAAAGACTCCCAGCTTTGGCCTTACTGATTTTAAGCATTCCCTCCCCCTCCTACAACCCTTTTGTGTGCCCTGGGGTTGTGGAGAGCGCTGTCTCCCCGGGGTTTTCTCTGTTGCCTTTTGGTTATTCTTTTTCATAATCAAGGACTGAGCATGTAGAAGAAGAAGGTTTGAGTGGGTGTTCTATCTTGTGTTTTGGTTTTGTTTCGCTGATTTTTTTTTTTTGGCACCCTTGGCCTCCTTCCTCTACCTCTGCCTGAAATTATGAGGAAAGAGGTTGGTTGGGATCTTTTCAAGCTTTGCCATCCAATGTGTAAACAGAACAGCGATGCTTAATTAAATGCACACCAGGACTCAGATCCCTGATCTTACACCTGCTGATCCTCCCGTCTCATCAGGAAGGTGCTGCCTAATTACCTTTTCCTGCTGGCCCAGTTTATATTCAAAGCTTCTTAGTGGGAATGGCCAAAGTATTGAAAGCATCTATCATCAGAGACATAGATTCCAGGTACCACTTTGCAGAGGAAAGAAGGCTGGCATGGGACAGGAGCAGCGCTTTGTCTCGTGACACTTGGTGGCACGGGTCCAGGTTTCTAGGGCAGAAAAGAAGATGCTTCCTGGGCGGTGTTTGGGGACCTGTGGAGGAGCCAGCACTTTGGGCAAGCAGCCAGTGGCCTGTCCTTCATGGCTTGGGCCCAATTTGCCTTGTGGAGCTCACAGCCTTCCCGGCAAGAGACAAACCTGTTGTCCATGCTGATGACTCAGGGGTGCAGGCTGTGATGGTGCCCCCGCCTGCTAGGACAGAGTAGTTAGGGTCAGACTTTTCCAGGTTTTATTCTCAGCTCTTCCCCTTGGCCTTAGACAAGTGACTTGACATCTCTTACTTGTTTCCTCATCTGTATAATGAGATAATACTAATTGTACCTACCTCCCTGTATTGATGTCAGAATTAATCAGGTAATGCAGGTAAAGAAACCGGCACGGTGACTGGCACATCATAACTATGTAACAGATAATAGCTGCTAGCATTAGTATTACTATTGTTGGAAGGTAGTGGCCATGTGGTCCTAAGTGGCCGTTCTGGACCACGGGGCAGTGGGAATACTTAGAGAACCTTCCAAAGATGTATTCTCTTTAGCCTGTTTCTCCCAGAAATTATCCTGTGCTCTGTGGATGGTGTAGGATAATTCTGAGTCATGGTGATGACGTTGATTTTAGTGTGTAGGAGAGGTTATCTACTCATTCATTCACATGCCAACTTAGCCAACAGACATTTATCAAGCATCTACTATGCAAGGTGCAGTGGGGACATCAGCTCTCAAGCAGGCTCTACTCTGATGGGAAGACCCTAACTATGACATACATCAGAATGAAACATATTCTAGGAAGGAGATACAGAAGTTGGACTTAGAGGCACAGAGAAAAAGAAGCTGTTAATTTTGACCTGGGAGGTGCGGAACTCAGGGATGGCGGAGGAAGGACATTTGAGTAACAACATGAAGGACAAAAAAGGTTTCAAAGGGGCTTCCCTGGCGGCGCAGTGGTTGAGAGTCCGCCTGCCAATGCAAGGGACGCGGGTTCGTGCCCCGGTCCGGGAGGATCCTGCATGCCGCGGAGCGGCTGGGCCCGTGAGGCATGGCTGCTAGGCCTGCGCGTCTGGAGCCTGTGCTCTGCGACGGGAGAGCTCTCAGCAGTGAGGCCCGCGTACCACAAAAAAAAAAAAAAAAAAAAAAAAAAGGTTTCAAGGCGAAGGAGGAATGGAAGAACACTCCAGGATGAGGGAACAGCATTAGCAAAGTCATGGAGAAGTGGAGATCCATAGTTGTTTGGGAAATGCAGCCTGTGTGGAGAGAGGGGAACATGGCACTGGACTTGAATGCTCCGGTAGGGAGTCTGAAGGAATGGGAGCAGGTGGCCAAAGAGACGTGACATCAGATCTTTGTTTCAGAGAGATAGCTAACTGGGACTGTGTGAAGGTAGGTTTGCTCCCAACATTTCACCACGAGGAAACCCCTTTCCTTAATTTACCTCCATAGATCTCACAGTTTGATTTGGGCCATTTAACAAATTCTATTTATTAACATTTGTGAGGCTGTATTGAGGTAAATGTACAGTTTCTAGTAGTTCCTTCAAATATTGAAGATCCATAGATAATCTGAAAGTGCCAGGTTGGGGACCAAGGGCATCCAGAGTGGTCAAAGAGCAGAGATCTGCAGACACCTTAGTAAATGCCCACAGTCTCCTGGGCCAAAGTCGGGGGACTGAGCTTAGGCAGGGCTGTGCTTTTTAAAAAGTCAGGGATAGGTGGGAGACAGTCTGTGGGTGCAATGGACAGGACCTGTGAGGGAGTGGGGCAGAGGAGAGGGAGGAAAAGAAAGAAGGTGATTCAGAGGCCCTGGGCCTGGGGATGAGACCATCAGTGGTACATTAACCAAGGGAGGGGGGCATAGGAGCACTGGTGGCTGGGAGGGGGAGGAGTCAGCAGAGAGTGGGATACAGAGTTTGAGGGGCCTACAGTCATCCACGTGGAGTTGTCCAGCAGGAGGTTGGGAGCTTGGGGGGCATCTCAAGACATTTCCTCATGGGCAGAAAAACTGGGGCTCTGTTGACCTTCTATCCTCAGGCTCAATGCATAGGATCAGTGGGTGGGACTAGTGATCCTAGGCCTCCACCTTACCTTTTTTTTTTAACATCTTTACTGGAGTATAATTGATTTACATTGTTGTGTTAGTTTCTGCTGTATAACAAAGTGAATCAGCTATACGTATACATATATCCCCATATCTCCTCCCTCTTGCGTCTCCCTCCCACCCTCCCTATCCCACCCCTCTAGGTGGTCACAAAGCACCGAGCTGATCTCCCTGTGCTATACGGCTGCTTCCCACTAGCTATCTATTTTACATTTGGTAGTGTATATATGTCCATGCCACTCTCTCACTTCGTCCCAGCTTACCCTTCCCCCTCCCCGTGTCCTCAGGTCCATTCTCTACATCTGCATCTTTATTACTGTCCTGCCCCTAGGTTCTTCAGAACCTTTTGTGTTTTTTTAGATTCCATATATACGTGTTAGCATACGGTATTTGTTTTTCTCTTTCTGACTTACTCCACTCTGACAGACTCTAGATCCATCCACCTCACTACAAATAACTCAATTTCGTTTCTTTTTGTGGCTGAGTAATATTCCATTGTATATATTTACCACATCTTCTTTATCCATTCATCCGATGATGGACACTTAGGTTGCTTCCGTGTCCTGGCTATTGTAAATAGAGCTGCAATGAACATTGCGTTACATGACTTTTTTTGAAATATTCCACCTTATCTTTTAACGTATGCTCCAATCAATCCCTGATCACATAGAGTCTACTTCCTAAAATTCTCCTGTATCTGTCCCTTGGAGCCTAGGCAATGCTTGTTGACTATCAGAAGGCAAAGATTGGGTTAGGAAGCAGGGTGGATGGAGGGGCTCTGGATGGCACTCTGCCACCACCTCCTGTGTCCGTGCCCAGCCTGTGGTCAGCCTGATTTAGAGCAGATGCTCTCAGTCATGATCAACCTCTCTGTCTCTGCTTTTGCTCTGTGGTGACAGAGCAAGGGTGTGGAATAGGAAGCAGATGGCTTGCCCTGCTGTACTCGGGACTGAATTGCAATATCGGTGGTGGGGGCACTGAGCAGAGTTTCCAGAGTGGGTACTTTTGCTGCTAACACCCTTTTCTGTTCAGGTTGACAGTGTGCTGCCCTTGGGGCTGCCAGACAGATACCTGGTGGGGGGCATAATCCCACCCCAAGATTTCCCATGAATGCGGCCCTCTGTGACTGCCCACTGCGTGGAATTCAGGAATTCAGAGCACAATCACCCTATGAGGTGGGTCTGGGTCAGGGTCTTCTTGTTTAGGAACAGCTGTCCCACACCAAGTAAAGCCGATCTCTAATTCTGGGACCAAACGGTCCTCCGTGCACGGGCTTGGACTTTACCAGCATCGGAATCATCCGCCAGCTTGTTGGAATACAGATTCCTAGGCTCCACCCCAGGTCTGGTGCATCAGAATCCCTGTGATAATGATTTACATTTTTAGCAAGGTTTCCAGGTGGCTCGAATGCACAGTAAACTTTGAGAGCCACTGCTGGAGACCATTCGTATTACCATGACGCTCGGTTTTCTAGAAACTGTTTCCTGAACCACACGCTTGTGTTCTGAATCTGGGTACTTGACTCTGGTCTAGGCTCGTGTGTCCTCTAGCTTCTGGCCGTAGGTGCTTCCTCTCTTGCAGGCCCACCATGATGGGGCGCCTGAACATGCAGGGCAGCAGGGGGAGCTGGACAAGAGAAAGGGTCCGATCGTGTTCACCGATGTGGGGAGAGCTGGGAGTCGAGGATCAAACCAGCAGGATAATGCTGAAGTTCACAGACAGCCGAGGGAGAAGTTTGCTTTGGGAAATCCTGGGTTTACGCTGCAGCAGGAGGGCCTTGTCTGTGGCAGGTGGCAGTTTGGGTCTGGTGCTCCAAGGGTCATGGGCTCTGGGATGTGGACCACCATCGGCACGGAGGTGGTAGGTGACGTGGAGTTGGCGGTGGGTGAAATTGTCCAGGGAGAGGGTGGAGAGGTGGAGAGATGCCAAGCACCGGGCCTGGGGGCCTTCTTACTTCTAGGGATGTCGGTATAAGAGTTAGGATGGATGCAAAACAGGATCCTATGAAGGAGACCAGAGTCAGGTAAGGGGAGAACCTCAAGGAGGGAGAGCTGATGGTGCAGGAGGCACTCCATCCGGGAGCCACAGAGACGGAGTGGGAACACTTGCTTGAACAAGCCATTGGCTCTGCGTACTGGTGAGGAGACAGTGGAGGCGAGTGTTCACGAGCTTTGGCTCTGCTCTAAGTGGGGTACACTTGGGCGGTGGAGCACCTGTGCGTTTGGCTTCCCTGAGGGGCTGGCATGGACTCTTGCACAAGCGGGCTGCAAACAGGGCAGGAGAAGGGGAGCCCCTCCTCTGACATGTCACCGTGTGCTCCCTGTGCAACTGGGCTTGGCCAAGGCTGAGCTGTAACCGCTTGCCCCGTGCTGGCTTCCCATGCCCTGCTCCCCAGGCAGTCTAGAACGCCATGGCCCTTCTCTGCTCCTCGAGCCAGAAACTGCACTCTGCTAAATGAGCTGGACTTGCTGGAACTTTCTCGTCCGCCTAGGCCACTTAAACTTCCAAATTGGTTGAACACCAGCTGGTTTTCCGTTTGGGTTTGAGTTGCCCCTCCTCCTTGCACCTCTGCGGCAGCCGGTGAGGTGGAAGAGACTGGCCGCTCAGCTGTGGCTGAATGTGGGGAAGCTCAGTCTGGGGGGGGGGGGGGCAGGCATGGAGTTGGGGATGAAAACTGATCCGTGCCACTTGGCTTCACGTTTTTCTCCCCAAAGTGAAAACCCAGCTGGCTCGTTCTCCCTGGTTTGCTTCTGAAGCTGTATCCGGTATTTATAGAGGACCGAACCAAGGGCCAATCAGCTCGGAATGGAAATTCCTGAGCCTGGAGTTCTCTGGAGCAACCGGCTCTTGGCTTTCTCTCTCCCTGGAGTTCAGCTAAGGTTTTCTCTTGAAAACTTTCAAGTTCTGAGAAGTTTGAGGAGGCACAAATGGAGGATGGACATGACAACACACTGACTGTCTTCTCTTGGTGTGGACACCCTGTGTGCTTTTTGGGGTTGACGGCCACGGATGGGTGAAGGGCCAGGAGAATGGATCAGTGGGGGACCCTGGGGAAACAGCTGCGGTGCCCAGCTCTCTGGGGGTGACGGGCATTGTCTACTGTTCCTGCAGCCTCTAGGACCTCCCACTTCTGAAATTATGTGCCCGTGCTGACCTACTGGGTATCAACCAGAATTGGTGGTGGTTGTTAGCACGAGCCTTCCACCTGCAAGGAAAAGGGATTGTGAGAGATTTGACATTTAAAAAGACAGCTGCAATGAGTGAGGTATTGACTGACACATTAACTAAATGTCACCACTTTTGTTTCTGAAATTTTCAACGTTCAGTGCTTAAGTTATTCTAAATTAATTACATAGCCACTTGATTTATTCCTTACATTCCCCCTCCCTGCTCCCTCCCACCCTCTCCAAGCTTAAGAGCAGTACATTGGCTTATCCCCTTTGTTCTCAGGTTACTCAGTTGTGAAAGTGACAGGTCTTCAAGGAAAAAGGAGAGGGTCCAGGACGCTGTGCTGCAGTAAGCTCTCAGGATGCAGATCCGAGGTGGAACCTGACCATGCCATCAAAGCAACTACACCCCTGTTTTACAGATGAAGGAAATGAGACTCAGAGAGGTTACGTGATCTGCCCAGGGTAGCCTGGAGAAGCTTGAGAAGGCAGGACTTAACCCACATCTTCTGGTTCTAGGTTCTTGAGTTTTCCAGATATACTGGGGTCAGAGTGTTGAATCCACCCTCACAAGGCAAATCTGGCAGGAAACAGGTAGCTGCTGGGATTGAAAGACTGGAGAATATAGTTCTACTCCCTGCTTCATTGCCAGGGAGAGAGCCCCTGGGAGCATAAGGGCAGCTCCAGGTTCGGGACCGGGGGTTACAGGAAGAACTTCTCTGCATAGCAAGTCACGTATATTTGGATCATTTGGGAAAGAAAGTTCCTGGTAATTGAAGGATGACAGTGTCTGAAGCTCGTCTGGCCCTTTGATTTCACAATCCATTTTAACTACAGTGTGTCATTGTCAGTAATTTCTCCAGGGAGATGAAAGACCATAGTATAAAGGGCCATAGCCCTTTCCACCATGATTAGCAAGTCCTCTGTCATCTCAGGGACTCACGTTTCCAAAAACACTTAGAATTTCTAGCCACGAGTTTTCATTCCTTATTGCTCCAGACTGAAGGGGCCTCACAAACCTGACTCAGGCACAGATTGCAAGGTGAAGCCACAGAGAAAAGAACTGCTACATGTCTCAGTGTGCCTGAGGCTCCTGCCCACATTGGCGCTCTGTGTTTCTCTGGATAATTCCTGATGTGTCACCAAACTTCCCCAATCTGTGCAGAAAAAAGAGCCACCTGGGGAAAAGAGTCACATACCTCCCCACTCCTACCCCCAGGACTAATTTACCGCGAGTTACTTGTCCTCGGCTGAGATCCCTGTAGGAGGAGACTCACCACTCTGGTTCTGAAAGGAAAGAGATACAAGAAGCCAGAGCTAGCCTGTGTGAATTCCTGAGTTTCCAGGCTTCCTCTGAACCCTCTGAATTCTTCTGTCTGTCCTCTCCCATGGCAGCTCATCATCAGTTTCCCTTTTCATCCCGTCTAATGGCAGAGGCTTTGTTCGGAGCTGCACATGGTAGAGTGACGAGCCCTTGACTGTGCTCAACACTGCTTTCCAGTAGAGCTGCTGAATTACAGCCTTCACTCTTCCTTGTATTGTCCAACATAGAATACATTTATGGGCTGACAAACTGGGGCTGGGTGTGATGGGCAGACTCCCCAAGTCTTTAGCTGTTCCTAGAGGAGTAACTGATGTAGGGAATCAAGTTAGTATGCGTGACTGAGGGTTCACAAAGAGGTCATTGTAGGGCTGTCTCCAGGAAGGGATGAGGCTGGGCTGTCAGAGGGTACATTTGGGGTGCGCCATGAAGGGGATATGCATAGATGGCTGGGGTAGGAAATCCTTCTCTAGGATGCCTTAAATCTCTGGTATATCTCTAGCATTGCCCTTACCATATTGTAGAATAAGTTTCTATTTTTGTGTCTATCTCCTCCTCTGAATTGTGAGCTCCTTGAAGAGCTATGTTTTGTTAGAAGACAGCTTGGCATCGAGCTTAAGCATGTGAGCTCTGGGATTTAGATATCTGGGTTCAGCTGTGTGACCTTGGGCAAGTTTCTTAACCTCTTACGGCTAGAGGAAGAATTAAGTGATATAATGGATGTAAAGAACTTAAAACAGTGTCTGGCATATAGGAAATGTTTTGTGTTTGTTAGTTATTATTAATTTGTGTGCCCTCAGCCCTAGCATGTTACCTGATATGTACTAGCTGCTCAACACATGTTTGCTGAGTGAATACCTATGTGCATGCAGAAGCAGATGAGCCTTCATTCATGGGAATGAGTCCAACTGAAGTTCTTGAGTGTTCTGGAACCGAGTGGGCAGGAAAGAGAAACTGGGCTATAGGGTTGAGTTTGGTCAGCAGGTTGGGAGTTGTGCCAGGACATTTGCAGTTGTGGGAGGTGACTTCTACAGAAACTTGGCAAGAGTTGAGTTTAGTGTAAAATGTCTAGTTAGCTGGTTTGAACTCCATGACTTGGTCCTGCACCGAGGATCACAACATGTGTTTAGAAGTAGGAACCCCAGAGGTGAGGATGAATTTGTGTACAGATTGTCAGAAAATGGCATTTGTGGGTGATTACAGTGTCCTTAAGAGTTGGATCTCTATCAATACTACCCAAAGCAATCTACAGGTTCAATGTAATCCCCATCAAAATCCCAATGATTTTTTTTTTTTGGAAATAGATTCATCCTAAAATTCATATGGAATCTCAAGGGACCCCAAAGAGCCAAAAATAATTTTGAAAAAGGACACAGTTGGAGAATTTACACTGCCTGATTTCAAAACTTACTACAAAGCTATAGTAATCAAAACAGTGTGGTACTCACATAAAGACAGACCTATAGACCAATGAAACAGAATAGAGAGCCCAGAAATAAACTCACACATATATTGTCAAATGATTTTCAACAAGGGTGCCAAGATCATTCAATGGGGAAAAGACAGTCTTGGCAAAAAATGATGTAGGAAAAAACTGGATATCCACATGATAAAAGAATGAAGTTGAACCCTACCTCACAGCCTATACAAAATTTAACTGAAAATGGATCAAAGACCTAAGTATGAGAGGTAAAACTATAAAACTCTTAGAAGAAAACACTGGGGGAAATCATCATGGTATTGGATTTGGCAATGATTTCTTGAGTATGACACCAAAAGCACAGGTAACAAAAGAAAAAATAGAAAAATTGGATGACATCAAAATTAAAAACTTTTGTTCATCAAAGGACATTATCAACAGAGTAAAATGGCAGCCCACAAAATGGGAGACAATATTTGCAAATCATAAATCTGATAAGGGATTAATATGTAGAATACATAAAGAACTCTTAAAACTTAATAAGGACAACAGCAAAAATTCAAAAATAAGCAAAGGACTTGAATAGATGTTTTTCCAATGAAGATATACAGAGGGCCAATAAACACATGAAAAGATACTCAGTATTACTAATCATTAGGAAAATGCAAATCAAAACCACAACAAGATACCACTTCATACCTATTAGGATGCCTACCATCAAAAAATCAAACAATAACAATTATTGGTGAGGATATAGAGAAATTAGAGTCTTTGTACACTGCTTGTGGGAATGTAAAATGGTGCAGCTGCTATGGAAAACAGTATGACGGTTCCTCAAAGTATTAATAATAGAATTACCATGATACAGCAATTCCACTTCTGGGTATATGCCCCTCAAAATTGAAACCAAATCAAGGATACGAAGAGACACTTGTGCACCTACGTTCATAGCAGCATTATTCCAATAGCCAAACGGTGAAATGTCCACTGTGGATGAATAGAAAGCAAAATATGGTACATACATATAATGGACTATTACTCAGCCTTAAAAAGGAAGGAAATTCTGACACGTATTATAACATGGATGAACCTTCAGGACATTAATTTAAGCGAAATAATCCAGGATAAAGAATAAGCGTCATGGGAATTCCCTGGCAGTCCAGTGGTTAGGGTCCCACACTTCCACTGCAGGGGGCACATGTTCAATCCCTGGTCAGGGAACTAAGATTGTGCAAGCTGTGTGGAGCAGCCAAAAAATAAATAAAATAAAAAAGAATAAACATCATATGATTCCACTCTTATGAGGTACCTAGAGTAGTCAAATTTACAGACAGAACACGGAATTATGGCTGCCAGCGGCTGGAGAGAGGGAGTGGTGGGGCTGGTAAATAATGGGTGTAGAATTTCAGTTTTGCAAGATGAAAAATGTTCTGTGGATGGATGGCAGCGATGGTTGCACAAAAATGTGAATATATTTAAAGTCACTGAGCTGTACACTTAAAGATGGTTAAAATGGGAAATTTTATGATATGTATATTTTACTACAATTAAAAAAAAAAAGGCAAGAGCATAGCTGAAGTGGATAAAAAAGAGGTGGGTCCCTGCAAATGTGGGTGAAAATAGACTAGTGAGTCAAGTTACGTTTAAGCACTTCGGATTAACTTGTTATGAAGAAGTATTTTATGAAGCCCTTGATTGATGTTTTTGTTCATTAGCATTTTCATCGATTAGCTTCACTTGGGGACACCTCCATTATTATTCACATCACTTCTGTTCTCCTTGACCTCTCAATGTTTATAGGTCCTGAAGAACATCTCTTTGAGACTCTCCTTGTATTGGCGTGGCAGCGTCAGCCTCCTGTCTTCACGTCTCATTTTGGTGTGTAAGCTTTCTGTAAATTAACATCTCATGCCTGACCTCTCAGCCAAGTAGCATGTTGGACTGCAGCTGCCTGCTAGACATCCTTCCAGCATCTCAAACTCAGCTGGGCCCAAACTGGACTCATCGGTTTTTTTCTTGTTCTGCTGAGTTTCTGGTTCCCTTGGAAGGCACCATCATTCTTCTGGTGCCTCAACTGTAAAGCCAACAACTTTGAATCCCGTTTCCCTCTCCCTTCTTCCAGATTTGCTCAGCTGTCAGCTCTGTGGTGTTTTCCACCTGTGATCACCACATCCTGTGCATGCGCCCTTGTTTCCCTGTGCACTGCCTATGCTAGCCCAGCCCTTGGTCCACTCAACTGCCTGCTGGTCTCTTCGTCTCCAGTCTCTCCCAATGGGCTTGCCACAGCTGTGCGGGGGGTGCAGCTGCGACCCAGCCAGAGGAAAGCCAGGGAAAGGCCAGTCCTGTTCCCTGAGCTAGAAGATCAGACATGAGGATAGGGCTTACTGCAAAGAGGAGCAGAGCAGGACAGGACAAATCAGAAAGTCCCGAGCGGCTTGTCGCTGAGAAATAGCCTGAGGAGGTAAGACTGGGTAAGTGGATGAGGTGTGGCAGCTGGGCTAAGTCTCAGATGCAGGCAAGTTTTGAAGTTCCAGGTGATCAGCTCTTTTGGGAGCAGAAGCCTAGCCTCCAATGGGGGGTGGGCAGCAAGTCTGTTTCCCAGTGGAGGCAGCTGGCAAGAAGTACGCGGGGACCAGGGTAGGGGAAAGGAGCGCTTCCCGGGCAGAAGTCCAGCATTCTGTCTGGGAAGAGCAGTGCAAGCAAGGGGGCAGTGGTGCTCAGGGGGCTCCTTTGTCTCCCCTGGATGCAGGTGGCTTGGCAGCCCTCAGAATTCCTCAGCTCTGGGTCTTCACGTGTATGGACCCCTCAGCCTGGAATGTGTCCCCTCCTCACAACTTCCACATCCCCAACTCCTACCTATCCTTAAAAGGTCTAGATCAGGGGCCCCTTCTTCCTTGAGCTGTCACTCCATCTGCAGAGCTGTGGTATTCTTTCTTGGACTTCTGTAGCCTTTTATTTCACCTCCCTTCCTGCATTTACCACTTTCTGCCTTGGACTAGAGTTATTTATGTTACCAAGTTACTAGACTAAAAAGCTTTTTGTGGGCAAGATTCAAGTCTGAGGCTAGCACAGGTGTGTGGCCCAATATATAGCCGTGTGACTCAACGTACAGTCCTTGATTTCATTCAAAAATGAATAGACCACAGTTTCCCTTTATTGGTTTCTCGGAATCAGCCCTTCAGTGACTGTCACCCTTCACGGGTCTGTGAATTTCACTGTGGTCCTACCAAGTCCTGATGACCAAATATTTCTACTTCTTCTTCCTCTGGGAGCTTGAACCCCTTATGTTTTGGAGGCCACATGAGTAGTTCTGGGCAATGAACTGTGAAGGAAAGTGACATATATTCCTTCTGGGCCAGAGCACTGAGGCCGGGATGAGACCCTTCCGAGTGCTCTTACCCTCGGGTGTGGCAACTGGCAATGTCTGAGATGTTGGCTGCTCTGTCATCCTGAGTTCCCCTGAATCATTCCCATGAGCAGAGCCCCGCCTTGCCGACCTGTGATGAACATATAGCATGAATAAGAAATAAGCCTTTGTTGTTTTCAGTCGCTGAAATCTGAATGTTGTTACTGCTGTATAACCCAGTCCAGCCAGCCAGACGCATTTACCCTGATGGCTGATCTGCTCTAGATGCGACTAGCACATCGGCAGATCCTGGTGGCTGGTGGGTGACCTGATGGGAAGTCAGAAGCAAGAGGAAGCTGCATCTTTGGGCACCAGAGTGCTTGTCTCAGCAGTTTGGCTCCCTTGGTGTCATCTCACTGTGGAGTGCCAGTAATTCAGATGCAGATGTGCAGGAAGAGATAGTACCTTCCACTCGCTACTCTATGGGTTGCTTTCTAAATTAATTAAAAGCTGGGGGTGAGCAGAGAGGATATTCTACTAAGTTAGAATGTTTTTGTTTTTGTTTTTCTTTTAATTTTCGAGTCTGCCACAGGATTTTCTCAAGTTGTGTTTTATGAGAATTAGCAGGATTCCTCTCCCGGTAGGCGAAAGCATTGCACTTTCCCAGTATGAGCGTGTGACCCCTTCCCTAGAGAGGCTTCAGCATCTGGAGTGGCTGCTTTGTTGAGCTCAACAGCTGAGAAAACAGCAGAGCCCCGTGTACCAAATGCCCTGTGAGCTACAAACCTGACAAAACAGGTGGATTCCAGCCTTCCGGGGTACACAGGTATTCCTTGGGCAGAATAAAATATGAACAAGCCCTTCCGCTGTACCTTGATTGAAGAGAAGTGGTTATCTATGTGAAACACAGATTAAGAGTAAAAGCTTTCCAGTGTCCTGTGTGTGTGCTGACTGCTAAACCTCAGGAATGTACGATGAGAAGAGAAACGGGCAAGAGGAGATTTAATTGAGTAAAAACTCCAGGCTGTGACAAGGGTGGGACGACACAAAGCAGTAATTAACAGCATACTTTTTAAAATGACGATGCAATTAATTGCATCCTGAGTGTAAGGGGAGGGAAGGGGAGGGGAGAAGCATTCTTCAGCCTAGAAACACTGCTCCATAAAGGGAACTTTGCACTTTCAAAAAGACATCGATGTACAAAAGGCCCTGGTTATCATGACTTCAGCGAAGCCCACATCACCAACCCAAGAAAGAGGTTACTCGTGGCAGAGGAAGCTGACAAATGAATCAACCCTGTATTTCATTTTATTCTGCAACTTGTAACCATTTTATGCTCATCTTTGAGGGAGAGAGATCAGGGTAGACAACGAAATGGGCAGAAATTCAGGTTCCATTCATGGTTTGGGTCGAGGACTAGTCTCCCCTGCGGATGCTGGAGGCGGGGGTCCAGGAGCTGAGAGCCTCCCTGGCGTGGGCTCCCCAGACTGTAGACGTTTACTAAAACTGCCGTAGCGGGACTGGTAGCGGTTGGTCAGGGTGGTGTGGAGGTTAACCATAATCTGCTCAGGAAATGATTTTTCACAGCCACTGGGGAGGCTCACTCATGTGAGATGGCTGCTTGGACATAAAAGGAATGCCTCGGAGCAGTGACTCTTCCATGATTCGCACTGATCCTATTCCCTTCTCAGTCCTCCCCATCTGCCTACAGGTTTGAAGATGACAGCTGGACATGCATTTCAAGCTCACTTCTGGAAGGAACCCCTCACAATAATTTCTGGGCTCTTGACTGGGAAGGCCTGTCAGTCACAAGACATTTGGGGAGAAAACTTATCTTTACACCAACGACACATTAGCCCCAGCCTAAAGCTCAGTACAGGGTGAATTCTCAGTTTATCTACATTGTTTTAAGATGCAAACTTCTTTTGCCACAATATCCTGTTACCTCCTGCCCAATCTGGTCATTTTTAGGACTTAGGAGACACTACCCAAAGTAATATCAGCACAGAAACCTGATAACTTGGCTTAAAACAAGGGTTACTTTATTGAATCGCTGCTCCTAAAGCATGTGACATATGTAAAGAGTGAGACACAAGGTGTGTGAACAGTTTTTACGTTCTCGACCTGCCATTGTTGAAGGAAGCGCTTCTTCAGCAGACTTCAGCAGCAGTCACACACACAGCTATGGAAATTGGCATTTCACAGCCACAAACTGAAGTGAAAACCCACCCACACATCTACCAGGGCTATACAGACCGAGATGGAGCAAATCAATCTAGTTCTAGGGGGTTGGTGGGAAGGCCACTATTAACTCAACAGAAATGGACGATTACAATACAGAATAGTTCAAACATTCTTTTTTCCTAAACTGAATTTGACCTATGGTAGAGATCTAAAGAAAAAAAAAAAATCCTTCACTACCACAGAAACAAACACTCAAGTCCTTAATAATCTATAGAACTAAAGTTTAAGATGAACATTGTCCTAGCATCTAGGGGGCTGAAATAGACTTAAGCTGACTTGGTTTTAATCAAGAAGGTACTGTTCATAAAAAGACTACACCTATTCCTTGGATTTCAAAACTTCCCATTCAGAAAAGAACGTTTTATGTAGTTTTTTCTTTGATCTCTTCAGGCATTTTAAACAGTTGCTTGACACTTCATGGAACTATAAAGCTAGGTATAACGCAGAAATCATTCCAGAACATGTGTGCTTCCTTTTTTTTTTTTTTTTTACAAGAAGGTTATTTTTGAGAACAAAGATCTTGTTTTCAAACAAATATGGTCATTAACTGTGGCGCGCCAGAAAACATAGGGCATGTTCGTTTCAACAGAATCATTCCTAAAGGAAGTGACTCAGTTCCCATGAGGAATCAAGACATGTTCAATTCACGAGGACTGGGAGAGAGGAGCCCTGCACGACCAGCTGAAGGTTCACAGATAGCTCGGAATGCTCCCAATTTCAACATGGGGCCAGGAGTCCACATCTCGGTTTATGTCACATCAGCAAAGCGCTTCTAAGAGTCGTAAGTAGTAGCCTTTGTAAAGGCTCTTCGCCGAAGCCTTAACAAAGTAGCCATTGCCCCTCCCACTTCCCTCTTCTCCGGGGTTAGGGAGTTCAGTGGAGACACAAAATTTCAGAAACTCAAACCACCTCCCCCTCAAAGACGACTATGTTACACTGTATTTAATAGAACCAATGTCGGGGCTCTCCCCTCTTTTTTTTTTTTTTTTTCTCTTCTTTTCTTCCTGACAGCAGATCCATAAAAAGTGAAAAAACCAGAAAAACATCACCTTGGGAGACAGAAAAGACTAAGATCCGACCACACGACAATTGTCTCGGCCTTGACCTACACGGGGCAGCTAAGACTCTGGAGTGAGAGGCACTGCCCCTACCGCCACTGCTGCACAGCACTGTCTTTAGACGGTTGAACAAGTGCAAAAAGAACCCTGCTGAGTCTCGTTGGTGTGGCCCGGCCAGCCTGCAGCTCAGGGTGTCGGAGGTGGTCTCGGAGACGGGCACGAGCTCTCGCTGTCGAAGCTGGCGGCTCGGCCCTGCCACTGGGGAGGGGAGAAAAAGCCACTTACCCGTTGCCAAAGGAATGTACATTTCAACTTTTGAAGCTCATCCGGCCCATGCACTGAATTCACCTTTTCCCAGCTTTTCATAAGCTTTCGTGAATTTTGCTGTTAGCCATGCAAAAACGTAAGGAGACCAGCTTTCGAGCTTCTAGTTTGGAAGGCCTGAGTTTTAGAAAAGACCTGCTGCAGAGATAATGAAAGCTTTCTCTAGCGTGTGGAATGCATGCGTGCAGGTGTGTGTGTGTGTCCACGTGCGTGCGTGCACGTGCGTGCATGTGTGTTAGTTAATGAGGTGCTATGACCGGACCATTTCTGAATGCTTCAGCCATTTTTCACGCTGAAAATCGGATTTTGTTAGCAGCGAAAGAGGCCGTCTGCAGAGTATGCCCTTACGGCCAAGATCCTGCAATCGTGAATTCTTAGCAATTTGTCTGGGAGCTGTTCGTGCAGCTAAAGCCCTGATCTCGCTTCAGCGCTGGGCTCTCCTCTTCAGTCTGAGCGCTTCCCGGGGGCCTTCACACTCAACTTGTGAAGAGGTGGGAGGAGATGGCAGCCCCCTGCCCTTTCGGGTGCCTCCACCTTTCTTTTCCTCCCTCTCCTGTCTCACAGGCTGCCACCCCCTCAGCCCGACTCTAACCCCTCTGTGAAGATGGTGATGTAATTAGGTGTAATGGAGTGAGGAGAGGGCTGAGGGTGGATGAGCCACGCTTGGGCCATCGAACCCTTCTTTACATTGAAAAGCCAGGCAGAGCTGGAGCCATGTTTTCTGGACAAGGATCTGACCCTGTGAATATTCCAGAGCCGTCTGGTGACTGTATAACTTCAAAGCAAGTCAGTGTCCACTGCTCACTCCATCCTTTCTGTGAGCAGAGGAGACGCGATACTCTCGTAGGTGCCTGCGGGACAAGGCTCCAGGGAGAGAAGTTAGGTACGTGGGTGAGATGGCCTTTCTGAACCTGAAGTGCAGCCCCTTTTGCTTCTCATGGGTTTTTGGGGTCTCCATGTGGAGTGATGGGGCTGAGGAGAAGTGGACTACACCTCTGTGTTATGTGTAGGGGTAGGATGGGGAAGGACGCGGTCCCTTCTCCACCCCACACCTCACAACACAGCGCTTTCTAGACAGAGCCGAGCCACTTAAGGATTAGACCATCCCTTCCAGCATCTCCTGTGGGAACCCACAACACAGAGGAGAGACCCAGACCTGCTGATTGCTTTCATGTTCCTGGCTCTTAGGAAAGCCTCTGTTACCTGTCCCCAGGCTCGGTCCTTCATGGTCCTTTAGTACCCACTGGGCAAGCCAACCTGAAGATCTTTACAAGTAATCAAAGGCTGGACAGGCAGGTATTGATGACCACCATAGCGTGACCTGGGCCTGAGCAATCTTAGCATGCGAAACCCGGAGGCAGGTCTGGGGGATCATCGAGGCTAGCTCTTTTGTTCTTGCAGATAAGAAAACCAAGACGCAGAGGGGTCAATGCACAGCTAGTTAGGAGCAGAGCCAGGATCTGAGGCCAGGTCTCCTAACTCCGTCCACACTCAGTGTTCCCTCCGCTCCATCCTGTGGCCACCTTTGCGCCTGGCCACATCAGGAGAAGAAGGAGACACACAATGGAATAAGAAACCTAACCTCTTTGGTGCCATACCAGGTACTTACTCCTAACTCCGGTGGCAGTCTCTCTGATTGCAGCATCCACGTGAGTGAAATCACAACCGAGGGTTTCCCTGGTGAAATATTTTACATAAATAAATGCCTGGTTTTTGAGCCCACTGTGACTTCTGACTCAAGTGTTTCTTAACCAGAAGGTGACATAAGATGATTACTAATGCTTTCATTTAACAGATCTTCATTTTAGAGCTTCTGCTTTTTCTGTTACAACCTTTAATGTCAGTGAAAGGTACATTGTAATTACCGGCTTCTCCCCTGGGTAAGCATGCCTCTTAAACAACCTGACTGATTGATAGGCCAGCTCAGAGGAGGAAAAAAAGAAACGGCTACACAGAGTACATCTTTTTTCCTTTATATAATAGCTCAAAGAGAAGTCGCACGGAGCATAATTGTTTATCCAGGACACATGAAGAAGGCACACTGGCTCCCCTGCCAGCCCCTGATTTTTCCTGTGAAGATAAACAGAGGGAGGAGATGGGGTTCCTGGACAATGGGAAGATGAATGGTTCCTGCAGGCTTATCATGGTGGCTCTGAAATAGCAGTGAATTGGTCTCCGGGACACCAATGAGGATAATTATTCAAGGGCAGCTGTGGTCCAGTGAGATCTTTTATTGTTCTGAAATGTGTGACATTCCAACAGAGATATAAAATCTCTGGCAGATGATTTGAATTTGACCCTTCATAGTAAACCGCCTTGGAGAAGATCACTGGTCAACGTGGGCTGTGTGTGTGGTGACAGCGACAGCACGTAGCATTGGGCAGGAGTGCTGAGAGGAAAGAGGCCACAGCCTCTGCTGGGGAAGGATGCTCACTGTGGCTTAATCAATTTTTATTCATGAAAAAAATCCCAGCAGGGAAAAATACCTTTTCAGTTAATTTGTTCCTTCAACCTAATTTTAAAACTCCAAACAAACAAGCCAGTATGGTGCCCTCTGTTCTCGTTAATAAAAAAGAAATGAGGGCTTCCCTGGTGGTGCAGTGGTTGAGAGTCCGCCTGCCGATGCAGGGGACACGGGTTCGTGCCCCGGTCCGGGAAGATCCCACATGCCGCGGAGCGGCTGGGCCCGTGAGCCATGGCCGCTGAGCCTGTGCGTCTGGAGCCTGTGCTCCGCAACGGGAGAGGCCACAACAGTGAGAGGCCCGCGTACCACAAAAAAAAAAAAAAAAAAAAAGAAATGATCACAGCACTTGAAACTCCTCTAAGAAATGTGGAATATAAATATAGTGCTTTCTAGATATGATGCCATTTATCTTCCCAGGAGGGGGAGAATAAGAGTTTTGTATGTATTATACAAACGGGAGAAACAAGCTCCAAGAGCAAGGTTCTTGCTCAGCGTCCAGAACAGGACCAAAAAGAAGGCAGGAGCTCTAAGGATGATTGAGACGATAAATGTTCAAGTACAATGCATCACATGAACACAAAGAGGGTGTACTTAATATTACCCTAGTGGTTTTTAGATGCATCTCTATAAAAGTACTTAAACTATGGATGCTAAAAAGTGTAGGTACACATTTTTACAAATTTGTACTGAAGAAATCCTAAGTTGCCAAGATGAATGTCATTTTCAGCTTCTTCACACAGAGAAATGATCAGCTGAGCAGAAAATGGAAGGCCAGGGAGTGGGGGAAGGGAAAGTCTCGGGAACTTGGTGTGCAAGGTCAAGAAAAAAGTAAACCCAAAGGATATGAATCAATTTATTCTCTTTCCGTTTTCCATATACTGTTACTTTCCCTTTTCTGTCTTATCAAATATTCATTTTCAAGGGCTTGGTTCTACTTTATCTTTCTTTTGTAGTCTGGACCAGTGAGTCGGAGTTCTCAAAGAAACAGGACTTGAAATCAATTATTTGGCTTAATTAGGTGGTATGCGTCATGGAGAGCGATGCTGGGGCCGAGCCCCAGCCCCTCTGTGCTACCCTGCACCTCAGCCCCATCTCCAGCCACTGTTGGCTGGTTACTCCAGTCTGTGTGGCCAGACTAAGCCGGCAACAGCAATGGATTCTTGCAGCTTCAAGGTCAGAAAGGCGACGCAAGATGTGGGCTCACCTGCCACCTGTCATCCTGTCATTTTGGGCCAGAGTTTCCTAGAAAAGCTGAGATGGGAGGAGCCCACCCCCTCATTTTACCAACCAGGAAACTGAAGAGCAGGTGGGGCAGTGAGGTGCCTGAGGCCCTGCGGCCCATCAGAGGCCTCTCAGCTCCCATTCCTTGCCCCTGCCCCACGCCATCCTGAACGTTTTAGTATACTTATTCTATCCTTAAATATCTGCAAAGGATTTTAAAAGGAGGGGTGCCACAGCCCCTCTCTAGACTGAATCAGCCCTGCAGTCGGTGAGGTGCTGGATGCCCACTGGCTGCCTCCTGTGTAGGTGCAGGCTGGTTGTGTGTACCTCACCCACACCCTGCAGAGAGGGCCTTCTGGAAGAAAGGGGAGCCCAGGAGCTGAGGGACTGGCCTCACTCATTAAAGCTCCACAGCTGTAGTAAAATCAAGGCAAACACCAGACAGAAATGTGAAGCCTCACGCTGCCAGCCAGCAGGCTGGACCACCCTGAGAAGGAAGAGGAGACGGCGGATTCTCTGGGTTTGCTGCCCACACCTTTTCTGTGTCATAGAACACGGGGAAGGGGTTACGCTGTTTTTTAAGCTGAGGGGCCATGTGGCTTATTTTTCTATTAGTAGATTTTCCAATTTTTATACAACTCTCTAGACTCCCTGGCTGGAAACCTATTAAAATGAGAGAATGATCACCTGGCTTTCTAGGATATGGGTGGAAGCAATAAGATGAGGTTTAAAACTTGCTTGGCTACCCCCATGTCCCCAACCATTTAAGAAAAAGCCGGCCGGAGGACCACCAAGGTGATGAACGGCAGGATCTTAAATTGGTACCGTTTGGTGGAGGTGGGGCAGGCTTGTGTCACTGGAAGGAACATTTTCTTTGCAGCTGAGAGAGCAATAGCTAGCTCAAGATTATGAGGCAAGTTGGAAAGGTCCAGGGCTGGAGGCCAAGTCTCGGGACTCCCAGGCAGTGCTGTGTCCATTACATCTCTGTTAGGATCCGGCTGGAAACTGGGCCACCTTGAAGCCACACTGTCTTCTCCAACAACGGGGAGAAGCAACATTCACGAGGGTAGGATCGATCCTCTCTCTGGCCAGCTCCATCCACGTGGCGAGAACTGCCCCAGGACTGTCTGGCTAGAGCCTCAGGGAGCTTACTGCTTTGACAGGGGTAGAATTTCTTGCCAAGTTCTGATCTCACCCTCTTGGGGCTCTCTCTGAAAGGACTGACTT
Source organism: Phocoena phocoena (assembly GCF_963924675.1). Lineage (NCBI taxonomy): Eukaryota > Metazoa > Chordata > Mammalia > Artiodactyla > Phocoenidae > Phocoena > Phocoena phocoena. The sequence continues at coordinate 100,859,872 of NC_089219.1, forward strand.
GGCTCAGGGGCTTCGTGGAAGCATTCCGGACCTGGCACAGTGAGCTGCTGGGAAGGCTTCCTCCAAGTTTTTCTTTTCTGTTTTGAACTCAGTGTCACTTTCAATATACTCAACATCAAAGGCTTTTTGTCAAGCAATTTCCCACCATCTTCCCCCATTTCCTTTCTGCCTGTTACACCCTGGGTGAGAAGCGTGTATCTCCCCCCGCCAGTGCCCCCCAAGGACCCACAAAGGCGAGGTCTCGCAGCAGCCAACTGCCATTCTCCAGCCCACGCTGCCATGCAGCAAACATGCCAAGGGCCAAGCGTGACCTCACCCACCTCTCTGAAGGATTTCTTTACCTCCACCAAGGAGTGCCAGTGTGCGATGGGCTTCCGCGGGTATGCCAGCATCTCGTTCCAGTGGTCCCTGCCCAGGCCTTCGGCACTGATCCCCACACGACAGACTCCTATGATCTCATTGTGGCCCACTCTAAGGGAGAAACACATGGCCCGGCATCGGTGACCAGACATGCTCTCAGAAAGGGAAGTCCCGCGGTCTGGGTCTCAGCCCCCCAGGTCTAACTCAGAATACTGAGCTCTGTAAACAGATGCTTGGCAGGGCCTCAGGGTGCCAGCGGCAGTGAAATACCGCCCAGCCTCCTTGGGTGGACATTGGACACAGACAGATGAGCAAAAAGTTCTCAACTTGTTTAGAATCTCAGGAATGGTGGGCAGATGGCCTGACTCTGGGGAGTGGGAGAGCTTAAGTCTCTTCCTTGATTTGACTCAGCGAGCACTTGAGACATTAGCGCTATTGGGAAATAAATCAACCTGCTCTGAGCACCGTTTCTCCGTACCTAGCGGCTGTGATGTGATTTATTCGCTCAGTAAGAACATCAATCATCACTCATATTTGTTCACCCAGCATCTACTATGTCTGGGAACTTGTGCTAAAGATCCTGGATTGAGGCTTTACTGCATGGTATTTTTCTCCTTCAGTGAAAGTGACACCTGGAGAGAAGGAGTCACAGTGGCTGATGTAGTTGGAGAATGTGTTTGAGCCAGCCTTGACGGGGAGGCAGGATTTGGAAAGTGGTGGAGAAGAAACACATACAAGGTGGGGGAAATCAAGCTGGATGGATATGCTGGGTCCAGATCTGGAAGGTCTCGAGAGTCCAGGGGAAGAGCTTGTCCAGACAGCAGGAGCTACTGATGGTTCTTGAGAGGGGCAGGCCCAGGAACAAAGTGGTCTTTTAGGAAGGTGTGCCTTGGTATGTTGGCTGGGTTGAGGCAGTAAGTGATGGAGCCAGGGGTCAGCTAGGAGGGCTGCACAGACATCCCCAAGTGGGAGTGGTAGCAGCAGTGGGAATGGAGAGGATGGGGGGAGGGGGGTGGGCGGGATTCTAAAGGACAGATGCCAGATGGAGGAATGGGAATAGTCGGGGGTGAATTCAGGGAAATTGATGGGTGGGGCAGCCCCTGATGGAAATGAGCCCATTGGGAAGTGAAGCTTGAGCTTCTACTTTGGCGGGGAATCCATGCTTTTCCTCAAACTCCTGTACCCTCCTTGGGTGGAGCCAGATTTGAGACCAATGAGTGTCTGAGCCATGAACCACAAGGTCCAAGGTCAAAGAGCCCTGTGCTACACTGAGGTGGGGACGAGGGGCAGGGAATCGTGGCCCTCAGGGACCTGTACCTACCGATCATAATCCATAACCGAGATGAGCAGACTGACTTGATCCATATTCTCCGGGGGAATGTCAAAGATGATGGCCTCATTGTAGACGGGGTTGAGGGTGTTCTTCTTTATGGTGGTTTTCTTCTTCTTCAGTCTCCGCCCATCACAAAGCAGGGACACTTTGACGTATGGATCTGTGCCAATGGGGGCAGTGAGAAGGGAAGGGAGCGTGTTAAACAGATGTCCTTAAACATCCTGTGCAGTAGAAGGATGGAAGTCCCAGACCCACTGTTATTCTCAGATGGTATCAGTGGGCTGTTAAAATAATGAAAACACCTTGTATTTATGTAGCACACCTGTCTCTGCAGATGCTCGTGCTTAATAACACAGAGTCTTTGGTGACCTCAGGCTTCTTAGCAGAGTGTTTAACGGACTTCCCCTAACGGGGAAACTGGCCCCAAATCAGACAGGATACTTGCCCATGGGTATGCAGTTCACTAAATCTCAACTCTTTGTTTGGCTGGCTGGCTCCAAAGGGCGGGGAAGCTGAACAAAGGCACTCTGTTCCTTTCACCTACTTGGAGCCTTTTCTCTGGGGGGTCTTGTCAGCATTATTAACCAAAGCATAAAGTGGGTAAAAATAGAATCAATGACACCCGAGGAGCAACAATGAGACAGAGTAAATGAACAGGGACAGTCACGATGCTTGTCCGGTCCTCCCTACCTGAGGACAGGATTATGGGTCTCATTGTCCCATCAAGCTCATTTCCATCTGGCATCAGGGAGGGGGTAGGAGCCCTGCTCTCTGCCTCCCCGGAAGCTGTTTCCTGCCCACTCTGGGCAGTGGAGGAGGAGGGGGCCGTGGCCGGGGGACTGAGTGAGGCAGCCTCCTGGGACTCAGGGTGGCCGGCTGCCATTTCATCTCTCAGTGGGATCTTGGAATCTCTCCAGCCCTCGAGGAGATGTCTTTTTACTGACCTCCCACGCGCCTCCCATCCTTGTCTCTTCTTTAGTTTTCTGAATGGGTATTTCACGGTCAGCTTCCTACCCTGAAATTTTCTACTCATCCAAGTGAAGTGACACCGATTGTATCTCATCGCTCAGGTGTCTCAGTCACCGTCATAACTGTTATTTATGCTGTACAACTCAAGAAACGGGACGGCAACTCGCAGGTAATTATAGCTTTTGAGACACTGATGTGCTGAGACACCTGCTTGCCCAGAAGCCAGGGCTCCTGTGACTCTGTCAGGAGGTGCGGACAAAGCAGCCGCTCCCGGCTCCTCATTCACAGGCGTATGGCTCTATCTCCTGGGCACCCAAGTACCCAACGAGGCGCTCATTCTCCCTGGGGAATTGTTCAGGTGGCAGAAGAGGTGCACAGCTTTGGGGAAGCTACAGAGACCCGTGACATGGGATCAGAAACTCAAGCCTTAAAGGCAGTTCTGTAGATGCCCACATGTGCTACGGACTCACCAACGTGACAGCAGCAGCTGTGCCTTAGCCATGGGGGCACTCGGGTTTATGGGGTACCTGGGGAGACCATGAGGTGTTTAATCACCCTGCTGTCTCTGACGACCCATTTGCAAGAGTTCTCTCTCAGGAGGACGTTCAGTAAAAAGGAAGGAGGAGTTCCTAGAACTGCTGTGAGACAGATTTCTCGTGTCCGCAGGCTCCATTCTCTATGGATACGCCCCGGACCGTGTTGAGGTCCAAGCAGATGGGTGGGACAGCTACCTCCGAGACCTGTTGTTAACTTGGCAACCTCTATGCTCCTGAAGTGTGAACATTGCCTTGGAAAGCGTCTTCAGGCTTGAGGCTGCCCAAGTGCTGTCTCATCCCCTGCCATGCCTATTTCCATACACGCCCACAGCGGAGCAAACCTCCATGTCGCCAGGCTTGGAAAGATGTGACAGAGCCACCTGTCCCACGGGCCACTAGGCAAATGCCTGATGACTAGCTGGGAGACTCTCAGCTTCCTTCCCTACCTCTATTCACTCGTATGGGGTGTATCTAATTTATAAAATTCAGTGGGTGTTTCCCTTGAAGGAACCCATACTCTCACCATCATCCAAGAGGCTAAGCGGAGAGAGGACTGTTCCTTAGGGGTTTTGCTCTAGGGCAGAAGCCTGTGCTTCTCATGGAATGCTGGCTCCAGACGACCTTTGGGGCCCTTTCCTCTCCAGCAGCCAATGATGTTTATGCAGCTGAGGGAGGGGGCACAACGACCAGCAGTGTGTTTCAGCCTCCTTGTCACGAGGGCCATCATAATTCAGCATGCAGTGTGTGTCAGGCACCACGCTAAGAGATTTACACATATCATGTCGTTTAAACTTCATGTCAACCCTATAAAATATTCATCATCCCCCTCTTATAGATAGGGACATTGAGGTTTGAGAGATTAAGAAACTTGCCTAAGATTTCAACTTAGATCTGACTCCAAAGTTTACATTTGTAACCACTAGACTCAAAGCAGTACGGACCAGATGTGGCAGAGATGGGTGTGTTTACTCACTCACCATCCCTTCGGGGTATACTGATCCTTATTATTACTTTGTATTATTTTTTATTGTCATGGCTCTAGTGGATAGGCTTAAAGAATTGATTCACGACTAGTTTAGATCGAGGAGAATAGGAAGGTCTTTGGTTTTAGAGGTCAAAGTCATATAAATCAAGAACAGGCAAGAATCAAGAACATCCACTCCCTAGTTTAGTCCAACATCAAAGCAGTCCGGGCTGAAGGCAACCTCAAACTTATCCTCCAAAACAGGAGATCCAGTTTGAGAGGCCCCTGGCAGGTGTGTCCCCACAAAGCTCTTTATCCTATAAATTCATTCATTCATTCCTCATTCAATACATACTTATTCAATGCTTAGTGTGTTCCATGAACTGTCCCAGACACTTGCTTACCTCAATGAACAAAATAGAAATCCCTAGCAAAAAGAGGACCCCTGAATTTTCAGAATCAAGCTGAGATTTAATACCAGATTCCGAACCCAGGTAGAAAAGAGAGGCAATCATGAGAGGGAGGTTAGAACTTAGCGTGAGAAAAGTCTCTCACCCCCAACCCTCTGATGTGGAACAGCCTTTACGATTACCTTGGCGGCTTCGCTGTAAGCTCTCTCTCTAGCACATCAATTTAATTACACCAGAGAAGATAGTGTGGGGACTTGGGTAGCAAAATCCTATTTCCTTCAGCAGTCTTGAGCGTCCTCAGTGAATTTCTGTCCCTGCACACACTTATTTTGATATTAAAATGCAATCTACATTGGTTGTATTTTTGGAGGAAGCCAGCTTGCTGCTGCCTAAGAGCTTTGCACGTGTCAGAAGAGGTTCTTTAAGCTCCTCACCACATCCTGATGTGTGGTGGTAGCTTCAGCGGAAGGAGAGGCGTCAGGGCAGGTGCTAGAGGCATTGGGTCAGGTGCTATCTGGGGCAGCTTTGGGCCTGGAAGGTATGAGTGTTGCAGAGAGACAGTGCGGGCTGGGAGCAGAGGCTCTGAGGGATTCAAAGCCACAACAGATACACCTCACTTCAGTGTTTCTTGACCACCCTTCCCTGAAATCTCATATTTCAAGGCCTAATATCTCATCTTCTTCCAAATGCACCAGGTTGGGCCTGGGCCCAGATGTTTTCATCTAGGTGGTCACCTCTTTATGGCAACTGTGATTACACTAAGGAAATAATTAATGAGTAAAAGGGAAACTCTTCCATATACTCCCAGCCAAGTTCAGAGGCACCTGTGGAGTGGATCTATATCGCTAACTGGGATCTCCAGAAGAGTCTCTTGGGTAGGGGTCTAGGGTAACAAACCAAGCCTTTCCCTGCATTTGCTACTGAGTGCAGCCCAGGTGGTTCTACGTGCCTGCTCTCTGGGATGCTCTACCCCATCCCTTGGGCTAATTTGAGCCGACACGGGGAAGGAGGCTCCTGGGACTCCCCTGTTATATCAAAACTCAAAAACTTTCTCTGACAATGACTTGCAGAATCGTGGAAAAGGATCAAACCTCTGACGCTGGGTCCAGCCTGCAGGCTCTGAGGCTGCATCCAAACCAGCATCTCCTCGGTTGCTAGAACAGGACTTCTTTCTCCTGCTGTACCTAGCAGCTCTCCTGGTGCTGAGACAGAGGCCCAGAGCCCGGCAGGAAAACCTCAAATACAAGTGCACTTTGCTTTTCAGCGCCTCTGTTCCTTTGACTCGGTCTGCAGGGCTGCCGTCGCTGCGTGGACCTACAAACACTTAAGACACTCAAACTTGACATAACCCTTGGAAGTCCTGAGGCCTCACACAAACTAGAAAGATGTTCCTTAATTTTTTTCACCTATTTATTTGCTTCTTATTCTCTCCATCCTCAAAGAGAAAGAATGATAGTAATAGCCAATATCTACTGACTGCTTATTATGTATCTTGCACATTTCTAAGCATTTACTTGAATTAACTCGTTTATCCTTAAAGCAACCTGTGTTTTTTTTTTTTTTTTTTTTTCCAGATCAGGAAACCAAAGCATTACACCACAAGGAAGTGGCAGAACTGGAATTCAAAGCCAGACAATTTGCCTGCAGGGCTGTGCTCCTGTTCGAAGAATACTGACATTTCTTTCCCCTTCTCTCTGAACATCTTTCCACATCCTAATATCTAGGCTGCTGGGAGGCCACTTGGCAAGCACTCGGGTAGGAGAGGTACCTGAGTAGCCTGTGATGTCCATCGCCTTGAGGTTCCGACATTTGATCACAGTGAGGGTGAGCCTGCCTGCTGTGGGCAGGTAGCAGAGGGAGAACATGATCTCTCCCAAATCCACGCTTTCCTGCAAAGAAGCAGACAAGAGGGCAGATGAGGGGCACACAGCTCCAGTGCGGCTGCAGGGCCGCTCCGGAGCCCAGGAGAAGGCTCTCTGAGGGAGAGTGCTATGTCTTTAAGGCCTGACGTGCTGGCCTCTATGCTGAGAGTAACTGGGTATAAAAGGCAATGATAACAACGCTGGCTCTTCAGCAGAATTTGTCCCCTTCAGTATTCCTTCTGAGCTCTAATCAGACTCTGGTCCTGGTCCTCCCCCTCCTGCTTTGGCCTCACCTGCCCTACCTATGCTCTTTGTCTGCAGCCTCCAGACCATCAGGCCTTTTGGGGCCCAGCCCTATTCTCCAACTTACCCTTCTCAGTCACTGGACCCCTTGACTCCCCACCCTGCCTGGCCTGGGGTCATGACAGTATTCTGTACAAGACCCACTCTGGCCATCAGGGGTGCCCTCTCCCCACCCCGCTGGACTGCCTCCTCTTCCTGTGCCACGCCTGGTGGATGAGGGTGCTGTTACTGCAAAACCTCTCCCTCGGGCTCTGAGGCTGACGTGGGGCTCCAAGACATGGAGGTGTTTCCTCTCTTAAATCTCCCAGACCCAGGGTAGAAGAAGAGGAGGTCGGGGTTTGGGCTGGCTCTGATTTCAGATGCAGATATCCATTTGTTCACTCAGTCAGTCAACAAGTAGTAATTGAGCACCTGCTATGTGCCAGGTGTTGCTCTGGGTACTGGAGATATGGAAAAGAACAAAATAGACAAAAATCGCTGCTCTAACGGAGCTTACATTTTAATAGGACAAAGGACAAGAAAGATGGTAAGTAAGTTGGTAAAAAGGATCAAGGAGAAAAAAATAAGGCAGGGAAACAGGATATGAAATGCTCATGGGTGAGACCACAGTTGTTGAAATTTTAGACAGGCTAGCCGGGGAGGCCTCCTGGAGGAGGTGACTTTTGAGAAAGAGAGCAGTCAAGGGTGGCTTCAATGTTCTTGTCCCTTCTCCTCACAAAGAACCACCCTCTACTGGGGATGCCAAGAGACCCCTGATACTTGGCCTCACCTGGAGAATAACCCGCCACCCCTTCCAGAGCCTGTGGTCTCAATGCTCTCCCCTAGGTGGCACTGATACCCACCCTTTCCCTAGCCCAGGATTTGTCCTTTTTTAACCCGCTGGTGAATCAAATCCCAGGAGTAGCAGGTGAATCCTCCCGGCTCCCTGGGTGAAGAGGTGGAGGGGGCGGGGGTATTGGGGGTGGGTGTGAGGGGTGGAAGGGTGGTGTCTGGCTGGGGCAGAGCTGGACACAGCGTAGAGAGAGCTACCCCCACCACCCCACCCCAGCACAAGAGCCAAGACCAACACCCACGAGCTCCTGTGCCCCACGAAGCTCTTCTGTGACGGGCAGCTCCACCTCTGAGGCTCACAGCCACTGTGCAAGGCAGGGTGCATTGTCATTATTCCCTCCATCTCACAGAGAAGAATTCAGTGTTTAAACTTGGGTGTAAAGTCCCGACCAGGCTTGCGTGGCTGGTGGGAGACACAGCTGGACTCCGACCCTTAGGAGAGCAATGCCCTCCCAGCCCACCTAGGGAGTACCTCAAGGTAACCCTGGCTCCTCTAGACCTTAGACCACAACTTCACCTGTTCTTCTGTTTGTATTTGCTGAGAACCTGCTAGAGGCACCATGTTTAGTGGGGTGTAACCAATTAAAAGAAGGCATCAGGATCTCCCTCTCCCTCAGGGAGACACAGGAAGTGGCCCGTGACAGGTGCTGTGGGTGTATGACTGTCCCCTCATGCAGCAGGGGTCAGGTCAGCAGTGCACCTGGCTGAATGTTCCATCCCTGGCGGGGGCACCGAGGTACAAAGAGGTCCCCAGCTCCCTTTATTTCCTTGTAACTCTCCAATCCTGCCCAGACTTAGAGAAACCCTTTCAGACTCAATAACAGGAATAAGAACCAAGGTTATTGCATGTGTACCAGGCGCCAAATCCTTTGCTAAATTATCTCCGTCGAGTCGCACCACAGCCCTGTGAGGTAGGTGATCTTAGTATCCCTACTGCACACAGGAGGAAATGACTATTTGGTGAAGTTAAGCCTTTCATAGGCCAGCGCTGCTGCTTGCACGCTCTCAGTGGCTCCCCTTGTTCGGCTCCTGGAATCAAGGCCCATCTTCCCAGCTTGCATTCCGAACCCTCAACAACTGGGTCCTGTCTTCCCTCCTCACCTGATTATTTCTCTCTGTTCCTCTATGCCAACCCTCTGCTCCAACTGGCTGGTATATCTTTGGTCCCTTTGGCCAAAATGGCTCCTCCTCTTATCTTTGCTTGGACAATCCCATGCATCTTGTAGGGCCCAGGGCCATGCCCCTCACAGGGGTCCTCGCCCAGGGTCCAGCCCACACAGAGCATTATCTCCCCTACACCCCTGCAGCACTTTCTGTCCCTGAGCTGCTCACAGGTGTTACGGAGTCCCTGCCTTGCTGCAGCTGGGCCCTCCCATGCCGTCCAGGGACTGGAGGCCCCTTAGGGGCAGGGGCTTTGCTTTACACCTGCTGAGCTTCAGGGGTGCCCGATAGTACAAGAGGAGCTACACACACGCCCGGATCATGTTAGGGCCCTGGTGAGGAATCTGGAAGCTCCTAGGGCCCCCCTGTGAGGGGGGTGAACAAAAGGCTGCTGTCACCGTTTCCCCACATGGCTACTCTGGAGCCTTCGAAGGCTGTCTTGTCGCAGGAGTCTGAGATGATTGGTTTGTGAGCTTGGGAGACTTGCCTGGGGATGTGGGAGATCCCTCAGGGTGAACGGAATCACCTGGGGTGCTATGGGCTGCCCTCAAGGATGGCTCCCTCTAGGGACAGCACCGACCCAGCGGGCCCCCTCCTTTCGTGGTAGAACTGTGGCAGCTGGGGGGCACTCGTGGTGCGAGTCTGCAGCGAGGTTTGGAACCCCCACCCCCATCCTGGTCCCTGCACTGAATAGTGAGCTCCACCCTCCATCGTTGGGCCCGGACAGGCAAAGGGAGTGAGCCAATATCCCCCTACGACTTGGACGCAGAGAGGAAACTGGGGCCGGAGGGCCCGAAGCCCAGTCCAGGACCTTCTGCCGTGGGTGATTGGGCCTCGCTGGACCTGATGGCAAGATAGCTGCTCTTGGCTCCGTGGATCAAGGGGGGGTTTAATTCCCCTGCACACGTAGGCAGGAGAGGACGGGTTATTTGATAAAGGAAAATAAATGGGTTACTTTTGAGTAAATAGATGGAGCTAAGCAAACAGAGTCAGCATCTCCTGTTCGCCACCTTCCTCTCTGCAAAGCCAGGCCCAGCTTGACCCCATGGGCGGCCTTCCTGGGTTCTCTCAGCACCAACCCCTTTCTCAGGGGGTTTCAGCCCCAGATCCTGTGCACCTTGCCAGCCTTTTATCCTCATTAGGGATGTTTGCGACTTTGGCTTTAATAAAACCGGGGGTGACCAGGGGCCGCAGAACAGCCAGTGTCTTATTGCTTTCATCTTCACCCTCTGTCAGGGGAGGCCGCCATAGGGCCCCTGGCTGGTAATGAGCTCCCTGGTGCTGGGGAGGTCACTGCTGTCCAGAAAGCAGCAGAATCCAAGTTGCCCCTCTGGACTGCTAACCCAGGGGCTGACAGCGTGGGTCTGAGCCCAGTAGCAGCTGGTAAGCGTCTAGGCTAATGCTTGCAGGGGGTAGGCCTTCAGCCAGGATGTCGGCTCCTGGAGCAGTCTGTCCTTACATGCATACAGCCTGTCCGGCTACATTGTCACCCGTTATGGTAGCACTCTCCCCTGGCTGCACTATCCAGGCGTCTGGGCAGGAAGATTTGTAAAGGGCCATCTATTGCACCACACTGCCCTTGCTGTCCCCAGCTGCCCATCTGCAACAGCTCATTAAAGCACTTCTCTCTCCTTGATGCACTCACACAGCCGTAGGCATAGAAAAAGAATTCCTATCCGTGGACTGTCCCGGAAAGAGCAGTAAACCACAAGTCACTGCTTGTGGAGGCGTTAGTCCCTCCACCACTAACTAGCCCAGAGATGTCGGGCTCATCATTTCACATCTCTGGGCTTCGGTCTGTAAAAATGAGGGCGTGGCACTAGATGTTGTAGCCTTAAGGTCCCTGCCAGCCATAAAAACCAAGCATTCAAACTGGAAAATCCATTGTCAGGCATCATCAACTGAGATGGCCCAAGGATGCTTAACTGGTGTCTGTTTATTACCCACCTCAAGGTATCTAGCAACTTTGTTTTGAAATGCAAAGACACTCATTCCTTCCGTTCCTAATGCCCCCCAAGTGTTTTTTTGTTCTTCTCCAGGGCTAGCCTTCCTCCTCCTAAATAGGCAATGAGCGGCGTCAATGCCTCAGCATCCCTCTTGGGAATCCAGGCTGAGCGAAACGAGAACGACGCTTCCCCATCTCTTAGAGAACACTTCTAGTCTCTTAATCATTAAGTGGCTTGCCTGAATTTCCCATCAACAGCAGAGAAGCATCCGCTACACTTTCAGAAAAGCCACAGGAGGGTACAAGGATCTCTGAAGCACTAGGCAGGAAGTGCTGTTAAGTTACCCTGGGGCTGGGGGGCTGGAAGAGAGATGGAGTGGAAGCGAGTTTGCCTCCAATGGGTAAAGAAATGGCCAGTGAGCCTCTGTGTAGGCCTGGGGCTTGGAAGCGGGGTTAGAGGTGAATCAGATGTGGAGGCTGCATGCCGGGACTGCTCCCACAGCCCCCCAGACCTCTTCAGAGCCCACACCACGACCGTAACCTTTACCTTGATTGTGGGGATTATATGATGAATGCTGTGTCTTCATTAGACGGTGGGTTCTTTGGGAGCAGGGATAGGGTTTGGTGTTACTCATCATCAACCCCCACGTCTAGCCCAGGGCCTGATTCACAGTAAGGGCTCAGGAAATACTGGCTTGATGAAGGAATGGTTGAGCCTATGGATTTGGGGTCAGGCCGATCCGGGTCCAGGTTCCAGCTCTGACATTGATGAGGAGTGCGGCTTACTTTAATCCTCTCACGGTCTTGGTTTTCTAATCTGTGAAATGGGGCTAATAACAGTATCTACCTCTCAGGACTGTTAAGATTAAATGAGGTAATTTGTGTAAAGCGTTTAGCATAGCGTCTGGCACAGAGTAAGCACTCAGGAAGCATTAGCTGCTATTATAATTATTATAACTATAATGACTATTGTTATCAAGAGTTCACAGTCTTGGTGCGGGGGCAGGGGAGAGAAAGGCACGTGGGTAAGCAGTGGTATCTGGCTTGATCAGTGAGCACTGTAAGAGAAGTGTGGACAGATGTAGGAGGTAGAGGAGGGAAGAATAAGCTCTAAGAGGGATTTCAGGGTAGGCTTCCCAGAGGGGGTGATGCTTGGTAGGATCCGGTGAGGTGAGTGAAAGGAGCTGACGGCAGAAGAAACAAGCAAGCACATTCCAGGCAGGGGGTCAGCAGGTGCATAAAGACACAGGGGGCAGGCGCGGAGGTCCCACGTGGCTAGAGGGCAACGTGGACGCAGGGTGGGCAACAGGAGCCCAGACAAGGCTGTGAACAGGGCAGGGCCCACCGTGTCTGCCTCGGGGCCCACACCTAGCAGCTTGCCCTTGACCCTGCAGGTATCTTCTGCCCCATTTCCCTCTCAGCCCACCGCACCACCCTCCACCCAGACCGCCACACCAGAGACCATCTTCACGTGTGTCATTCATTCGTCACCCGCCTGCTAAAGGTTCCCAAATACGGGGAGACAGTAGTGGTGAGACAGACGGAGTCCCAGCCCTCCAGGATCTTATATTCTGGAGGAGGGAGACAAAAATAAAGTAAGCAAGAGAGTATCCGAAGGCGCTGGGTGAACCAGGGCTGGGACAGAGGGTAGTGAATGGCGGGGTGGAGGTGGGGCAGTTTAGACAGAGGGGTCGGGAAGCCGGTCTGACCTGAGGGGGTGGGGAGGGGGCCTGCCAGGAGGGAACAGTGAGGACCACCACGGGAGTGGCTGACAGGCGCTGTGCTGGGGAGCCCCGGGTTAGGGAGACAGGCCCAGGTTTCAGAGGCCCTGAAAGATGTTTGCATTTTCTCCTCTCTGAAAAGCAGGACCTCAGCAGGCTTGCAGAAAATGAATGGCCGGGGGAAGAGCAGATGCCAGAAGGATCCCAGCTTCCTTGCCCTCCTGCAGCCTCCACACCCAGTCAGTTACCCCGCCATGCTGTTCTGCCACCTAAGAGTCCGCAGACTCCGAGGCCCTCTCTTCCCCTCCCGCCTGCACTGCCTTAGCTCTGACCTGCACCAACTCTTGCCTGGACCTCCCAGCTTTCTGACTCCCTCCCCCCGACCCCTCTGATCTATCCTCCTTGCTATAAACAGGGGGTTGTTCTCCTGCTCAGAATCCTTCAGTGGCTCCCCATTCCATACCTGTTTTGTAACTGGAAAACTCTTCTTCAAATGAAACATTGTTAGAAGTCCAAATATATACAATGGATGAAAAGTGGCTTAGAGACAAAGCACCCAGAGCTCCTCCCTTCACCCCCTCCTTGGAGCTTCTAGGAGTCAGCTTGAAAATCCCTTACCCACAGCAACGTGTGGCATTCAGGTTTCTTCATGATTTGGCCCTTGCCTTTCTTGCCAACCATTCTGGTCCAGGTGCCCTATTATGGGCTGTCCTGTCCTAAGTGCTCATACGTACCGAGCTATATAAATTTCACAAAAGCCTATGGTTATCTGCATTTTCTCCACGGGGACCCTGATGTGCAGTGAGGCTGTGCCTCTGGCCCAGCCCACAGCTACTACATGGCAGAGCTGGGATGTGACCCCAGGCAGCCAGGCTCGAGAGCCCACAGTTTCAGGCACTACAGCATCTTGCCTTTCTATAAACGCCCCTCCCAAACCCTCCAGGTTCTTTTGTACCTTCGTGTCTTCACCCTGTTCTTTCCACTGCCTGAAATAACCTCTCCCTCCCTCTGACTGTCCTGGACAACACTCCTCTTTCCAGCCCAGCTGTCCTGTTCCCTCCTCTTGGGTCACCTCCTCTCACTCTTCTGGTCAGACTTGGGGTGTCTCCCGTGGCCCCTGGGTCTAATGGCCTAGCGGAAAGGAGTTACAAACACCTTGAAGGCCGGCAAGGCACATCTGGGAAGAAATCAGCGGGATCTGGTGACCCACTGGCCGAAGGGGATGCAGTGGAGGAGGGTGGAGACTGGCACCCCGGCTGCCCCGTGCGTGCCCGCATGGCTGAATCAACTCTCTGCTGGGGGAGGGGAGCGGAGGGGGTGGGTGCTTCTCCTGGGGTGCCAGATGGGGGTTCCGGCTGTGAGCCCCGGGCTGTTCCCTGCTCCGCCTCGGGTCTGGGCTTGCAGGGCTGGGGAGAATGCCCAATGCGGGGGGTGGCCGGGGTAGAAGGGCGGGCTGTGTTTGTTGTGCTGCTTGGGCTCCCTGTTGGGAGCTGAGGCAGCTTCTATTTCTTCTGACTTGTGTGCCTGCTTTTTCTCTCAAGTGTTTTCTGCCCCACTGGGCATTGCAGCGTTATGAATAAATGATCTAGCAGAATGGAGGTGCCTTAAACGAACTCCATACACTCCGGCTGCAGCCTGTGTTGTGGACACTGAAAGCCTGGGACCCAGCCCGGCCCATGGAGAAGGAGGCCCTCTAGCTCACAGGGAGCGGGGAGGTGAGGGAGACTCTCGCGGTGGGTTTGGTCCCGGGGGACCCCTTGAGACACTACAGCACATCAGTGGGAGACAAATGTTTCTCTATCTGAACATCTTCAGGGAAACAGATGGTTTTATTTAGGAAACTTTTTCACAGCCTCTCCTTCGTGAACCTGCCCTTGAAAAGAGGTTTAGCATTTCACACGCACCATTACCTTTGGGCAAACATCCATGAGTCAGAATCACACTGGGACGTACAGATCTCTTCCTAATGACTTTTAAAAAAAAGTGGGTAGAGAGGGAGAGGAGCTATGAGGGGCTGGAAGGAGTCGGAGGAGAGCAGAGTTTGGGGAAGTTCTAGAAGAGATGGAGGCAATGCCTGGTCAAGTGGAAAAGTTTGCACCATGGGTGCTTGTCTGTGAGAGACCAGGGTCGAGGAGTTCACCTCCGCTCTGGTCCATCCACGGGCATCTTCACTGATGACAGAGAGGAGTTAATGGCACGTTAATGAACTTAATGATGAGAATCTGTCTGCATTTCTTGCCTCAAGTTGTGCTGCTGCATGTCTGTCAAACAGCTCTCAGTTTCCCCCAGAAAGGGCGGGCAACTCAGTGGTGAGTGATCTGCTCTCTGCCTGAGCAGGGCTGTGGCCGCAGGGCTCTCAGCAGGAGGGAAGCTGCCCTGGTCCCAGTGGGGCAAGTCTCCTGGGACAGCGGAGGAACATTTCTGCAAACAGGTGCCCCAGGGATGTCAACGGGCAGGGCTTTGCTGCCAGATGAAGGCACGTGCTTGAACCACCGGTGATGGGGGCTTTAGCTTCTTCATATCTTCGCTGACCTGAAGGTTTAGGTTTTCACCTGTCTCCAGATGCCCCAGACCTCTGGGTCTTGCTGTGATGAGGCTGTTCTCCGAAGACCCTCTTTGCAGCCTTTCATGGAGTTGCCCATGCTGCTCTTAAAGCATTCTCTTTATTCAGTTCTCCTCCCGCCTCTGCAGCTACCTTCCAGTCCCTGCTGGATCCTCCTCCTGTCCCTACCGCTAAGCAGTGGGTTCTAAACACTCATTCTCTCCTCACTCACCCACAACGTTAACACCCATCTCCATGCTCGTGACCCCCGAATTTACGGCGCCTTCACCGACCTCTCCTCTAGACGCCAGCCTCGTATGTCCAACATGACATCCCATCCTGGACATCTCACAGAAATTCAAACTTCTCAGATGCTCAGGGTGAACTCTGAGCTTCTTCTGTTTACATTTTCCTCTTGTTTTCTCCAACTCAGGAAATGGCCCCTCCATCCATCCAGTTTCTCCAGGCAGAAACAAGACCTCGTCATAGATGCCTGCCCTCCTTGCTCCTTTGCACTTAGTTCAACACCAAGCCCTGTCAATTCTTTCTCAATTCAATCTTGAGTCTACCCACCTCTCTCCACCTCCAGTGCCACACAGAGGGCAAAATCCCCTCTCATTTGCTCACATGCCACAGCCTCCTAACAGGCCCCCTGCTTCCCTTTGTTCTCCTGCCCCACTTTCCGTACAGCAGCCAGAAAGCACTTCCAAAACTGTAAGATGGACCACGCCACTCCTCTGTTTGAAACCCTCCAGTGGCTTCCCCCTGTGGTAGAATAAAAGCCCAAAACCCTTCCCAAGACCTATAGGGCCCTACATGATCAGGGCCCAACCCTTCCCCCTCCCCCTGCCTCAGCCCTCCTCACTACGCATTAGCCCCTCAGGCTCTTTCAGCTCCTCAACTGTGCCCCCCCCCCCCTCCGCCGGGACTTTGCACATTCATCTCCCTCTGCTTGATCATTCTTTTCACAACTCTTCATATGGCAGGTGTCCTCTCATCCTTCAGGCCGCTTCCTCCAAAGCCACAGCCCCTGCTCTAGACTGTGTGTTCCCAAAGGACAGGGACTGGATCTGTTTTACCAGGGCCAGAACTAGGGCAGAGTAAACCAAAGTGCCCAGGGTGCAAAAGCAAAGGCGGTGGAGGCCCTCATTCTTAGCTTCACTCACGCATGCCTCCAAGAGCGAATGCTTCCATACATTCTGCCCTCTTGGTGCCTGGCTTACCTTACCCTGGTCCCTGTCCCGTATTTTACTCACCACTATATTCCCGGGACTGAGCACAGTGCCTGGTAAATAAATAACACAGGCTCACCAGTATTTGTTGAATTGATGAGCAACTCAGCTTCGTGGGGTGCACCTGGTTAGAAGGCGGTGAAAAGGATGGGTGTGGGCCCTTGCATAACCTCAGCCTCGGGTCTGTCCGGCAGTGTCCATGTGGGTGACAGCTCAGGGTGGAGCCTCATAAGTTGTTGCTCAGGGTGTGGTCTGGAGGTCTCCTGAGTTGGACTCACTTGGGGAGGTGGGGACTTGACTCCAGAGCTGCGCCCCAGGTCTACAGAGTCAGGATCTCTGAGGGTGGGACCTACATGTGCGAATGATTGACAGGCTTCCCAGCTGATTCTTCTGTATGCGCGGTTTGTAACGTAAGGCAAATGAGGAGATTCCGAGGCTGCCCTGAACAAGACCCTGTTAGAGCCTCTGTGACATGGAGTATGACGAAAGTCATTCAATATCAGTGTTGCCAAGCAAAAGTTAGGATCATAGAAGGGCCTCTTCTCCTTTTTTAGGTGCAAACAAAGTTCCGATGGATCAAAGCCACGCTGATCCACCTGGAGTGCTTGCTCACCGTCACCCTCCACTTTTTCCCTACGCGCTTCAGGCACGCCGCAGAGCCGAGTTTTAGCAAGAAGGGGCCTCACCCAGATTTAGATGGTTTAAGAAAACTGGATAGCGCTCTAAAAAGGTCTGACACAGCAGCAGAACTTGGAACTTGCCAGAAATGCAAATTATTGGGCCCACCCTCACAGGGGGTGGGACCTGGCACTCCATATTTTAACAAGCCCTGTAGGGAATTCTTAGGGGCTGAGAACCATTGCCTCGCGGAGTTAGAAGAACCAGTTGACCATGCACACTCTGGCCGGGATTTTGACGTTGCTTCCACTTTGTCTCCTTATTTTCGTGATCAAAGCCAAAGTCAAGAGAGAAGGGGACTGACACATATGGAGCATCTGCTTGTTTGTAGAGACCATGCTGGGTACTTACCATACTGTACTTAATTCATTTCGTTCATATAACATTCCTGGCAGGAACCCACAATTATTGCCATATTGAGGATCACAGAGGTTAAGTAATCACACCTAGGGTCTCAGAGTGATCGACCAGGTCTGGATTTGGACTCCCGTCTGCTGACTCTGAGGCCTTGTTCTCCTCCTTCATGCCACCCAGCCTCCTCTGGAATTGTGCTCCACTCCACCTACCTTCTGCTCCTGGTTATTGAGGATCAGGTGGGCTAAGGACACGTGCAGGTTTTTTTTTTTCTTTAATACATTTACTTGTTTATTTTTGGCTGCATTGGGTCTTTGTTGCTGCGTGCAGGCTTTCTCTAGTTGCCGCAAGCAGGGGCTACTCTGTTGCGGTGTGCGGACTTCTCATCTCGGTGGCTTCTCTTGTTGAGGAGCACGGGCTCTAGGCGCACGGGCTTCAGTAGTTGTGGCATGTGGCCTCCGTAGTTGTGGCTCACAGGCTGTAGAGCGCAGGCTCCGTAGTTGTGGTGCATGGGCCCAGCTGCTCCGTGGCATGTGAGATCTTCCTGGACCAGGGCTTGAACCCGTGTGCCCTGCATTGGCAGGGGGATTCTTAACCACTGAACCACCAGGGAAGTCCCTCCCATGTGGGTTTTGAAAGCAAAATTTTTCAGTGTTCTGGAAGCAAGAAGCCCTAAAGAGGAAGGCTCTGAGACTCAGAGTCATTGCTTCTCTCTGGCTGCCCCAGTCTGCTTCTTCTTGAAAGGGGACAAGTGTGTGATGTGAGGGGATCCATCTCCTGCTCACTTCAACCAGACAGTGCCGGCATCCTCAGTCAGCCGTTCCTCATGAAATGCACCTACATGTCATCATCTCACCCAGTGCTAAGTTGCTCCAGTGGACACTGCCTCATGCAAGAAGATTGGGAGAGGAGGAAGCCGGGCCAGCAGTGGAAGGACCCTGTGCTCTCTCTGCATGGATCTTCCCACCTGAACTTCTCTGGGGTGCAGACACCAGGTCTGGGAGGAGGAAACCCTTCATGAAGAAATTTTGGGCAGGTAAAGTGTTTCCCTCTGTGTCCTGCAAAGTTGGAGTTATTTTCCTCACTTTTGTTTTCCGGCTTCCTCAGGTCTTAAGGTGGGGCGAGGGGATGGTCTACAGTCCCTGTGGGCCTCCTGGGAGAGTGGCAAGCATCATATCTTGGAATTCACTCCCTTGGTGTGGGATCTTTGTGGATCGGTGCAAGACAGCTCCACATGCCACTAGGCAGCAAGAGACCACGAGTGACTGGTCAACTCATCCAATCCTAGCTTCCAAGCAGGACTACATTAAACTCAACAAATGAGGCCTTTTTAAAAGACATCTCACTCACACCTTTCGCAGTGTTCCATCATCCTGGAACTCAGGAAATTCTCCTTGACGTGCAACCCAGTGCCTCCCAGGTTACTTACACCCTTCCCTCCTAGCTCCCACCTGCTGTTTCATCATAACGCAGACATTATGCCTTCACAGTCTTGAAGACAGTATCAGTTTTGACTGCCTTCCCTTCTCCAAAGCTGGGAATTCCAGTGTCCTTGGCCTTCTCAAGTTTCCAGGCATTTCAGTGGCCCTCATCCAGACCCACAATAGTCATCAACAAAGAACTCTCAGCTGGGGGGTTGGTGGGACGCTGAGGTCTTGGCTCTTCATCTAACCAGAGGGGAGGGCATCACAATTCTGCTACAAAACAGCCCCAGTGGGGGATGCGTGGGGTTTGGGGCAGAACCCAGGGTTCAAATCCCTACTCTACTCCATTCCAGCTGCATAACCGTGAACGCCATTGAACTTGTCTAACCCTCTCTGACAACGAGCATCAGCCATCCTCAAGGTGGTTCCCTATTGGGCAGCTGCTCTAAGCCCCTGATTTGGAGGCATATGAGGAAACCACAGGGAAGACTTTGCCAGCTGCTAGTAGAAAAATCAAAATTTACGTGCAGCGAGCATACAATCATTCTCCTGCCATATTGGGGCAGGTGGTGGCCCTGCACCCAATGGATGTGCTATCCAAAGCCCACCTGGTGGGCTGAGGGGCCAGGTGTGCTCTGTGGACATCTGAGTCAGGAAGAGGAAGAGGGGCAGCTGCCCTGGGCACATCCCTGGATAGAGGGTGGGAACGAGGACATCTTCTGGCCTGGGTTTCAGAGGCCACAGCTCCTGACTTCAAGGCCCATGGGAAGCTGTGCTGGCTAGCAGCCTGCCTCATTCTTTTCTCCCAGCCCTGGGCTTCCCCACCCAGAAGCATCTTCAATAAGTGGGGTTAGGGAAGGACACCTGTGGGTCTTCTTGGGCTCCAGGCACCAGCTCAGGTGTCCCCAGCAACAGGATAAACTTAGGGGTAACATTGAACTTAGAGCCAGGAGGCCTAGGTTCAAATCCCAGCTCTGCTGACGGTTGGCCGAGTGATCTAGGGTGCGTCATTGGGCCTCCCTGAGCTGCGGTTTCCTCAGCTGTAAAATGAAAGCGTTGTACCAGATGACCTCACCTTCTCATCTGTAAAATGGGCTTAACCGTGAAGATGAACGAATGTGTGCACTTAAACCGCTCGCACGGGGGGTCTAGTGCAGAGCAGGCTCTTCATACACTTCCTCAAACGCCCAGGCCCCTTCGTGGTGACTGCTGCTGACCGGGGGCCTGCTACTCCCTGGACACCCCCATCTCTCAGGCCCACCTCTCAGGCTCCTTACGCAAGATGCAGCCTGGCTTTCCTTGCCGTCCTCTCTCAGCTCCTCCTCTCACCCCACCTCCACCTGCCTCTGCTCTCACGCCAGACAGCACCATCTCCTGTCTGCAGCAGTGAGGCTACCTGTCCTCAAGGTGGTAAGCCTTTCTTAGGCTGATCCGGGCCCCTTCCTGCCAGGCCAGGCAATGCGAAATCACAGATTCCGGGACCTGCGTTCACCGCCAACCACGCACCCCACGGCTCTGCAGAGCACCCGCCACTCTGTTTTGGCCCACGCCCTTCTTAGAGACTAAGGTGGGAAGTGGGTCTCTTTATAGAATTCCTAGCCAAGCACCTTCTGCAACTACTGCAATTAGCAGTTTGAGAGTAAAGACCTCTCTGTGATAATCAGTATAAGAGCTCAAGGGTCTTTGGATATTACAAAGATCCCTTCTCGTTTTACAGATCAGAAAACAGAGGCTTTGAAAGCCTGGGCGGCCCAGTTGATGCTAGATGGAGTTTTTTAACCCCTAAACCACTTTGGAATCCCCTTCTTTCACTTTCCAGTTTCATTCCACATGTATGAATTGAGTACCTACAGGTGAAGGCCAGGGTTAAGGGCTACAGGGGACATGCAAATAAACAAGACCCCGAGGGGCAGCAGTGGAAAGTCGAGAGCCCTGGACTCCAGAGACTGCTAACCTCCACCACGGTGAGGATGATTACAAGGGAAGAGCCTTCAAGGTCCCACTCGTAGCTCACACTCATCAAGCACTCGCGGTGTGCTGGGCACGTGGCTAAGAGCTCTGTGTTTATAGATTACGGGTTACTCTTGGCCATATTTTACAGATGAGGACGCAAGCACCAGAGATATTCACAAAGATATTAACCAGCCCACTTTGCTAAAGAGGAGGGAGATATGGCTCAAACCCACGCAGCCGGACCACAGGGCCACTCGCTCAACCACCGTGCCAAACCAGCTTGGTTTTCTGAAAGGTTGTCCTCGGGGGTCATATCCGCTACCTTCACTAGCCAGTGTTCTGGTTTCCTCTAATGCTTCTGGAGCCCTGGTGAAGCAGTGTGTGTCAGTGCTTTACGTCTGTTATCTCAGTTACTTGTTTTTATAAATCTTTTTTTTAACATCTTTATTGGAGTATAATTGCTTTACAATGATGTGTTAGTTTCTGCTTTATAACAAAGCGAATCAGCTATACATATACATATATCCCCATATCTCTTCCCTCTTCCGTCTCCCTCCCTCCCACCCTCCCTATCCCCCGCCTCTAGGTGGTCACAAAGCACTGAGCTGATCTCCCTGTGCTATGCAGCTGCTTCCCACTAGCTATCTTACGTTTGGTAGTGTATATATGTCCATGCCACTCTCTCACTTTGTCACAGCTTACCCTTCCCCCTCCCCATATCCTCAAGTCCATTCTCTGGTAGGTCTGTGTCTTTAAGAACCTCATTTACATGTCATAGCAAATTCATGAACTAGGTCTTATGATTACCTCCACCCCCTTTGAAGAAACTGAAGCTTAGAGGTGTTCATAAGGTTTTGGAGTTCAAAGACCAGGCTCTGAACTGGCCCCGCGATGCTGTTCATTATTCTCTCTGGGCCCAGGAGCAGGGGGTAGCTTTGTTTTCCCCAAGCATCTGGTTTATACTTATTTCATGGACACAGAACCCTGTGACTAGGCTTCCCTCTCGCATAGCTGCTAGAATGCTTCCAGGCAAGTGTGAGTCTGCTCCAGACAGCGTTCCGATGGTGGGGCAAACGTACTGGGTGGTGGCCCCTCTGGACTCCATTTGACTTTCTTTCATTTATTCTTTTGCCACATTGGTATGTTGTCTTAAGTTTATTTGTAATCATATTATAGGTCTTGTGAGCTAGCTAAATCCTTTTTAGAGCAACACAAAGCGGCAGACACAAATAAATGAAAGTTTTTAGTACTTGCTGTGCAACCTTCAGACAATTCACTCTGTCTTGCCTCAGCTGAACTTTCTCTATCTGCAGAATTAGAATAATGTCCCTGCGAAGACTTGCTGAGGACTGAATGAGGCCAATGTGTGTAAAAGGGTCCTGTAAATTCAATAGTGCTATGTAAGGACCAGGTGGACTTGTAATATTGTTATTAATAGCAAGATGGGGTCCCGGCCCTTGGGGCACATGCCCCATGAGCGGTCTGGACCCAGGGATTGGTGAGGAGGGCCTGGTCGGCTGCGACCCAGTCCTGCATGTTGGGAAGACACCCAGAGTTGCTGATGGGTTTCTCAGAGCGGCCCAAATGCTGCCGTGGTGGGGTTAGAGCTGTGCCAGACCACACTGCCCATACCTGGAGGCTGTCCCTGGGGCTCTGCCCACTAGGAAGCCAGCTGGCTGAAGAGGGAGAGGTAATATCCCCAGGGCCACCCCCGGGCCCCAGAAGAAGGTCAAGCGCTCACTGTGAGGCTGTAGGTCTCCCCAGAGGATCTTCCAGGATGTCCCAACCTCATTCAGCTGGGAAGAGGAGACCACTCCTCACATCCCTAGGAACTCAGGGGTTCACTGATAAAGATGAGCAATGGCCATGGTCCATGGTGAGAAGGCAGGCCTGGGGGGCCCAGGTTCCTGAGCCTGGTCTTCACAACCCCACCTCTGAGCCTCGGCCCTGCTTGCCTAACAGTCTCTCCCTCCTGTTCTCCATACCGCATCCTTCCCTTCATGCTAGCATTCTTCCAGAATCACTTAATCCCAGGAACTTCCAGGCCTAACCTAGACAATGCTTCAACCCTTTCTGGTCTCCAGAGCATTCCTGCCCCTCAATGCCGTCAGGTGATTTTTCTAAGTAAGAGGAAGATTCTGGATTTCATCAAAATGTTAATGGAGGTTATCTCGGGATAACGGGCTTATGGTGCGTTGCATTTCTTTTTTTGTGGCTTTCTGTATTTTCCAGAATATCTAAAACAAAAATATAATGCTTTGCCTTGAGGCACGGAAGGGTAAAATATATTACAGTCTTACAGCTTTTAAAGAAAATGATCTCACTTTTGGTTCTCTGTTCTATCGCTTTAAAACTTGACTCCAGGGAATCTCCTCAGTTTGCCTCATCTACAAAATTGAAATGCTGATTTCTTACTGTGTCGAGAGTGTTAAATGAGATAATGTACTTGGAACATGCTTTATAAACACATTAGGTGTTATTGTTGTTAGTCCCGGGAACAATCAAGTGCGGCAAGAACCTCTGGAGGCCCTTTCTCATTGGCATTTCACCTCAACCTTGTGAAATACAGGTTATTTCCCACATTTTTCTAATGAGGAAACAGAGAGGTGAGGTGATTTGTCTAAGGCCACACAGCAGAGGCAGGATTCTCGCTCTGGTCTCCTGACTCCCAGTCCTGCTGACCTGCAGGTTCTTGGGGGATGGCACCGTGTTTGCCTAATGCCTTGCGGAGGCCTCTTGGATCCTGACTGACAGACCAGAGCTGGCCGTGTGGTCTTGAACAGTCCTGCTCCCTTATCGGTGCCTCAGCTTCCCCAAGAGTGAAAAGATAATCCTTATCCTCCCTTCTCAACATGTGGGGGCAGCCTGTGGAAGCAGTTGTGGGCTTATTATCATCACCCATATGGGTATGTCACAAGCTGCATAACCTTCAGGACGCAAGGTCTTCCTGAAATTCTTCTTTTCCAAATGCAGTTTCTCGGGGCAACCAAAAGGTGTCTCTCTCTGGGGGACTGGAGTCCCAGAGAGCCAATCAAGCAAGACTGAATGGGAAGAAGCCTCTTGCTGGGTCCCCAGTGTCTGATGGACGGAGCGTGCGTGCAGGTGTGTGTGTACACACGCGTGCGTACAGGGCTGCCCGAGGTCTGGCCCAGGGAGGCCCAGGCTGCCTCCAGCTGGCCAGACCCAAGGTGGTCAGGGGACCCTGCTGAGTCCTCCCTTCCTTTCTCACGCAAGAGGAATAGTTGCTCAACCAGAGTTTCTCCGGTAAACATTGCCCAAATGGGGCTGGGGAAATAGTTTTCCTTAGGGTACACTCACTCCCGAAAGTGAGCTGGGCGTCTGCCCAGCCTTGGATAGGATTTACTAAAACCAAACCAAACCAAAACAAAACAAAACAAACAAAAAAGCCCTGTCAGCAGGAATTGGAATTACAAAGGCCCTCGCTGCCTGCCTTTTTTCCCTGGGCCCCTTTTCTCCCCAGGCCTACCAAAACAGCCCAGAAGCAAGAAGAAAGTTTGGTCCCATGTCTTCCCCCTTAAAGCATTTTCAAGCAGGTGCCTCCAGTCACAAAGCCAGCCTGTCCCCAACTTCTTAAGAAGGGACATGCTTATTGTGTTTTCATGACACACCACCAGAGCTGTTTTTCTCTCTCTGGAAGCTGGACTGTTCCGAGCACATGGTCCAATGTGTCACTACAGGGTTGTGAGTCAACTGAAGGCTCTCCGAAAGTGGAATCAGCCCTGCGGGGAAGGAGTCCCATGCCAGTGCTGTTCTAGGGCTGGGCTGGGAGAACCCCACCCCCCATCCCTCCCCACAAGGGCTCTGGAGAAGGCTAGCCTGGCGGGGGGGGGGGGGGGGGGGGAAGGGCTGAAGCGGTACCTCCCTTCTCCCCCGACCCTGAGCGGCCCCATCTTCCCTTTGGGGTTTTTTCTTCAGTTCTATCTGCCCTATGACCTTCTGCACTCTGTTTAAAGCTCCAACCCAAGTGTACACCCATACCTGGTCTACTCCTGGTTCCCACTGCATCCCTGAAATAGCCCTGTAATGTGAAACAGAACTCCAAATGCTGAGGGTGAACAAAAGAAGTAACCACAGAAAACACAATGGCACACAGATAGGGCGCCTTCGAAGCCTTTCACCACTGGGCTCCAGGCCCAAAGGGCTGGGACAACTTCACAGGCCCCTCCCCGGAAGCTCTCTGCCCATTTCTGGGGAGTGGCACCCTCTCTTTTCCGGACATTCATCTGTGGTCTCCTAACGGCCTGTATCCTTCCTGGCTGAAACCTCATCCAATCCTACCACCTGGAACCTCCCACTTAGGCCTCATTTTGGTGGGCGGGGCTGTTTCATTCTCAGCCCACTGGCAGAACTGGGAGAGCTGAGATGGAAAGTGGGTCCCCCTTCCTATCTCAGGTAGCAATTTCACCTGTGCCCCTAAAGAGGGGCCTCTCCTGCATATACAGGGATGGCCCTACATGCCCCTTTGCGGGCTCAAGGAATGCCAGTGGCCATAGCAGTTCTTAGGTAAAAAGAGAAAACAAATGCTATTTGAAACCACAATTGCCTTCTATGGAGGGTGGAGCCAGCAAAGGCAATATACGAGTCTCAGGGTTCCACTGCTCCTGGGGAAGAGGGCCCATCATTCAGTTGAATACCTTCTTGGGTTCTGAATGTTTGCAGATGGGGCTGGAACTGAGCCCGGGCTTAAGGGCTGGCAAGAACAAAATTTCCCAGGGCAATTTAAAGAAGGGCATAGTTTGTTTGTGATTGAGGCAGAGAGCCTGGGGAAGGTGGAGAGGAGCCATTAGGCTGAGGGGAGCAGGCAGTCTATGGGAGGCAGGGCAGCAAGAACCTCTGGGAGCAGGTGCCTCCCGCAGCCTCCCCTGCCGCTCGAGGCTGTTCACTGGGCAGAGGGGCATAGATACCCGATTCCCACGAAAACAAACCTCCAATCGAGCTCTGCTACTCACTTTGTGTTGCTTGGGGTGGGGTGGAGCTGGGCTTGCATCCCGTGACTGGGTCAGTGAAAGAAAAGGCTGAGAAGGGGACCCTTCGGAAGAGACAGACAATTAGCGCCAGAGAGGGACCCGGAGAACATCTGCTGTCCCCATCCATCCTAGGAAGAGGCGACTCTCGGGGACAGCCCCCCGAGCCAGCTCTTGAGGCAGCAGAGAGAGTTGGGGCACATACAGTGGAGCCCACGCACCCGGTGTGACTCTGGGCTCTGCTTCCCACTGGCTTTGTGAGCAGTGGATCACAACAGTACCTGCTCTGCAGGGTGGTAGTGAGGGTTAAAGGTAAGCGCACACAGCCTGGCACGTGGAGGGAGAGAGGCCCCAGCTGATGCCCCGCTCATGCCTGCAGTCGGAATTGTGTGCACAGACGGCGATCTCAATCTTGTTCTCTGATCGGTTCCCATCTCACCTCGACTCCTTCCCACCACGTACGTGCTCAGACACACGATTTCTTATCACGATAGAAAAAAGCTCCTGGAGAAACTGGTCCCATTGTCAAGGATGTTGGCGCCCTCCCTGAACTCCAAGCCGTGCCAAGTCCAGACCATTAGCAGGAAGACAGGCAGTCTTCTGAAGCAATCATTGGCACTTCTCGGGCCATCAAGACCAAAGGCAATGCCAGCCTGCACTGGCCAGAGAGGGGTGAGGGTTTAAACATCTTGCCCCAGCCCCTCCCATCCCAGGGGCTGTCTCCCCCACTCTAATTCCCAAGGCCAAGTGGATTCCATGGAAAACCCTCCGTCCCAAGTTTCGCTGCAGCCCTAGAGAAACCCTCAAGGTCTCAGAGACTTTGTCCAGAGAGGAAGGCATTAAACATTCATGGAGAATGAGTAGGTGTCATTTCAGACCTGCAAAGAAAACGTGGCTACAGGGGACGACTGATGAGGGTGAATGAGGACCAGCTGGGCACGGGGTTGGCAAGGGATTGGGGTGGGGATGGGAGCTGCCTGCTGGAGAGGCCACATCTTTCTTCATCGTTGCTGACATGGAAACATCATAAAAATACGCTAGCACTTGGACAAGGCTGACCCAGACTCTACAGCTAGCTTTGTCTCCCTCCTCCTCCAAGGAATAAATATGTGTGCGCAGTGGGAGGCTTGGAGGTGGGGGTTAGTTGGCTTAGGGTCCAAGGCACTTTGATATGTAGTTTCTCTTCCCTCCTTGGTTTCCTTGCTGGCGTTGCTTGTTGGTTTGCCTATTTCCACTCCCAGTAGAGACTGGACGTCTCTTGCGTGGAAGAGACTAATTGTGACAGAGAGAATGTCGTCTTTGCTCTGTGCCCTCTGACACCTCATGCCTTGGACTCCAAGTCTTGGCCCTCTTCCCTACAGGATAGAGAGGTTCACAGGCACAGAATGAAGACAGGGAATGGGCAGAGGCCTGGGAAGGGAAGGGAGGAAGGAGGGAGTAAAATAACCAGGGCAAGAGAATTCCCTATAAAAGCCTAGAGGCAAGGAAGACAGTCAGAAGAGCACGGGGCTGGGTCTCATGAGACCGGGGTTGGGGTCCAGATTCATACAGACTCACTGAGCCACCCCAGACAAGTTGTGCGATTTCTCTGGTCTTAACTTGCTCATCTGTGGCAGGAGGACGTTGGGCCAGATCATCTCCGAGGCCCTTTCCAGCTCTGACCTTCCCTGAGTCCACGAGAAAGCAGAGTCATAACACCGGGATCCGCAGAAATTAGAAACCCCTCAGGGACTGCCCCAATTCTTCCAAGTCAGTTATACCCAGTGGCCCCAGTCTCTCTGGATTGCTGCTGATGTAGGGAACCCATTGCAAGCCCTTCCTCCCTAATGAATCCTGCAGTTTGAATGTCCTTGATAGTGTCCAGAAGGGATGTCTGGCTGTTGCTTCCCTTGTGACCAAATAATCTCTCTCCAGGAGAAAAATGTCACTGTGAGTTATCAGGTGGTAGAAGCCGTAAGACAAGTGCATGCTCTGCACGGCAAGGCGGGGGAAGCATAAAATGCACCAGTGTTGGAGGAACAGATTTTTGTTGATGCATGAGCTTGTTGCCTACTGATTTCCCGTTCATTCTCTTGTAAGGGAAAGATTGGATATTTATACCATTGAGATGCATAGCATACTAATGAAGGGCACGTGGGGCTGGGGCAGGGCAGTGCTGGCTGGCCCAGCCAGATCGGAGCTATGGCAAGCTGCTGGCAGAGGAGGGAGGCAGACCAGGGCTGCGGTCCGGTTGCCAGTGGGAGCTGGGTTCTGCAGGCAGCTGGCCAGAGTGGGCAGTGGGGCTGTCCGGAAGCTAGGAGTTTATCAAGGGTGAGAAGGGAACTGTCTCCACTGTTCTGAGCCTCTGGCAGTCTCTTAAGGCCACTTCTTCCGAAGCTGCAGGGAAGGACCTATTGTGAAAGGCTGATTTTAGAAGCAACTTAAAAGAAGCCAGTGGAGCCATTATTTACAGCCGGGTCAGAGCCCTGCGTGGAACGATTAATTATGTTTTCCAGCCCCACATGGGAAACCTTTAGCCCCATGTACCCAAGAACAGCTACTGGTCCCACTTGGCCCAAGTGAGAGGGTGTGGAAGGTGCACATCCATCACCTCTGCTGAAGGGACAACCTGCAGGCCTGGAGCTTTCACCTGTGGTGCAGGGACCGTGTTGTCATTCTGGGATTCTATCCCCTGTCTCTCCTGAACAGACACGCTGCCTGTGGAATGGAGCTTGGACCCTACACCCCGCCTCTCCCCCTTTCTAGGTTCTTGATGGATTTTCAGCAACCCTTTGCTAGAGGAGCCTTGGCCCTTTGAGTATTTCCCAGAAAAGTCAAGGTCACATTGGCTGCAGAACCTGGGGCCTAGCGGGTTGAGTCACGTTCTTAATACCTGAGCTTTAAGCGTGGAGGGACCCCTGGCGCACCCCCTTCCAACTTCCTCCTGGTCATTATAGGACATGAGCTTGGAGGGCAGCGCTGCAGGTCTTATTCTGGAGCAGGAAAAGCTGCTCCTGGCTTCGACATCCCTAACATCACATGGCATCCTTGCGGGAGGCAACCAACCAGGCCCTTCCCCTCCTCCCCTCTTCAGGGAGGAGAGCAGAGGAAAGAGCCCAGCCAGCTGCCCTCTGCACTGGCAGGGGCTGAAGGAATAAACTGCGTGGGGGCAGGGACTGGACATTGTTGCCCTTCCCCCAGCCTGAGGGTGTGGGTGCAGGAGGAGAGCTCAGCATTCCGGAGAATAATGAGTATAAGGAGGCCAGGCCCCAGGGAGTGTGTGGGTAAATGAACATCAGCAGAGACAAGCAGCTCCAGCTGAGCAGAAAGTAAACAAGAGAGGCCTGCAGCCCTGGAGTGACCCAGGGCTTCTGACTCGGGCAGTGGGGTCAGGCTGCCGGGAGGGCACAGCCAGGGCTCGCGGGGGGCCAGGCCGCTCAAAGAGTGGGCAGGGCTGGCCGGATTCATACATGATTCAGAGCAGCTCCGGCTGGAGGGTTTGGGGAACAGTCTTCATGGGTTTGGCGGGCAGCCCAGGCCCAGCCTTGCTTCTTTCACACCTCCTGGGGCTTCCATGTGACCCTGATCTGATCTCTTTTAGAAGGTTCTCTCTCTCTGCTTCTATCCTGGCTTGGTTCTGCTTGCAAGAGTCCAGACACTCGGGAATTCAAGGCAGAATTCTAGGGATACCTAGACTCGCTGCAAATTTCTGATGCAACGTGCTGTCTTGGCCTGATCTCTACTCTGCGTGAACTGGGGCTGCTCACCCACTTTCCCCCATCCCCACCCCACCTTTTCCCCAAGTATGGCCCATACATGGAGCTAGCCTGCTGGCACACTGCAAAACCAGCCTTCCTAGGCCTTGAAATCTCGTCTCCCTAAATGATACCTAAATGATAAAAAAGAGTTCCCCCAAAATGATACAACCCATGTCCCAATCTTCGCAAATGACCTCATCTCCAATGGGGCTCCACCAAACAGCTCTTGGCAAGGCTGATGCTGAACAAAGTGGTCACGTCTCAGTCTGCATCTTACTTGATCCGTTGCAGCATCTGATACCCTTGATCCTTCCCTCTCTCATCCTGGACACACTGTCCTTGTTTCCTAGGACACTGTACTTTCCTGTTTTTCCTCCTATTTCACTGGCTGGGGGTTATCAGTCTCTTTTACTTCCTCACGGTCCCCACATCTAAACATTAGAGTGTCCCAAAGCTCAGTCTTAGGTCTTTCCTCTAAATTTGGGATCTCAACTAGTCTCACGGCTTTTAACACCATCAATATCCTGACATCCCCTAAATTCAGTTGGTTGGCCGAGGCTTCTCTTTTGGACTCTACACTCTTTTTCTGGCCACGCAGCATACGGGATCTTAGCTCCCCGACCAGGGATGATCAAACCCGTGCCCTCTGCCGTGGAAGTGCAGATTCTCAACCACTGGACCACCAGGGAAATCCCTGGATTCCACACTCTGTATCCAAGTTTCTATGCAACATCTCCAGTTGGATGTCCCAACGGTATCTCAACTACAACATGTTCAAACCCGAGCTCTTGACTTTCCTCTCCATATGGGTTCTTCCTCCAGCATTCCCCAACTCAGTCAATGGTGACTCCCTCCTGAGTTACTCAGGCTGACAACCCTGATTTTTCTTTCTCTACACCCTAGACCGTGCACCCAATCTGTCAGCAAATACTGCTAGTTCTACTTTCAAAATGCATCCAGAATGAAGCACCTCTTACATTTCTACCCCCCATCCTTGTCCAAGCCACCATTGTCTCTTTTTCATGGCAATAGCCTCCCAACGGATTTCCCTGTCTTTGCCCTTGTGGTAGAGTCTGTTCCCAACCCATCAACTCTAGTGACGCTTTTAACCTTTTGACTGTGGAACTCCATGAACCTTTCCTGCCCCTTTACCTCTCTCACTTCATCTTTTATTCTCTCTCCTCCCCAGTCCCATTTCTGCTTCAGCCACACTGGACCCTTATGGTTCTTTGAAAAAGCCAGGCATCCTCCCACCTCAGTGTCTTTCCATTTACCATTCTCTCACCTGGACCTCTCTTCTTCCAGATATATGCATGGTTCTCTCCCTCTTGTCTTTCAGGCCTACTCAGATGGCCTCCTCTTGGGGATGTCTCCCCGCCTACCCTGTTTTACCCTGCAATCCTCTCCTCCAGCCACCCTCCCAACCCCAATACCGCCCCCCTCCCACCCCGCTGCTTCCTGGCTTTATTTTCTCCGGGCCACTTACCACTCTCAGCCACACTATTTATCTCACATACTCATTGTCTCCCCCACACGAGTGTAAGCTTCATTTACCACTGCATCCCCAGTGTCTAAGACGGTGCTTGGTACCCCACAGATGCTGGAACACATCACTTCTGGTTGCCTAGTTCCTGAACTATCCCTCCTTTGCCTTCCTCAGTTCTCTTCTTTTCTCTCGGATCTCCCCCTGCTTGGTACCCTTTTCTGGTCCCTGTCCTTCTTCTTCTTGACTCTGGGTGTTCCCCAAACTCAGTTCTTGTTCTCAAATTCTCCTTCTGCCATCTGCATCTCCCATTCCACTCCCTTACTCTCCCAGCTTCAGCAATCACCTCTATTTTCCCCTTCTCCCATTTCGTGCAACTTAAATAATTGTGTCCTTTGGATTACATTTTTACTTGCTCCGAAAGCTCCACCCAACTGTAAGCTCCTTAAAAGCAAGGACTATATTTGTCCTTCAATACCCAGTGTTCTTGGACCCGAATAAGTTCTTTAAGAGATCACTGAAGACATGTTGAGTGGATGAAGGTTCATGATGCTTCCCTCCTTCTCCTGCCCGGCTCCTAGCCAGGATAGAACTGGGAGCCTAAGGTCCAAGGTGGGTACTTTGAAGGCATTGCATCAAGCTGCTGGTCAATGAGCGTCTGGGAGGCTTCATCCCAGGTGACTGACTGAGTCACAGCGAATCAATTGTGCCGATTCTTTGGCTCTACTTGAAAAGGCCTCTTGTAAGCTACCCTTGGATCACACTGGACTTGAGTATGTGGGTGTGAGAAAAGAATGCAACTAACTCTTTTCTGGCAAGGAAGGCAATTTCATTCCAGGAGGCCAGCCTTCCATCAGCATGCTGGGACCTGTGTGTCCCCTGGGATGGTGGAGGTGCTTTCCTGACTCCCCATAGGACTGTGAGGCTTTGAGGACTGGACTGAGTTGAAGTTATGGTATCCCCTGTGCTGGCCTGGTGCCTGGTACGTGGTAATTACACCACAAGTAGTTACTGCACAAAGAAAAGAAACCCATTGTATTCGAGAGAAGTTCTTTCTAGATCCTTCCCCCAATCCAAAGAAAATAGAGAAACACACTCCCCTCCCTCTGACCCTCCCTCTTTCAACACTCTCTTCCTTCACTGCCATCAAATCCTGGCCTAAAACTTTCCTCTTCTAGAAGCTTTCCCAGACCAGTCTCATCTGACTGATTTCTTTTCTCCATCTCGCCTCAACACTTCTGCACACGGCTTGCAGTGCAGCGGCTTGCATGATTTGGTTGTGAGCTTCCTGAATTGCTCTGTCCCCAAGGGTGTGCCCTGTGTGCAAGGGGGTTGAGGGGTTTGGGGGTCACTGGGCATGCTCCACACTTCCCAGTAGCTTGGTCAGAGGTGGGGCTTTTTCTTTGCCATCCTTTCCACAGCCTAGCCCAGCTTCTGTATCCAACACATGCTCAGTGATCAAACTGACAGCACATAGCTGACACTCAATCCATGTTTGTTGAATGAAAGAGGAATGAATGTCAAACTCAGTGCCGCAGGAAGAACACTGGGGAGATGGTAACGGCATCCAAGTGTCAGCACAAAAGCTGCCCCCTGAAACGAGAGGAATGATCCAGGCCACAAAGAGAAAATCAAACCAGTCACTCGTCTGGATCCCCTGACGAGCTGCACAGTTTCAGGGTCTATCTTCTGTCCGAGGAGCAATGTAATCGCACTCACTCCCCTCTAGCCATGCAAGGATGTGGGCTCTGTTGAAGACCTGGACTTTAGTCTTGGCTCTCTAGCACCTTCTGTCTGGGTGACACTGGATGTCACTGAACCTGGAACCTTCGTTTCTTTACTTACATACAGGGCACAATAATAAGGCTTATGGTGAGGATGAAATGCGATAAAGTTGGTTGTGCTCTTGGCTCCTAGTAGGAGCTCAAATAATAACCTGCATATTAATAACCAGTAGATGGGGGATCTGAAAGGTGGGGAGGGCGCTGAGCCCGTTTGCAGGACTGTGCCTCGTGGGAAAAGGAGGAAGGAAGCTTGCTGGTGGGGACTTGCTTGTGGCAGGAACTCCCCGGAGGACATTTCCAAGGGGCTTAAAGAGAGGACTGATTCTTACTGACACTGAAAGGAGGAGGGTGTGTCCGAAAGTTCTGCCCTGTGGCCTGTCAGCCTGGGGTTTAGGCCTCTACTAGGGAGACCACACTTCCAGGGACTGGGTATCCCTGCTCTGAAAGCAAGAGAGCCAACCACTTCTCTATAGGGGAAGCTGAGAATCTCAGAATCTCACAACTTGGAAACTAGTTTCTGAGGAAACCACAGCTCAGAGAGGGCAAATCACTTTTCCAAGGTCACACAGAGAACACATGATAGGACAAGAAGTAAAAGAGAGAAATAAATAAAACAGGAATAATAACAACCAACAACCTGTTGGAATAGGTGATCTGGAAAAAAGTGGGGGATCAGGCCTGGGAGTGGTACAAATAGTGACCCACAGGCCGAGCTAGAAGGAAAGGCACAGTAAGAATGGGGCTCAGGAGGCTGCTCTGTGACAGTGCTGCCCTAGGCATCCTGTGCATTTTATTTAATTTACTACACAGAATACCGCTATGAGGTATGTACCATCATTATCCCCATTTTACTGATGTAGAAACTGAGGCATGGTTTAGACAATGTCCCCAAGGTCTCAAAGCTAGAAAGTGCAGAAGCTAGAATGCAACACAGGTTTGTCTGGTATCAAAGCCTGAGCTCTTTGTACACAGCTCTGCTCATTCCCAGGCTAGAAAAGAGACTGTTCTACCACATAAGGCCCCCCTCCTCCCTGCAGACTCCGAGTCCAGGCTCCCTGGAATTATACAGAGCACTCCATCACCCCCAAAACACACACATACCTGTACCCACACACACACACAAACACACACACACACACAAACACACACACACTCATTCTGACCTGGCGGGGACCTGGTAAGGCAGGAAGTTGGCCGAGTCCATTAATGCCACCAAGCACAACACATATTTATGGCCCCAGTTACAGCCTCCATGAAGGAGCTGGAATGGCAACAGGAATACTTGTGTGCACTGGGGTCTGAGGCCTCTGTAACAATAACTACAAGAATACAGAGATGTTACCAAACCCTGGTGATGGCGGCTCTATTTTAATGATAAATCTACAGCTTCATATAGAAATAATGAGACTGGGGGCTGGAGAGGGGGGAAGGGAAGAACAGAATGATTTCAGCCAATCGAAGTTCTGTGTGGAGAGAAAATGGCAAACCACGGGGAATGCCCAGGAGACCACCAGAGGACCTTAGTCGAGCCAGGCAAGAGGTGGGAGCCTCAGTGGCAGACCTGCCCGTGCCTGAGCCTCTTGATTCCAGGGAACAGCAGAGACCTCTGACTGTCCGAGCACATCTTGTTTGCCTGTTTCTCACCCTCTGGTGGGGTGTATGTTAGCTCCATTACAGCCTAGGCTTCCATCCAGAACAACCTGGGGATGCTGAGGGGAGTGGCCCTCGGGGCTTAAGGTTTGCAATTAACAAAGGGCTAGCCTCCCCAGATGAACACCTCCCCTTCTCGAGCCTTGAAGCTCCATGTTCAGTTGGTTGTAAGAAAACAGCACAAATGCTCCAGGCTTTGCTACTTCAGACCACCTTGGGCACTGGGGCAGGGGCCAAAACAAGGAACCTGCCTGGTTCCACCTGCCAGGGCTGCACCTGATTCTCCCATACAAGTATGAGGAGTACCAGGGGGACAGCATTCATGGACTCCTGTGACATCAGAGCAGCCTCCCGAGCCCACTTCTCACAGGGCCTCTCCTTCTACCCAGACTATTGGTCACTGACCCTCCACTTCAGTCCAGACTGTGGGTCCCTGACCCTCTACTTCAGTCCAGGCTGGTTAATCTCTTTGCTACTCCAGACATAAACCATCTACCTGGACCATCTCTCTGCAGGAATGCACAGCCCAGGTCTCTCCCCACCATGCCTGGCTCTACTCACTTTCAAAATACTACTTGACTTTCTCCTCCAGGAAGCCTTCCCAGGTTAACTGCACCCAAATTCCATTGCTTCTTTAATAATCCTTTCCTTGTGCACCAATACGTAGTTTTGTTTGAATTAACTAAGCCACCTGTCATTCAACAAGAACATGCTGAGTTCTTACGTTTGCATAAAATGAGACGCTCAGCCTTGAGGGAAAATACAAGAGACCGTCAAATGTGGGACACAAGCCATTCCTGAGCCACTGGGGACTCTGCAAGGCAGAATATGACTCAGTGTATAAATGAGGGACCCAGAAAATAAATGCAGAGGAGTGATTGCTGTGAGAGCGGAAGGACTTCAGGGAAGCTTTGAAAGGTGGATTGGTTTGGGCCACGCAGAGAGGTGGGGGGAAAGCCTGTCTGCCAGAGGAAACCTTGGGAGCAAAGGCAAGAGGCAGAAATGCTGGACGTGTTCGGCGACCAGCCTGCAGGCCGGAGGAGCTGGGAGCCAAAATGCAGCTCTAGGAATGAAATCTGGCAGGAATCTGGCATGCAGGAAAGATGGGAGCCGGCTGTGCTCATGTGTACCGCGCCCCACAATGCTGGCTGCAGGATTTCATGTACACTGAGTGCTCAATCATCCCCCGTTACTAGGGCTTGGGCCTCTCTGGCCTCAAAATAATTACAATTTTAGAGTAAGCACAGGTAAAAGCACCAGTCTTTTATTTCCGTTTCCTTTCCTTTGTCTGATTCCTCACCCCCAGGATAAAGAGCCCACCCCTGAGAGCTGGCCTGCTGGAGAGGCTGTGGATGGGAGGGCCCCAGGGGCCTCACCAGGCAGAACATTCAGTGCAGACAAACTGCGAGCAAGACAGAGAGTGTGAGCAAATCACCTGATCTTCTGCTTCAGAAACTCCTGGGCCCAGACTCCTCCTGCTTTTGCCTATCAAGTTATATATAACAGTCCCTCCCTACCCACCTGAATTCTCCTTCCCCACCCAGGAAACCTTCCCTGGCTGTCCTAACTCTCAGATCTTACAGCCTCACGGTATTTGCATCACTAGCTACTGCATTAAAGTTCTGTGGGTCAAAGAGGCTGTCTTCTATCCCAGCCCCCCATGCTCCCCAGTTCCTGGCACAGTCCTGCTTAGGAGGAGATGGAGGAGGGCTAGCGTGGTACTGACTGAGGATGATGAGGGTGGCAATGATTTGTCCAGCTCCTTTTGGACGATCTGCCTTTTTCTGAAGCTGGGCTGAGGAAGGGGTGTGGGATGAGTGCAGGGACAGCCACAGAATTCTAGGATGTAGGAAGTTAGCATTCAGGTGAGGGGCATCCTTGGGCACGGACCGCACGCTCCGGGACTAGGGTTTTCATCGTGCCTGGAGCTCAAGTTACAGGAAAGGGAGGCCTCTGGAGAGGAGAAGGGAGGCTCTTCAGAGGGCTGAGTTGAATCCTGCTTCCCACAGCCCCTGGCCCTCACACCTACCTCTCTCTGAGCACTTGGGCCTCAGCCTCAGTATGGGGGGGACTGAGCCGCTTTTCTCTACCTGTATAGTCACGAGAATGAAGCTGCTGCCTTACGAGACCACAAGGGAAGAGCTGCACCAGATGTAAACTTCAGAGTGATTTATAAAGCGTAGCTCTTGGGCTTCAGGCTGGCACACAGCTGCTGTTCCAGCCCGCCCCGTCTGCCCGCCCTGTCTGCCGGCCCCGCTGCTTGTGCTGTTCTTGCGGATGACATTTCGGGAGAGCAAAAGTAGGGGAGGCACTGAGACATCGGACTGGGCTGGTCAAAGTCCGCAGCAGCTAGGAGAATGGGCTGTCCCAGAGACCTTCTCTGGAGCAGAAACGGAGTCCACCAAGCTTTCTCTCTTTGAACAAATCGATTCTTATCCTTTTCCCACCAGAGTGGGGCTGATTCTCCCAGCCTCTCTCCTTACAAGTTCAGCCCATAGATATTGAGAATTGATTGTCCAAAGGGAGGGTCTGCACTCAGGGAAATAGTGCAAGAAATATCCCAGGAGACGATCAGTTAGCGTTCAAGACACCAGACACAAGGCCACTGGTGTTTGGTGGCAACACCCCTGCAGGGCTCTCAGCTCTCTGGCTGGGCTTAGAGAGATGCATGCTACCTACATTTGTGGGATGCAATTACACAGCTTCCTCAACTGCCACCCAGGGGACTGGAGAACGCTGTCTACACTGGACCAAAGGGCTCTGGAGATGCCCTCTTAACTCTCTGTGCCAAACCTGTCCTCCCTCTTAAAAGTCAACTTGAGCCCCAGCTCCTTGACACCGTCATGGTTAACTCCAGTTGCTCATGAACAGCCAAGCATCCCCTTCCCGCATGTGTGGATTAGCCAGGTCTCCCTTCAAGCCCCCCGGCCCCGCTCCAACTCCCGGACTGGCCCAGGCAGGCAGGGCCTAAGAACAGGGGCTCTGCTGCATGGTAGTTACTAGTGCTGGTCGTTAAGTACTTCCAGTCCCCCTTCTGGACACATGGTAGGATTGCTTTGCCCGGCCCCCTTGATAGTAGGAGTTGCATGTGCCTTGCTTTGGCTAATGAAATATGAGTGACAGTGACATGTGCCACTTCTGCACGGAGGCTTTAAGAACGAGCACATGATCCGCCACATCTTCTTCCTCCTCAGGTGGTAACTAGAGGGGCACAGGTCAAAACGGAGCCCCTGTTGGCTTGGATCCCTAAGTAACAAGGAAGAATGGCCAAGCTGCAAAGCACATGTAACATGAACGAGAACTAAACTTTGGCTACTTTAAGCTACCAAATCCTAGGATCGTTTGTGGCTACGGCATAAGCTGGTTTATCCCAATTAATACAGCCTGTTCTTGATTCCTTGTGCCGGGCTTCCAGTACACACCAATGCCCATGGCTCACGCTGCTGTCTGAGTCAGTCTACGGGCCTGGCCCAATCCTTACCCATGATTAAAGGCATATATTATTTTATAGGTGGCAGACCTGAGGCCTGGCAGGTAGAGAGAACCACTTCAGAACGTGTGATCAGAAGCCATAGATATGTTCCCTTCCCTTCCCACCCACATGGGGGCTCTGCTCCCTGCAACGTGGGCCCCAGGGCAAGGACTTCCCCAGAGTGGGCTGGGCTATTAGTCAGAGTCCCCTTCGTACCCTGAAGGGCAGAGGCCCATTTGTCTCTAGGGGTGAGGAGGATGCGGGACACATCCCAGTTAAATCCAGGACTGCAAATCCTCAAGAAGCCCAGGGAGCAGGGCGGTACTCACACTGGTTGCGTACTGGATGTCCTTCCAGATGGAGGTTTCCTGGGACAGGTCAGAGGCCTCAAAGAGGTTGTCCAGGATGACCTCCCCGATCATGTCATGGCGGGAGAAGCGGTCAAAGTCGAAGACACTGAGATGCAGCTTGCGGTCAGCCAGCTCCTCATAGGGCACGGGGAAGTGAAAGTTCTCATCGAAGGTGGGGTTCAGGGTCTTGCGGTGCACCCGTGTCTGCAGCTTGCATTTGCGATCAGGCAAGAGGTAGATCTTGACGTAAGGGTCAGAGCTGCCACAAAAGTCCTTGGCGGGGAGGTCGAAGGCCTTCAGGATGCGCACGATCAAGGTCTCGTTCTCGTAGTCGTAGCGCAGGCTGAAGTTGATCTTCCCGCAGGTCTTGGCCTCGGTTTTGGCATCGTCCCCCTCCACTGACTTCTGCTTGTAGAGCTCGGGCTTGATGCGGCCAATGCTGGTGGGCTGCTCCGCCGCAGGGGGCAGCTCATTGCCGTAGTCCACGCTGGAGACGTGCATCTGCCGTGGCAGGTGGCGCTTGAAGGACGTGTGCCTGGCGGAGGGCAGGAGGGGGTGAGAGAGTGAGGTGGGGAAAGGAGTGGGGGAATGCCGGCAGGCATGGCTCGGGGCCCTGGCTCATCCTACCCCTTGTGAGGCCCCATTTTCCTCCTGCCAGTTGACCCCCTTTCCCTCTGCACACACTCGGTGTGCATGACTTAATATATGAAAAGTAGTTGGAATGGAGCCTGGTACATAACGAGCTTCAGTAAGTGTTAGCCATTGTGATCAATATCATTTTTCCTGCTTTCCTGCTACCTGCTTTCTAGGTTTCTTTCCTGGTAGGCATGAGTCTGGTTCCCCCATTAAACCATAAGCTCCCTGACTGAGAAGGACCATCCTTTCCCACCCTCCACGTGGCATTCCTTCATCCCCACCACTACCATCCCCACCACCATAGTTAACATTTATTGTGCTTTGGAGTCAGACTGCATAGGTTAATTTCGGCTCTGCCACGTTCTAGCTGTATGACCTGGGGCAAGTTACTTAACCGCTCTGTGTTATAAAATGAGAATAATAAAAGTAGCAATTGCATAGGATTGCTGTGGGGGTGAAATGAATAAATACAATAAAGTGCTTAGAACAGGGCCAGGTATATGCTAAGCTCTTTCTCCCCCCCACCCGTACACGGGCCTCTCACTGCTGTGGCCTCTGCCGTTGCGGAGCACAGGATCCGGACGCGCAGGCTCAGCGGCCATGGCTCACGGGCCCAGCCGCTCCGCGGCATGTGGGATCTTCCCGGACCGGGGCACGAACCCGTGTCCCCTGCATCGGCAGGCGGACTCTCAACCACTGCGCCACCAGGGAAGCCCTGTACTAAGCTCTTATTATCACATGGATTCTTTCACTGGCTCCTAATGGATACCCCTATGAGAGTCATTAGACCTATTTTACAGTTGGGAAAAGTGAGGCTCAGGAAAGGTAAGCAACTTGCCTGAGGTCAAACAACAAACTCTGTAAACGTGACCCAGCACGTTCATCATTTCTGGCTTTCAATCTGAAGACCAGGCCTGCTTCCCTTTGGCTGGTCCCCTGGGGGCCTGGACCCAGGAATCCACAAGAGCCCCAAGTTTTTTTTGTTTTTTTTTTTTAACATCTTTATTGGAGTATAATTGCTTTACAACGGTGTGTTAGTTTCTGCTTTATAACAAAGTGAATCAGTTATACATATACATATGTTCCCATATCTCTTCCCTCTTGCGTCGCCCCAAGTTTTTAATAAATACAATGCCTTATACCTGCACGTACCACATCATTTAAAAGTGTTTCTGAATTTGGAGTAGGCTTCTGTCATTATGTGGTGGTTGTTTTTTGTTGTCATTTTGTTTTTTCAGTTAAAGAATGCCATGTATACAATTGCTGTCATACGGGGAATGCTGTAAAAGCTATCCTCATTCTCAAAGTGTTAGGAATCTCTTGCTTTATCTCCCACGCACTGCAGCCTCCATCTAGGAGGCTGTATTGACATAGACACATCATGAACTTTCATGCCTCTGCGCCTTTGCATGTTCTCTTCCCTCAGCCTGAAGTCTTTCCTTCCCTCCGGATAAGCCAACACCTCACACCCACACACATCCCAGGGCTTACCACCTGCACAGCACCCCACCTCAAAGGTTCCCCTCTCCTTAAGTCTCTCCTGGCGCCCACCTCCGAGTTGATCACCCACCAAGGAGCACATCATCTGACATATTCTCCAACCAGAATATGCACGTGATTATTTCTGGTCTCTGATCCTCACAGGCCGGAATCTCATTAACGTATTGGATCCAGGAATGTGAAGGTAGGGAAGGGAGGGGTCCAACCCTCACCTGGTGGATGACGCTGGCTCTGTGGTCTGTCGCTGCAGCCGTGTGTGACGCATGATGTGCTCTTTGACCGACCTCTGCACCTCGGCAGGGATATCTGGGGACGTGTGGCTGATCTTCACAGCTGCCTCCAGGAAGCCCAGGGTGTTGGGGTCTTTCAGCTTGTCCGCCATGTTGCCTCTGGAGCTGGGGCTCTGGAGGGCCTCCGGGGAGGGGTTAGCAGAGGAGGGGCTGGAGGCCTCCTTGTTCCTCCAGGGCATCCAGCACAGCTTCCAAAAGAGAAAGAGAAAAACTGCCACCAGGGCCACGCCACACACAATAGCTACCACTGTGAGGAGGCTGACAGAGGTGCCTGCCCTCAGCCGGGCGGGGAGCGACAGCGACAGACACAGGAGGGGAGAAGCAGGGAAGGGTGTTCAAAGAGGGGCCACACAGAAGGGACAGAGACGGAAGAAGAGAAAAGAGTGGTCATGAGAAGGCTGCCCAGGTAGAGGAGGGATGGTTGTAGGGTTGATGCTCCGTATCCACCTTGTAAAATATCTGCAGCCTCGGGTTCACCTCGGTCTGATTTCTCCAGCTTTGCCCCTCCCCCCACCGCCAGCTTGGGGAGCACCTGGGTTGCCTCCCCTCCCCATCGGCACGTGTATGGGGAAGGGAACGTAATTTAAATAGCAGCCTAAGCAAATGTGCAAATTCGTGAAGCATTCACATTTGGATGCTGTTTGAATTTCTATTAGAGCTGTTACTATGGCCAGATTTACAGCAGGGTTGGTTTTGCAGACAGCTCTCTTCCTCCACAGGCTGTGGGGCCTTGGGGACCCTCATTCCCTTCCCTTACCCGGCACCCGCCAAGCCCACAGCAGGAGCTAATGTATAGTTAGTAGGTTGACTTGAAGTGAATGAGATCGGGCATAATCTCCTCGAGGCGGGGGATTAGGTCTAATGCTTCTGCCGTACTCCCGGAACTCTGCACATAGTAGGCTCAATAAATACTTGTATTAAGTCGGAATCTGATCCACACAGTTGACTTCAAAGCTAAATACAGATGATTCCGATAGCTGTCCTTTCCCCCCATTCCTGTGGCTATGTGAGAGCTTTGCTGTAAAACTGAATGTCGTGATTTGTTCAGAGGCAGGCACTCACTGTCCCACACCCAGCCCACCTCTGCCCCCAGTAGGATGTCCAATACCCCAGGAGAGCTGTGAAGGATGCCTCCCTCTGGGAGAAATTATTAAGCAGGCTTCCCACCCCACCTTTAGGAATGAACCTTTGAGCCCAAGGCCTCTTCTTACTCTGAGATGTCAGAGGCCTTGAACCAATGATGGGTTTGCACAAAGGTCACTTGTAGACAAGCCAGCAGTGGAGGCTCGTCTGGCTTACATGATGATTGAAACATTGAGCAATTCCATCATCACTATCATCGTCATCACACCAGATTTCTGGCTTCTCTGGAAAAGGCCTGAGGACTTGCTAACTGGACCTATGCTTCCACATGGTGGGAACTGGCGATGCCCTTCGGAAGGCTGCGTGCTCACCAGCTGCTCTCCCTGTTACCTTCCTGGCCCCTGCAGGCCTGTGAGTTTGTAGTCTCTGGATTATTCTGTCCCCATGCCTTAAGAATCTTGGGATTTAAGGTGAGAAATGACCCTACAAGTGAGGCTGTGCTTTTGCAGATGGGAGAAGTGGTCCAGAGAAAGGACTTGCCTGGGGTCACAGGTCAGACACAAAGTCTGGACCAGGGTACAGATGTCCACTGCCCAGCCTGGGGCTCATCCCACTGTCCCAGACTGTTTGTCCCTGATTAAACTCTAGGCTACTATAGCCCTGTGTTTTTTATATTTGTCTGACTCAGGGCTCAGCATAGAAACTGACACATGAGAATGAATGAATGAATGAGTCAATCAATGGCACATAAAACAGCTGTCATTATCTCTCAGCCAACATTTACTGAGCACTTGCCATGTTCTAGGTGCTAAGCTAGCCTGGGAGTATAGAGATGCCCAGTCCCTCCTTGGGGGATCAAGAGTACTCTCACGGCACATGGGCCCCCGCGAAAGCTGTCCCCCATCCAAAGGCACCTGAGAAGGAGGCCAGAACATCAGCCACCCTCTCTGGGGAGTTAGCACTGCCTCCCAGCTCCCTGGTTGGAGGGTACTGGCCTTGACCAGCTACCACCTTCAGGAATAAGGGATGAGAGCACAGGATCCTCAAGTCCGTAGCAACCTACTCCAGCCCCCAGGTCCCTGCATGGAGACAGCGGAGTCTTTCCCCAATATAGGAACTGAGGTTAGTCCACCAGAGACTGCCAGGGACCAGAAAAACTGATTCCTATTTAACTTCTAGACTGAAGATCTGCAATTATGGTGTGCACGCACCCTGGGAGCACAAGAGAAAAAATATCAGGTTGCTTAATATTTATTTATTATCTTAAAAATAAGAAAGCAAAATTGTAATATACAGGTTGACAGTAATAGGAATGATACCATTTTATTGTTGGATTTAGTCAAGTTATTGAACATTACCATGTCCAAGGTACAGAGCACTTTTTATGTATTCACTCATTTAATACTCTCCAGTGAAATAGGTAAAGATTATTATCCTCACTTTGCAGATGAGGAAACTGAGGCACAGAGGGTTAAATAGATTGCCCAGGGTCACACAGCTGGTAAGTGTTTGGACTGAGATACAACCCAGACAGTTCAGCTCTACAATACCACCCTCTGTATGTGTGTATAGAACGTGGGAACAAAAAACACATATCGGAGGTATTAAATCAAAATAGCTTTTGCTGTTATGAGTTCACGATCTAAATGATTTGAAGACTGCTTTTTAGGCCTGGATCCTCTTGGGGTTCACCAGGAACGCTACCACGGATCTGGGTGTCCTTATTCTAAGCATCTGGCCATCTCTGGGCCCTCCACATCTGTTCTCTGTTCCGGGTGTAGTCTCTGCAATATGGGTCACCTTAAGACAAAAGGTATTTCTAGGGTTTTGCTTTCCTTTGCTCATATATCTTGCTTGCTCTGGTAATAATTAGAATTTTAATGAGAAAGGGGGAGAATGGGGGAAATCCAGAGAGCGGAGAGTGCATTTAAATGTTCAGCCTGACAAAAAAACTGAATTCATAAATGAAAAAAGAGGTGGAGGGATAAATTTTTCCTCCGTGTGGTTGCTATTTTGAATGCGTCTCCACGTGACCCCCGCCCTGGCTGTTATTCCCTCAGAGATGTGCTTAGGGAAGGCAGAGGTATGGATTATTGGGAATTGGCACCCAGCGCTCAATACTGGTTATGTAAGACCAGGAGGCCATTCCTCTGGAATGGAGAATCTTCTTCTGGGATATCTCACAGGCAGGCAATGCAAGGAGAATTAGGTCCTGATGCTGAGTGGGTTCACCCACACAGGGGAACAAGGTGGTGAGCAAGGCTGGTAAGACCAGAATTAGGCCAGGATGGGTATGATTGTATAGGATTTAGCCCCTTTAAAATCACTACATGTGGCCTTGAACTCAGGCAGCCCGGGTAGCCTGGCTGAAGGTACATAATGGCCCAAGGGCTGTCCAAAGGCCCAGATGACCTAAGATATGTGCCCTCCTAACCTAGGCCTGCTGGGACCAACCCACCAGGATGTGTTGCCCTCTAGTAAATCAAAGGTGCACAGCAGCCTTCAAAGCCTTCTTCCCACTCATGTCTTGTTTGAACCTCAACCTTATGAGGCAGATAGAATTTTGACGGGCAATTCAGCCACCTTTTGAGTCCTGACCCAGTGCTCTTCATATTTATTTGTATTCTTCCTCTTTGTCTTTTTCCTTCTTTACCTTCAGGCTGGAGAGAAAGAAGCAC
The DNA here is from genome assembly GCF_963924675.1 of Phocoena phocoena. NCBI lineage: Eukaryota > Metazoa > Chordata > Mammalia > Artiodactyla > Phocoenidae > Phocoena > Phocoena phocoena. Next base: position 100,904,098 of record NC_089219.1, read on the forward strand.
TGCTCTAAAGTCAGACTGGGCTCATTCAATGTCCATCTCTACTGGTTTTAATCTCTCCCAGCCTCGGTTTCCTCATCTGTAAAATGGGTACAGTAATAGTATCTACCTCATAGGGTCATTGTGAGATTTAAACGAGATCAAGTGCATCAAAATTGCTAAGGACAGTGCCTAGAATGTAGGAAGCCATATAATAAATATTTGCTATTTTTATTAGAATTATCTAGCTCTGCCCAATATGATTTTGGACATCTCCTAGTTCTGAAATTTGTTTAGTGGGCAGAACACGTGCAAACCATGAACACTAATAAACAGAGATAGCTTTAACTTTATCATTACAAACTAGGAACCGCCTTACTAGTAGAAATAATATAACGATTTCATATATAGCTAGGTGTCTCTGTATCTCAAGGCATAATACATAATATATCAAAGATCTCACGTCTCCAAGTTTTTCTGTCAACACTCATTTGCTTGCTACTTGTTCAGTTGTTTTGTCATTACTGTCACCAGCCAGCTGGTGAACAGGAGCAAGCTCCAAAGCAATGAGAAGAAATTCATGGAAGAAAAATGTTCAACCGAGAACATGCTATGCTTTTGCAAAGTTTTCTTGGAAACTGGGGGAAAGAAGTCCATTACTCAGTATTAGGTGCAAAACATCTTCATGGAGGTATCAGAGGAGACCAGTATTCCATGGGTCCCTGGTTTGGGAAACCCTATTGGCCAGTCACCCAGCAGCCTCTGGGAGAGCAAATGGCTGTGGAAATCGGCTTCAGAAACACACCCAGTGACCTGGCGCTGTGCAGGGCACGTGGCTTCTAGCCTGGGCTGGGGAAGTGGGCATCACTGGGTGCTCAGACACCAGGCAGACATCTCAGCTGAGCACCAGTGCCAGAAGGACCACAGAGCACACCCGCCCACATTTCTAATTGCGTGACCTTGAGCAAGTTACTTAACTTCTCCAAACATTGGTCTCCTCTTTTATTTAATGGGGATTCTAATTATCCCTACTTCACAGAATCATTGTGAATATTAAATAAGGCTTTGAGCACAGTGTCCAATGCATGGTGAATGCTCCCAAAAAGTAAGCTGCTATTACTTCTTCCTGTTTTGTTCTGTTTGTGTTTGTCTGTTGTTTGTTTATCTGGTGGAGGATAATAGTTTACTGGGTACAGGAGGGACCCAAAGCTTGGCCATCTGAGGCAGGGAAGGGGACCCAGGACCAGAGGGCAAAGCACCTGAGAGACCTCAGGCTCCTTCTTTCCTGGGAAGTTAAGGTCCCCTGAATGCCATCAAGGCAGGACCTGCTTGTCACCTTAAGTGAGATTGTCTGACAGGGGTGATGGCTCATGGCCTCCCTCTCTTTCTGGAAAATGGTAAGCTATTAATTAGCAACCCAGGGCTTTCTTATCACCCCAGTGACAGTTCTTTCTCCAGAGACAGAGCCCTGGTGCCCCGATGCCCCCTCCTCTTCTCTCCACCCACAGTGTTAGGATTTATCAGCAGTCCTCATCGCTTGCTATTGTTTCCATTTTTCTAATGGGCCTCCATGTCAGGAAGATCCATTTTGTAATAGTAACAGACATCCTCGCTAACAGATTGTAATTGAAAAGATAAACTGGGGAGAGGAAGTGAAAAGAAAGGACCATTTTCCCTGCTCCCCTCAAAGCTGGAGAAGGCTGGCTTCAGGGTCTGGGGCTGCTGATGGACCCTCAGAAATGGGCAATGCCAGGCTCTGCAGAGCAGGAGCTGCCTGGGCCAAGGAGCTGCCATTCAGACACAGATGGAGAGATAGACCAGCACAACCCAGAGACCAACCAGCAAGAAACTCAGAGGCCCTAAAGCCTGGAAGGAGCAGCGGGTAGTCTGGGAAGGGAAAAGACTCTGGGCAGAAACATTACTACTAATACTAGTAATAGTATTTGTTATTTATTTCTACATGGTAAGCACTGTAGCCCTCAGTGATCTCATTTAACCTTCACATCCTCCCTAAGAAATTCAGTTAAGTTAAATTAAGTTTAGAGATGTTAACAAAATAACTTGTTCAAGTGTACCTCAATTAAGTGGAAGAGCTGGTATTTGGACCTGGACTTTCTGATGCCAAAGCCCAGGTTCTTGAGCCAGGCCCTTGAGGGGTCTGAAGGCTGAGCTGAAGAACTACAGAGGAGAAGCCTGGGCAGAGAAGCTAGAGAGGTATTTCTTCACTATAATCAGGAGAGGGTGGGTTGCATAATCTACTTTTTGGCCTGACCCTCTGAACCTGGCCAGAGCCCCGGGGACTAGGATTATGACCAGCCTCCCCATCCTCCATTTCTCTCTCCTTCCCTGGAAGATGCAGACACTACAGCCACCAGGCAAATAACCAATGGCCCCTGGAAAAGTCCCATTCAGAGATGTACCTGAGAAATACCTGAGCGTGTGTGTATGTGTTGGGGCAACAGGGGCTATTCTGTTCTGAGGCTCACAGACGTTCTCCATTAATAATAAGCTCTGCAGTGGCTTGTAAATTTATTAGGAGAACGTAGTATAATTAAAATTTAGGGTTGGGGGGAGGGGGAGCAGAAAGCCTTTGCTTCCTTTCCGAGATCCAGGCCGAACTACCGATGGGGATAATTAGCAGAGTCCAGACAGAGAAGGAATTAATGCTCTTGGAAAAGCTGTGATGAGGAAGACAATGCTGGGTTAATTACGGCCGCACCAAGCTTTATGACCGGGAGCCTGTTTCCACCATCATTAGGGGATTCAGGGATAAATCAGAGACCAATGTGGAGTGTTAGAGCATTGGCGTTAATTTAGCAATTATTAGTATTTTGGCAGATGGTATAACTGTGCCTTTCTGCCTGATTGGTCAGGGCATGTAGCCACTCTGAATGGGGCAATCAAGCCTGGGGTGATGGGGGGAGAGGCAGACAGAAAGCTTCATTCTTTTCCCTCTACTCCCCTCTCCCTGTTTATACCTGCAACTAGTGAGAAGAGAGGTCTGCCTGGGTCCTCGTGGAGCGAGAAAAACAGTTCAGCGCCCCGCACAGAGAGAAGGGAGGGATGAGGTAGTGTCAGACACCTGGAGCATTCAGGGCTGGATGCCCTGCTCACTTCTACTTTCAGCCCCTCTGCCTTCAGTTCAAGTGTGGCTGAGTCCTTCCATTTTTAGAGGCTTCTTTTCCTAAGCTGGACCAGCAGGGGTGCCACTTAGCTGGGTCAGGACTTTCTCTTAGCCTGCTGCACCCCGCTCCAGACAGCCCTACAGAGACCAAGGAAACCTGGCCTGATCCACATGCCTCAGTCTTACTCCTCCTTATTTTCAGTCATACATCCCCAACTCTGTGGACAGGGAGGACAGAGTAACATTAGGACAGTTAGAAGAGAACACAGCTTTATACAGAGCTTGGAGGGATGCAGCATTCTGGATCTACCATCCCCACTCTTGAAGTTTCCACACAGAGAGAAGAGAACTTCTAGACCTGTAAATCCAAGGGCTCTACAACCCCTAGATACTGGACCCTGGTTCTAGAATTGTAAAGCCCGAGACACACCATAGTGTCCGAATAGCATCACCATGGGTTCTAAAGGATTGTGCATTGCACCTTTCCCCAAAGAAGGAGAAATCTGCAGAATTCCTTCCTTCCATCAAGGAGTGAGGGAGTGACTCACTCAGTTATAGAAACAGGACTTTTGTATTTTGATGAAATGCTGTGCATTTAATTTGGCATCACAAGCAGGAAAAATACCTGTGCTGCAAAAGGCCAACTTTAAAGCCAGGTGGCTGAATCATAGAACATCTCCATAGTCATTAGAAAAGTGAACAAACATCACATACATCTCATGGCCATAGGTAAGCCAGAGAATAACCATTCCTGCCTACCCATCTGGAAGGGGCAGGGCAGCTCAGGCTCTCTCAACAGATTCCTGCATTTTCTGGAACAACTCTTTACTTCTGCTCACTACATTGAGAACCATACAACGCAGAACCCATGCTACCCACACTTAACTCTCTTCAACTTGGCTCATGGAAAATGTTTATTCACCTCCATAAGGCAAATGACATAAAGAAAGGTGACGAACTGCCTGCCAATTTCCCCTGGGGTGGGGTTGTGGGGGTGGATATTAAGAAGGAGAGAGCAGACCCTTTACCTTTAGAGTTTTTTTTTTTTTTTATAAAAAAAAGATGGGACTTGCTTTCAGCTTGGACAGTTTGTGTAGAGATGTTTCCCAGTCAGGGTCTGATTGAGATTTCCTGTGCAGTTCCTAGCACAGACCTTGGCATATAGGAGTGTCCCAGTAAATGATAGCAGAGTCTGAATCTCTGTTGTTGAATCTCAGGGTGTTACTAGAAATCCCATGAGCTAGAGACTTAGAGAAGGAGTGAAGGCAGGGGAAAACATACAATGGTAAAGGGAACTGGGCATGCTCTTGTCACTTGCATTTTTCACAAAACTGCAAATGAAAAGATGCAGCGTTTCTCTGACTGGAGAATCTGGACCCAGACAGTGGCTCTGGGATGCAGGGAGTAGGCTGGGAGATGTGATACCTGTGGGCCCTGGTCCCGAATACCACAGCATCTCCCCAGACGCCATGCTCCCCTAAACCCCCAAGATCCCAAAGCCACACTCAACCATTTTCTTTCTTCTGCTATGATCAAGGGTGGCCTTCGGCCTGCCCCATCCCTTTCAGCCCTCCCCCGCCCCAGCTTGGCCCCAGGGCTTACTCAGACTTGTGATTCAGCAGCCAAAGTTAAAGTTCCCCAAGGCTGACAACTCAACCTCGCTTTCTGAAGCAGCCTGCAGGAAAGGCATACTGATTCATCTGGGCCTGCTGGCTCTCACCCCTCAGCCTTCTCTCACCCGCAGCCTGGCCATCCAGGTACCTGTCATTCCAGACTATGGGGTGTCCCTCTGGAGTCAGAACACCAGTGCCTCCCTGTATCAGGATGTGCTACACACATATGCCAGCCGCCCCTCCCCCCACTCTTAGCATTTCTGCCCTAAACAGACAGGAGAAACAGCCTCCATACCCGACGGAACTCGACAGGTGTGTTCTCACCTTGAATTAGCCCCTTTAGGATCGGAGGGGTCAGAACCAGCATTAAGGGCCCCACTGGAGATGGATCACTGGAGGAAAGGATGGAAGGAGCTGGGGAGGCAGGAAGGAAGAGACACCCTGACTTGGGGAAAATTGTGTGTCTGTTGGATATAGGGAGCTGGGTGGTGTAGATGGTGAGGGCACGGAGAACCAAAGTCTGATAATACTTGCTGGGCCTAATCTGCTCAGAGATTCTTCAAGAAGAATCAACCTCTTCAACCTCCATCACTGTACCACCCTCTAAAAGTTCTTCTGCATGTCTAACCTCAGTCCCTTCTGCTGCAGTAATCGACCCATTGATTAAACATTGCCAGGGCCGGGGAGAGAGAGAGAGAGGGAGCAGCGCCCCCCTACAACCCACACAGGGCCGAGGTGGGCTCCACGCGTCCCGAGGCTGGACACAGCTCCATCTCACGCACACAAGCCTCCCCTGGCCCACCACCCTCTTCTCTCTCCCCCATCCCCCAGCGGCACTGTTCCTAACCTAGAACCTATCTGTATCTCTGACCTCTAACCTCAAGTGAAAACAGGGCCCTGGAACCTGCGGCCTCTGGGGAGCTTACCCCACCTGTACCTCCTCCAAGAACCGCGGCTTCCGGTCCCAGGAGAAGCGTGTGGAGACGAAATTCCCGCCTCTCGAGGCCCCCTCCTCGCTTTCCCGCGCGGGTGGTGCGCAGCCACGGGGCGACCCCAACGTACCTCTAGGCCCAGTGCCACTGGGGTCAGGGTCGGGGTACAAGGAGAGGTGCAGTCTGCGGAGCCAAAGGAACCCCAGCGCCTTGGTCCCTGCAGGATCTCCCCACCCCCACTCCGCATTCTCTCGAGGCTTCGCACTGCTCCCAGCCTCTCCCCGCGCAGAGGGAACGCGACCCGGTACTCCCTTCCGCCCAGGACCCTCCAGACGTCGGGATCCGGACAAAGAAGCCCGGCCGTAGCGGGCGAGCGCGGCCGCGCGGCGCCGGTGAGACAGGTAAATACCCGCCACCGGCCGGCCGCCAAGCTGCCCACCCACCCGCGGCTCCGGCCGCCAGGGCGCGACACGCCATTCCCGCTGCCGCGACTCCCGGGAGACGCCGCAGCTGTGCGCCGGGCCCGGGCCCCGCGGGGCTCGGGCTCCAGACTCACCGGCTCCGGCGAGCTCGACCGGCGCGGGCTCCCGCCTGGGCTCGGCGGCCGCCTGGGACTGCGTCCGGCGCCGGGTCCGCACCGTTCGGGCAGGAGGCGCCCGCTTGGCAAAGTCGGCAAGAGGCACCGGCTCAGTCGCGCACCGGCCCCGAGTCCGAGTGAGTCAGAGAGAGACCGAGGGAGCAAGTTATAGGGGCGGGGGGTAGGGGGTAGGGTGCTGAGACACACTCCCCCACCCCGCCCCCCGCCCCCCAGCGGAGACGCAGAAAGCCACTCGCAGCCGGAGACACCCGGACACAAAGACCTCGTGCCAGCCGCAGATCCAAGTTTCTCCCTGAGAGACCCAGGGGGCTCGGGCCGCGTTCCCCGAGAGAACAGATAAACTAACGGACAGACCGACAGACGCACCCAGGGACGTCGACACCCCCGAAGAGACGAGTTACTTCCTCAGCCGGGATGTCCCTGGTCTCCTGCTCGCTCTATAGACCCCTCCACTGGCAGGTCGCCCGCAGAGCGAGCAGAGAGACAGGAGGGAAACTGAGGCCCCTTGGGGCGCCGCGTCCCGGGAGCCCGGCTTTCCGCGGGGGCCCCGCAGAGTCACAAAGGAGGGGGCAGTGGGATTCTCTCCCTCCCGGGTCCCCTTCACGTCTCTCTGCTTGCCCTGCAGGCGATGGGCCAGGGCACTGGCCGAGGCTGGATCCGAATCCAGAATCCTGCGCCGGAGTTCTCCATCTAGGTTCCGGCGTTCCCGGGGTTGGGGCTTTGGGGAGAGGGGACAGCCAGGGCGAGAATCCGGGAAGGGAGGGGGGCCTCGGCTTTTCTGTTACCTGCGTCGGCAGCGCTCGGACTCAGCTCTGGGGGCTCTAGCTCGAAGCTCCGACAAGTCTCCACGTCCAGCCCGAGAGGGGGCGGCCGAGCCCGGCACAGCGAGGCCAGGACCGCGAGCGCCGCCTGGCACCGAGGCTCCCCGGTCTCCCACACCCCGCTCATGCCCTGGATACCCCAGCCCTCCAAGCAGCCGCCCGAAACCGCGCCGCGGCCGGACTGGGGCGGGGCAAGGCGTCCCCAAGAAGACCCTCCCCGCAGCGGCCCCCTCGGGCTCCGTTCGGCTTTTAATCACTTCCCCGCAGGGTCTCCGCCCCTCACGTGGCATCCCGCAGCAGCTGGCAAGTCTGGCGCCTCACGGCCGCCCCCTCTACACTCAGCGACCAGTCTGAGTCCGGGCGGTTCAAGGCGGGGGAGCCAGGTTGTTCTGCATCCTGGAGGGTGCAACACTCGGGAAAGAGCCTGGGATCTGGCTCCGCATTCACGGCCTGGTGTGACCTTGGGCCTCTCTGAGCCTCAATTTTTCCTCTCTCTATAAGGGGTATAATAATTACGAGTGTTTCACGGGTTGCCTGGGGATATAAAGATAGTGTTTGTGAAAACACTTGGTAAATTGCCACATGCCACACAAGTGGAAATGAAATAGACAAACCTATTACAGAAAGAAGGATGACCCCGCAGAGAGTGGGAGGACCTTGGCCAAGGTTCCTGATGGGAGAAATTAGTCAGACTTGGCCCAAGTCGCAGCTTCGAAGACAGAAAACCCTAAGACTGCGGGGCGATGCGAACTGCAAAAAGACTTTCTGAGCCCCGCAATCCTGAGGTCCGCGGTACCCGCACGTTGCTATGGCGACGGGAGGCAGCGGCCGTCTCTCTCCATGGCAACGGGAAGGGAAAGTTTCTGGCGAATCGGAATGGGGGGTGTTTCAAGAGGGCTCTCAGTTCCCGCCAGACCCATCTCTCCGCATCCGTGCAACACCACTGATGTTACGCTTGCTATTAAGCGTAACAAGGTCCAGGAAGACCGAAAACTAAACGGGAGGATTGAGGCTAGATAGGGCAGAACAATTCCCTCCAGGAATCGTGGCGTGAGGTCCAGGAGCAGATTGACTGAGGGGCTCCTAGGCGCCTCACTCAGCCTGGATGTCTGTGGAGAGCCACCGGGTCGCGGCCCTGAGGGGCCCTATCACAAAAGTCTTGCGTCATCAGCTGGTCGGCGGGTGGGGCTCTTCCTCTGTGCGGTTCACCTGAAACCCCAGGCTCAGGTCCCTTTGCCTTCCCGGAGCTGGGAAGGAAACTTTAGCTGGAGCCTCTGGAAGCCACAGGGCTGGTGTGTACCTGGGTGGCGGATGGAGGAGGAGGTTCTTTCCTCCTAATTAACACGCTAATTGGAAGTGGCTCGGGAGGTGACTCACGTTCCGGAGGCAGGAGATTCAGAGCCCCAGCTCCTGGCGGTGTCCATCGTGCTCCATCTGCACCAGCCGCGCTAGCCGACACTTGACTGCCCTGGGCATGCCCTGGGTACAGAGGGTCAAGCCAAGGCCTAAGAGAACCATGGCCTAACTGGGCGGTTTTTCCTCTCCCCCATGCGCTTCCTAGCTCTGTCCATGGTGCTGAAGGCCCAGTTGGTGCGACCGTCGCGTGGGCACCCCGTTAGGGAGGTGGGGTGGGCCGGGCAATTGCGGTGGGTTCGAAGCTTCCACCCTGACTTCAGGAGCTTGCGACAGGGGAGGGCTAGGAACTCAGGCAGGAGGGACTGAGCAGGCATGATCCCAGCCACACAATGCAATCCAGGCTGCCTCCCTGTGGGAGGTGCTCAGCTGCTGTTCCAAGAACAGGTGAGGCTGTGGAGTCCCCATTCTCCTCCCAGTGCTCTTAGAACTCACCTGAGGGGCCCAGAGGCCCCATCACTTTTCCCTCCACCACCCTATGCAGAGCTCAGTAGCTGGGAGAGACTGGAGCTCAGAGGCCCCTTGTCATAAGCTCATTAGCAGTTTCCGAGGGGGTTGGTTTGTGTTTATGTAAAACAACAAATGAGAAGAACCGCTCTCTGCCCATGTTTATGGCAACTCTCGGCGATTTCTCCCTCCGCCTCTCAAATTCCCGGGGAAATTTGCAGAACAAAGCGCCTTGTGTTGCCTTTGAAGAAAATGAAAAAACACAGGTCTGTTCCAAGGGCCCAGGCCCCTGATGCAGGGAAATCAATATTTTGCTTTACAGCGAGTGGGGGAATTTGCATCTAAACTGAAGGCAAAGGAGCCTGTTCGGAGCGGAGCAGGTGGTAGGAACCGAGAATTAACAGATAATTTCTCATTGTTCCAGGATTCTGCCTCCACACTCGGCAGGCGGTTCTGCAGCGTCTCTGGTGCCCCGGCAGCAGTTCCGGACTTGGCATTTCTCATCCTAACGGGGAGAAAAAGGTTCTGCTCTGACGGGGCTGCGGAAAGGGGCTGGGGCTCCCCAGTCAATAACCATTGAATCTGGATTGTGCAAGTGACTGTGTGCGTGTGAATGAGAGAGAGAAACAAGAGAGACAGAGACCGAGATAGAGATAAAAGACAGAGACACCTGGAGAGGCAGAGAATGAGAGAGACATGCAAAGAGACAAATAGAGGAGATAGATTCAGAGAGCAGAGAGAGAGACAGAACTGGCATGCATGTAAAGGGATGTATAAAGGGACACTCATTCAGAAAGAGAGATAAAAAAGAAAGGTGGTTTTTCTTACATTAAGAACAAAGCTTTGCCTTAGTGGTCATTTTCCTGCCCTCTCCCCCACAGTTAATTGCTGATACTTGTGGTCACATAACCAGACACAAAGCAGAAAAAATATCCTCATGTAAAGATGGGACCCTTTCCTCTCTAGAACCCCTTTCCCTTACAAGCCCACTCCCAAAACACATCTATGCTTCTTCCCATGTGAAGAGACCAAATTCAGACTCCCATGGTCCGTCCTACTCAGACCTGGGGAGGGAAGGAGAGGGAAGAAGTGAAATTGTTGCCCCTCAATGCTACTTCTCACAGGAAGACCATTCTGAGTTTTATATAGGGGTGGGGAAGTGAAGGAGGGGCGGAGACAGCCAGCATGGCATAGGCAAACAAAGGCACAGGGAGCTGGGTTCCACGACTGGTGCACCAAACCAGCCGCGGGGCAGTCACCTCCCCTGCCAGGGCCTAGGTTTCCTTATTGGCAAGACAATGAAGTGGGATAAGGAGCTCTTTGAGTCTCCGTCCAGCAACCACACTCTAGGATTTTACAGGAGGGGAAAAGAGGAAGCTGAGCAGGGAGAAGGAAGGAGGGAGTGAGGAGCAGGTTTTTCTGGCTCTCAAGAAAAGAGTGTGTCACAGATGTTCAGACCCACTTTGGGCTTCTCCTGCCTCATTACTCTCATCTCCTGTACAGTCATGGCTGGAGCCCCTGAGGCCAGACTGCTCAGGAGCAGGAGAGGGCGTTGGGGGTGAGGCCAGAGGAAGAACGAGAAGAGGCCTGAGGCAAAAACCGGTGGCCTCCCACTCCTTTGCCGTCAGTCCTCTGATCAGAAATAGCCAAAGTACACTTCCCCTTCGCCCCCCACCCCAAGTCTCTTAGGCAGTGGCCTGACTGCCCTTGGAAGCTTCCCAACCTGTTCTGAGCAGCAATGTCCTGTTGAGTTATGCTACAAATAAAATAAATTAAAACAAAATAATCATTTCAAAAAAGAAATTAAACCTCAGTAGGAAATTGCTAATGCTGTAGGCGGGAAAAATGAGCTCTTTTGACATGAGCCGATGTGTCATATTGTCTTTCCATCTCAATGCAATTTCTAAATAGGGAACCCTTTCCCCATTCCCTCCTCCCCTCTAAACCCCCAGCAGAGATGTGAAGGAATCAGTCTGATATTCATAGGTGGATTTTCTGACGCTCAGGGAGAGATACAGAGAAATAGACACAAGCAGACCCACTGCTTTGCCGAGCAGATTGGAGCCAAGGGGGCTGTGACCCAACCTTGAGGACCACTGATCGCCTCTCTCCACCTCTCCCATTTCCTGCTTACTGAGGCATCTGGCCACTTTCTGCGAAGGTTTTTAACTTAAAGAAAACAGACTGAACCTGTTCTACTGCTGGTGGAGAATTCAGTTGATGTCCTGAATTGGGGAGTGGGAGTAACTTTATCCCATTATTTGGAACACACTCTTCTATGGAATCCCCATGGGGTTTCTGCCAAAACAGCTTTATCGGTGTTTCCAGCAGATGTCACCCTGTGCCCCCAACCTCACACCAACACAGCAACTCTAGCCAAAGCTGGGTGACTTCTGCAAACCATGCCCTTCCAAGCCATTATAAGAGTTTTCAGGAATTCCTCCTTGCCTGAAAGATGCAGAAGACATTGCAGAGCCCTGAGTCGATGCCCAGGTGTTTTTGAGAGTCCAGTCTTGCTTTTATTCTAGGAAAGGTCCTTGACAATTCAAACCTCCTGAGCCGAGGGTGTATCTGCCCCTGTCTCATTTCTTCCCCATTTCAGAGGCCCCATTTCTGTTGTGTTTTCTGCTCAAGCATACAGAGTTCCAGATCAGACTTGGGAAGCCTGGACAGAGTTTGCTGCTTCCAGCCTGGCTTTGTGGGCTAACGCAGGCTGGGGACCAGAAAAGCAGATACAGGTTCAAGGTCAGAAGGCAACATCCTCCCTAAAACAGTTTTAGACATGGACCTAACAATGTTGAGTCCAGGGCTTCCTCTGCATTACTTGAGAAGTGAGAATGATATTGGAGAGGAAGGGCTGGGAAGGAAGCCAATTGTACTCTTCTTCACACTGACCTTGGATAGAAGAAAGAGCATCGGTTTTGGAGTCAGACAGACCTGTGTTCAAATCCTGGCTCTGTCACTTAGTAGCTGTATCACTTGAGGCACTTAGCTCTCTGAACCTCAACTTTTCATCTGTAAATTGGGACATATAAGGCCTGCTTTATAGTGTACAAGGATTAAATACCTGGAGTTAAATGCTTACTATATTATGGCTGATTCATGGCAGGTGTTCAAACAAATGACAGTTCCTATCCCTTTCTTCCTTCTCTCAGATCATAGAGGGAAAGCCAGCAGGAACATTGTCTAAAGGTTAACCATACCCTGAAGATTGCCAAAAGCAAATCTGCCTCATTTAATTTTATAACAACCCTAAGAGGCAGAATGGGTGGGTGCTAGTAGTCCATTTGGTAAATGAGGAAGTTAAGTGACTGGTCCATGGTCACACAAGCTAGGATGTAGCAGATAACTGGAATCTAGGCCTTCTGATCCCTGGTGAGTGTCTCTTCCTTCTACTGGGGAGGATGGTGAGGGTATGAATAACTTTTTTCTTTTACAAAAAAAGGTTATAATATTTTCAAATTGACTTCATAATAAATACAAAGTATTTGGAAAGAAATTACAGAGTACTGAAAGATTCACTCCTGTGTCTCTTTGCAAAGGTCTTGGCCCTCTGACCTTAGCCATCCAATTACCCTTTGGACCCAGTTGCTGGTCTAGAGAAAAGACAGTGTCATTGATGAAACACAGGGCTGGGACCAGACAGCTTCATGGCTCAGGACATGCTTGGCTGCTTCACTCAACAGAGATAGGACTCCTCAGAGGACAGCTTAGGGAGTCTCTGCTACAGCTGGGTTGTGTCCTGTGGTCATAGCACAGCTTCCAGGAAAGGTCCAAGCCAAGATTCTTGTACGACCAGGACCCCAAGGACTGGGATTATCCCCAAGGAGCCTGGAGAAACTTTGTAATCTCAGGACTCTCGCTGTTCCACTAACGAAAAGAAACCGGATAAAACGCCAAAACTGGGATTCCCTGGTGGCGCAGTGGTTGGGAGTCCGCCTGCCGATGCAGGGGACGCGGGTTCGTGCCCCGGTCCGGGAGGGTCCTGCATGCTGCGGAGCGGCTGGGCCCGTGGTCCATGGCCACTGAGCCTGCGCGTCCAGAGCCTGTGCTCCGCAACGGGAGAGGCCACAACAGTGAGAGGCCCGCGTACTGCAAAAAAAAGCCAAAACTAATTAAAGTGACAAATCCAAAAAAGGCCCTGTCAAAACTAGGAAGTCTTAATCCTGGATTTCAACAGAACCCAAGCAGGAAGAATCAACAGAGTGTGCATTGGGTCAGGGGCCTACTGCCCCCTGTGCGATGAAGGGCTGGAGCCCCTGGAGAGAACAAATCTGTTCCCTAAATTTTAGCCTCCATCCATTCAGTAGCATAAAAATTCTTTTCCATCCCAGCCCCCAAGCATCATCTGTGTGTCTGCTGTTTGCTAGATGTACAGTGAGTGGTTTTATTGGCTCAGTCCCCACCTTCATTACTACTCCTGTACATTTGTAAAGTGGAACAGTTTATACAACGGTCTCGCGTATGTTGTCTCATTTCATACTTGCAACAGCCCTAGGAAGTGAATATTATTATCCTCCTTTTACTGGTGAGGTCTCAAGAGAGGCTAAAAATAACTGACTTGGGATCACAGCTAGCAAGTGACAGAGCCAGAACCTGAGCCTGTCTTTTTACGTCATTCATTCATTCAGCATTTATTGAGGTCCTACTAAGTCCCAGTTCTGGACCAGGCACATAAGAACAGTCTTGTGTTGTTTCCCATAAGCACTAGCCCTCCATCACACACAGTGTGCAGAGCCCTAAGCATATACGACCTTTGTCCTGGGGGAGTGCGCATAATCGGTTGCAGAGAGAGGCCACACATGAAATTGGTTTAAGATGAGTTCTCTGACCTCTTTGCTGCAGAGTTGCCCATGCCCACATCGACTGTGAAATTCGCTCCTGTGACATGACTCTCTCTGGATTGCTCTTTTCTCCTGATTCTCTCACTCTCTCCTCTGACTCCTCCCAGCCCTTCCATTTTCTCCAGGGTTCAACTCTCATCCCTTCTTCTGTCTCTGCACATTCTCTCCAGTGATCTCATCTACTCCTAGGGCTTTAAATACTAAATAATACGAATAGTAATAGTACTAAACACTTACTAAGACTTATTGTGTTTCAGGGTCTATGTTGCTTGCTTAACATGGATTACATCACTTAATTCCTACAACAACCCTAGTATTATCTGCAGTTTATAGGTATCAAGTGATGGAGCCAGCACTTGAACCCAGGCAGTCTCACTCCAGAACCTAGATCCTAAAGACTCCCAATTCTGCATCTGACTCTTCAATCTCTCCTTGGATCTACACATGCATTTCTAAATTCCTCTTCTGAACACTTTTTTTTTTTTTTTTTTTTTTGCGGTACGCGGGCCTCTTACTGTTGTGGCCTCCCCCGTTGCGGAGCACAGGCTCCGGACACGCAGGATGTACAGGCTCAGCAGCCATGGCTCACGGGCCCAGCCGCTCCGCGACACGTGGAATCCTCCCGGGCCCGGGCATGAACTCGTGTCCCCTGCATTGGCAGGCAGACTCCCAACCACTGCGCCACCAGGGAAGCCCTCTGAACACTTTTACCGCAGACCTCCTGAATCTAATATGTTCAAGGTAGAATTCATATTTTCCTTCACAAACCTGCTGTACCTCCTTAAAGGAGGACACAACCAAACCAAACTAAACCCAAAACCTTGATTCTTGCCTCTTCCTTTTCTACCCATAATCGGCCTGTCACCAAATCCTCTTGTTTTTATCTTTAAAATGATCTAACCCCTGTTCTCTGCACCACTGTCACTGCCCCAGCTTAGACACTCAAACTTCCTCTTCTGGATCATGGAAGTCACCTTACGGGATACTGTAATTATGTCATCCTCTCACTTGAAACCCTTCACAGACTTCCTGGGGCCTTCAGGATGAGGTTGACACTCTCTAGCATCGCATACAAGTCCCTTCCAGACATGGCCTCTGTCCACTTATGTAGCCTCCTCTCCAGACACTCCGGGTATCCCTAGAGGCTGCCTGTGCTTCGGTCAGAGAGTGATAATCCCTGTCTCTCATCCTCCCACCCCATCCAACCTCCTGCTTTTGCTGACTGTTCCCGCACATCCTCTCTCCTTTACCCATGGCCCCTCTAGATTCTGGAACTTTGCAATTGCTTGTCCCTCTGCCTTGAACACCTTTCCTCTTTTCCTCGTCACCCAGCTGGTTCCTATAGGACATAGAGGGGTACAGAGGTAAAGACTGTGGGCTTTGGAGCCAGGCTGTCTGGGTTCAAATCTTAGATCTGCCGTGTAGTAGCTGTGTGACCTTGGGCAAGCTGCTAAACCTATCTGTGCTTCAGTTTTCCTCTTCATAAAATGGAGACGATAATAGCAGTACCTCTCTCGTCAGTTTACCAAGAGGTTTAAATGAGTTGACATACATGAAACACTCAGAACAGCCCCTTCCTTGACTTCCAAAGCTGTCTCAAGATGTCCCCTTTCTCATCAGCCCAATGCTCACTTTTTTTTCACAGAGTTTTGCAACAGCACACCATTAACTTGGTTAACTAGGCTATGAGCTCCTTGAGCTGGGGTCTGGATCTCATTCATCTTCATCTCCTCAGTGCCTCACACCTAATCCACATTCAGTGAGTGACTACTGCTCTGAAGACAGGTACATATGTGAATGTAATACAGTGCAAAGCAAGGATGTGAGTGCCAGAAGAATCCCAGAATACAATTAAATGGGCCAAATCAGGGAAGGCTTCCTGGGGGAGTAGGGTTTTGAGTTTTTTAGGCAGGCGAGACTGGAAGGAATGGGGGAACACCTTCCTTCCAGGCTGCAGGAGCAGCCTGGGGTAAGGCTTTCAGGCAAAAATAAGCCCTCCATGTGAAGGGGAAGTGAGCAGCTTTTCTTGGCTGGAGCATAGGTGAGGGACAGGTGGGAGAGAGAACCACCAGCCTTCACGCATTCCCAGATTAACCTCTAGGAAGCTCAATCTCACTTGGCTGGATTTTTACAAAGAGCCCAGTTTGTTCCAGCCAGTCAGGAGGCCAGCTGAGGAAGACCCAAACCCTGCCCTTAGAGAGATTATGATGAAGCTACAGGAAGCTGGGGGGGAACCAGCTCCAAAGTCGTCTGTGAACACACCAGAGTCTGGGTCCTGAAAAGTTTCTTCATGAGAAGAAATTGCTCATTTTTCCAGGTATCAAGCCATTGCTGGGAAGCAAGTGTGTGTCTGCTGGCACAGCTCACTGTTTTCGAGCAAACGTTTCTGATGATAACACCAAGTCATTACTGTGCAATGAGCGCTGCTAAGGGGAATTCGGAGTACACACCCCACCTCCCACTCGCCTCCCTCCCTTTCTACCATCTCTGCTCTTTCTTACCCCTGCACACACGTTCTCCTCCCATCTCTCCCTCTAACTGCTGAGCTGGCTGTGGGAGAAGAGAGGGCCCAGGGCGGGACTCTCAGGCCTTCCAAATTAGCAGAGTGCCCTTGGAGCTGGGAGGGGGGCAGAGAACAAAGGGCATTGGATGAAGGGGAGGTGGAGGCTGGCCTCGGATGAGAACATCTGTAAAGTTAAAAAGGGAGGAGCCCTGTAGCCTGGGGGAGCAACCTGACAGCCATTTGCCCCCCAAGACCCTGTCCAGAGCCTTGGAAATTGGGGGATTTGCCCCAGCAGTGTGGAGATGGCCCAGTGCTGAAGCCAGGTGATGCATTTTTGTTCATTTAGGCTGCTGGTAAGGACAGCAGCTAACATGGGAACATGCTGATGGGAACGTGCTTTGCTTCATTCTGACCAATTCTTTCCCCTGCGCACACACACCTACCGTGCCACAGCGACATACACACACGGGCCACAGTCAGACACATGCCGCCAGGGGGGTTTTTCAGCCCAGCTCCTGAAAGCACCTGACAGCTTCTCTGACTTACCGTCCCTCTGGGAGGCTACTAAGCTTTTAGGAAATCTGAGCAGTCTTTGCAGGATGGAGTGGGACAAGTTTTGAAAGTGCTGAGAAAATCATGGAGGGGAGGCCCAGAGCCCACTGAGGCCTCGGTTCCTGAGTGGGTTTCTTCACAGTGGGTGGGGGGAGGGCTGGAGAGCCCCCAACTGCCCCAGCCAGCGGAAACCAACAGTGGCTGATGGAGCCCAAGTCTAGCACTATGGGGGCAGCGGGGAGGTGGGGCGGTGGGCAGAGAGGAAGAAACAAGGCAGGAGGAGGAAACGGTTAAGCCTAGGGCTTAAGGAGGAGGAATCAGGGACAGGAGGTGGCTGAAGTGGGGTCTGGATGCAGAGGAGACTTCCAGATACAGCAGGCATTGGGGTGGCAGACAGGCCACAGCGCCATAGCTCGGGGAAGCCACAGAGAGTGAGGTAAGTGCCTCCAGCCCCTACAGGAGGCGCCAACAGCCTGGCTTGTCTCATATCCAATTGTTCATGATTCTTGCACGTGAAAACTGCCAAAACCCAATCGCTTTCCTCGCAGCTGTGCTCACCTGGGGTGGAAGGTGGCAGGGAGGGTGGTGGGGGGCTTTCCACTATTCATTGCGTTAAATTGTTAGAGCCAAACAGTACAACAAAAGGAAGTCAGTTGCTCTCCCTGAAAGCCGTCTTGATTGGCCCGGAGGCTGCCTTGCGGTTTGTGAGTGGAACTTGGGCTCTGCTTTCCTCAGTTCCCTCTGGCTACCCTCAAACCCTGTTCAGACAGTTCCCTGGCCGAGAAAGCAATTCCCATGCACCTCCCTCAGCTCTGACTGCCTCCTCATTCCCCCACACGGCCCAGAGACACAAACATTGAGCCTTTCCTCATTTTGAGGATCTGCTTTGGGAGGAGGGGACGGTCCCATCTTCCTATCTGGGTTAGACCCCCGAGAACCCTTTATAGACCCTGTATATCTGCTGCCTTAACCGTCCTCAGACTTCATGGGAACGACTTACCTAATTATCTGTCTCCTAGACCAGATAAGGATCAGCTGGGTGAGGGCAAGTTCTGCATCTGTTTTGTTCACTTTGGTTTTCTCAGTCCTCGCTTAGGGTCTTTTGCCTAGTAGGTGCTCAATCAATTTTAATCAGATGGATTAACTGAGATAAGAGTTTCAAAATTGGTGGTAGTGATGAGGGGAGTTGTTTTTAATTTGATTAATTCCTTCTTGCCAAGAAGGGAATAGCCATGAAGTGTTTGGAGGCAAAGGATAGGTTTGTGGACCACAGGATGGGAAAGGGGCGTGTCCTCAACCTGAAATCCCTAAAATCAGCAGCACAGTGAAAATAACTGCTTTGAAGATCCGCCAAGTAAAGCTCCGAGACCTTCTCAGAAGCTCAGTCTCCTGGACCAGAGCCAGGGGCAACCATCAGAGGAGGCCTTTCCCTTCCTTCTCTGATCTCCCAGGATCCAATGCCAGGTGCCTCTAGAGATGTAAGCTCGGGGCAGGTGCTGCCTGACTGGCTCCACACCCTGGAAATCCTCTTCTTGGACCAGGAGCCTCATTGCTTCTGCTCAGTTTCACCTGAGAGCTGTTGCAGATTTCTGCTGCCACCTTCTGCTTCCGGGAGGAGCTGTTCCATCCCTTAGTGGTCCCACCCAAGTGAAGACAGAATTCTCTTCCTTGGGTCTTCTCAGGGTGCAATGACAGGTTGGCAGTTTGCAAAAGAACCTCAAGAACAACTAAGGAAGGAATTTTAGATCATATAAAAAGTTTTGGGTAGTTAGATTCCCAAAGCAGAGCCTATGATCAGAGTCACCACACTCAAGCCAGAAA
The DNA here is from genome assembly GCF_963924675.1 of Phocoena phocoena. Taxonomy (NCBI): domain Eukaryota; kingdom Metazoa; phylum Chordata; class Mammalia; order Artiodactyla; family Phocoenidae; genus Phocoena; species Phocoena phocoena. The sequence continues at coordinate 100,922,742 of NC_089219.1, forward strand.
GAGCAGGTGCATGTCACCAGTGCCTCACTGGGGTCCTGGCCCGGCGAGGTTGAGCCAGTAGGGCTGGGTTCTCAGGGCTCACCAACTAAGTGGCTGGAACGAGGGAGTCCTGACATTCACTGTAAGCTCTGCAGCAGCAGCTCATTCGTTGCTTGTGCAATTCCATAGAGGCCAAAGCGAAAGGCTACCAGAACCAGGGGCAGGAGCTGAGATCCCTGCGGCAGACCCAGAATGTCAGAGGCCAGCAGGGATGGGGTCAACACAAAGCAGGCTGGGCCCCAGGGCAAGTGCCACAAACACTTGTGAATGTTCACAACTTGCCTTTACGGAGTGGTTGTGGTGTGAGTGTGGCTGTGTGGATTGAGCAAGATGAGAGTTTGGGGCTGAGCAGAAAGCTTCCTTTCCTTCCAGCCACTGCCAATCTTCAGATGAGCTGGTCATGCTACACTGACCTCTCTGATCAAAACATGAAATAGGACCACAGTAAACTGTCACCAAGAGAGTTGGATGACCTTCATTTTCAGCCCAAGGCAATTGTCATTGGGCAAGACCCAGCAGAGGTTAAGAGCATGGGCCTTGAAGTTAGGCAGAGATCATTATAAATACTGGGAATCCTATTAATTTAATGTATATAAAATCCCAGCCCCCGACTTAACCTCCTTTTTGTCATCTGTAAAAGGGGCTAATATGACCACCTGTTGAGTTGTCTGGAGGATTGAATGTGGTTAATACCTGAAAAAGACTTAGCATACAGTAAGCACTTATTAATAATAATGATGATTCGGACTTGGTAAGTGATTACTGAGTGACCTCAAGTACAAGGGGATGGCCTTGGTAAAGTCCCCTATCCCAGGCCCCCAAATGAGCACCTTAACCACATGGGGACAGTCATGCCCCGCCCCTGCCCCGGCCCCAGTTTGTCTTCAGGTCCAGCAGGAGTGCTCTGCCCCCAGATAAGATAGGCAGGGTCTTTGCGGGCCTGGAAATCTTCAGATGGCCCCTCTGCCTCAACACTGAGGTGGGCACTAGTGGAGGAGGGGGCTGCTGGTTAAATCGAGCCATTTGACATAAATTATGAATGGGTGACCTTTCCTAGCTTAATTACTCCTGCTGCTGGGTGGTCCGGGCTCTGGTGCTAGGCCCCCAGGGTGCAAATTCTTCTCACAGTCAGCAAGCCCATGGCCTAGAGCTTCTGCTTTCATCCACTCTGGTTCATGTGGCTATTTTGGTGGGAGGAAAATTCTCTCACTGTGGTGAATGTCACACCCTAGGTCAGGTGCTGTCCCCCTTTGGGCTTTTCTAATCCCTTGACCTTTGCAGAATTAACTTATCATTCTTTTAAGCTTGATATCATTGCCAGCTCTTTTTTTTTTTTTTAAGTTGAACCTGAGGGTTATTAATGAAGCTGAGATACTAATAGATCTATGTGCTCTTGAACTGACACAAAAAATGCACAGGGCACTCCATGACTCTCTGGAACCTGAGGGGGATTCTGTTAGTTTGCAGCCTTGAGAGGGAAGAACCAAGATGTTGACCTTTTTTTTTTTTTAATAGAAAAGTTCAAACATATGTAAGAGAGTAATATGAAATTGTACATACCTATCCCCTAGCTTGAAAAGTTATCAACATCCTCCCAATCTTGTTTCATGTCTTCCCCCATCCCTTTACTTTCCTAAAGTATTTTAAAGCAAATTACAGATTTTATATCATTTCACTCGTCAACCAATTCTTCTGCATATGCTTCTAACTAATAAAAACCATATATATTATACATACTTAATAAAACTAACAAAATAATAATTCTATAATATTACCCAGTCCATACTCAAACTACCCTGTGGTCTGAAAAAATGTCTTTTTATAGTTGCCTTGTTTCAATTAGGATCCAAAGTGGTTGGTTTTTTGGTGGGTTTTTTTTGACTGTGTTCGGGCTTTCTCTAGTTGCGGTGAGCAGGGTCTACTCTTTGTTGAGATGCGTGGACTTCTCACTGAGGTGGCTTCTCTTGTTGCGGAGCACGGGCTCTAGGCGCGCGAGCTTCTGTAGTTGCAGCACACAAGCTTAGTAGTTGTGGCACACAAGGCCTAGAGCGTGCAGGCTTCAATAATAGTTGCAGCGTGTGGGCTCTAGGGCACATGGGCTTCAGTAGTTGTGGTGCACGGGCTCAGTAGTTGTGGCTCGTGGGCTCTAGAGCGCAGGCTCAGTAGTTGGGGCACATGGGCTTAGTTGCTCCACGGTACGTGGGATCTTCTCAGACCAGGGATCAAACCCATGTCCCCTGCACTGGCAGGCAGATTCTTAACCACTGCACCACCAGGGAAGTCCTCAAAGTGGTTGGTTTTTAATGGCTTTTTAGTCAAAGTTAGTGACCCGATGGAATGATCTAGAGAAAAATCTGGTAGTCATTAATGTAGGGTGGGGATGAGGACATACGGAAAAACAATCTACATTTTCCAAAGACAAGGCCTGAGCCCCAGAAAATTGTTTTAAACTTGGGCTTTTGGGGAGCGTGCCTCGGAGCCTTGGGAACAGAGATACCCCTTTGGCATAGTACAATAGCCATCCTCTGGGATAGGTCTCACGTGATCACTACAAACTGGGCTAGGGGCTTTGCCAGAGCCTTTGTGCTGCTCCTGTCTCAGAAGTTGTGCTGTCTCTTCCACTCATGGATTTAAGGGATGGTTATGGGCATCTGTTCTGAGCTGAGAGCTGGGGGAACAGACAAGGAGAAGACACAGTCTGGGTGCTACAGGAGCTTGCCACAAGACAATGTCTTAAGCCCCTTGGCAAGTGTGTGCAAAGAGCGGCAGAAGCCAGAGGGAGCCACTGAGTCCGCTGGGAGTCAGGGAAGACTTCCAGAAGGGGTCACATTTTGAACTGCTTCTGTGGTTTCTGAGGGGCCAATAAGTCAAATCTGCAGATTTTAAATCAGAAGCAGACATGGAAATCAGAAAGAGATCAAATATCTACTTTATCAGAGGTAAAGCTGAATTGGAGAAAACAGCTTAGATCCAAGGCCCAAAGGGGCTACCTGCTCCTCGTCCTGAGTGATTTTAAGTTAAATGCAACAGGGAAGCATTGAGGCTGCAGAGAAGAGAAGGCAACATTAAAGAAATACCAGGCATTTTGTAAAATGCTTTGTAAACAGGTCAGAGCTTCATTAAAGTGGACCTTGGAGTTTGACATTGAGAAGTTTGTCTTAGCATGGGCCAGGAGAAGCTGTGGATCATTAGTTCAGGGAGGTCTCACACATAAAGAGAGAGGAAGGCTTCCAGTCTAGTCTGTGGCCTCAGTGTCCTTGCTCAAGGTGTTCTCCTGGCTTAGGGACCCTGCCTAAACCCTTTCAGTCATATCGTGCCCCTCACACACTCTTCTTCAGGAAAGCTTCTCTTGCATCACTTTTGCTCTCCTTGTCAATCTTTGCAGACCTGCCCACACACACTGCACTCAATGATTGCAGTGAAGGTCCCAGCATTTCTCACAAGATCTTCCACATTATACAAGTATTTTTTGCCAATGCTAAGTCATCTCCCATGGAATTCCAGAAGTAAGCACTTAGGTTAAGATGAGGTCATGGGGGTGGGGCCCCTGAGATGAGATCAGTGCCCTTACAAGAAGAAAAGACCAGAGCATGTGCTCACTCTCTCTCTCTTTCTCTCTCTCCACCATATGAGGATACAGCAAGAAAGCCACAGTCTACAAGCCAGGAAGAGAGCCTTCACCAGGAAATGAATCATCCAGCACCTCAATCTTGGACTTCCTAGCCTCTAGAACTTTGAGAAATGGATGTTTTCTTTTAAGTCATGCAGTCCATGGCATTTTTAAAGTAGCAGCCTTTAAAGCTAAGACTAGTGGGGACCTTGACAATCACTCTGTGGGAGGAGTGTTTGGGAGAAAAACATGACTGGGGAGCATGCAAGAGAGAGCAGTTGGTGAAGTTGTGGAAATTACAAGAATGGTCAAGTTTTTCAAGGAGTTTTACTATAAAGGGGCACAGAGAAAGGAGGCAGCTGCTGAAGGAGATTGTGGTGTCAAGGGATACCTTTATTTTTAAGATGAGAGATATTACAGCACATTTATATGCTGATAAGGATGACCAAGGAGGGAGGGGAAAGTGATGATGCAGCAGAAAGAGGAGTCTGTGCAGAAACGATGACCTTGAGTGGGAGGGGAGAGGTCCAGTACTGAGAGAGAGGGCTTAGCCTTTGATGGCAGCATGTACACTTCATTCCTGGTAACAGGAGAGAGGTGGACTTCATGCATACACCATGCAGGTGGGTAGATGTATACAGCTGTGGGAATTTCTATTCTTTCAGTGATGCTAGGTGAGGATGGGATCATGGGTATAGGGGGTTTGAGGAGATGGAGAAAGTATGAAAAAGTCCTCTTGGAGCATATGAGCATGAATCAACTAGATGAATGTAGGAGCACTGCCTAGCAGCACTGAGGGCCCACTTGAGGTTTGCAGTCCTGAATTTAAAATGAGACAAATCAATATGGGTGTGTGGGTTTGTTTTTTTTTCAGCCATGATTGCAGGTGAGGGGTAGGCAGAGTTGGATTTAATCAGGGTTGGGATTTTGCCAGGCAAATACCAAGAATGAGACAGGGGCAAGAGAGTTTATTACAATGATGCCAGGTGGTGATTCTACAGATGGATGTGGGAATCTAAACTACATAAGGAGGAAGGCGGGCATGAGCTGGGGAATGGAGAGTGAGGGGTGATCAAGTCAGAGTGACATTGTAGGTAAAGATGAATGGGAGCAAGTGGTGAAGGAGGAGAACAGGGCTGGGGCAGTGAGCAAGCCAAGAAACTGAAAGGCCAGGGACTTTGATATGGCTGTGGAAGTCACCAGGAATCATGACAGGTAGAGAGAGCAAGTAAAGCAGGTGATAAAGTAATCAGTGAACGGGGGAGTCTTTAGGAGGGACAGTAGATAATTGCAAAAAGGGAAGATACTGGGTGGTATGACATGACAACCTGTGCTCCCAAGCAGCTGAGGAGTTCTAGGAAGGAAAGAGAGAAAATCACCTGAAAGTGGCAAAGAGGAGTGAGGGCACCGACCCTAGGTCTGGGTCCAGGGAGGTATATGTGATATTGGATTCCTGGTGCTGGGAATATGCTGCGAACCGGACAGGCATGGATTTTATGAAGATTATATTTCAAATGAGGAAGACAGATAATATACAAGTACATAAATAAATATACAAGATAATGTCAGAAAATGAGAAGTGTTATGATGGAAATGAAAATGGTGATGCTACTGATGGTGTCTGGCCATTGGGAGTGGGGTAGAGCTGCTTTCCGGTTAGGGTGGTCTCAGTGAGTTGCTGTGGGGATCAGATTCCCAGGAATAGTGAAAAGCAAGTGTAAAGACAAGTTCAAAAGCATGATGCTTGGAGCAAGATCAGAAAAGGTCAGGATCCTCCAGACTTAGGGGGTTGGGCTCCAAGTCTGAGAGAGGAACTTAGCCAAACAGAGCCCCCAAGAAATAAGACCTGAACTGGAGTTGTTTGTCCGCAATGCCTCGGGATGTATTAGAACTGAAAAGAACGTTCCTGATGAATCTCTGTGTGGCTCAGAAAAGTTATAGTATTCCCAATACCCGCTTTTTATAAAGTTTCACTTTTTTTTTTTTTTGCCCTTAACCAAAGTCTTCTATCTTTGTCTAAAATCGAAGAACATTTTTATTCTGTTTGCATTGTTGGCTGAACATTGCGTCATTGGTCTTCTCTCTCACTTGTTCTCATTTTTTATTTTATTGTTATTCAGTGCAAAACAAAAAGCTGTGATCATGAAAAGACAATAGAGGGATGGCTGGAAGAAGCTTGTCAAAATAACCTCCTGGCTACTAGTTTTGCTTCTGCTCATCCCTATGACTTTCATATGCATAGAAAGGCCAGAAATTTATCAGAAATGGCAGGAAATTGCATTCTATTAATTTCAGAGCCTTTGGCTCCAACAGCTCCACCTTCAAGAGTGGTTGCTTCTAGGGTGTTCAAGAAAACAGTACGTCAGAATAAAAGCTATTTTGCTTATCTGTTTCATTGTTTAGAAGAATATATTTCAGTACATTTTCCAGAGAGAATTTGCTCAGAATCTCATCAGTTTATTTAGAGTTAGCTTGCCAGCACAAGCTCTTGACTTCAACTTGAAGACAAAAGCTTAGAAACTGTGGGTGAGGCTGGTGAAAGAGAATCTCTTATAGGAATCAAATTAAGAAAAGTGAAATGTCTTTCAAAATGAACGGAATTACTTGAGAAGCAGAGAATGAAAAGAAAACTCAGAGCCTTAGAAACAATACCCCCTCCCATCATATCCCTGATATTTGTTCATTCAGCCTTTGCTTGAATTTCTCTAGTGATAAGGAACTCACAACCTGCGAAGACAGACCGTTCCATTTTTAAGCAATATTAATTGGGAGAAATTTCTTCCTCCGTAAGGACAGAAATGGACTTTCTGCCACATTCACCTGTTGATCCCAATTCTATTTTCCAGAGCCTCCCACACACAGCAATTCTTCATGTATCAAAAGGCAACCTTTCCATCTCCCTTTGGTCCAACATCTCTGATCACTTCTCTTTGGGATTGCCATTTTCTAGGGTCTCCTCTGCTGCCCGTGGCCTTCTAAAATCCAAAATGGTAAAACTCTAAGATTGCAACTCAAATTCAGACATGTGTTTATCTCACTGTGTTAAGGAAACACTGGGCAGAGTGACACATGATCTGCAGAGGCTCAGGGCCTGCCAGTGACTGTCTACCACTCAGTATCTCCAGCAGATGTCTGGTGCTGCCCTACAAAGCCAGAACTCGCTCCCATCCCTCCTCCTCCATGAGGGTCAAGGCCAAAGATTACATAAGCACATGAATTTCTCATGCTTTTTTGTGGTCATGTATCACTTTGAAAAACTGATAAAAAGCTCTGGGCACCTTCTCCAGAAAAATGAACATGCACATAAATATTGTATTCAATTTTTTCAAACTTACCCACCGTCCCATGCATGAACCGCACGCCCTCCCATGGGGTACAAAGACTCTGGATTAAGGATTCCTGCTCTAAATAAAGCGTACACAGCCCAGCCCTCCACAGCATTTCAAAAGGGTTTTCAATTGAGGACTTGAAATGAGTCACCCCATCCACCCATCCTTTCCATCAAATATATCAAGTATGTGTCATGTGTCACATCCCAGGGGTTGGCACTGAATAGGATGCAGTCTCCATTCTCGGAGAGTTCATAGTCCAGTAGGCAGAGAAAAGTAAGCAATCATGCTTACACAATTATGCTATTATAACAGCAGCACTATAATAGGTACAAGGACGTGGCAGGCACAGCAGCAAGGCACGTAAACTGGTCTGGGGTGTTTCCAGGAAGACTTTGATTTTTTCAAAGTTTACTGGAGTATAGTTGATTTACAATGTTGTATTACTTTCTGCTCTACAGCAAAATGACTCAGTTATACATACATATATTCTTTTCATATTCTTTTCCATTATGGTTTATCACAGGATATTGAATATAGTTCCTTGTGCTATACAGCAGGACCTTGCTGTTTATCCATCCTCTATGTAATAGTTTGCATCTCCCAATCTATCCCTCACTCAGCCCCCCAGCCCCCTCCACAACCACAAGTCTGTTCTCTATGCCTGTGAGTCTGCTTTTGTTTCATAGATATGTTCATTTGTGTCATGTTTTAGATTCCACGTGTAGGTGATATCATATGGTATTTGTCCTTCTCTTTCTGACCTACTTTGCTTAGTATGATCATCTCTAGGTTCACCCATGTTGCTGCAAATGGCATTATTTTATTATTTTTAATGGCTGAGTAATATTCCATTATATATATATATATATATATATATATATATATATATATATATATATATATATATATATATATATATACTACATCTTCTTATACGATAATCTATTGATGGACGTTTAGGTTGTTTCCATGTCTTGGCTATTGTAAATAGTTGCTGCTATGAACATAGGGGTATCTTTTCCAATGATAGTTTTGTCTGGGTATATGCCTAGGAGTAGGATTGATGGATCTTATGGCAGCTCTATTTTTAGTTTTTTGAGGAACCTCCATACTGTTTTCCATAGTGGCTGCACTGATTTACATTCCCACCAACAATGTAAGAGGGTTCCTTTTTTTCCACACCCTCTCCAGCATTTATTATTTTTAGACTTTTTAAGGATGGCCATTCTGAATGGTGTGCAGTGGTACCTCGTTCTTTTGATTTGCATTTCTCTAATAAGTCATAATAATGAGCATCTTTTCATGTGCCTACTGGCCATCTGTATGTCTTCTTTGGAGAAATGTCTATTTAAGTCTGCTGCCCATTTTTCAATTGGGTTGTTTGTTTTTGCTGTTGTTGTTATTGAATTGTAGGAGCTGTTTGCATATTTTGGAAATTAAGACCTTGTCGATTGCATCACTTGCAAATATTTTCTCCTATTCCTCAGGTTGTCTTTTCATTTTGTTTATGGTTTCCTTTGCTGTGCAAAAGCTTATAAGTTTGAATAGGTCCCATTTGTTTATTTTTACTTTTATTTCTATTGCCTTAGGAGACTGACCTAAGAAAACATTTGTACAATTTATGTAAGAGAATGTTTTGCCTGTGTTCTCTTCTAGAAGTTTTATGGTATCTTGTATTATATTTAAATCTTTAAGCCATTTTGAATTTATTTTTGTGTATGGTATGAGGGTGTGTTCTAGCTTCATTGATTTACATGTGGCTGCCCAAATTTCCTAACATCACTTGCTGAAGAGACTGTTTTTTTCCATTGTATATCCTTGCCTCCTTTGTCAAAGATTAATTGTCCATAGGTATGTGGCTTTATTTCTGGGCTCTCTATTCTGTTCCATTGATCTGTATGTCTGTTTTTGTGCCAATACCACAGTGTTTTGATTCCTGTAGCTTTGTAGTATAGTCTGAAGTCTGGGAGGGTTATGCCTCCCATTTTATTCTTTTTCCACTTGGTTGGGTCTTTTGGCAATTCTGGGTCCAAATAAATTTTAGGATTATTTGTTCTAGTTCTGTGAAAATGTCATGGGTGTTATGAGGAGTTTTCAGAAGAGACTGCTAGGTCCTTCAGAAGTTTTATATTTAGATAGATGTCTTTGAATCTCAGGTTTGGTACTAATTCGATAGGCCAAACTGGCCATACTCTTGGCACAACACAACTCCTCACAGCAGAGCCTCTCTTGTTCATCTGCTCGCAAGGCTGCCAGACCCCAGGCTCACAGTAAATGCTACAAGAGCCACTTTTCCTTATCCGTCGCGCTATCTCCTCCCTAAGGAGCAGCTGCTGCTTCTTCCAAACATCGCTGGCCCCCAGGTAGGTAAAATTGGGACACAACTCCAATTGCTAATGAAGATATGATGTTCCTCTAATGAACACAGTGGTGCTGGGATCCCACTATGGATGAATAATTACATCCTAATTAAACACTGCCTTTTGTTTCCCACTCATCTATTTAGTACTAAATGTGAATGAAGTTTGCTTCCTGTAAGATTCAGCTCTGACACATTCCTATGGAGTCACCAAGAAGTTATTTCTCCAGTGATGCTTATTTTACCACCTGGTGCTCTTAAAGATCAGAATGTATATATAATCTTTGTAGGTGGAAAACATTCCCTTGTAACTGGATTCTCTTTGGACAGATGATCTGCACTGGGATTTTTTTTCTTGCTTCCAGATTCTCCTTGGCATGATCCTCTCCACTGATTAAATCCATTCTTCAATGCCGTATTGACCAACTTCATTTACTCTTCATGCCACTGAAGCCAGGAAGGGAAGGGTGAGAAAAGATCTCCTTAGTTCAGTCCCTGGCATAAAACTAAGAGAGAATGCAGTCATTTTCCAGCACAGAACAGGGCTGACTTGGGAGAGAGGCAAGTTTTCAGGGTCTTGTAGGTTTTTCTTTATGGCTTGACTGTATCATCAGTTCAGAAGCTTTGCAATTTCTCCAAACATTAGACATCATCATACTCAAATGCCTTTCAAAGCCCAGGCAAGATTTTTTCTGAGTGAAACAGGCTTATCTGGGCAGATTTCTCTGGCACAGAGCATCCAGATTTATCTGTTTTTTGAAAAGATCATGACCCCAGATAGGCAGGAGACAGCACAACAGGTGAAGAAAAAAAAATCAAGAGTCAGGGCAGTCATTAGTCTTGTTTGCCAGGATGGTGCTTCCGGCTCTCCTTGTGTTTGGGCTTACATGGTTGGTTTGGGCCAGTGAGTTGGAAACCAAAGAAACATGTGACACTTTCACACCAGAGCACTTAACTGCTGGTGTGAAAGCCTCTGGAGAGCTTGAGCTGGTGGCAGCTCCATCAGCAAGGGTCCCTGGGTTCCTGCAATGAGCAGACCTGCTCTTCCTAGTATGTATGAATTACATACATACATACATATGCACCACCATAACTAACACACACCTCAAGGTCCCAAGGGTGACATTCATCCCTAATAAAAAGGAATGTGAATCCACATTTCAAAAGTGTTTCTGATCATTTCTTTCTTTCTTTCTTTCTTTCTTTCTTTCTTTTTTTTTTTTGCCAATGTCTTTACTGTGCAATGTGGCAGATGTAGAATGCATTTTGGGAGCAGAAATGTCAGTTCTGCCTCTTTCTTATTGCTCATTCAGGCTTCTATTATCGGTGTTAACTTCTAACCACAGGAATTCTTTTAAACCATTTGTCTATTTTATGAGAGCTCTTTTAGCTAAAATTAGGTGACATAATCTCTAACTCCATAAAAACTAAAGGTTATGGAAAAACAAAAAAAAGTGTATTGACGAACAACACCACATTAACCCCTCTGGCCCCCACTTTTGCTTCTGAGTCTCTGGACCATTCACAGTTCAGAACCATTCAACACGTAGGCCGAGTAAGGGCTCCAGTGTCATTAAAGTATTAAATAACGCTAAGTGTGATATCTTATTTTTTTTAAATATAAAATACAAGCACTGCATTTTATTGATTCAAAGACACATTTTTTTTCACATTTTAATACCTCCGAAATTAGGATGCATCATACAACTGATAGCATGTCATAGTTTAATTGGTAGTTTAAAAAAAATTTTTCACTAACACAACATTGTACATCAACTATACTTTGACTTTTAAAAATAAATTAAAATTTTTTCTCCCAATGTACACAAAATAATGGTAATCACTGACATCTTTGGTAAATAAAATATGAGAAATAGAAATCCCAGGATCATCTTCTTTGGACCTGAATGGATTGTTTTGTGATCACTTTTGGAGAGCACTGCTCTGGAGTCCTGCTACTCAAAGTGCGTTTTGGGACCAGCATTATGGACATCTCCTGGGAGTTTGTTAGAAAAGCAGAATCTCAGGCCCCACCCCAGACTTCCTAAATTAGATCTAACAAGATACCCAGGTAATTTGTGGGCATATTAAGGTTGGAGAAACCCTGCTCTAGAGGCATTGAAATTTGGGACTTGTCCAGTGGGAGCTTGTACTATATTTGATGAGAGCAGATATACTTCAAAGGCAAGTGCCTTATGCACCTGGCTGGCTGATGTCTATTCTTTTAAGACTCTGGGGTACCTCCTCAGTAGTGTGCTGGTAAATGTTTAACAACTGGCTCTCTGGAAAAGATGGGAAAAAAGACACCTGATGTGTAGCATTTTCCAGTTTCTATGGTGTAAATATTCCTCCCATGGCTGATTTCAAGCTACCAATGGTTGCTTTGGGTAACACTCCTGGAAATTTGACAGTCAGCTCTCAAGAGCCGGTCTGAGTCAACTGTAGTACTTTCCTCTAGAAAGTGCTTCCTGCCTCCTTTTCCTCTCCCTTTTCCAAGGTTGAGTAAGGACCACCCCACCTGTGCACATCTCCCTCAAGGCGGAACCACACTGCACTACTTCACCTTATTCAGTGTCTGTGCGGTAGGCAGAATAATGTCTCCCCCAAAGATGTCCATTTCCTAGTCCCCAGAATTTGTTCATAAATTATGCTGTATTACTGACAGTTGGCCTTGAGCTGGGACGATTTTATCCTGGATTATCTGCATGGATTGAATATAATCACAAGGGTCCTTATAAATCAGAGAGAAAGGCAGGAGAGTCTGAGTGATACAAGGCAAGAAAGACTACATCAGAGCTGATGGGAGGAGCCACGTGCCAAGGAACGCGGCAGCCTGAAGAAGCTGGAAAAGACAAGAAAACAAGTTCTCCCTTAGAGTGTGCAGAAAGGAATACCTACCAACACCTTGATTTTAGTGAGATTGATTTAGTGAGACCCATTTTAAACTCCTGACCTCCAGAACTGTAAGAAAAGAAATTTGTGTTGCTTTAAATAACTGTTTGTGGAAGTTTGTTACAGCAGATATAGGAAATTAATACAGTCTGTCTTTCCCTACAGATCAGTGGTTTACGAACCACTTAGCTACATATTAGAACCACTAAGAATATTTAAAAATTACAGATGCTGATTTCATCACGGCCTACACATTAGGATTTTTTAAGTCATCCCAGAGGGCATGCCGGGGCACTGGGCTCCTGATTCCATCATCGGAGAACTTGTTAGCAAGGCAGAATTTCAGACCCTAACTCAGATCTACAGAATCAAAATCTGCATTTTGAAAGACCCCAGGTGACTTGTGTGAACATCAAATTTGAGGGGCATTACTTTAGCTCATGAGTGTTTTGAGGACAGAGGCTGTGTTTCCTCACCTGGTTTCCCAAGCACCCAGCACAGTGCCTGGCACAGAGTATGAACTAAGTAGATATCAAATGAATGGCTAACTGAGTTCTGAGCAAACTAAAAGCTTAAATTCTAGAGCGATATACAGAAATAAAATGATAGCTTCAGAAAGATCTAAGATAATGGTTTTCAAACTTTTTTTTTTGAAGTAGAGGAGCTTTTTTTTTTTAAACTGCAGTCTTAAGTAGAACTTGAATATATAAGACAGATAAAAGTGACACCAATAGATTTCCCACTCAGCCTCTCGCTGGGCCTCTGCTCCCCACCCCATCCCCAGGGTGGTACCCTGAAGTTCAGAGAACACAGCAGGAAACTTTAGCTGGAGGAGAGCACAGGGAGGGCCTGAACAGGAAGCTGGGTACAGAATGTCCAGAGCAAGAACAGGCCAGGTGGCAGCAGTGTGACCCACAGCAAGTGTACAGATAGGATAGTTGTATAGAAAAAAGCAGTGCAAGATCATTGGAATCCAAGGTGTCAGGCCTAGCCAGGCCAAATAGACTCAGTGCAAATTAAGCTAAAGTTAAGGGGCAGAGGTGATGACGGGGCAGGGAGAGGAAGGCAGACGCGGAGTGCAAACATCCAGATGGGGCTCAGACAAGGCAAGAGGGAACAGGCAACCCTGCCATCCACTGGTGTTTCCGTTCACGTGCCACTCTATTCCAAATTCAAAGTCCAGGAAAATAGAGTCCAGCTGGCCTAACTTGGGGTCCTTGCCTTCGCTGGCTGGGGGAGGACAGGTCACCTCCATTCACAATCCTGTCAATCCTATACCCAGCAGGAAACAGGTAATTTCCCCAAAGGAAATCAACGTGCTGATGGGAATGAGCAGTTAAAACCAGCACACGTCCTTTACGGGCAGAGAACGTTATCTCTGTTTTTGGAGCCCCCGTCTTGGCACCAGGAGAAACTACTGGCTGATATATGCTCCCGCTTGACTCAAGGCAGGACTGTATGTACACAGGGCCTATTATTCCCCAAAGATTTTGGAACATCTACTGTGTACCTGGCAGTGAATTCCAGCTCTCACAGAATTCACAGGTGGGTGAGGGAGAAAGGACTTGTAAATGGACTGTTCTACAAGGCATCTGGTGGCCCGTAGTTTAACAGAGTGGTTAAGAGTCCAAATTGTGCGACCAGATTGCATTTGAATTCTAGCCCTGCCACTTACTTGCTGGGTGACCTTGAGCAAATTGCTGTCTTTCTGTGTCTTTTGTTTTCTGATCTATAAAAGAGGCATCATATTAGTAAATACCTTCTCGGTTGTTATGAAGATTCAATGAGTAAATATTCCTAAAAGTGCCTAGCAAGTGCTATGTAAGTGTTTGTAAAATATAGCCACTAAAAGTGAGCCCAGGGTGTCAAGGAAACACAGAGGAGAGATACCTAACACTGACTTAGAAGCTTGAGGCACAGTCAGGGCCACTTCCTAGAGTCGGGCAGCTGGGACTTGAGGGAGGCTGCTGAGGACAAAACAACAGAGTTTTCCAGGGGGCATCTGTGAGATGTCACAGAGGAGGTGGGGGTGATGAGGGGGGAGCTTCGGCTCCCCTGGAATATGTGGGGCGTGGCTGGGCCAACTCAGGCACAGTGGGTTTGGGGAAAGGGAAAGGCCGACAGAAAAGGCACAGTCCGGTCTAAGTCCCTGTGAAGCCTCCGTGCAGCCTGGAAGAAGGATGGGTCTCTCTCCCGCTGATGCACAGGTCACTTGTAAGATTTTCATCCAAGTCCAGCCCCCTGAGGTTACCAAGTGTAGCTCTGGGTTGCCTCTACCTCTGAGTCTACGTGCATCCAAGGGATTAAATAATGAACAAAGACAGCTTAGAAACCCAGCTCTTCTTTAACACTATCCCAACATTGCTCCCACCACCCAAATTGTTTTAATCAACTCACAGGCCTTCCACAGCCATCCCGTCCTGTCCAGATAAACTGCAGTTTTAAAAATTGTCCATGCCCTAAGGACCCTGCCCCCAAGGCATGGCTAATTAAAGCAACCTGATTCCTACAAATTTGAAGGAGAGCCACATTTGATGTGAGCCTCCGAAGCGCTAACGAGCTTCTTTGCCGACAGGTGGAGAGAGGGCCTCGGACATGCTGTCTGCAAGGTTGGGGGAGCAGCCACTGTTTATAAAACTCCTCTCTGGGGTCTGCCATCAGAAATCAAAGACGGGGCTCTCATCTGGCCAGGCCACTTCCGAAGCTCTTGGTCCACGCAGAGCCACGGTCACCTCTCTCTTCTCAATTGCTCTGAGGAGTATCGATCCAGTATGGAGATCTCTCGTTAATTCCATTTCTCCACTTGCTTAGAATGTTTCTTCGTTGGGCAGTGAGTGAAACTGGGGAGTATATTAGTAGGAACGGTGGCCCCCAGGGGGCCTCCACCCATTATTTATGAGAAGGTGACACGCCGAGAAAAAGTTTGTTTCCTCTCGAGATGTCAAATGTGCTAGCGGCCTTAATGAAGCCAATGTGCAAGGAATAAGAAAATTAGTTTCATACCGCATGTCGTTATTGGTGAACGCTTGCCTGTCGATACGTTTAAACTGCAACAGAGAAGCCCATTAAGCGGCTTAGATCAGGAGGTGAGCACACTCTGGAGTAAGGTGTGGGCAGAGGCAGGGATGGGGGAGAGTTTGTGTGGGAGTCAGACTTGCCAGCTCACCAGAATCCTCAAGCATGCCGCTCCTTTGCTGTCTCCTCGTCAGACAGGAGTGGGCAATGAACCAGAGTGAAGTGGAATTGCGTTAAAGCAAAGATGCAAGGAATGATTAGGCTTAGCATCCCTTCTCTCCTTTGCTGGAAGCGTCTCAAGAGCCAGGGGTGTGTCTTTTAATGCTTCCAAAGCCAGCCTCCCACCAGATGCCCTGCCCAGCCCTGTTCTCACCAAAGTGGATTCAGGGCTAGGCAAAAACTTCCGGGATGGAAGAGGAGAAGGGCGAGGACCCCAGCTTCAACCGTGGTCACAGAAAGCCGCAGAGGGAAGGCGAGAGCGGGAAAGATAGCCATGGCTGGGGTTATACTGCCTCTCCCGTTTGTTGAGCCTCTTACTCAACACGAGCACAGCCCCTGCAGAGTGCAGTTCTTCAGGAATCCCAGCACAAGGGTCTTTCTCCTCTGAATGGGTAAGGGGAACAAGCCAGGTGTAGCGGGACAATGCCCAGAGACCCTGCTACAGGCTGCGGGGAGCTGTGCATCCCATGCCTGCATTTTGTTCCAATACACATACATTAGGATGTTTTAGTTTAATCTTCACAGCAATGCTTGGGGGTAGGAACTACTATTCCCAATTTGCGTAGGAGGAAACTGACCGAAGTCAGGGTGTCTGATGGACAACTGGTGAACGGTAGAGCTTGGATTCGAACCTAGCTCTGCCTCTCTCCAAAGCTGGTGCACTCGTCTGTCCCCCCAGATATCCTTTTAGGGGAGGCCCAAACACAAATAAAGGGTCTGGTCACGTGGTGTGGAAAAACGCAGCCTCTAAGGCACGTGCCTCCCCTGTGCGGTATCTGGAGCTCCATAACTTTCTCTGCTGGTCAAGGAAGCTAATCATTATGCAAGTGTGTGAGAGCCATGCTATTGTATCTGTTCTGTTCAAAAAGGAAATAACGCCGCCAAATTGAGTGCTTTAAGTATTATTAGTAACCAGTTATTTGCAACACCCTTCAAAACCGATTGTAACATCCGCCTTCAGTGGCTCTCAAAGAATGCGGTGCATCAGAAGGAGATTCCTGGTCCCCGCCCCACTGATTCTGATCTAGTCGGTCTGGGGTAGCTTCAGAAAGCTGCATTTTAAGCAAGCTTCCGGGATGATTCTGAAGCCAATTGGTCTTTAGGCTCCACTTGGAGGAACCCCACTTAGAGTATACTGGGTCTTCACTCCCAAGTCGTGGGTTGGGAGGGAAGGGCACTAAGACTGGGGTCAAGAGTCCTAGGTTTTGGGCTTCCCTGGTGGCGCAGTGGTTGAGAATCCACCTGCCAATGCACGGGACGCGGGTTCGTGCCCCAGTCCGCGAAGATCCCACATGCCGCGGAGCAGCTGGGCCCGTGAGCCATGGCCGCTGAGCCTGCGCGTCCGGAGCCTGTGCTCCGCAACGGGAGAGGCCACGACAGTGAGAGGCCCGCGTACCGCAAAAAAAAAAAAAAAAAAGAGTCCTAGGTCCTGACCTCAGCCAGCTTCTCCTCAGAGGTATGGCCTTAGTCTGGTCTCTCTGTCCCCAGTTTCTTCCTGGGACACTGAACTGGGTGAGCTCTGAGGGTTCCTCCAGTTCTAAGTGGGAAAGCCTCTGAGACAGGGCCCCAGTCCAGCCCACTGGGAGTAGAACTGTGTGCTTTCTTTTTATTTTATTTTATTCTAATTGAAATATAGTTGATTTACAATGTTTCAGGTGTACAGCAAAATAATTCAGTTTTATATATATATATATATATATATATATATAAAATCTTTTTCAGATTCTTTTCCATTACAGGTTATTACAAGATATTGAGTATAGTTCCCTGTGCTATACAGTAGGTCCTTGCTGTTTGTCTATTTTATACATAATGGTGTGTATCTGTTAATCCCAAACTCCTAATTTATCCCTCCCCCATCTCTTTCCACTTTGGTAACCATAAGTTTGTTTTCTAACTCTGTGAGTCTATTTCTGTTTTGTAAATAAGTTCATTTGTATCATTTTTTTAGATTTCACATATAAGTGATATATGATATTTGTCTTTCTCTGACTTACTTCACTCAATATGACAATCTCTAGGGCCATTCATGTTGCTGCAAATGGCATTATTTCATTCTTTTTTATGGCCATTGTATATATTTATATACCACCACATCTTCTTTATCCATTCATCTATCGATGGCCATTAAGGTTGCTTCCATGTTTTCGCTATTGTAAACAGTGCTGCTGTGAACATTGGGGTGTGTGTATCTTTTCGAATTAGTTTTTGTCTTTTCTGGATATATGTCCAGGAGCGGGATTGCTGGGTCGTATGGTAGTTCTATTTTTAGTTTTTTGAGGAACCTCCACGCTGCTCTCCATAGTGCTGTGTGCTTTCTTTTCTTTCTTTCTTTTTTTTTTTTTTTTTTTGCGGTACGCGGGCCTCTCACTGTCGTGGCCTCTCCCGTTGCGGAGCACGGGCTCCGGACGCGCAGACTCAGCGGCCATGGCTCACGGGCCCAGCCGCTCCGCAGCATGTGGGATCTTCCCGGACCAGGGCACGAACCTGTGTCCCCTGCATCGGCAGGCGGACTCCCAGCCACTGCGTCACCAGGGAAGCCCTGTGTGCTTTCTTAAAGGTAGAGAAGATGGAAGGGGGCTGGTGAAGAAAGAGCAGGGTTACTGGACAGACGTAGTCCTGCCCTCCAGTGAGTAGGGCCCCATGGACAGGACTGTACCAAGATGCTGCAGAGCAGTTGAGTTACCTGGACCCAGATTCCTGGAAACTCAAGACAGCCCAGCCTGAGGTGGAGCTGACTTACTGGGGTCCCGTCCCCTCGGCAGACATGGCTCAGGGCAAAGAGTTCTAGACCATCCAGGTCCTCGGAAGGGATTCTGTGCAGGTGGGATACAGAAGTCCTAGGTTCTCCTTGCTCTGGCACAAACCCTGTGTCCTTTCCCAAGTCCCTTTACCTCTTTGGCCTTCAGGGTCAGCCACACCCTAGAACAAGTCTCTGGGATTAGACCATATCGAAGGCCCCTTCTCAGTCTATGATCTGACAATTCTGAGGCATCCTTCCCACCACGCGGAGCCCTATATCTCACAGATCCTGTCACGGGAGCCAAGCTGTTGAAGACAACCCTGCATTGCTCCACAAAGCAAAGTGAATGAAGACTAATGGTGGGTGGAAGCTGTCACAGCCTTAATTCTATATGAATAAAACATCTACGTTCAGAGGTGCCACCTGTACCTCTGCACACGCTCAAAATTAATGTGCCGTTACTGCTCGACAGCCTGTCCCTAACACGCAGCCGAAATCACTTTGCCCCTGAAGCAGCGTTAGGAGGAGGCCAAGCACAGCATCAGCTGTGCCTGTGAAAATGGCTTTGTGTTGGGAGCGAGAGTCCCTTCATACTGACAACTGTTAATCTGGGCTGCAAAGAAATCGAAGAGACAGAATGCGGGGAGAGGGGGGAGGGCGGGAGGAGGGCAGGAGCTGCCCCTGCACCTTGCTCAGTGTCCTCGCCCCTGCCTGGGCTTCTTAGCCAGCTGTGCAGGGGGTGAAGGGGACAGTGGGAGCCATGTCTTGCAGGTGCCCACGTCCTGTCCTGTCCTGTCCGAGCCCTGCCTGCCAGCCCTGCAACCATGAGGAAGAAGGGGGTGCTTCTCTCCTTTTAGTACCCTCTCACCAAGGAGCTACAGAAGGGCCATGCCCTGTGCTAAGTCAAAGGGATACCGAAATGAATCAGGCACCCATCCCCCTGAACACCAGCCTTGAACCACACCTCAGTCCAGTTCCTACCCGCGAAGCCCAGCTGGAGGAGGCCAGGCCCATGGCACACCCCACCTGCCGTGGTTGATGGGGAGGCTCATTCTGTGTGACCGGGGCAGCTCTCCCTGCTCCCCCATTTCTCCTGATGCTGCCTGAATTCAGATCCTTTTACATGCTAACCTAGAGGTCACAATGGCCTTCTCACAGTGGTGAAGCCATGTTCTAAACAGCAGGATAGAGACATGGGGACCGGGGCCTGTGCTCTAAGTTGATGGGCCAGTGTTTCAGTCTTGCATGCACTCCGAGGTCTCTGTTGCTGTTGTTGTTGTTTTTATCATGGTCTTAAGAGCAGCCTTGTTAACATACTTCAAATTGTGGAAAAGGCACCACACTGAGGAGCTGTGCTGGGAAGGGATGCTGCTCCCCCTTCTCCCTCATTCTTCCTCCAGCTGCTCTTCTGACTTCCAGCTCTGGCCCCCCTTTCATACTCCTCAGCTCTGCCAGGTAGACCTCTCCCAAGCCCACTGGGATGGGTCACTCGCTGCTCACAGACCTCTCAGATTCAGGCTGCCGGACAACAGTGCTTACAAGGACACTTTGACTATCGGCTACATTCCAGAAGCTATTCTGGATACTTCATGTACATGACGTCATGCGATCTTCACCCCGTCTCACTAGGTCGGTATTATTACTAATCCCATTTTACAGATGGGAAAACTGAGCTTCAGAGATAGTGTGAAAGTGGCAGAGCCAGGACTTGAACCCTCAGCCAGTGCATTGCCACTGCACTTCAGTGTCTCTCTGTCCTTTCATGTGTCCACCTGATAATGTCATAAACTGCTGGCAGGCAAAGGCCAGAGTTAGGAACTGTGAACAGCTAACTTCTAATGCAGAATTTCCTGAGGCATGTTCTATGGACTAGTCCTTGAGATTCTGGGCAGAGAAGAGGGTCGCAGGTCAAATGCACATAGGAGAGGTTGTCCATCTGCCTCCTGAGAGGTTCTCTGGGAAGTGACCAGTCTCTCTTAGAGACAGGGCAATTAATTGAGGTAACATTTTGCATTTTGTTCTCACTCTATTTTCCCTCCACCAGCCCCATCTCCCTGAGAAAGTAACCAGCCTTTTGTTCCCTGTCAATGGAGGGGAGATCAGTTCTGTAGGGTCTCAGTAGCCACTTGCTGATACACCGTTTCCTGCCTTTGGGAGAAATTTCCTAGATTCTCCCAGAGGGGAAGACAAAGGCAAGTGCTTTTTTAAAAATTTTATTTTATTGAAGTATAGTTCATTTACAATGTTGTGTTAATTTCTGCTGTACAGCAAAGTGACCGAATTATATATATATATATATATATATATATATATATATATATATATTCTTTTCCATTCTGGTTTATCACAGGGTATTGAATATAGTTCCCTGTGCTACACAGTAGGAATGTTTTGTTTACCCATTCTATATGTAATAGTTCAAAGGCAAGTGCTTTTGCCTGGTGGAGAATGTGGTGGGGAGGCAAAAGCAGAGAGAGGTGCTAGAAATTCTTTAAGATGAAAGGCAAGCAGAGGTTGGGGGCTTCTGGGAGAAGCTGGCACCAGGCCTGATGGGAGCTGTCAGGACCTGATGGGGGCCTGTGGGGAAGCCGGACTCCGGGCACTGAGGCTCCAGCCTCAGCTAAGCTCCCTGTGCCGGAGCCTGGCACAGGTGCAGTGGCGCCACCCCATCACGTGGCCATGGGCCCTGCACCAAGAGCCCTTTGATGATGCCATGCCACACTGAGCCTCAAGGGTCCTGCCCTGTGTCAAACCCCAGGACATTGTCATAATCCTGGAGGGGGCGGGTGGGATCAGGAGGTGAGTTTTCCATTAGCCTGGTGGGTTGGAGGCTCAGGTTGTGTCAAACTGATTTTAAGAAAATGAGATCATGGGCTTCCCTGGTGGCACAGTGGTTGAGAGTCCACCTGCCGATGCCAGGGACACGGGTTCGTGCCCCGGTCTGGGAAGATCCCACATGCCGTGGAGCGGCTGGGCCCGTGAGCCATGGCCGCTGAGCCTGCGCGTCCGGAGCCTGTGCTCCGCAACGGGAGAGGCCACAACAGTGAGAGGCCCGCGTACCGCAAAAAAAAAAAAAAAAAAAACCAGATCATACAACAGTTCTTACACAGCCAAGTTTGAATTTAAATTCTTACCGTTAAATTTGGTAACTCTTTATTTGTCCACAGAAATCTTTTGAACACATGAAGTCCATATTAACAGTTGTTGGAATTGTTGGTCATTGGATCGCTTTTTGGGAAATTCTGACTTTAGAACAGTAGCCTCCATATCTGGGACTTAACCTTCCAGGAATAATGGGCCAACCAGACAGGATAAGAAGGAGGGGGCTGGTAGAGAGAAGGAGGGAAGAGTGGGAGAGGGAGGAAAAAAAAGGAGAGAGGGAGAGAGCACGGGAGTCAAGGGCGGGTGGCAAGGGCTTGAGCTAGTGAGCTGGGGGAGAAAGGACAGAGCGGGAGAGATTGGAGGAGCCGGGAGGTGGAGGAAAATCCACTGCAGGAGCAGGTGGGGACTCGGCCCTGCTCAGAACCCCTGGGCCTGGGCCGCACCCCACCTTACCTGTGAATGAAGCAGACCCCGGGGGGTTGCAACACCAGATGGGCGCTCTGTGAGAGGGAAGACAGGGCTGGATGTGTGGCTGAGAAGAGGCCCAGCTCAGTTTTGAGGGCAGGATCCTTTCAGAGAACTGGGGATCAGGAGACTAGATGTAGGCCTGCCTTGGCCAGTTGGCTGGAGGAAGGGGCTGCATCAACCCAATGCTTCTTGTTCTGTTTACAGGGGGTATCCAGTCCAGACATTTCCTCCTGCAGGGTACCTCCCAGCTCTAACATTCTATAGTTCCATAAATGGAGTTTAATGTAAAAATCAAGTAAAACTTACAACCATATCAACCCAGTACAGGTATGCGAAGGCCATAGTTGTTACTGAGCTACAGAAACAAATGCTCAGAAGTTCATTCAAAGAGTTATACTTAGTGTTACTTTTCCCTCCAGAACAGCTGTTTCTGGTGTCACACGCACAAAGCAAAGCGAGAGGGGAAAAGAGTCTGTGGGCTCTGCCCTGCCATGTTCACACAGAAGGAGGAACACTGGCTTCCACAGGCCTGAGGGCTGATGACTGAGGCCCAGGCTGCCTCGCCTTGTTCTGGGCGAGGAAGATGGGATGCCATGACCCAGCCTTAAATCCCTTTACAGACATTATTCCCACAACACCCTTCAAGTAGTATACTGGTCAAGACTTCTGGTGATGGTTGTCAGAAACCCAACTCAGACTAGTTTAAACACAAAAGGGAATTTACTGACTCAGATAACTAGGAAACTGAGGACTGCTTTCAGAAATAGTTGGAACCAGAAATTAAACTATTTCATTAGGGCTGTCTCTTTTTTAACCTCTGCTCTTTCTACTTGGCTACATTCTTTGGACAGCATATTCCCACATGGTAGGATAGTTTGCCGACCACACCCCATACTCCACCTTCGCAGTTAGCAGCTCCAGCAGAAAAAAAAATCTATCTTTCTCACTAACCCCACCAGAAAAATCTGGTTGACCAGCTTAAGTCACATGCTACTCTGTGAATCAAACTCTGTGGCTGAGGGATGAAATTCTCTGAGTGGACAGACCTGGGTCACATGCCTTCCCTGTGACTGAGAGGATGAAGTGGGTGAGGCTCAACCCCACTTGAACCCCAGGGCATGGATTACCTACAGGAAAGAAGTGGGTAAAGAAGGGATTCTAGACAGATGAAGACATCAGATGTCCTCAAATACACTGTTGTTGTTTTTTTTACGTTGTAATTTTAAAGAAACATTTATTTTAATCAAAACATTTATTTTAATCATATAGCTTATACATGAATACATAATTATAGTAACAGTTTAAACTTCAGAGACACGTCTAGGGCAAAAACCTCAATAAAATATCCTAGATAAAATCAATATTATCATTTTCTTAGTATCGCCTACAGTTTTCTTTGCTTTTTAAATACATATATGTAACTTAGAAATATATAATTTGCTGCAATAAATAAATACTAACATCCTATAGATATTGCAATGTAATTTCTTCTTTGGCTCTACATACGATTGTACCTAATTTAATTACATAAATACATATCAAATAGACTGTTTTTAAACCCATTTTGCAGATGAGAAAATTGAGGATCAGATTGGTTAAATAACTCACCTAAGTTCACAAAACTAGAAAGTTACAGAGCTTGGACTTGAAGTCACATTTTTCTGCCTCCAATATGGATGTTTTAACCACTAAACTCTACTATCTAAACTGTTCCAGGAACTAAATTATCTCAGCTCAAATACTTGGGGCTTGTCATTCAGGGCTCTCAAAATAACTGATGTTGCAGGGAGCCTGACAGTAAGTTCAAGACCCCTGGATCCTCAAGGAACTTTTTGCTCTGCTCCGTTCATATTCTTCTGCCTTTTCCCAGTTGGAGGGAAAGAATGAGGGAACCACAAGCACACGCCTCATTATCCCTTCCAAGGCTGAATATACAGTAGGCAGAATAAGCCAAGCATCATCGTTTAAGGAAAAAGTTCTCAACCACAACGTGTTCACACTGGTGTGGTGACTCACTCATAAGGTGCCTTGCAAATGATCTGTTTTTCTAATAGTTAAAATACTGGAGTTTGCAAATGATTTACCCTTAAAAAAATAAACCAGAGAAAATCCAAGGCTATCCCTATAACAACACCCATTGCATTCACTTGTATTTTATGCTTTCTTGAGCGGGAGAGAGGTGATGTTAAAGCAAGCAGGCATGACCTCGTCATCACCCTGACATTGGTTCGGGGAGATTTTCTTGCTTGTGTGCCCTACTGGAGAAAGGGTTGGGAATTATCGATTTAAAGGAGGATTTCTGCCCACAAATACCTTCTCAATACCTACTTTCAACTCTCCTAAGTAAAGGTATATTGGTTTTAAAAGCTAAAGCTAGGTAGGGAGACTGCTCAACATTCGCTGGCATATCAGAGTGAATTATAGGATACCCTTGTACTAGCATAAGGTATTCTAGAGATCGCAGAAGAATGGAGACATTTCTGAGTACTTTCAGATAATAAAAACTTCTGAAGGGCTAAAAAAAAAAAAAAAAAGTCCAACTTTAAAGTGGAGTTTTCAATAGAGGTGAAAGCTTTGAGTTAATAGATAATCTTATGCAAAATGAAGTTCACACTAGCAAGCAGTTTCCAGAGTGAGCGACAAAGTAGGCAGCAGATTTTTTTTTTTCTTTTTGCCATTGTGGCAAAGTGGAGCTTTATCCTTTCAGCTCTGTTTTGCTTTCTGGATGTTTTTAATGTACTTATAGCATAAGAGAGAACCAGATCACACACCCTTGTTCACTGCAGCATTATTCACAAAAGCTAAGGGGTAGAAACACCCCGAATGTCCAATGACAGATGAATGGATAAAGAAAATATTGTGTGTATATACAACGGATTATTATTCAGCCTTAAAAAGGAAGGAAATTCTGACACATGTTACAACATGGATGGGATGTCCATGTAATGTCACATTACACTGTTATGTTCTCAAGGGTAATGTCCTTGAGGACATTATACAAAGTGAAAGTGTTAGTATTTTGTCACAGAAAGACAATTACTGTATGATTCCACTTACACGAGGTATCTTAAAGTGGTCAAACAAACAGAAAGTAGAATGAGAGTTGCAGGGGCTGGAGTGGGAGGGTGGGGAGTTAAGTGGATGCAGAGTTTCAATGCTACAAGATGAAAAGGTTCTAGAGAGTTGTTGCACAGCAATGTGAATATAGTTGACACTACTGAACTGTATATTTTTGAAGGGTTGAGATGATAAATTTTACGTTATGCATTTTCTACACAATTTTTTAAAGTTTTTTTAAAAAGAAAGAGAAAACTAGGGCTGAGCTGTTCAGTCATTTGAAACAAGCAAAAAAATGCAGGGGTGGGGAGGCAGTAATTGGTCCCAGAATCAAATCCCAGTAGCCTTTGGAAGTCAAAAGTGACAGTGATCCCTTCTCTGGCAGAATAAAGGTCAAAAGAAAAATCTACGTGGAGTAATTTAGTTCGAAAAAGGAACATTCAGAAATAGGAAGAGGAGGAGAGAGGAAGGGAAGGAGTGGTGAGAAGCAAGCTGCAGTTGTAGTCTTAAAAAGGATTATTTTGGGGCTTCCTTGGTGGCGCAGTGGTTGAGAGTCCGCCTGCTGATGCAGGGGACACGGGTCCGTGCCCCGGTCTGGGAGGATCCCACATGCCGCGGAGCGGCTGGGCCCGTGAGCCATGGCCGCTGAGCCTGCGCGTCCGGAGCCTGTGCTCCGCAATGGGAGAGGCCACAGCGGTGAGAGGCCTATGTACCGCAAAGAAAAAAAAAAGGATTATTTTCAACAATACACCAAAAAAACCTCCAAAATAATGCAGCAATGTCATATCCGGCATTGTACAAAGTATAAAAGTGTCACCACAGCTGTCACAAAAGCCCTTCATGCTGCTGGCAGGGAAAGATTGCTTCTGACTAATTAAAATCTCACCAATCAGTGGTAAACGTTCTGGAGTTTAATCAGATTACTTTCCCCACACCTAGTGTAAGAAAATGGAATGGAGATAAAGAATAGTTTGAAGGCATAGAACCCTATGATGGTAAACAGGCCAAGGCCAGGAGTTCTGAGTTGTCAAAAGGTAATCTGTGCAGGTGAAAGGGAGTATTCGTGGCCAACTAGAGGAGGTAGGGGCAAGGCCTTGAAAGGAGGGTGAGAAGAGAGACAAATGTTACCAGTAAAATTTTGGCCTGTATCAATACATTGGTTCTGCCTTCTCCCTTCCTACAAACAAACAATTTCTATTTGTTCTTTTTTACTTTCTCAATTGAAGTGTAGTTGACTTACAATGCTGTGTTAGTTTCTGATGTATAGCAAAGTGAGTCAGTTATACACATATATAATACATACTGTTTTTCATATTCTTTTCCACCATGGTTTATTACAAGGTACTGAATATAGTTCCCTGTGCTATACAGTAGGACCTTGTTGTTTATCTATTTTATACATAGTAGTTTGTATCTGCTAATCCCAAACTCCTAATTTATCCCTCCCCCACCCTCTTTCCCCTTTGGTAACCACAAGTTTGTTTTCTATGTCTGTGAGTCTGTTTCTGTTTTGTAAGTAAGTTTAGCTGTGTCATATTTTAGATTCCACATATAAGTGATATCCTATGGTACTTGTCTTTCTCTTTCTGGCTTCCTTCACTTACTATGATAATCTCTAGGTCCATCCATGTTGCTGCAAATGGCATTATTTCATTCTTGAAACAAAATAGTTCTTTTTATTTTTTATTTTTGGCTGCGTTGGGTCTTCGTTGCTGTGCGGGATTTTCTCTAGTTGCAGTGCCCAGGCTTCTCATCGCGGTGGCTTCTCTTGTTGTGGAGCATGGGCTCTAGGGACGCGGGCTTCAGTAGTTGTGGCATGCAGACTCAGCAGTTGTGGCTCGTGGACTCTAGAGCGCAGGCTCAGTAGTTGTGGCACACAGGCTTAGTTGCTCCGCGGCATGTGGGATCTTCCCAGACCAGGGCTCGAACCTGTGTCCCCTGCATTGGCAGGCGGATTCTTAACCACTGCACCACCAGGGCAGCCCACAAAATAGTTCTTACTTAAATTTTATTAGTCTCTGCCTTCTTCCCATCCTAACCCCCACAGCTACCAGAGGGCTGAGACAGGCAAAGACAGACCCACCTCGGGGAGCTGGCTCGTGGCAAGGATGGAGCTCCCAGGGATCGCCCTGGAGTAGCTGCAAGGCCCGCACAGGAACGTGCTGGGTTACTGATGCCATGAGGTGATGTACACAAAGGCAGCTTAGTGGAAACTTTGTCACACAGATGGCTACATGAAAGCCAGACTGGCCAGCAGCCATACATTATGTGATTTGAATGTGCAGCCCTTCTAGACCGGGCGAGGGCTGGCTAAGGCGGCATCCCCTGAGAGAGGCTGTGTTCCCTGCCCTGTCCGCTCTGGACACCAGGATCCTGTCAGCAGTGGTTAGGTGGGGCTCTTCTCCCAGGCAGATTCCATCTATGAAAATACCTGGAAGTGTTCTTTAATTTAGACTTCAATAAAGACAAAACCAAGGTTAATTGAGAATGGCTGAGTCTCACGTTCTGTAATGAGAAGCATCTAAAATTTACTGTACTGTTAACTTGGGAAAACTGCAGCTGGGTTCTGATGTTGACTTTCACTCCTTCCTAAGGAACTGAGAAGTCTGCTGATTTTATGGTATCCAGGTCTAGCTGCTCTGCTTCTTCTATTCCACCTAATTTTTGACTCATACTGGTCCAGGTTCAGGGGATTGTTTCTTGTATCAAGGCTCTTGTTATTAATTGCAGAGAAATCTCAATCTCCATATCTGGAATCTCTCAAAGTTCAGATTTTAAATAACAAAGGCCGTATCAGTTAACATCTAGGAAGGTTGCCTTTTCCAATGTGTTCTGCAAAATGCCTACGGTCACTTATTTATAACCCACAAATGGCTCCTTTCTCTACTTGCAATGTGCCCTTCTGCTCCACCATCAGCATCTGCTTGCCTCTGCTCAGCTGCCTCTGTGGTGGACTGGGTTGGGAACTGGATTTCTTGGTATCAAGAATTGCTTCCAGACTGAATCTGAGCTTCCCCCATTGGAGAGAAATGTAGATTCTAGGTCACTTCTTGAGCAATCCCATTCAACATCCCCCTTTGACTTCAGATGGTTTAGGGTTTTACTCTTTAAGCATTTCACGTTTACAGATGAGGGCAGGAAAGAACTTGAAGACTGAGCTACTGCGTATGGATGTGAGTTTATACACTGTGCCAAGGTGCCCAGCCAAGGAGGCAAATAGGGCTGAATTCCAGTCCTGCAGGAAGGGATGCCTTTTTTTTTTTTTTGCACAAAAGCGGCAGCTTTCCACTAAGCCATATGCTGGTGGAGTGTGTCCACACGGAAGGGATATCCTTTTAGAATTTACGTACTTTATAGGCTGACAGCAGCCTATCCTGAAACAGATGCCACGGGATGGGGAAATTAGGGTTCTAAGGAACCTAAAGAAAAGTTTACTGGGATTGTGAAGGGAGAAAATTCCGCATGATCATTCCCCCAAACGGAAGCCAACAACGTTCAGTCTAAAAACCAAAGATTAAGAATCTGAAACTCTGCGCCCTAATAGACTCTCCACTGGGACATGCATCACTTTCCCCATCTAACTCCTTTTTCCTCTCCCCTAACACCACTTTGGGAGAAAGAGAGCTTACGTAATGTACAAATACCACAGAGCATAGTAGACAGTTCAGAGCTGCACTAGATGCCGTAACCTGACATACACACTGATGGGAGTGATTACATTCAGCCACAGTGGAAGTGGCGTGGGAGCCCAAGGTGCCAGGCCGACACGCAACAAAAGAGAGCTTTGCTCAGCGTGGTGAGCTCTGCCCACAAATCTTGCTCCTCCAGACTTCCCTTTCATTCCTCACCGTTTGCACACCCCGTCTTGCTGCTCGTGTTCTATGTTCTGGAATCCTCACTGCCTCCCAGACCGTGTGGTTTGCTTTAATTGTTGCTCTTTGTTTTTGTGAAGCGGAGCTCTGATGAACAGGATACTGGAGTCTCCAGCCAACTCTAGTCGTTCCTTTTGTCCCTACCTTTGCTGCTCAGGTACAGCAGTAAATGTGGAAACAGATATTTTGGAGCACCTAGTACGTTCCAGGCATGATATGCACTTCTAGGCACTGGCAATACAGTGGTGATTCAAACAGCCGAAAACCCCTGCTCATGTGGAACCTACACTTTAGAGCTGGTGGGGTGGGGGAAAGACAGGTAATAAACAAAATAAGCAAGGGGAATGTGTAGTGTGTCAGATGGTGCCAAGAAAGCAGGACAGTGTGGAGGTGGAGGTGCCATTTTCTAAAGGTACTTGAGAAGGCCCTCAGTGAGAAGACCACATCTGACTACAGGTCTGAAGGAGGTGAGTGAGCTGTGACATAGCTGAGAGAAGAACTCACCGTGATTCTTTTGTAACTCTCACGCTTCTGATTGGCTACACTGGGTTTATATTTTACTAACTCATACCAAGGGTATTAGTTATCAGTAGCTGTGTAACAAATCACCCCCGAACTTAGTAACTTAATACAACCAATGTTTATTTCTCGCAGTTGCTGTGGGTCAGGAATCTAAGTGTGGCTTGGTTGGGTCCCTCTGGTTTAGGGTCTGTCACAAGGTTGCATTGAAGGTGTCAGCCAGTGCTACAGTCATCTCAAGGCTCAGTTGGAAGAGGACCCATTTCCAAGATCACTCAAGTGGCTGTTGGCAGGTCCTCACAGAATCCTCGCTGAAGGTATCAGATCCTTGCCACTTGGAGCTCACAACAAAGCAAGCCAGCAAGAGTGTGAGCATGATAGAAGTCGCAGTCTTTTTATATCTTAATCTTAGAAGTGACA
The DNA here is from genome assembly GCF_963924675.1 of Phocoena phocoena. NCBI lineage: Eukaryota > Metazoa > Chordata > Mammalia > Artiodactyla > Phocoenidae > Phocoena > Phocoena phocoena. Next base: position 100,952,389 of record NC_089219.1, read on the forward strand.
TCTCATCATTTTTGCCATATTATGGAAGAGAGTCATTATGTCCAGCTCACACTCAAGGGGACGGGATTACAGAGGGATATGAATACCAGGATGCGGAGATCACTGAAGGCATCTTAAAGGTTGCCTACCACCCCAAGAATAGAACAAAGGCATGCACATCCTTTAATAGTCACCTGGACTACACCTCCCAGTCACGTTTCCCTGTAGCAGCCCGAGTGGTCCTTATAAAGTGTAGGCAAGAGCTATTACTAATCTCTGCAAACCCTCCATCATATCTTAGCACAACATCCGCATTTCAGGTTCTGACCTCTGCCTACCTGCCCACACTTATCCCACCACACCTGACTGATGCTGCGGTAGCCACAGGAGCTGTCTTGCTCTTGCTTGAATACACAGAACCCATTCCTGCCCTTTGCATTAGCTGTTCCTCCTGCCTCAAATGCTTCCCACATGGTCCTCCTCCCATCATTTGGGTCTCTTAACAGAGCTGGGGGCTTTTCCTGACCACCCCCACTTAAAACATCCCCCTATACCTCCTCTTCTCCCCCTTATTCTATTTTCTTGTCCTCAGACCACTTAACACTTTCTGAAATTGTATATATGTTTGTGTTTGTCTATTGTCCACCTCCCTGTCTAAAAGGTAAGATCCATGAGAGCAGGGATTTTTGTCTGTTTTGTTCATTACTATATTCCCAGTGCCTGGGATTTAGGGGATTCTCAGTAAATGTTGTCAGAATGAATGAATGAATGCCATTTAAATGTATGTAAAGATGAAATCATCTCTAACACAGTAATAATAGTATTTTCCATTTGGGGGGTATTACATTCTAGGAAATATATAAACATAATTTTATTTAACCTTTATGAAGATCCCACGAGGTAGATATGATCATTATCCAACATTTTACAGAGGAGGAAACTTACCAGCCGTCACACAGTAAAAGGAAGAGCTGAGATCGGAACCCAGGGCTGTCTGACTCCACGGCCCACACTCACCACTGAGGTATACTGTCTCCCCAGCAACAAGGCAGAGGCCGCCAAGGGCATCTGCAGGGCATGGGCCCTGTCCTCATAGGACCGCAGTCACTATTAGACCATTTCTAAAGCTTCTCCCTGGGAAATCCTAATGTACAGCCTGGGATAAGAACCTTTGCTCTAAAGCATCCTGTCTTAGACTTCAAGATCCAGTGAAAAATATTAATGCAGTGCCTACCTCAATCTATACTTTAATAGAACATTTATTTACTCTCAAGCCAGTTTTGGACAAAACTGTGACATTTAGGTCGGGGCAACCCAGAGTCCTGGGTGAGACTTGGGCAGCCCTGGGTTTCTGCCCTCCTCACCCACACTTACCCATGTTGTGGCCTCTTCCCTCAGGGTTCTGGGTGAGGACAAGCCAGGACTGTCCCCCAATGCAGGGTACTCAGCCTCCACTGCTGTCGCTGGCTACCGCCTTATGAACAAACAAGGCTCCCACCCATCAATTTTTCCTCACCCTCCCCTTCTCGACAGTGTGTGGAGCACCTGCCTGCTATCATTCCCTGCTCCTGCCACGTGGAATTTCTTTCAGTCCCAGAGCTCATCAGGTTCTCTCACCTACTGGCTTAGGTCATGCCTGTGCCTCTACCTAGAACAATCTTTCCCTCTTATCGCCTGATTAAAGCCCATTCTTGCTTCTGGTCTCAGTGCAAATGTCACTTCTTCCGGGGAGACTTCCCTAACCACCTCACTCCCTGCCTGGGTATGTCTCTGCTCTGCTGGCAACCAAGATTTCCTCTGCAATAGGGGACTACTACCTTGGATTCACAATTACCTGATGTTCCTATAGAGGTTCATTGAGATCAGGGACCATACCTGTTGGGCATCTGTTTGCAGCCTAGTGTTTATTCACTCTCCTCTAAGAGACAGCTTATCATATTTCCTTTGGGAAATGTCCTTCCTCCCCATTTCAGCCATGTGCTTTGTGTGAGATTGACACCAATGCCCAGCTCCAGTTGTGGAGCTTAAATTAACCAGCATTCCCCTACCTCCATTCTCCCTGTCACAGTGATTGGCTCAGGGGTGACATGTGACTTAGACAGGACCAATCAGAATGAACCTCAGTGCTCCCCCCCTGGAAAGGATGCACCCTGTCCTTTCTCCCCTACTGTTCATGTAAACTCCTGGGATACTGGAAGCCACCCAGGACGGATGCGGGTGAGGCTTAGGGTGGGTGAGTCTGGCCAACAATGGAGACAAGCAGAGTTAGGAAATGGAGAGAAAAAAACAAAGTCCTGGTCACATTATTTGAGCCCCTGGATCAAGCATTGCCTGAAACTAGAGCTACCTTTAGACTTGTCAGTTACACAGACCAATAAATTCCCCTTGTATTTAAACCAGGTTGAGGGTTTGATTATTTGTTGTTGCTCCTTGCAACTAAGGAACATGCAAATTTCAAATTCTGCCTTATCACCACCCTCTCTGGAGGCCTCAGCATAGCACCTCACACTTTGTTTTGAGTGAATGAAGAAGTTTCTTTGTTCTGGGTAAGAAACCTGGGGACAGGCACAGGGCAGGTCCTGGAAGCACTCAGCTCTCTCTACTCTGGTAACTGGAAAGGCTGGTTCTACTTCTGTCTCCCCTATTCCTACTCAAAGGCTGGTCAGACATCCCTCCCTCAGCTCCCCTGGGCCCTGCAGACTCAGGAGCTCTTCTATCTGCCTGAGACGCAATCCCCAACTCCTGGTCCCACTTACAGAATCATCCCTGACTAGCTTCATTCAAGCCCCCAACTTGCCTCAGCAGATCTAGTAACTCAGAGCTGTTTAGGGACCACGGACCACTCAAAGCACAGATTTAGGGCACTGTCTACTTGTCTTTAAAAAAAAAAAAAAATCCAGGCTGTGATTGGTTCTTCTACTCACACTCTGAATGAATTCTGTGCCCTGTTGGTGTCACCAGTCTGTTTCTACTTCTGTTGTTGGAATCACAGAATTTGAGAAAGAAACAGAGGTCACCTTGTTCAACCCCCTCCCAAGGTATGGGGTCTAGCCTGCCTTGGCTTGAACACATCAGGGACCGGCTGCTCCATCCTTTGCAAAGCAGACTTGTATTCAGACAGCTCAGATTGTTAGAAAGCTCTTCCTGTAATTGAGCTGGAATCTGTTTTCTTGTCATTCCACCTAGTCCTGGATCTGCCATCTGGAGTCGCTGGCATCAGCCTGATCCCTCCCCAACATGGCAGCCATTGGGATATATGAGGACAGCTCACATGTCCCTAAAGTCTGCTTGACTCCAGGCAAAGCATTCCCTGTGCCCTCCCCCAGTCCTCCTATGATTTAGTCTCCTGATATTGCACTAGCACATCATCCTCTGGATGTGCTCCAATTTGTGCTTGTCCCTCTGAACATACGGCTCCTTGAAGAGATCTCAACAGTCTAGATACGGCCTCTCCAGCACCAAGTACAATAGAACCATCCTGTACCTTGTTCTGGACTCCTCACACCTATTAATAATGACATTAAGTTTCCAGTGGCATTTTGACAGCCTCATCATGCTATTGGTTCAGTATAATGTTAACAAGAAAAAAATTCATTGAATTTTCCACATTTGATGTCTGGAGCTCTACACTGATTTCTCCTTAATCTTATCTTGTCAGTTTCAGACTGGGCAAGAATCACTAAGGGGACCCTATAATTTATCATCTGAATCAGGACATTTTTGAGAGCAAAAGTGGTACTATTATTGCTATTAATAATCACATTGAGACATCAGGCATAACCAGGACTGTCCCAGATGAACCTGGACTTAAGTCAGGTAGTGGCTAGGACCTCAGGATAGTGGTTAGGACCATAGAGTCCAAGTTCAAACCCCAGTGCTCTCATTTACCAGCTCTGTACTTAATCTCTCAAAGTTTCTGTTTTCCCATCTTGAAAAGGGAGATAATATTCCTACATCATAGGGTTATAATAAGCAAGATCATTTATGGAAAGCATTTAACCCAGAGCCTGGCTTGCATTAAGCGCTTAGAAAATATCACCTGTTATTTTTAGCCTCTTGAGGTCTTTTTGAATTTGAGCAGCTATCCCTCCCAGTATTGTGTCATCTTTAAATCTGATAAGTATGATTTCCACTGCTTTGTCTGAATTACTGCTTAAAATAACCTGTGTCAGCGTCTAAGACAGAACCCTGTGGCCTGTCTCTGGTGTTCTCTTTCCAAGTTCATGTTGATGCGTTGGTCACTATTCTTGGGACTTGGCTGTTAAACTAGCTAACGCAGTGCATTAGAGGAAAGTGAGTTCAGTATTAAGAGATCCCACAACAATTCAGAGGCTTAACAGACATACAGGTATCTTTCTCTCTCACATAACTGTCCGGAGAGGCCCCACTTAGGTGAGAAACCATCCTCCCACCGTCAGTCAGGGAGCCAGGCTGAGGGCAGTTCTTCCGTCTTCAGCACATGGTTGCTTTTGCTCAGTTGGTCACCCTTCCAGCCAGCAGGAAGGGGAAGAGCTTGGAGGAGCAAATAAGAGAGGCTTAAGGGCCGGGCCCGGAAGTGGCAAGCATCACTTCTGCTCAGGTGCCAGTGGGGAGAACCTAGATACAGCGGGCACCTGCCAGCACAGAAGGTGGGAAATGCAGTATAGCTGAGCAAAGAGGGACCAGCTCCACACCTCTTCCAACGAAGAGGGGGAGGTGGGAACTTGGTGGCCAGCTAGCCATCTCTACCTCAACCATGCCCCTAATGCATTATAATTCAGCCCACATTTTCTATCTTGTCCTTGAGGAAATAAAGTCAGACTCTCCCAAATGCCTTATGAAGTCAAAGGCTTCCAGCATTCTGCTCTGCCACTGGCCTGGCAACCTCCCACAGAAAGAAATAGTTTCCAGGGCCTTGTAAGAAGACGGCATACAGGTGGCCTGCACTGTCTCTGAAAAACGGTTTCACATTTTGGGCAGTGAAATTTATTTAATCTTCCTATTAATCTGTGTGGGGAAGAAACAAAAAGGAGAATGCAGGAACACAGTGGAATTCAAAAAGTGAAATCAAATGAAATTCCAAGACTTTGGAACTTTATGGAACTTTATGGAAGAGTCAAGCAAAAAGAGAATTCTACATAAAAGTTAAAGTAATGTAATGGATTGTTCAACATTTGTCTTTGAGCAGTTCTGAGCTCCTTGAAATAGATTGTAGGAACCAGATTTCTGAGACAAGTAACATAAACATTATGTTCAGCTTTGAAACTCCAGCCTGGAGCTATTAAAACCAAGCACTGTGGATAAGTAACCTCCCCCGAGACAATTGAGCTGTTCATTCAACAAACATGTGTACAGAATCTACTTGGTGCCAGGCACTGTGCAGGGAATAAAGAAATAAACAAGAAGTGGTCCCTGCTCTTGAAGGTTTTTCAGACAAAAAGGTCAAAATTCCTAGCAGCAAAAATCAGAAACCGAGTCTGGCTACTTTAAGCAGAAAATGAATTTATTAAAGAATATTAGTTAGATCACAAAATCTCTGGGAAACTATGCAGCTAGGAATCACACCCAAAACACTTCGCAGAACTATCTAGAGGAGACACTACTGGTCCCCCTGTTGACACAGACATGTAGCCTGAACTGGTGACATTGCTGATGCAGGACCTCAGATGCTCTCATCAGGATCTTCTGCCACTACCTCTGAGACTGTGGTAGATACAGGCCACATTGGCCAGATTGCATTCCGTCTGGTGCTCGCTGCTTTGCGGCACTAGCTTCTGATTCAGGGTCCTGGACGGACACGTGCTGTTGGTCATCCAGGTCACATGCTGTGCCTTAGCTGCAAGGGAAGCTGGCAAAGTGAATATGTGCCTTCCACGATGGGATGTGAAGATTCATAAAACTGAGAATTCCCCAAACAGAGGGAGAATGTGAAAGGTCTTGGGTGGCAAAAAAAAAAATTTATAAATGTCCATGATGAGGTGAAAAAAATGCATGTAAATGCATACATTAAAAGGGAGTGTTTTATAAACTTTATGAACAAAGAGTTGTGGAAACAAAGAGGACAGAAAAGTAAAATCTGACTGGGCAGGTCAGCAAAAACTTCACCAAGGTGATCTCCACCTCTCCTACCCATCTGATGCATTATCGTTCTGCTCACATTTTCTGTCTTGTCCTCTGGTCCTAAAGTACGAGTAAGAGCTTTATGGGAAAAGAATCTGAGGAGAGGCACTGCACCTAGAGAAAAGGCATGTGAAAAGGCACAGGAGTGGAAGGCTTGGCATGTCTGCTGAGAGTTCCATATAGGGAAGTGAAGGTTGCATTATCAGCAGCAAAGGGTAGATGGGCTGAGAGGTTAAGATCAGACCATGAAAAGCCTTGTATGGCGGGTAGGGAGTATGGATTTTATTTTGAAGGAAAAGGACTCACTGGGTGCCATTTAAAGATGGGAGTTGGTAAGACCTGCTTGTTTTTAAGAAGTAAACTGGTGCAATGTAGTGGGTGGATTGGGTAGGACAGAAAATGAGGATGAAGAAAGAGACCAGAGGCTGGTGCAAAAGGTAAGTGAAAATGATGCAGACCTAAACCAATGCAGTGGCATCAGGAATGGAGGGAAAGCTGAAAAATGCTTCCAAGTGGATATGCCCAATGGGAAACCCAGACTGTGGGTCTGGAGACACAGTTTGGGAATCCCATTAGTGTTTAGATAATCATCGATACAATAAGAGAGGGCACAGGGGGTGAACAGAAGGCGACCATGACCATCGCTTAAGCGTTAGAATCTTCAAGTCAGGTTCCCCAATCCCAGCACCAAGCCAAGGGCAGGGTGTGCCCAGGACATAAGGCGCCACACTGGGTGTCAGTGGCAAGAGAGAGGTCGTGAGCCAAGCTTCCCAGAACTCATGGTCTGGTTGAAGTGCCTAGAGGGCAACTGGGGTTCTGGCTCCCCAGGACCAGTTTCCTCTTCTCATTGCAATAGCACCTGGTTTCTTTGGAAGAATTATCTCACCCATTGTGTGCAGTCTTGGGAATGTCAATCAAGGTGACCTGTCCAGCCCTGGGCTAAGAGGTGGGCATGAGGCCCAAGGGCAATCGGATACTCTTCAAGGACTTTGTATGTTGAGGCAAGTGAAGCAAGGCTGCAAAGAAGAGGTTGGAGTTGGTTCAATCAGGCAACTTCTCCCTCAGGAGACTGCCTATCAGTCCCTGCTCCATGGAATCCAGAGCTGCCCTCACTTGGTCCTTCTGCAAGCCTGCCTTTCTAGCCTGCCTTTCAATTCTGTGAACTCAGTGAGACTCTTCAGTTGGATTTCTCTTCTGCTTAGAAGCTGGAATCTGTGGCTTGCAATCAGAGAACCCCAACCAACTCACAGAGGGATAAACACTCGTGGGAACTCTATGTAGGAATCCGTACCAACCAACCTCCAAACAGAGGCAAAGTAATTATGCAAAAGGAATAGGGATCTCATGTGCACCAGCACAAAGACTGAGAGGCTTCGATTCTAACTGATTCCATCCTCACTTGTCAGAAGACCTTGATCCCTTTACATCTCTGGTGCTCAGGGTTCACATCTGCAAATCATAGTACTGGGCTGGATGATAACTCAGTGTCCAGTGGTGTGCTGGTAAACTGAGTCTCAGAAGCGGGGGTGGGGGGCACTTGATTCATAGTGTTTGATGATTTTTTACAGTGTTAATATGCCCCCCGCCATGGGTTTAACAAGCAGCTTACAAATTTCCTGAACATGTTGCTCTTGCCGTGAGGTACAGGCCAGCTCAGGTACGTGATTGCTGGTGTCCCTTCTAGAGCCGGCTTCTGGTCTGGGAAGCTAGGAGACTAAGTATATGGCTCTTGTCGGAAGGAGAGAGTGTAGGGCAGTGTTTCTTAAACTCTGGTGTGGGAGAATCACACAGGAAACTTATTAAAATGCAGTTGACCATGGAACACCATCAGGCACTCTGGATTAGCATGGGAGGGGTCTCAGAAATCCGCACACACTCCCCATTCGGTTCGGATGCAGGAGGTGTGAGGTCCATACTTTGAGAGACAGCAGCTCGGTAAGTGGAAGGGAATATGAAGAAAGAAGAGGGTACCAGTGGTGGTAGGAAATGGAGAGGCAAGGGGAGAGAGGAGGACTGTGGAGGAAATGGTAACCCAGATCACAAACACCACGGGGATGTGGAGGCTGATGGAGGAAAAGAGGGGAGGGAGGCAGGAAATATTCTCAGCTAAACATCCAGACATGGAGTGCTCTACAGAGCGCCACGTACAAGAGGGCTTTTAATAAAATTTGATGATGATGGTGATGATGACGGTGATGGTGATGACAGTGATGCTGGTGGTGATGGAGGGCAGTAGGCTTTGTTCACCAGCCTTACAGAGCTGATAGGAAGCAGAGCCATCTGGTGCATACTCGGCACATTACAGAATCTATTCTGCTTTCGCTATTGCTGCTCAGCCAAATTTATATCTGTTTCTGGCTGCAAAACTTGCCTGGTATTGGACTACGCCCTGAGCTCTGAGCAGGAAGAATCCCACGCCGAGGACGTGATCAGTTTTTCCCGAGCCCAGGGCAAGTCTACCTCTCTGAGCCTTCCTAGAATTTGAGTCCTTGTTCTAGAGGGTGGGAACCCAGGAATGTCTCCAAATGAATGATTAAAAAGCTCTGAAGGAACGTGTGCTCGCATACCCAACCCTCTGTCTCCTCCCACAGGAGAGGGCAGCTGTGGCCCAGTCTCATTGCTTTTTCACATCCTCGATCCTGTTATTCTATGGCTTCCAGGGGCAGGGACAGGGTTTTGCTCAGCTTTTCAGGCTACAGCCTGTTCCACGTGTGTGTCTGCTGGGTGGAGGGAAAGATGATGCAGGCAGGTGATGGCCACATACTATTAGGGCTGGGCTGACTGAGACAGATACAGACAGAAGAAAAGTAATTAACCAGTGGCAGTGGGTAGCTGAAGACTAGGGGTCCAAATACCCCGAAATTTACCATTCTAGAGGAGGAAAATGAATCTGCTTAAAGATACACAGTGAATTAATAATGATACACTTTGTAAAAAAACCTGACTTATGTTCCTCCCTGCCCTAATCACTCCCAAAAAATAAAACAGGAAAACAAGACAACTTGCAGGAGAGTAGGGGATGGGGAGGTATGGGCTGGTAGAAGAGGCTCTAGGGACCCACAGACATTTGTCTCTGTAGTCTTTCAACTGACTGAAAGGCACCGTTCCAAGTGCTCCAAGGCACACAGGCAGAATTTCTCTTCCAGGGGCTGAAACACAGGACATCGCTAAAACGCTTCTGGATCCTGAAATGATGCTTTGAGCTGCGCGCACCTGACTTTCTCCACCTACAATTCCTCGTCAGAAATCCTTCCTTCTACCCTAACATCTGAGACACCGCACTCAGCTTTTCAGACCTACTTGCTTTGTGTTCCCACAGCTCAGCTCAGACAGATGAAATGCTGGATAAAACCTTTCAGTTCATGGGGCAGGGACCTTGTCTTTGTGTCTCATAAAATGCTGTGTACACCTGCAGTGCTTTGTAAATAATAAATGGCCATAATAAAGAAGCTGCCTCTTTGGGGTCAGGGACACATGTTTGCAGAAAAACAGCCCCTCCTGCTTCCCAGGTCTGGCTGGTGTAGCTGTTTCCAAGCTTGAAAATACACGGCACAGAGCTTTCCAAAGGGCCATGTGACCTGAAAACTTAGGGTTCCAAATAGAAGAAAAGGCACAATGCCAGGATTTCTTGGCCAAAGGAGGTCAGGGAGCAGCCTGCTGACGTACCATGTACTTGCACATGGAAATACAAGATGTCATTATTCAAGTTTTATTGTTCTGTTTAATCTGACCTTTACAAATTATAACAGCACAGGCCTTTTTATCCAAGTACATAATAATAATTCACTATTGAAAGAGAGAATGATTGGTAATATCAGGTATTATTTTTATAATAATGACTTACCAATTCAGTATAGGGCAGAAGGGAGGCCTCTTTCCAAACAGGTGAACAAGCTGAAATGGACAAAGAAAGTCTCATTAGGGGAACTATGGGAAGGGCATCGCTGATTCCCACATGGTCACTCGCTGTGATGACCCCATGCCACTGACACTGGGAACAGGTAGAGTAAGGCACCGGTGCATCCCACTGGTCTCTCACTACAACCAAGAAATGACAGTTCATCTTTTTGAAAATGTGCAACTAAAGTCTCCCCTCCTTCTTCCTTTCCATTATGTTCCTTCTGGGGCATCATAAGGGCAAGAAAATCTCGACCATTACATGCCCATCTATTAGATATTTTGGCTGCAGAAGTTTAGAGCACATTCGTAATATTACTAACTATCATTTATTGCAGGCTTGCTGTGTACCAGGCACTGTGCACCCCTTCATTTAATCCTCTCCACCTACCCTATGAAGTAAATCCTATTACTATCCATTAGGTTCATGGTCTAGGGTCCAGTATAGTTAGGATTCAAATAGTCTTACATCTGAATCCAGAGCTCAAGATCTCAACCACTATGATCTACCATATCTACTGCCATTTGGAACTTTTTTATTTAGGCTGCACTGTGTGGCACGCAGGATCTTAGTTCGCTGACCAGGGATCAAACCCACACCCCTCGCAGTGAAAGCGTGGAGTCTTTTAACCGCGGGACTACCAGGGAAGTCCCTGGAAATTTTTTTAAGGTTGAAATAGTTTACTCAACATAAGTGGCTCGACCTTGACACCTCTAGTCAAGAGGGAATAATTTTCAATCACCCAAACTGATGAGAAGGACAGAGCAGTGGTGTGGGTAATCCCAACACATGGATCTTCAGGAAATCATTTACCTAGGGCTCTGGACTGCTCAGCTGGGATAGTTTGCAGCAGACTGTCTTCTGAATGATGTTTTTCCAAGGCAGATATTAAAAGTAGCCCATGGTCTCTAAGAATATTCTGGTTAAGTGGAAGAGGGGAGTAACTCTGAAGGAGGGATGGGGATGGAGGAACTGCTGAGGCATGAAAATGTGACCACGATAACCCGTAAAGCTGACTAGATTTGCTCTTTCTAATTAGCAGAGCTATACGGTTGTAACTCCTTTATACCTCTGAGACTTTCTTTTTAAAATTTCTTTATCTTGAAATGAGGAAAGTTGGAGGAAAATTAGGAAGGTGGATGCTTCAAGGTTCTTATCGTCTTGACCTGACCATCTGCCCTAGACTCAATTTATTCCAGATGGCATGAGCCATCTTGACGAGCAAGTAGGGAGACGGTCTCCACCCAAGACTTGCTCTGGACTAAAGTTATTGCCTCACAAATGACTCACTAATTTCTAATTAATCCTCTGAGCCATCCCAGAGCCCTGGCTAGAGCACGCTGTGCCCCTTCCCTGCCCTCCTCATAAGCAGGGAGCAAAATGAAACACAAGCTGGGCAGCGCACATCCCTTTCATCTTCACATTTGGTTCATATCACGGAACCACATTTGTTTTTAAAATCTCAAGGGTGGGGGGCTGGCTGGGAGGAATTATGGAGGGAGAAGGGATGTGTATGTGTGTGGAGGGGGCTATTATGTGGCGGTAGTTACGGCAGTGATGTGTATGTTGGTGTGTGTGGGTGGGTTCATGTGCAGTGTGGTGTGTACTGTGATGTCATGTGTGTCGTGTCAGTCAAGTGCATGGTGTGGTGCACGTGATGTGGTATGAGTGTGGAGGGGACAGATGTAGTGGTAGTGATGGTGGTGGTGGTGTGTGTGTGTGTGAGTGTGTGAGTGTGGGTGTATAAAGACAGACAGAGTGAAGCTGTCTCCAACAAAATAAACTGCTTGAAAAGGAAGTTTTTCTATTCCCTAAAAATTTGCCAGGGTATCTTCCTTTTTGGCTAAAGCTTCTGTTCAGAGGGTCTCTGGTGCTCAGAATAAAAAAGGACAAGCTGGACTTCAACCAAATAAAATGAGTGTTAAAGATATTTGGGGGAGAAACATTTAAACAAAAAAACAAAACAAAACCCAGCGCTAACAATGCAGTGGTTTCAGTTTCCTTCCACTGGGTGAGAAGAGTATTTAATTTTAAAAACCAAGTCGCGTCTCCAATGCTACACCGGGAGGGAAATGAGACAAGCACACTACCTTATTTGTAGATTCATCTCCGCTCCTGTGATAGCTCCTGTTTGCCAGGTCGTGGATGGGATGAAATTCTCTCTTTGTGGAATATTAAAAAGGACTTTTTGAGTCTCCTAGGATTTGGAATGAATCTTGCAGCAACTGATAAAATCACCCTGATAGGGAGGTGCCACCTAGGGGCAGGAAGGGGCTGGAGGATTGTGTCCCAAATGCTAGCTCTTGGATTTGGGGTCCTCACCCAGGGATCAGCCCAGACCACTCCAGCAGCTTCAAAAGTATTTCCACTGAGAGGCTTTTCCTCAAGCCAAATTCCCCTGCACAGAGGCATTCCAGAGTAATGCAAAGGAAGTAAACATATGAAAAGATGTTTGACTTCATATTCATCGAGGAAATGTAGATTAAAACAATAAATCAATACCAACTTGGCAAAGGTTTTAAAAATGATCACGCCAGGGCACTTCCATATGTTGCTGGAAGTAATGTAAATTAGTGTAACCTTTCTGGAAGTTTGTCAGTACATACCGAGAGACTTTAAATATTCCTACTCTTTGATGCAATAATTCCATTGCTAAGAGCTTACTCTAAAGAACTTACCAGAGTATAAAGGTTTTACTGCAAAGATGTCCATTGCAGTGTTAGTTATAAATGTAAAAAATTGGTATTAACTGTAATGTCCAAAATAGGGAAGTTTTAAGATAAATGGTGGAACAAGCACATGATGGAATGCCATATATTCAATAAAAATCATATTTTGGGGGAATTCCGTGGTGGTCCAGTGGTTAAGACTCTGTGCTTCCACAGCAGGGGCCATGGCTTCGATCCCTGGTCAGGGAACTAAGATCCCTCAAGCTGCATGGTGTGGCCAAAAAAAAAATGATATTTTTGGACCCTACTAAATGACATGAAAAAATAGTGAAATATAATGAGAAGTGGAAAAAGCTGCATACAAGAAAGTATATATACAATAAATATTCATAGGAAAGGGGGCTAAAAGGATATACATTAAACTGTTAATAGCTGTTTTCTTTGAGGAAAGATTATAAGTAATTTTTTTCTTTCTATTTTTTGCATTTTCTATAATTTCCTATATTGACCATGACATATTATTATAATAATAAAAACAATATATGTGATTAAAGAACACATATTGTTATGAACAACAATGACAAAGACAGTAGAGGAATTTCTTTCTGTTCGAGGGAAAGGCACTAATATTTATAAGCATCTCCTCTGTGTCAGGCCCCTTGCTGTGTCATCTCAGTTAATGCGTATAACAGACTTGGAAGGAGTGTCTCTTCTCATACCTCCAACACCTCTCCCTGCCCCTCACTTTCACCCCATGGCCTTGCTTCCCGTTTTAGCCAGGGAAACCTGCTAAAATACAAGTCAGATCATGTTACGCAGGGTGAAAGCCCAGGTCCCTTCAATAGCCTACATGGTCCTGTATAACCTGGGCTCCTAATTCCTCCTCCAGCCTCACTCTGCTTCTCTCTACCTTGCTCACTCTGCTCTCCACAATGCTCTTGTGGCTGCTTCTAGAACATACCAGGCGTGCTCCTCCCACAGATATCTGCCTGACTTGCTCCTTTATATCCTCAGGCTTTGTTCAAATATCACTTTCTCAATGAGGCTTTCCCTGAGCATCCTGTTTAAAATTGCAGGTTTTCCCCCATGTCCCCTTCCCCTGCCTCATCGTCTCTATAGCTCTTATCACCATCTGATATACTGGGTAGTTTATCTTTTCATTTCTTTGTCGTCTAGAATGTATACTCCTTAAAGGCAGAGCCTTTGTAGGTCTTTTTTGTTCCTTACTACTTCTTTTGCTCTCTTCTCTTGTGATTTGATGGCTATCTTTAGTGTTATGTTTGGATTCCTTTTTCTTTTTGTGTGTGTGCATCTATTATAGGTTTTTTCGGGCTTCCCTGGTGGCGCAGTGGTTGAGAGTCCGCCTGCCGATGCAGGGGACACAGGTTCGTGCCCCGGTCCGGGAAGATCCCACATGCTGCGGAGCAGCTGGGCCCGTGAGCCATGGCCGCTGAGCCTGCGCGTCCGGAGCCTGTGCTCCGCAATGGGAGAGGCCACAACAGTGAGAGGCCCGCGTACCTCAAAAAAAAAAAAAAAAAAAGTTTTATTATAGGCTTTTTCTTTGTGGTTAACATGAGGTTTTTATATAGCAATATGTAAATGGATATGATTGCTTTAAGGTGCTGATCTCTTAGTTTCAAATGCATTTTAACAGTCCTACATTTGTACTCTCCTACCCTCATAATTACTGTTTTTGATATCATATTTTACATTGAATTGTTTTGTGTATCACTTAACTGCTTATTGTGGGTATAGGTGATTTTACGACTTTTGTCTTTTAACCTTCCTGCTAGCTTTGCATGTGGATGATTTCGTACCCATAGTGTATGTTTGCCTTTGTTGATGAGCTTTTTCATTTTGTAATTTTCATGTGTCTAGTTTGACATTTTCTTTTTTGCTTAGAGAAGTTCTTTTAACATTTCTTGTAAAGCTGGTTTGGTGGTGCTGAACTCTTTTAGCTTTTGCTTGTCCCTAAAGTTTTTGACCTCTCCATCAAATCTGAATAAGAGCCTTGCTGGGTGGAGTATTCTTGGCTGTAGGTATTCCCCTTTCATCACTTTAAATATATCGTGCCACTCCCTTCTGGACTGCAGTCAGCTGATAGTTTTGGGAGTTCCCCTGTACACCACTTGTGTCTTTTCCCTTGCTGCTTTTAATATTCTCTCTTTATCTTTACTTTTTATCATTTTAATTACAATGTGTCTTGGTGTGTTCCTCTTTGGGTTATTCCTGTATGGGACTCTCAGCACTTCTCAGACTTGGATGTTTGCTTCCTTTACCAGGTTAGGGAAGTTTTCAACTATTATGTCTTCAACTATATTCTCAGACCCTTTCTCTCTCTCTTCTCCTCTGGGACCCCTATAATAGGAAGATTAGTGTCCTTGATGCTGTCTCAGAGGTCTCAGACTGTAATTATTTCTTTTCATTCTTTTTTCTGTTCAGCATCAGTGATTTCTACTACTTTATTCTAGCTCACTGATCCAGTCCTCTGTCATTTAGTCTACTGTTAATTCCTTCCAGTGTATTTTTCATTTCAGTTATTGTATTATTCATCTCTGTTTGGTTATTCTTTATATTTTCTCTTTGTTAAAAACTTCTAACTTCTCGCTCTGTGTGTCCATTCTTCTCCCTAGTTCTTTGATCATCTTTACAATCACTACCTTGAACCCTTTCTTGGGTAGATTGCCTATCTCTGCTTCACTTAGTTCTTCTTCTGGGGTTGTATCTTGCCCCTTTGTTTGGAACATGTTCCTCTGTCACCCCATTTTGCCTAAGTTACTGTTTGTATTTTTATGTATCTGGTAGGTTGGTTCTATTTTCCAACCTTGGAAAAGTGGCCTCTTGTAGGAGACTTCCTATGCTCTAGGGGTTCCTGCTACGAGGGCTGCATGGGTCCTTCTGTCGCGGTGGACCAACTATATGGGTGGTCTGGTATTCTTGGTTGGCCCCTGGTCCGGTTGGTTACCAGGCCCTGCCTTATGTGGAGGCTGCTGCCCGCTAGCTGGCAGGGTTGGTCACAGGGCCCCTGACTGTGGAAACCCAGAGGGCCCCGGGGCTAGTGCTGGCTCATTGGTGGGCAGAGTCAGGGTCAGAAAACTCTAGTGCTGTTGCCTATTCACTGGTGGGTGAACCCAGGTCCCGGGGTTAAATGCTGGCTTACTGGTGGGCAGAGCCAGGACCTGGATGGAGTCTTGTTGTAGGATCCAAGGGTCCCAGAGCTAGTGTCGGATCACTGGTGGCAGGGGGCCAGTTCCTGATACAGTTGGGTATGGGATCCAGGGTATTCCAAAGCTTGTGTTGGCCTGCTAGTGGGCAGGGCCAGAGCCCAGCTTGTCCCAGGACAGGGTCTGGCCTGCTAGTAGGCAAGCTGCATATGCAAACTATGGGACCGTGGTTTTCTTGGGTCTGGTGTCTGACCCCTGGTGGGTAAGGCTGTTTCAGAGGCCAGAGCAGGCTTCCTGGCAGGCAGAGCAGAGGGCTCAGGGGATTCTGGGGCTGGTGCCTGCCCACTGGTGGGTGGATCTGGGTCCTGAGCTCTCTGGTGGGCAGGGTTGTTTCTAGGGCCATGTCCAGAGGCAGCTGTGGGCTCAGGGAGTCTTAAGGCAGCTGATGGGCAGGGTTGTGTCCCCACAGTTGCTTGTCCTGAGGCGTCCTAGCACTGGTTATTGGCTTGGCCTAGCTCTGGTGCCTACAGGCTGTTGGAAGGGGCCAGGTCTTGGTGCTAATGAGCTTACCAGCACCAGTGTCTGCTGTGGTAGAAGGAGCTCCCAAGAATGGCTGCAGCCAGTGTCTGTGTTCCCAGGGCGAGCTGCAGTTGCCTCCTGCCTCTCTGGGAGACTCTCCAGGATCAGCAGGTGGATCTGACCCAGGCTCTTTTCAAATTGCTGCTTTTGGCCCAGGGTCCTGGAGCATGTGAGATTTTGTGTGGGCCTTTTAAGAGTGGCGTCCAGGTTTCCCACAGAGTCTGGGTCTCTTGAAAGTCAGCCCCGCTGGTCTCCAAAGCCAAACATTCTTGGGGCTCATCTTCCTGGTACAGGACCCCCGGGCTGGGGGGCCTGACATGGGGCTCAGACCTCTCATTCCTTGGGGAGAAGCTCTGCAATTGTAAGTATTCTCCTGTCTGTGAGTCACCCACCCTGGGTCAGGGATGGGACTTGTCTATATTGTGAGTCAATATAGTCTGCCCCTCCTATCCATCTCGTTTTGGTTCCTTCTTTATATCTCCAGTTGTAGAAGATCTTTTCTGGCAGGTTCTAATCTTTTCCATCGTGCTTGCTCTGCAAATAGTTGCGGTTTTGGTGTGCCCGTAAGTGGAAGCGAGTGCAGGGCCTTTCTACCCCACCATGCTGGCCAGTCTCCAGGGCAGTCTTTTGTCTATCTTGTTCCCCGTTACATCCCCGACACCAGATCAACGCCTGGCATACAACAGGTATTCGGAACACTTGTCGTGTTGAATAAATGAATGAATGAACTCATAGTAATTGAAGAGCACTTAACACCCTACTGGGTGCTTTAAAAATGTGTTACTAATAATAGGAACAGAAAGGGAATTGGCCTTGAGTATTTCTTTTCCGCTCCCATTAGAACCTCTGATGAGACTGCACTGTTGTGTTATTATTCCAAAAGCAACCGCTTAAACAATGTGCTAAATACTTTTGCTGTTTGTTTCCATCCCTTTGTCCCTAACAGGTGAGGGGATTTGCTTGCTGATTACCCCACTCTAATCACCATCAGGAGGCTGGTTTTCCTTTGGCATTTGGCATCTGTTTCTCTTCTCAGATTCAGCCAGTCACTTGGTCATTTGATAAAAACTGAGCACCTACTATGTCCTACGTGTAGGGTTCTCTATCTGAATTATAAGTCCATTGTGCGCCACAAAACACAGACCAAACATTTGCACCACAATCCTAGCTCTCCCCCGCTCCTAGGAATTTTTGTGCCCAGTGTCCCTAGTGATAAAGCATGTCACATCTCTTGCAGGAGGTCTTTGACACAGTGTGGGGTGAGGTAGTGGTTCCCACTCTTCTGTAGAATCTGTAACAGTGTCAAAAACTCTGGGGCCTCTTTCCATGATAGTGGTTTTATATCTATTGACTGAGGCTACCGGTGGTACTTACTGTACTTTGGATTCCTGAATACCTTACAATAACTGAAACTGCCTGGTCCACAGACCAAAACACTGATGTCACTGGCAAGAGCATGGTTCTTAGAGCCGAAAGACCCTGTCTCACTCTCGGTTCTGCCACCTACTGGCTGTGCCTCCCCAAGCAAGTTGCTCTAACTTTCAAAGTCTGTAAAGTGGAAATAGGAAGGCTGCCTGGAACCTGTGTGGAGGCTGCAGGGAGGATTCCCTGGTAGACTGTGAAGGGACACATGGGTGGATGCAAGGACGAAGCATTAGTAAAGACACGTGTCCTTTCTGCCTCTCAACCCTCACCTACACAGGTGACTGTCATCTGATGCCCCCTTGGACCTGTCTCTTTAGAAATATTAGCTGAGTTTCTGAGGAGGGGAATTTTTATGTCTACATCTCTTTATTTTCCAAATTCATTAAACATGTGCTGAGAATCAATTTACTATTAGACTTTCTGTAGGGCAGTCATCTTCCTCAGAGCCATCGCCCAGAAAGGACCTGCAATAAGCACTGGCCCCAGAGCACACCTCTTCGAAGGAGCCCTGTGGGCAGGGGGGGCAGTGAAGCCCCCACTGAATGAGTGAAGGCTTCCAAAAGCGGACCTGAGAGCCAGGTTCCTTCCTGGGTCACAGTCCCAGAGGAATTTTCCCTCTGGCTTCTCCAAGCAGGTTCACTTCTTCACTAAACATTTTTGTCAGCTGCTTTCAGTCTTAATATTTTGGCAGCCAAACAGCAAGCTGTTCTGCAAAAGAGTTGGGAAACGCTAATGATCCGATATTAACAGCCTCTCAGCTCGCCCATGTTCTGGCTCAGAACCCAAGGGTGATAATGGGACTTGGTGTCTCCAGGCCCCTTCCCTGGGCCTCATGCTTTAGAACCCCTCCCCCATGTCAGAAGCACACAGAAACTATATTTATGAAGGAAAGCGTGGGCACCTCTGTCGCTAGGGGTCTGCTGCTAGACTCTGGTAGAGCATGACCCATAACCTCAAACACCCTCACTTGAAATGACACCATTCAGGCCTCAGGACAGCGCTTCTCCACATCTCTTTTCTATGTCCTTGAAACAAAAGGTGATTATGCCTGAACACCAGGATCTGTGGGTTGTTGCTTCTGATGTTGGAGATGGACATTATTTCAGAATGTGTGTTAGCTGGGGAAGGGGGAGGTGATTGACTGGCAGAAGCACTGGGATCAAAGAAAAGACAAACTAATTAAAATGTCAAATCCTTCCTCTCGCACAGCAAGAATGCAATAGATGCTTCCGTAATGCAATCTGTGTCGCATGTCCATTTTCTCGCTTCTCTTCGTGTTCCAATTTGGGATTCTGGAGTTACCCATAATTAGTGTAGTATTCACAACAATTGTACACAGCAGCTAAGGGACATTCTGCAATATTAACCAGTTCATATTACTCTCATGCGTGCGTGTGTGTGTGTGTGTGTGTAACCAGGGCTTCTCAACCAGGGTTAATTCTTTGTTGCAATGTATACATTGGAGGATGTTTAACAGCATCTCTGGCCTCTACCCACTAGATACCAGTAGCAAGTTGGGTCAACCAAAGATGTCTTCAGACATTACCAAATGCCCATGGGGAGCAAAATCACCCCCTGTTGAGAGCCACTGATCTGGACATAATGTACATAAAGAATGATATTGTTTCTTTACACTGGCAACTGCACGACTATTACATATTAGAATTATAGGCATAGTATTTTTTTAGCTTAATTTAGATAATTTTGGCTAAATGTTTTATATTCATTAATTATAATTTGTATTTTACCTTTTAATACAGTAAAATAGAGTAAAAGAATTATTACTTTTTTGAAAACCTATATGAAAATTGTATATTCAAATAATTTACATTTAGTTTGATCTAACTTTATGATGGAAATATGCTGAGATTTTGAAAACTTTGAATAGGGTCACATTTTAAATTTTATTTATTTATTTATAAATTTATTTATTTTATTTATTTATTATTTTTGGCTCCGTTGGGTCTTTGTTGCTGCGTGCGGGCTTTCTCTACTTGCGGCGAGCTGGGGCTACTCCTCTCTGCGGTGCACGGGCTTCTCATTGCAGTGGCTCCTCTTGTTGCGGAGCACGGGCTCTAGGCGCATGGGCTTCAGTAGTTGTGGCTCGCAGGCTCTAGAGCGTAGCCTCAGTAGTTGTGGCGCACGTACTTAGTTGCTCCATGGCATGTGGGTTCTTCCCAGACCAGGGTTCGAACCCATGTCCCCTGCATTGGCAGGCAGATTCTCAACCACTGCACCACCAGGGAAGCCCAGGACCACATTTTTAAAATCCAAATTATTACCATCAATAGAACATACTTGATGTGACTATCTTGATTGTATGACAGTGCAATTAGTGACTTTGTTGAAACGAAAACGTGAAAATAAAATTTATGAAAGAAATATGTACTAATTTATTAATTATGTGTGCTTTTATTACTTACCCCAATATCACTGTCTGAGATGTGTGCAATAATAATTCAAGTCAGTCATTTATGACATTTGGTTAAATTTCAGTCATATAAAAATTATTGCTTTATATATTTTTTTATTTTGTTGTTTTGAAGATATATTTGCCAAAGTAGGAGGCTAGAATATATTTTATTGATCAGTTTTTTCCATTGGTTTATAGCTGTATTTAGTACCCAAACACATAACCCTTGGACCTCCACGTATCTTCTGCCGGGGGTCTGGTACATGTGCATGAAGGACAAGTCTGGTTTCATGCCCTTGACCTGAGGCCTCGGTTTAGAGTCTTAAATGGGACCATGTAGGTGCTACAGCCAGGGGTAAAGAGCAGGAGGTGAGGGGAGGTTGAAGAGAGAGAGAGGAGCTGATCGATCACCCATAGGTCTGAGGCCCTGGGCAAAATAGGCAAAGTTGATTACTCCCTCCTGAGGGCTTCCCTGTCCCATCCCAGACTCCAGGTTCCTCATGCCCTACCCCAGCCAGCGCTCAGCGTCCAACCCCAAAGCACAGCCTGACCCATCTCCTGCTCGTCTATTCATCAAATACTTATGCATCATCTTCTATATTCCAGGCTCTGGGCTGGGCCACGGGGTATAAAATAGTTCTTGCTCTGAGGAAGCTCACCTAGAGAAGGAGAGAGGCCTTCTCAGCACTGCTCTTCTTTCTCCTTCCATTTTCCTTGTTCTTTCCCTAACCATGAACCATATTAAAGAAAATACACATTTAAGAGTCATTGTGTTGCTCTCCCAGGACATGGAAGCAACCTAAGTGCCCATCCACAGATGAATGGATAAAGAAGATGTGGCACATATATACAATGGAACATTACTCAGCCATAAAAAGAAATGAAATTGAGTTATTGGTAGTGAGGTGGGTGGACCTAGAGTCTGTCATACAGAGTGAAGTAAGTCAGAAAGAGAAAAACAAATACCGTACGCTAACGCACATATATGAAATCTAAAAAAAAAAAAAATGGTTCTGAAGAACTTAGAGGCAGGACAGGAATAAAGATGCAGATATAGAGAATGGACCTGAGGACACGGGGAGAGGGAAGGATAAGCTGGGACGAAGTGAGAGAGTGGCATGGACATACATACACTACCAAATGTAAAATAGATAGCTAGTGGGAAGCAGCCACATAGCACAGGGAGATCAGCTCGGTGCTTTGTGACCATGTAGAGGGGTGGGATAGGGAGGGTGGCAGGGAGACACAAGAGGGAGGAGATATGGGGATATATGTATATGTATAGCTGGTTCACTTTGTTATAAAGCAGAAACCAACACAACATTGTAAAGCAGTTATACTCAATAAAGATGTTAAAAAAAAGTCATTGTATTTATTAAGTTCCATGTTCATTTTTTCAGAATCTTGCTTTCTACTGACCTAAGCAACTATTAATTTAATTTAATTAACAGGGATTTATTTATTATTACCTGACAAGCATGAATCTGTCCTCAGAGTATGCAAAAATCCAGAAAAATTTGGTTCCTGGCCTTACGTAGCTCACACACAGTAGAGAGGCAGGCAGGTGAGCAGTGAACTCTCTATACTGCGCTGGGGCCATGCAGAGTTTGCACAGAGTGTAAGGACGACAGAGAAGGAGGAGAAGGGACTGTTTCTGGGGGATCAAGTGAAGCTTCACCACGGGTGCTATTTGAGCTGAGTTGTGCAGGGTATGTGGAACTTTCCAGAGAGCTGCCGAAGAAGGAAGGCAGAGGAGGCAGCTCTGGCAAGTGCACAGCTGAAAGGGACAAACATCTGAGGCGGGGAACCAGGACATGGCACATAGTAGGTGCTCTACAGTTTCCAGTTTCCTTCAGCTGTATCCTAGCAGTGTGACAGGTGGTTTGTTCACCATAGAGCTTAAATTATTTCTAGAGACATAACACCCTAGCCCCAAAGAGCCGTTGTTGCTAGGATTTTCTGGCCCTAAATGTTGAAGCTGTGCCTTTCTAGAGGCGGCTGCCATCACTGCAGACAGAGGGGCGAGGGCAAGGGCAAGAGGCCAGGCTGAGGACAAACTGGCTAATTAGTTAGAAGCAGTAATTGACTGCCTACTCTCCCGGGGTGGCAGGGGGCGGACTGTGGAGATCAAAGAGATGAGGTGGGGGGGGGCAGACTGTGGAGATCAAAGAGATGAGGAGTGTGTGCCTGTGTGGAGGGGCAGGGGCGGGGGGCGGGGTCTGGGGGGAAGGCTGTCGCTCCTGGGTTTGCCGGAGAATTAGAAAACATCACTCTTTTCAAGGAAGAAACACCCTTGCTTGGGAGAAAAACTTGTCTGTGAAATGCAGAAGTGATTTCAGAACTTTGAAAGTTTGCAAACAAACCATCAGCAAGTAAACTCAGGGAGAGAATCCCCAAGGGCTAGAGGGTTGCAGAAGGATGGGAGTGACACAGGTGGGGACGTTAATCCAGGCGCGCCTCCCAGACAAGATGCACACAGACTGGCTAGAAAGAAGGCACAGTGTTCCGGGTAGGAAGAGCACGGTGCAAGTGAGTTAGCAAGGCATGTGTGAAGAAAGCAAGCAGATGTGGCCAGGCGGGGCAGAGAGGGCCACTGTGCAGAAGGGCATGGGGCGAGGCTGAGGATTTTGGTTGTGGGGGAAAAGGCTGGTGGAGAATTAGAGTTGGGAGGAGGCTAAAATGCTAGCCAGGAGGAGCCTTCCTTAGAAATGCTGAGCTGGATACCTCTGAAGATCCACTCCAGTCCTGAGACCTCCCTTGCAGACAGAGTTCCACTCTTTAAAGAACACACCTCACCCTAGCACAACCCAATCCCCAGCCCCAGGGGGTATATCCTGATGAGTTTAAACTAATCTCATCAACACCATTCCCCTTGGTTTAGGGTGAGTCTGTGGTCAGGCCTGACCAGTGAGCCAGGCTGGTGATGTGCTGGGGACTCAGGAAGGCAGACTCACGAACAAACAGTCCATCTTCTTATGCATGACTCTGATGTGTCTGGAAGTGAGATGTGGAACCACCATCTTGTTACCAGCCTGAGAATGAAGCCAATGCAGAGAGCACAGAGCAGAGGAGCTGGAGGCCCTGCACGGCAGCACCGTCGCCCTCAGGATTTCTTACTATGTGAGACGATAGATCCGCCTATATATCTGTCTATATCTATTTATAATTTCCCACCCAATAGAGATGGGAAAGAAGGATTCTAGAAAAAGGAACCCATCAAGGAAGCATGATATATGCAAGCAACTAGGAGTATTTCCGTATGATTAATGCATGAAGTTCAGGACGCCATGTGGCTAGAGATGGGACCAGAGCTGTAGGTAAGGGCTAGGTCTCAGGGGGACTTGTACACTTTTGTCGGGGAACCCAATCTTTGGGCTATTTGGGATGCTTCGATGAGAGGGTTGAGTTACCCTGAATAAAAAGTCTAGGGCTCCCCTGGTGGCGCAGTGGTTGAGAGTCCGCCTGCCAATGCAGGGGACACGGGTTCGTGCCCCGGTCCGGGAAGATCCCACATGACGCGGAGTGGCTAAGGCCCGTGAGCCATGGCCGCTGAGCCTGCGCGTCCGGAGCCTGTGCTCCGCAACGAGAGAGGCCACAACAGCGAGAGGACCGCGTACCGCAAAAAAAAAAAAAAAAAGTCGGCAAGACATAGGATTGCTGAAGGGGGAATAACTAGCCTAGTGTAGATGGGAGTCAGCACTGCACAGAGATTCAGGGCAAGGGGTTCGGTGACAGACTGGCCAAGGTTTGAATCACAGTTCTACCCCTTATGAGTGATGTGCTTCAAATGAACTCTGAGCCTCGGTTTTTCGAGAGATGGTGGGTCCCACCCCTCAGGGGGGTTGCCGAGCATAAGCAAGCTCTCCCTCCGATGACCCACACACCTCTGATTGTTCCACAGATGCTCACTGGGCACCTGCAAGGTGCCAGATGCTGTGCTGGGGATGAGTAGGACATCATAAAGGGTCACTTCTGCCATTATGGTCAGCAAAGAGGCCAAGACAGGAGAAGGCAAATGTCAATGTAATAGACAAAGTGCTAGGTGGAGGCACACACAGGCCCAGGAAGAGTAGGTTTTTAAAAATGCAATGAACAAAATGTCCAATGATTCTAAAAGCTCAGCAAGTTGGTGACTCAGTTGCAGGATCGGGGGGAGCCCCCCTCTGCCTGTCCTCCACCACTCACCACACACCAATTCTTTCTTTACCCCAAGACCCATGGCTGCCACACTCCTCAGCTCTGCCAAGGGACCAATGGGAGGGAAGCACCCCCAGTCTTCCTCCAGGGCCCATTTATTGGTCCACTGTAAGGGACACTTCTCAGGGAGAGTTTTGCAGCCTACCTCTGAGGAAGGCCTGGCATCTTTCCCAGGTCCTGTGGCCTCCTGTCCTCTTGCAGCCCTGATCACAAACTTCAGGAGAGCATTTCTGTGGAGCACCCTCACACCTCTGCTAAAAGCGACACCAAGCCCGAGCCTAATCAAACTCCATCTGAAACAAATCCTTTCTTGGATGGGAATTGGGCCAGGATTAATTCTTCCTGCTCAGCCCCAAACCATAACCATTTGTAAAGGATTCTAGAGGCTTCTCTGAAGCATCATTATCCCAGAACTCTGCAGTTCCATGACTCCATTCATCAGACAGTCTACAAGTCTGTCACACCCACAGTCGTTGAAATTAGCTCATTATTCTGATACTCCAGCTTCAAAGCTGCCACAAGATTCAGTGACCCTCTTAAGGAATCCCAGAAGTCCCCTTCCCCAGCATTCAAAGCCATTCCTCACCCTCACCTGGGAAAGCACAGGAGGGTGATATTAAACACTGAACCATAAAAATTTCTATAGGAGTATAACACGTGTACAGAAAAGTGTCCACGTCATCATGGCACAGCTCAATAAATTATCACAATATGACTATCCATGTGACCACCACCCAAGGTAAGAAACAGACTATCTCTGGCCCCATAGAAGCCTCCCTCATGCCCTTCTCTATCATCAGCTCTATTCTCCTCCTCAAACGTAACATCTATCCTGACTTCTAACACCATAGAAGTTTTTAAACCAGAGAAGCAATGAAGGTTTATGCAGGGAGGAAATACAATCATATTTGTCCTCTGGAAAGCACTTCCTGTCTTGGAAGAGGACAAGTCTGCAGGCAGGGAGGTGAGTTTGGAGTCTGTTGCAGAGATGGTGACAGCTGGGACCAGAAAAGGGGCAGAGGATGGGAGGGAAGAAGGAAGGAGGGGAGGAAGGAAGGAAGGAAGGAAGGAATGGAGGGAGGGAGGGAGGAAGGGAGGGAGGAAGGAAGGGAGGGAGAGAGGAAGGAAGGGAGGGAGGGAGGAAGGAATGGAGGGAGGGAGGAAGGAATGGAGGGAGGAAGGAAGGAAGGAAAGGAGAAAGGAAGGGGAGAAGGAAGGAGGGGAAGGAAGGAAGGAAGGAAGGAAGGAAGGAAGGAAGGAAGGAAGGAAGGAAGGGAGGGAGGGAGGAAGGAAGGAAGGGAGGAAGGAAGGGAGGAAGGGAGGAAGGGAGGAAGGGAGGAAGGGAGGGAGGAAGGAAGGAAGAAGAAGGAAAGGAGAAAGGAAGGAGAGAAGGAAGAAAGGAGAGAAATGGAAATGGGAGTCTATGAGACCAGCTTCCTGCCAACTTGTCCACTCTGTTGTGTTTTTTGTGCAAATTGATTAAATGGCCTTAAAACTTCCTGCCTCCAACCCTAGACGTCTTTTACTTGAACCAGTCACCCGGAAAGCTAGCATCCTGCTGATGCTTAATTCACTCAAGGAAAGATTAGAAAATCCTGGTGACCAAGCTTTGAGAAGTTGCTCGTAAAGTTCAGCAGGAGCCTGCAGTCCTCAGAGACTTCTATTTTTATCAAAAACACACACAGAGAAGTGGAGAATTTTCCAATGAATTAGACATGAGATTGATCTTTTTATACAAAAGAAGAGAGAAAAGCAACAGTGATGCTGAGTTTGAATGACCGCCCCACCCCCCAATTTCCTGAAGCTGCCTCAGCTCATAGCTTAAGTCACACTTGAGCTCTGACCTTAGCCCAGGCACAGACCACAGCAGGGGCTGATGGCCAGAGATGCCCTGTGGTTTCACCAAGACAATGAACTTAGTACACACCGCCCAGACAGGGCCTGCTTCCACCCAGAGAGGAGCTGGTCAAAATTGTTCCCCCCAGTCCCAGCTGAATAACAAAAATGACTTACACTGTGAGTGACAATTTATGTTGAGGAGGCTTTAAATTCGACATGCTCAGACAGGGTTCGGTGATCCACCTGGGCACACAGTTGGCAAGGCAGACCCCTGAAGTCAATGATGATTTCCAACCCTTGTTCTACATCCACCAAGCTGGGGTCTTCCTCAACAGTGCAGTGTCAGCTACTGATACCTAACACCCTTTCTTTGGTTGGGCTCAATCAAGGTCTCCGTGTTTCCTCTTATGAGCTTTGCATGGGCCAGATCTGTGGTTGTTCAGTGGTGCTCTGTGGAACACCATGGATTGTGTGAAGGAGGTTCAAGGGCTCCTGAGCAGACAATACTCTGAAACTGCTACAAACTTCAAATAGAGAAGCTCCACAAGACAACATAGTCATCTTTCATAAAATTTTGTCAGACAGGCTTAGCTCTGTCTTCTTGGCCATAGAAAGATGACTAAAAAACAAATTTACATATGGTTTGCCAGGTAAGAGAAGATATACCCTCAAAAGTCTTTGTCCTTCAAAGGGCTGGACAGGGATGACAAACTCAAATGTTAACGAAGTCAGGCAGGTAAGTGAATGAGTAAAGAAGGCTGCTGGGAGACAAGAGGGAGCAGTAGGGTCTTTGACAAAATGAACGATGCATTCTTCTCACCTTCAGCCGACGGTTGCCATGTGAAAATGCAGGCCTAATGTTGCCAGACCATCTAAGGCTTCAGGAGAAGACAGGTATCATAATTGTCTGTGAATATCCTGATTTTTAAATATTGGCACTTTATTCAAATTTTTTAAAAACTAGAAACATTTGTAGTCAAATTCATGCACAGTCTGAGGGCCACGGACTTCTGGTTTAGGTCCACTGAGTGAATTAACCCAGAATATTGGAAAAGAGAAGGGTTTTGAAGGCTTCAGAATTCAGGGACTGAAAAGGGAAAACCTGATCCAGGAAAGCCTGGTTGGAGACATAGGAACTAGGAAGACAGGCAGAGTGGCAGGTTCCGGAGTGATAGGGACCTGAGCCAATGCAGAGCACACATCTTGAGGAGGCAAGATCTTGGGACAAGTGTCGGGCAGGGCACCAGTGCCGGAGCCAAGAGGGTCTCAGGAAGACCCCACTGCTGAGCATGGCCCTGGGGTGGTGGGGCTACCAGCAGGGCCACTCACCACTGCATGCACCCAGAGGGCCTGGGCAAGGAGCGGTGTCAGCATCAACCAGGAGGGACCAAGGCCTTCGCTTATTTTCTGTGCCAGGGTCTGACCCAGGAGAGGAGGAAAGAATCCCAGAACATTAGCAGTGGACTTCCTTGAGCCAGAGTTAATTTTATTAAGGAAATAAAGGAATGTGTCATTTCTTTCAACCCCAAAGCTCTAGAAGAGTGGTTCTTAAAATATAGGTTATGGACCCCCTGAGGGTTTCTGAGACCTTTTCAGAAGGTCTTTGAAGTCAAAACTATTTTCCTTTTTTTTTTTTTTTTTTGCGGTACACGGGCCTCTCACTGCTGTGGCCTCTCCCGTTGTGGAGCACAGGCTCCGGATGCACAGGCTCAGCGACCATGGCTCACGGACCCAGCCGCTCCGCGGCATGTGGGATCCTCCCGGACCGGGGCACGAACCCATGTCCCCTGCATCGGCAGGCGGACACTCAACCACTGCGCCACCAGGGAAGCCCCAAAAGTATTTTCAGAATCATACCGAGATGTCCTTTACTTGTGTCACTGTGGTCAGGTGTACTGATAGAGAAAAGAGGCTGTGGGTGAAACTGCTGGCCCCTCCCCATGAGTCAAGGCAACACGATGTCCTAGCAGTCATTGTGTTCTGCACTGTCACACACGTGCAGGAAAACAATGGCCAGTCTCACTAAAGAATGTTTTTGATGAAGCAGTAAAAATTACTCAGTTTATTAATCTTGACCCTGAGTTCATGTATTTCCATATTCTGTGTGACAAACTGAGAATTATGCATAAAAGCAGTTCTGCTGTATTCCAAAGTATGATGGACGAAGAAAAGTGCTTGAAGAAAAGCATTATGTAATGGGTTTGAGTTGTGAGCTGAACTAGCCTTTTCAAAAAAGTGGAGCACCATTTTTACTTCAAAGAAGCAGTGATAGACACAATGCGGTTATTCAGAATGGGGTGTTTGGCAGAAACTTTCTAAAATGAACAAAGTGAGCCGGTCACGTCAAAGATATCAACTGACAGCATATGTTGCCAATGGTAGAATTTGAGCTTTTAAACAAAAATTTTTAATTTTTGGAAAACTTTGCATCCGCACCTGTAAGCTTGACAGCCTCCCCCAATTCTAAGACTTTTCTGATGAGACTGGTCAAATTAATGAATGGGATTTTTTGGATATCATCTAAGGAAATGTGTCAACATTTAGGTGATCTACATAACTCTTTGAACCAATATTTTCCAAGTGACCAATTCATGATGCAGCAAAAAGATCCATGCTTGGTAAAAGATCCACTCATAGTGCAAGACAGACCGATGGATTTTAATGTAACAAAGAACGAAAAACTCATTGATTTTCAGATTCCATGTTGCAACTTGTCTTTAAATAACTGCTACTTGTTGAGTGGGTGTGACATCAAAGAACATCCATAATAATCTGAAAAGGCTATTAATATACTCCTCCCTTTTCCAGCTATACATGTATGGAGACCAGATTTTCTTCATATATTTCAACCAGAACAACGTATCCCAACAGATTGAATGCGATAAGCCAGATATTAAAGAGGGCTGCAAAAATGTAAAACGGTGCCACTCATCTCACTTGATATGTTTTGGTCTGGAAAATATCACCATTTAAAATAAAAATATGAATTTATATTAACATTTAATGGGTTATTTTCTTACAATGAATTACTAAGTACATATTTTTTAATCCCTAGTTTTAACTTTGTGAATAATAAATAACTATTACCCATATTAATAACTCTGTGGGGTCCTCAGTAATTTTTAAGAGTGTAAAAGGGTCATGTGACAGTGAATTTTGAGAACTACTTTAATCTAGAACGAGTCATACATGCCTTACTCTGATTCTCTAGAGAGCCCAGAAAGATCACAGCCATTAAAAGCCACTAATTCTACTGTAAGGGGGCTACAGTAGAGGTTATGATGTACAACTGAAAATTCACTTTCATGTATATGATACCAGTTTATCCTCAAGCCCTCTCTGGGAGGGCAGCAGGATCTACCTTTCCCAGATGAGGAACTGAGACTGTGACAGGTATAATACCTGGTCCCAGACCAACTCCCAGGCAAATCAGTCAGGATGTGGACGCAGGTCCTCTGACTCTAAGCCCAAAGCTCTTTCTGCTCCTGTGAACCTTACCTCTGTGCCCAGATGACCCTTGACCTCTGTCTCTTCCTTGCCGATCGTTCCCCTTGTTTGGTCTCATGGGCAGTGTGAGCCTGTCTTAAAAGAGGAACTGAAATTCTTTTTCCACTTGAAACATTCTGTAATTGACCATGGCAGCTCTACCTCCAGCCTGCAGTCCTCTATGCCACGTGACCCATCTGTCCCCCATAATGACTATCTGTGACTGAGGGACCAGGGTGGTCACTTGACCCAGAGGTAGAGACCATCTATAGCTGTTCCAGACCATTCAGCTTCTCTACTTCAGTAATTTGATTTGAGAGACACAGAGAGTGCTGTCAGATTGATGGAGAGTCCTGAAGCTGAAAGTTCAGGCTGACTTGGGGATTGAGGTGGCTATTTGGGGGCCACGTGAAAGATGACGAAATAGAGGAAACTGGAGACGGGAGGAAAAAGAAAAAGAGAGAGAGCAAAGAAAAAGAAATGGCCGTTGGGAGGCAGACAAGGGGGCCTCAGGTCCTTATCCTGCAATCCCCATGATATCTGACTGCTTCCTTTCTGTTCTCCAACACCCCTGAGATGACCCATGCCACCCCACAGCCACCTCTCTCACCCCACCTTCTAGAGCGACCACTTCCCAGCTCCTTGCAACTCCAAGGGCCTTGGGACCTCACCAAGGCTCACTTTGTCCTTTAGTCCTCTGGCAACCCTGGAGGGACATGTATGTGCTCTCTGGTTTGCAGTTCCTCCAGGGAACTACAGCAGTGACAGGGGGCCACACGATGGCGTTTTTACTGGTGCACAATCCTTTTGCTTTGGGGCAGACAGATCAGATCCGAACCCAAAGGGTGGTTTGGGAGGCCTGGGATGGTCTTCTCCACATTTGAGTACAAAGCCCTTTTTCCTTTCCCTTGGTAGCCATGGTTTTCACTTCATTCCAAGTTAAGATGCAGTGATCGAACACACCCTCAAATCTAGTAACATCACTTTAAATTGGATTGAGGATCAGATGGATGGATTGCATTTCATGGGACTCATTTGGTTAACAAGAGCTCTTCTCCAGCTCTGAACAGGAATTTCTCTTTCCCATGTTCATCTGAAGCTTTAAACGCCCCCTCATGAAACACCAAGCACTAAGGAATGCTGACTTTGGGAACATGCTGGACAGAAGGGCTAACCTGCCGTGGCCTGCTGAAAGGAAAGGCGGGTGTCTCCTGTCCTCTCGCCACATGCCAAGTGTGCCCTGTTAGAGTCCTGACCAGGTGTGGTTGTTTTCACCATCACCTCTCCATCCCCACTTCCTGGGGCTGCTCTGGCAACCCTCTGTCTAGATGGCAGACCCTATGCATGCGTGTTTCCCTGTGCTGGTTCCCTTGTCCTCTTCTTCTGGAGTCTCACAACAAGGGTCATGGGAAGTGAACTATGACCAGAGCCTGTAGTCCGGCAACTCGTTGGTAAAGAGGACATTGTCATACCCAGCTGGCAGGGGAGTGAATTGATTCAACCTTTCTGAAGGGCAGTTTGGCAACATATATCATGAGCTTTAAAGTGGTTCATACTTTTTGACACAGTAATGTTTTTTTGTTTTTTTGGGTTTTTTTTTGCGGTACACGGACCTGTCACTGTTGTGGCCTCTCCCGTTGCGGAGCACAGGCTCTGGACGCGCAGGCTCAGCAGCCATGGCTCACGGGCCCAGCTGCTCCGTGGCATGTGGGATCTTCCTGGACCAGGGCACGAACCGGCGTCCCCTGCATCAGCAGGCGGACTCTCAACCACTGCACCACCAGGGAAGCCCAGACACGGTAATTTTTTTAAAGAAATTTTTCCAAAGGTAATAGTATTGCTCTTTAAAGCACATTTATATTAACAGAAGCTCAGAAACAACCTAAAAATGTCCCAAAACAAGGAACTAATTAAAGAAATTGTCAGTACATGTGGCCATTGAAAATCTTACTTCCAAATACTACAGACATGTAAAATTGCTCATGGAAATCTGTAAAGTGAAAAAAGCAGGATACAAAATCCTAATGTATTAAAATAGTATGTATAACATACATAGGATGTATAATATCTATATATGTTATATATAGATATAGAATTTATATTTGTGGCATAAAGAGTATTGTGTGTGTGTGCACGTGTACACGTGTCCGTGACTGAAAGTTAATGCAGTAAATTGGTAATAGTAAATGTGGTTTTATGGGTGAGTTTTTATTTTCTTCATATTTTTATATAGTTTCCTATATTTTCTTGTGATCACATACTGCTTTTATAATTAGGAAATAACAAAGTTAAAATCATTTTTTAAAAAAATCTTAATGCTTGACGTGGGGTCGTGTGACCCTCGGGCAAATGATGCTGCCTTTCTGAGCCTTACTCTCCACTCTGTAAAACAGTAAACAATGTCTATCTTGATTTTCTAGTGGGTGTTGTAAGGATCAAATGCAATTAGACAAAATAAAATGCAGCCTACGAACATAACTTCTGATATGTTTTGCAAAGCAGTCGATCTTTGACAATCTGAGCAGCTGAGAGCCTTCCCATGACACCCGTTTGAAGCAGGATAAAGCCCAGACTTGTGGCTCCAGCCCCAGCCTCTGCCTGACTCTCCCTCCTCCTCTCCAGTTCTTTGGTTCATACTTTCAGCTCCAGCAACAGCAGCTCAGATGCGTAGCTCCCCAAGCACCGTGCTGCTTCTCCCCTCCCCCTCGATCCTGCAGTTCCTTCTGCTCACGCTGCCTTCCCTCATCCCATTCACTTGGCTCCAGTCTTCCTTCTGTATCATCTTAGGCATCCAGGAGGACCTCCCTGTCCCCTCCAAGGTGATTAATCTCCCTGGATGAAAGAGATCCCTCCACCACTGCCCTGCACCATGCTGCACTGGAAGTGCTGTTTAGCTCTGAGCCCCTTCCCAGCTTAACTGCAAACAACTTGAGGGCAGTGACCTTCTCTCTTTGGCTGTTGGGTCCCCGGTGCCCAGCATGGGGTCCAGTCTTAAGAGGTGTTTTAAAATAGGACACTAGGGCTTCCCTGGTGGCGCAGTGGTTGAGAGTCCACCTGCCGATGCAGGGGACACGGGTTCGTGCCCCGGTCTGGGAAGATCCCACATGCCGTGGAGCGGCTGGGCCCGTGAGCCATGGCCGCTGAGCCTGCGCGTCCGGAGCCTGTGCTCCACAACGGGAGAGGCCACAACAGTGAGAGGCCTGCGTACTGCAAAAAAAACCCCAACTCTACAGAGGTTTATACTAAATATGTCCTTAATTCATAAATATGTTGGAACAATAAAAAAAATAGGACACTAAAGCTTTGTATTTTTTGAATTAAAAAATCTGCAACTTCAACAAACGCTGCTCCCCACTCAGGGCCACTGCATACGGTTTTATAGGTTGTATACTGTGCAAAGGTGCCTGGCTGAGAAGGCAAGTTGGGGCCAAAGTCCAACCACAGTTGACTTGGCCAGCCGTGTGCACTGGCCCACGTTTGCATCGGCCCAGAGCCATGGGAGACTCTGACTTTGCACAGACTCCATTGTCCCACCAAGTGGTGGCTGTGAAACTATACCCACCCAGAATTGTATTAGGCTAGTGTATTTGGCTATACCCGTCTAACTCCTGCAGAGGCTGTGTATGGCTCAGCCAAAAGGCAGAAAAGAGGTGACCCACAGGGACAGCGATATCCTCACAGATCAATACTAACCAATGCAAAGTTCACTGTTTTGGAGGAAATAGCATTTTTATAGAAAAAAAATGATTAAACTTCACGTGTTAACATGAAAACATTTACAATCTTCTAACTCATTATTTACAATCTTCCTTACAGCCAGCTCTGTCCAATAGAACTTTCTGTGATGATGGAAATGTTCTGTGCTGTCCAGTATAGTAGCCACTAGTCACATGGGGTTATTGCACACTTGAAATATGGCTAGGATGACTGAGAAAGTGAATTTTTAATTTTTATTTAATTTTAATTAATTTAAATAGTCACAAGTGGTAAGTAGCTACTATATTGGACAGTGAGGGTAAAAACAAAGTGTTCTTAAATTTTAATGTGCATAGTAATTTCCTGGATACTTGTCCAAAAAATAGAATCCCAGGCTCTTTGCAAGGGAATCTGATTTAGTGGTTTGGGACTAAGGAATTTCATTTTTAACCAGAACTCCAAGAGCTTTTTATACAGGTTGGCATTTGGACCACATTTAGGGAGTTGCAGTTCAATGGGTGTTAGGGTATCTTGGAGTTGTCGGTCTTAGGCCTTTTTAAAAATTTAGAATGTTTTTGTTCCTAAGCTAGAACTTGCTGTGTTAACTCTCACCCTATTGAACTTCTGGAATAAAAGAAACACTTCCTAGAGATAGATTTTCTGGCTTTGCTGATTTCTCCTTAGAAGATCACATAATTGTCCATGTCAATTTGCTCTGCTGTAAAGAAAATGAAATTCTGTCCGTGGCAACACTGGGTGCCCAAAGTAACCACCTGAGACCATTTCTTCCTACCTCTTCTTTCTTCCTGCCCCCGACTGACCCCAACCCCAGTACCAGCGTCTCTACTCCCACCTCCTTCCCATCCCCTGGGACCTCCCATAGAGGCAGCATGCTCTGGGTCCTGGCCTTGGTCAAGAAATCCCTCATCTGAGTGATTGGAGGAAATGTCTCCTGCTCTTCCAGAGTAGGTCCTGGACAGTCATCGCTAAGTTTAGCTGGAGCCAGGGATGTGGCAAGAATGAGTGATGCTAACACTCCGCCTACCCAAATTCTCCCAAGTGACCCAGAGCCTCCCAGTTTGGGAGTGTATTTGTTTATGCCCCAAATACAATGATCCCGAGCAAGCCCTTCACTTGCCCATGCAGAATTTAGCTCCTTTCAAGAGGCACTTGGTAAATTCTAGGAGAGGCTCTTGTTGGGCCGCAGGCCAGGCTACCAGCTGCAGCAACCACTTGGGGCTGCCCTGCGTGATCTCTTTCTCTGGCTTCCACTCACCCGTTAAGCTGTTAGAAGAAGCTTTCCAAGACCACCATCCTCAGCATGGCGCTGGGTTCTATGCAGCAGAAGGAGAATGGCCGCTTTCCTCTCCCAGGCCACACTTTGTCACCTGGGTCCTAAGCATCCCAGTTTGTGCCCAGAATCTTACAGAGTCTTCCATGAAAATAATTCCATCAGTTTCAAATCCTTATCCCTGTAGGCCAAGGGGGCAGCTGGAAGACAGATCTCTAAAACCTCCGCCTCCTTCCTCGCTCAGCTACAAAGTCTACACCCCATGCATAGGAATGGGTGCAAATAGATAGAGGGGGATAATAACATGCAATGACTAAGTTCTAGCTCAGCCAAAGTTGCCCCTTGATACGCATTATGAAAAATGATCCAGTTTAATAAACGAAAGAGTAGGACGCTGGCCTTCTCCCTGTGGCTCTAAATCAAAGGGGTACACTATGCCCAGAATAGAGTCAGAGATGCTGCAGCCTGGATGGTGGGGAGGGGAGAGTGGTGAGAAGCAAGTCCGAAAGGGTTCTTCTTATGAATACAAAATTTGCCGCTCTTGGAGAGCACCACCTCTTTGCTCTTTCTTTCCCTTTGCTCCGCTGGAAAGCACAGTTCATGGACTCGGGCTTTCCACTGAGTCAGCCCACTTTCAATAGACTCCAAGGAAGAAGAGTTAACATCTGCTGTGAGGCCCTCAGGGCAGCTAGGCATGGGAAACTCTCTCTGAGGCTTCTCCAGCAAAGTCTATTCAGTTCACGTTTCCTCTCAAACTAGTACTAAGTGGAAAAGCTAGCACCAGCGGGCCTGCCATTACCCGGACTCAGGGCTTGGCTGTCACTGCAGCCTAACCACATTCCAGCAGATGGAAAGTTAATGGCAACAACGAAATTAATTTTGTTGGGATGACTTGGAGAGCTAATTTTCCTGTCCTTGCATAATCTGGTCCTGCTGACCCCGGGAGCAGCCTGCCAGCCAGCTGCCGTCACCGAACACGGAGTACGCGCTCCCTGGCACCTTGGCTGCGGTTCCTTTCCAACTGAGCTGTGGAGCTGCCACACACACGACTTGGTGAGCGATCTCTGGCTGCCATTCAGGGGAAGACAGATGGCCGAGAAACGATCTTCTGGAGTTTCCTGACCAGATTTCTCTCCTGTATATCATGAAGCAAACCACGGCTTTAAGATCCATTCGCGGAGTAGCAGGCAGCTGCAGTCTCTTACTGGAACCCTGCTTGGTTGGGAGAAATCTGAGCACTATAGGATTGAGCAGGGCTTGCGGATCAAGTGGTCCATTTTCATTTTCTGGAACATGGGTAGGGAGGGGGGCAGACTTGGGCTATTCGTAGCTGGTATCAAACCAAGGAGGCAGCCAAGAAGAGGGAGATCACGTAAGACTGTGAAAATGGCACTGGGGTGGGAAAAGGCTGCCCCGTCACACCACAGGGAGACAAAGAGGGGGCCCTGCCATCGCCTGCCACCCCACCCAGGGCCAGCCTCGGCATTTTACATGAGACCTTGGCCGTTTCATCAATGAGGAGATTTTTTTTTTTCTCTTCATGGACTAAGTGCTCTTCCTGGAGATCATCTCTGCTCGTGTGGCTTCAGTGACCCTCCGTGCGTTGACAACTCACAACCGAGCTCTGTCACCCTTCTCAGTCCCCAGTGTATTTACACAATTGCCCAGAGAACTTCTTTGGCCTCAAACTCAGCACAAACTCCCCATCTTTCCCCGTGCCACCCCTGTGACCATCGCCTATCTCTGGGACTAGCACCACCACCCACCAGAGGCCAAGGCAGAAGCCAGGAGACCACCCTGGGTCCCTCCCTCTTCCCTTGACCTACCATATCCCACAATCACCAGATCCAGTTGTTTACCTGTGAAATAGCTCTGGGCGCCGTCCATGGTTCGCCATCCCCCGGCCACTGCCCTGGTCCAGACCACCTCACTGCCACAACCCTCTCCTAATGGATCACCCCCTCCAATCTATTCTGTGCGGCAGCTGAGATCAGAGATCTCAGCCTTCTGATCCTGTTGCTGTCAAGCTTGAAACTCTACTGTTTCCTGAATTTACCTTGGTTGTCCCTTCAAGATTGACTCCTGCTACCTCCTCAGCGTCACCCTGTCCCTCTCCTGGCACACCTCACTCCAGCTGCACTTGACGACTTTAATTACCAGAGTGTGCTTCTCATTTCTTTCTCCAAACCTTTGGAGGCTGTTCCCTCTGTCTGGAATCCTCCTACCCACAAATGCTGATCTCCTATTCACCTACCCTCAGGTCGGCTAGCTGACTCCCACTGGCTCTCTGACTCCAGCTGAGATGCCACTTCCTCTAGGAAGACCTCTGACATCTTTCCGATTGTTGGGGGTAGTCTTTAAGAAGACGTGACCACTGGTTTCACCTGCAGGCTGGACCCCGGCAATTGGAGGCCCCTCCCCACCCTCCCCTGTCCTTAGAACGTACATTGTGCTTGCCTTCCCCGCTCTCAGAAGCTGCCCCAGATCAGCAAGTACATGGGGGAGTTTGATTCAAACCTGGTTCTGTTTGCCTCAAAGCCTGTGGCCTTTCCTTTGCATTCTGATGACACAAGCATTATCATGTGGATTATTTAAAGCGAGGCTGGATGACCTCTAGAGCAATTACAGTAGCTTGGGAATCATTGCAGTGAACTTTTGAGGGTGCTTTGAATCTGACATTTTGAAATCAATGTTGAGTATTCATCTTCCTTCCACTTACTATTCTGGTCTAGAACACAGGTCTCCTGCTGCTCTTTATCTGCAAATTGACTGACATGCATCTTCAAGTTATATTTCTTTCCCCTCAGAGCAACATCTCAGTGATAGTGCAGTTTGCTTCATGGTACAGTCCTGTAATAACATGCCCTGAGAGTTGGGAAGACACTGAGCCATTACCGTACCTTCTTATTAAAGGAAATTGCTTGTATTTCTGTCCCAAGATTGTGTGACTTGTAGTTGATGCAATGTAACCAACTAGTATTACAAAATTCAATCAGCCTGGAAAATGTCAGCAGCGGCCAAGGAAGAGCCTCCTACTCAGCTGCAGTCACTGTAAACGCGACTCATAATATTTGCTCTTACGTAAACTATGGATGGATTATATCATCTACCTCTGCTTTATTCAAATGGTGAATGACGTGCAGCTGGGGAGCACAGAGACTCAGTAAAAACCCTGGATGCCCTCAGAAGTGGGCTGGACTAGTCACTTACTGTAGGATCATTGGCTCCCACAGAGCAGGGGATAAGCACAACGCACCATGGCTCCCCCGTTTCCCTGTGCCCCTCAGTGAGGCCATCCCCTGGCTACAGGCCTGGGCTGTGGTCACAAGAGGTTCCCACCAGGATCCCCTCTGAAGAGGGAGACCTTCATTGGTCTTCCGAATCCTCACCTGCTTAAATGAAAGTTTACTAAAAACATCCCCTCTGGATCTGATTCAAAATAATCTAGCCAAATTGGGATGGAATAGGTTGTAGATGAAATAGATTGGCCATTAAGTTGATCATTATTGAACCTGAGTGATGGCTATCTGGGGGTGTCGTAATGTTCTCTATTCTTTTGTATATTTCTAAAATTTTCCATAATAAAGGTTTTTGTAAATGCTGCATTTGAGTATAATCTGGTCTAATTTTTCTGAGGAATAATTTGGTATTATATATTCAAAATCCTTAAAAAATGTGTAAATCCTGTGACTCAAAAATTCTTCTAGGAATTTATCGTTAGGAAATAATCATGAATGTGTGAAAAGATTTATCTGCTGGAATGTTCTCCACAGTCTTGTTTATAATGTGGGGAAAAAGGAAACAACCTAAATGTTCAACAGTGAAGACTGGTTAAATAAACGATGGCACATATTATGATAGACTATTATGCAGTCATTAAAATAACATTGGGTCTGGGGATGGCTGAGAAGAAACAGTCGTTTCATACAATGTTGGTGGAAACAAATTGAGTAACTTTGGAAGACAAATTTTTATTATCCGTCGTTTTTAAGGTGTACATATACTTTGAGCCAGCAATTACATTTTTAAGAATTCTTTCCCATTAATAGACCGAAAAAAAAATTTATATACTAGGGCGATTGCAGCATTCTTTACAGTAGAAAAAAAATGGAAACAATATAAATATTCAACAAATGAAGACTCTTTGAATAAATAACAGTACATCATACAATGGAATACTTTGCAGGCATTATTTGTATGTAATAATAATTAGAGTTAACATGTTTGAAAGCTTACTGTGGGCTGGGCACTGTTCTAAATGTTTTACACATGTTAATTTATTCAATGTACTGATATGAAAACATCACTGTATCTGTTAGCTATTTCCACATAACAAGCTGCTCCAAAACTCAGTGGCTTAAAGCAATAAGCATTTTTCATTGTTCGTTGACCTTTGGTTGACTCTGTAGTCAGATGGGGGTTGGGGAGACAGCTCTGCTGATCTTGAGCAGGCTCTCACATGTTTGGAGGTCAGCCAGTGTAGACTGGTTTAGAACTGACTTGGCTGGGACAATTAACCTCCACATGGACTTTTATCTTCCAACAGGTTAGCCCAGGTTTGTTCACTTGATAGAATTCCAAAAGAGGAAGTGGAAGCATGCAAGGCTTCTTGAGACTTAGAGTGAGAACTGGTATACCATAACTTCCATCACATCCTGTTGGCCAAATTCAAGGGGTAAGGAAGTATTCCCCCTTTTTTTTTTAATTCTTTTTTTTTTTTTTTGGTATAGTTGATTTACAATGTTGTGTTAGTTTCAGATGTATAGCAAAGTGATTCAGTGTTTTATATATATATTCTTTCTCAGATTCTTTTCCACTACAGGTTATTACAAGATATTGAATATAGTTCCCTGTGCTATACAGTAGGTCCTTGTTGTTTACCTATTTTATATATAGTAGTGTGTATCTGTTAACCCTAAACTCCTAATTTATCCCTCCTCCCTTCCTTTCCCCTTTGGTAACCATCAATTTGTTTTCTATGGCTGTGAATCTATTTCTGTTTTGCAAATAAGTTCATCTGTATTATTTTTTTTTAGATGCCACATATAAGTGATATTATATGATATTTGTCTTTCTCTGTCTAGCTTACTTCACTTAGTAAAATAATCTCTAGGTCCATCCATGTTGCTGCAAATGGCATTATTTCATTCCTTTTTTATGGCTGAGTAATGTTCCATTGTACATATATACCACATCTTCTTTATCCATTCATCTGTCAATGGACACTTAGGCTGTTTCCATGTCTTGGCTATTGTAAATAGTGCTACTATGAACATTGGGGTGCATGTATCTTTTCAAATTAAAGTTTTCATTTTTTCCACATACATGTCCAGGAGTGGGATTGCTGGGTCATATGATCACTCTATTTTTAGTTTTTTATGGAACCTCCATACTGTTCTCCATAGTGGCTGTACCAATTTACACTCCTACCAACAGGGTAGGAGGGTTTCCTTTTCTCCACACCCTCTCCAGCATTTATTATTTGTAGACTTTTTGATGATGGTCATTCTGACTGGTGTGAGGTTTTGATTTGCATTGTGGTTTTGTCTTGCCTTTCTCTAATAATTAGCAATGCTGAGTATCTTTTCATGTGCCTTTTGGCCATCTGTATGTCTTCTTTGAAAAAAGTCTATTTAGGTTTTCTGCCCATTTTTTGATTGTTTATTTTTTTTTATATTGAGTTGTATGAGCTGTTTGTATATTTTGGAAATTAAGCCCTTGTTGGTTGCATTGTCTGCAAATATTTTCTCCCATTCCATAGGTTCTCTTTTTGTTTTGTTGGTGGTTTCCTTTGCTGTGCAAAAGCTCGTAAGTTTGATTAGGTCTCATTTGTTTATTTTTGCTTTTATTTCTTTTGCCTTGGGAAACATAAGAAAACATAGCTACAATTTATGTCAGGGAATGTTTTGCCTATGTTCCCTTCTAGGATTTTTATGGTGTCACGTCTTATATTTAAGTCCTTTAAGCCATTTGAGTTTATTTTTGTGTAAGGTGTGAGGGAGTTTTCTAACTTCATTGATTTACATTATTCTCCCTCTCTTATGGGAGTAGCTTCAAAGTTATATTGCAAGAAATATGAGAAGGTGGGGAATAATTGGGACCATTTTGGTAATCAATCTACTACATATGTAAGGTGCACAAGTGTGTGTTGTGTGCTCCTATTTGTCCAATAAAAGATAAAACATGAAACATATTATCTCACACACACATGCACACAAACACGTGTGTAAGTGGAAAGTTTCTGTCAGGTGCACAAAGTTACTGTTCACTATGTGTACCTTGATGAAAGGAACTGGGGTACGTGTGGAATGAGAGAAGGACTTTCTTTTTATTGAAAACTCATAAAGTTTGGATTGTTTTACCATATGAATAATTAACTTCATAATTAAAAAGGCTAGTTAGCAAAATTAAAATGTCCCAAAAAAGGAAATAAAAATACATATAACTTAATGAAAAATAAAATATAACATGTCAAAATTTGTGGGATGCATCTAAAGCAGTGCCAAGAGGGAAGTTTATACCATTAAATGCTTACATTAGAAAAGAAAAGGTCTCAAATCAAAATTTTAAAAAAGAAAAAATGGGGGCTTCCCTGGTGGCGCAGTGGTTGAGGGTAAAACAGAGGACAAAACTAGAATCTGCCTGCCAATGCAAGGGACACGGGTTCGAGCCCTGGTCTGGGAAGATCCCACATGCCACGGAGCAACTAGGCCCGTGAGCCACAACTACTGAGCCTGCACGTCTGGAGCCTGTGCTCTGCAACAAGAGAGGCCACGATAGTGAGAGGCCCGCGCACCGCGATGAAGAGTGGCCCCCACTTACCGCAACTGGAGAAAGCCCTTGCACAGAAACGAAGAACCAAAACAGCTAAAAATAAATAAATAAATAATTAATTAATTAAAAATGAATATCTGAAAAAAAATTGTATTATATAAGAACATTTAAAATATGAAAATGGTCTTAAAATATTTAAAATGAAAATATGCAGATTACAAGCAGTATAAATTATGATATATAAATATGAACATAAAAAAGGTTGGGATGATGCATGCCAAAATATTAGATCATGAGGTGATTTTAAAATTTTCTTCCTTATAATTATCTATATTTTCTATAATTTACATTTATTATTTTTTTCAATCAGAAATGAAGGTCCTATAAATACAGGAAGCTAAATCCCAAGGATCTCAGGAACAGTTTCAGTCCTCACATTCTAGGATATTCTTTCCATAGGCTTCAGAATAGCAAGGCATGGACTATAATTTCTACCATAGTTTGACTAGCCATGGGAAATGTGTATCCAATTTCAGGTCCAAATTTTAGTCATTCTCTCCTGTCCTCCTAACAACAGTAAAGGAGAGTGGAATTATTAGGCTCATTTAACAGATGAGGAGACAGAGACGCAGCTCAGGGCTGAACT
Organism: Phocoena phocoena; assembly: GCF_963924675.1. NCBI lineage: Eukaryota > Metazoa > Chordata > Mammalia > Artiodactyla > Phocoenidae > Phocoena > Phocoena phocoena. The sequence goes on from NC_089219.1 coordinate 100,994,544, forward strand.
CAGATTGTCTCACTCTGTAGTCTACGTTCATGAGCAGCAAACACTGGTCCCTCCCCCTGGGGAAGACTGAGGCAGGGCTTAGACCTAGCTGCCCTGATTTCCAGTCTTTTTTAGTGTTTGGGTTGTCCATTGGAAGTTGTCACATTCTGGGGATATAGCCGTGAACAAGACCAACAAAGTCCTTACTTCATGGAACTTACATTCTAATGAGGGAGATAGATATTAAGCAATACAGTGATTAAATTCTTCATTATAATTGTGCTAAGTGCTACAAGGGAAAAGTATAGGCTCCAAGAATGCATATGACAGAAAGAACTGGCTTGGCCTGGTGGATCCAGGCAGACTTCTCCGGGGCAGTGATGTTGAAGTGGAAATCAGGTCATATCAACACTTGTGCTAAACCCAGAATGTCGTGCATCTTGGGCAATGATACAATTTTGAATGAACACACTTTCAGATATCATGGTGCGGTAGAGAAAGGAACAGTTCTAGTTTTGTCCTCTGTTTTACCCTCTGCTAGTTCTGACTGTGGACAAGGCATTTGCATCTCTGAGTCCCTATTTTCTCATGAGTAAAAATGAAAAGTTAGATTAGCCAGTGATTTGCAACCTCTTTTATTTTGTTTATATATTTTTAGCACAGAATCTGAAACATATCAGAGCTGAGCTGTTATAAAATGTGTTGGCCCTGCCCCTCACCCAGCCCCCTCCTTGATCACTGTGGCGGTCCCCTAACACCCCTTCAGGAACCACTAGGACCTGAAAATCCCAGATTCCTTTCCAGATGTGAAGTTGTATGATATCAACTTGGAGTATCAGGACCTCACACACATTCTCCACCACACATGTGTACAGAGAGCAATGAAGTTGAGGCAGGACAATACCATTGATTCGGCATTCAGCATCCACTCCAACCCCCTTCTAAAGTGCCTTCCTGAACTAAACATGCTGAAAAGCTAAAAACTACATTTTGCAGATTCTTTGCCACCAGCGTTCCCCATGTGACCTAGGTCCACCAAGCCAAGACACCCACATGAGACTTGGAAGGCAAAGTTGAGCAATTGGGTCAGTGGTCATGTGCCATGAGAGGCTGGACCATCCAGCAAGGGTGGCAGCAGAGGGATTGGCTTTTCTGGAGTGGCTGGGAAGATGATTCTATCTTTAGCATCATAGCCTCTGGGTGGTCAGCAATGGCAACAGTGGGTTTCCTCTAGAACAGTCTGGAATTCTGCTTAATCATTTCCCCTGTCTGCACGATCCATGAATTTGTAGCAATCAAGCATGATTTGAGCCAATTCTGGAAATTCTACAAACTAAACAATACCCTGCAACAAATCCCCTTCTGTTTAAATGAGGATGAGTTCTTCTGCCTGAGTACGGTGGCCCAGAAACACCAAAGCAGACGCTTAGGTGGCCCTTATCAACACGCTTGGCCCTTATTCCTCTTGGCTGATTCCCTACTTCCTGCCTCTCTACACTCCTCCTTCAATCCTTCCAAAGAGGACTCACAGAGTCTCACTACACCTACCATGCTAGTTACACGTTTGGAGGCACCAATAGTCCTGAGCATGAATTCCAGCTCTGCCCCTTAGGACAGTACAAACTTAGGCAAATTCCTTAATCTTTCTGTTACAGGTTCCTCATTTGAAGAATGGGGATAATAATGCTGCCAACCACAGATGACTGTAGTGATAATCAGTTGAGATAATGTAAGAGAAGCTCATGGCACAGTGGCTGGCACATGGGAAAGGTTTGATACTTGGTCACTGTCATTGATGTGATTATGCCCTTCGGCTTCGGCACTCCTCCCGTGGCTGACCCGCTCAGTTGCAGCCAGAGCCATCTGCCTGTAAGTTTACACATGACACAAAACAGGAATAGGGGTGTCTCGATTCCAAGTGTCCAGCCTGAAAGATGGGCCTCACCTCTATACCAGTTAGAGTTTGTGGTTACGAGTAACAGAGCTTGACTTTAGCTCTTCGGTTGAAAACAACATTTATTGGAAAGGTACAGAGGACCTCCAGAAGCCATTGGTGATGGGAGAACCAGGATCAGAAAATGAGAAGAAAATCAGCATGTTTGGAGAAACAAGATGACCATCTTTATCAGCCAACTCTCTGCCACAACCGGAAGTGAGATCTAACTGACACTTCCTCTTAGCTCACCCTCTTCAGATGCAAAGTCCCAGGCAGGAACATCTGATTGGGCCAGCACAGGTCACATGCCTGCAGCCAAGGTGCAGGGAGAGGGACCACCTAACTCTTGGCTTTCTGTAGCAGGAAATGGAGCATTGCCTCCCACCAAGAAGATACCCACTGGGTGTGATGGTTAATTTTATGTGTCAACTTGACTGGATCACAAAATGCCCAGATATTTGGCTAAACATTTTTTCTGAATGTGTCTATCAGGATGTTTCTGGATGAAAGTAGCATTTGAGTCAGTGAACTCAGTAAAGCAACTTGCCCTCCCCAGCATGGGTAGACATCATCCAATCCATTGATGGCCTGAATAGAACAAAAAGGGAGAGGAAAGAAGAATTCAGTCCTCCCTGCCTGATTGCTTGAGCTGGGACTTCAGTCTTCTGCCCTCAGCACTCCTAGCTCTCCCTCAGATCATCAGACCTGGGTTGGAATCTGTGCATCCTTGTTCTTAGGCTTTCAGATTCAGACTGAATTACACCACCAGTTCTCCTGGGTCTCCAGCTTACAGACCACAAACTGTGGGACTTCTCAGCCTCTGTAATCACATGAGCCATTTATATATATATGGTTCTGTTTTTCTGGAGGACTCTGACTAATTCACTGGGAAACTCCCCAAACCAGAGAAGGAGGGAATTAGATGATGGACAGTGTATTACTCAGAGTTCTCCAGAGAAACATAATCAATACAATGTCTATGTAAATATATATATGGAAAGAGATTTATTATAAGGAATTGGATCATGTGATTATGGAGGCTGCAAGTCCCAAGAACTGCAGAGTAAGTTGGCAAGCTGGAAACCCAGGGAAGCCAATGGTTTAATTTCCAGTCTGAAAGTCACAGGCTCAAGACCCAGGAAAAGTTGATGTTTCAGTTCAAGAAAAAGTTGATGTCTCAGTTCAAAGGCAGTCTGGCAGGAAGAATTCTCTTAGTCAATAGAGGATCAACCTTTTTTTAAAATTAATTTTTATTGGAGTATAGTTGATTTACAGTGTTGTTAGTTTCTGCTGTACAGCAAAGTGAATCAGTCATACATATACATATATCAACTCTTTTTTAGATTCTTTTCCCATATAGGTCATTACAGAGTACTGAGTAGAGTTCCCTGTGCTATACAGTAGGTTCTTATTAGTTATCTATTTTATATATAGTAGTGTGTATATGTCAATCCCAACCTCCCATTTTATCTCTCCCCCCCTTTCCCCCTTGTTTACCATAAGTTTGTTTTCTACATCTGTGACTCTATTTCTGTTTTGTAAATAGGTTCATTTGTACCATTTTTTTAGATTCCACATAAGCGATATCATATATTTGTCTTTCTCTGTCTGACTTACTTCACTCAGTATGACAATCTCTAGGTCCATCCATGTTGCTGCAAATGGCATTATTTTGTTCTTTTTTATGGCTGAGTGATATTCCATTCTATACATGTACCACATCTTTATCCATTCCTCTGTCAATGGACATTTAGGTTGCTTCCATTGTCCTGGCTATTGAAAGTAGTGCTGCAATGAACATTGGGGTACATGTATCTTTTCAAATTATGGTTTTCTCCAGGTATATGCCCAGCAGTGGGACTGCTGGGTCATATGGTAGCTCTACTTTTAGTCTTTTAAGGAACCTCCATACTGTTCTCCATAGTGGCTGCACCAACTTACATTCCCACCAACAGTGTAGGAGGGCAGCCTTTTTTTTTTCTTAATTCAGTCCTTCAACTGGTTGGATGAGGCCCACCCACATTAGGGAAGGCAGTCTGCTTTATTTATTCTACTGATTCAAGTGTTAATCTTATCCAAAAACAGCCTCACAGAAACACACAGAACTAATGTTTGATCAAATATGTGTGTACCCCATGACACAGTCAAGTTGATACATAAAATTAATCATCACAGATAATGATCCCAATGTCTGTTAGGATTCTTTGAGAGAATAGGAGTGTCTCACTGGAGCTGACAGGTGTGGGGTTCCTTGTGTGGGACACCATCCAGGCCTCCCAGGGGACACAGAACCATGGATGCCAGCAGTGACCTCATGGCTGAAGACAGCTTGAGTCATGGGGAAAACTGTTGTTCTGCAAAGTAGACCCCAGACCGGTGCAGTCTGAGAATCTTAGCTTATGAGAGAAACACACAGTATTTTTTGTCCACAGCAAACTTCTCCTTGGACCAGCTTTCCTTCTTTGGTATGATGTAGAAGAATTAGCAACATTTTCTGTCCTCACCAGTCTGACATCCTGATCAGGCTTTGTTTAATAGCCCTATTTATCATGGAGCGCCTGTCCCAGACTATTTATGTTATTAACACCCATTTGTCCCTATTATGATACATTTCTGCTTGGGAGTCTTGCCATCAGAGGGCCAGTCTCTTTATATGATATGCTGAGTCTTGTCATTCTCTAGACAATTAGTGTTGGTGTCACCTGAAAATACTGATGTGTTAACATATTTCCTCCTTCTCACATTAAACCTTGGGCACAGTGCACCAAAAAAGACCTTCAAAATGCTGTGTTTCTGATCTCATCAGGCTTTTCAGGATACAGCAGTCTCATTTTTGAGCAATTTCTGGGATAATATACCATCTGAGTCTCCTCAAATTAACCAATCACTGCAAACAATGCATTTTCTTTGGTGGCTATTGTCATATACACCTCCCCGTTTTCAGTTAACAAAAGGAAAAAGATGACAATTTTTAGAGGAAAATTTGCCAAATTCCACAAAACTTGTTCAATCATTTGCTCAAATTAAGTAGAAAATCTTATCCTCTAACAGGGACAGTAAGAGCCCGTTTCATGGATTAAATCATTCTCTGCAAAAGAATTTTTCTCCCTAGAGAATGAATAAACTCAATTGAGTGTGAGGTTTTTAAAGCTCTGCTTGAAATTTTAAAGAAAGTTATTTTTGCTACACATATACAATTTTAATTCTCTAAAATGAAACTGATAATTTTTGAAAATGTAAGCTATCAAACCATGCCTTCTTTCTTACGCACCATGGCAGAACTCTTTTGAAGTGCTCCATGTTTTCAAAGGAGACTTTGAATAACTGTTCCAAAGGACCACTTCTGATTAAGTAAGTGGATTAACTAAATTTAACACTTATTCAGACTCTTCCTACCACTGACACTCAACTTTTCTAGATCCTGACCGTATCTAGGTTTTTCTACTCGGATGTCATTTTGACCATTGACCTATTACAATGTCATTGCTAGCAAATGTCCCCCTCATACCCACCTGGACACAAGGAAATGGGTAATAATAAGAGTAAATGTGATAAAATATTCTTGTCTCTGAACCCAACCAATCAAATCCCAAGAGCTTGCCTCCCCATCACACACTTCTCCACACAGGGTCCCGCACCACATTCTGCCTGTCTCAGGACTCGCCCCTGCATTGGTGGCAATTCTTGTCATCCTGCTGGAGGCAGCCTCGTCACCCCTGGGAGGTATCCATGTCCATCCACATCAGTCCTGTGTACCCTGGCCATTCCTCTGGGTCCACAGTCTGGTTCCCCTCTCTTAGCCAAGGGCACAATTCATTTTTCTTTAAGATCCCATCTTGGAAGATTTCACACTCTTGATTTTCTTACAACACCCCAGTGTTTTCATCCTTTTAATGTTATTTGCATTTCCAACATAAAAATGTTGAAAATATTGATAATCATCATCACCATGTAATAAGCCTTTTTTATAAGCTCAGACACACTTTACATGGATTATCTCAATTGAATCTCACAACAGCTCACTACCTTCTTGCTGGCTAAGGTTGTGGCTAGGAACAGACACTTTGGAATCAAGCTGGCAGGGTTCCAATTCCAGCCCCAAGATCTTAGGCAAATTACAAAGCCTCTCTAAGCCTTTCTTTCCTCAACCATACAGTGGGGGTTAGAATAGCCTCTGCCTTGAAGTGCGATTATTAAATGAAATGGTGCGTGTGAAGCACCTAGCAGAGTGCCTAGCACAGAGTAGGTGTTCAATAAGTGGTAACTAATCCAGGGCTCTCCTGGGAGTACCCCCACCTGTGTGATCCACAGATTGCCAAACTCAGCAGCCTCCCATCTGGGGAGCACTGCACCCCTCAGTCTTCCCCCCGCTCCAACCCTCCTCCGACTCCCAGGACTGTTGTAACACTCTGAGTTTCTCCCACTGTGAGATGGATTTCCTTCCTACTCATGAAGATAGAAGGGCAGCCCCTGCCCCTCTGCTCTGCTCATCTGGTGATGAGCCCTGGGCCAGGCTCACAGAATAGGACTCTCTTCTTCTGTGGTCTGAAATTACCCAAAGTCCTTATGAAATTCTTTTCAAATTAAGGTACTTGATTTCACTTGATACCTTCTTTATTCTTAAGAGAATGGAAGTATTTCTTTTCATGCTGGGTTTGGAAATAGCCAGCTCATCCTGGTGCAGGACCCTGTTCCCAACCTGGAAGCTGCCAGCCCTGGGAGGCCTCAGGGTTATGGTCCTTTTGAGCACCAAGCTGCCTAGAGACTGAAGCTATCATGTGTCACTCACTCATAGATATATTCTGCGTTTTCAAATGTACATGCGTAATACAAGATACTTTATAAGCTTTGCTGAATTCACGGTTGCTTTTTATCATGATTGCATATAAAATTTATAATCAGTAGATACTAAAATCACAGCTTTGGTCATGTAAGAGTGTTCAACATGTTTGACATTTAAAAAGGGGGTCTTGGGCTTGCCTGGTGGCGCAGTGGTTGAGTGTCCGCCTGCCGATGCAGGGGACGCGGGTTCGTGCCCCGATCCGGGAGGATCCCACATGCCGCGGAGCGGCTGGGCCTGTGAGCCATGGCCGCTGAGCCTGCGCGTCCGGAGCCTGTGCTCCGCAACGGGAGAGGCCACAACAGTGAGAGGCACGCGTACTGCAAAAAAAAAAAAAAAGGGGGGGTCTTTTTACTTTAAACACTTGGAAACTCCTGACGTCAGAGAAAGTACACTGGAAGGGAAGTCAGGTAAGTTGTCTGACAGTGTGATCCTGCACAAATCACGTCCCCTCCCTAGACTTCAGGATCCTCATCTGTAAAATGATGGGGGCTGGAAGAGATTGTCTCTAAGCCCCAGCACTAAAATTTTGTGAGTCTAAAATCACTCTCTCCTAGCTACATGAAGATGAAGATTTATAAGAATGGCTGACATTTTTAAAGGAAGGGAAGTATATAGATGTGCTCTATACCCACGTAAAACAAGAGCAGGTTAGTATCTGCATAGTTTTTCTAAGTTATTTTTGTTACTTGTACCCCTCCTCTAACATCTTCACTTTTTCCAGCGTCACCGGGGTTCTGAGAGAGTCCGGCCCCTCGACTTCAGCATCCGTATCTGCCTTTCAAGATTTATTAATGTCGGTATTTTCTCAGTGATTATAAGGTGGTGGTTATTGCCTCTCCATTATTTACCCTTTTCGCTTGCTTGGTTTTATTTTTGTTTTCTCTGCCCTCCAAGACCTCGCCTTGAACAGATTGCTTTCTATTACCACAGCCTTAACGCTCTGTTCTGAGCCAATGTCCCCTGTCGCCCTTTTACCATCTTAAATTCATCAGTGGGAGTTGCAATTGCAAACACTCCAACTGTTGCTTAAATATTTGCCCCTTTCTTACAACAGCTTATTTGAAAAGAATGAAATTCTCACTGTTGAGTCATATGTTTATGTGCTCACCATCAGTTGCGCCTTTGTACTCGCTCTGAGCAGAGGGGGCTTTCAGCGCCTTTCCATCACCACTCTCCTACCCTTCACCCACTCCATCCACCTTGGCACCGACCAATCAGAATGCCTCTTTATGTCTGGACAACCAATCAGAAAACGTCCTCATTCCAAGTATTTATTAAGTCTCTGTGAAGGGGGAAAGCCTCTTTCCTAAAAGAAAACTCTGAAGCTTCAGGTTTTCAGCTCAGGAAAGAATATCCATAGGTGGGGAGGACTGTGTGCTGTAAATTTTACCTTCCCTTTGGTGAAAGCAGAGAGGGAAAACTTAAGCCCTCCAAAGTGATAGAGCAATTAAAATTCTTCTGTTTGGAAGACATCCTTGCTGCCATCACCAAGAGGGGAATGGCTGCACCTTTAATACTACGGCTCAATCATGGACCCCCAATTGTTTTTCGTGGATTATTTTAGAACAGCTAAGGCAGACTGGAATTTTCCATTAGACTTTGTTACATACTAAGGGATAATACAAAGGAAATGCCACAAAGAAAATGTCAGAAACATTCTTCAAGTCAAGTGTGCAAAATACAAAGTGCTTTTCCTATCATTGCTGTTTTATAGAGCCTGGCCCATTCCCTATTCTCTCTGAAGTGGTTACTCTCTAACCCCAAGAGTAGACCAACTCTAAATGTCCCTTGTATGAATGTCTTGCTTCCTGGCTTCCAGCCTGCCTCTCTGTTTCTAGGCAAGGCAGCCTCAGGAAGCTAGCAGAGTCTTAACCTTACAACCATCATGATTTCAGCAAACACTTCCAGCCCCCTCATTTCTGTGCTAGACATGGAGCTGTTAAGTATAGTGTGACACCTCTCCTGCCCTCCAGGTTTGTTTTCACTAGTGGGGAAGGCAAACCAGCACACTACCAGTTCCACTGCAGGACTGTAGTGCTGTGATGGGCAATGTACAGAAAACTGCTACCTAAATCAGACTGAGAAGTCCAGGAAGAATTTCTGGAGTCTGTCATGCTTGAGATGAGATGTGAAAGATGAGTAGGATTCGCTAGAGTTTAAAAAGAGACAGAGGAAAAAGAAAGTCATTTCAGGTAGCAGGGACTGCATATACAGAAGCAAGAAGGTGTAAAAGAACATTGCTCTATGGGAAACTGAGTGGCCCTGTTGGATTGAAGCGAAAGGTGTGAAGAAGATTCTCAGGAGAAGAGGCCAGAAAGGGGGTCAGAGGGGGCTGGGTCACGAAAGGATTTGTGTACTAAGTGAAAAAGCATAAACTCTGCCAGGTCCGGGGAGCCACTGAAGAATTTTAAGCAGGGAACTGACATGATCAGATTTGTGATTTTGAAACTCTAGCAGCAATGTTTAGCAAAAGAGAAAAGAAAGAGGGGGAGAGGACAGGATTCAGTCTGGAGCCTATTACAATAATCCAGGTGAGAAATAATGAGGGCTTAGGCTAAGGTAGATGCTACAGAGTTTTGTGACTATTTAGATATGGGAGTGGGCAGAAGAAAAGAAAGAAATAGTCTAGAATACCTCCTGACTCTGTAGTTGAAATAATCAGGTAAATAGTGACAACTAACATAATTGAGTATCTACTATACACCCCATGTCAATTATTTGCATTCTTTCATCCTCCGAGTTTTTATTTATTTATTTAGATTTTATATTGATTTTTTCCCTTTATTTTTTAATTGAAGTATAGTTGATTTACAATGTTGTGTTAGTTTCAGGTGTACAGCAAAGTGATTCAGTTATATACATACATATGTATATTATGTATATACACATGTGTATATATATATATACACATGTGTATATATATATATATATATATATATATATATATATAAATCTATTCTTTTTCAGATTCTTTTCCATTATAGGAAAAGACATTTAGGTTGCTTCCATGTCTTGGTTATTGTAAATAGTGCTGCTATGAACACTGGGATGCATGTGTCTTTTCAAATTAGAGTTTTCTCCGGATATATGCATAGTTCTACAGTTTTTTATCAAGAGCCTACTATGTGCCAGCCATAGTGTTAGACACTGGGGATATAGCAGTGGCGGGGGGATGAAAATCCCCGCCCATATGTAGTATGTGGGAGAGTGGTAAGTAATAGGAAGAGACATGAACAGGAGAGGTGATAGGAACATGAAGAGTGGAGAGAGTTTGAGAGTTTAAATATGGTGGCCAGGGAAGGCCTCACTGGGAAAGTGCTGAGAAACCCTGAGACCCAAGGTGCGTGGTTATCTGGGGTGCGAGCATTCTGAGCAGAGGTCCTGGGGTGAAGTAAACCCAGCACATTCAAGAACCCCTGAAACAGCCAGTGTGGCTGGGTGGAGTGAGGTGGTGGGGGAGGGCAGATCATCTAGGGTCCTGTAGACCATTGTAACAGCTCTAACTTTTACCCTGAGGGAACTGGGAAGCTGTTACATGGTTTTGAGCAGAGGAGTAATGCTATATGACTTGCATTTTGACAGGATCACCGCAGCTACTGTGTTGGAAATAGACTGAAAGAGGGCAGAGCTAGAAGCAAGAGACCAGCTAGGAGGCCACTCCAAAAACACAGGTGACAGATGATAAAAAAATGTCTCAGGCCAGGTGATGGCAGCGGCGACCGCGAGAAGTAGTAACTAATGGAGATATTTTTGAAGGATTGACTAATGTATTAGATGTGGGTGTAAGAGAAAGAGAAGAGGGAAGGAACGACACCAAGAATTTTAGCCGTGGAGGAGCAAGATGGGGGAGGGAAACTAAAAGGTCTCCCTTGTGACAAGTTAATTTTGAGATGCCTATTAGGCATCCAAGCAGAGATTTAAAGAAAGCAATTGAATATATGAGTCTGGAGTTCAGGAGAGAGGTCTGAACTGAAGCTATAAATTTGAGTCATCAGCATAGAGATGGCACTTAAAGCCATGAGCTTGCATGAGATCATCAGTGACTGTAGAGGTACAGGGTAAGGGTCTAGGGTAGGGGAGGTCCTAAGGGAAATCAACAGTCCCTTGCAAGTCACCCACTTTAGGAGAGATCATTATGGGGTCTGAGATTGGGAGGCTGACCTCCTCAGACAGGGGAAGGAAAGATTGCTTCTACTGACACAGGAGGCTTGGCAGAATTTAGAGTCTGAAGTCCTCAAGTTCATCAGAAACTGCCCATGTGTCCCCCTCCCAATTTTCAGAATCCTTCTCTTCCCAATCAATGCCCTAACTTTAACAGAAAAACTTGCAAGATTGTAAATTTTGTGGGGGTTTTTGGTAATAGCTTTTGAAAGATGTATTGGATTGACCAAAAATTGCCTTCGGTTTTTAAGTAAAAATAAAAGACACATTTTTCATTTTCACCAAGAACTTTACTGAGCAACATATTCACCCTTTTGTTCCACTACCTTTTGCCATTTTCCAGACAACTTCATAATTACATCTTCCCAAAACTTTTTATCTTTTTGAGCAAAGAACTGTTCCAGGTGCCTTTTACAGTCTTCCAGGGAATTGAAATTTTTTCCATTAAGAGAATTTTGTAAAGACCGAAATAAATGGAAATCTAAAGTTACAATGTCTGGTGAATACGGTGGATGAATCAGAACTTCCCAGCCAAGCTGTAACAGCTTTTGCCTGGTCATCAAAGAAACATGTGGTCTTGTGTTATCCTGATGGAAGATTATGCATTTTCTGTTGACTAATTCCGGATGCTTTTCATCGAGTGCCACTTGCAGTTGGTCTAACTGGGAGCAGTACTTGTTGGAATTAATTGTTTGGTTTTCCAGAAGGAGCTCATAATAGAGGACTCTCTTCCAATCCCACCATATCCACGACATCACATTCTTTGGATGAGGACCGGCCTTTAGTGTGGTTGGGGATGGTTCATTTCACTTGCCCCATGATCTCTTCTGTTCCACATTGTTGTACAGTATCCACTTTTCATCGCCCGTCACAATTAGATTTAAAAACTGAACATTTGCATTATGTCTAAGTAGAGAATCACATGCGGAAATACAGTCAAGAAGGTTTTTTTTTTGCTTATGTGGAACCCAAACTTCAAAACAATGAACATAACCAAGCCGGTGCAAATGATTTTCAACGCTTGATTTGGATATTTTGAGTATGTCGGCTGTCTCCTGTGAGGTATAACATTGATTGCTCCCAGTTAATGGCTCGATTTGATTGCTATCAAGTTCAACTGGTCTACCTGAGTGTGGAGCATCGTCCAGCGAGAAACCTCCAGCACGAAACTTCACAAACCACTTTTGACACGTTCAATCAGTCACAGCACCTTCTCCATACACTGCAAAAATCTTTTTTTTCTTGTGTTTCGGTTGCATTTTTACCCTTCTTGAAATACTAAAGCATAATATGCTGAAAACGTTGCTTCTTTTCTTCCATCTTCAATATTAAACTGGCTACACAAAAAGTCACCAATTTTGATGTCTTTTTTTAAATGCATGCTGATGTGACAGCTGTCACAGTACAATCTAACAGAACTTTTCAATGAAGTTAAAGACAGCTAATTACCTCTAGAGCCATCGTAAGGAAAAAAACGAATGAACTATTTGGCCAACCCAATAATTCACATACTGTATGATTCACCCCTTTAAAGCATACGATTCAATGGTTTTCAGTACATTCACTGATGCAAATTCTTTTTGCCTTGTAATTCAGCCACCTTCAAGATTAGACCTTGGGTTTGGATTTCAGAAATCTTGGGCTTGAACCCACAGAAGACAAAGTTTCTTTCAGGGCTTTCTGGTTTATCACTTGGATCTGGGCATATAGAGCATTGAGCTCATCATTTTCTTTACCCAAGCTCTCCAGTGCACTTAAGAGCAACCAAATTCTTTACAATTTTTATTTGCACTCTAATCTTCTGTGGCAGCAGCCACTTAATACTCAATGCCTTGTTTTTCCTAGGAGCTTGATTGCAGGTGATTGCAGGTGCTCATGTAAGTTTGCCACTTAAATGCCGTGGACTACCAGTGTCCACTTCACCATTAGCAACAGAGTCTTTAATGCCTTTAAATCTAGTCAGATCAGTCAACCAATTCCATATTCCTATCCTTAGGGGTCTGGTCCCCTGGAACCACTTTTGGCACCAATAACAGTGTTCAGTCAGGGGAACAGAGTGACTGGTGTTATGGGACGAAGGACTTATTATGGGAATAAGACCTTGCACAGTTGTGCAAGGAGCTGGGGAAGTAAAGGCCTGAAAGTGATATTGGCTGATCAGGGGAAGAGTCACTCAATCAATCTGAGAAGCCAGACACGTCCAACCCCTTATGAAGGGAGCCTCGTGGGTAGGTCTAGGGGAAGCTTTGATGCTTCCATGGGTCCAGTCAAGTGTCTTGTGGTGGGCCTGGGGCCACGACTGGTCAGTAGGGCTAGCAGTTGGGGACATGTGCTGGACATGGAGAGGAGGAAGCAAAGGCATGCTGGAAAGTGCTAAGCACCTGTGCACCTGTCCTGATGCAGGACAGGTGCACAGGTGAACTATTATCATATACATATCTTTGTGTAGATGCACATTTTTGTTTCTCTTGAGTAAAATCCTAGGAGTGTAATTTCTGGGCTCTATCTTAAGTTTATATGTAACCTTTGAAGAATTTGCCAAACTGTTTTCCAGTGGCTATGCCATTTTATATTCCCACTGGCATGAAACTTGGTCTTTTCAATTGTTTTGCTTATAGCTCTTCTAGAGGGTATGTAGTGGTATCTCACTGTGGTTTAATTTGCATTTCCATGAGGACTAATGATGTTGAGCTTGCTTTGATGCACTTATTAGCCATCCATATATCTTCTTTAATGAAATGTATATTCAAATCTTTTGCCCCTTTTTAATTTGGATTGTTTTTATTGTTGAGTTTTGAGAGTTTTCTATATATTCTGGATACAAATCTCTTATCAGATATGTTACTTGCAAATATTTTCTCCCAATCTGTGGCTTGTCTTGTCATTTTCTTAATCATGTTTTTGGAAGTGTAAAAAAGTTTTTAATATTGGTGAAGTTCAATTTATCTATTTTTTTCTTTTTATGGATCATAGTTTTTTGTTTGCTCTGTTTTTTGTTATACCTAAGAACTCTTTGCCCAACCCAAGGTCATAACTGTTTCCCCTATATTTTCTTCTAGAAGTTTGATATTCTTAGGTTTTCATATTTATACCTATGGTCTGTTTTTAGTTAATTTGTGTGTGCTTCTCAAACCTTAATGTACAGATTACCTAGGGAATCTTGTTAAATCCATATCATGAAGAAAATAATGCATATTCTGGTTCAGTGAGTCTACTGTGGTACCTGAGAGTCTACATTTTTTAAAACCTCCATCTCTTCCCCTAAAATACTTATGGAAATCCCACTCAGGCAAGTTCTCTTATCTTCCTCCTCATCTTTGGCACAGCTGTTTACCATGCAGATCCACTCAGCTACTCTGAGTTCCTTCTAGTCCCCTCTTACCTCATTGCCCAGATTCTGCAACAGAAGGAAAGACAAAGACAATCCTTCCCCTGCGGAAGGAGGGAGAGGAAAGGCCAAGATGGCCATGACAGAACTCTCATTAGAGGGTGGATTAAGGGAAGAGTCTGTGGATATTCACTTGTCAACATTTTTACTCCTGCCCCATAATACAATAACTGGGGATAAGGGTAAGTAATGTGGTGACAGGAATTTTTTTGAGGAGAAAAAAGTGAGCAAATTTACACACTGAAGGAACAGGGCCAATCTGGAATTTAATAAAGGAATCTGGGATGATTGATGGAGTGAGATCATCTTCCACTGAGGAGATTAGGAAGAGGAAAAGGATGGTCCAGGCTGAAATCTCTGAGCAGCTAAGGGGTGCAAGGAAGACCTTGAAAGAAGCCCTCAGTTCCCCCCATAGAACTAAGGGACAGGGTCATTGAGGAGACAGAGGAAGATGGAAGGGTAGATTTAAGGAAAACAGTGGAATATGGAGTAGTTGCTAAGGAGACGGGAGAAACACTAAGACACATGGAGGATTTCCAGCAGCACTGAGCCCTGGGAGGTTGGAAAGTGTGAATTTGTATGGTGATGCGATTTTCCTTAGCAGAGCTCATTGGTCTGAGTGTAAGTGGCTGGATTGATTCAGGGCTGACTGTTCTGGAGTAGATGGACAGCCATGGGCTACGAAGGTAAAGGGAAATTGTGAGAGAACAACTGAAGTGATGGATCATGGTAAGAAAAGAGGTAGAGCCAAAGGGAGAAAAGAGTTGGGGGCCAAATGAGCAGTTCTGGAACCAGAGGTCACACTGGGGTTGAAAGTGTGTGTTAAGGGAGTGAATGAGCTGCAAGGGTGGGATGCTGTTATCAGAAAGAAAGTTGGGTGTTAAGCTTCAGAACTGGAGCCATTCTAGGTGTTAGATCCAGACCATGGGAATGAAGTAGAGGAAAGATGAGAGTTGTAAAACAATGGCAGAGCAATAGAAGGGTTTGTTCTGTTACAGCATCTGTCTGATTTTGTGCTCTACACTACCCATCAGGTCAGAAAGCTGTGGTCACTGCCCTGAAGGAGCAATTGCAAACCCAAGGGACAGACACAGGAAAGGAGATCTCTGGATAAGTGGACTCCTAGGTGGGTGTACCTGGGAGGTATGGGGAGTAGCTGGATGAAGAGTTAGGTAGGAGAGAGACATGGGACTTTCAGCTTTGCGTAGGGCTGGTCCAGGAGGCATGAATTTTCCATCTACTGTCAATTCTCGTCATAAAAAGATGGGATTACAAAAGGGGAAGGAAAGAAGGGAGCTGACATTTACTGGGGGCCTGGCACTGTGCTAAGGGCTTTATATACAAATACATTATCTTATTTCTCTTCAAATAATCCATTTTACAGATGAGGAATTTGAGTATTTGACAGGGTAAGTAACTTGTCCAAAGATGTACAACTATGAAACCAATGAGCCAGAATCCCAATTGTCCAAGTCTTTTGCATTTTTCCTTTTTGACTGAAGAGCAAAAGCAGAGGGTCTGAGCTGCTAGGAGAGGATTCAGATCCAGCTTCAAACGTGGCCTTTGCAAAGTGCCTTCTCCTTCATTCACCCATCAGCTCATGTCTCAGAGTGGGGCTGGGATCAAAGAAGGACAGTCTGCCAGCTAAAAAGAAATTTCCAAAATTACTCAAGCACCGTAAAGGGAATATATGACTCTGGACAACACTTCCTAAAACTCCTTTCATCTATTTCCCTCACCCACCACAGCCTTCCCTCTCTTCTCTCTTCTAAATTCTTGAGAAAAAATTTCTTCTAAACTCTGCCCCCAGGCCTTTGCTCTTTTTCCTGTGCCCTGGGAGAAACTTGGGCAACACAGCCTCCCTAGTGGACAGGAGAAGGGGAGAGTTTGGAAGCACACATGCATTACTGATAGTTGATGTCTTGTCACGAGAAGCATTCTCCCTGTTTTTGAGAGGAAACGGAGGCATGCAGGGGGCATCCTGCCCATAATCACTGCAGCTGGTTTGAGGGAAATCATCACTGAACTCCACCTTGAACTTTTAGACCACTACCTTGAACTTCTGAAACTGATACCATATAATTTACTGTTTAATTCAGTCTGCTCTGTGTTATTCTTGTTTTGTTCCTGGCTGTTTGGGATTCAGTCGGAATAGCTTTCCTTAGCCTTGGGTTTCTAGTATAATTGTTCCACCACTGTCTCTCTAATTATGTGGCTGTCGTCCTTCAACTCTTATTTTCATGTATCTGTATCATTTATTCTGAGCTTCCTCCAGTCTTTTTTGGGAAAGGAACGGAGCATAAGTAAATAAAATATCAATTTCATATGCATTAATGTTATATCTCCAACCTGATTGTGAGCACCTTAAGACAGGAATTGTGTTTCAGACCTCACTTGATCACAGCCCCCCCGTACCTAGAGGGGTACCTGGCAGGTATTCCACAAACCCTTATTTCAAATTGATTAAGGAAGGTAGGAGGCTGGCGTGTATTGAATACTTACTCCTGACAGATACTCTGCAAACGATATTACATTTCATCTACACAAGAAATGAGGTGTTATTATTCCTGTTTTAGTAAGATGACCAACTCATCCTGGTTTGTTTGGGACATTCTTGGTTTTGACACTAAAAGTCCTGCATCCTAGGCAAACCCATGATGGGTGGTCACCCCACATTTTAGAGATGAGGATGTTGAGTCTTAAAGAGCTTCGTTATCTTCTTCAACTTGTCTTGCAAATTCAAATCCAAGTCTGTCTAGAGTATGGAACTAGTGTATTAACAGGACAGACTGGAATATTCGAGAAAAAGAAAGTGGGGTTGTCCAAGGCGCTCTGGTAAAGGCTGTGGCGTACCCCGGCAAGTGATTCATGGGTTCTCATTGCAATTGCCAGGGTGATGAGAGGTAGCTATGAGGTCCTGCGGAGGAGGAGGGCTGTTTAAAGAGCTGCAGGTGGCAGGGCTGGGAGCTGGTCTGAGGGCTAACTACAGAGGGGACAGTGCTGAAGGGCAAGAGGACAACCTCAAGTGGATTCTTTTCATCCCAAACAAGCCACCTTGAACTTTTTGTTGCAGTCACCAAGGGTGTGTCCCCTGCTGATTGTATCAGACCTGATTCTCACTGACTGCATCAGCTGATGCTAACTTTGCCACTTACAGAGGAACAGATGAGTAATTTGGACCCGATCATTATTCCCTGCTTACTACGTGCCAAATATTTATGGAAGCAAATACGTGTTTAGTTTACAGCTGATAATAGGGAGCCCATTAGCTCCCCCCAGTTATCCTTCTTCCCTGCGGCAGTCAGGGAGTTGCTCAACCTTGAAGGAGACCAGCTGAAGACTTTCTGCTGTATGGGAAGGATCACATTTCTTTTCTGCAACCAAGTTTATCGACTGTCTAGGAATTTTTCCTGTGTTCTACATTTTTGTCTATTCAGGTTCTCTGTTTCCAAATCTCTTTCTCACTTTACAAAAAATGAGGCCCTTGTGGTACTGAAGATCCAAAACCTCCAAATTCCACAACTGTCCCCAGCACGGTTTCTGATACTTCCCACCTGACAGGACAACCCAATCGATTGCTTTCCTCAGGCTCAGGGATGACCAAGGAATGCCCAGGATGTTCTGGTTCCCTTAATTCATGTGAACTCGTGTTTTTATTTTATTTTATTTTTTATTGAAGTATAATTGATTTACAATGTGTTAATTTCTGCTGTACAGCAAAGTGATTCAGTTACACATATATATACATTCTTTTTTATATTCTTTTCCATTATGGTTTATCACAGATATTGAATATAGTTCCCTGTGCTATACATTAGGACCTTGTTGTTTATTCATCCTATATATAATAGCTTGCATCTGCCAACCCCAAAGGCCCACTTCATCCCCCCCAATCCCCTCCCCCTTGGCAACCACAGCTCTGTTCTCTGTGTTTGTGAGTCTGTTTCGGTTTCATAGATAAGTTTATTTGTGTAATATTTTAGATTCCACATATAAGGGATATCATATGATATTTTCTTTCTCTGTCTGACTTACTTCACTTAGTATGATAATCTCCAGGGTCCATCCATGTTGCTGCAAATGGCATTATTTCATTCTTTTTACGGCTAATATTCCATTGTATATATGTACCACATCTTCTTTATCCATTTGTCTGTCGATGGACATTTACATTGTTTCCATGTCTTGGCTATTGTGAGTAGTGCTGCTATGAATGTAGGGATATGTGTATCTTTTTGCATTATAGTTTTGTCTGGATAGATGCCCAGCAGAAGGATTGCTGGATTATACAGCAACTCTTATTTTTAGTTCTTTGAGGAACTTCCATAGTCTTCTCCATAGTGGTTGCACTAACTTACATTCCCACCAACAGTGTAGGAGGGTGAACTCATGTTTATGGAGTCACACACTGAACTCGGAGCTGGGCACCCAGGGCAGAATGGCATGGTTCTGTCCGATAGGAGCTCACAGGATAGTAAGGTACTCACAGTCTTAACGCATTTGTGAAGGAAAAAAATATGTCATTATGGTTTATGTTACCGATGTGATTAAAAAGCACTTTTATCCTTTGAAAGGCCCCAAATGATAATAAAATGGAGCAACACAGGACATGATAACCAGCTCTCAATCAGAAAAATATTTTCAGAACGACAAAATGAAAGAGAAAACAAATGTATTATGGCCTTGCGTGGGTGACACCAGTGAATGCAAATTGTTACTCTTGTTTGAGGTCCCCTATTTTTCCAGATTCCTCTTTTTATTTATATATAACTTTATCCAAACACAACAAATTTTAAATTCTACGTCTTATATACTTTAGAGTTTATTAGTTAAATAGTCCTATGATTCTCAAGCTATATCTGCCACTGATTCTTAGAGTCTAGGATTCTTTTGACAGATTTTCATAAATCAGATTTATATATAGTTATAATTCAGATAAAATTTACACTCTCGTTGTAAGTGAAATTACTAAGAGTAAAAGCTTTCAATTTTTGAATCACTGGGCTCACCTGCTTCCAGAAAAATGACCTCTCACCTCAAACTGCTTTTATTTGCAACTCTTCCAGCAATCAGAACTCTACAAGTCAATTTATGGGTCTGGGTTTGAGAGTTTGCTCCTTTAATTAGGCATATAAATCCCTCTGCTTCGCTTTCCGTTACAGCTCTGTGTCTGTCCAAACTTGCTCTATTGAAGTACAGAGTATATCATGTATTCAACTAGTAGTAATTCCACCTTGGAGACTTAGCAGATGGCCGTGATTTATCAAGGGTGGTCAGAAGATCAATGTTTCAAATACTCTTTAATGTGGATAAAAGAAACTTTGTTAATAATTTCTTCATGCTAGGTTAGATTTACTTTAGGAAACATGGTATTATGATGGGATTTCAAAAAGATTTTTTTTTTAATTTTAAATGCCCTGAAGAAAGAGAAACAAATATATCTAGAATACCAAGGGTGATAGAGGAGGTAAGAAGAGGTAGATAACATTCTTCCTTACTTATAACCCAGCTCTGAGTTCCACAGCCTCTCTAAACATATGTCTTTGGTTCACTTCATCGAGGCCAGAAAATGATTTTTTTAACTTTCAGTCTCTAAGGACAATATCTTCAAGAAGTTATGGGTCACCAAGACCAACTAGAACTTTCACAAAATAAGCCACTAACCTTCTGGGTGAACTTCTGCAGGGGTGCCTGTCTATCCAGCTGCGTTTGCAGCAGACCCACACTGAAAAACAATGTACATAAGAGACAAGATTCCTCTGAGAAAATGTATGGGTTGTATGCTGAAGGAAAAGAAAAAAATTCACAATGAGAACTTGACTCTCCCAAAAATCTTGTATTTCTCCCCTGAGTTCTGTGGGGAGTGGGGAGAGTTGGCCTATCAAAGGAGGACAGTTTACATCCTCCTTTTCCATCACATCACCTTTCCATCTTCCCCCAAATGGCCAAATCTCTTTCAAGGTTATGAGAAGCTGTTCCCAAAGCAAGAAATGATCTTGGGAAACTGAGCATCAGCGACTCTGAGGTTTAAAGGGAGAGTTAATAGTGATGTAAAATGCAAAGGTAACACTGAATGACCCCCACATTTCCATTATGATTTCAAAGAGAACATTTCACAGAAGCCCGACCACCCAGGATCACAGGATAGTATTGAACCCCAAAGTCTATAAATTACTGACCCTTCAAACCAAGTCATATTGGTTTTAGCTTAGAAAGAGTCTGGTGTTGATGATGCCAAGATTCTATGTTTGTAGAGAAGAGTTCTGGCCAGCAGCCATCCCCTGCATGCTGGGTCTCAGAGTGAGTTGTGAGACTCAACACAACCACCAACATAAATGAAACCTTTGTTTTGAGGGGATGGGAAGGTGGAGAGCAGTTGCAGTTACTGAAGACCTACTTACTGTATTCCAGGCACTCTGCCAGGCACTGAACATATAGAGTCCCTTTTAATCTCAGCACAAATCTGATTTGCTCCAAACAACATTGACAAAGAAAAAAAAATGATCTGTACAGGCCATTAGAGGCTTTAAAAGTGTTATATGCAAACCTTAGTATGTATTCTCAGCCTGTCTGTCTTCATCATGGCTCGATCCCCAGGGTCTAGCACAGGGCCTCACATGCAGTAAGTGTTCAATAAGTATTTTTGAATGAATGTGCATTTTTAACCCATTCCCCCATTAGAAAAATAAAATCCCACGTTTTGCTATATAATTTCCAAACAGTTAAATATCTTAATAAAAAAATAATGCAATGGAAATTTCAAGTAAGGCTCTTCAAATTATATGCATCCTACTCTTTGCCATCCCATCCGAGGGGCCATGTCTCACTGGTTAAAAATTATTGCCTTAGAAGTAGCTGAGTGTGGAGTTTAAAAATGAGAAGAAGATCAAAAGGAAGTAACCATGGGTGTGTACAGTAACTACACACTAAGCTATCCATTGTGGGGCCTTTATACAGTCAAAGAGTCAGAACGATGCCTGACGAAGTCCATAATAAATTATGCGATAAAATTTAAAAATACAATAAAATATTCTACATCCACTAAAATCAAGATTTTAAGGATATTTAATGATATGGGGAAATACTGTATTATTATAAGTGAAAAAAGCAGGATGCAAAACTGTGTGTGTGTTTTCATTGTTGTAATGCATATACATTACATGCATGGGAAAATGGGAGAAGGAAATACAAAATGTTAGTTGTGATTATTTATGGGTGGTGGAATTATTAGTGATGTACAATTCTTCTTCATACTTGTCAGTATTTTCTACTATTTTTATAATACGTATGTATTACATAATTTTAAATTTTTTTTAAGAAAGAAGGATTTGATGATAGAATCACAGAGGTCAAAAATATAGGGTTGACTTCTCCGTGATGCCACGATTACTCTAGGGAAATGGCAGAAGTTTTTATACTAAATAGAATAACTTTTTGCTACTTTTTTAAAGGAATTCTCCCCTAAATTAGGCCTCAGTTCGGCATAGTCAGCCACTTTGCTGATTTGACTCAATAATTTTGCCTTCATAGTTTTCCATGTTAGTCCAGACAAGAGCCACTCTGAAATTTATGTTTGTATTCTGTGAGAAAGGCTTCAAAAGTTACCTACTGGGCCCCAAGTGCTGTGGTGAACACTGGGAAAAGGTCCATTTCGTTCTGAGGTTTTTATATCACTCTGCAGATGGGGGCTTTATATCACTCTCCATCTGGGGTGTGCCAGGAGAAATGCAATCAGAAAGGATGGCTCAACAACAAAGAAGGCAATCCTGCCATTTGTGCCACCATGGATGGAACTTGAGGACATTATGTTAAGTGAAATTAGACAGAGAAAGACAAATATTGTATGATCTCACTTATATGTGGAATCTAAAAAATCCAAACTCATAGAAAGAGAGAGTAGAATGGTCATTGCCAGGGGCTGGGAGTTGGGGGAAATGGGGAGATGTTGGTCAAAGAGTATAAACTTCCAGTTATGAGATGAATAAGTTCTGGAGATCTAATACACAGCATTGTGATTAGAGATAACAGTACTGTTTTATTATACACTTGAGAGTTGCTAAGAGAGTAGATCTTAAATGTTCTCACCACACACACACACACAAAAAGATAATTATGTGAGATGATGAAGGTGTTAACTAACCTTACTGTGGTAATCATTTCACAACGTGTATATGTGTATTAAATCATCACGTTGTATGCCTTAAACTTACATAATGTTACATGTCAATTAATCTCAATAAAACTAGAAAAAAAATTTTTTTTAAAGGATGAGAATTGAGTCAAAAGCCCTGCCTGGTCCTGCAGGCAGCTGGGATCTGCCTTGTGGGAGCTTCACCTGTTCCAGGTCTTACTCAGCTCAAAGGGCTAGGTCAGAAAATACCAGAAAGAGCCTACAGGTCCTCACTGAAACCCTCCAAGCCTGGATGGGCAGAGTCTTTGTTGAGAGAAGCCATGGGGGAGAAATGAGTGTTCAATTTAAAGAGAAATATTTTAAAATTATACTATTTCTGCCAGAATGACATCAACTATGACAATAATATGATGGTACTACTAATAAGTAAACAGACAAATAAAGACAGCTACAGAGAGCAGTGTGCATACTTACACTGTGACCTCTCTCAGCCTGAGTACTTTTCTGCAAAATGGGGACAATATTGCTCCTTTTGCAAGGTTGCTTTGAGAATTAGAAATAATATATGTAGCTGGCAGGATACAATCCCTGACAAATATTAGGCATTCCATCATGATAGATATAAAGTCTGTCTTATCTTGCAGCCTTCATACTTTCAGAGTTACCTACTTTGTATGGCAGGGTTTTTTTTCTTTTTTTTAATGAGAGATGAAATAGCCAGAAGATAGCCAGGAAGTGGGAAAGAGCACAAAACAAGGGTCTGTTGGAAGAACTGAGGGACTTTATAGTGCGAGGGCCTTGAACTGCAAGTGAGTGTTAGAGCGCCCCCTTCAGGCCGGGTTTGGTGTGCATTAGTCCGATGTGGGGGGCAGTTTAAACAAGCCACACAGAGCCAGGTGAAATCCCAGCACGTGTCTCTGCTTGGTTTGTTTTTCTTTCAAAAATGGTATTACTTATTCAACCAGCTTTGCACGATAGAGCTAAAATTACTGTATTTAACATTAACATATCTATATTACTATACTTAATTAATGCATGATTTAGAGCAAGTTTTTTTTTTTTTTTTTAATGCCAACATCATGATCTAAATAGGTAGCTTCTCATTAACCTTGGATGTTAATCAGTGCCTTTTTTTCACCCTGAATCTTTCTTGGTTCATCAGAACCCGGTTTGTCATCTCTCAAAACCACCAGCACCATTTCTTTTTTTTTTTTTCCCAATTTGTTTGTGTGTGTGTGTGTTTTTTTTTTTTTTCTGGAAAACACGGTTTATATTAAAAGTGGAAAAATATTTTCGATTTGATTCTGGGCTCTACTATCTTCTCTAAGTTTACTATGTATTTTGCCTTCTATATATCATTAATGGCATCAGAATAATTTGAAATAAAAATTTAAAAGCTCTTTATACTCCTTCCCACAGGAGCCATATCAGTTTGAACTGACCAACACCATTTCTATTTCACAAGTACAGTACCTAACAAGCACTTATTAACCATTAATTCTGTTAAAAAGAAACACTATGCTAAAAGCTCAGGAGAACACAAGAGAAGTATAAAACACAGACTCTTGCCCTTGAGGGTTTTCTAATCTAGTTGTGAAGAAAAAACACACACAGATGAAATGGTTAAGTCACAAGGAAGAAAATAATTGTGAGCTTCTCTACACTAGGACTCATACTTCATTCAGCTCTACATGCCCCACTCCCAATACCTAGAACAGTAACCTAGAACATAACGTAGGGGTTAAACAGATGTTTAGTGAATTAAACTGAATAGCACGATGATAGAGAGAATGAATGCTGAATGACTGTTGAAGAAATTCCCCTTTTCTTGCTTATTTTTCTCTTTAACACTTGCCACCTTGTTACACAAGATCATTTATTTCGTTTATCATTAATTTCATCCCTCTAAATGCGAGCTTTCTGAAGGCAGAGATTTTTGTCTGTTTTACTCACTGCATATCCACAGAGCATAGGCCTGTGTCTGGAACATGTTCACCCAATAAGTATTTGTTGAATGAATGAATGAGTGAATGAATGTTTTAGCCATAATTTATCAAGGGAGTGCACATAGGTTGAGGTTCCTGAAGTCTTGTGGAATTTTAAGTTCAGGGTTAATGACCTGAACACAACATAAAGTATTTACCAAAGATGTACCAGTGTGTTTGTTGCAGCTTTATTTATCATCATGGTACTGGAAACCATTTAAGAGAGGAATAGCTAAGCAAATTATAGTACATCTCTATTATGGATAACATAAATCCATTAAAACAGCAACAGAGATCTGTATTCTTTGGGTGGATACTTATGATATGTTAGAAGTGATAAAATAAAATCACAATACAGTCCTACTTTTAAAACAATTATTGGAGGGGGAGGCTAGAGCTATACGAACAAAAAAAATGTTTGGAAGGATTTACAGAATGTTATTACTAGTTGGCAGGAGTAAGGGTGAGATTTTCATTTGCTTTTTTAAATTTTTGCTTTTTTAAACATTTCTTATTGTCTGATTTTAAAACAAAAACAATCATAATATGCATGCATTATTTTAAAATCGGAAGAAAAGGGTATTTTCATTTTTAAAAAGAAGGCTGGGAACTTCATCCTGCAACAGTCCCAGGAGTGTAGAAATGATCTGCTTGGGTCCTGATGTGGGCCTGTGCTCATTACCTTCCCACACCCTGCTTCTCTGTACCTCCCAGTGGCTGCTGTGTGACGTAAATTATAGTTGACTGTAACTGATTTAGGCAGTCTGGGATTAACTTGAGGGGATATTGATTTCAGCGGGTGGTCAAATTTAATAGCTAGCGGTCATTACAGAAGTTTCTCTCTCCATCTTTCTTCTTGACAAAGTCTGCCCTGGATTGCCAACTGAACTTCATCAATGAAATCCCAGAGAACTGCTGTCTCTGGTCCTGACAGCAAGATTCTGTGCCCTAGTAAGAGAACTGGCCCCAAATTCTACCACTAAAGGATCAAATAGACAGGGCCATCACTGGGTTGGTAATAAGAGAGCCAGATAGAAGCTTTGGCTGGGTGACTGTGTCTTGGAAGTTATTGTGATTGGGCGCTGGGGAAATTTAGGCATATTCCTCTTACCCAAGGCCCCCAGGGTTATGCCGCTGACATGAAGTGCCCTCTAGGCTTGTAGAGTTCCAAACGACCACTTTATCACGCTGGTTCTCGTTTAACCACCAATGCCTGTAACTAGAGGGGTGTTCTCCCTTAGAGATGTAGTAGCTGTTGGTCCAGAGATCTGGGGCGATGCAAGGAAGCAGGAGGTAGGAACAGCGTGGACTTTCACCACCAGATTGACTTGGGATAAGGTCTTAAATTCTCTAAACTTCAGTTCTCTCATCCAGAAAGTTGTGTTATTAACATGTTCCTCACAGAGTTTTAAAGAATACATGAAATTACAAAATGCCTAACCAGTGCATGGCGCATAGTAGGGTTCAGTAAATGCTTATTCTTCTATCAGTGTCTACAAGTGTCTCCACCTGATTGGAGATTCCTAACGGGTAAATGAAAACTGTTTATCTACTCACAATACTTCCAACACCAAATGTGAGGGTTTTTCACACCTGGCAATTCTCCAGTTTTCTGCAGATACCAACTGGGTGCCCTGCAATTTAACTCAGTTCTGATATTAACTACCCGAGTTAGTGCAGACCCCGCAGGTTAAGGGCTCAGTCCCACAAGACTATTCTCCACTTCAGATACCAGTTGCAAGAAGTGTGTCCCCAGGTTACCCACACTTCTGCCCAACTTGGCTACAAATCAGGGCTTCCCACAACCCCCCTCCTGGGATTCGATAATTTGCTATAATGGCTCACAGAACCCAAGGAAACACTCTACCAGGGACAAAAACCAAATGTATATTTCTTCTTATATCACAGTATCACAATGGGCCTAAAGACCCTGAACAATAAAGATATCCTCATTTTTCACAGTTTAAGTATTTATTACTTGATTTATTTAATGGCTATTAAGAAAGGGAAGAGGGACAATATATGAAGATCCCATTAAGCGCCAGACAGTCTTCTTGATGTCATGCTTACATCATGTTCTCAAACTCAGTACCATTGTATGAAAACCCTGTACAGATTGTCACAGAGGCTACGTGACTTGCCCAAGATCATGTAAGTGGCAGAGCTGGTATCTGAATCCAAGTCTATCTGCTCCCAAAGCCTATTTTTATAGACTATATTTAGGTTGTTTTAAGTAGGAGAAATAGTATGAAATCCTGTTATCCTATTATTTTCAGGGTGAGAGATAGATAAATAGATATGGTCAGTGTTTAATTCTACTTCAGTCAGATAGATAAATAGATATGGTCAGTGTTTAATTCTACTTCAGTCATGAAGTTCCCCCCAACTACCACTTATTCAGCTGGAGACTGAGTCTGGTTATATAATACATGATAATGATAACAGTAACGCACATTTTTAACAACTTATATCTATCAGGCTAAATGCATTATATGGATTCTCATTTCATCTTTCACAAGTCCATGAAATAGGCATTATTATTCCCGTTTTAAAGATGAGAAAACTGACATACAATGAGGCTAAGTAATGTGCCCAAACAGCAGAGACTAATTTGAGTGACTCACCACTGAACTCCCCACCTCCCATGGAAAGATGCTCCTTGAGCAGACTGGTAGCAACGCATCACACCCTGATCAGGATTCCAGGGCTGAGGCAGGAGACTGGTGCATCTCTCCCTTCCAACTCCTAGAATTAAGCGGCACCTGCTTCACAAGGTCCAGGGATGGCTCAAGGGTGACCTCTTGCCCTGTCCCCAGAGGTTTGTTCTCACCCTCGAGGGCCAGGAGACAGCTGGGAAAGCCAGTAACACCTGATGTGGCCTTCAGAGAGCAGGGGCCAGGCGAGTGGGGAGCTTCTGGGCTTAGAGTGTCAAAGAAGGCCATGGGGAAAAAAAAAAAAAAAATTGGCTGAGGCAGAGATTCAGTCACATGCTCCAAAGGAACTTTTTGTGACCATGACTCACCAAGCAACACTGTTTTACATATGGAGCGGTTATGTAAATTTTCTTCCCCAGAAAGAAAAATCATTGTCAGACTAAGAAAAGATACAAACAAAAATAACACATATAGGAGACAGGAGACTTTAAAAGTATAAATTAAATCTCACAAGATGAAGACAAAATTATATAAAACTACACTTCAGTATTTCCCATTACTGTACAGTTTTCAATGGTTATTTGTTATAAAATATGGAATTATTTTTCCAAAGGCTCACAGCACACAGGGAGCTTCTTCAAGGAATACCAGCATGCAGATAGCGTTGTTTAAAAATGCAGCTTGTAAGTAAATAAGCAACAAGTCCTTGATCTCGGGTCCATGCAGACCAGCCATCTGCTTCTGCCCACGTGACAGAGAACGTTATCTTAAAGGGTCAGGATTTCTTAGAGCAAGCCTAGTTCCCTAATGTATATTAATCACACAACTTCAGCACACAACTTCAGCAGTAAAAATATTTGTCCATGTACCTAATATAAGTACTATATTTATTTATCTATAAGTTATAGGTAAGTGTACCTCTATCATTTGCTAATATCTCAAGGCTTAATATACACTTAGAGTGTGGCTTATCGTAAACACCAGTGGAGAAAAAGGCACTGTCCTCTTGATAATTTCTAAATTTGTTTTTGCCAACTTATTGTCTGATCTGATTAGATGGTCTTTGTTTCTCACGTCATAATATATCTGATAGTACGCATATATCAGATTAGGGACACTGCCATTTTCTTGTTGTTTACTTGGATTTGTGTTATCTTCAACACACTCTTTCTTTCTTTGCAGGGTTCTTAAGCTACTCCTCCATTTTGTGAGGGTTCATTTAATTAAAACAAAACAGTGCAATCTGTATATCCTCACAAGGAGCGCAAAAGAGGATATTATAATACTCTGAAAGCAGATGAGTGAAGGAAGATACAACCATCAGCCTGTGTGTGTGTTCATGCACGTGTGTACATGTGACACTCAGTGTGCCTCAGGAGACCCCTTACGTTCTGTGTGACGTGGGACCAACAGACATACAGACCAAACAAGCATGTATGGATCACTCCGTGTATTAAATGAAATTAAAGCTTGACTCTTATTTTTAGTTAAGATATATGCAAACATTCCAACATTTTCTTCCTGTATCCCCTATAGAACATTTTGCCCTTCCTGAGCTGCCCAGTCCCCACTCTGGGATACCAGGGCCATGTCCTCCTAGATCTAGGTGCCATTGGAGTCCATGTCTGTGGGTAGGTTGGTGGGGTTTTGATCCCCCTCTGAGTCAGGTCACCTATAAAGAGACCTCAAACCTTGCATCATGGTAACAAAGACTTCTTTGGAAAGCCTCTAGAAGGGAAAGGAAGAGATGCGCAAGGTTTTCCATCAGCTCTCCCTCACCCTTAGCCACAGGACAGCCACTAATCCAATTTCTGGGCATTGTAAATAAAAATAGTGGTTATAGATGAATTGACTTCCCTGGAAGAGTCCATTCATAAGACAAAAAAGGAAATTAACTAACAACCATACATATTGAGGAAGGGGATAATGGGATTTTTTTTTAAGCTACTGTTCCTTTTTCCCACAGGTCTTGTGATGTAGTTATGCCTTATCCTGCTCCACAACACATACCACCATTGGCTGCAATAGTTCATGTTTTTGCATTTGTCTCCTTCACAGGACTGCAGGTTCCTTGAGGCAGAACCAATACAGTTTCGCAGCCTCGGTGCCTAGCATGGTGCCTGGCATAGGAGGTGCTCCATAAATGTTGTTGAATGAATATACTCTTGGGGATAATTATAATAACCTGTAAGGATCAAATGAGATGCTAGAAGTAAAGCACTTAGCACAGGGTAATTTCTCAATAAATATACATATTATTGTGTAAGATTATATAATTGCTTAGTCAGTGAGCAATTTTATTGACATTTTTCAACAGTACTTTGTACACTGCAAAAGAGTACATTAATTTATGGTTTTGAATTCCTCTGTTTCCATTGTAGAAACTAATCTCCTTAGAAATATCGAGTCCCAAGCATGCACAGGCCCTCTTACCATTCTGTGGGTTGCACGAGAAACTGGGCTCTGTACTTAGAAACCTATTTTTAAATTAGATTGTATGTTACTCAGGTATGGTGTAAGATGTATCGTTTTATTCTCTCTACACTTGCATCCCCGATTCTAGAATCAGCTTTATAACATCCTTTCTAGTTAGTTCATTTGGTGCTGCTACATTTGCTATTATTCCATAGAAATAGTCTAACCACTGATCCATTATTCAGCAGCTCGTATACTGAGATTCCAGAGGTCTCCACACCCCTTCAGTGGTCCTTTCTAGAACATTCACTAAGCATTTGGCTCCTTTTTCAGAACCCCTATCCCTTACACAGCAGTGATGAAAATTCCTTTCCATCCATCCATCCATCCATCCGTCCATTCCGTAAGTTATGTGTTTTCTCTTATGCCTACGATATACCTGGCATTACTGTAGATATGGGGTATACAATAGTGAACAAAACAGACCCAAATTCCTGACCTCACGGAGCTTACATTCTAGATAAAATAAATAGCTAAAATGCATAACGTCAGATAGTGATAAGTGCTAAAGTACAGAGTAAAGCAGACAAGGGGGACGGGAAGTTTGGCGGGGTGGGGGCGGGTTGCACATGTTAAAAGGGTGGTCACGTGAGGTTTCACTGGGAAGGCGACCTGCACAAAACCTGGAGGAGGAGAGGATGCAGCCAGGAGGATACAGGAAGAAGAGTTCGCCAGATAGAGGGACCAAAGCGGCAGACCTGAGACAGGAGGGTGCCTGTGACAGGGAGGAGTGAGCAGGGGGAAATACAACAGGAAGCAAGGAAGGAGCCGTATCCAGCAGGGCCTGTAGGCTCTGAACCTACTTGGCTTATAGTCTGAGTGAGACCGGAAGCCAGTGGAGACAGAGGAGTGACGTGAACTCACTCATGCTCTAACCCGATCGTGCTGCTGCCAGGTCAGTTATGGATTCCGTGGGGAAAGGGGGACACCAGGGAGGGGGATGTTACAGTAACCCAGGTGAGAGATGATGGGGCTTGGACGTGTGGTAATGAGAGGTGGAGGTGGTGGGAAGTAGCCAGATTCTGGATACCTTTTTAAGGCAGAAAATGCAGGATTTTCTGACAGATTCAATGTGGGGTGAGAAAAAGAAACACCCAAAATTGGAGGCCTCGGTTGAGCCACTACCCTTTAGCCTACTGCAGAGAACTATGAAATATGTGTTCCTTGCAGCTTTTGCCGTAAACCAAAGACAATTTTCTAAACTTAGCCTTTCTTTTTTAACCATTGCTCGATGCATGCATTTCTTGAAAAGTAAGTGTATTTGAAGTTTCCAAATAGTCTAACAGTACATAAAATACATGATGTGCTGATTCTCTGCAATGAATCTCCATCACTAAAACGCCTTGCTTCTCACAGAAATTCTACCAGCAAAATTAGAATTGCAATTTTATTCTTCCTCGGTTGTCTGGTTAAGGTTTCATTTAAGCCTTAGGCTTACTTTTGAAAGCCCTATAAACATTTTACACACCTACTCGTATATCACTGAAGTCATTCTGAATTCAGCCTACAGTAAAATTAATACCATGTCATGAGTCTGTCACATTTCAAAAGAAATCATCAATATTTACTCAGACCTGATTCAATGTCACTTTGCAACGAAACAATATTGGCAGCAAATTTCTTTGTACTACAGTACATTCTTTAGTTGGGAGACTTCCATGTAAATATATCCGTAAAAGTTTTCAGAAGACCATTTCAACACGCAGAGAAGCTAGTAAATCAACACTCATCTCTCTTCAAAAATCCATAGGCTTGTATAATCCACATGCATTTCCAGTTCCTCCTGGGACCGTACCATGATCCTGGCAGCAGCAGAAACAGAAGCCAAGACTGGGAGTGAGACAAACTGCTAAGCGTTTAGGAGACTGACTGTAGGAGAGCTGCTATGATAGCAGGAAGTGAAGTCCTTGCAGATGAAGGCAATGCAGGCATGACAGGCTGGAGCAATGAGAGCCAGGATTTGAGCGCAGTCTGTACCCAGAAATCAAATCCAAAACTCACCAACATGGCGGGTCTGGAGGCAGGCAGCATGGTGTCATGAAAAGCACACTGGAGGGTGTAGGTTCAAATCACAGCTCTGCCACTTGGGCACCGTGTGACCTTAGGCAAAGTAATCTCTCTGTGCCTCAGTTTCCTCATCTGTACCAGCTTCACAGAGTAGTAGGGAAGACTCAGTGTAAGAGGCTTAAAACAAGGCCTAATACACACATATATATGATAGATCAATAGATAGATACAGATAGGTCAATCTATACATATACACACACGTAGATATGTATATACATATATACGTACACATATATGGTACATGTACCATATAGGTATATATATAAACATATATAGTATAGTATAGCATAGTATACCTAATTAAACTCCAAAGGGCTGAATTTTTTCAATTTATTTTATTGAAGTATAGTTGATTTACAACATTGTGTTAATTTCTGTTATATAGCAAAGTGATTCAGTTATATATATTCTTTTACATATTCTTTTTCATTATGGTTTATCACAGGATATTGAGTTTAGTTCCTGGGGCTACACAGTAGGACCTTGTTGCTTATCCATTCTATACCTGTTTCCATCTGCTAATCCCAAACTCTCAATCCATCCCTCGCCCACCCCTTCTCCTCCTTGGCAACCAGAAGCCTATTCTGTATGTCTGTGAGTCTGTTTCTGTTTTGTAGATAAGTTCACTTGTGTCACATATACTTGATATCATATGGTACTTGTCAGAAGGACTGACTTTGAGTCCCCAGCTCTGTCACTGATTCTCTTACTTCTTTCCCTCAGTTTCCTGGGGATATTAATGGCAATCTTGCCTGGAGTTTGTGAGGGTTAAGTAAGATAATGTGAAAGAGGTCTGCAAAGTATAAAAAAGTACAGAGAGATGCGAGCTATTGTCATGAGGAGGTTTTCTATTCTACTCTTCCTTTATTTCTATTCCCTTCTCCATCCTGGTGGGCCTGACTTTTTCTCAGTGATCTGGACTTCCTTGACCCGCACAGTCACAGCAGCAACTGGCGCGCAAAGCACTTCCTCAGGCTGGCCAGGCCCCCATCTCATGTCCTGGTTCAGGGCTGCCCCTTCAGGACTGTCTCTCAAGGAAGCACAAGGGTCTTTAAGAGACTGGAGCTGAAGTGTGTAGGTTGAACTTGCTTGCACTGATAATTTAGGTCTTTGTGCTCGGTGATCGGATGACTAAAGTCACAGCTAAAAGAGGAGCTGAAGACACTGCCGGGCCCGAGAGTGGACGAGGTTACATGGGGGTGAGGCAGCTCAGGGGAGCCCAACACGTTCCTCTCGCTTTGCTTTCCTGCTTCCACTGTCTTTAGCAGAAGGAGGATTCTGTGCCATTTCCTCCTCTCCAAGGGCAAGAAGACAGAGTAGTTAAATGAAAAGGAAAAAAGATTTTAAGCCTGATGCACACCTCAACTCTAAATCAGCAGAGAGCTGTGGAATCCCTACTATTCTTTTCCATCCATTTCCTAAGTTGGCAAAAGAGCTTTTCAGTGATTTTTTTTGTCTGGCTTCATTTTTTCTCACACTTAGCAGCTTCATTGAGACATAAATTACATAACATATAATTCCCCATTAAAGGTATACAGTTTAACAATTTTTAGTTAATTTATATAGCTGCATAACCATCACCACAATCCAGTTTTAGGACAGTTTCCTTACTTCAAATAGAAATGTTGTGCCGTGTGAAATCAGTGCCCACTCCCACCTCTAGCCCTGGGCAAACACTCATCTACTTTCTGTCTTCACAGATTTGCCTTTTGTAGAAATTTCACATGAATAGAATTGTACACCATGTAGTCTTTTGTTTCTGGCTCCTTTCACTCAGCATAGAGATTTTGAGATTCGTGCATGTTGTTGCATGTATCGGTGGTGGTTCCTCCTTATTGCTAAGAAGTGATGTGTTATACAGGTATACCACATTGTGTTTATCCATTCACCATGATTTGGATTGTTAGTGGCCTATTTTTTTAAATGTTCTAGGTAAAGGAGGAGGTTGGTCCCATTTCTTTGAAGATATTCTTTGTTAATCTTTACCAGAAATATCCCTTTGCAATAATAGCTGGGCCCCTTGAAACATCTTCTACAGGGCCCCTTTGAAAAGACAGCCTCTTCCAACATAATGGCAAAGAGTCCATTATGATCCTGTACACAGGCATGCCTCATTAGAGGTAAACCCAAATGCTAAAGCAAAGCAATCATCTGTTTTCCAGTACCGATGCCTTGAAATAAAGGAATATTCCAACTGGAGTAGATACATAGGGCTGATGACCTCCTTTGGGCCGATGACCTCCTTTGAGCATAGGATGTTTGCAGATCACAGCCCACCACTGCTGATCACAAGAGGGACCAGAACAAGGAGAGCCAGGGAGCCCCAGGCCCGTGTCATCACACCAGCAGCAGGGGAGCAGGCCATGTTCCCTGCTGGGAGGAGGATCCAAGGAGAAAACCAAAAGTGTGGACCCCAGTCTCCTATCCTTCCTTCCGAGTGCACCCCCAGTGCAGAGACTAATTGTGTCTTGGTATTCTATTTTGTTCTTGACTCATACCCAAGCCGCTTCTCCTGGCAGGTGGGTTGAGGGAGGGGGTGTTGCCATGGAAAACCTTGAGTTGCCTCTAGAGGTTACAGTGTGGAGCCAAAAGGCAGATCAACAGAAATGCCTCACCATTCCTGGCAAAAGGACACACAGGCTCTGCTGATAGAGGAGCTTTCTCTCAGTCAATCAACAAATACACATTGACGGCCACAGTGCACGAGTCAGGCGCCCTGATAAGCACTGGGGTAAAGGGAAGACAGAATGTCTGGCCTCGATGAGCTCACTGTTCAACAAGAGGGAGCAACTGATGAATGAGTGAATGAATCCTATAGGAAAGGTTATCCTAATGCTCCATAAAAAAACCCCTGCGGACATGGGGATGAGGGCTAGAGGAAGTGTGCTGTAGAAGAGTTGACATTTCATCTGGACCTTAAAAAATGGGAAGCTTGTCAGACAACAAGCAGAGAAAGAGAGCAGTATTTAGACAGGTATCCAAGATGATTTTACACTCTCAGAGATAAAGCTGTACTAGGCCAAGCTAAAACCTGGATTTCCCCTGTGACCAAAGAAACATGCTAGTTCTAGACCTGCCAAGAAGTCCTAGAGGGCCAACTGCTGGCCACTTACAATGGACCAGCCACTTTAGCTATTTAACCACATGTTTGGTGAGCCAAGCCAGCTGGCAACAGAATAATGGGGAAAGGGATTCACTTTACAGCCAATGTGGCCAAATGACTCCTGTTCCATTAAGGATGCTCTACCTGGTGCTTAAAATCTGACTTCTTGAACCTCTCCAGAAAGCGAGCCACAAAGAGCATTGCTAAAAGATTAGTTAATACAGCAAATCTCACATGTACTGTGAAACAGAGCAGTGTTGTTTAGCGTGGGGATAAGATGGGCTCAAGTTCTACAACCAGGAGACATTTTCCCCATCAGCCTCTTCTAAACCCAGGAGTGAAGAGTGGCTGCTGTGGGGAACTTCTGGTTAAACATAGCAACTAGAACCCATACCTTCATCTCTGTTTCCCACCAAAAGTCTACTAAGATGATAGTATTAAAAAAAAAAAAAAAAAACCTACAGAAACTAAGATTATAGGGGACAAAATTCAGCAAATATTAAAATGTCTATAAAATTTCCAAAGCTGAAGAGCAGGTCGACCAGAGGTAACCAGGAACAGAGCCAGCAGAGAGAGAGAGAGGAAGTTAAGATGAAACAAGCCTATGTGTACTGCAGATCCCTAGAAGGCTCAAGAATTGGAGTCTCTCCAGTTCCAGTGGGGCTGGAAAAAGGACAAGTGATTACAAGACTGAAAGAAGCAACTAGACCCACCCATCCTTTCCCTTGCCTTGCCAAGAAGACAATTACTCCCTACCCACTCCAGCAGAAGGCTGGGGATTTACCCTCTGGTAAGGTGAACCAGTCAGACTCCAAACTTGGGGATACTGGGTCCAACTGATGACGGCTGTTAGCCTCGCTAATGAAAACAGGGATTGTGTGAAAGCCAGCATACTGTAAGCCCCAGCCCTCTTCCCCTACTCTGCTCCAGAATGCCAGAAGCAGGCTTATATTCCTCAGGTAAGACTTCCTTTCCAGGGAAACTAACCAGCTCAAGAGGAAATGCCTACCGGTACTGACTTTGGAAGACCTCCAACAAAGCAGCCTGGCCCCATCTGACCACCACTGCACAGCAGAGCCCCCTGGACAACAAGCCCCTAGTATGTACACAGAGTTTTGTATTGTAGCGCCTTAAAACACTGATGATGCCTTAGTGTCTTAAAAATGGGCAATCAAGGATTACCTGACATTTGGGGAATACCTATAATGTAAAAAGAGAGCAAAACAAACCAGCAGATAAAAGAAACTTGGAAGAAGAAGAGACAGTAAAGGGAACAGAAGGAATTCTAAAATCTATAGATATTACCCTCAGAGTAAAATAATTGCATCCCTGAATTTGAGAATAAGAGACTGTAAAAAAATAAATATTCAGAGAATAATAAAGAGCTCTTGGAAGTCAAAAATATGATTTAAAAAAATTTAAACTCAATAAGAATATTGAAAGATAAAATTGAGGACATTTTCTAGAAAGTTAGAATCAAAAGAATAAATAAATGGAAAAGGAAAAATAAAATGAGAGAATCCATCAAGGAGGATCAACATTTGAATAACAGACATTCCAGAAAGAGAAAGCAAAGACGATAAAGGGGAAGAAATTACCAAAGGAACAATACATGAAAATTTCACAGGGCAGAGGAACATAGGCCTCCAGTCTGAAAGGGCCCCTCAAGTGTGTAATGAATGAAAAACAAAGCCCACACCAAAGTTCATAATCATGGAGTTTCAGGGCACCAAGGGCAAAGAAAATATCCTAATCTTCTAGAAAGGGGAAATTGGAAAAGAGATCACATACAAATTTCCAAAGCTGATCAGGAATTAGAACAGCAATGACTTCTCAATAGCAACACGGGTAGCTAGAAGACAATGGAACACAGATTTTAAAATTCTAAACAAGGGACTTCCCTGGCTGTCCAGTGGTTAAGACTCCAGGCTTCCACTGCAGCAGGCGGCAGGTTTGATCCCTGGTCTGGGAACTAAGATCCTACACACAGAGCAGTGTGGCCAATAAATAAATAAATAAAACATTCTGAACAAAAATTATTTTCAATATAGAATTCTATGCCTAGTCAAGGTATCAGTAAAGTATGGGGGCAGAAGAAAGACATTTTCAGACATGCAAGTTCTGAAAAAAATGCACTTCCATGTATGTACCTTTTCTCAGGAAACTACTAGAAAATGAGCTCCACCAAAATAGAGAAAAATCAAGAAAGAAGAAAATATTCCCATCTTCCAGGAAGTAGGGAATGAACACACAGAAAGGAGGGAATTCCCAGGATGTGGTGCTGGGAATTTTCAGGGTCACAGCTGTGCAGAGAAAAACCAATCCAGAGATGAGCAGCACATGGAAGGAAGGAAGGGAGAAAAGAACGGGAGGGAGGAACGGATAGGATCTTCAACACAGGTCGTTTACTGAGAGAATTCTCAGTTCTGACAGTGCGGGGATTAATCAGTGATGGGTACTAAGTAGTAAACTAAGCAAACAAAACACAAGGTGATTTTTAACTCCAGAAATGAGCAAAACGATGAATGAGAGAGGAAATATAATGGAGTACCCATATGATTCATCTGTGACTAATATCATCATAAGAATGTAAACTCTGACTCTTGATTTGAAGGGTGGTTTGACAGTGTTGCGAGGATGATGCAGGGACAGGACTTCTGAGGAGGAGCGTGAGAGAGTTAAATCTACAGGTGTATTGGTAAAAAGTCAATAGGCAATATTTAAAGCAGAAGAAAAAAGAAATAGCAGTAAAAGTATGTTTTTAAGAAATATGGAAGTTAAGTATCAGAGTAAACATCTAATAGAGTTGAAAGTGGCTGTGATAGTTAACTTTATGTATCAACATAAAATTAACTATCGGATATCGTTGACTCAGATATTTAGTCAAAGATTATTTCTATGAGGGTCTTTTTGGATGAGATTAACATTTAAATCAGTGGACTTTGAGTAAAGCAGGTTACCTTCCACGATGTGGGTAGGCTTCATCCAATCAGTTGAAGGTCTTCCTAGAACAGAGACTGACTTCCCCAAAACAAGAAATTCTGCCAGCAGACAGCCTTTAAACTTGAACTGCATCATCTCTTCTTCTCTGGCTTTCCAGCACAGCCACCTACCCTGCAGATTTTGGAATTGCCAGCCTCCATAATGACATGAGCCAATTCCTAAAAATGAATCTCTTTCTCTCTGTAGACACACCCTCTTTGTCCTGTCTTTCTGGAGAACCCTGACCAATACAGTGGATGTCACCTGGAATGGGAATGGGGGTGAGGCACCCAGCAGAAGATAGATTTTTTTTGTTATGAGCCTGGTTGACATTTCTGATCTTTTAGACTATGTATATTTGTTACCTTGAAGGAAAAGGATTACAGTTTAAAATGGTTAAAAAGAAAAAGATGATATGCTTTATAATTAGGTGGCCCTGGTTTAAATTCCACCTCTGCCATTTCCTGGCTGTGTGACCTTGGACAAATCTCTCTGAGCCTCAGACTCCCCACTTGTAAGACGGGTCCTGGTAGGGTCATTAGGAGGGTTAAATAATCCAATAGATGTAGAATACGGCTGGCACATACTCGGAATGAATAAAGGATAGCAGGAATGACAAAGTTACCTTTCCTTTCATCGGCTTCCTCTGGCAGGAACTTGGGTGTTCCTTTCATTTCGTCAGGATTATTCCAATAAAATACACTGGCAGAAAAACTCATTCTCTTGGAAAAGAGCATTTGCCCTTTTAATATTTTATCCCTGATGTGCTTTAGAAGACAAACGCACTTCGGTGTTCTAATTAAAACTCCTTTCAGCACAGCGCCTGACCCCATGAAGCGAGGTCAGGTCCTGGAGCTGCTATGGATCGATGGCCCGCGGACACCCGCGTGGGGCTGCGGCGGCTCAGCGGCTTCCTGCCATCACTTGCCGCGCACAAGTGAAATCATTTGCAATGACCTAATGTGTACTGCTCCCACTCAGAAAACCGAATAAAGACGCGAAGTGGTGGCAGCATGAGAAGCCGGGAAAACAGGTGCTCTCTGGCTGCGTTTCTCGCTCGCGTGACCGAGTCCAGGGAAATGCGAGACTGGAAGGGCATTTGCGACCCGCGAAGGCGTCGTCCTGTCGGGAAATACGCCTGCCCCTCCGGGGACGGTTCTTCCCCTGCTTGTGAAATCATCAGAGGCTACCTGGGGGCTAGATGTCCCTCAGAGGGGTCTGCTAACGCCCTGAAACTGCAGGCTTTGGTGTGAGCGTGCCTGTGTCTGGGGGGACTTCCAGAAGAGTCTGTGCCCCTCAAAATGTGGCATTGCCTTAAAGAGCTGGCACCTTCCCCTCTGGGTTCCCTGAATATCACCAGAGTAAATAAGCATGGGGAACTCTGAGATATCGTTGCTGGGATTGGCCGTGGGTGTTGATCTATCCATAGACCCCGAAGCCCCAGGTGGAAGGTCAGTCCAACTGCCTTTCTGCTCCCCTGGACTCTTCCCTGCAGCCCCAGCCCTGGACCCAGCCTGACCCTGGGGGGAAGCCTGCCCCCAGCCTAGCCCTTCCTCAGGGGCCACCTGTGCCCTGCACAACCAGGGAAGAGAAGTGGGGGAGGGGAACCACACTTTGGGGTTAGCACGTGCCCGTACTTTAGAGCATCCATTTACTTCTTACAACACCTGTGACGTGGACGTTATTGTCACCGTTTTCTAAAGGATGAAACTAAGACCCAGAGACTTGCCCAAGATCATTCAGCTACCCCACTGTTGGATCAGGTGTGAACTCAGTGCTGACCCCAGAGCCAAGGCTTTTACTGCCCCATGACACACGAGATCTTTTGGGATCCACAGTCTACATACTGGCTGTTCAGAACCATTGCATTACATCTGTGATTTCCCCACAGCCACGTTTCCTCATACATTTCAGTATTTGCACGTCTTGCTTCCACTGTCTAGAGTTCCCTCAGCCATTGTTTTCTTGAGAAAAATCTACTCACCCATCTACACTCTGTTCAGTTTTCCTCTGTGCTCTGAAACCCTCTCTGGCCTCCGACATCCTCCCTTCCCTCCCCCCAACCCCCAGCTCCCCACCACAGCTGATTTAATTCAGTCCTTCTTTCTTCTCAGCTCCCAAAGCATCGCACACCTACTTTTATTAAAGAACATAAAGGTTGTTTCCTTCTCTGTCCTTTTCATTAAAATGGGAACTCCATGAGGAAAAATGTTTTTGTCTTTTTCATCTTGGAAAACAATTTTAAAAATCATATGCAGCCTTCTTCTAGCTATTCAGAGCTACTTATAATTCCCCCAATGCCGTAAGCCCTCCACACCTCCCTGCCCTCTTTGGTGCTGTGGGATCCCTGCCCTGCGCCGAATACAATACCTGGTACATAAAATGTGCTCAGTTAAAGTGTCTGGAATGTTAGTTGTTGAAAGGATGGGTTGTTTCCTGAACTATACAATACCCCTGCTAATCATGTTTCCTTGTCAGCCTTCTCAAACATGTTCTGAACGAGGCAGGACTTCTCCAAAGACAGCATATTAGCTCCTGAAGTAATCTCTGCCATTCATTGGAGGAAGCTGGGAGAGATGGAAAGATTACAGAGCCAGACCTCTCAATCCCTCTTGTAGTGGCAGAAAGAAGCAAGAATGAAAGCAGGAGAATTAGCCTTTCCAGGGAAATGTCCTCTAAAAGGAACGGCAACCAAATCGGACAAGATGGATTCACGGACGTTTTTATTTCTTGATGCAATTGGACAAAACAGCCGGTTTCCATCCCCGCTGCACTCATTTGCTGGGTCTTTATTTGTTGCCAGTTTCATGGTCCTGTTCCTCTCTCCTCAAAAAGAGATTTGCTGAAGGTTGACTCCCTTCCCATTAAGGTCACCAGAGAGCTGCTGGATGCTGGGAAATAGTAACTTCAGCAGAATGTCAGGGGAGATTTAGTGTAAATGAACTCGGCATTGCGCCCCTCAGTAAAGAGCAGAGCCGACCAAGACCACACATGTGGAGACAGGCGTGGCACCGCAAAGGTAAGGGCAGGCTGGACCAGGCCTGGGAGGCCAAATCCTGTTGGGCAAGGAAAAGCCTCCTTGGGAGGCCCAGCAAGTAAGAGGCCCGAGAGGGTGGGAGTTCATCATCGTCCTCCCTACAACCAGCCTCAGCGGGAGCCCCAGACATTCTGTTTTCCACTAACTTGCAGAAATTATCAGCAAAACCCAAGGAGCGATTCATTCAATGACAGAAGAAGGAAGAGCAGCGACAATTTGCAACATGGAGCCAGATGGATACACTCTGCTCTCCTTCAGCGATGTCCCTGAAATGTGCTTTCCCTTTGTCTGGACCGACAGCGGTGTCTGGCCAGACCTCCCACCTCAGTGCCTTCCATTTTCACAGGGCCTTTTAAGTTCTTCACCCTGCGAATGTCCTTTTGTGTGTCACAGAGATTTTCAGGCCACAGGTAGACCACCTCTCTGAATGGGTCATGCATTAGGGGGACCTCCAGAAAAGGAACTTAGAAATCCTTTCTAAGTTTTTGCAAAGGTGCCCAGAAATCAAGCTGGTAACTGAATTCTTCCCCTGTTCTTATCTCAAACACAACATGTTTAGTGCTCCATGTGTTACATCCAAATGCATAGATTCATATTAGATAAAATCCAGGTCAATTCACTCCTTCACATTTTGGAAAAGGATGTGACACAAACTCAGTAACGGTCACTCAGTTAGCCTACCGCATACCTGCCTGAATGTTAGATATGCGAGCCTGAGCAAGTCACTTTCTGAATCTCATTTTCTTCTTCTACACAATAAAGTGGCACTCAGTGGTCCACAAGGACACCTCCAACTCACTGACATTGTGAGTGTTGCCTATGTGACTAGGGGCAAATTTATTTTCTAACAACTTGCTTCCTTCTAGGTTTTATTAAGATAACGACTTTATGGTTTTATAAAAATCTCTGTACCTTCCTCTCAACTTTGCTGGGAACCTACCTAAAACTGCTCTGAAAAATAGTCTTTAAAAAACAAAAAGAAAACAAAAAATAATACATATAAGAAATTTAAACAAAACCGGACTGTACACAAAAGAAAAAATGTTTTAATCATCCTAAATACTATTATTTAGATATAAGTATCATTAATATTGTTAAACATTATTCTCTACATCTCTTTGTGCATGTATTCAGATAGAAGGGTAGATAGATAGATGTAAATGATTTTTCAAAAATGGTGTAATATATATAGTCTCTATGTTCATTTTTGTAAAAGTATCAAATTTAATATTTTTTAAGTTAACGTGAAAAAGAAATTGAAGTGAAAATGGAAATCCCCTACCACAAGAAATATGTAGTGAAAGATACAGTGGCAAATGGTCACAATTTCTTTGTCACTCCTCCCACTACTTCTCCATGGCCATTGAATCTGAGCTTGGCCTGTGACTGCTTTGACCAATAGAATACTTTGGAAGTGATGCTATTCCAATTCTGAGCCTAGCCTTTAAGAGAACTAGCAGCTTCTACTTCCTTCTTCTTGGAATCCAGCCACCACACTACAAGGAAGCCCAAGCAGCTACACAGCAAGGCCAACAAGAAGGAAGACTGAGGCCCCTGGCCAACAGCCACAAGTGAACTCCAGCCAACAGCCAACATCAACTTTGCCAGTCAAATGAGGGAGCCATCTTGGAAGTGACTCCTCCAGCCCCAGTTGACACCAGGTGTAGTAGAGATAAACTGTCCCTACTCTGAGCTCTGCCCAAATTGCCACATTGTGATCAAAGACATGATTGTTGTGTTTTAAGCCACTAAGTTTTGAGATAGTTTGTTACACAACAGTAGGTAACTGAAAAAAAATCTCCCTATAGTTAAGAAAAAAAGAGGGAAAGTTTAAGAATTAAAGTTTCTCAATTATGTATTTCACTTTTAGAATGTCTTGATTGACTCTAGCTATTTCAAAAAAATCCCAAGATTACTTAGTCTTAGTTACATTTTTAAGTGGTAAAATGTGTACCATAAGATTTTTTTACCACATCCCCTCAACTCCTAATTTCGTCACTTGGTTGATGGATTTTAACCTCAAGTACTCTGCAAAAAAAAAAAAAAGAGAGAGAGAGAGAGAGAGAGAGAGTTTATGGGTACTATCAAATATTGTTCCTCTAATTGCTTTGCTCTCCCCGTCTTTTTGTTTTGCATTTATTGTTATATCAAGCCTTTTCCTTTCTGTCATCTTTTCCCAATTGGTACATGGAGCTAGAATTAAATAATACTGAATCACCTAGTGGAAAGTTATTTCCTTTTTATTCTCTTTCAGTTCTATTTAAATCAAGAAGAAAGTCTCAATTCAATACTAGTATATTTTCAACATGTTTCCGAACATATCTACTCTTCCTTTTAACAAAGAGAGAGTATCTCTTAAGGTTCGGCACCTTTAAGAGACAACAATGTAGAGCTAGAATTTAATCATGTTAATTTATTTTCATTATTTTATTTTATTCTATTTTGCCAAGTTATATTGGTTTTCAACTTACTGAGGCAACATAAAGTTTCCTTTTAAAATAAATTTCTTAGGTTAAAAAAGTAAGTTGATTTAAAGAAAATATTAAGTATATAATAGAACAGATGGCACCTGAATGGGACAAAAATTAAGTCTGTGATACATGAATGCTTGGTCTTTAGGAAAAACTTTTGTTATCCTGTTAACAAATCTCGACTCTTAACTCCTTTTTTTGTTGTTGTCATTAAAAATCTGTTCCCAGGCTCTGCTCCACCCAGCAAGGGTGGGCTGTCACTTGTGGGGGGAGTCCCAGAGCTTGCGCTTCAATGTCAGCCCCAAATAGTTCACTTCCCCACTTCACTCGC
The DNA here is from genome assembly GCF_963924675.1 of Phocoena phocoena. NCBI lineage: Eukaryota > Metazoa > Chordata > Mammalia > Artiodactyla > Phocoenidae > Phocoena > Phocoena phocoena. The sequence continues at coordinate 101,038,087 of NC_089219.1, forward strand.
CTATCTACCTGAGAATCCCTTTCCACCTCCCCTCCCAAGTGAGAAGCCAGATGAGGAGAGGGGAAGGTGTCTGTGAGGTCAGGTCTGTGTCAATAGTTCCCACACCAGGAGAGGAACTTTGCCCTCAGTCCCTGTGCTCTTCTGACTGGCTTCCTGATCCCCTAAGCATCTTGTCTCATTTATTTTCTTTTTTGTCTTCAAGAATGCTAAGTTCCTATTTGTTGCAGGAATAACTAGTGTGTGTGTGGTTATGATTGTTCTGACTCCTCTCTTCCTTGTTCTCTTAGGCTTGTGTGTCTCCTCCACTCTTTCTGTGACACTTTGTGCTTTTCCTCTTCACTCCCTCAGACCACTTTTGTACAGACTGAGAGGGGATCAGACGACTCTCAGGATTCTGTTGACTCCCATTCTTTCCCCAGTAACAACTCTGACTCACTGAGCTGCGCCAGAATCTTCCATTTCTTTCTTTGGCCATCTAATTTTTAAGTTTGTGGCATGAATTTGTAACCACATCATTGCTCATTTGGTATGGGTGAGTTGTTTTGTTATTGTAGTTTTTTCTGGTTTTTCACAGTTTTTGCAGAGGAAGAGTCTGTGAGCTTGCTTTTTTAAAGTTCTCTCCTTCCCTTATTATTATTTTTTTTGGAAGATCTTTATGATCGTTTGAGCTCCATTTGATCTAACCAAAGTGTTGGCCAAGATTTTGGGGCACAAACTAAAAAATCCCTGAGTCTCCTCCAAGGTGTTGCAAGGCAATGTGGTTAGTGGAAAGGATATAGTCTGGATTTTAATCTCAGGTATTTAAGGTACTTAACTTCATCCAGCCTCATTTCTTCACCTATAAAGTGGCTAACTTGATGCCTGTCAAATAATGAATACTCAGGAAATGTTAGTCCCTTTTTCACTTCCTTCTTTTCTTCTAAACTTTCTCAGTGTCAGGACTGACCAGACACAGAGGTAGTGGAAACCAGCTTTGTTTGTTTGTTTATTCTAGGGATGAAGGATGCAGGGTTTAGTGTAAAGATTGATGTGAAACCAGAATAATCCATGGGGGTGGGGCGGGGAAAGCCACTTGTTTCCTGTCTGTGAAAGAGCCCTGAGAGCAACACATACCTAGGAGCACTCTGAGATCAAGCGGACTCCATTCTCCTTCCAAGAAAATGAGCCGAGTCAAAGGCATGTGAGAGATAAGACAAAGCCTTTGATTGTGGGGATTCCGAAAGGAGCATTGATGGATCCAGCTGAGGCCAGTCAGCTCTTTGATTTGTTTTAAGTTCTCTAAGCATTTATTCTCTTTCTCTCATGCAAGGCCTTACACACATTCACACAAATATGCATATGTTTTTACATGTATATACACATTCACACACCACTGTGCACACACATACGAGCACTCACACACACACAGGCACACAGATAGACATACACATTCAACTCACTTTCCCATATGTGCAGACACAGACTCACACATACACATACTCACATGCACACACACATTCTCCCTCACTCATTCATGCACACATTCCTGTCAAACTCTTTTTCCTATTAAAAGAAAAAAAAAATCACTCCTACTCTTAGGCATCAAGAAACAGTATCTCCTCAGTCACAGTAATACTCTGAAATGTTATCCTATTTATCACAGTGGCCTGGAAACTAGCCAACTCAATTAAAATGTAGGGACATCCAACTCCAGGGTCTAAAGAAACCAGCCTGGGTGAGAGCAGGAGAGTAACTTATTGCATTCATCCTTCTTACCAAATGACTAAATTTACAGTCTGCTAAATAGATTTGAATCAACACAAAGCCAAACTCCAAATTTTCTATTTGAGTTTTATAAATCTCAGGTATGATCTTTACCACAGGTAATAGAAGCCAAGTTCATTAAAAACACATGTTAACCTAATGAGGCGACTGAGCTAAGTACCCATTCTACGTCGGAGGACGGGTGAATGCACAGGCAAGTGAGGTGGCCGGTTTAATTTCCCTGGGATCGCTGCTGGTGGTGATTTATTTTAGAAAGCCACAGCTTTAATTATGAATAGCATATGATTTATCACATGTGCCTCATACGCTGTAACCAAAGTATTATTAAGCTCGAAGAGCCCTAAAGTTCCCGTGAGCTAAATCAGCAGTAAGTCTGTGTCACTGGGCAGACAATAGACACCGCCTTCTTACCTTGTCATGTCTTCCACTTCATTTAGATGCTCTTTATGGCAGCATCATCCTTTTTGAGTGCACTCTGGGAATCTCAGGAAGGATTTTGCTAAATCTAATATACACATAAATCTAATAAATACACAGCCGTCCTGGCTGAGCCAACCCAGGTTGCAGAAATGGTGGGCTGGTGACCCCTGTGGCATCTATTTGCATGGGCTGATGGTGGGAGGAGTTTTGAAGGGCCAGAGGTAGTAAGGTAGCAGAGAAAATGAAGGAAAGGGGCAGTTTCTGTCCCTGCCACAGTCTCCTTACCTTGGCCAGCTCCTGCCAACACTGCAGGCTAATTGTGCTGGAGATCTGATCTCCTATGGAGAGAGGGGTTAGGACAGAAAGCCAAAGGACCAGCTTTAACTAAAGTTCTGGTGAAATTCTGGGCACAACTGAGACTGTGGCAGCCAAGCACAGCCAAGCTGGGAGAGAGGGGTCATTGACCCTGTTTCTGTAACCACAACATACCAGGGGGCTCTGGCAGGGGCTGTAAAGCTGCAGAGAGCAGCTACAGTGGGACCCTCAAGGCAAAAGACCTGGTCTCACAAGGGTCACCAGCAGCAACAGAAGCCAGCAACCTCCCTCGAGGGCTTCTGCACCATGGGCTCCCAAGCCCATGAGAAGATCAAGCAAAAGAACTCGAGGACACTCTTTCTGATTACCTGTGAGTTGTCCCTGGAGACTCACAGAAACACCTGGAGGAAACTTCAAACGGCTGTTGGAATGAAATCCTTCATTCTTCTAGAGAAATTCCAATGTCAATGTCAATGTCACTTCTTTTGTTCCATCCACTGAGAGAAACATGAGACACTCAGACATACAGTAGACAAATTATCCAAACATTTATGCTGATACTGTCAGGTGTCTCCCAGTGACCAAGTCCTGGCAAATGGAGTGGAAGTTGGAAAAATATGTGCTACTTTCAGGCCTGGCCCAAAATAATCCCCCACTTGCTATACCCTGTCTCTTTTTCCATCTCTCAGCTGAATAGAGAGGATTCCAAAGACCTAGATAGAGGAGGGCACACAAAGTGGTTCACAAAACAGAAGGAACCCAGCCCCTGAATTTTTCCACAAAGAAAGCTACCAAACCACAAATATTCACACTGGTAGAACACAGGCAAAAAATAAACTTTTACTGTGCTAAGCCACTGGGATTTGGGGATTGTTTATTATAAAAGCTAATGTTGCTTTCCTTACCTACTATACCAGAAAAGTATTATTATCCCTGATCTACAAATGAGGAAATTGAAATTCATAGGGGTTAAGTCAGGGGTTCTCAACCAGCAGTGATTTTTGACTCCCAGGGGAGTCGAGATAGAGCTAGAGATCTCCTATTGGTTCTGTTTCTCTAGGAAACCCTGACTAACACAGCTAACATTTCTGCATTTTTAACGAAGGTAAGACATATATACGTATATACACACGCAAGAGATTGCAAGAGTAAAATTCGTGTTCTTCTCTTCCTCCTGAGAACACATCTGGGTTACATTCTCCAGCCTGCCTTGCAGTTAGATGTGGTCAGATGACTCAGTCTAGCCAACGTAACATGAGCAGAAGTGATGTGCACTTCTTCTAGGCCTCGCCATGGAAAACTCCTATACATACATGCTTCTAGCTGGTTGGGATGGAGACAGCCACATGTTGAAGACAATGCAATTTCTTCAGACTGAGCTCTGCATGACTGCTTGGAGGAGAGTCACCCCAAGAATCTGTTCACCTGCTCCGGATTGTTATGTGAAAAAGAAATATACTTCTACTGTGTACATTAGGGGCCTATTTGTTATACTAGCTAACATATTGCTCTGCAACTTGCTTCTTTCACTTAAAAATATATCTCAGACATTTTTCCATGTCAGTACATACACTGTAATTTCTTAGAAGCCGTGCTTTATTTCTCACAAAGTTACTTTTTGAAATTGAGAGATAGCTCATATTTGAGAAGTACAGTTCCCAAAAAGTTTCCATTAAATGATCAGGGTATCTTAGAATCAAGGGAATACCACAAATCTTACTTTTTAGGGCTTAACAAAATAATACAAATTTATTGTTGCTGTTAAAAATCCAAATAGCACTGCAGGATTTTAAAGAAAAAGGGAAAGACTCTGGTATAGCTGAAATGTTCAGACAGAACAGCTCTTCACTTGAAGTTCAAGTTGAGATAGTTTTGCTAATGAAGGGGCAGAATACCCACAATTGAAAGTGCTAGGGCTTGAAGAAATCTGAGATCCCCAATGCATATAAGTAGGGAAAGCACTGGTTTAAGTAGTCCAGTCATACACAGGTTTAATTCTGGAAACTACTCAGGATATATTCAACAATTGCAATGAAAAAATTTTTTAAATATTTTATCAGGGTGCTATCCAAATAAAATAAACTTGAAAAAATATCATAGAGCATTTCTATGAAGGATTTAAGTGTCAAGGCATGAGACAGAGATATAAAATCAATCAATTTTGTGTACCAACTCCAAAAAGATTGAAAATCCCTATTTTTAAGGCCATACTTCATTCATGTTCAAGAAGAGCTACTAAATTCTTTATCTTCTTATCTCTTGTCAAATTTTCCAAGTTCAATAAACTCCTTTAAATTACAAAGCACATTTAGTAACATATGAGAAATAGAATGCTGGGCCTAGATTCGTGGGTCAGAAGACATTGATCTCCTTAAAGCCTTTGGAAATATTATGCACATCAAAAGGGATTTTTGCAGGACTAACTCCATAAAACATTAAACATGAAAAATTAAGCAAGATCCACTGAAGTAAAACTTGACCTATTAAAATTAATTTCCTTTATAAAATGCATTTGCTGTTTTCTCTCCAAGGCAGGGAGGGGTTTGTGGCCACTATACAACTCTGTTTTGCCTCTTTTGATGGTTTCTGAGGTCCCCGGAATCCCTAAATTATTCTCTCTGAAATATGTTCTCTTTGGTAGAGCAGAACTTTTTTCTCACAGAAAGAATTGGTGGTTTAAGAGTGTCTTTTTTGGTTACAGAACAAAATATTCATCAGACCTTGCCTCCAGATCTCCCTACCTCTATTTATGAAAACTTGCCATCAAAAGTCTTACAATGACAAATAATGTTCCCAGGTGATGGCAAAAAAACTGATTGACATTATGATTTTTATATTCCCAGTCCAGTTCTTCAAATCCCACAAATCTTTATGTTTGTATGAAAATGATCCCTGAAATTTTCTTCCTCCTCAATTACTAGTTATGCCATGAACATGTAATATTCAACTAGAATTCACTGTAGAGAGTAGTTTAAAATGTAGCTCACAAGATTTGATAGAGTAAATTCCAGAAGCTCTACACCTAATGTCAGTTCTGATAAGTGAAGAAAATGTAGGTTCTCTGGAAGAAAATGTGGTTTGTAAATCTGGCTGAACCAACACCTTCAGAATAAGAGAGCCGGCCGGCAGCTCACTATTAATAGGCAACATTTATACCCTCAAATCATGTGGTTTACTCTGTTGGTAAGTAATGAAAACCATTTGGTTTTTCTGTCCAAGAAATAACAAGTCTTGTTCAAAGACACTAGTTTTATTTAAAGCTCTGAGATTTGGGGGAGCTTTTTCCTTGGTTGAAAAAGAATAGTCAGCATTAAAAGACTCTTACTTCTCTCTTTACTATAAAAAGCAGAAAACTACTTATTCTCTCAGAGTCCTCTGTGGAACTTGTATTTATTGGAGAGTAGATAAGAAATTGTCATCACTTCACCAATGTCTAACTTGCTTTTTAAATTTTTTATTTCAGTTATTTAACAAACACATATATATAGTGTTTACTTTATGATAAGCAATGTTCCAAGCAATTTACATATATTAACTCCATTAATCCTCACGATACTTATATAAGATTTTCCTCATTATTTCTTCTTTCCCCCAAATTTAAGATAACAGTTATTGCTATAGATAGGACTCATATTTCAATTTAAGTCTTTTTGTCCTTTAGGATTACCCCAAGCAGATAGAAATGAAGAAAAATAGAGAGTTAACCTTTAAAATATGATTTGGGGATCAATATCAGTAGATATATAACAAACAGAAAAGTGTCAAAAAGGTAAATATTAAACTCTGATAGAGCTTATAGTTTGGGAAATTTGTATAAAAACAGGCTAACTTCCAACCATATAAGCTAACCAGCTTATGTTTATTGTATTTAAAAAATCAGAAACTTTTGCCCATAGATAAAATGTAAGGCTACAGATCGTATGCTAGAGTTAACAGAGTGTAGTTAATACAATTTTTACAATGCTTATTTAAGCATTTAGAGAAATATCACTGTGTTGTAGAATGCTATCCTACACGATAGAAGACCAAGGTCCCGCATTCAGTTCTCCATATGTGTCTTGAGTTGTATCATTTACAACACCTCCCTTAATGAAAATTGAGTGGCCAAATGAATTCCTGAAGTCTCTCCTGTGTGAGCCAAGATCTTCCTGCTCATTTCGTGTCCCAGCTTACCTTCATCCAGCACAGTAGTCCCCAACTATCATTTACAGAACGCCAGATTTACACAAAAATAAAGCCTACTCAGAAAGCATGTTTCAGAAATGCTTCATATTATGTGGCCTTCCTGGAGATACACAATGTACCAAAGACTCTGAGAAGACCTGCAGTAAATGAACTTGTTGGATTTGCTTAATAGAACCCTAGTGTTCTGAGAACGTAGCTGGAACCACTGGTTTATCCAGTGAATTCTGGGCAGCCTGCATCAATGTATGAGGACAAGCACATTGCAGAGAATAGAGTTAGAATCGGCATGTGGGGGCAGGCCAGGGTATTGTTTCTTGGGAGGTTCCTTTGGTGGTGGTGTTCCCTTTTGTTTCTTAGGTGCAGATGTTTGGGTTAATTATACTTCTTAGTTCATGACCTGTGATGTTGGGATTTATAATACTTCTCTCTCTCTCTCTCTCTCTCTCTCTCTGTGTATGTGTATATATATATATATATATATATATATATGGTCTTCTCCCCTTTCCTGGCACAGAGCTCCTAAAACCCTTGGAATCTCCTAAGTGATGAGTGATAGAGTTGTCTTTTGTTAATAAGCCCTTCTCTACCACCTGAGTTTATGTTAATAAGGTGACTTTTGGAAAGCCCCTAAGTTTGGGGCTGGTTGCCAGGGAAACCAACCTTGTGATTAGAGGGTTGGTAGTTTCACCCTGTCCCCCTCTAGGGAAGGTACAGGGATGGGATGTCGTGTTAACCACTAAAGGCCAATGATTTAATCAACCATGCCTATGCAATGAAACCTCCATAAAAATCCAAAAGGACCAGACTCAGAGAGCTTCCCAGTTGATAAACGTGAGGAGGTACTGGGAGAGTGGCATGCCCAAAGAGCTTCCATCACCCTTTCCCCCACACCTTGCCCTATGCATCTCTTCTGTCTGGCTGTACTTGAATTATATTCTTTTATAATAAACGGGTAATCTAACCAAGTAAAATGTTTTCCTGAGTTCTGTGAGCTGCTCTAGCAAATTAATTGAACCTGAGGAGGGGATTGTAGAAACCTCCAATTTATAGCCAGTCAGAAGCACAGATAATAACTTGGACTTAAACTGGCATATGAAGTTGGAGAGGTGGGCAGGGAGGAGCAGTCTTGTAGGACTGAGCCATAATCTGTGGGATCTGACATTACCTCCAGGTAGAGAGTGTCGTAACTGAATTGAATTGTGGTACACCCAGCTGGTGGCCAGAGAATCTGAGAATACTTGGTGTGGGAGAAAGCCCCACAAATTTGATGGCCAGAAATGAAGTATTGAGTGTAATGTGAGAATAAAAGAGTACATAGGGGGCTTCCCTGGTGGCGCAGTAGTTGGGAGTCCGCCTGCCGATGCAGGGGACACGGGTTCATGCCCCGGTCCGGGAAGATCCCACATGCCGCGGAGCGGCTGGGCCCGTGAGCCATGGCCGCTGAGCCTGCGCATCTGGAGCCTGTGCTCCGCAACGGGAGAGGCCACAACAGTGAGAGGCCCGCGTACCGCAAAAAAAAAAAAAAAAAAGAGTACATAGGAAGAATTTTCTTTTACATGACCCATTTCACAATGGTCAAAGTAAGACCCCTCCCTGCTATTATTAAAAAATTCATCCCTATTTTAAAATTTACCTTAGATTCATTTTAATTCGTCATGGTAAGATACACAGACACAAAAATAACTACCATGAAGCAAGAAGTTTTTGTACTCACAGATCCCTAAAAACAGATCCCTGCATGCCACGCCATGCAGGGCCATACAGGAAGAACCAGAGTAAGTCAGCAGGCAAAGGGAGCAAGACGACAAGGTGGGCAAGAGCCATTATTGTGGTTTTCATGGGAAGGCGAGGCAAGGCTGGGTGAGCAGGCTTAGGACTGGCTAGTTTGAATAATTTCTGCAGACTCGGGTTTGAGGGCTGTCTCTTGTAGTCTGGTACCTGGCCCTGGGGTGATTAGGGCAGGTAGACAGTGGCCCTGTGTGTAAGAGCCCTATGAGAACCTGAAAAAGGAGGTGGTTTAGAGTTTTCGCTCAGATTGGTTGATTTGCATATGAAAGGTACACTCCCTGCACTGGCTGGTACTTTGTTTGCTCTCTCTAGGAATTAGCTAGTCCTAGGGTCAGCAAGACCCCAGATATCAAAACATCAGAATAAAAAAACATGCTTAATACAACCCCTAATTTTCACTCTCACTCCCTTCCCCCCCATTACAAACTTTTTCTAAAGTATTTGATATATATCCTTGGAATTATAAATATCCTTGTAAAATATGAAGTGAGTTTATGTATATGATTTTAATTTGCATAGACAGTAAGTTTCTTTCTTCATTCAACACTATGTTTTATAGAGTCATCTATGTTGCATTATAATCATCTAGTCTTAGTTTGTAGCATTTTAGCTGCAGTATCATATTTCTTAGGCTGCACTTGGCTTACTGATCTCTTAATGGAGGAGTCTTGATTGCTTCCAACTCCCCTCCAGGAACAATGCTTTAATGTTTCCTTACATGAGAATTTCTCTGGAGAGCAATTACTGTGTTGAAGGGCAAGTGGAACATTTAATTTCACTAAGTACTGCAACTTTGCTCTTCAGAGTGGCCGTGCCAGTTTATACCGAAGACACATGACCTGGGAATCCTCATTTCCCCACGTGCACTGACATGGCTGTTTCATGTCATCGAAGAGCATCAGTGTGGGGACTTCCCTTGTGGCACAGTGGTTAAGAATCTGCCTGCCAATGCAGGGGACGTGGGTTCGGGCCCTGGTCCGGGAAGATCCCACATGCCGTGGAGCAACTAAGCCCGTGTGCCACAACTACTGAGCCTGCGCTCTAGAGCCCGTGAGCCACAACAACTGAGCCCACACACCACAGCTACTGAAGCCCATGCACCTAGAGCTCCACAACAAGAGAAGCCACTGCAATGAGAAGCCCACGTACCACAACAAAGAGTGGCCCCCCCTCGCCACAACTAGAGAAAGCCCACGTGCAGCAATGAAGATCCAACATAGCCAAAAAGAAGAAAAGGTAAAAGGAATTAAACTCTGATAAATGCTAAAAAAAAAGAGCATCAGTGTGGTTCCAGTTTTAAATTACTGCACCAGTCATAGACAAGCAAGGACAAGATGAGCTGCCCTGCATTCAGTTCTCCTCTTAGACTGTTTCAATTACTCTCAGTGCTGAGAGATTAGATTGTGAACACCAAATTTAACTTCCTGTAGCATCACCTCAGGCTCAAGAGGCTCAGTGGGGTCTCAAGCTGGCTCTGATTTGTTGACATAAACTCCAACAATAGCTTCACCTATGAGTGACAGAGTTTATTAATGAAGGAACCAAGAAGAATGAGGGACCTTATTTTAAAGACAATATAGCATCTTCTCGGGTTAGACAGAAAAACAGTTCAATGAAATTATTACAAAACCATAGAATAAGAAGGCAGCATAAGGGACTTCCCTGGTGGTCCAATAGGTAAGACTCCGTGCTCTCAATGCAGGGAGCTCATGTTTGATCCCGGGTCAGGGAACTAGATCCTGCATGCATGCGCAACTGAGTCCACATGCCACAACTAAAAAGAAAGATCCCACATGCCATAACTAAAGATCCCACATGCCATAACTAAAGATCCCACATGCCATAACTAAAGATCCTGCATGCTGCAACTAAGACGCGGTGCAGAAGGAAGGAAGGGAGAGAGGAAGGAAGGAAGGAAGAAATATTTTTAAAAAAAAGAAGAAGAAGAAGCCAACATAAAAGGCCTGTGCATGTAATCTTCTGACTTTAGGAGTCAGATTTTCTCAAGAAGTCAAGGAAGAAGAAGAGTGGTTTAAAAAACATGCCTCGTTCTCACACTCAGGGCAGTGGAAGATTGAAAATGAAAATAAAGGCTAATTAAACTATAGAAAGAGACAGATTTGCTTTTGAAGAAACACATAAAACATTGACCAACTTAAACTGGTTTTGCCTTCTTAAATAGGTTGTTGATTAATCAAACCTGGACTTGTTTTACAGAAACAGCACTGTGCATATGCAAGGGGGAACCCAGGTCTCCAGGATGATCTCTGAACCAAGAATCTTCAATCTAGGGAACTCAACGAATAGAACTGGAGATCTTTAAGAAGTCCTTCCACAAGGAAAATCTGGCTTCCAGCAGCCTGAGTAGTTCCTAGGGACTAATTCAAGACTAGCCAATCAGCATCCAAGCTTGAAATTCCTCTAACCCCTTAAATTTAACCCCGGGCCCGGATCCAGGAGACAGATTCGAGAGCCTTGCCTCCCGTCTCCTTGTCAGTCGACCTCGCAATAAAACTCTTTCTTTTCTCAAACTTTGGCTTCTGTGTGGGTTAGGTAGCACACCTTTGTTCAGTAATACTTTGAAGAAAATCTGGAATCTCAGAAGATCAGATGGACTGACATAAAGAGAATGATGGAAATGGGGCAGGGAGGCAGGGAGTAGAGATTTCTACATGATACTAGGTCAGAAAGTGTGGCTGGCACTCAGTGAAATCTAACAGAAGAGATAAGATGAGAGAGAAGACTGGAAAGACTTCGCCAGAAGTAGCTGGGACCTGGGAAACTCTTGAGAAGTGCCCTCTGTAGTGGGCACTCTGTAGTGAGGACAATTGGGGGAACCATCTTATAGACTGGGACCACTGGACCAAAGAGCTAGGGAAATCTGGACCAATTTAAGGGAGGAATGCCAGGAATTCACGTAAAACACTTGAGTTTCAGGATGATGCAGTCACTTTGGGAGGAGATGAGATGGGGCCTGTGTCCTGAAGGAATGCACATGTTGACTTACAGAATTATTTATGGGAACTAGAGGAGAGTGAGACACACTAATAACAGAGATCAGGCCTAGCATTGGATGCTGGCCTGATGGGAGACTCTCCTGGCTGGGATGATCTGACAGAAAGTGAGGATGGTCATGATTTGTGTAATCAAAGATTACATAATTTGAGCACACTTGGACCACATTAATTTCCTATCTTTCTCTCTAGGAGATTTCAAAGACAAATGAAGATAACTATCTTTTTTAAATGTCTGACAGAAAGCAAAGAAAAAGAAAAAAAGACAGCATTTAACACCAGCAGGCAGTGCAAACCCTAGGTAGTTAGAGAACAAAATAGACCACTTAGGATACAGGTTAAACTGTTAGAAACTCACTGAGCCTTCCTGAGAGGAGTAGGAGAATAGTAAAGCAAATGAAATGCCAACAGTAGACCATACCTCTATAAAACTTGTAGCAGAAAGAAATGCTGGAATATCTAAAAGCTGGCAGAGACGAGCCTGAGAGCTAGGCATTAGGGGCTTTCCACAGCCAAGGCAGCGGAAGGCCCCATGTGCCACAGAGCACAACAATGAAGCCCTGGGCCAGTATCAGGTAGTTGGGGGTCGTCAATGGACCCTGGATCATGGGCTTCAGAAAATCAACCACAGCTTCAGTTCATTAATCTGCTAAAGGCTGAAACAAATGTGGAGATGAAGGAAAAATCTTTCCTACCACAGTGCCTAGAACTCAAATGTTAATTAACCCCACCAACACGCGGACCCAAGAGCTCCCCTCAGCACTCAAAGGCTCGCCATCACAGTGTTGTTGAACCCAAGTTCATGTGCCCGAGGCAGAGTGAGGCCAAACAAATGGAAACGTCGGAGTTTGGAGCAGAGAAGGGCTTATTGCAAGGACCAAGCAAGGGGTATGGGTGGCTCATGCTCAAAAGACCCAAACTCCCTAATGGGCTTCAGGGAAGATGTTTTTATAGGCAAAATTTGGGGTGAGGGCTGCAGGGTGTGTGACCTTCCTCTGATTGGTTGGTGTTGAGGTTACAGAGTGGTGGTCCAGGAATCTCAATCATCAGCCTTCTGGGTCCAAAGAGCCTTAGGTCCACGTACTAGTGCTCAGCCTGAAATTACCATCCTCTACCTGGTGGGGGCCTTCATTCCTGTAGAAGAACTCAGAGATGTGAAGAAAATTTTTCTGCATATCCCTGAGGAGGAACCAGGCCCCTGCCCCCTCACTGCACTATTGTTTCTTTCTGTGTTCCTCCACTCTCCTAATTAGTAACTATTTGAATCTGCCCTTTGGAAATAAGAGAAGGTCTAGGGGGCTGACAGACTTTTTTCCTACAAACAAGAAATGGGGGACATGGAAAGGCTTTTATGCCCAGGAGGGTCCAGAGGGTCCTGCTCAGTCTCAACAGTGCCCAGCAATATTCCAGCAATTCACCATCCCTCTTTGTAGTGATCACCATACGAAGCTGACCCCAGCTCACCTGTAAACACCCAGACATTCATGCTCCTGTGGTTCTTACATTCCTTTCCCTCAGGCTTCCCTAAATCTTCCCCTGTATCCTCTGCCACTCCAGCTGCCCTCAGCCAATAACCCCAGATCCTCTCTCTCTTCTCTGAGCAGCTGGGTCACCCTCCTGCCACGGTGGATACCTAGCTCTCCCTTCAGGATACGGCCTCCCCTGAAACCTTCCCACTGGGCCTAGGGGAGGGGGAGGAGTTCTCCTCATTCATTATGGCCATTTTCTCCACCTCCTCCCCAAAGCCCCCAGCACCTTTTCTTCTCATGCCTGAATAAACTACCCAGGGGCTTCTCATACTCACTCCCTTCATTCCTTGAAGAGTTCAGTACTGGGCTCACTGTCTTTCTCTCCACCACTCCTCCCATCATTATCCTTGGAGATTTCCTTCCAATACCCTGGCCTCTCAGCTCCTTGACTCCTCTCCTGCAATGACCTTGTCCTGCCAAACCTCAGCCACCCACTCGCATGGCTATACTCCTTGTCATTACCAGTAACCACACCCCTCCATGCTTGTAATTGCAAGCATTCTCATCCTGTGCTCACCACTTCCTACTTCCTGTTTTTCCACATCATTCACTCTAATCCGACTCCAATTACCAAGATCATGAAAGATCACTACAGATCCCACAGACTTTTAAAAAAATAAGAGAATATTATGAACAACTATGTGCCAGTTAATTTGACCACTCAGTTGAAATGGAAAACTTTTAAAGAGATAAGATAAAAATGACACAAGAAAAATACGAAAATATCTACATCAAAGAAAAGTAACCCCTAATTAAAATCCTTCCCAAAATAAGAAGTCTAGGTCAAATGGAGAATTCTTTCAAGCATTTAAGGAGGAAATAGTGCCAAATCTACACAAACTCTTTCAGAAGAAAAGAGGAAAACTCAATTGCCATCTCATTGTATGAGGCCAAACATTACCTTGATGTCGAAAAACAGGAAAAGACAAAATTAAACTATAGATTAATATCCCTCATGAATATAAAGGTAAAAATTCTCAATAAAATATTAACAAATCTAATTAAACAATTTCTTGAAAGGATAATACACTGCAACCAAGTGGAACTTATCCCAGGAATGCAAAATTGGTTTCATATTCAAAAATCAAACCATGTAATTTACCATGTTAGAATTTAAAAACTCATATGATCATCTCAATAGATACAAAGAGAGCATTTGGCAAAATTCAATAACCATCCATGATTTTAAAAAACAAAAAACACACTCAACAAGCTGGGAATAGAAGAAAACTTCCCCAACCTGATAAAGAACATCTATGAAAAACCTATAGCTAACATCATACTCAAGGGTGAAAGACTGAATGCTTCCTTTCAAATATCAGGAACAAGACAAAGATCCATTCTTTTCTATTCAACATTATACTGGAATTCCAAACCAGTGCAATAAAAGAAAAATAATTGAAGTATATAGATTAGAAAGGAAGAAATAAAATTACTTTTACTTACAGATGACATGTTCACATACATGGAAAATCCTAAGGCATCTACCAAAAAGTTTCCAGAACTAATGAGTTTAGCAGTGTCACAGGATATAATAAATATTTGAAAATCAATTATTTCTATAAATAGCAATGAACAACTGGAAATTGGAATCTTAAAATGCCATTTACAACAGTATCAAGAGTATAAGATACGAATGGATAAAATTAACAAAATTTACACTGAAATTTATCTGTACACTGAACTATCAAATATTGCTGGGAGAAATTAAAGATCTAAATAAAGAGAATTACTATGTCTGTGCATCAGAATATTCTTGAGGTGCCACATCTTCTCAAATTGATCTATAGATTCAACACAATCTGAATTTTAAGTAAGCTTTTTGGTAGAAATTGAAAGTTGATTCTAAAATTTATATACAAATGCAAAGAGCCTATAAGAGCCAAAGAAGTTTTGAAAAAGGAACAAAGTTGGAGGACATGAGCTACCTAATTTCAAGACTCACGGTGATCAAGAAAATGTGCTACTGACATTAGGGTAGACACAGAATGATTAGAATATAACAGGATCTAGAAATAGAATTTCAGCCAACTTGGCAAGGTAATTTGATGGGGAAAGGACAGTCTTTTCAACAAGTGGTGCTGGAACTAATGGATATACATATGGAAGGGAAAATGAATGTTGACTCTTCATCACACCATACCAAAAAAAAAAAAAATTAACTGATCTCTCCACCTCCACACAGTTACGTGAGTTTGGGTATTTAGTTTTTCTAAGGTATTACTACTCTGGCTTCTAAAGTTATTCAACATCATTTGAAAAACTAATTCCAGCAGGAGTTGCTTGTTAACTAGTATGGACATGTGGGGAGGAATGGTTGTTGCAGTCAAGCAGAGCAGGAACTGGGGACACTACAATCATCCCAGAAAATTTCTATTGTATATTTATAAACTTGTCTTTTCTATAATTAGATTGTGTTCAGGAATACAACAAAGACCCCTAGTTCTTCAATTCATAAATACTTTTAACCTCCCTGGGTAGTAAGATATTTTAAAAGCTGTATTTGAAATGCAGCTCCAAGCTGTAATATATTTATCACAGCATGCTGTACAATTCTGCATTTATGTCTTTTGTGTGGATGAAGTTGTATGGATAACAATGAAGACAATCTTAGTGCCAACTAATTGTGTCTATAACTCAACCTTTTCTCCAGCCTTGTAAATTAAGTATGGAACTATTAAAGCTAGTATGGAGCCAACGTTTTCTGCATTTTTCAAAAGAGATATGATCCTCAACATAGGTACACAGAAGATACAAGCACAAATATAAATATATCCACATTTATATACAATTTATACAAAAGACAAATTGAGGGTCATTTATTTACTTTGCAAATGGAGTACTCAGCGCAGAATTCCTTAATAACATTAAAGATTGCATTAACTTGGTGCTAAAATTAAATTGAAAATAACAAATTCAATTTTCATGTAGTATCTGAGGCATACATCTGTGTGTAAAGACAGACATACTAGTAAAGATTTGACAATGACATTTTTTTTTCCTGGGAATGGTCCATTCAGAGGGCCACCTGAGCCCCAATTTCCTTTCCAATTCTGTGATGAGCCCATACATTTGCTGATTGCCCTTCAGGTCTTGGATCCAAATTAACATTTGGTTGGTGGCAGTTGTAGGGGAAAAACGTAGCACAGCAGATTGGAAATTTACGAACCTCCTGGAAAAGCTGTTTGCTAAGCTCGTGTCAAATCTGCCTGAGTAGGCTGTGGCAGCTGCAAAATCGAGGCGCCCCAGGGTACAGATGGTGCTCCTGTCACATGGCCAATGGTTGGCTGGATCCCTCGCATCGCAGAGCCCTTCTACCAAGGGAGCTGGCCCCTGCTTGTAAGGCACCTGCACCCCACTCCAGCCACCACCACTGCCACGCAGGGCTGCTGTCTTAACACAGGCACCATGGCAGACTAGGGTAAGGGCTTATTCTGCTCCTACGTTTATCACAGCACACTATGGCATAGGCTTGGAAGGAGCATGCTCTCCCAGAAACATCTAGAATACTTAGAAAACTCTTAGTTACTACCCAAAATAGATAACTCCCTCCAGCAATGCAAATCCTTCCCCATCCCACTCAGAAGGTATCAACACTCTAATGTGGCATCTCTGGCCCCTGCTAATCTGGGTCCATCTGCCTCCATAAGCCTGCACAGAACGTCACCTTTCAACAAGTCCTTCTGGCTTCTCCACACAGCTCTGGTTATCCCTCTGCACTGAGTCTTGTCAGTACTTACAGGCTCCCAATTTATTCACTGTCATTGATTCACTTATTCATTCCATAAATATTCATAGAGCACCTACTACGTGCTGGGTGCTGAGGATGCAATTGTTAGGAAGACCTGAACTGGTAAACAAGATAAACAAGGTCCTACATTTAAGACTTTCCATTTAGTCAGGAAGATCAGCAAACAGGCACATAAGTGATAAGCTAGAGAAGTCAAGATGTTACAGGAAGTTTACTAAGCAGACTTGTGAGTCAGAGTCTTCATGGAAGAACTGATGCCTCACTGAAACCTAGTGAGTGTTGGGCAGGTCCAGGGTAGCATGGTGAGGGTGGGCTCAGTAGGAACCCATGCAGAGAGGCCTGAGGGGCACCAGGGACCATATCCTAGAGAATTGAAATAAGTGCAGAGAGGAGATGGGACTATAATCATTTGTGCCTCTTTATTTCACTTTTTATGTGCTTTTAAGTTCATGTCTGTCTTCTATCTCATGTACTATTGTCTTCTCTGAAATACCCAATTATTAAGACAGAGCTTAGTAAGCACAGGCAGTGCAATGCTCCATAAAGTGTTATCAAATGGATTACAACCCTTCACAAATGTGCTAAGGAAGAGAGATCTTTCTGTAGCTCCCATATGCTGTCTGTCAGGCTTCCTGTCACTAAGAGACTCAGCCTGGGCACTGGGTGCAGAAGGGATTTCTTAGTGCTTAGAGAACAATGACCAAATGGTACCCACATCCTTTTTTTTCTGGAATAAGTACATCTGGTGAATAATAAATGACATCCCATCTCCCAGACTTTGAGAGGTAGCAGTAACTCACATTCCAGTGCAACAGAAGGGAGGAAGAGGAAAAGAGCAGATTTGAGACATTTTATAATTCATCGATGGACATTTCTCAGGCTTCAGCTTTCTGGGCCTCTGGGAAGGATTCAATACCTGAAACCATGCCATCCTTCTCAAAGCATGCTTCTCTCTTGGCTTCTGAAACACAACACTCTTATGCTCCCCTTCTTGCTACTCCTTCTCAGTTGTCTTGGTAGGTTCATTTTCCACTCGGCCTTTAGATTCTGGGAGGACTCAAGGAATATTCCAGGCCCCTTTTCTTGTCTCACTCAATGCTCTCTTCCTTGTGGCACAATATATTAAAATGATGAAAGTGAAAAACTTACAACCAAGAATACTCTACCTGGCAATGCTCTCATTCAGATTTGATGGAGAGATCAAAAGTTCTACAGGCAAACAAAAGATAAAAGAGTTCAGCACCACCAGACCAGCTTTACAAGAAAAGTTAAATGGATTTCTCTAAGCAAAAAAAAGCCACAACTAGAAACATGAAAATTACAAAAGGAAAAAGCTCACTGGTAAAGGCAAATATAAAGTAAAGGTAGTAAGTCATCCATGCACAAAGCTAGTAGGAAGGTTAAAAGACAAAAGTAGTAAAATCATCTATATCCACATAGTAGTAAAATCATCTATATCTCAAACAGTTAAGAGATGCACAAAACAATTAGTGGTAAAACATGTCAAAAACTAACATGAGAGTAAAAATGCAGTGTTAAAATAAAAATGTGTTTGAAATTAAGAGATTGGCAACTTAAATCATATATGTGTACATATATATAAACTCATGGTAACCACAAACCAAAAATCTATAATAGACAAACACATAAAAGAGAAAGGAATCCAAACACATTAAAGATGGTTATCAAATCACAAAAGAACAAAAGAAGAAAGGAACAAAAAACCTACAAAAACAACCCCAAAACAATTAACAAAATGGCAATAAAAACATACATATCAATAATTACTTTAAATGTAAATGGACTAAATGCTCCAATCAAAACATATACAGTGGCTGAGTGGATACAAAACCAAGACCTGTATATAAGCTGCCAACAAGAGACTCTCTTCAGATCTAAAGACACACACAGACTGAAAGTGAGGAGATGGAAAAAGATATTCCATGCAAATGGAAATCAAAGCTGGGGTAGCAATTCATATTTCAGACAACAGACTTTAAAATATTGTTACAAGAGACAAGGACACTACATAATGATCAAGGGATCAATCCAAGAAGATAACAATTGTAAATATATATGCATGCACCCAACATAGGGGCACACAAGTACCTAAAGCAAATATTAAAACATAAAGGGGGCTTCCCTGGTGGCACAGTGGTTGAGAGCCCGCCTGCCAATGCACGGGACATGGGTTCGTGCCCCAGTCCGGGAGGATCCCACATGCCGTGGAGCAGCTGGGCCCGTGAGTCATGGCTGCTGAGCCTGCATGTCCAGAGCCTGTGCTCCAGAGCGGGAGAGGCCACAGCAGTAAGAGACCCACATTCCACAAAAAAAAACAAATAAATAAAGGGGAGGGACTTCCCTGGTGGCACAGTGGTTAAGAATCCACCTGCCAATGCAGGAGACATGGGTTTGAGCCCTGATCCAGGAAGATCCCACATGCCGCAGAGCAACTAAGCCCCTGCACCACAACTACTGGGTTTGTGCTCTTAGCCTGCGAATCACAACTACTGAGCCTGTGTGCTACAACTACTGAAGCCCATGCACCTAGAGCCCATGGTCCTCAACAAGAGAAACCCACAATGAGAAGGCTGTGCACCGCAATGAAGAGCAGCCCCCACTCGCTGCAACTAGAGAAAGCCCACGTGCAGCAACGAAGATCCAATGCAGCCAAAAATAAATAAATAAATAAATTTATTTTTTAAAAAAAGACATAAAGGGGAGGGACTTCCCTGGTGGTCCAGTGGTTAGGACTTGGTGCTTCCACTGCAGGGGGCGTGGGTCCCTGGTTGGGGAACTAAGATCCCACATGCCATGTGGCATGGCCAAAAAAACCAAAAAAGACATAAAGGGGAGAAATTGACAGTAACACAATAATAGTAGGGGACTTTAACACCCTGTTTACATCAGTGGACAGGTCATCCAGACAAAATCAATAAGGAAACACAGGTCTCAAATGACACATCAGACTAAATGGACTTAAGAGAAATATAGAGAACATTTCATCCAAAACCAGCAGAATAAACATTCTTTTCAAGTGTATGTGGAACATTCTCCAAGAATTCTACATGCAAGGCCACAGAACAAACATCAGTAAATTTAAGAAAACTGAAATCATATCAAGTATCTTTTCCAAC
Organism: Phocoena phocoena; assembly: GCF_963924675.1. Classification (NCBI taxonomy): domain Eukaryota; kingdom Metazoa; phylum Chordata; class Mammalia; order Artiodactyla; family Phocoenidae; genus Phocoena; species Phocoena phocoena. The sequence continues at coordinate 101,057,990 of NC_089219.1, forward strand.
CACAACTCTATGAGACTAAACAACAACTACAAGAAAAACTGCAAAAAAAAAAAAAATCAACACATGGAAGCCAAACAATATGCTACTAAACAACAACTGAATCACTGAAGAAATCAAAGAGGAAATCAAAATGTACATGGAGACAAATGAAAGTGAAAACACAATGATCCAAAACCTATGGGATGCAGCAAAAGCAGTCCTAAGAGGGAAGTTTATAGTAATACAACCCTACCTAAGGAAACAAGGAAAATCTCAAACAACCTAACCCTACACCTAAAGGAGCTAGAAAAAGAACAAACAAAACCCGAAGTTAGTAGAAGGAAAGAAACCATAAAGATCAGAGTAGCAATAAATGAAAGAGAGATTAAAAAAATTAAAAAGATAAATGAAACTAAGAGTTGGTTCTTTGAAAAGAAATAAAATTGATAAACAAAATTGAAAAAACTTTAGCCAGACTCATCAAGGAAAAAGGACCCAAATCAATAAAAGTCAGAAATGAAAAAGAAGTTACAACTGACTCCACAGAAATACAAAGGACCATAAGGAACTACTACAAAAAACTGTATGCCAATAAAATGGACAACCTAGAAGAAATGGACAAATTCCTAGAAATGTACAATCTTTCAAGAATGAACCAGTAAGAAATAGAAAATACGAACAGACCAAGTACCAGTAATGAAATGAATGAAACTGAATCAGTATTTTATTTAAAACTCCCAACAAACAAGTCCAGGACCAGATGGCTTCATAGAGGAATTCTACCAAATACCTAAAGAGTTAACACCTATCCTTCTCAAACTATTCCCAAAAAATTGCAGAGGAAGGAATGCTTCCAAACTCATTCAATGAGGCCAGCATCACTCTGATACCAAAACCAGACAAAGACATCACAGAGAAAAGTACAGGCCAATGTCACTAAACATAGATGCAAAAATCCTCAACAAAATACTAGCAAGTCAATTTCAACAATACATTGAAAGGATCATACATTCTGATCAAGTGGGATTTATCCCAGGGATGCAAGTGTGCTTCGATATCTGCAAATCAGTCAATGTGATATACCTCACTAACAAACTGAAGAATAAAAACGATATGATCATCTCAATAGTTGCAGAAAAAGCTTTTGACAAAATTCAACAATAATTTATGATAAAAACTCTCCAGAAAGTGGGTATAGATGAAACATACTTCAAATAAAGGCCATATATGATAAGCCCACAGCTAACATCATACTCAGTGGTGAAAAACTGAAAGCATTTCCTCTAAGATCAGGAACAACATGAGACTGCTCATTCTCACCACTTCTATTCAACATATTAATGGAAGTTCTAGCCACAGAAATCAGACAAGAAAAAGAAATAAAAGGAATCCAAAATGGAAAAGAAAAAGTAAAGCTGTCACTGTTTGCAGATAATATGGTATTATACATAGAAAATCCTAAAAATGCTACCAAAAAACTACTAAAACTCATCAACAAATTTGGTAAAAGTTGCAGGATACAAGACTGATATACAGAAACCTGCATTTCTATACACTAACAACAAACTGTCAGAAAGAGAAATTAAAGAAACAATCCCATTTACAATTACATCAAAAAGAATAAAATACCTAGGAATAAACTTACCTAAGAAGGTAAAAGATCTGTACTCAGAAAACTAAGACACTGAGAGAAATTGAAGATGACCCAAACAGATGGAAAGATATACCATGCTCTTGGGCTGGAATAATTATTATTGTTAAAATAACCATATTACCCAAGGCAATCTACAGATTGAATGCAATCCCTATCAAAATAACAATGGTATTTTTCACAGAACTAGAATAAATTTTAAATTTTGTATGGAAACACAAAAGACCCCGAATAGTCAAAACAATCTTGAGAAAGAAGAACAGAGCTGGAGGAATCACACTCCCTGACTTCAGATTATACTACAAAGCTTCAATAATCAAAATGATATAGTACTGGCACAAAAACAGATACATAGATCAATGGAACAGAATAGAGAGCCCAAAACAAACCCATGCACTTATGGTCAATCTGCAACAAAGGAGGCAAGAATATACAATGGAGGAAAGACAGTCTGTTCAATAAGTGGTGCTGGGAAAACTGGACAGCTATATGTGAAAGAATGAAATTAGAACATTTTCTCACACCATATAAAAAAAAAACTCAAAATGGATTAAAGACCTAAATGTAATACCAAAAGCATAAAACTCCTAGAACAAAACATAGGTAGAACACTCTTTGTCATAAATCGCAGATATGTTTCTTTGGATCTGTCTCCTAAGGCAAAGGAAACAAAAGCAAAAGTATAAAAATGGGACCTAATTAAACTTAAAAGTTTACAAAGCAATCCGTTGACAAATTGAAAACATAACCTACTGAATGGGAGAAAATATTTGCAAATGATATGACCTAGAAGGCATTAATATCCAAAATATATCAAGTCATTCCACTCAATACCGAAAAAAAACCCAACCCAATTTGTCCAAAGAAGACATACAGATGGCCAACAGGTACATGAAAAGATGCTCAACATCATTAATCATAGAAATGCAAATCGAAACCACAATGAGATCACCTCACACCTGTCAGAATGGCTATCATCAAAAAGACCACAAAAAACAACTGTTGGTGAGGATATGGAGAAAAGGGAACCCTTGTACACTGGTGGGAATATAAATTGGTACACCTGCTGTGGGAAAACAGTGTGGCAGTTCCTCACAAAACTAAAAATGGAACTATCATATGATCCAGCAATTCTACTTCTGGATATATATCTGAGGAAAACAAAAACATTAATTCAAAAAGATATATGCACCCCAATGTTCATAAAAACATTATTTAATGATAGCCAAGATAAGGAGGCAACCTAAGTGTCCATCGATAGATGAATGGGTAAAGAGTTGGTGTGGGTGTGTGGGGGTGTGTGTATACACAATGGAATACTACTCAGCCATAAAAAAAGAAATTTTGCCATTTGCAACAACATGGATTGACTTGGAGGGTATTGTGGTTAGTGAAATAAGCCAGAAAGACAACTGCTGTATGATATCACTTATATGTGGAATCTAAAAAGTAAAACAAACCAGTGAATATAACAAAAAAAACGATAAGAGAACAAATTAGTGGCTACCAGTGAGGAGAGGGGAGGAGAGGCAAGCTAGGGGTAGGGGATTAAGAGGTACAAACTACTATGCATAAAATAATATAATATATACTATGCATAAAATAAATAAGCTACAAGAATATACTGTACATCACAGAGAATATAGCCAAAATTTTATAAATGGAGTATAATCTTTAAAAATTGTGAATCACTATGTTGACACCTGAAGCTTATATAATATGGTAAATCAACTATACCTCAATTTTTTAAAATGTTCTATTCCTAGGAAATGTCTTTGCCACCGTGTCTTCAGTGGTTAACACTTACTGATTACTCCCATTCTCTGACTCCAGCTGAAATAGGCTGAGTGTTTGTCACTCCTTTCTATTCGTGGAGAATACCCCTTCTTATAAGTCTTGGTAGGAAGCAGAGCTGCAATCTGCCAGAGAAGCTGGAGATGTCGGGTAATAAGTCTTCCCCAGCTTACTGAGTAGCTAGGGCTGAGGCCAGTGACCCAGGCTCAGCCAGGCTCAGCCAATCAGAGGTTCATTCAGGGACTCAGTCCAGATCTTTCCAGGTGACAAAAGTGAGGATGACACTGTGGCAGCAGCCTCCCAGGACCAGCTCTGGATTACCAGGATACAAGATGCAACATGCTATGTCAATAACAGCTGCAGTGGCAATAACAGTACCTTCCCCTCACCTGCCTGCTGGTGATATGTTGGACCAGGTTCTGGACATTGAGCCTTCTCTCGATTCTTTCTGCCCAATTTACAAGCCTGGCTCTGAAGGCCTCCTGCTGATGAGCTACCCAATATCTATTCAGTAAAGCACTTTTCCACTTAAATAAGCCAGAATTGGTTTCCAATCTGATGGTGGCCTGTCCATCACCCTACTCAGATGAAAGTTTCCAACTGGCTCTTTTCTGTCCCACCTTGGTCAGGGATCAAGGCTTTCTAGTTACCAGATATCAGTGGTTTTGAGGTGTGGTCCCCAGACACCTGAAATTTGCTGAGACAATTTCAGGAGGTCTGCAAGGTAAAAGTTATTTTCAAAAAATTAGAGATATTATTTGTCTTTTTCACGTGTTACATTTTCACTGATACATAAGCAATGATTGAAACAGCCAGTGCCTTGGCACAAATCAAGGCAATGGCACCAAACTGCAGTAGGAGCATTGTCTTTACCATCATGCCCTCACAGAAAAAACAAAGTCAGGGCTTCCCTGGTGGCACATTGGTTGAGAGTCTGCATGCCAATGCAGGGGACACGGGTTCGTGCCCTGGTCCGGGAGGATCCCACATGCTGTGGAGCGGCTGGGCCCGTGAGCCATGGCTGCTGAGCCTGCATGTTCGGAGCCTGTGCTCCGCAACGGGAGAGGCCACAACAGTGAGAGGTCCCCGTACCACAAAAAAAAAAAAAAAAAAACAAAGCCAGATTCACTTAAGAATAGCCTTTTTGAATAAAATACTTAGGAGTAAACTTAACCAAAGAGATGGAAGACCTATATGCTAAAAACTATAAAAAATTGGTAAAGGAAATTGAGGATGATTCAAAGACATAGAAAGATATCCCATGCTCTTGGATTGGAAGAATTAATATTGTTAAAATGGCCATACTACCAAAGCAATCTACAGATTTAATGCAATCCCTATCAAATTACCCATGACATTTTTCACAGAACTAGAACAAATAATCCTAAAATTTATATGGAACCATAAAAGACCCAGAATAGCCAAAGCAATCCTGAGGAAAAAGAACAAAGTTGAAGGCATAACCCTTCCAGACTTCAGACCATACTACAAAGCTACAGTAATCAAAACATCAAGGAATCCAAATCGGAAAAGAAGAAGTAAAGCTGTCGCTGTTTTCAGATGACATGATACTATACATAGAGAATCCTAAAGATGCTACCAGAAAACTACTAGAGCTAATCAGTGAACTTGGTAAAGTAGTAGGATACAAAATTAATGCACAGAAATCTCTGGTATTCCTATACACTAATGATGAAAAATCTGAAAGAGAATTTAGGAAACAGTCCCATTTACCACTGCAACAAAAAGAATAAAATATCTAGGAATAAACCTACCTAAGGAGACAAAAGAACTGTATGCAGAAAATTATAAGACACTGATGAAAGAAATTAAAGATGATACAAATAGATGGAGAGATATACCATGTTCTTGGATTGGAAGAATCAACATTGTGAAAATGACTATACTACCCAAAGCAATCTACAGATTCAATGCAATGCCTATCAAACTACCACTGGCATTTTTCACAGAAGTAGAACAAAAAATTTCACAATTTGTATGGAAACACAAAAGACCCCGAATAGCCAAAGTAAGCTTGAGAACGAAAAATGGAGCTGGAGGAATCAAGCTCTCTGACTTCAGACTATACTAAAAAGCTACAGTAATCAAGACAGTATGGTACTGGCACAAAAACAGAAAAATAGATCAATGGAACAGGATAGAAAGCCCAGAGATAAACCCACGCACATATGGTCACCTTATCTTTGATAAAGGAGGCAAGAATATGCAGTGGAGAAAAGACAGCCTCTTCAATAAGTGGTGCTGGGAAAACTGGACAGGTACATGTAAAAGTATGAGATTAGATCACTCCCTAACACCATACACAAAAATAAACTCAAAATGTATTAAAGACCTAAATGTAAGCCAGACACTATCAAACTCTTAGAGGAAAACATAGGCAGAACACTCTATGACATAAATCACAGCAAGATCCTTTTTGACCCACCTCCTAGAGAAATGGAAATAAAAACAAAAATTAAAAAATGGGACCTAATGAAACTTCAAAGCTTTTGCACAGCAAAGGAAACCATAAACAAGACCAAAAGACAACCCTCAGAATGGGAGAAAATATTTGCAAATGAAGCAACTGAAAAAGGATTAATCTCCAAAATTTACAAGCAGCTCACGCAGCTCAATAACAAAAAAACAAACAACCCAATCCAAAAATGGGCAGACCTAAATAGACATTTCTCCAATGAAGGTATACAGATTGCCAACAAACACATGAAAGAATGCTCAATGTCATTAATCATTAGAGAAATGCAAATCAAAACTACAATGAGCTATCATGTCACACTGGTCAGAATGGCCATCATCAAAAAATCTAGAAACAATAAATACTGGAGAGGGTGTGGAGAAAAGGGAACACTCTTGCACTGCTGGTGGGAATGTGAATTGGTACAGCCACTATGGAGAACAGTATGGAGGTTCCTTAAAAAACTACAAATAGAACTACCATATGACCCAACAATCCCACTACTGGGCATATACCCTGAGAAAACCATAATTCAAAAAGAGTCATGTACCAAAATGTTCATTGCAGCTCTATTTACAATACCCAGGACATGGAAGCAACCTAAGTGTCCATCAACAGATGAATGGATAAAGAAGATGTGGCACATATATACAATGGAATATTACTCAGCTATAAAAAGAAATGAAATTGAGCTATTTGTAGTGAGGTGGATAGACCTAGAGTCTGTCATACAGAGTGAAGTAAGTCAGAAAGAGAAAAACAAATACCGTATGCTAACACATATATATGGAATCTAAGTAAAAAAAGAAAAAAGTAGATGAAGAACCTAGGGGTAAGACGGGAATAAAGACACAGACCCACTAGAGAATGGACTTGAGGATATGGAGAGGGGGAAGGGTAAGCTGTGACAAAGCGAGAGAGTGGCACGGACATGTATACACTACCAAACATAAAATGGATAGCTAGTGGGAAGCAGCTGCATAGCACAGGGAGATCAGCTTGGTGCTTTGTGACCACCTAGAGGGGTGGGATAGGGAGGGTGGGAGGGAGGGAGATGCAAGAGATATGGGAACATATGTATATGCATAACTGATTCACTTTGTTATAAAGCAGAAACTAACACACCATTGTAAAGCAATTATACTCCAATAAAGATGTTTAAAAAAATCATGGTATTGGCACAAAAAACATATAGATCAATGGAACAGAATACAGAGCACATGAAAAAACCCACACACCTGTGGTCAATTAATCTATGAAAAAAGAGGTAATTATGTACAATGGAGAGGGACAGGGATCAAGATGGTGGAGTAAGAAGACAAAGAGCTCACCTCCCCTACAAACACATCAAAAATACATCTACATGGGGAACAATTTTCACTGAAAACCAACTGGAAACCAACAGAAGATATCCTCTCAAACCAAAGTTGCAAGAAGGATATCCACATAACCAGGTAGGATGAGGGGGAAAAGGCGTCAGAATGGGACTGACACCCCTGGGAGGGATCTGTAAAGGAAAGAAGGTTCACATGGGCAGAACTTCACCCTGGGAACCCCTTGCCTGCTGGGAAATCCACTGGGCCAGATAGAGGGCCTAGACTTTACTCATCAGGAGTGTGCCAGTGCTGGCTTGTTAACAATCAGTGCACTGGTGGCTACCACCCCGCCATACTTCCCAAACCAAAGGGGTGAATACCTCAGACCACTCCCTCCACACTGCAGCCTAGCACAAGATCAGGGCAGAGATTCGGTCTAGCTGCTCGGAGACAGACTGGGATGTGCCAGGGTGTGATTCAGTCCAAACCACAGAGACCATAGTCAGTGCACACACAGGGGCAGCAGATCAAACTGGGAAGACACTGTCAACACATGCACCAGGTGGTGCCACATATATGCACAGCAGCCAAGCACTGAATCTTAGGCAGACAGTTTCTGGGAGGGAACTTGATCTAGCTGTGCAGAGACAGCCTGGAGGGCCTGGAATGTGGTCAAGGGGGACCCACGGAGCCAACTGTCAGTGCTCACACAGCAGGGGCAGCCATGGAGCTCATTGTCAAAGTGGACAGGGCAGGGGAATTCCAGCCATAGTGGGCTGCTTTGGTGCATGCACTGGGTGGCACCACAGATTTGCACAGAAGCTGGGCACTGAGGCTCAGGCAGGCAGGCCCTGGGCAGGAGTACTCAGTGGTTCACTTCCCTGCAGGAGTGCTATAGCTCCATCCACTCCACACCACATCTTGGAGCCAAAACTGGTGCATACAGGTTTTGGGAGAGATCTGGCACAGAGGCAGCCCAGGTCCCAGGCAGCAGCACAGCCACTTCAATTCCTGCAACCACAGCACCCTGGCCCCCAGCCCCTGCCTATTCCACACCACAACCTAGCACAAGGTCTGGGTTGAACACAAGGGAGAAAGGCACACGACTTGGGCTGCTTTGGGACAGAACTGCAGACACCTGCATGGGCAGCACAGAGGTTTACTATGACCACGTGGGCATCACTTGATTCAGCAGTCACCAGCTTTGGGGCAGGGCACACACTCCAGTGCAACAAAGTCTGATGAAACTCAACCATCAGGACTTCTACTCCAACAACTGGAGATCAGACTTCACCCCTGACAGGGTGGTGATAACCATAGCATAAAGAAAAGACCCTGCCTGACACCAAGTGCAGGCTCTGAACCCCAACACCAATCACAATCCCTATCAAGGGGACAATGGTCAGCACACTCTGAGGAAAGACATGGCTAGAATCCATACTAAAACCAGCCTTCACACCAAAAATATTGGACTTAGAGTCTACACAGGGACGCTCCCCTAAAAACACCCCTTCAAGACCATAGTAGATGTCAGTCTCTCCTAAATTCATAGATGCAGAAAGTTAACTAAAATGAAAAAGCAGAGTAACTATTCCCAATTAAAAATGCAAAATAAATCCCCTAAAAGAGCAAATAAGGAAACAGACCTCACCAGTCTACCAGAACCTGAGTTCAAAAAGGAGGTAATGGAAATGCTAAAGGAATTAAGAAGACTTTATCGATAGAAATGCAGATCACTGTAATAAGGAACTAGAAATTATAAAGATGAACCAATCTAGAAGCAATGAATAGCAGACTAAATGACACAGAAAAATAAGTGATCTGGAAAGTAGAATAATAGAAATCACCCAATTGGAAGAGCAAACAGAAAGACAAATTTAAAAAAAATAGAGGGCTTCCCTGGTGGCGCAGTGGTTGAGAGTCCGCCTGCCGATGCAGGGGACACGAGTTCGTGCCCCGGTCCGGGAAGACCCCACATGCCGCAGAGCGGCTGGGCCCGTGAGCCATGGCCGCTGAGCCTGCGCGTCCGGAGCATGTGCTCTGCAACGGGAGAGGCCACAACAGTGAGAGGCCCGCGTAACACAAAAAAAAAAAAAAAAAAATAGAAAGGAACACACGAGATCTATGGGATAATTTAAAGCATGCTTACCTATGCATAATAGGGGTTCCAGTAGGAGAAAAGAGAAAAACAGAGACCAAAAAGGTATTTGAAGAAATTATGGCTGAAAACTTCCCAAACCTGGAGAAGGAAATAGATATCCAGGTACAGGAAGCACAGAGGGTACCAAACAAGATGAATCCAAACAGACCCACACCAAGACATATAATTAAGATGTAAAGAAATAAAGATAAGATTCTAAAGGCAGCAAGGGAAAAACAAAGAGTCATGTACAAGGGAACCACATAAGGCTATCAGATAATTTCTCTGAAGGAACATTGCAGGCCAGAAGGGAGTGGGATGATATATTCAAAGTCCTGAAAGGGAAAAACCTGCAACCTAGGATACTCTGTCAAGCAAGATTATTATTTAGAAGAAGGAGAGAGAGAGAATTTCACAGACATGCAGAAACCAAAAGAATTCAGCAATACTAAACTTACCTTGAAAAATACACTAAAAAAAAAAAAAAACTGAAAGTTTTTCTCTAAATAGAAAAAAAAGCAAGAATCTATAGGAGAGAGAAAATTTAAAAAGGAAAGGGAAACATATATAAGGATTGAATATCACTAAAATAAGCCAGGACATAGATTAAGAAACAATCAAAAAATTTTTGTAAAAGCAATTATAATTCTAATTAACAGTAAAGTGATAAACATGAAGATGTAAAATAAGACAATAAAATCACAAAATATGGGGGAGGGGACTAAAAATATGTAGATCTTTTAGAATCTGTCTGAACTTGTATGACTATCAGTCTAAAGCAAGTACATATAGTAATGAATCAACATACTTGAAAACCAGGGTAACCATGAATCAAAAGCATACAATAGATTCATAAAAACAAAAAAGAAAGGAATCAAGCATACTTCAAAAGAAAACCATCAAACCACAAAAGGAAAAGCAAAACAGACATACTGAACACAGAAAAACTACAAAGTCAACTGGGAAACAAGGTTTAAAATGGTAATAAGTTCATACCTATCAATAATTACTTTAAATGTCAATGGATGAAATACTCTGGGACTTCTCTGGTGGTTGAGAATCTGCCTGCCAATGCAGGGGACACGGGTTCGAGCCCTGGTCTGGGAAGATTCCACATGCCATGGATCAGCTAAGCCTAGGAGCCACAACTACTGAGCCTGCGCTCTAGAACCCGCGAACCACAATTACTGAGCCCGCATGCTACAGCTACTGAAGCCCTCACACCTAGAGCCCATGCTCTGCAACAAAGACAAGCCACTGCAATGAGAAGCCCACACACCGCAACAAAGAGTAGCCCCTGCTCGCCACAACTAGAAAAAGCCCACACACAACAACGAAGACCCAACACAGTCCAAAATAAATAAATACATAAATAAATTTATTTTAAAAAAAAATACTCTGATCAAAAGACCATGGAGTGGCAGATTAGGTTAAAAAAACAAGAACCTACAATATGTTGCCTACAATAGACGTACTTCGGGGTGAAAGATGCACACTGAAGATGCCTGACTCTAACGGATCTGTGCCAATGGATCTGCGCTGGTGGCTTTGAACACAGCGCCTGAGGGACACACAGGTTGACTGTCTGCATCTCATGGTTGAGGTGAGGCTGAGGGCAGTGCCAACAACAGTGTACTTTCAGTCCACCCAACAGGTGACAGGTGACACCAGAGCACACTTCCCAGTGGACATCTCCTGAGGAGAAATACTCAGTGGCTCCTCTCCCAGTGGAAGGGCTCCAGTCCCACCTACCTCACACTGCAGCTCAGGAACAGATCGGGGGTTTCTACCCCAACAACTAGGGAGCAAACCCTGTCCCTGACAGGGCCGTGACAACCACAGAGAAAAGAGGAGGCCCCACTCAACATCCAGTGTAGGCTTTGGTCACCACAGCACCAATCACACACCCTATCAAGGGGATAATGGCCAGCACACACTGAGGAAAGATGTGGCAGGCATCCATAATAAAAACAGCCTTCACACCAAAAATATTAGACTCATGGAGACTACACAGGGATGCTCCCACATAAAATCAGCCTTTCAAGACCACAGTAGATAATTGTTTCTCCTGAATTCATAGAGCCTGAGAAATACAAGTAAAATGAAGAAGCAGAGGAATCACTCTCAATTAAAAGATCAAGAGGGGCTTCCCTGGTGGCACAGTGGTTGAGAGTCCGCCTGCCGATGCAGGGGACATGGGTTTGTGCCCCGGTCCAGGGAGATCCCACATGCCACAGAGTGGCTGGGCCCGTGAGCCATGGCCGCTGAGCCTGTGCGTCTGAAGCCTGTGCTCCGCAACGGGAAAGGCCACAACAGTGAGAGGCCCGCGTACAGAAAAAAAAAAAAAAAAGATCAAGAGAATTCCCCTGAAAGAACAAACAATGTAACAGACCTCTCCAGTCTACTAGACCCCAAGTTCAAAAAGGAGGTAATAAAAATACAGAAGGAATTAAGAAAGGCTATCAATAGAAATGTAGATCACTGTAAAAAGGAACTAGAAACTATAAAGAAGAGCCAATTAAGGTTAGAAAACCCATTTGCTGAGACAAAAAATGAGCTAAAGGCAATAGACAGCAGGGAATTTCCTGGTGGTCCAGTGGTTAGAACTCAATGCTTACACTGTAGGGGGCCCAGGTTTGATCCTTGGTCAGGGAACTAAGATCCCACAAGCCATACAGCCAAAAAAAAAAGGCAATAAACAGCAAACTGAATAATGCAGAAGAATGAATAAGTGATCTGGAAGATAGAATAATGGAAATCACCCAATCAGAACAACAGACAGAAAGACAAATAAAAAAAAAATGAAAGCAACATATGAAACCTACAGGATAATATAAAGTGTGCCAATCTGTGCATAATAGGCATACCAGAAGGAGAAGAAAGAGAAAAGACGATTGAAAATGTATCTGAAGAAATTATGGGGAGTTCCCTGATGGTGTAGTGGTAAGGATTCTGGGGTTTCACTGCTGCAGCCTGGGTTCATTCCCTTATCGGGGAACTGAGATCCCACAAGCTGCACAGCGGTATGGCCAAAAAAAAACAGAAAGAAGAAATTATGGCTGAAAACTTTCCATGCACCTAAAGGAGAAAAGAGAGATCCAGGTACAGGAAGCACAGAGGGTCCCTAACAAGTGAACCCAAACTGACCTACACCAAGACATTATAACTAAAATGGCAAAAGTTATAGAGAGGATTCTAAAGGCAGCAAGAGAAAAACAGAGAGTTAATTACAAGGGAACTCCCACAAAGCTATCAGCTGATTTCTCTACAGAAATGTTGCAGGCCAGAAGGGAGTGGCAAAGTATATTCAAAGTCCTGAAAGGAAAAAAACCTGCAACCTAGGATACTCTACCCAGCAAGATTATCATTTAGAATGGAAGGAGAGACAAAGAATTTCTCAGATACACAACAACTTTAAAAATACAACAATACTAAACCTATCCGAAAAGAAATATTGAAAGATTTTCTCTAAATAGAAAAGAAGCAAGAATCTATAGGAAACAGAAATCACATTTGGAAAGTAAATCACTTAAGCCAGTACTCAGATTTTTTTAAAAAAATTGTTTTTGTTAAAGTGATAACTAATGAACAACAAAAGGATAAACATGAAGATGCAAAAGAGGACACCAAAATCATAAATGTTGGGGGGAAGTAAGAAAATGTAGATTTTTCTTTTTAGAATGTGTTTGAGCCTACATGACTACCAGTCTAAAGCAAGTACATATAGTAATGGGTTAACATATTTGAAAAACAGGGTAACCACAAGTCAAAAGCACAAAATAGATTCACAAAAAGAAAGAAAACACAAGCATAATACAAAAGAAAACCATCAAACCACAAAAGGAAAAATGAAAAGAAAAGGAACAAAGAAACACAACAACTGGAAAACAAGGTTTAAAATGGCAATAAATACATATCTATCAAAAATTACCTTAAATGTCAATGGACTAAATGCTCCAGTCAAAACACAGGGTGGCAGATTGGGTAACAAAACAAGAGCCTATAATATGCTGCCTACAAGAGACCAACTTGTAGGCAAAGGATACTCATAGATTGAAAGTGAGGGGATGGAAAAAGATATTTCATGCAAATGGAAATGACAAGAAAGCAGGGTTAGTAATACTTGTATCAGACAAAATACACTTTAAAACAAAGGCCATAAAGAAAGATAAAGGACACTATATAATGATAAAAAGGATCAACACAAGAAGAGGCTATTATACTCATTAACATATATGTACCCAATACAGGAGCACCTAAGTATATAAAAAAATATTAATAGAAATAAACGGAGAAATTGGGAATACAATAATAGTAGGAGACTCCAACACCTCACTGACATCAGTGAACAGATCTTCCAGACAGAAGATAAGGCAACAGAGATCCTAAATGATACAATATAACAGTTAGACTTAATTGATATATTTTCCAAAGAAGAAAACAGAATACACATTCTTTTCAAGTTCACATGGAACATTCTCTAGGATAGACCACAAAATAGGACACAAAACAAGCATCAACAAATTTAAGAGGATAGAAATTATTTCAAGCATCTTTTCTGACCACAACAGTGTGAAACTAGAAATCAACCACAGAAAGAGAAACGAGAAAAAAACAATTACATGGAGACTAAACAACATGCTACTAAAAACCCAATGGATCAACGATTAAATCAAAGAGGAAATTTAAAAATACTTTGAGACAAATGACAATGAAAACATAACCATACAAAATCTATGAAATGCAGCAGAAGCAGTCCTTAGAGGGAATTGCACAGCAATACAAGCTTTTCTCAAAAAAACAAGAAAAATCTAAAACAACCTAACTTACCACCTAAAAGAATTAGAAAAAGAAGAAAGAAAACCTAAAGTCAGCAGAAGGAAAGAAATAATAAAGATCAGAGAGGAAATCCTTCTCAAATTCTTCCAAGCTTTTCCAAAAGATTGAAGAGGAGGAAACATTCTCAAAGTCATTCTATGAAGTCACCATCACCCTGATACCAAAACCAGACAAGACATTACCAAAAAAGAAAATTAAAGGCCAATATCTTTGAATATAGAAGCAAAACTCCTCAACAAAATATTAGTAAACCAAATCTAACAACACATAAAAAAGATCATACACCATGATCAAGTTGGATTCATCCCAGGGTCACAAGGATGGTTCAGCATACACAAATTAATCAATGTGATACACCACATTAACAAAAGAAAAGACAAAAAACACATGATCATCTCAATAGGTACAGAAAAAGCTTCTGACAAAATTCAACATCCATTCATAATAACTCTTACCACAGTGGGCATAAAGGGAACATATATCAACATAATAAACCATTCATGACAAACCCACAGCCAACATAATACTCAATGGTGAAAAGCTGAAAGCCTTCCCACTAAAATCTGGAACAAGACAAGGACTCCCACTCTCACCACTTCTATTAAACATAGTATTGAAAGTCCTAGCCACAAAAGACAAGAAGTAAAAGGTATCTAAATTGGAAGGGAAGAGGTAAAACTGTCACTACTTGCAAATGACATGATACTCTAATATAGAGAACCCTAAAGATTCCACACAAAAACTATTACAAATAATAAATTCATCAAGGTATCAGGATACAAGATTAATACACAGAAATCTGTTGCATTTCCTTACAGTAATGATGAAGTATCAGAAAGAGAAAGTGAAAAACAAAAACAAAAAACAAAAAAAACACAATGCTGTTTAAAATCAGTCCAAAAAAAATTAGGACTAAACTTAATTAAGGAGGTGAAAGACCTATACTGAAAACTACAAAAAACTGATAAAGGAAAATGAACATGACTCAAAGACAAGGAAAGATATGCCATCCTCTTGGATTGGAAGAATTAATACTGTTAAAATAGCCATACTACCCAAAGCAATCTATAGATTTAATGGCATCCCTGTCAAAATACCTGTGACATGTTTCACAGAACTGGAACAAATAATCCTAAAATTTGTTTGTAATCACAAGACCCAAAACTACTAAAGCAATCCTAAGGAAAAAGAAGAAAGCTGGAAGCATAACCATCCCAGACCTCAGACAATAATACAAAGCTACAGTAATCAAAACAGAATGGTATTGGCACAAAAACAGAGAAATAGATCAATGGAACAGAACAGAGAGCCTAGAAATAAACCCATACACCTATGGTCAATTAATCTTTGACAAAGAACACAAGAATATATAGTAGATAGATAGTAAAGAAAAGACAATCTCTTCAAGTGCTGTTGGGAAAGCTGGACAGCTACATGTAAAGAAATGAAATTAGAACACTCCTCACACCACATACAAAACTAAACTCAAAATGGTTTAAAGAGCTAAATATAAGATGTGACACCATTAAACTCCTAGAAGGGAACATAAGCAAAACATAGGCAAAACATTCAGACATAAATTGTAGCAACATTTTCTTAGATCAGTCTCCCAAGGCAAAAGAAATAAAAGCAAAAATAAACAACTGGAGGGAATTCTCTGGTGGTCCAGTGGTTAGGACTCCGTGCTCTCACTGCTGAGGATCTGGGTTTCATCCCTGGCTGGGGAACTAAAATCCCACAAGCTGCAGAGTGTGGCCAAAAATAAATAAATAAAATTGGCCCACTTTAAAAAAAAATGGGGACCTAATCAAACTTAGAAACTTTTGCACAGCAAAGGAAACCATCAACAAAATGAAAAGACAACCTACAGACTGGGAGGAAATATTTGCAAATGATGCAAATGACAAGGGATTAATTTCCAAAATATACAAACAGTTCATACAACTCAATAACAACAACAAAAAACCAACCCAATCAAAAAATGGGCAGAAGACCTAAATATACACGTCTCCAAAGAAGACATACAGATGGCCAACAGGTACGTGAAAAGATGCTCAACATCTCTGTTAGAGAAATGCAAATCAAAACTACAGCAAGGTATTACCTCACACTAATCAGAATGGCTATCATTAGTAAGTCTACAAGTAAAAAACGCTGGAGAGGTTATGGAGAAAAGGGAACCTTCCTACACTGTTGGGGGGAGTACAAATTGATGCAGCCACTATGGAAAACAGTATTGAGTTTTCTTAAACTAAAAATAGAGCTACCACATGATCCAGCAATCCCACTCCTGGGCATGTATCCAGAAAAGAAACCCTAATTCCAAAAGATACATGCACCCCAATGTTTATAGCAGCACTATTTACAATAGCCAAGACATGGAAACAACCCAAATGCCCATCAACAGAAAATTGGTTTAAGAAGATGTGGTATATATACAATGAAATATTACTCTACCATAAAAAAAAAAGAAATGCTGCCATTTGCAGCAACATGGATGGACCTAGAGAATATCACACTAAGTGGAGTAAGTCATAGAAAGACAAATATATGATATTACTTATATATGGAATCTAAAAAAATAATACAAATGAATCTATATACAAAACAAACTCACAGATAGAAAACAAACTTATGGTTACCAAAGGGGGAAAGGGAGGAGGAGGAGAGATAAATTAGGAGTATGGAGTTAACAGGTACATACTACTATACATAAAATAGAAAAGCAACAAGGATTTACTGTGTAACACAGGGAACTATAGTTACTATCATGTAATAATAACCTGTAATGGAAAGTCTGAAAATATATGTAACTGAATCACTTTGCTGTACACCTGAAATTAACAATATTGTAAGTTACCTATACTTCAATTAAAAAATCAAATTAGGGCTTCCCTGGTGGCGCAGTGGTTGAGAGTCCGCCTGCCGATGCAGGGGACATGGGTTCATGCCCCGGTCCGGGAGGATCCCACATGCCGCGGAGCGGCTGGGCCCGTGAGCCATGGCCACTGAGCCTGCGCGTCCGGAGCCTGTGCTCTGCAACGGGAGAGGCCACAGCAGTGAGAGGCCTGCGTACCGAAAAAAAAAAAATCAAATTAAAGGAATATCTTGTTTGAAAGAGTAAGAATTAATTAAATCTTGACCCTGAAATACACACTTCTTAAAATTCTATTTGTCAAAATGGGAAGTATCCAAAAAGCACTTCTGCTGCTTCCTGAAGTGAGAAGGTTGTCTCCAGGCAAAGCACTTGTGTGGTTATTGAGTTGCAAGCTGAACTAGCCACTTTTTCATGGAATCATTTTTATTTGAAAGACTGACTGATTGACAAGCCATAATTATTCAGAATTGAGTAGATGGAAGACAAATTTTTGAAAATGAACAAGTGAAACTGTCCTTTCAATGAAAACAGAATTTGTAGTCTGACAAAATTTTCACTCTCAAGCAAATTAGAATTTAGGCAAACTTATTTCCTCAACTTTGTGTTAGAAAAGTCTTAAGTATCAGGAAGCTATCAAATGAAATTGGTTGTAATAGAATGAACATGATTTTTTGATACTGTAAAATGAAATGTACCAACACTTAGAAAATCTGCACAATTCACAAAGCCAATATTTTCCAAGTGGCCAATACATGCTGCTAAAAAATCATTCATGAGTAAAAGATCTACTCAACGTGCAAGATAATAGATTTTCATGTAACTGAGTATGAAAGTTCATTGACATAGATTCAGATTCCACATGACAACTATTAACAAAACCAGAGTGTAATGTCCATTGAAACAATCTTTTTCTCTCTGAAATTACCCTCATTTTTACCAATATGGCCGAGTTAGGACTAACTTGTTTGCAAAATAAGTCTGGTTAATTGATACATAGGCTCTTTTAAACTGGCTGTGGTGGAACTTTTCATAAGAAATCTCAGACTGAACTCTTAAACGGCCCTTCAAGGCCAAGAAAGCCACACCAAGGGCTTGTCACAGATTTCGCCTTACAGATTTGGGTGAACTCCTCTCCGAGATCTTGCACCTGTTAGGAGGTGACCTTACTTACCTGATAAAGCTGCTGGGAACCTAAGAGTTTCCAGTTTCTGGAGAGGGATCAGGTAGAGAGAAAAGACAAATGTTTAATTCTACTTACAGAGGTATAATTTACCAAGTTGCTACAAATAATAATTCGCTTAAGGGGGAAGTCTCCCTACATCTGAAACACAGATTAAAAGCCAGTAATATTTCAGACAAAACCAAAAAGTTATAACCACATTGATCAGCTTATCCAATCCCATGTAATTAATCCTTTTTGCTAACAGTTTTATGAAATCAGTTTCCATTAGACTTTTTAAATTTCTTACCCGCTTCAGCAGTATGATCTGAAAGTTATCAGAAACCTGTGCTTGTCAAAGTCCTTTCAATGAATCTTCTTGAAGATAAGCATTTTTGCAAAGCATCAGCTTAACTGTCTATGAATGACAAAAGACTTAAAAAGGCAAGGTTAAAAATCGGATTACAATGTTTTTGACAAGAAGCTCGACCAACTTGCTGTGACATATATTTGAAGATAACAACTAGAATTATGACTGACAACATAGCAGGACATATCCAAATTTCAGAAACTTTAAATAATTTCTAGAATGTCTATATTAAAGACATTTACCCATACAGTATAATCTGAGGAGGTTTATCACTCACTTAACAATGCTTCCTGTGTAATTTAAGACGCCAAATAATCCTTGTTTACTATTTCTCTCTGAGATGCCTTAGGGACCCTCTGAAGCTTCCCAAAGTTAGCTGGAGGTCAAAAGAACTTTAATTAGAATTTGATAGGATGTGTGTCAAATATCAGAGTTTCAAAATACTTGGTCAAATAGGATCATAGGTCATTGTGAATATTTATTCACTTAACCAAAGTGACAAAAGACTTCGAAAGCAAATACAGATTACTTAAAAGCAAGGAAATTCACACAATGTTATAAAAAGCAGCATTCCAAGAAACCTTTGTTCTTTTAACAGAAAGAAACCAAATCTAGTCCTGCAGCAGCCTAGTTTTGATTTTTTTTTTAAATCCATTTACCTGATTTATTTAATCTGATCCCAGCTTGACCACACATAAAACTCATTTTTCAGGGCTCGCTCTCTTTTTTTCAAACCTTCCATAATTTTCTGTATCCATATTAGTTTTTCCCTTATCTTTCCATCCAGAAACAGCAACCCCTAGGACACAAATTATCCTTTTTTTCCTTTGACAAAAATGTAACTTCATTTTTCACACTTTCTTTTACTAAAAACACACATCTTACCTTCCTGGCATACTGAAATGTTTCCCTTATTTTTAGTAGCTTTAATTACATTTATTATAATTTTTAACCCATAAAAGCCTTAATCTCTAGCAAACACCAAGAAGCAAGAAATTGTGAACTTTCTGTCATACTAGCATTTCCTGACTAGAACTTATGAGCATGTTCCATAAGCTCTATTTGAAATGACCTAGATATTCAATGAAGTCCCATCATTTAACTTAGCAAAACTCAAGTTACCAAATGTCTGGAGAAAGTATTTTAGATAGACATACCCAAAACATAATTATTCCTAAAAGAGTTCACCTGAAAACTCTTATATCATTTACTTTTATAACTTATGAAAAGCATACCAAGTTAATTTTTTTCTGACAAACTCCTAACAGAAGTAACATGAACTTACCGCCCTTCAGGAAACCTAGGTACAATAAAAGTAAGACATGTCTGTATTGATTAAACCAACAAGTTTAAGCTAGCTTTAATATCAGATATTAATTTAATATTGAATATTTCCTAGATCGCGTGAACTTAATTGGTTCTAGCCAGTTACTTCTATATTTAGAAGTATTTAACTTGTAAGTGCTTACTTCTAGGCCAGTTAAACAGAGCTCATTTACAAGTTAATTTTTAAATAAAGACAGAACGAGAGATCTCAGTTTTTCCACTGGAGTTTTAAAATGACTCCTTTTTTTCTCAGTCTCAGGGGCTACAGAAGATCAGATCAGTTCCCGAGAGCCCAGGCAGAACATTTTAACGGCATGGGGAAGGAAATGCAAGTTCCTCCCAGAAAACAAGCTTCCTCTAACTGTATATGCAAAAAACAGCCATCATGGCCATTTTCAGGGATTTTTTTTTCCCCCCGTTTCCAAAAATCCAATTCAGTTTAAACAAATAACAAATAATACATATAATTTACACATACACCCAAGATAAAAGTCAAACCAATTACAAAAGGCTCACTTTGATACTATAGCAGAGCCATTAGGGCCCACTGCTCTCCAGATCTCAGGGAGTACTGAGGTCAAACAGAGTTACAATTAAAAAAATATTTTTCTTTTATGGGAGCATAGCTGAAGATCTCCCACTTTTGCAAAATACATCCTAGGGGACTTACAAGCTGGAACAGAGCTGTGATTACCCATACTTAATTATTCATAGCCGGTGTTGTCAAAGACCAAGAAAACAAACCAATGCAATGCAAAATTGTCTCTCAGGGTCACAGTTCCCTAGCCCCAGAAAGGGAGATTTCCAACCAATGCCCCAACAGAGATGAAGCCAAATAACCAAGCTTTAGTCCAAAAGTGAAAATCCCAACCAATGCTCTGCCATAGGTAAAGCTAACGCAATAGGGAAGAATACCTTGGTGTCATCACACAGGAGCTCCGTTACTTACGAAAGACAACTCAACCAGCCAAATCCAGTGCCTTGCTTCCTTTACCACAAAAATCAAAAGCACCATAGGTCAATGACACCCAGTTGGCAGCAAGCACTCAGGGCTGTCCTTGAGACAAAGGTGCCCAGGCAGCTGCTGGACAGGACCTGGGAGCCACCAGCTGCCATGGGCCAATGTGCCACAGGCAAGATGTCCCCTCTGGACTGCGGTCCCATACTGGGTGTCAAAATTGTTACCAAACCAAACTTGGGTTTACTGCTCGCCGGTGCACAGCAAAGCCAATCTACTGACACCAGGTTGTGGTAAAGGAAAGGGTAGTGTTTATTGTAAGGCACCAGATAAGGAGTCTTGGACAACTGGTGCTCAAAAAACTTGAACTCCCCAGTGGGTTTCAGCAAAGCATTTTTAAAGGTAAGGCAAGGGAGGGGAGTTGCAGGGTATATGATAAGCTCGTCCACAATTCTCTGATTAGTTGATGGTGAGGTAAATTAAAAAGGTGATAAGTTGTTGCAGATATTTCCTGGTTCCAGCCAGATTCTAGAGGGGATGTGTTCATTTCTTCCATTTGGTGCAGGGTCCTAGCGTCCGCAAAGCAATTCAGGAAATGTGCATCAGATACTATCATTTATGTACTTCAGAGAAGAGCTAAAGCAGAGGATATGGGGAGAGGGGTCTGTCTCGGGAAGGCCCCAGAGGGTCTCGCGAGGTTACAAGACAAGACAAAATCTTTCTCTCTCTAACAAAGATCTTTGGTCCCTCTACTCCCTCCTCTCCCATCGAAGTTGATTTTTCACCTTCTGATTACCCTTCCTCCAACCCTGGTCCTAACTAGTCTTTGAGGGCAGAAAACCTTACTCTGCATGCACTCACCAGACATTTTTGTCTGGCCCTTAACCCTGCTGCATCTTTGAGTCTTTGCTTGTACGTGGGGTGGGCTAGAGAAGAGAAACCATCCCTTTGGGTACTCGAAGCAGAAGATAGGAAAATGAATGGAAAATAGATTAACATTTCATATAATTCTTACCTACACTTGCAGTCCAGAACCCTGACTGTTGAGATGGTTTATGGACCCTCCTCTGAGCCCCTGAGCAATATATCCAGCTGCCTGTTCCATACACAGCTCCTTCTACCAGGAACATTCCCCTCATTCGAAGCTTGACTATCTCCTGCTTTTTACTCAAGTCCTGCTGAACTTTTTTTTTTGGCCACAACAAAGCTCAGCTTTCGGAATCTTACTTCCCTGACCAGGGATTGAACCCTGGCCCATGGCAGTGGAAGCACAGAGTCTTAACAACAGGACCACCAGGGAATTCCCAAGTCCTGCTGAACTTAAATGTTAATTTCTCAAAGAAACTTTCTTTTAAGTTCCAGTCTAATTTAGGTCACCTCCCCGCATAGCCCTCCATTCTTTCCCTTCACAGCATTTATCATAATTTTAATCTTTATCTGTGTTTGCTTATTTATCATTTGTCTGTCTCAAAAGACTGTGGCCACCAGGAAGTAAGGAACCATGTCTGTCCTGCTTAGTTCTATATACCCAATTAAGTGCTTGATATTAATTGATTTAATAAATTAATGAGGATAGGACTATACCTATAACTCTTTTTAGACCTTCTTTCTATTGTAATCATATAAACCTATAAATTTCCCTCTAAACCCTGCTTTAGCTGCATGCCACAAATTTTGATATGTTACATTTCTGTTACTTCAGTTAAAGTATTTTCTAACCTCACTCGGTTTCTTTAGTGATATGTAGTTCAGAAGAATGTAGCTTACCTCATATCTTGAGTTTTCCTAAATATCGTATTATTGATTTCTAATATAATTACATGGTGGTCATAATTACATACTCTATATGATTTCAATTATTTTTCACTTACTGAGACTTGTTTTATGGCCTCATATTGTCTATCTTGGTGCTCATTAGAAAAGAATGTGCATTCCGCAATTGTAAGGTGTAGTGTTGTAATATCAGTTAAGTCCAGGTGGTTGATCGTATTCAGGTCATTTGTACCTTTACTGATTTTTTTATTGTTTCTAGTGGTTTTATAATTGTTGAGGTTTACGCTTCATGTATTTTGTTATTTGGCACAGAAGCATTTACAGCTGTTATGTTTTTAGTGAGTTGATCTTATTATGAAATGTCCCTCCTGTCTCTGCTAATACTTTTCCTCTTGAAGTCTGTATCTGATACGTTCTAATTTCTTAAACTGAAGTAAAATAGCTCATTTAAACTCCAACTTTCTTATTCCTTGTTCACATTTTTATCTCTTATTCTCCAATCTCAGTGCAAAGCTGAAAAAAATTAGAAAAGAGACATGAACTAAAAAGACTCTTCCTTCTAATGCAGGAAGGAGAAGTGTAACTAAAAGGCTGGCCCATTCCCCACTTACATCCCTGATGCAGCAGTGCAGCCTCTCCTAGCTCTCCATGCTTTGCTCTCAAACTTCCTCCCTTGAATCATGAAAAGCAGCTCTACCCATTTCTAACATTTTTATGCCTTTGACTTTATTAAACTTGGGGCTTTCAATAATGTATGAAAAGAAAATCATTTCATGGCTAAAAAAGCAGGATTGGCAGACAAACTTTTCTGACCAGAGCCTCTGACCGTGAACACAATTGATGCAACTTTAACTGTTGGGAGCCAAGAAGTTTTCGCCATTAGAAGATGGCCGACATCCTGCTTCTCTTCCTGCTTAATGAGATAAAAGCCCGCGCCTAAAACGAAAGCCCGCGCACGCAGCACCAATGATAATTTGCCAAGTACTTCCCTTATTCTGGATCCCGCCCCCCTTTCTCTGTACTGTATAAATACAGCTACTGCAGCAATAAAAGTTTGAGGCTTGATCAGGATTCTGTCTTGCCTCCATTCTTTCGCGTCTCCTGCCCCTTCTTCCCTTTTCAACCCCTACAGGTTCCTCCTCGGACTCACAAGGATTTGTCCTGCTGGTCGGGACTCCCGGGGACGCCCGGGGCCGTGCACATTTAACAAGTGTTTCAGCCCAGTGTAGATTCAGAGGAGAATTTTGTGGCACTCTGAGGAAATCAAGCGCAAGGTTAACTGTGATTTTTCTTCATGTGAACTTTTCAGAACATCTCTATTCCTGTTATAGGAACAGCTGGCAATATAGATCTTTAGACTGTAACCCAGAGGGTTCACAGGGGTTTCCCTGAACATAAATGTTAATAAATTTGGGGGATTTTATTTTTTCAGTAAATTGCTATGGAATTTTTGCTATGGATTGCAGGAAGAACCTCTTGCTAGTCTTAGGTTGTTTTCAGTCTTCTTAGAGGTCTCCAATGCCCCTACTGGATGTCTAAGATCATTAAAAATAAATCAAAACCAGTTTCCACAGGGCATGGACTTTAAACATCATATCCTATTCTTGTAGGAGCCTCCGTGAATGTTTGACTGGCAGCTACCTAGGTGATGGAATTTGGGAGGGCCACAAAAACCCTATCCCAGGAGCAGATGGTCCACCATCAGTTACTCTTTTGAGACATTTTCTTCAGAAGGTTCACGTTACAATTCATGTGTCACGTTTGCACGGGTAACGTTAAGATTTACTAACACGTTGAAACATACTTGTTCATCTGATCAATTGGTGGTTCACTAGGCTTCAGTCCCCATCACACTGTTTAAAAAAAAAAGTGACAAGCTTAAATCTCTAAACTGTCAATCCAAAGACTGTCTAATACTGTGATGTCTTATCATCTGTGCTCCTTTAAGGCTAACATAGCTGAAAACCAAGCACAGACCAGCACTGACAAACTTCAGCATCTATTGAATTGCCTAACCCCCTATAGGTATGTTATGGAAAGACTAGGACATTTTTCAGGAAAGATTGTGACCCCCCCCAAAATTATAATAAAGATATGTGGGGAAATCTGTTGGACTCGTAGAACACTGAGCATTGAACCCCTACCAGGTCTCCCTTGCTGACATTCCCTCCCTGTCTGATGCCTAGTTTGAAGATGCTGTAACTCCCTCCACACATTTCCTCACAGAAGGAAGCCAATTCTACTCATGCCCTTCCCCGCTCCATCGCTCATTGCTTATCGGTCTATGACTAGCGTCAGACTCTAGCATGTCCTGGCAGTAGCGGGCAGAGGGATGGGGCGTAATTACAGTTGACCCTTGAATAACAGGGATTTGAACTGCATGGGTCCGCTTACACGCAGATTTTTTTCAACAGTAAATACCACAGTGCTACAAGTCAGTGGTGGGTTGAATCCACAGTTTATAGGAAGGAACTGTCTATATGGAGGGCCAACCATAAATTCTACTGGGATTTTCAACTATGCAGAGGGTCAGGCCCCTTACCCCTGGGCTGTTCAAGGCTCAACTGTACTTAAAGTTAAATCTTCATCATCCAAAGAATTTCAGAGAAGCAGAATTAGATGGAGATGAGCATGCAGAGCTTTTATTAGGAAGTGCTCCAGGGACCATGCCTGTGGAATAGAAGGGACAGAAGCAAAGTTGGGCAGAGAGGTTGAGCTGGATGCACTGCCAGCAAAGGATTTAGCCAGCCCCATTGCAAGCTTGGAAGCTGGGATGGCCATTTGGAATTGTTCAAGCTGGGGCCAAGGGTCCAACTTTGACCTTGGCTGTGGCTGCTCCAGGAAGGGGGCGTGACCCAGGGCAGTGCTGTTTTGTTCAGCCTTAAGTGGGCTGCCAGCTGAGGGCCCACTGCCGGCAACACTCCCAGCAGCTGAGGAAGTAAGTCCTTCATTCCTAAGAGGGGAGCGGGTGCTGCATCCCAGTGTTTGCCACGAGTGCATCATTTTACATCATTATTTAATCAGGAGTACGCTCACCAGAAATCAGGAACCAGCGTTCCAGCTCCAGCCACTGTGAGTGGTCCTATGGCCACGTCAATTGTTGATTTGAAACCTGGATTCAACACTGCCTTGTGCAAAATGAAACTCCATGGAATAATGGAGGAAAGAATGCAAAAGCTTAGGGATATAGAGATGCTATAGAAGATGTATCATGTGTGACCTGCCCATACATCTATTCTATCCTCAGGAGGGCCCAGAAGACAAAAAGACATTGGTGAGTAGAGCACCAGCATCTCCAAAAAGCAATTTCATGACTGATTTCCATAAACCAATGATGCAATTGGATGCAGTTGAAATGGGATCCTTGATGTAAATGGAAAAGGAAAGATACCAGAGTAGAAGGAGTTGATTTCAGGCACTTAGCTGCCGAAAGCAAGATAATCATGGTAGTTACAATAGACTGCAGGGCTGGAGTGGTAATCAAGGGTCTGACCTGATTTGGTGGGGACTAATTGATTACGTTGCCTACCAACATCAACTCTCTCTGTTCTCTCTAATGAAGACTGCATTTTCATCCTCCTTTCGGCTCTGTGTGGTTCTATGACTAGCTCGTGGCCAGTGAGATGTGTGAAGAAAGAAGAGAGGTCAGTCATTTCCAGGGTGTGTCTTTTATCTATTTATTTATTTTTAAATAAATTTATTTATTTTTGGCTGCATTGGGTCTTCATTGCTGCATGCAGGCTTTCTCTAGTTGCAGTGAGCTGAGGCTACTCTTTGTTGCGGTGCACGGGCTTCTCATTATGGTGGCTTCTCTTTGTTGCAGAGCACGGGCGCTAGGCACGCAGGCTCAGTAGTTGTGGCATGCGGGCTTAGTTGCTCCGTGGCATGTGGGATCTTCCCGGGCCAGGGATCGAACCCATGTCTCCTTCACTGGCAGGCAATTCTTAACCACTGTGCCACCAGGGAAGCCCAAGGGTGTGTCTTTTAAAGGGGGCAGGGAGGATGCCATGTTCACTCCCTCCACCCTATGGCATGAAAAATGGACTGGGGAGCAACACCCAAGGCAGGGTGGAGCAACAAGATAGAGTCTAGATCTCTAGACAACCTCTTAAAGCAGAGCTGCTGTACCAGCCCTAGACTGCCTGCCTTCAGACAGTGACATGAGAAATGGATCACTTCTATCTTAGTCACTGTTGTTTGGGGTCTCTCTTACACCCAGAAAAATCTGTATCCTATGTTGTCTACATGTGGGTACCTAAAAGCATGGCACTGATTTAGCAGATGGCAGGAAAGGATCATTGCATGCTGGAAAACCAGGGATGTTTGTTATGCCACGGCAAGACGTTTGGTCAAATTGTCACCTACAACACATTGGGAGGTGTGAACCCAGCCTGTGGTTCAGAAGAAATCGTTGAGGGAAAAAATCAGAATATTGGCATATTTGGGGTACTCTTTGTCCCTTTTAGAATAATCTAGGGGAAACCTAGGGCAGTTTGCAGTGAGGGGTGGAAGGCAGTACAACTCTGCCTGCAGCCTGTGCTTGAAGTTGCCTGAGAGTCTGAGAATGTGGGGCTTTTGTGAGTCAGAAACAAAGCTCACTGATTCGAGTCACTGAAGCAAAGCATTTCTAAATTAAGAGACAGCCTTGTAGCAGGAAACAGGTCTGGGACATGGCCCTAACTTTTCTCAAGCATCTCCCTTCGAGATCTCTCTCCAAGACAAGAGAACCACCCAATGGCCCAGAATGTAGGGGCATTGATTTCCCCTACAAACAATTTGTTTCCGATGGCCTCAAGATAACTGCCATTAAACAGGGCATGGGCTTAGGAATGAATTGAGCACGAAGGTCAGTAGGCAAATGGCCAGAGCTTTCCGACTTAAAAATCTATGTCTAGACAAGAGAGGTGGACGTTGGTACTTGTACCTGCAACTAACCAGACGCAAATAGACAGAAGGCCAAAGACAACACAAGCCTGACCTGAAAATTCTCGTGACCGGTCCAACTTCAAGCCTGTGACTGTTCAACCTCTAAAGCAGAGGTCCGCTCACCTTTTTAAAAAATATATTTATTTATTTATGGCTGCACTGGGCCTTCATTGCGGCATGCGGACTTCCCTCTAGTCCACACACCTTTTATGTAAAGGACCAGCTGGTAACTACTTTTAGGCTTTATGGGCTCTGTGGCCCTGATTCCACTTCCTATGTTTGCAGGATCTGCCACAGCATGGATCATGGTGAGAGGGAGGGCACCTCCCCCCAACAAACCAGAATGCCAATTCCCTCCTCACCCTGGTAGCCAGAGCGTGGGCAGGTCACCTAAGTGTAGCCCAACTCTGGGCAAGTGACACAAAGAGGCAGGGCAGTTAGAACCCCCTCAGGTAACTCAGTGGTGCTCCCCATGTCCAGGGGCAGTGGTGCCAGCAGCCTGAGGGGACAGCAGGTGGTAACCTGATCACCCTAGTGTTGTGACCCTGGTGGGGTCAGAGGTTCTGACCTCTGATTCCTGCTCATTTTCTAAGCCTAATCTCCTCAGCTTTCTGGTCAATTCTTGAGAAATTTAGTATCTTTCCAGTAAATTGCCTTTTTCTGCTCAAGCTAATCAGTCTTTTTGTTGTTTAAAGCTAAGAAGCCTGACTGTTACAGTTAAGGATGTCAATTCTGCAGTCATCAGCACAAAGTAGCAGTAAATACATGAGATGGTTTGAAATTGCCTAGGGAGAGCACATAGAAGAGAAGTGAGCTGGAGACGGGCCCACGGGAACGGAAGCATGTAGGGACGGAAAGTGATCTGTACAAGGAGAGTGATATAGTGAGTGGAGCAGCGGCAAATTAAGAGATTGTGTGCAAAGAGGTGGAGTTCCAGGTTCAATACTTGGAACTGGAGTTCTACATGTAAATAAGGCCAAAGAGGGTCGGTGACATTCACAGAGGCCACCAGGGGCTGTGAGCCAGGAAGTCACTGACCTGGCCACAGAGGTCACAGAAGATGGAAATGTTGATGCATTTTCACTGAGCAAGCATTTTTCAGAGCAAACTCCTTTAATCCAATTTAATTAATGCGTTTGCCCCATTGTGCAGTTAAATGGTTTCCAAGTTTTTCCATGTTTCATTTTTACAGTCTTGAAATTCATTGGCAACAATTCTTTCCCACTTACATTTTACATCAAAGTTGATTCATCAGGCTTCCCTCGTGACGCAGTGGTTAAGAATCCGCCTGCCAGGGCTTCCCTGGTGGCGCAGTGGTTGAGAGTCCTCCTGCCGATGCAGGGGACACGGGTTCGTGCCCCGGTCTGGGAAGATCCCACATGCCGCGGAGCGGCTGGGCCCGTGAGCCATGGCCGCTGAGCCTGCGCGTCCGGAGCCTGCGCGTCCGGAGCCTGTGCTCCGCAGCGGGAGAGGCCACAACAGTGAGAGGCCCGCGTACCGCAAAAAAAAAAAAAAAAAAAAAAAAAAGAATCCGCCTGCCAATGCAGGGGACATAGGTTCGAGCCCTGGTCCAGGAAGATCCCACATGCCGCGGAGCAACTAAGCCCGTGCGCCACAACTACTGAGCCTGCACTCTAGAGCCCGCGAGCCACAACTACTGAGCCCGTGTGCCACAACTACTGAAGCCCGCGTGCCACAACTACTCAAGCCCGCATGCCTAGAGCCTGTGCTCCACAGCAAGAGAAGCTACCACAACGAGAAGCCCATGCACCGCAATGAAGAGTAGGTCCCACTCGCCACAACTAGAGAAAGCCCACAAGCAGCAACAAAGACACAATGCAGCCAAAAATAAACAAATAAAATAAATAAATTTATTTTTTAAAAAAGTTAATTCATCATCAACTTCTGATCCATATATTCTACCCATTAGAGCATCTGCAATTGTGAATTTTCTTTTGTGACCATTTTTTCTAATCGAATTCTATAAACTTGGCCAAGTAGATTTGCTGTCCTGTGAATTTTCAGTCAGTGACAAATTCTATCAAGTGTACCATTGTCAGTTGTATTTAATGACTTTTGGAGTAAATTGTGTACACCCTGAGAACTTGTTTTTATTTCTTGGCTAACCCACGAGAAAATTAGGAGCAGTGTTAGGATGCAGAGAGAAGCAGAGGGACAGGAGAAGGAAGGCGGGGAGACAGAGAGAGAGAGTGAGTGAGCCCCAGAGGGGAGAAGAGGCCTAGGCAGGGACAGCTCCCTGTCTCTAAGGCTGCTACCCAGCAGCTCAGGCCTCTGACTCCTGAGCACATGTAGACTGCAACTGGGGGGGTTGAGTCACTTGTTGGGCCAGGGAGCTGTGCCCTGCATGCCAGCAGGGACCCTCCAGAGCCCTCTAGCCTCTGACCCAGCACCCAGCGATGCCCCAAGGCTAGCAGCTCCACCAGTCTGGACCTCAGAGCCAGGATAGTGCAGAGGAGAGCGATGGACTTGATGTCTGTGAGAAATAAACCACTACCGGCTTAACATAGGCCACTGGAATGTGGGGGTTATTTATTACCGAAGCATAACCTGCCTAGTTTGATTATCTATAGCTGTGTGGTTTGTGGCACGGCATTTAACCTCCCTGATTCTCAATTTTCTCACGTAGAAAATAGAGAAAATAAAACTTACTTGCTGGGTTGTTGTAAGGATTAGAAATATTGAATTTGAAGTGCCCAGTGTATAGTAGACACTCAATAAATAAAACCTTTTTTAAAAATTTAATTTATTTTTGGCTGCGTCGGGTCTTCGTTGCTGCGCGCGGGCTTTCTCTAGATGCGCCGAGTGGGGACTACTCTTCGTTGCGGTGTGCGGGCTTCTCATTGCAGTGGCTTCTCTTGTTGCAGAGCACAGGCTCTAGGCGCACAGGCTTCAGTAGTTGTGGCTCACAGGCTCTAGAGCGCAGGCTCAGTAGTTGTGGCGCGCGGGCTTAGTTGCTCCGTGGCATGTGGGATCCTCCTGGACCAGGGCTTGAACCCGTGACCCCTGCATTGGCAGGCGGACTCCTAACCACTGCGCCACCAGGGAGGCCCAATAAAAGCTTTTTAAAATTATTAATAGTATAGCTTAGTATGAATTTCAGTCTGGTTTAATTTGGAAATCAGCTGCCTTGTTTTCACTTCTTTTCCTGAATGCCTGAGGATTCAGCCCACTCTAGTGGCAGGAAGGAATGATCCAGCTCTTTCTTCACCCGAGGAAAAGGGAACAAATTTTTGGATGCTATAGCCTTGAGCTCTGGTTTTCTGGACCATCAAGGCCTACTTTGCAGGAAGGGGGGTAAGAGCTCTTAGTGGGTGGCTCAGGTGAAAGGATAAAGGGCTGGAGGCAGAGGATGGGTTACTGGGTGAGGTGCTTGTACAAGATAGGATTCCTGGATTCTGACCCCCAGAGACCTCCTCGGCACCTCCTTTCTTGCTGGAGGAGCCAGGGGAGCAGATCAAGAGAAAGATTCTGTGAGTGCCAGGAGCCTCCATGTGTCAGTGACAGGCCAGTGCTTCCCCCAAAGAGACCCTTCCCCTGGCTGCACCCAGTGGATTCGGCCTGCAGTCGGGACCACAGCTCTGCCTGAAGCTCAGAAGTCACCTGTCCTGCAGGAGGGACATGATGCCTGATCCTCCCCGTGATGGCCTCCAGGCCCCTGCCTCCTACCAGTGCCCAGAGCCCACCCTGGACATCCAGTGAGCGATGGTAGGAGGTGAGGGGCTCCCTGTCCTCCATGCCCTTCCTTCCCTCTCCACTTGCTTCTTCCAAACTCCCTCTCAAGGCATTCAGGGACTTTAAGAGCAGAAAGACAGCTGGGTGTGAAGGGATTATAGGTGTAATTTGTTTAGCAAATGCTTTTGCTACTCCTGGAACAAACAGGAGCTTGTGCCTTGATAATTAATCAGAGATTATTGCATGTTTTAAATGATCAGGACCGAAGCTGTAAGCTTTTCCTGTATTTATAAACCTGTAGACCCCATTCTAAGCACATTAACAGAAAAACCTAACCGCCTGTCGCTAACATCTGTCCAAATGTCTGGGAGCCCCTCCCTGGGCTCCAGCAGTGCGGCCTATCTGCAGCGCCCCTAGCGGCCTCCGAGCCATTGAGCCTCTGCGGCGCTGTGGTAGTTCTCTCAGCTGTGTCCACTAGAGGGCGCCAGTGCTCTTCAGAAGAAGGAAGCCGACTCCAGGCTTCGCTGAGGAGGCCCGGAGTTGTCATGAGGATACAGAAGGCTCCCACGGCCACACAACCACATTGCTTCAAAAATCTTACGTTTACCCTGGTATTTTTTAGACTGAAACCATTTTACATCCCCTGTGGCAGTCCCTCACAGATAATAGTTAAAATAATAATCATGGTGTTGATGATGTTTTGTGGTGGTCCCTTTGCCCAGAGAGTTTTCTGGCCCAGAAGAATCATGCTTTTTGGCTGTTCCTGATAAGATAATCCCTTTATATATATAATTTTTTATTTTTGTGGTACGCGGGCCTCTCACTATTGTGGCCTCTCCCGTTGCGGAGCACAGGCTCTGGACGCGCAGACTCAGCGGCCATGGCTCACGGGCCCAGCCGCTCCGCGGCATGTGGGATCTTCCCGGACCGGGGCACGAACCCGTGTCCCCTGCATCGGCAGGCGGACTCTCAACCACCGCGCCACCAGGGAAGCCCTCTTTATATCTTGTATTTGCATACCTGTCTAACTTTTAAAGTGCTCTTCAGAAATATCTCATTTACCAAGTTCTTCTTTTCTTCTTTTTTTTTCTTTTTTTGGCCAGGCCATAAGGTTTGTGGGATCTTAGTTCCCCAAACAGAGATTGAACCAGCGCCCTTGGCAGTGAAAGCGCAGAGTCCTAACCACTAGACTGCCAGGGAATTCCCCAGAACACCTCATTTAGACTTCACAAATCTTTTGTTTCCCTCTTTAAAAATTCGCAAACAGATTTGCAGAGATCATTATTATTGTTGTTGGAAAGACACCCCTGGCTAGTAAACAGCACCTGAACTTGGGCTCTCCATCTCCAATCCCTGGCCTTTGCCTCCCCCAATCCTTTGCTTACCCACTTGCTGTGCCTAACGCACACCTTCTCTTTGACATTTTCTGTCAGATAGACATTTACACCTGGGTGAGCACGGACGAGAGTACCGGACCCTTTCCCCACAGCAAGGGGGCGAGAGCGGGTGTAGAAATGGAGCAGTGCGGTGTCACGCTCTTCAGACTGGCATCTGGAGGTGCGGGTTCTGGTCCTCATCCTGCCTGCACCTGGGCAACCCTGGGCACCCCCGGTTCCTGAACTGTAAACTGAGGAGGTAGCCTTGGAACCGGGCAGGGGGAGCTGTGGACTCCTGCGCATGGAAGCTTCTTTTTGTCCCCCCTTTCTTGTAGGCAATCTCTCTAGCCTCCACGACCTTCCCTGAGTTCCAAAGGGCGGATTCAAACAGTTGCTAGTCAAGAGAGGAGCATCCAGGAAACCACCTGAGGCAAGATTAAAGGGGCCAGAGAAGCTCACCAAGATTAGGAGACCACCTGAGACCCCGCACACACCCTCGTCTTGTCAGCAACCCCACCCTTGAAGTATTGCTATAAAACTCCTCATCAAATCCTCCTGAGCTGGGACACATAGTTTTTCGAAGCACGAGCCCACTGTGTCCCCTTTGCCTGTCAAAGCAATAAACCTATCCTCTTCTACTTCACCCAAAACTCTGTTTCCAAGATTCAATTCTGCACCCGGTGCAGAGAGGCCGAGCTTTCAGCACCAGCCTGGCTGTAATCTCTGAGGAGGAAGCATGAAGCTCTGTCATTCTGGATAGTGGTTGTCAGGAAGGCAAAAGCCCACCGCTGGGGAGAAAGTGCTCTGGGCTGTGTTGGGGTAAACAGAGTGTGTTTCTGTTACCAATGTTGCAGGAGAGGGAAATGTCACATACTAGGACCTGCACGAGTCCTTAGGACAGACCGCCAAGGGAGGGTCCTTGGCTTCCCGAAGGAAACAATTCAAGAACAAAAGCTAGAGTAAAGGGAAAGCAAGTTTATTTAGAGAAAACACGTTCCATATAGGTAGAATGTGGTCATCTCAGAAAGTGAGAGCAGGCCCCATGTGGTGGGGTGGAAGGTTTTTGTGGGTTTAATGATTTCATAAGCTAAGGAGTGGGAGGGATATTCTTGCTATTTCAGGGTAGGGTGGGGATTTCCCAGGAAATGGGCCACTGCCCACTTTTTGGCCTTTTTTATTTTTTTTGGCCTTTTAATGTTCCTCCTTGGAACTGTCATGGCATAAGGGGGAGTGATTTTTGGTATTACAATGAAGGTATAATGAGCTAAAAGTCAATGCAGGCTATTGTCGAAGCCACCTTGGTTCCAGCCAGTCTTTATTGCATCCCAACAACTATACCCCTTCTTCATTATATAGCGTGTGTGTCCTGCCCCTTTCCCTCCTATCTCACCAAGCCTATTGCCCTGAATCATTCCCCTACCCCACCCTCAAATGGAAACTATTACTCTTATCTAAGTTTCAGAAGGAAGCTGCAAAGAGAAACAAGAACCAGTTAGAACCAGCTAGGCCCAAAATGGCAGAAGATTTGACTTTCAGTAGAACTTGAGCCTCATTATATGCTCACTGTAATCCATTAACGTGCTACATGACACACCCACCAGCGCCAAGTGTTGACAGTTGCCATGATAACCAGAAAGGCCCATACAAGGACTGAAAAGGAGAGCTGCATCAAACTGGGGTCCAAACCACACCCCTGTTCTCAGATTAGTCATGAATATTCACCCCTCTTTCTAATTCCTTCCCTTTTACCTCGACTATCCTATATATCCGATGTCTCTGCCCAAATTGGGTTGAGAAGTTGACTTGTGAACTAGTTTCCCACTTCTCCATTCTTTGGCCCTTGAATAAAGCTTGTGCTATTCCAGTCTCAGCATTGGTTTTGTTATTGGCTGGGCAAATCTAACTGGAAAAAGAACCTCCCTGGCTGAGACAAGGGGTCTTGGCCTGGGCTAGGGCCCCGGTGTGGGTCCAGTCAACCAATTTGGTAACATTTCCACTTATTGGTAAAGCCAGAGCACAGAGTTTCTCACCAAAGCCACTTCTGAGCTCTGCCCCGTCCATCTCCTCCTCATGGCCCATGAACCCCTTCTTGGGAGC
The DNA here is from genome assembly GCF_963924675.1 of Phocoena phocoena. NCBI lineage: Eukaryota > Metazoa > Chordata > Mammalia > Artiodactyla > Phocoenidae > Phocoena > Phocoena phocoena. Next base: position 101,092,741 of record NC_089219.1, read on the forward strand.
CAGATTTTCCATGCCCAGCACTGGGTGGTTTGATCTGATGGTTACTTATGAGAACTAATATCTGAAAGGTCAGACCCACAGGAGGTGTCCCTCTGCAGCACAAGTGGCAGGCGACCACTGGTGGCTGTGGACATATTCCAGGTGCTGCCCGCATGTCTGCCATTTACTCTTTTATAAATTTATTTTATTGGAACATAGTTGATTTACAATGTTGTGTTAGTTTCAGGTGTACAGAACAGTGATTCGGTTATACATATATATGCATTCTTTTTCATATTCTTTTCCATTATGGTTTATCATAGGATACAGTAGAACCTGATTGTTTATCCATCCTATATATAATAGTTTGCTGCCATTTACTCTTTATATTAATCCCCACCCCCATCTCTCAATCCTCAGTTCCTCTGGGGGAGCTCTGAGCTTCTTTCATTTCTCCCAGATGCCACACCTGAGGGTAATCCATTGTAGTCAGATTAATTACAAAAGTTGTCTTTTTACTAAAAGAAGTGGACAGACTCTGGAAGCCTTTCATAATAATAGTCTCACAAGTAAAGGAAAGCACACAGATTCCAAGAACCAATGGCATTTGCATTTTGCTGGCGCATATGAGTATGATTCAAAGACTTAAATCAGGTGGCTTTCAAAAAAATTTTGCTCGTTTCTGTTTTTCTGACAAGGATAATCAGTCTAACGTGTGGCATTTACATAGTGCCTTTCATCAAGCACCAGCTCAGTGTTTCCCTAACGGCTTCCAAAGTCCTCTTTGTCCAAGTTGCTTTGGTTCTTTTTGTTCTCAAGAGAGTGTTTTCCGGCACCTGTACCTGACTTGTGTCTCTTAAACTCAGGAGGGAGGTGGGCTTTTGAGGAGGAAGCTGGGAGCCTTGGGGCCACTGGCCAATCCCCAGGGTGTCAGGCCCTAGGCAAGATTCCCAGGAGCTCCTAAGGCACACGTTCTGCGTCCCCCAGGCCATGCCTGACTGCCCTGAGGGGGTGGCCCCCCTTGTGGGCTGGGCACTGAGTGTTCCTTCCAGGCTGAGCAGGGATTTGTGGGGCTGCATTCCGGAGGTCCCTGATCTCAGCGCCTGGGGCCCAGCTCTCCTGAAGCAGCCAGCTGCTAACTTGTCTCAACAACTTCCAGCCTCACACCTCTGGCCTCCCCTGGGGGCAGGGGCATCTTTCTCTGTGGGGCAGACACCTTAGCTCCCAGGCTCATTCCACATTCTCCAGGAAGCTTGCCCTGGGCAAGGCCAGAAGCCTCCCAGACCTTGGGTGTCACTGGTCTGCAGGAGCCCAGAACATCTTCCCCACCTCCTGCTTTGTCCCCAGGGCTCTCTGCACGTCAGAGCCCCGGCTCACAGCCCAATCTCTCTTGGGAACCCCAGGCAGCCAGGGAAGCCAGTGGGGTTGAAAGGCCACAGCTGAGATTACACCATGCTGAACTTTTAATTTCTGGTCTCAGAATCTTCATGTAGCTTCCTCTCTCTTTGTCCTCAGGACCTTCCTATGAACTAGGTAAGACTCTGCCCACTGTGTTCCTTACACATAAGGGATCTCTGGCTTGTGAGGTGACCCAGGTCTGAGGTTACACAGCCAGGAGCCTTCAGACTTGCTTCCTCACTCGAAGGCCAGGAAGCTGATGGATGCTGCCCGTCTTCTCCTCTTGTAACCCAGCAGAACCCTACAGGGCCTTCCCGGGACAGACTCCTCCCCCATATCCTCAGCTTTAGCTCCTCTCTGAAGTACCTAGATAATATCTGACACACATTTCCTGAGTTGTTTTACAGATGCAAAAACCCCCACCAAATGAAAGAAATTAACCACTTGGTGACCATGAGCACTGTCGACCCCAGACCTACAGGAGTCTGAGGACTGATAATGTTAACCCCTGCCCTGTTACCTCACCATCAACCAATCAGAAGTGTGCACAAGCTGATCACATGCCCTGGGACACCCCTCCTTCACCTGGCCTTTAAAAATGCTTTCTTGAAACCCATCAGGGAGGGTATTTTGATTTCTCTCTCAAATCTGAATAAGATCCTTGCTGGGTAGAGTTTTTCTCCTTCATCACTTTAAATATGTCCTGCCACTCCCTTCTGGCTTGCCGAGTTTCTGCTGAAAGATCAGCTGTTAACCTTATGGGGATTCCCTTGTATGTTATTTGTTGTTTTTCCCTTGCTGCTTTTAATATGTTTTCTTTGTATTTAATTTTTGATAGTTTGATTAATATGTGCCTTGGTGTGTTTCTGCTTGGATTTATCCTGTATGGGACTCTCTGTGCTTCCTGGACTTGATTAACTATTTCCTTTCCCATATTAGGGAAGTTTTCAACTATAATCCCTTCAAATATTTTCTCAGTCCCTTTCTTTTTCTCTTCTTCTTCTGGAACCCCTATAATTCGAATGTTGGTGCATTTAATGTTGTCCCAGAGGTCTCTGAGACAGTCCTCAGTTCTTTTCATTCTTTTTTCTTTATTCTGCTCTGCAGTGGTTATTTCCACTATTTTATCTTCCAGGTCACTTATCCCTTCTTCTGCCTCAGTTATTCTGCTATTGATCCCTTCTAGAGAATTTTTTTTTTTTTCATTACGCGGGCCTCTCACTGTTGTGGCCTCTCCCATCGCGGAGCACAGCCTCCGGACGCGAAGGCTCAGCGGCCATGGCTCATGGGCCCAGCCACTCCGCGGCATGTGGGATCTTTCTGGACCAGGGCACGAACCCGTGTCCCCTGCATCGGCAGGCGGACTCTCAACCACTGCGCCACCAGGGAAGCCCCAAGAATTTTTAATTTCATTGATTGTGTTGTTCATCGTTGCTTGTTTCCTCTTTAGTTCTTCTAGGTCCTTGTTAAATGTTTCTTGCATTTTCTCTATTCTATTTTCAATATTTTGGATCATCTTTACTATCATTATTCTGAATTCTTTTTCAGGTAGACTGCCTATTTCCTCTTCATTTGTTAGGTCTGGTGAGTTTTTACTTTGCTCCTTCATCTGCTGTGTGTTTTTCTGTCTTCTCATTTTGCTTATCTTACTGTGTTTGGGGTCTCCTTTTTGCAGGCTGCAGGTTCGTAGTTGCCATTGTTTTTGGTGTCTGTCCCCAGTGGCTAAGGTTGGTTCAGTGGGTTGTGTAGGCTTCCTGGTGGAGGGGACTAGTGCCTGTGTTCCGGTGGATGAGGCTGGATCTTGTCTTTCTGGTGGGCAGGTCCATGTCTGGTGGTGTGTTTTGGGGTGTCTGTGGACTTATTATGATTTTAGGCAGCCTCTCTGCTAATGAGTGATGTTGTGTTCCTATCTTGCTAGTTGTTTGGCATAGGATGTCCAGCACTGTAGCTTGCTGGTCGTTGAGTGAAGCTGGGTGTTGGTGTTGAGATGGAGATCTCTAGATTTTCGCCATTTGATATTATGTGGAGCTGGGAGGTCTCTTGTGGACCAGTGTCCTGAAGTTGGCTCTCCCACCTCAGAGGCACAACACTGACTCCTGGCTGGAGCCCCAAGAGCCTTTCATCCACATGGCTCAGAATAAAAGGGAGAAAAAGTAGAAAGAAAGAGAGAAAGAAAGAAAGAAAGAAGGAAGGAAGGAAGGAGGAAGGAAGGAAGGAAAGAAAGAAAGAAAGAGGATAAAGTAAGATAAAATAAAATAAAGTTATTAAAATAAAAAATAATTATTAAGAAAAAATTTTTTTAAAAAGTAAACAAAACAAAACGGATGGACAGAACCCTAGGACAAATGGTGAAAGCAAAGCTATACAGACAAAATCTTATACAGAAGCATACACATACACACTCACAAAAAGAGGAAAAGGGGAAACAATAATATATCTTGCTGTCAAAGTCCACCTCCTCAATTTGGGATAATTCGTTGTCTATTCAGATATTCCACAGATGCAGGGTACATCAAGTTGATTGTGGGGATTTAATCCGCTGCTCCTGAGACTGCTGGGAGAAATTTCCCTTTCCCTTCTTTGTTCACACAGCTCCCAGGGTTCAGCTTTGGTTGGCCCCGCCTCTGCATGTAGGTATCCTGAGGGCGTCTGTTCTTTACTCAGACAGGACGGGGTTAAAGGAGCAGCTGATTTGGGGGCTCTGGCTCACTCAGGCCGGGGGGAGGGAGGGGTTCATATGCGGGGCAAGCCTGTGGCGGCAGAGGCCAGCGTGACATTGCACCAGCCTGAGGCGCCCCGTGCATTCTCCCGGGGAAGTTGTCCCTGGATCCCGGGACCCTGGCAGTGGCGGGCTGCACAGGCTCCCGGGAGGGGAGGTGTGGATAGTGACCTGTGCTTGCACACAGGCTTCTTGGTGGCGGCAGCAGCAGCCTTAGCGTCTCATGCCCGTCTCTGGGGTCCGTGCTGATAGCCGCTGCTCGCGCCCATCTCTGGAGCTCCTTTAAGCAGCACTCTGAATCCCCTCTCCTCGCACACCAGGAAACAAAGAGGGAAGAAAAAGTCTCTTGCCTCTTCGGCAGGTTCAGACTTTTTCCCAGACTCCCTCCCGGCTAGCCATGGTGCACTAACCCCTTCAGGCTGTGTTCACGCCGCCAACCCCAGTCCTCTCCCAGCGCTCCGACCGAAGCCCGAGCCTCAGCTCCCAGCCCCCGCCTGCCCCGGCGGGTGAGCAGACAAGCCTCTCAGGCTATTGAGTGCCGGTCGGCCCTGATCCTCTGTGCGGGAATCTCTCCGCTTTGCCCTCCGCACCTGTGTTGCTGCGCTCTCCTCCGTGGCTCCGAAGCTTCCCCCCTCCGCCACCCACAGTCTCCACCCGCGAAGGGGCTTCCGAGTGTGTGGAAACCTTTCCTCCTTCACAGCTCCCTCCCACTGGTGCAGGTCCCGTCCTTATTCTTTTGTCTCTGTTCTTTCTTTTTTCTTTTGCCCTACCCAGGTACGTGGGGAGTTTCTTGCCTTTGGGGAGGTCTGAGGTCTTCTGCCAGCATTCAGTGGGTGATCTATAGGAGCAGTTCCACGTGTCGATGTATTTCTCATGTATCTGTGGGGAGCAAGGTGATCGCGTCTTACTCTTCCGCCATCTTCCTCAACTCCTCCACGGAGGGTATTTTGAGCACTAAGTGCCCAGGACTCCTTGATTGGTGCCCTGCAATAAATGCAGCACTTTCCTTGACCAAAATCCAGTGTCAGTATGTTACTCACCACAGGACAGACCAATAATAGGGAGATGGGGTGTTGAGGCAAGGAAGAGCAACTTTATTCAGAAAGCCGGGTGACCAAGAAGATGGCAGACTACTTTCCCAGAGTACCATCTTATCGGGGTCTGGATGCCAGTTTCTTTTACAGAACAGAGAGGGGGAGGAGGTGAGGAAGTAAAGGACAAAGGTTATAAGGGTCAAGATGGCAGACTAGGAGGGTGTGAAATTCATGTCTCCGCACAACTAGGGCAACTAACAGGCACCGGTGGGGGACCATGGACACCTAAGATGACAGGAGGAACCCCCAGCAACTGGCTTGCAGGACCTTGGTTCCCAGGCCAGAGGTCAGACACGAGCTCCTGTGGTGGGAGCTCTGAGTCCAAACCACTGGACTAACAGAGAACTTCAGACACCAGCAAATATTAATCAGAGTGAGACCTCCCGGAGGTCCTCATCTCAGCACCAAGACCCGACTCTATCCAACTGCCTGCAAACTCCAGTGCTGGACATCTCAGGCCCAACAAGTAAGACAGGAATACAGCCCCACCCATAAAAAAAAAAAAGGAAATGACAAAAAAAATGTTACAGGGTGGTGGTGCAGTGGTTAAGAATCCGCCTGCCAATGCAGGGGACATGGGTTCGAGCCCTGGTCCAGGAAGATCCCATCTGCTGCAGAACAACTAAGCCCATGCACCACAACTACTGAGCCTGCGCTCTAGAGCCCATAAGCCACAGCTACTGAGCCCAAGTGCCACAACTACTGAAACCTGTGAGCCTAGAGCCTGTGCTCTGCAAAAGAGAAGCCACTGCAATGAGAAGCCCATGCACCACAACGAAGAGTAGCCCCCACTCACTGCAACTAGAGGAAGCCCACATGCAGCAAATAAGACCCAACATAGCCAAAAAATAAATAAATAAAATTAAAATTTAAAATATATATATATATGTTACAGATGAAGGAGCAAGGTAAAAACCTACAAGACCAAATAAATGAAGATGAAACAGGCAACCTACCTGAAAAGAGAATTCAGAGTAATGATAGTAAAGATGATCCAAAATCTCAGAAACAGAATGGAGAAAATACAAGAAACATTTAACAAGGATCTAGAAGAACTAAAGAGCAAACAAACAGTGATGAACAACACAATAACTGGAATTTAAAATACTCTAGAAGGAATCAATGGCAGACTAACTGAGGCAGAAGAACAGATAAGTTAGCTGGAAGATAAAATGGTGGAAATAAGTGCCAGGGAGCAGAATAAACAAAAAAGAATGAAAAGAATGGAGGACAGTCTCAGAGACCTGTGGGACAACATTAAATGCACCAACATTCGAATTAAAGGGGTCCTGGAAGAAAAAGAGTGTCTGAGAAAATATATGAAGAGTTATAGTTGAAAACTTCCCTAACATGGGGAAAGAAATAGTCAATCAACTCCAGGAAGCACAGAGAGTCCCATACAGGATAAATCCAAGGAGAAACACGCCTAGACACATATTAATCAAACTATCAAAAGTTAAATACAAAGAAAAAATATTAAAAGCAGCAAGGGAAAAGCAAAAACTAACATACAAGGGAATGCCGATAAGATTAACAGCTGATCTTTCAGCAGAAACTCTGCAAGCGAGAAGAGAGTGGCAGGACATATTTAAAGTGATGAAAGGGGAAAACCTACAGCCAAGATTACCCTACCCAGCAAGGATCTCATTCAGAGTCGAAGGAGAAATTAAAACCTTTACAGACAAGCAAAAGCTAAGAGAATTCAACCCACCAAATAAGTTTTGCAACAAATGCTGAAGGAACTTCTCTATGCAGGAAACACAAGAGAAGGAAAAGACCTACAATAACAAACTGAGAACAATTAAGAAAATGGTAATAGGAACATACATATTGATAATTACCTTAAATGTAAATGGATTAAATGCTCCAACCAAAAGAGATAGACTGGCTAAATGGATACAAAAACAAGACCCGTATATATGCTGTCTACAAGAGACCCACTTCAGACCTAGGGACACTTACAGGCTAAAAATGAGTGGATGGAAAAAGATATTCCATGCAAAACGGAAATCAAAAGAAAGCTGGAGTAGCAGTGCTCATACCAGACAAAAGACTTTAAAATAAAGACTATTAGAAGAGACAAAGACAGAGACTACATAATGATGAAGGGATCAATCCAAGAAGAAGATATAACAATTGTAAATATTTATGAACCCAACATAGGAGTAGCTCAATACATAAGGCAAATGCTAACAGCCATAAAAGGGGAAATCAACAGTAATACAATCATAGTAGGGAACTTTAACACCCCACTTTCACCAATGGACAGATCATCCAAAATGAAAATAGATAAGGAAACACAAGCTTTAAATGACACTTTAGACAAGAAGGACTTAATTTATATTTATAGGACATTCCATCCAAAAACAACAGAATACACTTTCTTCTCAAGTGCTCATGGAACATTCTCCAGGATAGACCACATCTTGGGTCACAAATCAAGCCTTGGTAAATTTAAGAAAATTGAAATCGTATCAAATATCTTTTCTGACCACAAGGCTATGAGACTCAGTATCAATTACAGGAAAAAAACTGAAAAAATACACACAAACACATGAAGGCTAAACAATATGCTACTAAATAACCAAGAGATCACGGAAGAAATCAAAGAGGAAATCAAAAAATACCTAGAAACAAATGACAATGAAAACACGATGACCAAAAACCTATGGGGTGCAGCAAAAGCAGTTCTAAGGGGGAAGTTTATAGCAATACAGTCCTACCTCAAGAAACAGAAACCACCTAACCTTACACCTAAAGTGATTAGAGAAGAACAACAACAAAAAAAAACAAACCCCAATGTTAGTAGAATAAAAGAAATCATAAAGATCAGATCAGAAATAAATGAAAAAGAAATGAAGGAAACAATAGCAAAGATCAATAAAACTAAAAGCTGGTTCTTTGAGAAGATAAACAAAATTGATAAACCATTAGTCAGACTCATCAAGAAAAAAAGGGAGAAGACTAAAATCAACAGAATTAGAAAAGGAAAAGTAACAACTGACACTGCAGAAATACAAAGGATCATGAGAGATTACTACAAGCAACTATATGCCAACAAAATGGACAACCTTGAAGAAATGGACAAATTCTTAGAAAAGTACAATCTTCCAAGACTGAACCAGGAAGAAATAGAAAATATAAACAGACCAATAACAAGTAATGAAATTGAAACTGTGATTAAAAATCTTCCAACAAACAAAGCCCAGGACAGGTGAGTGGACCCAAGTTTGGTTTGGTAACACTCTTCCAGGTCCGCCCCTCAGAGGGACCCTGAGTTCCACCCTTGGTCAAGAAGGCCTGGGTGAACCCCCACCCCCACCCCGTGGGGCTGGCTGAGCCAGTTCAGTCTGGAGGGCGGCCACAGCCCCAAGGCAGGCCGGGCATACGCAGTGCTGAGAGACTCCCATCCACACAAGACCCTTAACCCCTAGTTATTGTAATATGTACTTTATTTGAAAAGAAATAGCCTTTAGGGACATCTCTACAACTGAGAGTACAAAATGAGTACAATTTATCTAAGAATGGCATGAAACAGTTTCTGAGTGATTCCTATGTGCCAGCACTGTCTTTACTCATGAAATTCTCATAAGGACCATGTGAGGCAGGTACTCTTACCATTATTCCTATTTTACAGATGAGGAGGCTGAGGCATGAAATGAGCAGGAGCCTGCAGGGCCCTCCTGGGTACAAAAGTCCCTCTGTGTCCCCTGTTTCTTCTTCTTCTTCTTCTTTTTTAAAATATTTATTTATTTAGGATGCGCCAGGTCTTAGTTGTCGCATGTGGAATCTTCATCACAGCATGTTTTAGTTATGGCATGTGGCCTTCTTAGTTGCAGCGTGCAGACTCTTAGTTGCAGCATGCATGTGGGATCTAGTTCCCCAACCAGGGATCGAACAAGACCCCCTGCTTTGGGAGTGCGGAGTCTTAGCCACTGGACCACCAGGGAAATCCCCCCCCCCACCATTTCTTATTTGTAGAAAAAGGCTTTAGTCTCCTAAGCCTGAGTTCCAAAGAGTAGATTCAAGCAGGTGCTAATTAGGGAAGTAAGGGGATACAGAAACAAAGGAAAAGCAGTCAAACAAATAGTTCAGTGATAAAACAGAGTCCTAGGGATATACATTAACAATCTGATATATATATTTTGAATTGTCCTGCAGGAACTAAGACCCCCACCCAGGTGGAGGTCAGGCTGAGCACAAATGTGTAGACCCCAGACTGGCTGGAACCAGAAGGTTGATTGAGATTCCTGCACTACCACCCTGTTACCTCACCACCAACCAATGAAAAGAAAGTCATACCCCTCGAAGCCCTCACCCAAAAACCCTTCCCTGAAAGCCATCAGGGAGTTTGGGTCTTTTGAGCATGAGCCACCTGTTCTCCTTGCTGGGCCCTGCAGTAGATGCTTCTATTCTCCAAACTCCAACGTTTTGGTTTGCTTGGCCTCAGTGTGCATCAGGCACACAGACTTGGGTTCGGCAACAGGTAGAGAAATAAGTAACTTGCCACAGAACTAGGGTTCAACCCTGTAATCTGGCTCTGAACCCACACTCTTAAGTATTAGATTACACTTCTGAAGATGTCTCACCAAAAGGGAAAATATTTGAGAGCTAGAACTGAAACCACACAACTCAGATGGGATTCAAAACCAGTCAGACTTGAACCTCTGGGCTGGAACTCGAACGCACTGTCTTTTAATTGAGACTGCACACCTGGTCTCAGGACTTAATGAAGCTCAGGTTCTTTATGTCCCAGCACAGAAGGAGTTTAGCAAGAGGCAAAGTGATAGGTAAGAAGTGAATTTATTGAGAGAGATAACACATTCTGTACACAGAATGTGGTCCATCTCAAAAGGCAAGAGTGGCCTTGAAATATGGGGTGGTTAGTTTTTACGGGCTGCGTAATTTCATAGGCTAACAAGTGGGAGGATTATTTCAACTATTTTGGAGAAGGGGCAGGGATTTCCACGAATTGGGCCACAGCCCACTCTTTGGCCTTTTACGGTCAGCCTGGGAACTGTCAGGGTGCCCGTAGGTGAGTCATTTAGATGCTAATGTATTAGAATAAGCGTGTAATGAGGCCCAAGGTCCACTGGAAGTCAAATCTTCTACCATCTTGGGCCTAATCTGTTCTAACCAGTTTATGTCACGTCCTATGGCTATGTCATTTTTTACTTTTAAACAAATTTGCTCATTTATTTTTGGCTGTGTTGTGTCTTCGTTGCTGTGCACAGGCTTTCTCTAGTTGCAGCGAGTGGGGGCTACTCTTCATTGTGGTGTGCAGGCTTCTAATTGCAGTGGCTTCTCTTGTGGAGCACAGGCTCTAGGCATGTGGGCTTCAGTAGTTGTGACACGTGGGCTCAGTAGTTGTGGCTCACGGGCTCTAGAGCACAGGCTCAGTAGTTGTGGCACACGGGCTTAGTTGCTCCATGGCATGTGGGATCTGGGCCCTCGGCAGTGAAAGCGCTGAGTCCTAACCACTGGACCGCTTAAAACAGTGCCTAGCACAAAGCGTTCAGTAAATGTTGGCTATTTTTACCTTCTAGAGGCCTTTGGATTTTAATAACGGATAATAATATGTGGCCCTGTGGAGACACTCCAGGGTGGACTCTCACACACCAAGTTCCATGCAGGACTGAAACCCTGGCACTTTCTTCCTCTCCAACCCCATTCTTGCCACCATAGTCTTGGAGGACTTCACTGTCCAGGAAGATGTGCCATCCAATCACTGGCTTCTTGCCACCTGACCTCTTCTCCTCTCTTTCTACCTCTCCTATGTTCATAGTGGGGATATTATCATTCCAATTTTCTTCACCTTGAAAAATCACTAACTCAAGAGTCCTATTATCTGCCCACAATCTTCCATCCTCCCAGCTTGTCTATTCAGCTACCCCAGCTATAACAGATCTTCAACATCGTTAAAATATCCTGCCCATCCAGGTAGTGTTCTCCTTATCCATCACCTCTTCCTCTCATTACCTCTTTTTAAAAAATAATTTTTATTGGAGTATTTACAATTTACAATGTTGTGTTAGTTTCAGGTGTACAGCAAAGTGAATCAGTTATACATATACATGTATCTATTCTTTTTTAGATTCTTTTCCCATATAGGCCATTACGGAATATTGAGTTCCCTGCGCTATACAGTGGGTCCTTATCAGCTATTTTATGTATAGTGGTGTGTATATATTAATCCCAACCTCCCAATTTATCCCTCCCCCGCTTTGTCCCCCCTGGTAACCATAAGTTTGTTTTCTACTTCTGTGACTCTCTTTGTCATTACCTTTCTCTTGATTTATGGTTCATCTTAATCTGTGGTTCATCGCATCATTAATTTCAGTCAACATGCTAAACTCCTTTGCCTTCTGTCCTTTTATGCACCAGTCAGGCAAAATCCTAACCCTGGATAATTCTGCTGTCCCTCTGCTGCCCTCAGCCAGTTGAGCAATGTTAGAGAAAATAAAGACCTGACACTAACATCTGTTAACGACGTACTGTATATCAGGCACTTTCCTAAGTGCTTCTCACATAATAACTCATTTACTTCTTCCAACGATCCTATGAGAAAAGGATTGTAGAGATGAGGCTCAGAGACATTAAGTAACCCATAAACGTCACATAGTCCAGGTTTCTCTGGCTCAAAAGCCTAAACTCTAATCATTAAATTGCGTCTTACATAAAGTCTCACAAAAAAATCAGATTGCTACCAACTTATAAGTTCACGGTCACCAACCTCAAGTAGTACCTCATCAATGCCTGAGCTATAGCTATTTCACTCTCCACTACAGCTATTTCAAACTTTCATTCTTCTCAAATCTCTGATTTCCTGCCTTACCAGTCCCTTCAAGGTTTTATGCCAGAATAATTCCAAATTTTCAAGCCCCTGAAAGGATCACAAACTCTGCAGCATTGGCAGTAGCTTGTTTAACCAAATTAGAGGGCTATTCTTGACAGGCAACCAGGTATTATCACTAAAGGCTTTCCCAGTTGAACCAAGGATGATGTCTTCACCTCTTAGATTTGGAGGAGGATGAAGAGGAGGGCACCAATTTTTTAGGTTCAGCAGCCTCTTCAAGTGAAACAAATCTTCAATATCAAAGCAGTAGCAGAGGTCCCGCTACTATCCATACTTTAGCATGTGGGCTGGCTACTGCTGCAGCCTCAGACCCAGGAAGGCGTCTGTCATCCTCAAACTGAATATTCACCCTCACTACCTATAGGATATCTCATCTCTCTGAAATCACTCAGGAGCTCAGGTTCCCTTTATGATTTCAGGAGAAGAGATGACAGCAGTTCTCTGAGCACTACTATGAATTCTCCTACCAGGTACTATAGATTCATCATTGGAATATCCATCACCAACCAACCAGATTCTACTATAACCTTCAGTAGCATCATAGGGATGGCCAAACTCCTACAAGAATGAGGAATCTCTCATAAAGTGTATCACAGCCTGGTTTTGGAGGACCCTCTCCTCTTGCCCCTACCAAATCCCTGGCTATTATTTCTATTCCACGAAATCCACCCTCTCACTTACCTTGCCTTCTCCTTTACCCTTCAAGCTTCAAGCACATCTCTGAAAACATTTTGGCCTCCTGATCAACGGAAACATTCCTCCAGGAAATTTATGGCTTAAGACCTCCATGAAAACCTCCTGATGGGGGCCAGTTGAAGAGAAGTTTAGTGGACAGGCTGAAGAGATTAGATAGCCAGAGTAATAAAGACTACAGATGCCCAGGAATAGAAAATGTCAAGAGGCAGAAATTCATCTTCAAAGACCAGACTCTGCTGTTTATTTAAATGCAGGTAGCAGTAGATAGGGTGGAATGAAAAAGAATTACGAGTCTTCCAGGCATGACAGGCAGTTTTGGAACTCCAGTCTGTACATCCTTACCCAAAACAGATATGTAGGACACTTGAGGCTCACCAATTAGTTGATCTCTTATACAAATTAGCACAGAAATAGTCACATACTGACTCACTCAGTCTGGTCTGTCTCGAGAGAAAGGAAGGATACATATGGAAAGTAGAGGAATGGGAATGGAACTGTATTGAGGCACTGGATGATGAGGTCAGCTAAATGGATAATATGAAAAGTCTATGAATATATGGAGACAACAAAAAAATGTGTGTTGAAAGAAATGGGTTATGCAACACACTCCTTCAGTCAGGTTTTCTTATCTTGGAAGAAGAAAGTGAATAGAAAATAAATTGGTGAGTAATCTGTTTCTTACTGTTCTTTGGAAGGAATTGGATAAAATAAATTATTTCTTCTTCATATGATTAGAATTAGTTTATAAAGTAACTTGCCTTTGGAATTTTCTTTAATGAAAGATTTTAAATTATAGAACCACTTTCTTTAAAAGTTGTAAGAATCTGTATCAGTTTTTATGTCTAGAAATTTTATCTAAAATTTTTAACTTATTGGCAGAATGTTGTCTGTAATATCTATTTTTAAAATTAATTTTAACTTTCTAATTGTAAAATAAAACCAAAATAGAAAAATCACACAAAGGTATACTTCTAGTGAATTTTTATTTTTTTTTAGTTTAGCAAATTTTGATAAGGTCAGCAACACCCTTGTAACTACTAATTGGAACAATAAATAGCCACCCCAAAAGTCCCTCCATATGCCATCTCACTATCACTGCCCACGGCTAGCTAAATAAATAAATAAATAGATAGATAGATAGATAAATAAACCACCATCCTAAGTTATAAGAATCAAGTTTTTAATGGCCCAAGAATGCATCTTGAAACAATGTAATTTAGCCTTCCCAATTTTTTTTAACTGGCAGGTCTTTTAAACCCTTTTTTTTTTTTTTTGGCGGTACGTGGGCCTCTCACTGTTGTGGCCTCTCCCGTTGCGGAGCACAGGCTCTGGACGCGCAGGCTCAGCGGCCATGGCTCACGGGCCCAGCCACTGCGCAGCATGTGGGATCTTCCCGGACCGGGGCACGAACCCGTGTCCCCTGCATCGGCAGGTGGACTCTCAACCACTGCGCCACCAGAGAAGCCCTTTAAACCCCTTTTAATGCACAAATTTCAGTTTCCATCCCTTTTCCTCACAATATATCTACTGAAGAACAAGGGCATTTTACCCAGAGTTCCACACATTCTGGATTTTGCTGATTGCATAGTCATGGTGCAATTCACCATGTTCTTCTGTGCTCTGTGATTTCTACAAATTGGCAGTTGGATCCAGAGGCCTCGTCAGATTCAGGTTTGATTCCTTTGGCAAGAACTGTAGGTTGGGTTGTTCGTGTTCTTTCATCAGAAAGCATATAATGCTTTTCTCCCCCCGACCATGGCTTGCTCATTGCATAGATCCACTAATTCACTGAGGGATGAAAAATATTTTGATTCTGTAATTTGATTTCCATTCATTAGCTGAAATAATTTTATAAAGGAATGCTTCCCTCATCTATTACTTGGTTACTCAGAGATACAGTCCATATAGGAAAGACAAGATATAGTATTTGATTCTCTCCACATATTTACCATTTTTCAAGGTAATGAATTGGTTTCCATCATCTTCTAAAGGTGACCGATTTTTATATTGTTATGAATTCACAAATATAAATGTATTTATGGACTTCAAGCAATTGCAATTATTCTTTTTGAAATTCAAATTTTTATTTTTTAGAAAGTGGAAATCTCTTCACATTGGCTCCTGAGTCCTTTTGATATGACAATAGTAGTGGTTAGCTTCCTTTGTTCTATTGCGTGATAAGATGCTCCAGGCTTATACATTTCTCACACCAAAATTAGAATCAGTCATTTAACAGAAAGTCTGATTAATTTTAGTGGGAACAGTATTTCAAGACCATGAGCTAGCTTGGATATAATGACTTCTTTAGTGGAACAGTTAGGAAAGCAAAATAAAACTAAAAAGTATTCTTTTAAAATGAGATAATTTACATAAAATAAAATGCATCCACTTAAAGTATATAAATTTTTACAAATTTATACATTTTTGTAACCACCACCCCAACCAAGATATAAAACATTTTCATTACCAAAAATGTTATGACCTTTATCAGTAAATCTACTCCCCCCACCAGAAGAAATCACTGATATAATTTCCATTACCATACATTAGTTTAACCCATTCAAAAGAAATGTATACTTTCCAATTATTAGATACTGTGTTCTATAAATCCTCATTGAAATTTATATTTCTGTATGCTTGTTTCAGGTACATCCCTTATAAACATTGTGTATTTTTTTTTTAAGGTAAGAAATGTATTTATTTAGAGAGGAACACTCCACAGAGTGTGGGCCATCTTAGAAGGCAAGAGCGGTAAGTGTATAAATTTTTAAATGTAGTTTGACAAAGCTCCTTTTTATTAGGCAGTTTGGCTTGTTTATATTTACTGATTATTAATATTTGGATTTACTTCTATAATATTTTGTGCTTTCTATTCATCCTGTTTATTTCCCCCCTTCCCTCCTTACCTGATTTTAGATCTTCCCTCTTTCCCTTTTCCTTGTATGTATATTACACACTCTATTTTTATTATTTTTAAAAGGTTATTAGTATGCATATTTAACTTAAGGTCTAACAGTGACCAGCATCTTGGCTATACTGTCAAACAATTCAAAGCTCTTAAAATGCTCTCGTTTTCAGTTTCTCTTTCCTGCTTATATACTACTTTTTAAAAATAATTATTTATTTATTTATTTTTGGCTGCATTTGGGTCTTTGTTGCTGCACGCGGGCCTTCTCTAATTGTGGTGAGCAGGAGCTACTCTTCGTTGCAGTGCAGGGTTCTCATTGTGGTGGCTTCTCTTGTTGTGGAGCATGGGCTGTAGGTGCAGGTGCTTCAGTAGTCGTTGCACGTGGGCTCAGTAGTTGTGGCTCGTGGGCTCTAGAGCGCAGGCTCAGTAGTTGTGGCTCACGGGCTTAGTTGCTCTGCGGCGTGTGGGATCTTACCGGACCAGGGCTCGAACCCATGCCCCCTACACTGGCAGGTGGATTCTTAACAACTGCGCCACCAGGGAAATCCCTTATATGCTACTTTTGTTCAGTATTTTATTTATTTCTTATTTCTTATGAGGGGGCTTCATTTTTTCAATATTATTAAGATATTTCAAATATGACACTATTCACCCATTTAAAGTATACAATTCAATGGTTTTCACTATATTCACAGATTGGAACAATCATTACTACAATCAATTTTAGAACATTTTCATCACCTCCAAAAGAAACTCCATACCCTTTAGCTATCAATCCCTACCCCTAAGCAACCACTAATCTATTTTCTGTCTCTATAGGTTTCCCTGTATAAACATACCACTTATTGTTTATACATTAGTCATTGATGGATAGTTGGATATTTCCACCTTTTGGCTATTAGGAATAATGCTGCTATAAACATTGGTGTACAAGTGTTTGTGTGAAAATATGTTTTCATTTCTGTTATACACTAGGAGTGGAATTGCTTGATCATATGGTAAAGCTATGCTTAATAGTTTGAATAAGTGCTAGATTGTTTTCAAAAGCAGCTGCACCACTTTATGGTCTTATTAGCGGTGTATGAGGGTTCTGATTTCTCCACATGCTCACTCACACTTCTTATCATCTGACTTTTTAACTTCTAGCCATCCTAGGGGTTTTGGTTTGCATTTCCCTGAGGACTGATGATGTTGAGCCTCTTTTCATGTGCTTACTGGCCATTGTATACCTCCTTTGGAGAAATAACTATTCAGATCCTTTACCCATTTCTTAATTGGGTTATTTGCCTTTTTATTACTGAATTTTAAGAGATCTTTATGAATTCTGGATACAAGTCCCTTTTCAGATATATGATTACAAATATTTTCGCCCATTCTGTGGGTTTTTACTTTCTTGATGGCTGGTATCCAATGACCAAAATTTTTTTGATTTTTAAATTAAAATTAAATTTGATTAAGTCAAATGTATCCTTTTGCTGTTGCTGTGCTTTTGGTGTCATGTCTAAGAATTCTTTGCCAAACACAAGGTAATGAAGATTTTCCCCTATGTTGTCTTCTAAAACTTTTATAGTTTAGTTCTTTTGTTTACCTCTTTGATACATTTTAATTTTTGTTTGTTACAAGGTAAGGGTCCAATTACATTCTTTTGCACGTGGCTATCCGGCCGAACCACTGACATTTGTTGAAAAGACTATTCTTTCCCCATTGAATTGTCTTGGCACTCTTGTTAACAAATCAGTTGACAAGAGATTTACAGGTTTATTTCTGGACTTACAGTTCTATTCCAATGATCTATTTCTGTCTTTGTGCCCATACTATAATGTCTTATCATTACTTTGTAATAAGTTTTTGTTCTGTTCTTTTAATTTTTTGGCCATGCTGCATGGCATGTGGGATCTGAGTTCCCCGATCAGGGGCTGAACCCGCACCCCCTGCGTTGGAAGTGTGGATTCTTAACCACTGGACCGCTAGGTAAGTCCGTGGAATAAGTGTTGAAATGGGAAGTGTGAAACCTCTTTCATTCTTCTTCAAGATTGTTTTAGCTATTCTGGTCCCTTGCAATTCCGTATGAACTTCAGAATTACCTTGTCAATTTCTACAGAGAACTCATCTTGGATTTTGATAGGGATTACACCTCATCTGTGTATCAGTTTGAGTATTGCCATATTAACAATGTTAAGTCTTCCGATCCATGAATGAGATGTTTTTCTAAGTACTTAGATCTTTGATGTTTTATACTTTTCAGAATAAAAGTTTTGCACTTATTTGGTTAAATTTAATTCCTTAGTATTTTATTCTTCTTTGATGCTCTTGTAAATGAAACTGTTTTATTTTCAGATCATTTATTGAAAACGTGTAGAAACACAATGGATTTTTATATACTGATCTTTTATCCTGTGACCTTGTTGAACATAATCTTTAGTTCTAGTAGATTTTTAGTGGATTCCCTAGGATTTTCCATATATAAAATCATGTCATCTCTGAATGGAGATACTTTTACTTCATCTTTTCCAATTTGCATGCCTTTTATTTCTTTTTCTTGCCTAACTGCCCTGGCTAGAGACTCTAGTACAATGCTGAATAGTAGTAAGAGCAGATATCCATGTCTTTTTCCTAATGTTTGAGAGAAAGCACTCAGTCTTTTACCACTAAGCATAGTATGAGTTGTGGATTTTTCACAGATGCCCTTAATCAGGCTGAGAAAGCTCCTTTCTATTCCCAGTTTGTTGAACATTTTTTGTAGCATGAAAGTGTATTGGATTCTGTCAAGTGCTTTTCTTCCATCTACTGAGATGGAATAAAAAAAGATGTAATTTGTTTTTTATTGTATTTATATGATTGATATTATGTTGACTTTCAGATGTTTAACTAACTTTGCATCCCTCAGATAAATCCTACTTGGTCATGGTGTATAATTCTTTATGTTGCTTCATTCAGTTAGCTAGTATTTTGTTGATCTGTACATCCCTCACAGGAGATATTGGTCTGTAGTCTTAGGATGTCTGGCTTTGGTATCAGGGTAATGTCTCATAAAATTGGTTGGGAAGTGTTCCCTTATCTTCTATTTTTGGGACTATTTTGTGAAAATTTGATATAAATTCTTCTTTAAATTCAGCAGTGAAGCCAACTGAGCTGGGCTTTCCTTTGTGGGTAGTTTTTTTGTGTTTAAAATTACTACTTCAAACTGTTCACTTGTTAGAAGTCTATTCTGCTTGTCTATTCTTTTCTTTAGTCAGTTTCAGCAGTTTTTCTACTAATTTATCCTTTTCATCTAGGTTATCTAATTTGTGGTCATACAATCATTCACTGTATTCTTATAATCCTTTTTATTGGGGTGGGGGAACTAAGATCCCACACAATATGCGGGATCTTAGTTCCCTGACCAGGGATTAAACTCGTGTCCCCTGCAGTAGAAGTGCGGAGTCTTAACAGCTAGAGCGCCAGGGAAGTCCCACAATCCTTTTGTTTCTAATAAGATCAGTGGTAGGAGGGAAACATATACATACTACTACATATAAAATAGATAACCAACAAGGACCTACTGTATAGCACAGGGAACTATACTCAGTATTTTGTAATAACCTATAAGGAAAGAGAATCTGAATAATACACACACACACACACACACACACACACATATATGAATTATATATGAAACTGAATAGCTATGCTGTACACCTGAAACTAACACAATATTGTAAATCAACTATACTTCAATAAAAAAAGAACAAAAAAAATCAGTTGTAATGTCCCATCTTTCATTGGATTCTAGTAATTAGAATTTTTTTTCTTGGTTAATCTAGCTAAAAGTTTGTCAATTCTGTTGATCTTTCCAAAGAATTAGCTTTTGGTTTTATTGATTTTTCTCTATTGTTTTTATATTGTGTATTTCATTAATTTCAGCTCTGGTCTTTATTTCCTTCCTTCTGCTTGCTTTAGGTTTAGTTTGCTCTTTTTTCAGTGTCTTAAGGTGGAAGGTTAGGCTATTGATTCAAATTCTTTTTCTTAACACAGGCATTTATAGCTATAAATTTCCCTCTAAGCAATGTTAGGTGAATTTCATAAGTTGTTATATTTTATTGTTATTTTTATTCATCTCAAAGTATTTCCTGATTTCCCCTGATCCACTTTGATCCACTGGTTATTTAGGAGTGTTGTGTTTAATAACCCAATTAAACACAACATATTTGTAATTTTTCTCAAATTTTTTCTATTGATTTCTGATTTCATTCCATTGTTGATGAAAAACATTTTGCATTACTTCTATCCTCTTTTTTTTTTTATTTTTATTTTTATTTTATTTATTTATCTTTGGCTGTGTTGGGTCTTCGCTGTGGTGCACGGGCTTCTCATTGCAGTGGCCTCCCCTGCTGCAGAGCACGGGCTCCAGGCGCATGGGCTTCAGTAGTTGTGGCACACAGGCTCAGCAGTTGTGGCTCGTGGGCTCTAGAGCACAGGCCCAGTAGCTGTGGCACACGGGCCCAGCTGCTCCGCGGCATGTGGGATCCTCCCGGACCAGGGCTCGAACCCGCGTCCCCCGCATCGGCAGGCGGACCCTCAACCACTGCGCCACCAGGGAAGCCCTACTTCTATCCTCTTAAACTTACTGAGGTTTGGTTTATAGCTTAGAACATGATCTCTCCTGCAGAACATTCAGGTGCACTTGAGCAGCGTGTATATTCTGTTGTCTGTAAAGAGTAGTATTTTACAGATATGTTAGATCAGTTGGTTTACAGTGTTGTTGGTCTTGTTTCATTGTTGGTCTTGTCTAGTTGTTCCACCCATTATTGAAAGTGGGATATTGAAATCTTCAACCATTACTGTTGTATTGTCTATTTCTCCCTTCATGTGTCAGTTTCTTGCTTTCTTGTATTTTCGTGCTGTTAATAGGTATATATAGAATTGTTAAACCTCCCTGGTGTGGTCTGACACTTATTACTTTATAAAATGTCCCTCATACCATTTTTTGTTCTAAAGTCTATTATCTCTCAAAGTATAGCCACTGCAGCTTTCTTATGGTTGCTGTTTGCAGGACACTTATTATTCCCTTCTATTATTTCAATCTATCTTTGAATCTAAAGTGTATCTCCTGTAGACAGTATATAATTATTTTATCCAGTCTGACAGTCTCAGTCATTTGACTGGATTGCTTAATCCAGTCACATTTACTGTTATTAATATCATTGGATTAATGCCTAAAATTTTACTTTTTGCTTCTATGTCTGTCTTTTTTTGTTCTTCTATTCCTCCTTTAATGCTTTCTTTTGCTTTAAATGAATATTTTCCAAAGTAGTATTTTAATGTCTTTAATGAATTTTCACTGTACTTTTTGAGGGTTTTTAAAAGATTTTCTGGGCTTTACCATATACATCTTATGATCAGCTACAGATTTCCTAAGCTAATTTCATATAGGAACATTACTCTTATATAGCTCTATTCCTGTTTCCTCCTTTTTGTAATATTATACATAAAATTCCATTAATGTTACAAACCCAACAATACTATTATAATTATTTAACCTACTTAAATGTTGACAACATGGGTTTGAACTGCATTCCATTTACACATGGAATTTTTTCAATAAACACATACTATAGTACTACACAATCCACAGTTGGTTGAATCCATGGATGCAGAGCTACAGATATGGAGGGCCAACTATAATGTTATACATGGATTTTCAAATGCACGAAGGGTCAGTACCCCTAACCCCATGTCGTTCAACTGTATAGTAATTTCCTTATGCTAATACAATTCCTACCCACCTCCTTTATCTTGTTACTAGCAAGTACAATACACATGCCTTACATTTCACTATGGGCTCAATGACATATATTCTTTTATACAGCTGTTTTTTATAACAATTAAGAGAAGGAAAATATACATTTATGCTGTCTTCTATAATTAGAGAATCATACCTTATATAATTATCTTTACTGATATGGATTCAAATTACCACATGGTGTCATTTGCTTTCAACCTTAACTCCTTTTTAAGTATTTCTTGTAAGGCAAGTCTGCTAGCAACAAATTCTCTCAAATCTTGTTTTATCTGAGAAAGTCTTTATTTCACCTTTATTTATGAAAGACACCTTTGCTGCATATAGCATTCTTGGTTGACATTTTTTTCCTTTGAGCATTTTGAATATGTTACCCATGGCCTTCTGGCCTCCACTGTTACTGTTGAAGTCAATTGTTAACCTTGCTCCCTTGAAAGTAGTTGTTTTTCTCTTGCTGCTTTCAAAATATTGTCTTTTTCTTCTTTCGTTTTTTTTTTTTTGCTTTTGCGGTATGTGGGCCTCTCACTGTTGTGGCCTCTCCCATTGCAGAGCACAGGCTCTGGACACACAGGCTCAGTGGCCATGGCTCACGGGCCCAGCTGCTCCGCGGCATGTGGGATCTTCCTGGACACGAACCCGTGTCCCCTGCATCAGCAGGCAGACTCTCAACCACTGCGCCACCAGGGAAGCCCTAACTTTCAGCACTTTTAAATTTGATGTGTCTGAGGATTTCTTTATCATACTTGGGGTTCACTAAAGTTCCTGGATGTATAAAGTTATTGTTTTGCAGTACTTGGAGAACTTTCTTTGAATATTTTTACTTCTCTCCTCTCCTTCTGGTATTCCCATTCTGCATATGCTGGTGTGCTTTTATGGTATTCCCCATTTCTCTGAAGCCGTATTCATTTTTCATTTCTTTTTATCTCTATTGATCCATCTTCAAGTTCATCTATTCTTTCTTCTTGCAGTTCAAGTATACTGTGGAGCCTCTCTAGTGAATTTTTAAAATTGTACTTTCCAACTCCAGAATTTCCATTTGGTTCTTTTTAATATATGTCTCCTTATTGATATTCTCCATTCGATGTGACATGGTCATCATATTTTCGTTTACTTTTTAACCATGGTTTCCTTTAGTTCTACTTTCAAGTGTCTCTTATAAATCCAACACCTTGTCACTCTCACAGGCTGTTTCTGTTGCCTGCTTTATTTCCAGTGTATGAGTTATACTTTCCTATTTCTTTGCATAATTATTATTTGTCAGGGACTGAAGATTTTAGATAATACATTGTAGCAATGGGTCCTTCCCCTCCCTCATCCCCAGGGATTGTTATTTATTTAGTGACTGGCTGCATTTTTAGTGAAATGTACTCCCTCCCCTCTCCCAGCATTAAGCTTTTGATGTATCTATCTCCTCAAGAAGGCAAAGATTTGGATATAATCACATTTTCCTTGGGGTTTGGTAGGGCTCCCTTGTTTCTTTGACCATGCCCAGCTGTTAAACTCCCATAACTGCCAGCTGCTGTATTGTTCTCAACAATGTTGTGGGGCATAAAATGCTCTATAAACGATTCCAATCATATTGTCTCCTTTAAAGGCATAGAGATGTTTGAAACTTATCTCAGGATGGCTCCTTCAAGCTGCCTTACTCCATGGTTTTCTCCTGCAAACTAGTTTATCTACAGTTTAGACTGTATTTTGAATTTATTCTCAGTTGCTTTTTGCTACAACCTCTAGTGTTGTGCTCTCACGTTTGAAGTTATTGATGCTCTGTTGCAAATCAAGTCTTCTTTCAGCAGAGATTAGGAGATATTGGTTTCATAAACTGCTTCTCCAAGGTAAAATCTCTAAGCCAAGCACAGTCCAATCTCTAGTCCACGCATAGCTTGAACAATGTCAAACTTCTGAGTGACACCCCTACTCCAGAAGCTCAGTGGTGGAAGTGGGAACGCAGTCTGAGGCCTCAGCTTGTCTCTCCTGGCATGGAACCACCACTTCATGAGCCAGGGCAGAGGTGATCAGTGTCCCAGTATTCTAAGCATGCCACACTCAAGGTGGAGCCTCCATTCTCTGAGTGCAGACTGAATAGAAGAAGGGAGCTCCCACTTCTCAGCCACACTCAAGACTTAACCTCAGCAACAGGTAGCTGGGGGCAGGATAAGAAAGACTGATATCCTGCTTTTCCCAGGTAGAGAGCCTTCCAATTGGGAGCTGAGGGAGAGGAAGCCTGTGTTTTTCGCTGCAGCAAAGAGCTGATATGTCACAGAGCTGACAAAGGGGTGGGGGTCTTGGTTCAACTATTACAGATTCTAAACATTCCAACAGAATTTTCATAGGTTTTCTTGAAGAGATGTTTCTTCACCTGCTGTTCCCACACAGGACCATCTTCAGAGGCTTTATGTGTTTTATTTTGTTAATAATTTTGGGGGACTTGCCTGGTCCAGTGGTTAAGAATCTGTCTTCCAATGCAGGGGATGTGGGTTTGATCCCTGGTCGGGAACTAAGATCCCACATGCTGCAGGGCAACTAAGCCCACAGGCCACAGCTACTGAGCTAGAGAGCCTGCATGCTGCAACTACAGAGCCCGTACGTCCTGAAGCCCACACACCACTACAAAACCCTCGTGCTTTGGAGTCTGTGCACCACAATGAAAGATCCTGTGTGCCACAACTAAGACCAGACACAGCCAAAAATGAAATAAATATTTTAAAAACAGGGGTTTTTCTGCCAGTTTCCAGGGAGCGAGGAAGTAGAGTTCCTCATGCTGTCAATCATTGTTCTTCTTTTAACTTGCAAAAATTGACATCAATATTGTTTTATAAAGTTTACTTTACCCTCATTAACCATTTTCTTTGCTCACTATTCCTTCTTGTGTCTTAGATCTTCTTTCTGCTTTTCTTGGAGTAAACACTTAAGACATTCATTTAATGAAGATATATTGGTAGTAAGCTCTTTTTAGCTAAAACGTCCTTCCCTTTTTTCTTGATAGCTTTGTTGGGTACAGAATTCTAGGCTAACAGCTTCCTCTCAGTATCTAAAATATTATTCCACTGTCTTCTGGTTTTTACTGTTGTTCTTAAGCACCTGTAAGGACTAATTACTGTTACTTCTAGGTAAGGTCTTCTCTTGCTCTTTTAAGACCCTCTATTTTGGTGGTTTGCTTCATAAGGGTATTGCTCTGACTTCTCACTTTTGTAGGTTCTAGACTTTATCTTCCAGAACTTAGCTCAGTAGATCTAGCTATTGACTTATTTCCCAGACTCCACAAATTTGAGGATGTTTGACTTTAATCAAATTTTTAAATTCTCAGCCAAAATACCTTCAAATGTTATCCATAACCATTCTATCACCTCCTTCTCATACACTATTAGATGTTCACTGACCTTCTCCACATGTTCTTGATGTCCTTTAACCTCTCCTTCACACCCTCTGTCTCTGTAATGCACTGCATTCTGTATAACTGCATCTTGGTCTTTTATCTGTTGTTTTTTGTGTCCAAATGTTTTACTGTTTCAGTCTTACTGATCATTTTCCTTCTCATGCGCTCTTGTTATCCCCCACCTCCACCATTTTTAATACTCTTGTTCCTTCTCAATTTGTTGATGTTCTCTTCTTTTCCCTGTATTGTATTTCAATGAATCTAAGCCATTAAGTATTGAAGGATACACCATTTTTTTGTACCACTAACATAACCAAAATATACTACAATGCCATCCAAATTTTAGATATGTTAATTTTTTAAAATGTCTTTGAACACACTCATCCAATAATTTCAATATCTGCCATCGTTAGAGGTCAAAACCTACTGTTTCTCCTGATTTTTAAAAAATAATTTCTCATTTTTGTGACTCTGAATATGAGTCCAAGACTATTAGAACACTACCTATGAAAATTATTTGAGATTGGGTCTAAAGTGCTTTCTGAAAGAGAGTATTAACATTAAATCTGTTAAGTGTCTGAAACCACTTCTAACCTGAAACAACTTTAAATTTTTCTGACTCCATAAAAGTATGAGTCTGGGGCTTCCCTGGTGGCGCAGTGGTTGAGAGTCTGCCTGCCGATGCGGGAGACACAGGTTCGTGCCCCGGTCCGAGGAGATTCCACATGCCACAGAGCGGTTAGGCCCGTGAGCCATGGCCGCTGAGCCTGCGCATCCGAAGCCTGTGCTCCACAATGGGAGAGGCCTCAACAGTGAGAGGCCCGCATACCGCAAAAAAAAAAAAAAAAAAAAAAAAAGAAAAGAAAAGTATGAGTCTGTGTTGGCTTGTGGGTTCAAATTCTCAGGGAAGATTTTTTGTCTTCCCTCCACCCAGTTCTCTCTCTGAGGTAGGCTATCCTGCTTCATTCCTTCACTGAGTATATCATATTTTGAGGTCCCAGGTTTTGGAAGAGTATTTCACTCAAACTTCACACTTATGTAGGCCCTATGCTTTGTCACCATTTTAAAGTTTGGCTCATTCCAAAGTCCTCAGGACACCTGGAGCAGTTGTCTTCTTTAATGCTTACTTCTCTGGATTCATGCTTTTTGTCCCCCCCAGCCCAAATTAATTTATTTTGAAAAATTTCAAGTCTCCAGAAGTTTGAAACAATACAATATGCATCCATCTACCCTTAACTGGTTTCAGCAGTTGTTATTCCGCCACATTTGCATTATCACACACACACACGTTTTGCCTAACCATTTACAATAATAAAATACTTCATCCCTACATATTACAGCATGCCATCTCCTAAGGAGATTTCCAATATAAGCACAAATCCATTATCACACCTAAGGAAATTAAACATTCCATATCATTTAAGAGTTCATATACAAATTTCCACAGCTGCGCCTAAAATGTCTTTAATGGTGGGGATTATTTAATTCAAGATCAAATCACAGTTCATGCATTTCATGTCACTGTTTGATCTAGAATAGTCTCCATACCTGTTTTACACAGCAGTTACTTTAATAATTCACATCAGGCATCTCTGTGAATGTCCTATATTCCACTTTTGTCTATTTCACATGATTAGATTCAGGTCAAATACTTTTGGCAAAAATGCTACAGGTGATAGGGTGGAGCTTTGAGCATCTTCTTTCCTGACTCAGCAATGCATTTAAAGAAGGTTTTTGTTTGTTTTTAAGTGAATCTTACCCAGCATTTCAGATGTTTGAACCGTCAGAGTTCTTCAGGGCATGCAGTCTGCCATGCTGTCAGAAACTGATGTCCCTATGTATTGCCTTTCCAAATCAACAACAGTAACATATTTGTAAATGAAAGAACAGTGATATATTTACCACCACCTGAGCCCAAGTAATATGAAAAGGGGAAGCTTGAGACAAAACCTGGCATTAGGTACTGTATCCTACCAATTCATTTTTTGCATTTTTTATTTCCTAAAAATGTAGAGCAAAATATGGGTATATGCTGAGATCTAGAAGTCTAAGGACCAATTAAATTAGTGAAGGACAAGTTTAACTACTTAAGAGTTGAGGATAGATTTAAAAGCCTTGGGGTCCTGTACTGAAGTCTCTTCTTGTTTCATCAGTAAAAAGGGAGAAATTACATTTCTAATCTTCCCCCTTTTCATCCCAATAGCAGGAAGAAGAAACAGGAAGCTCTATGGTTGTTGAGAACTTACTATGTGTCAACCCTGTGGCTACAAAGGATCTTGTGTCCATAGCAATTCCATGAGCTGCATATGACTATCTCCATTTCACAACACAAATAAAGTAAAACTCTGCGTTCACACAGATCAGTAAATCTATCACTTCAAAATGTTTAAACCAAAGTCTCCCCAATGGCCAAAATCCATGCTTTTTCCACTACACGAAATGCATCTAGAAAGATGATAATTTGGAGGTTTCATTCTGATATTTTACTTGATTATTCATGGCCATAAGCTCTGTATAACCTAAAGAAAAAGCAAAGTCATATTTTTTGAAAGAATAGTCTAAACTCAGTCATTAATCTAACCCACTGAACTCTTGTTGCTGCTCAAGCTGGAGCAGGTCTTACCAAGGTCATCTATGGCTTCTGCATTCCTAAATTCAATAGCCACTTTAGCATTACTTCATCTCTTGCTCCAACATTTTATCATTGATACTTCATACCCCTTCTTGCCACCTTTTTCTCTTGTCTTCCATTATAGCTCTCCTGGCTTTCTTCCATGACTAATCCACAGTGTACTTGTGGAGTCTTTTTTCCTAATCCTTAAATGTTGTTGCCTCTGCTATCATTAAGTATTCTACCCTTATTGTATAAATTTCCTAGGCAATACCATACGCTTACATTGTTTCAGTTACCAACTATTATGCAAGTGACTCAACTCTGACATTTGTTTACTGAATGCCTACCGTGTGCTAGCATGCCTACCGTGTGCTAGCATGCCTACCGTGTGCTAGGCATTCAGTGATGAATAAAACAGACGTGATTCCTGATGTATCTTACAGGTTCTATCTGCAGCCCAAGGATTTTTTGTAAGCACCAGAACTATGGACACCTACCTGCACCTTAATTTTCCAGAGGTACCTTAAACTCAACAAACTCTCAAGTCTTTTCTTTTATCCCCCTCTTTACTATTTTAATAGGTACCACATAAAATATGCCGTAGACAACTGTGTGGCCTCAGTCATTGGTCTATTTCACTTTTTAAATCTCTAAAATTTGACTGCTATTTTCCATCTCCACTGCCAGACACCTAGTTTACTGCTCACCTAAATTACTCAGAGGCTACAATTGTCTCTCCACTACCAATCTCCTCATAATTCATTCTTCATAATTAAAATGATCTTTCAAAAAGGCACACCTGATTATATCAACTCACCAAGTCCCATCGTGCTTAATATTCTTCAGGGGCTCCTTGTTGCCCTCAGAAAGCCCCAAACCCTTTAACATAACTTTCAAACCCCTCTGCTTGAAAAGGACCCTGCTCATTTCTCCAGCTTAGTATTTTACTACTCCAACTTACATTCTATTCCAGCCAAACTGAACTTTTCAGGTCCTGGAATACATAGATGTTCTCTTTCATTTTTAGGTTTCTGTATATTTATTCTTTTTTCCTTTTCTCTTTTACCTGGTCCTATCTTTTATGAGTGAGAGAGATTGCTTCCCTGACCAACAAAATTTGGGGTTAGATCCTTTCTTATGTGTTAATCCCTACCATAGCACTCATCATTCTCCAACAGAGTCTAAACACGTAAGGGAAGGGACTGTATTTTATCTTGTTCATGACAATACCTCCAGTGCCCTGCACAGAGTATAAATTTTAAAAATAAATTTAAATGATTAAGTCTCAACTCAAAGAGGAAGAAAAAAAAAGAAATTCATTTGAAAACTTTTTCAATTTTCTAATTTAATAGAAATAACCAAAACAATGTGGCTTTCAAACAAAGCTTTAAACTAATCTAATACAACTTCTACAACACATTCCAGAGCATTATAACAAGAAGTATTTACAGGTAGCTAATGTATTAAATAACCATGAAAAGAAAATCTTGCTTTTATTACACACCAGCAAAAAACACAGGAACGGAACAATTAGAAACTGCAACCTTGTTTAAAAAATTAAATATGATGATTTAGAGAATACAATACCACAGAAACAGCACTTTTTCTTTCAGAATCATATTGACGGGTAGTTAACTATGTGCAAAAATATTAGTAATTGTAATATTAATAATAATGAGGGGAGAAGAGTTGAAATACTGGAAGCAAGGAACTAGTAGGGATGTGAATTTAACCCTTTCGTGTGTAGGTATGTCTACATAGAAAATCAACAGGCTTTCAGATTGCACAAATCTTTTTGTTATAGGCTTATATACATGTTTCACTGTGATTTAAAACATAGTTAATACCTACATTTTTCAGACCAGGAGCAGACATGCATTTCGTTCTTAAGATTGAAATTTAGGCCACACTTGAAAGGGAGTACTGCAGTGGCACTTACAAAATCATTTCAGTGCCTTCCCACATACAAATTTGGTGAATTTAAAAGAACAGCATTTTTAATTTTAAAGATCACTTGCTTTCTAGAAAAGGGCTAAACTTAATTTTGTACATTTTGTAGTTTGATCATAACAAATATATCCAAATTGACTTATTTTCAAAGATAATTTTGTTTCTCAGATACAATAAAAAATATATAAAAGACCACGAAGGCAAACACAAGGAACTAAATGGAAGAAATGCTATACATGCATTTTGACCAAATAAAACAAACCATTATATCCAAGAGTACATGTTGAAATCTGAAAGGTCTATGTAAACTGTGGCATATAAATTTTTTTCTTAAAAAAGTACCTTCAATTCTTTTACTCAAATGCCTACTTTTAAAAAAATATGCAACTTTCCCCAATTTTTAAAATAAAATGCCACAATATATTGTCATTAGCTCCAGCATACATTTAAATTCCTTAATTTTTAAAAGATAGACTGGGTGATATGCATACAAACTTTCCTATAAAATCACCATCCAGGAGAGGATTATGACATGCTATTAGGCAACAGACTTAAAGCAGTGTTATTGCTTTATCAAGGAGGAGATAACTGTGAGAGAAATAAAACATCCAGGTCTGGTATATGATCAAGCTGCAATACACTAAACCTTGGATCACCTCCAGCAGATTATTAATATAGATGGTATAAGAATTCATGGTATGAATTAAGAACTTGATTGCTTTAATTAGGGAAGTTGGGGAGGTTGGATTTTATAAAACTACTCACTGATCCAAAGTTAAGTATGCAAATAAGCAGTGCTGACCTCAAGAAATGAGATTTTTATACTTCATGTGTTGTATGTGAGTGAGCATGGGTAAAGGACTTTAAAAGGCCAAGAGGGGGCCACAGCATTTACTCCCATTTTGACTACTAAGAGACTGTTTAATAATGTATGGTAGGCCACAACCCAGGAGCATAGTCAGAAAACCTAAGTCTACTGGCTTATTAAAACTAATCACTAATAGTTACATGGCAGGATACCTGCTGAGGTAATTGGTAAATCTGTAATTTGCACACCATAAACCTTTTGCTTCTATTTAAAAGCATTATTTCTTTGGATTAACTAAAAATCTCAAAGTGTTATAACAAAAAATTAGAATTAACTAACTTTAAAATTTATTTAAAATTCCCTTATATAAGAATAGAAGTCAGAAAGTACCTTGTTGATTCCAAAAAGAATAATTTCAACAGTGGATTCAATGCCTTAACCTTTCTCTGTGGTAATGATTTGATGTTTCAATATAGCGCATGACCTACAATTTAACCATACTTTGAAACACATACATACTTCACCTTGCAAAGCAATTCCTTCACTCAGTGCTACAAAAAGACAAATTTAAGCCAGAGGAACAGACTGAGGAACACTTTGTTCTTAGTGAAAATGAAAAATGAAGTGTGGTGAAAGTTTGCAAGCTTTTAAGGAAACATTTAACATCTACAAATCAAAAATACTGCCTTTTAACAAAGAACACAAATGTAAGGGAGTATCAAAACAAACACCTTCAGGGATCAATATTCAATGTTTGTCTTTTTAAAACATAAATGAGTAGGAAAACATGTAAGATATCTGAATACCAATTTAAATTTTTATATTTTTTTACAGTCATATTAGTGCTGAACAAATCAGCTTAGAAACACAATGATAAATGTGCAAGAAAAAAGCTTTAATGAAATCTAAAGTGAATACCTTCACTTAAACGTGGTTTGTTGCTAGCTATATAATTTAATAGTAATTCCTCAGCCATATGAACTACCTTCTGTTAAGAGAAATGAAGCCTGTTAAATGCTGGCAATAAGTAGCTTTTTAAAGAACTAATCTTAAATTAAAAGAAAACAAAAACGCCATCTAACATGGAAATGTTTTGAATGAAACGCACTACCTTTTAAGGCCCCAAATATCAAGAAATAAATATTTACTTAAAATTTTTGTTTCTGCCCCCGTTGGTAGAACCTATTATCTAAGACTCGTGAAAAGTATTCATATGAAGAGCAAGCATAAAATATTAGAACTCAGTGGCTTGGCAAAATGAAGTTATACTGTTACTCATCACTTTCCAAAAATGTGCCCTTCGGTAAGTCTCCTGATAAACTGAAATCATGAATGTTGTGGGAAAGAGGAAAATGCACACAGATAAAGGCGTTTTAAAACAATTTTCTCCTTTTTATAAGAAACCTGTTCTTAAAGAACTTAAAATTTGAGTAAAATGATAAAAGTTTGGTATATGTTTTGAAGTTTAACTTATAACGAAACTGAAAAAGAAGCTAAAAGAAAGCCACAGAATGAAGTCAGTAGCAATAATAAAACCAATATACCATCAGAAGGCTTGAATCATATTCATTTTTACCCCCACCACTTGTTAAGAAAAGAAAAACAACCCAAAGAAATTTGTATAATAACTTCTTTAGAGCACTTTATTTGATTCAGTACGCACTAAAAAATATTTACCTCTTAGACAATTATGTCAAATAATTTTTTCTGAGTAGTCTACTGTCTGAACTGTTCAAGCTGAATTTTTAAAAAGGCAAATGATTTGCCACAAATCTGCTGATGTCTGAAAAATATCTAATGGCAAGTCTTCTATTTTGGTCACTTTACATTCTAACATGTCCATACAAAAGTAGGACTAAAATTTTTAACTCAAAAAAGAGAAGCCTGTACACAGTCTAGAACACGCATCTTGGATCTGAGCATCACAAATGAAGAGAAGAAAAATGAAACAGAGCCAAGGTGGTTTATCTGCCTCAGGTGCTAAAATCAGAGTAGTAAAGGTGGGTTTACTCCAGTAACCATTCAAGTGGGGATTGATTGGCTCATTTTCAGGATATACTTACAGGTCTCTTTTACGTCCTTTAAGCCCCCAGTCCATGCAAATGTCCCACTTGGTGGACGGATGAGTACTCTAACCCCACCGGGTTTATTTCAATATTTTGATATTTTAATAATAAGCTGCTTCTGAAGATTTTCTGAGAAGTCTGTTCTCTATTAAAATAAGATAGAACCTCAAAATATGAATGTGAACATTAGAAATAGACAGCATATATTACAAATCCATTCTTGATAGGAACATTAGTAAGAATACATATTAGCTTAAAAAACAGGCTCAGCAAATGTTGCTGATCTGCCAGAAGTTTTAGTTCACTATTTACAAATAAGACAAAGTGAAATACAGAAAATTTTACACATTTGGTAGTTGACAGATTACTGTTTGCCAATAGTGGTCTATCAGAAAACTGATATGAAGGAAGACTGGATAAGAGCCAGCTGTCACCTTCGCAATCAAATTTTAAATGTACAGAAAACTAGATTAATTTTCAAACAAACATTCTACCTTTCACAGGAATAACTATGATCAGATGATTTGATTTGGAAGTGCAATTCTGTGGAAGTGTCTTCTGGAAATGACTACTGTAAATGATCTGCTACTGAAAGGTTACCATATTTATTTCAGTAGAACATTAAAAGTTGATTAAATGATGATCAATGGTCATGTTTCCTAGGCTCTTAAGTATGAACAGAAAATAAACTATTGTTGAGTTCTTTAAACCAATATAAAACTAAGGCCCAACAGCATCAAAATGAGAGAAAATATAACAGCATGATGCAATGCACATCTGCACTGACATCAAAGTGGAATCTGAGCAACTTTGATTTTTAACTAGAAAATAAGCCAGTATGTATATGTGTGGAGGGGGAGGCATAAAAGTTGGTTTAATAATTGTGCACTCTACTCCAAAGAGACAATTTAACCAGTGACATGACCCTTAAGTACTTGGAACACTCAGTATCTGCACCAATCAATACCAAGTGATCATCAACATCTGCCCATTCTAACAATCAGAACCATTCTCTGTGGTAACAGAAATCTTCAAATCATTTTACTTTCGCTTTTGTTTTTACTTTTAAAGTTGCAAATAGAGTCCTTCCCCCTTTTCTTGACAAGAATGTGTTTTCTGTCCATTATTTCAATCTAATACTGTGTAAAAGCTATCAGCTTCTTCAAGGAGGTGCCCACTGTAGGCAGGATATTCCAGCAACACTTAAATAAAAGTTTTTCATTCTTTTCTTTTTTTAAACAAGTGATTTAAGTTCATGTCATTTTACTTTATATGTACTGGTCTCTCATCTGACTTTAGGCGTTTTCTGCGGGGCTGTATAAAGTCTTCATCAGAGTCCTCAGTTACCTCACCATCATCCTCTTCCTGCTCAAACTCTGGCAAAGGTGCGAAGGTCCTGTCTGAGTAGATCTCTGTGAGTTTATCTTCAAAGTACAATGCAACTGCTTTCCCTGCCTGAGCTACTTCTGAATCAGCCTGCAAGCAAAAGATAGGAATATTCACCTATTGGTAATGCATATTCCTTCACCAAGTTTGCATGGTCTGAAAAGCTTACCTTCAAATTAATCTCTTGTGTTTCTGCATAAACTTGAACAACTTTCATCATCTAAAAAGGATACCAGAGTCAAAAAAAAAAAGGGAAATTATAATCCTTTCTAAAGTTATAAGACTGCATAGGATTGGCGACGAAAGTCAGCCATACTAGGAGGAACAAATTGCTATGACCAGATCAAGTGCTTTCTAAAATTATACAGAACATGGACCCCCTTTCTTAACAAAGCTATTACTAAAGCTACTGCAAAATTGTCTCAAATTCTGAATTAGTGAGGTCAACCTGAGTAGGAGTTGGTTTGAATACAACAATATATTTAAGAGAAAAATATTTGTGAAAAAAATGATATAAGAAATATTTTTTTAAAAACTGCCACTTTCAACAACCACTAAGCCAGAATTCTATCTGCATGGCAATTTGTTAATCATAATTTAGTTAACTATTATTAAAGCAGATAAAATGAGTCTTCTTCCTGGCAAATGTTAGCTATGGTTCATGAAAGTATACTTATTTGAAAATAATCTAACTGAATTAGAAAATAACACAAGAAACTTGGGACTGTATTAATTTAACTTCAAGTGAGTGAGGTTTTACTATATTCTCTGTGGCACATTGCTATAAAGGTGACCAGAACTTGTCACCTAATAAGAAAAAAATTTTTTTATTTTAAAAAGTCACCTAGATGCTTCCAGGGGAAACTATGAGTACACTTTAAATGATTCAATTTGAGTTTTTAATAACATTCATATGGCACCCAAATTTTATCAGCAATAAAGATTTTAGTAGTAATCTTTTTGAAGATTTTGTGGAGTCTCATCCATTTTCTTCTCTTATAATAATGAAAATATTCCTGAACAATAAGAGACTTGAGCTTCCCAAAGATAACAAAAATTTCCTTGAAGGAGGTAAATATCTATCAGATTTCTTCTGAAGGTATGGATAGCTCATCTTTATTCTCAAAAAAATACATAACCAAAGTTAATGAAAGTCACACTGAGATCAGATAACTCAAAATTATACACTCTGGGCTACTATTCAAGATGAGCCACGTGAGTTTATAATTTTAAGGTTCTATATTTATATGGTCAATAACAAAATCTAAGGACACTGGCACAAATGCCTTTCCTAAATGTACCCCAAATGTAGGCTTGTCTGTAATCATTTCCCACAAAATATACTTAACTACAGACTATCTTCTATACTTATCTCAACTCTCAACATGTACAGAAAGGGATATCCAATAATATTCTTAATTTAATACATTATATTTAAGTATATACTTCAAATTATACACAGTAAACTTTCTTCTTTGGAGCTGTGGATGCAATCAAATTTTACTTTTGACAGAACTGAAGCAGAATAAATTTTAGAAATCAACTCAGAAAAATCTCTTGGCAGGAAAAACAAAATCCAGTAACCAAGTAAGCAAACAAACAAAAACTACTAATCCAAGACTCTATAGTTTGGAAGCTAACATACTTCATTAAACCTTTCACAGTTCTTGAAGATCAAACGAACATCAGCCACAAAGTCATCTGGGATTTGGTAGTGTTGGGAATGTTTTTTCTGAAGCTTCTTTTTCACGGTTGATAAATCCATAGGTTTCTTTATAATTTTATAGTAGTTTGGTATCTAAAGAAACAAATAAGGATAGATAAGGATTCTCAAAAAATGCCGAAGTGTTTAATTTGAAAATGCAAAGCATATTAATTTTAGAGAAAAACATGTGTTGATCGAGCCAGCTGCATGCAAATTTTGAGTATAATGAATTGTACTTTAAATCTTCTGTCACATGCACATCATGAAAATCAAGTCATATTCAGAATATGTGGCAGTGTCCATGGTTAGTGAAGGACCCAAAGTTCTATCTTTAATAAGAAAATTTGGAAAAAAAGCAATCAGCAAGGGTAGCCAACCACTAGTGTTAAGGACAAATCTAGCCCATCAGAATTGTATGACTCCTGTTTTTTTTTAAAAAAGGGAAAAAGATTACAAAATGTATTGTTATTATTAGAATAGGGTATCTTTTAGAGGATAAAACCTTGTATCACAGAGAACTCTGGACATAGCAATAGAGGGGAAAAGACTGTAGTAACACAAGATAAATTTTTATTAATCATTTAGGATTATACTTGGGAGTTCTGGCTGCAACTCTTGGCCAAAAATTTGTATCCTTGCAAAATAACTGAACATGGAGAAACTATTTAAATAGTTCATGAAAAGAAAACACTGGAAAGTAATCTTCTACTGTAAAGTCCCTAAACTTGAAGAACAGACAGACTTCCTGGTATCAGATGATTACTATCTGAACAAAACATCTTCCTTATATCTAGACCTTTTGTACTTTAAAATCCATTCCTGAGCCTACCCAGTAAACAAATTACTATTCAATGCTCTGTAACAGGCCTGGTATCCAATATTATCTTAATTCAACAACTGACGGCAAGTAAATATATGTTGCATATTCTTATACCATTTATAAGGCACTGAGCATCCCTGATATTCCTTTTACTATGGAATTTTAGAGCCTTTACTCCTTACAAAAATCTCCTGTAAGATAAACAAAGGGCATTGGCTTGCAAATTTTCCCACAGTCTTCTCTTAATCTTGAATGTTCATAAAAGAGGGCTTATGAAGCAGAACCAGTGTGCAAGGTTCAACTTTACACTTTTGTTCAAATTAATACTTATATAGAGTTATTTTCTCCCTAAAATATAGATCCTAGAATCAATCATAGAACTGGAACCTTAGAAATAATTTAGTTCAATATTCCCACTGTACAGTTAAAAAAGTAGAGGCAGGGCTTCCCTGGTGGCGCAGTGGTTGAGAGTCCGCCTGCCGATGCAGGGGACATGGGTTCGTGCCCCAGTCCGGGAAGATCCCACATGCCGCAGAGTGGCTGGGCCCGTGAGCCATGGCCGCTGAGCCTGCGCGTCCAGAGCCTGTGCTCCGCAACGGGAGAGGCCACAACAGTGAGGGGCCCGCGTACCGCAAAAAAAAAGTAGAGGCAGAAAATTATGTAATTTCTCCAGTTATAAGGCTGGTTAACGGCAGAACTAGGAAAAGTTAAGTCTTCTGATTCCTAGTTCAAGACTCTTTCCATTATACCTGAACCTGTATCCTTTATGTCCATTTTAAAAGTAATAGCTTATGGAAAAACCCAGACGAACTTTTTGGCCAACTCAATAAAAGAAGTGGAAATTAAATTCATTAAGTTTTTATCACAGCAACGGCCTTTAAAAACAAACTGCAGTTTTAACAAGTGAATCTCATAGCCATTTAGCCCTAATAACATCACAAGTACTTCTTATTACTCAGAAATTTTATCAGGTACTATGCTAACATATTTTACACAGGTTATTGTACAGAAGAATCCTTGAAATAACCCAATGAGGGAAGAAACAGTATTAGAAAAGAGAATTTGAGCACCTTGGTTGAGGAGATTATTCAAGCCTGAGTTTTACCATTAGCAGTCTAAGGCCAGAGCCCATACCCTTAAGTATTATACTAAAACTTCTTCAACAGGAAGGTACTAAGGTAAACAACTCACCGAAGCAGGAACTGGCTCCTGGAATTCAATACTTAATTCATGGCAATAGAGGTAAAGCAGAAGACGTTCACACTTCTGGCCCAAGAAAAGAAAGGAAAACCCATGAAATGTTTTCCCTCTAAAAAGATATTCTTAAGAATAAGAACTTTATCAGTACAAAGCATTATTACAACACACTGAAGATAAGCCTCCTACATACTAGCTATCCAACTAAATATATACCCAAAGAAAACTATCTTGTTTTCTATTTAGGTTTGAGACTATGACTATCTTCTGTCCTACTTTAAATGAACTTATCAAAGACAGAGTGCCTTTGTTCTCATCTGATAACTCAGGTAATTTACCTACTATTACCTCTTAACTATTTATACAAATAGAAAGGAGTCATTAAAACAACATACAGCATTTTGTACAACAATTTATGATTGTTGCTACTCATTTTAATTCCCTGAGGCAGGCAAGATACATGCTATTCCCTTTCTTGAAAGGATTCTGCTCAGGCTCAAAATTAAATAAAAACTGTGTCTTCTCAGTCCAATTCTAGAATTTTGTTATACAATCAGAAGTAAATTGATATGCATTTTACATTTATAGTGTTTATATGCTTAAACTTCTTAATATATGTTTGTATACTCTAAACACATACCTTCTCCTCAAAAATAGTGGAAGATGGATTTTGCAAGTTTATACATTAGATCAAAGCCAAACGTAACTGCAATGACCACAGAAGTACGTGAAAGATATTTTGTCTTTGGAGATCAGAATATAGACCAGATCAAAAGAAATCTGAGTGAAGTGATGAGAGGATTTTGGATTTCATTCTTAATATGATGGGATGCTATTAGAAGATTTTAAGCAAGGAAGTGATAGACTTGTTTACATATTTAAAAAAGAACACTATGTACCGCATAGAAAATGGACTGTAAGGGGGCAAGAGCAGAATCAGGGAGTTCAGCAAAGAGATATTACAATAGTGCAGATGACAAACTATGATGGCTGTCTCAGAAGGTAATGGTTGGGGGAAGTGAGAAAATGGTATTATAGTCATTCCTGATTCTTCTAACAGATTCCTGGCTTGAGCAACAGAGATGACCGGTGGTACCATTTGATGATGGGAATTACTGAGAGAAGGATGCAGTTTTTTATGTCGTTATTTTCTTGCTTTTGCTTTTTTAAAATAAATAAATAAATAAATAAATTTATTTATTTATTTTTGTCCACATTGGGTTTTTGTTACTGTGCGGGGGCTTTCTCTAGTTGTGGCGAGCAGGGGCTACTCTTTGTTGCGGTGCACAGGCTTCTCATTGGGGTGGCATGTCTTTGTTGCAGAGCACGGGCTCTAGGCACGTGGACTTCAGTAGTTGTCGCTCTCAGGCTCTAGAGTGCAGGTTCAGTAGTTGTGGCACACAGGCTTAGCTGCTCCACAGCATGTGGGATCTTCCCGGACCAGGGCTTCAACCCGTGTCCCCTGCACTGGCAGGTGGATTCTTAACCACTGCACCACCAGGGAAGTCCCCTTCTTTTGCTTTTTGAAGGAGAGGATTAGAAATCAAGATTTTCGCTGGGAAATGTTAAGTATGAGGAAGCTAGATCTAAGAGCCTACAGCTGAGGGCTACAGACAAAGATTTCAGAAATTATGAACATACTATCAGATAATGAGATTAAAAAATGAAAATTTATCAGGTTATATGTATATTACACTGAAGAAAAAAAAAAAGATGTATAGCCACACAACTACAGAATCCCTAATAATAAATCAATTTATTTGACACTTACCCTTTGGTCCACGGGGCTTAACCCCTGTGCAGTTTTCCCCTTCTTACTATGTTGCAAATTATCACAATCATATTCAACTTCTGGTTTCCCAATATCTCTGCAAAATGTGCATATCCAGTCCCCACTAAAGAAGGAAATAGGCAATTAGTCCATGTAATTGTAACAAAACCCACTCTAAGGAAGCTAGTTCCCTAGAGGTAAGC
The DNA here is from genome assembly GCF_963924675.1 of Phocoena phocoena. Classification (NCBI taxonomy): domain Eukaryota; kingdom Metazoa; phylum Chordata; class Mammalia; order Artiodactyla; family Phocoenidae; genus Phocoena; species Phocoena phocoena. Next base: position 101,132,066 of record NC_089219.1, read on the forward strand.
CTCCAGTTTCTTTGTTTTCTTTCCTTTCCAGTTTTTGTGGAAAAGAGAGGTACTATTTTTGCCACATCTCATAAAGTAAAGTTATGTGATAAAAGCTTCCCCAAATGTTTCCATTCTTCAACTGATTACCTTCTGGAAAGCAATATAACCCCACTATCTCTATTCAAAAGGGGTCTGCCTCTTCATAGCACAAAGCTGATGATCAGCACTTGCAGCATAAGACTAATTCTCAACATCCCAGTATGACCATGACAGTGACTTCATATGCATGAAGAAGAAAGGAGTACACGATACAGTCCCTCGGGTATCTTGTACTGTTTTGGCATGTATTAAAGATGCCAAAAATATAACAATTACTTTTTCATGGCCAGTCTTTTAAATCTGCTCAGTCAACAGTTTTTTGTATCAGGATTTCTATCAAACCATCAACTTCAATTTGATTACTTCAAATGCATTCTCCCCTTTCTCTTCCTCATCATATATATATTCTAAGTCTAGGGATTATACTAAAACTGTGTCAACAGTTTCAATTCCTTCCAAAGCATCTGCCTTTGAGAGAAAGCTTTCAGTGGCAAAATTCTAACGTTCCAGCAGATGTTACTATCCAACGGAAACAAAAATATGAAAAGCCTTAATTTTAAGACCAAAATGCCAATGTTTTTTTCTAAAAGAGTAAAGAAAAAGAAGGTCCTTAATACATTTGTGGCAAAGGACTACACCTTCTAAGATTTAGGTAAGAATTACAATGCTTCAGAAAAATATTCTGGCACTGTTCATATATCCACTACTTTTCTAATACTAAAGGCTGAATTTTTCAGAAAGGGTAGCATTAATCAACTAAAATCACTACTTCTCAGGAATCTGAGAAAAAATGTGAATCTTTCAATCTATAGGCAGAAAGAAGCTGGGTTTTCCCAAGGACACTGGTTTACTTTCACTTAAAAAACCAGGGGGTAAGGGTAGGGGAAGAAGGAAGACTTAAAGAAATAAGTATGATTCTACTATTTTAAGGTCTCTGAAATCAACTGGAGACGAAATACCACGAACATAAATATGTTAAATGGAAGGGAAGAAAAATAGCTCTTCTAATCCAAACTCTACTACTCGTAGATGCAGAAACTAATCCCTGAAAATCAGTGAACCGTCCAAGCTAATTAAGTTAGTTCACTACAGAATTACGACCAGACTACAGGTATCGTAACCCAGCCCAGCGCATTTGTTCTGCTGTATTGGCTGGAATCATCAGCTTGCACTGGATGCTCATCAATGAATGTTTTAATGCTTGAAATCAGACTTAGCCGCCAAGGGGGTCATATAGTCTGAGGACAATGCTCATATGTTGCCCCAATCTTTATCTTTACCGTACCATCTTCTCTTCTAAATAACGAATTCAGTAACTGTCCGTTCCAAAGGTAATGACTAAAAGACATTCCAAATAGGAAAAGTTGAGAAAGCTGAGGAATCTGCACACTGTGCTTCAGGTAGGCACTACCAACTAACAGCTTCCAGTGGTCAAGATGAGCTATTCCTCAAAAAATTCAAGACATTAAAGGTATTTTTACAAAGTACTTGTTTTTTTTTCTTTAAAGTGCCTTTCCAGAGCTTTCAAACATTAGAAAAGTAAGTTTTTGGTAAGATCCAATAGAGTTGCCTCAAACTGAATACTATTCATAAATAAAGCCATTATTATAGATCCTATTAAAATTGATGGCAATAGATTAAAAAATTATCTTCAAGAGGAAATCAACTAAGTTTCTCAGTACCCTAGTCTCTTTCTTGCACCTCATAATTTACAGGTTTATCTAATTTGCTTATATTAAGTATAAATTGAAGGCCAAGAAATAGTCTCTCTTTTTTTTTAACATTAATGCACAACTTAGATCTTGGACATTTCTTCATTCAGCTGTTAATTTCTCTAGAAGGTAATGGAGTAATAGGCAGCCATTAAGAAGGCTATCTGCCCTGAATAATTTTGTTACTTCTTTAGCTTATAAAAATAAACAACAAAAAATCAGTTATTTCACTTGTACCTTGGAAAGCTAAGAAGTGTTGGAACATGACAAGTTAGATGAAAGACCTTTGGACATTTTTCACAGCACAAGAGATCCCCTCCATTTTGGCAGACAGCACACCAATCTTCATTTGGGTCATCATCTTTGCTGCTGCCATCTCCTCCAATCCTTGCCGACCTGTGCATGAGACTTCGAACTGGGGACTTTCCATTAACAAGGCTGTTGAGCCCTGACTGTTTGCAGCTTTCATTCACATCTGTAGGTTCAGTTTTCACGTGGTTTTCCAGGCCTGCTAATGCATCCAACTCACTCTCTAGATGCAGGCTAGTTGAAAGAGGTGGTGTCAAGCTACTCTCAGGACTGCTCAACTAAAACAAAGCAAGGACAAATTCTTGAAGAAACATTTAATCCATACTGTTCGCAGTGTGTGCGTGCGTGCATGTGTGTCTCTGTGTGTTTAAAGTTTTGTCAACATGTATATACAACATGATATACTGACATAAGTTAAAATTATTTTGGAATTTACTATTATTTATTATAAAATTATTTGAAATCATATTAGTAACATAAAAGAATGAAAATAACCCCGAAGTTATTCAGGCATGTTAATGTATGATTTTAGGGAGCAGTCTCTGTAATACTGGTTCACTTGGATAATAAAGGAATTAATTTAACTATTAAGCACATTGATTGGGAAGTGAGCATAGGGTTATACTTTTCCTGTAGAGAGCTGACTATGATACACTATTTTTCACTCAACAATCTGTTTCAGCTTTTTCTTCCCCTTTATATTGGCTTTTTTAACCATTTCTTTTAATTGAAGTATAGTTAATTCACAATGTTGTTAGTTACAGGTGTACAGCAAATTGATTCAGTTATATATATATGTGTGTATATATACGTGTGTATATATACACACACACACACACACTTTTTTTCAGATTCTTTTCCATTATAGCTTATTACAAGATATTGAATATAGTTCACTGTACTACACAGTAGGTCCTTATTGTCACATAGCTTTTGAAAAGCATTTTGAAATATTCTTCTGCCCACTTATCATTCTACTAATATAGGAAGATTGTGACAATGTAAAATCTTTCACCACCATTTTGCACTGTTTTTTGGGGGTACTTCCCAAACCAAGTTCTGAGTGAAGAGATAACAGTACTCTCTAAATCTACATAGTTGAAATTTCTATGTGCCAACCATGTAGAAAATGAGACATAAGTGTAGGTAGGAAGAAAAAACCAAGATCAAAATTTCTAAATAAGGAGGGACTTGGGCCTTCCTTCATTCTATACTATAAATTTTATAAAATGTTCTAGCTGAGGAATTCTAAAATGGTTAATAATTCATAAGCCAAAGGCAATCTTCTCATCACAAAACTCTGTGAGCATTAAACTTCTTTCATGTCAGTGGTCGTAATCCTGAGCTCACCGGTCCAGGGAAAATAGCCAAGGATTTCTGCAGCTTGAGACTGAATGTGACTATTGAAATTATTAATAAATTTAGAACAAGCTAGAACCCAATTTAGAATCATGGCAAAAATAATGACCGATTACAAACTAAAAGTTGAAATGAGTCCTTAATACAAGTAAGTCTTTTCTCATCAATTACAGTTGACACTTAGATGAAAAAATTCAGTTAGAAAAAGAGATATCTGGGTTATACCATGTATAAAAATTCAAAAATGAATACAGGTCCACAGAACCACTAACCAGACTAATACATGCAGAGATGGAAGAATCAGTGAAGTGACCTCCTTAAATCCCTGACAGATTCCACTGGGAACTTACCATGCAGGCACTCCTCCTGCCATCCTCTGTCTTTTCCTGTTTCACAGCTCCTGAAAAGCTACATACTTCATCTTCAGTGCCAGGTTCTTGCTTGACCTTCACTTGATCAGACTTGAAACTAAGACTTGTCTTCTCAGCAGTTCTTCCTGACGACCCACAGCTAACAAAAACAACAAATAAAGGTCACGTATGTTTGACTGTATGGTGTACATAAAAACAATTATATGAAAAGCTTGTTAAGTTATATGAAATGTTCATTAAACTGAAAACAATTTATTAACTTTATAGCAGATAAGGATACTTCATAATGCAATTAAAAGGACTGTATTATAAACTTGGCTTCAAATTTTTAAAAAACGTAGGTCAAACTTTCAGAAGACCTGAAAAATACATTTTATGGTCTGAGGCACTTATACTACATCATTTAAGGAATCTAGTAAACAATCATTTGTCTAGGCTATTAGTATAGTGATTGCTTCTCTCTATATATATAATATAAGAAGTTTAAATTCTTCTCTACCCCCAAACATCTGAAGGAAACCTCAATAACAGTGGTTCATGAAGTGTCCTCAAAGGAATCACTGTTTCAGCTTTTGAGACCTTATCTGAATTAATGGGATAATAGCCTAAGAGGACAGGTACATGACTAATTGGTTCTATCTAGTCCACAAAGCAAAACCACTGGCAAGAGAAGTGAATAACTAAGACTGTATTACTGTCGAAAATGAAAACCTTTTTCACTCAATTTGTACTTTTCTTTAAAACTACTGATTATTGAAAGTATAATTTAAAAGCCAAGCAAGTATATAATATAGAACCAAATGCATACACACATATATATACAAATACAGAACATTCATATATCTGAAATAAAATCTTTTTTACATTGCACTAAATTATTCAAACTAAAGAATAAAAATCAGTCGACATTTATTACATTTTCCTTTAACACACACACACACTCTTTCCACACTACCATTTCTTTTTCTTAATTCTTTTATTTTTTGAAAACATTTATTCATTTATTATTTATTTAATTTATTTTTGGCTTCCTTGAGTGTTAGCTGCGGTACACGGGATCTTTCGTTGTGGCGAGCGGGCTCTTCGTTGCAGTGCACGGGCTTCTCCCTAGTTGGGGCGCACAGGCTTAAGGACACGTGGGCTCTGTAGTTTGCAGCACACAGGCTCTCTAGTTGAAGCACACGAACTCAGTAGTTGCGGCATGCAGGCTTAGTTGCCCCACGGCATGTGGGATCTTAGTTCCCTGACCAGGGATCAAACCCGCGTCCCCTGCATTGTAAGGCAGATTCTTTACCACTGGACCACCAGGGAAATCCCCCACACTACCATTTCTTAGCTCTCTGTCCACCAAAAAGGCATAAGAAACCATGAACAATTCAGTAGCAGTGAGTGCCCCTAGTACCCAGAAGATTGTCTTGAAGCACCATTTCCCCACTAACATGACCAGGATTTCCTAGAGAAATTTCTGATTTCAGGCCTGAGGCAAGAAATGTACAAGATGAACCAGGAACATCAGGACAGGAAACAAGAATGCTTTCAACAACTACTGGGGTTATAGCAAAAGAACTATGAAGCCAACTTGGAAAAGTTCTGATAGGACAAATATGGAACAATTTAAGCATCAATAAAAATAACAACTATAATTTTAGAACATATAAAATATGTTTAAATATATAAGCCCATAAAGTTAATAACATTCATTGGTCACTGTTGGAGGGTGCTGGAATCAACTCATTATTATAAAAATAGGTAAATAAAAAAGAATGAATTTATTCTGCCATTCCCATAATCAAATAGCTGATGGCAGAAAATTTCTCTTTACAGAAGTATTCTAAACTAATACACAAAGAAGGTATGATACAATAATTAAAATATTTTTAAACTAGTAAAAAAAAGAAAAAGAGCTAAGGCAATGACCATTAATGGGTGCTATCACAAAAGAATCAACAAAAGCGACCAGACATTTTGTGACCCTGAAAGAAGTACACATCACCACAATGAAGTATTCTCCCTACCTCTTTCCCTCAAATCAAACCTGAATCTAATCAAACCTCCTGATCTAAATACCAATATAGAGAAAAAAAACAGAAGGTAGTGTATTTAAATGACAAGATGGGGAAATGAGGAAAACTCTGTAAGACAAACAATACATTTCTTCAAGAAATACAGAGTTTGACCTTGACATATGGGTTGATGGCAATGTATAGCGCCTATCTGAATCTGATTCAAAGAAACAATTTAAAAAAAAAGCATTTATGAGAAAAACTGGGAAATCTGAACATTAACTAGAGCTCTACTGATGTTAGAGAGTTACCTAGTAAAATTTTTTTTTAGGTGTGATAATGGTTCCATAGTTATAAAACTTTTAAATCCTTAAAGTGATATATACTTAAACTGTATATATATACACTGAAGTGATACATATAGTTATATATACTGAAACAACCACAAGTAAAATGATAAAATGTCTGAGATTTATCTCAAAATAATTCAGGACGGGGGGAATGGGTAGGAGTATAGAAGAAATAAGACTGGCCATAACTTGATCATTGTTGAAGATGGCTGAAAAGTTTACGGGAGTTCATTATAATAGTCTACTTTTTAGAATACGTATTTGAAATTTTTCTTGATAAAAAGAAAAAATAAAGCTATTAATAATGTAAATACTCACCTGCCTCGACTACCAGTACTAGAAGTACTAGGGGGTCTCACAGGTGTGTGAGAATTGGATAAACCTGAAAAATAATAAGTCAAAATGAATAACTATGCAGGTAAGAAAATTCAGAATTCTACCTACTAATTACAGAATTCAAGTATCATTATAAGGCAATTCAGCAATTCCTGGAAATCAGCCCTCGTCTTAGTCTCAAAGCCAAGGATTTCATGTGTTATTGTTGGCAGCTATCAATCAGTTTCTCTCAGCTGAGCCCAGATACCATTCTCAGAATCCTCTCAGAGCACCATTATTCAATCAATGGAAACTACCGTATCAAGAGAAAGCTATTTGCTGTCCCACGCATTTGGTAAATATCCTACCTAGATTCCTATTAATTATTCTTCCTTTTAAAAGTCCTGGAATACTTATACTAAACCTCAAAAATAATATGATGCAAAAAATGTATTAATGACGCATCTCATGAAAAACCCACATTTAGAGCTGAACTACTCTTACTGTAGAAATAATGAGGTGGTATATGTTTCAGTAAGAAACCATGAATATATCCCATAACCACTTCTGCACTGTCAATCTATTTGGAGATGCTTTAATCACTCATTCATGTAATAGCGTTAATAAAACTGGAATTTTGGAAGAGATCTATAGCTCAGGACCTGATTAGTCACATTTTAATAGTTTCCAGTAAATTTCAAGTTTTTAACTGCAAATTGAAAGTTCACTTGCCCTTCCTCAATTCTTGCTTTTTAAACAAATTTTCAATTTTTTCATTATTTAACAAAGTGTTTTAAACTTGGATTTAAACCAAAGAATTCTTCAAATGACAACATGTATTGTAAAATAGAAGACATAGAAATTAAATTCATCTACAAATCCAGCAAAAACATGAATATAACTGGGGGTTGAAGGAGGGGTACATTAGAGTTCTGAACAGTGTACACTACAGATATATATTATTATTTCAGTTCGCTGAAGCTTGTCCACAGTATTGAAAGAAAAATAATTAGATCAGGAAAAAAAAATGTTACTGCAATGGTTAAGTTTATGTCTCAACTTGGCTAGAATATGGTACTCAGTTGTTTGGCCAAACACCAATCCAGATGCTGCTGCAATGGTATTTTTTAGATGTCACTGACACTTAAATCAGTAGACTCTGAGTAAAACATAATGAGGGTGGGCCTCTAATTAGTTGAAGACCTTAAGAGAAAAGACTGAGGTCCCCAGAGCAAGAAGGAATTTTGCCTCGATTCAAGACTAGCACCAATTCTTCCCTTTGTCTCCACCCTGCTAACTGCCCTGCAGGTTTCAGACTTGCCAGCCCTAACAATCAAGTGGACCAATTAATTCCTTAACCTCTGTTCTCTCTCTCTCTCTCTCTCTCTCTCTCTCTCTCTCTCTCTCTCTCTCTCTCTCTCCACACACCCCTCTCCTATTGGTGCTATTTCTCTGGAGAACCCTAATACATATACCGAGAGATACTTTTTTAAGGTGTTAAAGAAATGAGACAGTACCTCAGTTGACTTTACCTGATGATCCTGGAGATAGGGCAGAGGGTCCTGGGGAGGGATTCATGGTGCTTGTGGGCTGTGGGGGTAGGTGACTGCCTGAGATGTATCTACTTAGTAGATTATCTAAACTACTTGAACCAGCATCTTCCAACTAAAGAAAAAGAACAAAAAGATAAATTTGCTTTGATTAAAGCAGAGGCGAAGTTATTAATTTCATTAGTATAATCATTTATGCTCACAGTTTACTAATAAACAGATTACCTTATATCAAACTTGGCTTAATTGTTCCTTCCTTATGCTTCCTCGAGGACCCAAATAGTATATAGTTTATGTGAATATAGCTATAATTAATATGCTTCAATAAATGATTGGGAGCTCAAGACAAAACCAGATAACCCACTAAATCCTTTGTGTTTTACTATGAAAATACCTCTGACACAGTCTCACATTTTTGCCTTTTTTCAAGGTTGATGCAGGATCCTGTTTTCAGCATCCTGCCCCTAGTATCAATATCCATGGTCCTGCCAGAATCATTCAACTAAACAGGTATCGAATAATGTCAGTACCTAACTTCAGTGCTTTGAAAAGTCTGTATACTCAACAGAAAGCCTTTAGCCTGGGAAATAAATTCCCTTATTACACACAAAAAAGCCGGCAGTCAACAGGAAAACTGAGCCCTTTTCGCACTTTATATGCAGAAGGTTAAAGCCAGAGGAGCTCGCACTGTGACTGCAAGCTGGTTCCCAATTTTAGTATCAGTCCCCTGTTTTTAAACATCCCACCCACAATGAAGAACTGTGATGATGAAATGAGAAAATACTTATTTAAGAAATAGTAACAAACACTACTTAATTATGAAAATTACCTTAAGAAAAATATTACACTATTCCATATCAGAGATAGTTAAACTATTCTTAACTGCTAATCTTCTTGCTTACTGATCTACTTTTACCCACACCTGCCTCTTTTAATCTTCTACTAGAGGCAAGATTACTTTTTAGGGAAATCTACTTCTCATTCAAAACAGAAAACTGCAGGACTTCCCGAGTGGTCCAGTGGTTAAGAATCCGTCTTGCAATACAGAGGACGCCAGTTCGATACCTGGTTGGGGAACTAAGATCCTACATGGTGTGTGGCAACTAAGCCTGCTCACCGTGACTACAGAGCCCATGAGCTCTGGAGCCTGCATGCCGCAACTACTGAGCCAGTGCACCCTGGAGCCCAAGCACTACAACTAGAGAGAAGCCCGCGAACCACAACGGAAGATCCCACATGCCCCAACTAAGACCCAATGCAGCCAAAAATTAAATAAATAAATACATATTTTTTAAAAAACAAAAAAACAGAAAACTGAACATATACATTTACTTCTCACTCTCCTCTCAAAATCACACTGATTTTCAAGGCTATAAAACAGGAAAGAATGGCATCAAAGTAGAAACTTTGAAGAAAACTATAGATACAAACCAAGGTAGGATTGGATTGATATAAAAATGATCAGAATAAAGCAGCTCACAACACATTACAGGCAAGGGAGGACTCTCCTAAAGTAAATAGTTTTCATCAATATAAGTTGACCCTATCAACAAAGTGGGTACAGAGGGAATGTACCTCAATATAATAAGGGCCATTTATGATAAGCCCACAGCTAACATGACACCTAACAGTGAAAAGCTGAAGAAGCGAAAGCTTCTCCTGTAAGATCAGGAACAAGACAAGGATGCCCACTCTCACCACTTTTATTCAACATAGTATTGGAAGTCCTAGCCAGAGAATTAGACAAGAAAAAGAAATAAAAGGAATCCAAGTTGGAAAGAAAGAAATCAAACCGTCACTATTTGCAGATGACATATTATATATAGAAAATCCTAAAGACTCCACCAAAAAACTGTAAGAATAAATGAATTCAGTAGAGTTGCAAGACACAAAATCAATATATGAAAATCTACTGCATTTCTATATATTAATAATGAACTATCAGAAAGAGAAATTAAGAAAACAATCCCAGGAGAGTTCCCTGGTGGTCTAGTGGTTAGGATGCCAGGCTTTCACTACCAGGCCCAGGTTCAACCCCTGGTCAGGGAAATGAGATTCTGCAAGCCATGTGGTGTGGCCAAATAAAGTGCATCATACACACACACACACACACACACACAGAAAAAGAGAAAGAAAAAAAGAAAACAATTCCATTTAAAATCATATGAAAAAGCATAAACTAACCAGAAATAAATTTAACCAAGGAGGTCAAAGATATCTACACTGAAAACTGTGAAACACTGATAAAAGAAACTGAAGAAGATACATGTAAAGATACTCTGGGCTCATGGATTAGAAAACTTAATATTGTTAAAACGTCCATAATACCCAAAGCAATCTACAAATTCAATGCAGTCCCTATCAAAATTCCAATGGCATTTTTCACAGAAATAGAACAATCCTACAATTTCTGTGAAACCACAAAAAAACCCAAACAGCCAAAGAAATCTTGAGAAAGAAGAAAGCTGGAAGCATCACAGGCCAGGATTTCAAACTATATTACAAAGCTACAGTAATCAAAATAGTATGGTGTCGGCATAAAACCAGACATACAGATCAATGGAACAAAATAAAAAGGCCAGAAATAAACCTACACCTCTATGGTCAGTTAATTTAAGACAAAGGAGCCAAGAATATACAAAGGGGAAAGGACAGTCTCTTCAATAAACAATGTTGGACAGTTGGAAAACTGGACAGCCACATGCAAAAGAATGGAATCAGACTACTATCTTACACATACACAGAAATCAACTCAAAATGGATTAAAGAACTGAAATGTAAGACCTGAAACCATAAAACTTCTAGAAGAAAACATAGGCAATAAGCTCCTGGATGCTGATCTTGGCAATCATCTTTTGGATCTGATTCCAAAAGCAAAAATAAACAAGTGGAACTACATCAAACTAAAGAGCTTTTACACAGCAAAGGAAACCATCAACAAAATGAAACTTACTGAATGAGAGAAAATATTCACAAATCATTTATCTGATAAAGGGTTAATATCCAAAATACATAAAGAACTCAACAGCAAAAAATCAAACAATTCAGGGACTTCCCTGGAGTCCAGTGGTTAAGACTCCGTGCTTCCACTGCAGAGGGTGGGGATTCAACCCCTGGCTGGGGAACTAAGATCCTGCATGCTGCAAGGCACAGCCAAAAAAACAAAACAAAAAACCCCCAAACAATCCAATTAAAAATTGGGCAGAGGGACTTCCCTGGTGGTCCAGTGGTAGAGAAACCACCTTCCACTGCAGGGGACACAGGTTCGATCCCTGGTCGGGGAACTAAGATCCCACATGTCACGGAGCAACTAAGCCCGCGCAACACAACCACTGAGCTCATGCAGCTCAACAAGAGACCAGGCATGCTGCAAACTACAGAGCCCTCGCACTCTGGACCCTGCGCATCACAAGCACAGAGCCCACGTGCCCTGGAGCCTGCAGACCACAACTAGAGAGAGAAAACCCACAAGCCACAACTAGAGAGAAGCCCGCATGCCACAACGAAAGATCCCGTGTGCCACAACTAAGACCCAACGCAGCCAAAAAAAAAAAAAAATTGGGCAGAGAATCTGAATAGACATTTTTCCAAAGAAGACATAGAGATGACCAGCAGTTACATGCAAAGGTGCACAACATCACTAATCATCAGGGAAATGAAAATCAAAACCACGACAAGCTATCGCCTCACCCCAGTTAGAATGGCTATTAAAAAGACAAGAGATAACAAGTGTTGGTAAGGATGTAGAGAAAAAGGAACCTTGTGCACTGTAGTGGTAATGTAAATTGGTACATCCACTATGGAAAACAGTATAGAAATTTCTTAAAAAATTAAAAATAGAACTGTCATATGATCCAGCAATTCCACTCCTGGGTATTTATATGAAGGAAAAAAAAAAAGAAACAAAAACACTAATTAAAAAAAAATTTTTATTTATGTTTTTGGCTGCACTGCATGGCATGCAAGATCTTAGTTCCCAGACCAAAGATCAAACCCATGCCCCCTGCAGTGGAAGTACAGAGTCTTAACCACTGGACTGCCAGGGAAGTCCCCCAAAACACAAGTTTGAAACATATATGCACCCCCATGTTCACTGCAACATTATTTATAATAACAAAGTTATGGAAGCAACCTAAGTGTCCATCAACAGATGAACAGATAAAGCTACAGCTGAATGAATAAAGAATATGTGCTATATCTATATACACAATGGAATATTAGCCATAAAAAAAAAGGAAATCTTGTCATTTGTGACAATATGGATGGACCTGAAGGCATTAAGCTAAGTGAGATAAGTCAGACAGAGAAAGACAAATACCATATGATCTCAGTTATATGTGGAATTTAAAAACAAACAAAGAATCAAGCTTGTAAATACAGAGATAGATCTGTGGTTGCCAGAGTTGGTAGGTGGGTGAAATGGGTGAAAGGAATCGAAAGGTACAAACTTCTAGTTATAAAATAAATCATAGGGAGGTAATGTACAGCATGGTGACTATAATTAATACTCTACTGTATATCTGAAAGTTGTTAAGAGAGAAAAATCTTCAAAGCCCTCATCTCATACACACAAAATTTTTACACTATGTGTGGTGACTGATGTTAACTAGAATTATTGTGATAATCATTTTGCAATGTATGCAAATATCAAATTACTATGTTGAACAACTGAAATTAATATATGTTACATGTCAATTATACCTCAATTTAAAAAAAGGTAAATAGGCCTTCCGCAGAAAAGCCCTTTAAAAACCGCATCTCAAAGACATAAAAGGCTAAAGGTGAGAGTTTGCCGTGGGCTAGCTAGAGGGACGATTAAGAGATATTAGGAGTTGCGCCTGCTCAGCGGTCAGAGCTACCGGCCAAGGATTCACTTGTAAGCTGTAACTACAGGAAAATCCCTAGCTGCAACTAGAGTTAACTAGAGGAATTGTGAAGAGGGGCAGTTCCTAACATGGGCCACAGATAAAATTTGCGCTATATCTCACCTAAACATAAAGGAGGAGAGGATGATTCAAAACAGACATGAAAGTCGCAAGTTACCTACTTCTACTCCCACTCCCACTCCTTTTATACTCTCCCACCTGCGATTTATATCTCTGGCAAGAGAGACAACACTAAGGCTACAAGAGTGGAAAGATTAAGAAGAAGCAAACCGCCAAGTACATAAAAGGGCTTCCCTGATGCCACTACAGCACCAACATGGAAATGCTAGCTGATTTACTGCGATATTTCACCAGACATGGATGAAGAGTCACTATATATAAAGTTACAAGTCTAACGGGAAAAATATTAATTCACATATTCATTAAACCAATGTTTTTTAAGCATCCTTAAATAACTGCATGGAATAGGTAAGTGTTATATAAATAACTTCTATGAATTCAAAGGAAAAAGACAATCCACAAAAAAATTCAAATAATCAATGAACCTGAGAAAAGATAACAAACCACATGAAAAAAAGAAATGTAAATGAAATAACCAAACATGATTTTTACCTATCATATTGGTAAAGATGGAAGACAGCCAGTACTGGAAACACAGTACAGAAATGGGTATTCTATAACATTTAAATTTACATGTGAATATCTGAAAGACACACATGGTTTTCCCAAGACTTCATATTATCTAGTATAGTATCCAGATAAATTAAGTACATATTTTCCAAATACAGAAAATTGTTTACAAAGAATTTAATATATCATTAGAATACTACATCTATTAATTATAATCTAATCTGAACAGATTCTAATATTCATTTAGCTACTGAAAAAGTATTTAGGTTCATCATGTATCCCCTCAAGGTCAAAATTACTACCACATATTATAACTCCACTGGAGATGGATAGTAGAGTGAAATAAAAAATAATTCAAGTTGAGAGAATTCTCTTTAAATCAACTTCTACTCTATACTGGATAGCTGTAGTGATCAGTATTAAGATATATCAACAAATACCTGAAATTGCTTTGTATTTACTTCCTGTCTGCATTGCATAGTTAATGCTACTTTGTCTGCTTCCTGTGTAACCTCCCCCAGGATTCTTTTCTTTTCACTATACCACAGAAACTACAGGATAGGAGAAAAAGTAGATGAATCTTCAAGAGATGATAGGTTTGCTTCCCTTTCTATTTTTGATTAATATAGTTAACTACTTCTTACTGTGGTTGTACTTTTGTGGTACCCACCTCTAATTGCTCTTAAAAGCAGGTGACAATAATGAGCGTTGGCAAGGATGTGGAAAAATTGAAATCCTCATAACACTGACACTGTTGGTGGGAATGTAACATGGCGCACCCACTGTGGAAAAGAGTTTGGCAGTTCCTCAAAAACTTAAACATACAATATGACCCTGAAATTCCACTCCTAGAAATCTGCATAGAGAACTGGTAACCTACAAGTTCACAAAAACTTACACACAAAAGTTCATAGCATTATTCCTAATAGCCAAGAAGTGGAAACCCAAATGTCCATCAACTGATGGATGGAGGAACAAATGTGGTATATTCACAGAATGGAATATTCAGCCATAAGAAGGAATTAAGTACTGATACATGCTTCAACGTGTTTAGACCTGATAAACATTATGCTAAGATAAAGAAGCCAGACACAAAAGACCACATATTGCATCATTCCACTCATACAAAATGTCCAGAATAGGCAAATCCATAAAAACAAAGTAAATTTGTGATTTCCAAGGGCTGGGAAAGAGGGGAATGGAGAGTGGACTGCAAATGGGTAGTTTCTTTCGGGGTGATGAAAATGTTCTGGAATTAGTCAGTGGTGATAGTTGCACCATGTTGTGAATATACTAAGAACCACTGACTGAATTGTATGTATATTTTTTAAAGTTGGATTTTATGGTATGTGAATTATATCTCAGTTTTTTAAAGCAGTCAATACTTTAATAAATCAGTAAATAAAAATAAGGTTAGGCATTATGTCTGCAAGGAAGAGAAGGTTCATAAGAGAAGGTATGGATTCTGCTCCTTCTACCCCACTTTAACTAAAGATGGGAGGGGATACATTCTGGAGCCTCTTGTCTTGATTTCAAAGTTCTTCTGGGAAAAGATGACAAGGAAGATCTAATAATGACCCATTTCCCTTATGATGCCCAGCTTTTCAAAAATGTGGAGCATCCATCCTTCCTCTATCTGCTCTCTGTGACAGTGGCCCTAGTAGATCATGTTAAGTTTGACATGAGCAACCTTTCTTTTCCCTTTGAAAGTTTCTTAAAAATTGGAACAAAGTCTTGTTTCTTTTTATCTTCAATGTCCAGGCACTTTAGCATGGAGTGCTTAGTAAAACTTAAATGACTCCTTTAATAGTGTACCTACCTCTCTCTGGTTGCCCAAAGGCCCTTAATACTCTACCTTTCCAGGCCTACGATCTCAAACCACCTCCTTGCTATCTCTATGGACAGAAGTGGGGAGAGAACTGGACTTTCTCAGTTCAGTAATCAGGAGCTGGGCTTTGAATTCCAACTTACCCATTTACTGGGTGACACTGAGAAAGTCACTAACCATTCTTATTCTCTTCCATGAAATAGGGATATTATATATCATATGAGATGATTTCAAGCATTAAACTGAAAGTTTATAAATTATAAGCTTACAACTTGTAAATTTTACTTCTTATTGATATATTCCAAAATTTTCCATTCTATATAGTAGTCCAGTACTCTCAACACCACTACAGGGGCTTCCCTGGTGGCACAGTGGTTAAGAATCCGCCTGCCAATGCAAGGGACACGTGTTCATTCCCTGGTCCAGGAAGATCCCACATACCACAGAGCAAGTAAGCCCGTGCGCCACAACTACTGAAGCCCATGCACGCCACCAACTACTGAAGCCCACGAACCTAGAGCCCATGCTCCGCAACAAGAGAAGCCACTGCAGTGAGAAGCCTGCGCACCACAACGAAGAGTAGAGAGTCACGGGTCCTAGTGTCTTAGTAATTTCACTGCTCCTTGCTCCCATGGTGACCCCTGACTCTGAATAACTCATACAATGCCTGAAATGACCCAGTACAACCTTCAAGTTTTATATTTACATTTAAAAATAAAATGCTTCTAATTCAAACGAATTTATGAAATTTCAGAAGGCACTGAATGATATTTTTCTTCAGGAAAACGTTACAGGTGAAAGGGACAAGACAGCTCAGAGGTCCTTCCCATTCATCTTCTACTCCTCATTATTACTTCCTCTCTCAGTATACACCCCCCCGCCACATGCCTAATATCTAGACCTTCCAATCTCTTCCTTTCTCAGTCCAACCTGTTTGCACCGGGGGTTGACTATCCCTTTTGTACCTAACAGAAGACTGACAAAAATTTAACTGTATTTTGGTACTGGGTCTCCTCTCTGGATCTAAACCTTCATCAGAAGTGCTTCATTTAACACAAAGTTTGCCTGCTGGCAGATAGATCAGCAAAGCTGACACTCTGTAGCTTTAAAATACTGAGGAGTGTTAGTTTTAGTACACATAACATTTTAAAATTCAAATTATTTATACTCTACTTTTTGGAAATTTCAAAAAAAATATTGCTCCTGAATTAAAAAAAACAAAAACAACCAATATATACTCTAAGTCCCTATTTAACACAAGGTTTTAAATCTCTCACTCAAATACAAACCTGTATGGGTGGAATATCTGGCAGCGACGGAAGGTTTTCTGGATTGGTAACTGAAGGAATTAGTTCTATTGCTGTAACAGATGGGCTAGTGGGACCTCGATTTGCATTTGCCATAGTAGCTGTAGTAGGGCTGGTTGGATTGACTGGGTTGTTGTGCACCGACACAACAGGAAAGGGTCCAGCATGCCCTGGGTTTGAGTGCTGTTAGGAAAAAAGATGTTATCATTACTTGATCTGCCAGGATATCCAAATATGAACAATACCTTGACAACAAGTTTCAGTTTAGGAAGGATACACAAGTTCAGAGTTTGATACCTGTGGCTGAGAGACAAAGAAGTAGGCCCTCTCAAACTTATGCAGGAAAAAAAAAATTCAAACTTATCATTTTTCTATTCATTTTTGTGTAGTATTTAGAAAAACAATAGACTTGCCAATAATTGTACCCTGTCAGACTGGTGATATGATTTTACTTCATAACAAAGATATATCTAAATAGATGATCTGGAAGCCCATAGTTTTCAAACATCAGACCAGGAAAGCCACTGTTGTGCCTATATTTCACTTTGACACTTTCGTCTTTTTTAAAATAAAAATAATTAATTGTATAATTGTGTATTATGTAACTGATATGGTAGAAAGAACAATGAATTTACAAATGGAAACATGGTATCAATTCCTGACTCTTAATACTCTTAATACTATGTGACTTTAGGCCAAATCACAATCTTGGTAATTTAGAAATGTGGATAATGATGAATGAAAATGGATACCTGTCTTTATGAGGAGTGTTATGAGGATCATTTAAGACAGTACATAGATTAAAATCTTTGGGAAATAAATTACACATACAAATCATTTGAAGTATTTAAAAACTTAAAATTCTAACATTCAGTGATTTCTGTAGGGGCCCGAAAGTCTAAGGACAATGTTCTGAGATGGGTGGTTAATCCAATTATGTAGCTTCTGCACCTTTCCAAACGGTGTACCTGCCCCCTGGTAATACTTGAAGGCTTTCCAAGTACACTAAGGGGTACATGGGTATGTGAATACTTTTAAGGAAATTAAAGTCTAGATAGTCGACCTTCATATATACTTTTATCCTGAAGAAAACCAAATTTACCTAAGAATGTGCCATGGTCTGTGAGTTCTTTTTTCCAACTACTTCTTTCACAACTGCCCTTCTCGTCCAAAAACAAAATACAAAACAACACATCTTTAACTCATGCCCAATCTTATCTAGCATATTGCCCCACGGTGAAAAACAAAACAAACAAAAAATCTCCTGAAGAGACAGACAAAGGTACAGTTGAAAATAAAGGTGTCAAGTTGCTGACAAAGTGCCTGGCTCTGAAACCTGGGTAATCTTTGAGTGGGTTCTGATACTTGGTGATCAACAAAAACAAAGAAAGACCTGAAGAAGTTGTCAACTGATAAAAAAAGATTTTAAAAAGCGTTTTGAATTCCCAGATACAAATTTTTGTGAACAAGTTTCCTGAGCATCACATGAAAACAGTAACAAAAAAAAACTAGTAATAAAAATCGGCATTGAATTCTGACTTACTCTAACAGTACAAGGTAACAGACATACAAACATGCATACATGAAGGAAGGGGAAAGACTCCATGTATCTAATAAAGAAATGTATATCTAAAAGAATTTTATTTTTGTTTCCTAATAATCTTAAACCATGTAAATATATTGTTTAAACAACTGTATAGGAATAATTGTAATGAAAATTTGGTCTAAAGAAGAAGTTTTAAAGTTTAATAACTGCATTATAAACTGGAAATTTAAGAATTTTCAAATTGCAACAGACATCTTTCCAGCAGAAAATTGCAACAAACTGATTCACAAGTCTATCAAACTTGTGAATATCTTAAATCTGTATCTTAAATATATTAAGATAAAATTCTGTAAGAGTAGAACAGAAATTCAAGTCCATGGGGAAAAGGGAGTATATAATTTTGACTTTCAAAAAAGAACTTGCCTCTGTATTTGGGACTCCAGTGGATCCACTTAGAAGAATAATGTAAGGGTTTTACTTTACAATGTCAATATTTATACAATACGATATGCTAAACAGTATGTCCTTTGCAACTATTTAAACTTAAACTTGTAATGGAAGTTTTAAATGTCAACCTTCAAATGTGAGGGAGTGTGTATTTTTCAAAAGTCTTTCTGGAGGTAATTGGGCCAAAAAGTTGAAGGATCGCTGATCTAGGACTTTAGTATGCAGATCGATCTGAGTCAGTAAAAGTTCACATATTTATGAGTACTCCCCTCCTGGAAATTTTGATTCAGTGGATATGGTTCAGAATCTATTTCAGACATGGTGCCCCAGTCATTCTGATGGTCTTTAAATCATGCTTTGAGAAACATCACTCTGACAATTATAAAATGACCTTTTTTTATATAACTAGAAATCCTATGCAAAAGTAGCCTCATATTTATAATCATACCTCCTATACAAACATAATCTACTATTCAAGCAAAGATCAGAAAACATGCCTCTAAACACACTTATTTTTAAGAGTAGGTATATCCATCCTAAAAGGAACAATACTTAGTGAAGAGAAAAAAAAAAAGTCAAAATGTCACATTAAAAGAATAGAGGAACAATTTTAGGAAATTAGAGTTTTAATCTTAATTCTACCATTGTCTCTTATGATTGTGGGTACGTAACAAGCTCCTTTGTTTTGCACTTCTGTAAAATGAATTGGTTGGACTAGGTCAGAGATTCTCAACCCAAAGTATACAATGGGTTTAATGACATCAAAGAAACTCTTAAAATTTAATTAAAAATTAGACATTTCTCCAAAGAAGACATACGGATTTCCAACAAACACATGAAAAGATGCTCAACATCATTATCATTAGAGAAATGCAAATCAAAACCACAATGAGGTATCACCTCACACTGGTCAGAATGGCCATCATCAAAAAATCTACAGGGCTTCCCTGGTGGTGCAGTGGTTGAGAGTCCGCCTGCCGATGCAGGGGACACGGGTTCGTGCCCCAGTCTGGGAAGATCCCACATGCCACGGAGCGGCTGGGCCCATGACCCATGGCTGCTAAGCCTGCGCGTCCAGAGCCTGTGCTCTGCAACGGGATAGGCCACAACAGTGAGAGGCCCGCGTACTGCAAAAAAAAAAAGAATCTACAAACAATAAATGCTGGAGAGGATGTGGAGAAAAGGGAACCCTCCTGTACTGCTGACGGGAATGTAAATAGATACAGCCACTATGGAGAAGAGTATGGAGGTTCCTTAAAAAATGAAAAATAGGGCTTCCCTGGTGGCGCAGTGGTTGAGAGTCTGCCTGCTAGTGCAGGGCACATGGGTTCGAGCCCTGGTCTGGGGGGATCCTGCGTGCCGCGAGTGGCTGGGCCTGTGAGCCACAACTACTGAGCCTGCGCGTCTGGAGCCTGTGCTCCGCAACGGGAGAGGCCGCAATGGTGAGAGGCCTGCGCACCACGATGAAGAGTGGCCCCCGCTTGCCGCAACTAGAGAAAGCCCTCGCACAGAAACGAAGACCCAACACAACAAAAATAAATTAATTAAAAAAACAAACAAACAAACAAAAAACCGAAAAACAGAACTACCATATGACCCAGCAATCCAACTACTGGGCATATACCCTGAGAAAACCATAATTGAAAAAGAGTCATGTACCACAATGTTCACTGCAGCACTATTTACAACAGCAAGGACATGGAAGCAACCTAAATGACCATCGACAGATGAATAGATAAAGAAGATGTGGCACATACAATGGAATATTACTCAGCCATAAAAAGGAACAAAATTGAGTAATTTGTAGTGAGGTGGATGAAGTCTGTATGAGTCTGTTGTACAGAGTGAAGTAAGTCAGAAAGAGAAAAACAAATAGCGTATGCTAACGCATACACATGGAATCTAAAAAGACGGTACTGACGAACCTAGTGGCAGGGCAGGAATAAAGATGCAGATATAGAGAATGGACTTGAGGACACGGCAGCGTTGGTGGGGGAAGCTGGGATGAAGTGAGAGAGTAGCACTGACATATATACACTACCAAATGCAAAATGAATGGCTAGTGGGAAGCAGCCGCATAGCACAGGGAGATCAGCTCAGTGCTTTGTGACCACTTAGAGGGGTGGGATAGGGAGGGTGGGAGGGAGGTTCAAGAGGACAGGATATGGAGATATATGTATACATATAGCTGATTCACTGTGTTGTACAGCAGAAACTAACATAACATTGTAAAGCAATGATCTAATAAAGATGTGAAAAAAGAATTTAATAAAAATTGTATGTGTATTTTTCTGGGACAAGAAGATACACAGCATTAATCAAATTCTCAAACGTATCAATGACCACCCCTCCCTCCACCCCACAACTGATTAAGAAAACTGTTGTCTTTTAGTTTTAAAATTATATGATTCTTACAAATGGAACTCTAGGCATACTTGTCTTTGGAGGTGTGGCTGCATCATGGAATACTGAGGGCCACTGTGCCTGGGTATCCCTGGTATTCGGGCAGCATTCTGAGCCAATCTCATCTGATGGGCTTGGAAAGCTCCACAGTTCATGTTGCCTCTTTGCATTGCTTGCACACTGATCAATCTTGGAGGCTGCAAAAGGCAGAAATTGCCATTTATGTAATAATATTTATAAATTTATCTTTCAATTATAAAACGTTATGATAAGAATACTTTTGTCAGGATAGAAGGGCATAAAGTAAAAAGTGTAAGTCATTTTCCTCATCTCTTACCCCAATCTCCTCCTCTCAGTATACGTGTGTTTTAAAGCCTATCAGCATTAACTTAATCAACCACAGATTAATAGTTTTGATTTGGATGGGAGACAGCAGGAAAGATACAGGGATGGGAATGATTTGAACAAAAGCCTAAAGAACGTGTCAGATCTCAGGAGGGAACAACATGGCTCTTTGGCCCAAAACCACATGTTTAAACAAAAAAGATCTGGTATAGAGGGATAAAAACGTGTATACCTCCACAGTACTAGTGAGTTAATTTTGTTTCCCATCCTAAGTATTTACTTCTTGTCCTTCCTCACACCTCCCCCACATCCCTGCCATACCCAAGGCAAATGTTTAAACTGATCTTTGACCTCTGTCCCCATCAGTAACTTTGAAATGTGTAACTCATCTATATAGGACAGAGTGTAGTCTCAAGGTCTTCATAATTTATATCAATAGTGCAGTGATATAATAATACTCGCCTGTTGTTGTAACATCTGAGGGGCTGCTTGTCTAGGGTGCTGCTGTGTTGTTGCTGTTGTTGTTGGTACAGGTGCAGGTGGCTGCTGCATCCTCATCTGTTGCAACTGCTGATGTTTCTGTGCATACACTTGTTGTTGCATGTGCTGGAGTCGAAGCTGTGCTAAGTTAATCTGTCCAGGGGTTTTACTAATGTGGTTTGTCCCTGGCGGAACTTGCCCAACTACAACATTAGGAGTATAACCAGGAGCTGGTTTACTCTCTATTACTAGATTACCTGAAGGATTTAAAAAATGAGAATAATTTGCATGTAATCAACTAACATCTACTTTGTGGGTTAATCATTATATTTTCCTCTTTCCTCTGACAACTATCACCACTCAAAGTTTCCAACAGCACAGAAGGGATGGGAGCTAGGTTTAAAGATGATGAAGATCAGAAACCTAATATAGTCCAAAGCCAATTAATTGACTTTTGATTACTCAGAATAATATATCATCTGCCCTTATTTTTGACACAGATGTTCAGAAAATTAAAGAGCTGAAAGAGACAGTATTAGAGGAGGCCCATCTAGGCAGTCTAAATCATCTCTAGCCTGAGAAGATTCAAGGATACTCAAGATTGCTAATACTGATTCTACCTGCCTTTGGATTGTCAAAATGTGCAGGGCAGAGTACTATATTGCTACAAAACTGTCTTCTGTGGAAATGTTGAATGTTTTAAACTACTTATACCCTTGGAGATGACAAATTCTCCTTCCTTTTTACAGAGTCAGGTACTTTCTAGGGATAGAAGGCAAATTTTGGTAAGGTTTGATCTAAGGTAGAGTTGGCAAACTTTTTCCTGTAATAAGCCAGATACTTTAGGCTTTGCAGGCCACATAAAATCTGTCGTATACTCTTTGTTTTTTACTTGTTTGCTTTTACAACGCTTTAAAATGTAAAAACCAAACTTAGGTACCACGTCACACAAAAATAGTTTGCCAATGCCTGATCTAAAGGTATAGCCAAACGAATATACACAAAGATTACATTTTTTTTACAAAAGGCTACCCACCTCTGCTTTTACAGCTTCCAATGGTGAGGACTTGACTATTTTGAAAATGAGTTTAATCAATCTGTAGACAGCTCTAATTGTTGGTTAGTTTTGGGGGGTTTTGTTTTACTTTAAATTGAGCTGATTTTGTATGTCTTATCTGTAACTTTCACCTAAGGCCCTTAGGTCCACACTGTGGAGTAACAAAAGCAAAGTCCATTTGTCTTCCATGTGAAAAGAGCTACTCTTATCTTTCAAACATTCCTCAGAACATGGCATTCGGACACATCAGCATACTGGATGGAGGTCCTCCACAGGTGGACAATTTTGTACAATTAATACATAAGCTACTAAGCATGTAAGAAATTCTTCCAAAGACTAAAGACCCATTTGGTAAGTTTCTGATATGTAACACTCAATATCAATTTTAAAAGATGTGGGGAAAAAGTTAGAAATGATACATAATTTAAAAAACTATACAGAGGAGACCCTCAACATTCTTAATTTATAATTATATATACTTAAAGATGTAATGAACATAGCTGAAGTAAGTTTCCAATGAAGAACATATTTTCCAAAAAGTTTACATGTTAGAATGAAGTTTAAAAACTTTAAGTATCTAAAACTTGTTGTAGATGCTTTCCCCTCCTAATTCAGTGTTCCAAGTTATAGCCATAAAACGAATTATTTCTCACCTAAATTGACTACGTTCTTTGCCCAGAAGGTGGGATCACAATGGAAACGTATTGCTCCATTAGCAGCAGGGACAGGATCACACCGTGCTTTCAAAATATGGCGCAACTGAAAAGTAATCTAAAAGGGAAAAAATTCATATTAGTCTTAAAATTAAATATCACTTGAGAAAACATACAAGATAAAGACATGAAAGCTCATGTAGCTCCACAGTGTCCATCTCAGATGAGACAGTATCAGTGTTTAAAAAACGATATTAGCAATCGAAGGCACATGCTTGAATTTCTGCCATTTCTGGTGATAAACTACATTATACTACTAGGTATCTCCAAAACCTATGATTGACTCAAGACTTACTGTATGATTCCATTTATATGAAATTCTAGAAAATGAGAGAAATGAGACTAATGGTTGCCTAAGGCCAGGGATAGAGAAAAATAAGAAAACTTTTGTGGGTGACGGAAATTTTCTGTATTTTGAGGTGATGGTGATAACTTTTACTAAAATTCAAAATCTATACTTTAAACAGATGCAGTTCACTGAATGTAAATAATATCTTAATAAAGTCAATTTAAAGAAAAATAAGATACTATGTGTCTCACCAGTCGCTTGCTGTACAGTAGTGCCGTGCTGCTACCACTAGCAATTGCCCAGTTTGTAAAGTTCATAACATGCTTCACCTGCCGGGAAAGGCCTGTGATGTCATTCTGTTGCTGTAGTAACTTCATCTGTCTTTCTTTTGTAACATTCTGAAACAGAACAAGAGGTTCACTTTAGAATTCTGTATAAAAAAATCAACTCATAATTTCTATTGCCAGTGAACACAATACCTGTATTTCTTTTTTAAAATGGGATAACTTAATAAGCTCCTCATTATTTAATGAGTCTATGATCAAGTCTATGATCAAGGACTTGGATCAAGGAAAAAGTCACTAACAAAAGTGGGACCAAAACTTAGTTCTATAGTCCAAAATAGACATTCCACATACAGAAATTAATGTTTCCTTCAGAAGATGAAGAGCCCTTGTTAAAAACAGTGTTTATTAGGCTAATCTAATATATAGAGCCTATGACATATGAGCTGACCTTTAGAAATAATTTTATGTAATCTTTTTTTTTTTTTTTTTTATGTAATCTTAACACACTTCTCAGGCCAAAGAAAATTTTGTGCATGCATGAGGCTGAAGTTAAAATCTCTTATTTTCAACATGTAAGGCAAAAGGAGAAAGATGAATTCCAGAGCTCTAAGAGTAGAACTAGGGAAGCTTCTTATATGACAAAAGTTCATAAAGAACAAGGGAGTAAGTGAGGGTGGAAGGAAAGACCAATTTGAGGAAAGTGCTGCAAAGGAAGAATAAACTGCTTTCTGGGAACAAAAATTCCCAGAAGGGACAGGTGATGTCCTATGCCCTTTGACATTCAGCATACTGTACAACTTGCCTCTTCGTTCTTAACCACTTTCTTACAAAAATGACTCAACTGGGTTTACTGAACAATTTTTTCCCTAAGGAAATAAGTTACTCATTTTATAATGTAAATCAATGGATAAAAATATTCAAATGACAGAAGTTTCATTTACAACTTCCCCGGAAATCATCCCTTTTATAAAGCTTATAGGGAAACCTCTATCTTACAAAGTTTAGAAACACAGTGCGCTAGAAAACATCTACTGCTTAAATCATTAGTATGTTAGAAATATGTGGCAGATTTATCAGTAGGTATTTGTGTATATTTTAGCATTAAGAGGTATCTTTTTAATTCAAAAGTTCTTGAAATGGTTTCAGAACATTACTTTAGACCTATAATTAAAATGTATTTACTGTAAGTTAAAAGGTATCAAAAATAATTGCTTGCTCACGCTCTCCATTTACAAGGTCCTTCTGAAAACAAAAATCTATTAGGGTTAACTGCAACTCAGCTGGATATACAACAGTCGCAAGAGACCTCAAAACTTAACAATATGTGTGAGAGTATTTTTAATTTCACAATTGTGTCTCAACGGCAAGATGTATTTCAAAAGACAGAAATTCAGAAATAATTCTCTGTTGACATTTATTTTATTTATATGTAACTGTGTCTAGTATTTCAACAATTTTCTATGAAGGAATGGAACAGAAAAAAAATCTACTATGAAAAATTTGAGGTTAATAGTAATTAAAAGTTAAATATTCATGTAATTTAAATTGTTACTATTCAATGGTGCTTTAAACATAACTCGGTATCATCTAAGCCAACTTAAAAGCACAAAATTTTGAGAACCAGCCAACTATGGTCAGTAGAGTCTTTAACTAGAACTTAATTTAGATTTCACAAATTGACTGGATTCTCATCTAGCAATTTACATTCACATATTACTCTCAATATACAACACAAAGACCTAATATAACAAAATTATGAGTAAATTTAAAGTTTAAGTTTCAAAATGAGCAGCATTTTTAGCAAAACTATGGAACATTTAAAAAATAAAGTGAAGAACACACATGAGTCAGTAAGACTCCCAATATACATTCATATGTAAAAGTTAAATTGAGGAACTATCTTGTGGGGAGAAGAGGGAATGTGGCAGGTCAGCTTTGTCTTCATTTATATCACATTTTAGTAATAATTCTTTCATTCCTAAGAGAACAACACTATCTCCTAACCGATACATCTAAAGTGTTAAATTGGGCTGCAAAGTAACTAACTTGAAAAAGGCCTATTTTCCAACAAAAAACACACAAAAAAATTTTTTTAATTGACTTTACTTTCATACCCACCCCCAACCAATCTAAAAGAGCTTTCAATAAACATTAAAAAACAGCTAAAGAGCAAGAGAAGCAGTTTTTGTTTTATTTTGGCTTTGAACCATACCTCTAGCTGCTGTAACAGAGATTTTCCTTTCTTATTAATTTCATTGATAAGGGTGAAAATGGCCACTTTAATTTCCTGTTCTACTCGTTTGTTAGTCTCATTTACTTCTTTTATCCTGAATAAGAGAAATGCATCATTAGGTTATAGACTTATCCTATGTCTCTGACTTACCAACTGTTACAGAAATTCATCCAACTGGGCACTTAACCGAGTAACTAAAATTAAACCTTTGTCAAATGTACAACTTATGTTTTGGCAGACCTGACCACTCAATTTGGTCCAAACAAGTTATGTATGTAGACAAAAAATGGATTAAATATTTATTAATTTTAAATTAAGTTCATAAAGGACAGTTTATTAATCTAGATGGCAATCTCCTTTAGTTTCTATGACGTGAATGTGATAAACAACTGACATCAGTGATTGCTGGTTAGTGTCAAATATGGCACATTGTTCTTGAGAAGCATTAAGATTAAACAGAACAATGTGCAAAAAAAAATGTTGCAACCAATACTACTATTATCTTTTGAAACAAGAGGAAGCTTAGACGCATTTAGTTTCACTAAAACTACTTCAAATGTGAATTCAGATATACCCCTTCCATAGGTTCTTCTCAAAATGACTTCCTACTGTATACGGTTAAGGGAATAAAACATTTTCATTCCTTTTTTAAAAACAGCTGTTGGATGTTTTAGAAACAAGTATAAGCGCCCATGTAGTTATGAAAGTTTTGGTTGTAAATATGAAATAGCCAATACCTTGCTATTTATAAAATAGGAAGAGAAGAATTCTACTAATATAAATACATAAAATGTTAACAAACAATCATAAGATGGTAACTTTAAACTTTTATACATTCTACTTCTGTACAAACTATAAGTGACACTTTCAACTGCTAAAACTGCCTTTCATTTACCAAATTCAAATTTGAATAACTTGAACACACCGGGTCAAAAATGTAGTTTTCTCTCCTTTGTACTTCAGGCACTGATTTAAAATTTTTATTCAATTTTGTCCTTATCTTATTAAAATGAGTGGAAGACATTTTTAAAAATGAGAATGCTGCTCACTAGTGGTAAGAACACATGACCTTAAAACGATTCAGCCAAAGGTTGAAACCATTAAGCATGCTGAAAGCCAACTCCCCTGAATTTAAGCATGCTTAAATATATGCTCAATTGTGAAGGCAGCAAAAAAAATGAATGTACGTTAAAAAATGGAGAAAGGTCATCGAAGAATCTAACAGGAGAAGTATAGACATTTTATTACTTTAATACTTTTTTTTTAAGCTTTCTGGAGATGAAATAATCTCCCCAACCCTGCGCAATCTTGTAAACTTCACTTCTCTACACAGATTCAGGAACATATATACAAAATATACGTATAAAAATATGGGATTGCCATATGAATTATCTCACTATCCTTTCTCTGGAAAGGACATCCATCTGTAATTTATGAGAAGACAGTTATCCTCTCCAATATCATCTATATCAGCAATATAAAAAACATCCTGACGTATCCACGAGAACTAACCATGACTAGTGAATATCTATATATTTATATTATCTACAACCTCTGAGGAGCCTTTATTTTCCTTTGGTATCACTTTTTAAGATGAAAGTTATAAATTCTTACTAATATATAATGTACGACTTTATAATGTATCAATAATATACAATGTACTATTCATTCATCTTCAATACTTTTTGAGTATTTATTATGTGTCATTTAAAATCATCATAAATTAATTTTAGTATTCTAAAAGTCTCAATATTTGTGAATCTGAAGAATAAACACATATCAACCCTATTCATACCTCTAGGAACATATGGGTTTTAATTATGCCAGCTCCAAGTGTTTATCTTTAAGGACTCCTTTAAGAGTCCTAATCTTCTTAACCTACTCACTATGGAACTCAGTCCCACTTTGTGGTATGAAGGATCTTAGTTCCCCAACCAGGGATTGAACCCGTGCCCCCTGAAGTGGAAGCATGCAGTCTTAACCACTGGACAGCCAGGGAAGTCCCAGTCTCCCTTGCTTTATCAATAAATTTAGTTTATTGAGAAATGAACGAATATAGGATTTTTAAAAACTGACAGTGTTATTGATAAAAATAACAACAGCTACAATTTGAGCACTTACTATATGCCAGAAACTGTGTTCTCATAATAATACCACTAAGATAAGTACTGTTTTTAATGCTTGTGTTACAGATGGAAAATTAATTTGTCCACCACGGTTCATACTCTCTCCTGTCTTCCACACAGTCTCCAGTTAAAATTTTACAATTCAACTCTCTACACATTAATTGGTTTTTCTACATTTAACTAAGGCTGACAAAGACTAGAGCCATATTAATTATAAAATAGTCAAAGATGTATCCTAAAAGAGTATTCAAAATTTGAAGCAATTAAATTCTCTTTAATTAACAATTATCATAATACAAACTCAAACATACCATTTACCTCTCCAAAACAATGTTTTCTATATATGCCTAATATAATATAGAAGGAAAACAATTTAAACTGGACCCATCGTGTTTAATAATCCTTAAACTGAAATTATAGTTTTAAGGAAACATACTTACCTATTCTGCACCTGAGTAGCTGCAAAATGAACATAATTCTTCTTCTCAAGAAGCTTAGCCAGCAGATTCTCAATTGCACCTTTCTGGTTTTGAAAAGCTTCTTCTAAAAATTGATACCTTTAAAACAAAAACAAAAATTACATTTAAAATGGAAAGTTTACGATTTGGAAAGAAAAACTGCTGCATGAGTCAATCTTTAAACCTTACTTAAATGATCAACACTCTATGCTGGCCACACACCCTCTATGTTACCAGCAACTTTTAACTACCAATCCCCTTTCCCTCTTAACCTGACACTGTGAAGGCACTATTAAGACCAAAAAAATTACTCAAAACTGTTCAAGTGCTCTTAAATTAGAGTTTTGATTCAGGATTGCGTTTTTATAAAAACCTAAATACTGGTGTAAGCTGTATACATTTTAAATCATAAAATACAACCACATTATACAAAATACTTTCAAAGGTGGGAAAACCACCCACAGTTCCAACAACATAAAATCACTGCTACTATTGTAATATCTAGTTCCTTAGTCTTTTCAGTCAGTATGTATGTGCAACTCTGCATTTGACTTTATTCTTTATCTTGTCGTTGCAATCACCCTTGAAATAATTTTTCAGTTCTAGACTGTAAATATTGTCAAACTTTTCCAAAAGGGTTATATCAATTAAAAATATGACCAACACCAGAGTTTTATTTTAACTTTGTCAACAAAGTGGTATATGTTAAGATTTGCTAATATTATAATAGTGAAAATTAGACAGTACAAGACTACAGTTCTTTGCTTGCTAGGAAGGCAGAATGGTTTTCTTTGCTAGTTTTGTTACCTCTGTGTAAATTGCTCATTAAGTCAACAAGTATTTTAGGGCTTCTTCTATATGCTAGGGATACATGGGTAAAATAAAATCCATTATTGTTTATATTTTCATAATAAATAGGCACAAATATGAAATGATACTACACTGTGAAATGAGCTATACTGGAGGCATACATAGTCTGCAATAAGAACACAGTGTCTATGATGAAAGAAATCAAAGACAATACAAACAGATGGAGAGATATACCATGACTATACACCCAAAACAACCTACAGATTCAATGTGATCCCTATCAAATTAGCAATGGCATTTTTCACAGAACTAGAACAAAAATTTTTTACAATTTGTATGAAAACACAAAAGACCCCAAAGAGCAAAAGCAATCTTGAGAAAGAAAAACAGAGCTGGAGGAATCAGGCTCCCTGACTTCAGACTATACTACAAAGCTACACTAATCAAGACAGTATGGTACTGGCACAAAAACAGAAATATAGATCAATGGAACAGGATAGAAAGCCCAGAGATAAACCCATGCACATATGGTCACCTTACTTTTGATAAAGGAGGCAGGAGTATACAATGGAGAAAAGACAGTCTCTTCAATAAGTGGTGCTGGGAAAACTGGACAGCTACATGTAAAAGAATGAAATTAGAACACTCCCTAACACCATACACAAAAATAAACTCAAAATGGATTAAAGACCTAAATGTAAGACCAGACACTATAGAACTCTTAAAGGAAAACATAGGCAGAACACTCTATGACATAAATCACAGCAAGATCCTTTTTGATCCACCTCCTAGAGAAATGGACATAAAAACAAAAATAAACAAATGGGACCCAATGAAACTTCAGAGCTTTTGCACAGCAAAGGAAACCATAAACAAGATGAAAAAACAACCCTCAGAATAGAAGAAAATATTTTCAAATGAAGCAACTGACAAAGGATTAATCTCCAGAATATATAAGCAGCGTATGCATCTCAGTATCAAAAAAACAAACAACCCAATCCAAAAATGGGCAGAAGACCTAAATAGACATTTCTCCAAGGAAGACATACAGATTGCCAACACACACATGAAAAGATGGTTAACATCACTAATCATTAGAGAAATGCAAATTAACACCACAATGAGGTATCACCTCACACTGGTCAGAACGGCCATCACCAAAAAATCTACAAATGATAAATGCTGGAGAGGGTGTGGAGAAAAGGGAATCCTCCTGCACCGTTGGTGGGAATGTAAATGGATACAGCCACTATGGAGAACAGTATGGAGATTCCTTAAACAACTAAAAACATAACTACCATATGACCCAGCAATCCCACTACTGAGCATATACCCTGAGAAAACCATAATTCAAAAAGAGTCATGTACCACAATGTTCATTACAGCTCTATTTACAATAGTCAGGACATGGAAGCAACCCAGGTGTCCATCGACAGATGAACGGATAAAGAAGATGTGGCACATATATACAATGGAATATTACTCAGCCATAAAAAGGAATGAAATTGAGTTATTTGTAGTGAGGTGGAAGGACCCAGAGTCTGTCATACAGAGTGAAGTAAGTCAGAAAGAGAAAAACAAATACCGTATGCTAACGCATATATATGGAATCTAGAAAAACGATACTGATGATCCTGGGGCAGGAGAGGAATAAAGATGCAAACGTAGAGAATGGACTTGAGGACACAAAGACGGGGAAGGGTAAGCTGGAACGAAGTGAGAGAGTGGCATGGACATATATACACTACCAATGTAAAACAGATGGCTTGTGGGAAGCAGCCACATAACACAGGGAGATCAGCTTGGCGCTTTGTGACAACCTAGAGGGGTGGGATAGGGAGGTTGGGAGGGAGGCTCAAGAGGCAGGGGATATGGAGATATATGTATACATATAGCTGATTCACTTTGTTGTACAGCAGAAACTAACACAACACTGTAAAGCAATTATACGCCAATAAAGATGTATTTAAAAAAAAAAGAAGAACACAGTGTCTAAATCTGCCTCAACACCAAGGAATGCTTCACAGAGAAGTCAGAACAGAATTATCCTATGCTAACTGCAGAGGCATATTTGGAGAACAACAAATACTTCAACATACCTAGAGAAAGCCGTGCAAAGATCAGAATGTGAGACAATAATAAAATCCAGAACCAGACTGTGAAGAGCTGGGTATACCATGCTAATTTTTGGATTTTCGTTTTTCAGTAATAGGAAACCCTTGAAGAATTCCAACCAAGATGTAATAATCAGACTTACATTCCAGGAAAATCATCAGACAGAAATATAAAAGATCTGAAGAAGAGAGATGGGGAAGACTAGCTAGAACTCTAAGACAGTAGCTCAGATGAGCTATCAGGGTATGGTACTAATTGGTATAGCTGAATAAACAAACTTGAACAATGGACTCTGTCACAGAGATCAGCATCTTTGGTGATTTGAAAGTTTAACTGGAGCCATATAAAGTAACATCCATGGTATAACCTAAAAACTGAATGCCTAGCTAAGGCAGAGTCAAGAAAAGATCACTGGAAATGAGAAGTTCAAGGTACTGACAAAGTTATAATTGTCTATGTGGACACAAATCATTAAAGTAAAAGCAGAAATTGAGATGAAGAGGAAGGCTATAAGCATCTAGATGTTTGGGCCTTCAGTGAAGGTCTCAGTTAAGGTAAATATAGGAGGAAAGGCTATGAAGTTGTTAACAAAAGGAAAGTCTACTAAATGGAGGGGATCAAGAAGTAAAAGAAAAATTGAGAGAATTAGAAGGCAAAGTTTAGAGCAACAGGGGGATTGCTGTTATAGAGAACAGCTGGCTAATGAGGATTTTATTTTGTGTACTAAGAATTTTTTATTGTAGTAAAATATACATAACAAATCATTTTACGTTTTTAAGAATATTTTTAAAGCAAAAAAAAACTGTCTACAATGTAAAGTCTAGCACATTATAACTCGTATGATATATTAATTAAACAGCACAAAAGCATGTGAGTATTTTAATTTAAAAGGCTTTTAAAAGAGGTTCTACTGTTACATAGGTGAGCAAAGACTATTCCTTCACTGAAGAAACACTGAAGGAACAACATTTTATTTATTTCCTATACCATAATTTCTCTGTGTCCAAAATGAAATACTTTGTTTAAATCTGTACAGATGAAGCAGGAATATGAGATTACCATGCTAACCCTTTTGACATAAGCTTTACATTGTGAGGAACAAAAGATCTTCTGACCCAGAGTTTAATTATGTCTGCAAATAAGAAGGCATTTGGCAGAAAGGTCAACTAGTATCATAACTCACAAAATTTTAATTCACAAAATTTAACCCTGCACAATTTTATTTCTTTTCTCAACTCAAAATAAATGTTTCAGAATCCTGTTTCTAGAAATGTCTTGTTGTATTCATATGAACAAGTAAAAGCAAACACACCATGATACACGTAGGTGAAATGATGTGTCTGTCCTTTCCTCCCCTCATACAGGAGTTGACATCTGCACTGGATGTTAAAGGATGAGTAAGAGCTTTCTAGGTAAACAAACTTGGGAGGAAGGTAAGAGCTTTCACTGGGGGAAAAAATCTGAATGTACAAAAGTACAGTTCTGAGGCCACCTGTCATTTTCAGGGCTAAGGAAAAGAAGACAAAGCTGGAAGAGATGGGGAGGTACCAAATGTTAAAGACCACTGTACATTTTGCTGAAGTTGGACTCAGATAATAAATAATAGTGAACCATCAAGAGACTGATAAAACAGTGACAATCAGGCTTGTTTCTTTTCACTTGAATAAACTTCAACTGTATTATTAGAAGAAAGATACTAACTAGAGCTTAAAAAACAAAAGAACAATATGTAAGCAGTTTTGGCTACAAGCTACTTCGGATTCTCTTAGCTAAAAGAATAAACTAACACTGAATTTTCTTTTTTGAACTGATCAAAGTAATAGTTGAAATACTTCAGAAATGGGGGAAAGAATAACCAATAAATGGATTAAGCATAAATTTGTTAATATGTAAATATATCAAGGAATTTCTTAGATTTTAATCCTGCATATGAAGCAGTGATTCTTAACATGGAAGTCTTAGCCACACTGAGCTATTTTCAGTATTTCAAAATGTCTAGGTAAAAATTATGCACACCCATGATTTACTTATGATGGGCCTTATAAGTAAGACTTACTGTGCTTCTGGCTAGAATTATAGAAACCCAGGATAATATACATACCACTGATTATCATGTTTTGGAGAGAATCATGCTTATATATATATATGTGTGTGTGTGTAATTTATTGAGAAATAAATTA
Organism: Phocoena phocoena; assembly: GCF_963924675.1. Taxonomy (NCBI): domain Eukaryota; kingdom Metazoa; phylum Chordata; class Mammalia; order Artiodactyla; family Phocoenidae; genus Phocoena; species Phocoena phocoena. The sequence goes on from NC_089219.1 coordinate 101,166,256, forward strand.
TTATTTAATGCAGTTTGCTAAGAAGTTTTTGAAGAGAGGGCTCTCATAAGTATGGGAAATGAATAAAAGGATTTTTTTTTTTCCAGGTTGAGGATCACTTAGCTATTAACTGCAAACTGTAACTTTTAAATGCACATTTAGAGTCTTATTAGGTTCTGAGTTGTACAAGGATGCTACTCTATTTGCCAAGTAATTACAGTATTATTCTTAGTAACTGTCAGAGTGTTTAACAATTGATAAGATTTTACTCTGGCACTTCTAGGGAAATATATTATCTTAGTTTGTATCCAAATTGACTATCTAGGGAAACATTTTTTAAAGCTGATATGTAGTAATTCTGACTCAGTTTCTTTCTTAATTCAGTTATTCCACAAAATTTCATAAATACGAATTACATAAAATTACATAAAATTTCAAGCATATAATAAACTACAGATTCAACCCCACTGAACCTATCATCCACTTGCAAAGAACATCCATTTATAGCCAATTTGTCAATATATCCACCTACTCTATCCTCAAGATTACTCTTAAAAAATTCCGAACATCATATTTTATCTCAGTATTTATCAATCTAGAAATGACAACAATTAGCCTGTTTTGAGAACTTACTCTGTTTTCGGGCACTTTGTGAAGTATCTGACATGGATTCTCTCATTAAATCTTTAGAAAGATTTAATGACTAGGTACTATTATTGTCTGCACAGTCATAGATGACTTGGACAACTTTCTATGTCTCAGTTCTTCAGAAAAATGTGTAATATTCATCGCATTTATCTTACAGGACTACTCCAAAAATTAAATTGATCAAAACAACACAAAGCACTTAATCAACATAGTGCTTTGCTTACTAAAGCACAGTAAGAGCTTAAAGCCAGTTATCACCACTATTTTTGGCAATAATTTTAAATGATTTGCACTGTTAAAATAAAAAACTTCAATCCTTCAACAACAAAAAGTCTACAATGTATATAAAGACCTCATAAAAGTGTTTTTGAGAATTTTTAAATGAGGCTATCTATGTTCCTCATTCAAGACAATATATGAAAGGGAGATGATTATGCCATAAAAGTTCAGCAAGAGCTGCAGAGAGCACGCACTCTGAGCAACCATGATGAGAACCAAAAGGGTAGAAATCTCAAGAAAGCTTCAGGAAGATATCAGGATTCTCACATAAATAGAACAAGAAACAAAAGCCAACTTTAATTAAACCTCAAAAGGAACACAGTGACATCAACTGATGTTTCAGTTACTTAAGACTTCATTCGTAGAACAGGCTGCTACTTTATATTGCTGCCTTTCTTCAAATTCACTAATCTTTTCTTCTGTAACATCTAATCTGCTATTAATCCCATCTGAAATCAAACAGAAAAAAACTGGGGGAGGGGACAAAAGAGGAACAGTGAGTTTTAGGACAACTGTAATAACGCTAATAATGTATGAGTGGCATCCCCAAATGGGAAGGGAGAGGGAACAGGGAAAAAATATTGGAAGAAATTATAACAATGGAATAAAATTTCCCAAATTTGATGAAAACTATAAAACCTATATAGATCTAAGAAGCTCAACATCCTCCAAGCACAGGAAACATTAAAAAAATTACACAATGGTATATTATTTCCAAACTGCTTAAAGCCAATAATAAAGAAAAAAAAATTTTTAAGTTCCTAGAGGGAAAAAGATACATTAGAACAGAGGAATAAAGACAGAACAGTAGACTTCTCAATGGAAACAATGCAAGCCACGATAGAGTAGAGCAACGTCTTTAAAGTACTGAAAGAAAACTGTCAGCCTAGAATTGGTTACACAGCAAAAACAGCTTTCATATATGAAGGTGAAACTTTTGGGGATGATAAATATGTTCATTATTTTGATTGTGATGATGGTTTCACATAACTATGCCACCATAAGGCAGAGATCTAAAGGAGCTATGAGCTTAATGTAAGGATGTAATAAGAGTAACCTGCTCCTCTACCAACTCTACAGGACTAAAAGCAAGTTACAATAATGCTGTGGAAGAGGAGAGGGAAGAACCCTTAGAAGTAGCCGTCATAAAGCACCCGATGTGGATTTTTAGACAAAGTGCACATCATCTGGTTGTCTGAAACAACTTCATTCTGGATATTTAATGGTCCCAACCTGGCAGTGCTTGTATGCACTGGCAAAAGGAAATTCAAACCTTTACTGAAGAAAGCATCATAATTCTAGACAAAGTATGTGCATAAATAATTTTCAAGGAAAATGAGAAGTTCATAGTTTAAAACAGCCATATATATATAAAGAAACAAAGCACCTTGAGCAACAGAAAAACAAAGAGGAAGAAAAGACCCACTAACAAAAGCAAAATATCTCTACTTACTACTATATTTAAGGAATGAAACACAAGCTACAACTATTTTTAAATGGGGGTAAAGAATACAGAGGACTTCTAACTTTTTTGGGCAACTCCCTGTGAATCTCAAAACAAAACAAAAAAATCTCATATCTCAAAATATAATTTTTTTAAAGGGGGAGTAACAGATTTAAACTTTTTTAAGTGTAATGAATGGATTTTAATGGAAGCTTAACATAACTAAAGAGAATATTCATAAACTGAGACTGTTCAAAAGAAAACGCCTGTTTCACATTTAGAACTAAAAAAAAAAAAAAAAAAATGGGAAATACGTAAGTTAAGAGACATGGAGAATGGTATGAGGGAGTCTAACATACAGATGTTAGAGTTCCAGAAGGAAAGACAAGAACACAACAGATGCATTACTTGGTGAGATTACTGATTGAAAGACACAGTCCAAAGATTGAGAAAACCAAATCAAAAGAGGTAATCCTAAAAAGCAGTCAGAAAATGAAGACAGGTTACCTTCAAAAGAATAACAGGTAGAATGTTTGCTGAACTCTTAAGGGCAAAAAGGCAATGTACTTGTACAACCAATGTGCTAATAACAACAAAAAATAATTGACAACCTATACATAAAATGCTATACAAAGCAAAAATGTATTTCAAAAAATGAAAGCAAAATGGAGACATTTTTAGACAAACTAAAACAAAATTCACTGCCAGGGGACGTTTAGTGAAGATTCTAAAATAATAAACTTCAGGCAAGGAAGATGAATCAAGGTAGAAGGTCTGAGAAGGTGGAAGGAAAAAAACAAAGCAAGGAAAAAAGTGAAATAAATCTGTGAAACACTATATTGTATACCTTTAACTTACACAATATTGTACATCAACTATACTTCAATTAAAAAACAATTTTAAAGAGTAAAAAACAGTGAAGTAAATCTAAAACACTATATAAAATCAGTAATAGTGTATTCAACAGGGGTAAGAAAACAGAAAATTAAAATACATTATAATTATAAGGAGAGTAAAGGAGAGAGAGGAATAAAGTTTTAAAAAAATTTTTAACTGAGGTACAGTTGATGTACAGTATTTCGTTTCAGGTGTACAACACGGTGATTCACAATTTTCAAAGGTTATATTCCATTTAGTTATTATAAAATATTGGTTATACTCCCTGTGTTGTACAACATATCCTTGTAGCTTATTTCTTATATACCTAGTAGTTTGTACCTCTTAATCCCCTACGCCTAATTACCTCTCCCCACTTCCCTCTTCTCACTGATAACCACTAGTTTGTTCTCTATACCTGTGAGTCTGTTTCTTTTTCGTTATATTCACTGGTCTGTTTTAATTTTTAGATTCCACATATAAGTGATATCATACAGTATTTTGTCTTTCTCTGTTTGACCTACTTCACTTAGCATAATACTCTCCAAGTCTATCCACGTTGTTGAAAATCGCAAAATTTCATTCTTTTTTATGGCTGAGTAATACTCCTCTGTGTGTGTGTGTGTGTGTGTGTGTGTGTGTACACACACACACACACACACATTATATCCTCTTTTTCCATTCATCTGTTGATGGACACTTAGGTTGCTTCCATATCTCTAGCAATTGTAAATAATGCTGCTATGAATGCTGGGGTGCATGTATCTTTCCAAATTAGTGTTTCCATTTTCTTCAGATATATTCCCAGAAGTAGAACTGCTGTATCATATGGTAGTTCTATTTTTAGTTTTTTTGAGGAATCTCCATACTGTTTTCCAAAGTGGCTGCAGCAATTTACATGTCCACTAACAGTGTTAAGAGGGCTCCCTTTTCTCCACATGCTCACCAACATTTATTATTTGTGGTCTTTTTGATAATAGCCATTCTGACAGGTGCGAGGTGATATCTTATTATGGTCTTGATTTGCATTTCTCTAATGATTAACGATGTTGAGCATCTTTTCATGTGCCTGTTGATCATCTGTATGTCCTCTTTGGAAAAATGTCTATTCAGGTCTTCTGCCCATTTTTTAATCAGGCTGCTTTTTCCTTTTTTTCTTTTTTTTTGATGTTGAGTGGTATGAGCTGTTTATATATTTTGGACATTAACCCATTATTGGTCATATCACTTGCAAATATTTTCTTCCATTCAAGAGGTTGTCCTTTTGTTTTGTTGATGGTTTCCTTCACTGTGTAAAAGCTTTTAAATTTAATTAGGTCCGATTTGTTTATTTTTGCTTTTGTTTCCTCTGCCTTAGGAGACAGATCCAAAGAAATACTGCTACAGTTTACAACAAACAGTGTTCTGCCTATGTTTTGTTCTAGGGGTTCTATGGTTTTTGGTCTTACATTTAGGTCTTTAATCCATTTTGAGTTTATTTTTGTACATGGTGTTACAGAATGTTCTAATTTCATTCCTTTACATGTAGCTGTCCAGTTTTCCCAGCACCACTTACTGAAGAGACTGTCTTCTCCACTGTATATTCTTGCCTGTGTGGGTTGATTTCTGGGCTCGTCATTCTGTTCCATTGATCTGTGTCTGTTTTTGTGCTGCTTTGATTACTATAGCCTTGTAGTACACTCTGCAGTCAGGGAGTGTGATACCTCCAGCTCTGTTCTTTCTCAAGATTGTTTTGGCTATTCAAGGTCTTTTGTGTTTCCCTACAATTTTTAAAATTGTTTGTTCAAGTTAACTCTGGAAATTATCTTTGGTATTTTGACAGGGGTCACACTGAGTCTCTAGAGTGCCTTGGGAAGTATGGTCATTTTAACAATACTGACTCTTCCAATCCATGAACACAGTATACCTTTCCACCTGTTTGTATCCTCTTCAATTTCTTTCACCAGTGCCTTATAGCAGGGGTCAGTCCCCAACTGGGCCGCACAGCAGGAGGTGAGTGGCAGGCAGTGAGCAAAGCTTCATCTGTATTTACATCCGCTCCCCATGGCTCACATTACCACCTGAGCTCCACCTCCTGACAGATCAGCAGCAGCATTACATTCTCACAGGAGCACGAACCATACTGTGAACTACACACTTGAGGGATGTAGGCTGCCCGCTCCTTTTGAGAATCTAATGCCTGATGATCAAAGGTGGGGCTGAGGTGGTGATGCTAGCACTCGGGAGTGGCTGCAAATACAGATTATCATTAGCAGAGAGGTGTGACTGCACAGAGGCCATAATAAATCAATTGCTTGCAGACTCATATCAAAACCCTATCAGTGAGTGGCAAGTGGCAAGTTGCATCTTAAAGGGTAGACTGGACATAAGCAATACACTTCGGGTGTCACTGTCTCCCATCACCCCCATATGGGACCATCTAGTTGCAGGAAAACAAGCTCAGAGCTCTCACTGATTCTGCATTATGGTGAGTTGTATAATTATTTCATCATATATTATAATTTAATAATAATAGAAATAAAGTGCACAATAAATGTAATGGGCTTGAATCATCCCCAAATCCACCCCCGGCCCAGGTTCGAGGAAAACTGTCTACCACAAAACTGGTCCCTGGTGCCAATAATGTTGGGGACTGCTGCCTTATAGCACGGGCCTTTTATCTCCTTAGTAGGCTTATTTCTAAATATTTTATTCTTTCTAATGAGATTATAAATGGGATTGTTTCCATAATTTCCCTTTCTGATAGTTCATTGTTAGTGTAGAGAAATGCAACAGATTTCTGATATTAATTTTGTACCCTGCAACTTTACTGAACTCATTGATGGGCTCTAGTAGTTTTTTGGTGGGGAACGAAGTTTTAAAGTGGTCTGAAATTATTAGGCAGTGGGTGATCATATTAAGTACAGACTTTGATAAGTAACAATTAAGAGAAAAAAACAGTATAAATAACTTTGGAGCTAGTAAAATGTGGGGAATGGAATTATGAAAAATACTTAGCCAATCCAAAAGAAGAAAGAAAAAGGAAAAATAAAGTGGGAAGGAAAATAAGAAATGATGAAATGGTAGATTTAAATGAAAATATAAGTACAGTTGATCCTTGAACAATGCAGGGGTTAATCTGCATATAACTTACAGTCAGCACTCCCAATTCAGGGTACCTCTGCATGCAGGGATTCAACCAACCAGACTGTGCAGTACTGTAGTATTTACTATTGAAAATATCCATGCATAAGCTGACCTATGCAGTTCAAACCCATGTTGTTCAATGGTCAACTGTACTTACATTACATTTAAGTCACTACGTCAGCTAAAGGATAAAGATTCTTAGGCTTAATTTTGAAAAATCCAACCATATTTGTTCATAAGCAACAAATCCAGAACATAAGGATAACAGCAAAGCAGAAAGTAAAAATGAAAAAGGTATACCATGCAATTCACTAACCAAAAGAAAGCTGGCTAACAAGACAAAATTCAAGGTTAACGTAAGAGACAGGTCAACTCAAATGGCTCAATTCACCAGTAAAATCATTTTAAGTATGTTCCTGACAACATAGCTTAAATGTATAGAGAGCAAACAGTGATAAAACAAGAAGAATTTAAGAAACTGAGAATCATAATTGGAAATTTTAACACATCTCTTAGTAAAAGAACAAACTTTTGTTCTTTTACTGAGGCTATAGATAGAACACAACATACTTGAGGACTATACTTGAGTGTAGAACACTACCTGAAGTACAATATACATTCTTTTCAAATACACACAGAACCTTCAAAGAAAGCAATTTTATACTAGGCCAGAGGTCAGCAAACTTTTCGTGTAAAGGTCCAGACAGTACTTATTTTTAAGTTTACAGACTCTAAGGCCTCTATCACAACTGCTCATCTGTTCCTCTGCCTTCACAGTAAAGAGAGAAGCCATGGTAGCATGATTGGATTTGGTCTATAGGTCACAGTTTACCAATGGGTGGGTGAACTAGCCCATAAAGTGTTAACAAATTTCAAAAGACTGAAATAATACAAGCCACATACTCTAACCACAATGTAAATAAATTAAAACTCAAAGGGGGGGGAAAAAAGATAAGTTTTCCATGTGTTTGGAAGTTAAACAAAAAACTATTCTATAACCAATCCACTGTTCAAAGAAGAAATTATAATGGAAACTAGAAAATATTTTGAATTAAACTGTCAAAATTCCATGTAACAAACTGTAAGATAGGACTATGGCAGTACTTAATAGGAAATTAATATTTATTAGGAAAAGGGATGAAATTTAGTAAGCCAAGCATTCATCTCAAGAAAGGAGAAAATAGGGACTTCCCTGGTGGCACAGTGGTTAAGAATCCGCCTGCCAATGCAGGCGACACGGGTTCTATCCCTGGTTTGAGAAGATCCCACATGCCGCGGGGCAACTAAGCCCGTGCACCACAACTACTCAGCCTGCACTCTATAGGGCCTGCGAGCCACAACTACTGAGCCCACGTGCTGCAACTACTGAAGCCCATGGGCCTAGAGCCCATGCTCCACAACAAGAGAAGCCACCGCAATGAGAAGCCCGTGCACCAAAATGAAGACTAGCCCCTGCTTGCCACAACTAGAGAAAGACCACACGCAGCCACAAAGACACAACGCAGCCAAATATTAATTAATTAATTAATTAATTAATTATAAAAAAAGAATGGAGAAAATAAACTTAAAAGCTGTTTCACAGCAAAGGAAACTGTAAACAAAACAAAAAGACAACCCTCATAATGGGAGAAAATATTTGCAAACAAAGTAACTGACAAGGGATTAATCTCCAAAATATACAAACAACTCATGCAGCTCAGTATCAAAAAAAACAAACAACCCAATCAAAAAATGGGCAGATGATCTAAACAGACACTGCTCCAAAGAAGACATACAGATGGCTAAAAAGCACAATGAAAAGATGCTCAACATCACTATTAGAGAAATGCAAATCAAAACTACAATGAAGTATCACTTCACACTGGTAAGAATGACCATCATCAAAAAATCTACAAACAATAAATGCTGGAGAGGGTGTGGAGAAAAGGGAACCCTCCTACACTATTGGTGGGAATGTATAATAAATTGGTACAGCCACTATGGAGAACAATATGGAGGTTCCGTAAAAAGTTAAAAATAGAGCTACCATGTGATCTAGCAATCCCACTCCTGGGCACATATCTGGACAAAACCATAATTCAAAAAGATACACGCACCCTAATGTTCACTGCAGTACTATTTACAGCAGCCAGGACATGAAAGTAACCTAAATGTCCATCAACAGAAGAATGGATAAAGAAGATGTGGTGTATGTGTATATATATACAGATATAGATATAGATACAGATATATAGAGATATATATACACAATGGAATATTACTCAGCCATAAAAAATAACAAAATCATGCCATTTGCAGCAATATGGATGGATCTAGAGACTGTCATACTGAGTAAGTCAGACAAAGACAAATATCATATGAAATCGCTTATATGTGGAATCTTAAAAAAATGGTGTGAATGAACTTATTTACACAACAGAAATAAAGTCACAGGTGTAGTAAACAAACTTATGATTACCAGGGGGTAATGGAGAGGAGGGATAAATTGGGAGATTGGGACTGACATATACACACTACTATATATAAAATAGATAACTAATAAGGACCACAACTACTGAGCCTGTGTACTGCAACTACTGAAGTCCACGCGCCTAGAGCCCGTCCTCCGCAGTGAGAAGCCTGCACACCTCAACGAAGAGCAGCCCCTGCTCGCTGCAACTAGAGAAAGCCCTCACGCAGCAACAAAGACCCAACAGAGACAAAAATAAATAAATAAAATAAAGTTTTAAAAAAGATATTAATAAAACCTGGTATCAAGAACTTTGAAATTTTAGACAGAATGGACAAATTTATAGAAAAATAACTTTGCAAAACTGATAGAAGAAACAGAAAACCTGAACCACAAAGAATCTGAATCTATGTTAAAAAATAAATATAACCACAAAATTCCTATCCAAAATACATACCCTAAAGAAACAAACGCACGTGTGTCCCAGGAGACGGGAAGGAATGTTTTTATTTTTTATACTAGCCAAAACTAGAAACAACCCGAATTACTATCAATAAAAGAATGAATTAACTATAGCCAAGAGGTTCCCAAACTTTTTCAGATGATGGTGCCATTTAGCATCTCAGCAGTTTTTTCTCACAGAACTAAAAGAAATACCTAACAAAAATCCAGATTTTTAAAGATATTTTAGTTATTCTTTAAACCGTACTTTTAGATACTTTTCTGTGTGTATATATACATATATATATATATCTTGTGATTTTTTTTTAAGACTTTTAAAAAGTATCCAGTCAATGAATTCTTCTACTTGCCCTAAGCATTCAAAGGGTAGAAACACCACAGTAAACAAGACAAAATAGGGTCCCCTTCTTCATTTCCTTACATTCTAATTAATCATAAAACCAAAACTTAAATAGACTGATGTAACAGAAAGGATATGGATGGTTAAAAATTCTAGATTGGGTATAGAGAAAAAGGTTCATTAAGAGTGACATTTATTTTAAGATCTCAAAGATAAGAACTAGCCATACAGAGATCAGAGATGAACCATAAATGATGAGAGGCAGGTTTGCATTGCTGCAAAGAAAAGTGATCAACCAATACTTTTTTTACTTTTGTAATAATTTTACCAATTAACAACATTTTTACCAACATACATCTCAACCTATCTGTCCCTTTGCCAAATGGATAACTGATGACTCTGAACGTTTCTTTCTCAAATCTTCTCTCCCGATATTCCTCTTTTTCAATCTCTCTTAGCCATACCCAATTCTTTTTCTAGTCATAAGCAATCATTCTGCCAGGTGACTGACTCACTGAGCCTATGCATTCCTCAGATAGTTTGACAGATCCACAAACTATGATATTAAAATTAACAAGGTTTTTTTCAGCAAACCCAAAATGAATTAACTATTTTTGGAGGTAACTGCTGAAATGAACTACTATTGAACCATATACTCAGTCTCAAGTCTCATAAAGACTGTAAGACTCTCAAAACAGCAAGGACAGTCTCAGTTTTTGTATTATTGTACAGTCATCACCTAGCATGGTACCTGGTACATGGTGAGCACTCAAATACCTACTGAACAAATGAGCTGAATGAATACTGAACTTAAGTTCAATAAACAAGCTGTTTTTTCTCTGACAATAAATGCATCTCATGAAAACAATATGTTTGGATAGGAAATCTTGATTTGTTGCCATAGCCCTTCCTGAGAAGACTGATAGCAGATACGAATTTGTATGTGGTTTCTACTAGCTAGTTGGATCACATCTGAAAGGCTTTTTTGAACTTTAGGAGAATTTATAGCAAAACTAAAAACCCAGTTTGGCAAAAGTTCTTCTGAAGTAGTTGTTCTCAATCTCCACTGAATAACAAAAACCACCTGGGATGATTTACCAGTATTACTAATATACTGTAAAAAAAATTTTGATACCCAGGATGTAATTTAAGATTCTTATTTAACCAGTCTAGAGCCAGACTAAGGCATCTGTTTCTTAAAGCTCCATAGGTAGTTCTAATATACATATAGGATTGCGAATATATTCTCTAAACCTAATCTATCCATTCATTTGTCCTCCCGTTTTTTTTTCCCCCAGTACCAGTAAGTCTTTATTCATTGAATTTTCCCAGGGAAAAGAAGGGGAAGGGGAAAGGATCAGCATGTGTGTTACAAAATGATAGCAAATGGGAAAGGAAGTACCTGGCACAGCAAAATCAACCATCAAATAGAACACTCCCCAGATGGAGTCACCAAAGCTCAAGCGGGCTCAGTCTCCTGCAGTTCAGGAATGTGGAGAAGGGATGAGGGAAAAGAACAGACAGGTACGTGCTTTTCTACCCTCCTTCCCTCCCCATAAATTCAAGATTTCACACAAAGCTTTGGTTTCTAGCAGTAAACATGGAATTACATTCATCCGTCTCCTATTAAACAATCTTGTGGCCACTTTACATGTTTCTTTCACCTGTATAAAAGTTCCTGAGTGACATGGATATACATTCATCTTTCCTTTTGTGGTCTCCCGACCCCACTTTCTATACGGAAGGCGCCCTCATTGCTTCTTTCTACCCTAGGATTAGAGATTAAAGTAGGTTTTAATCCATCCAAAGACAACAGTCTGTTTGGCATGAATCACATCAAGGAATGGTCACGATTCAAGAGACTGGGAACAAGGGAAGGAGAGTTCTTACTTCAGGATTTGTACACAAATCGTTTAACTGCAGATACTACACAAATTAAATGTATGGTGTACGGGCTGTTTGTGGGGGGAGGAGGGGCATGACGGGGAAATAGAGGAGGGGGTAGGAATCTAGTGTTTAGGACAGAATCTCGTGTTCGAAATAGGAGAAGGGGAACACAAAAGAAAGTGTGGTTCAAGACCCACCCCCCACTTCAAGAAGAGAGGCCCCCAAGCTTATGTTTCAGATCTTTCTGCGTGGTGCAGAACCTTTTGTCAAAGATGCTTTGGCTATTTTTCTCAATATAAAAAGAAGTTTGTAAACAATAAAACCCCAAAAAACATGGAAAAGATCAACACATTATATTTACACAAACTAGGCCACCTAGCAATCACCAAATCAGCTACTTGTGAAGTCCTACGAAACCCAAATACAATAACTAGAGGGGGGCAGCAATTGGTGGAGACAAGAACCCAGGATCAGATGTACATCACCCAGTGAGTTCTACTGCATTTGCCCTGTTACAACAGTGAGGTGGGTTTGCAGTGATCTCACAGCATGTAAACGACACCCACTCTCCTTTAGCTACCATGACACTAATAACTGCTGCAGCAGGGCAGGACACTGGCTCTGGTAACCACAAAGAAGCCATTGCTGATGGTCTCTCTGGAAGCCAAGGAGGAAAGGTCCAGAATTGTTAAACGTTAAGGATCTTGTCCTTGCTTCATATATCCATACCTGGGCAGCCCAAGATGAGTACAGAGGCATCGTTCTTTTTTTTTTTTTTTTTTTTTCCGGTACACGGGCCTCTCACTGTTGTGGCCTCTCCCGTTGCGGAGCACAGGCTCCGGACGCGCAGGCTCAGCGGCCATGGCTCACGGGCCCAGCCATTCCGCAGCATGTGGGATCTTCCCGGACCGGGGCACGAACCCGTGTCCCCTACATCGGCAGGCGGACTCTCAACCACTGCGCCACCAGGGAAGCCCAAGGCATCGTTCTTAAAACCTATCCTTACCAACTCACAGTTTTTTTTTACAAAAACACACACTTATACGCTGTTGTGCATATAGGCCTAGCCTAATCCAGTGAAGGACGGATCTAGTATGTAAAGTGAGTCCTGTGCCCTGGGATTAGAGGTCTGGAACAGGAGCCCTTTATCACACATACAGACGGGCCTTCGCCTAATCTTGGCTTCCCCTCTCTGCACCTTTTACCTGGCCCAGCCTCTCCTAACCTCTCTGCACCCCTTTTCCTGTTCAGACCAATTTCCCAAGGCAGGGAAAACCCTGCCTTACCCCGGAGATATTCCCTCCCAAAGAATGTAGTGGCTTGCGGTTTGGGTCCATCAATCTGGTCTCATGCTTAATTTTCACTTTGGCATGGGAAATATTATTCCATACCCTTCTTTAAGAGTACAACAACTTCTTTATCCAGGCCACTTTCAAAAGCTGGAGATTCTGGGGGTGGAGACTCAGATAAAGCATGCATGGAGGGTTATGAGATAAAACATGCAGGGAGGGTTACCCCGCAAAGCCCTCACGTGCATCTGGATAGAGCATGATTGGAGTTCCTTTGCCTCACCCCTTCCCCCCACCAAGAGGGAAGAGGGGGTGATGTTGTGGACCCTGGCCTGAGATACATGGCAGTGCTAGCCGCCCCTACCCACCCTGTCCCCACTTTCTCCACTCTGCCAATAGATGACTGCTCCTCAAAACTTCCTGATCAGGCTTCCCTGGTGGCGCAGTGGTTGAGAGTCCACCTGCTGATGCAGGGGACACGGGTTCGTGACCCGGTCCAGGAAGATCCCACATGCCACGGAGCAGCTGGGTCCGTAAGCCATGGCCGCTGGGCCTGCACGTCTGGAGCCTGTGCTCTGCAAGGGGAGAGGCCACAACAGTGAGAGGCCCACGTATCGCAAAACAAACAAACAAAAAAACTTCCTGATCACAAAACATCCATTTTTTTTTAATTTAAAAGCCTAATTCCAAGAAAAGGTATTTCTTTAGGAAAATATTTTAGAGAAATTTCACTTATATAGTTCCAGTCAAGTGACCGTCACTATAAACTATACTTCTGTTACTCTTTAACAAAAATGTCTGATATTAGATTCTAAGCAACCACACTCTCTTAAACCATATTGATCCTCAAAAACAATCTACAAACACCCTTCTCTAACTATACAGAAAACTGCAATCAGGGATTAAAAAATATTAAGGTGGAACAAAGGTGACTTCCACTATTAACCATGACAGAATAACTGGCACCAGACTAGCCCTGCCACCAAAAACTATAAAATAAGACAGAAATACATGATACAACTATATTCAATCATTGGACTACATGCAGAAAAATTCTGCAGTTCCTTAGAGAGCACTTGTCTGTCTGTAGACAATTACATGATAACAGCACAGAGGGCTGGAGACCAAGCAGAACACAGAAGTCTCTCTGAGCTGAGGAGGCAGAAATTAGGGCTTGGGACAACCTGAGCCACTGGAATCCATGGAGCAAGGCACTAGAATGGAAGGAGCCATGTGGGGTGAGGTTGGAGAGTGGGGGTGAAGGGAGAAGGAAAAGTGAATTCCTCCTTCCTCCCAAGTCCTTAGCAAACATCTGGGCTGTACATACACAGGATGAGATTATGCAAGGATTAACAGAGAGCAGCTGCTATAAAGCTGACATTGTAAGACAGAAACTAGAGGTCAAGCAGTTCTGGGAGACAGAATTCCAGCTGAGCCAGAGGAGGAATTGATTTTGTTCAACTCCCCAGGCATCTACATGAGAAATCAGAAAGCCTACACATTAAATGAAAGGACTATACTTGGAATAATTTCTATCCTAGGCCTATCCTGTCCTAACAAAGCCTAAAATCAAGCCTTCACAAGATCTTCCAAGAAACAGATTTTAGAAGTTGAGAGGGGCTTGGGAAATACCTTGGCTTTCCACAGATCCTTCCTAACAAAGGATAAAACCAAGCTTACACAAGATCAAGGTGATCAGCCAGTAATTTAACTGCCTGCTAGAACAACAATCAACAGTCTGCAGAGGAAGATAAAACAATTCAGAGTCTATATAATATATCATCCACAATGTCCAAATCTCAATTAAAAATCACTAGGTATTCCAAGAAACAGGAAAGTATGACTCAGAGTAAAGAAAAACATATTCATTAGGCACTGTCACCAAGACAGTCCAAATGCTATATTTAGCAAAGATCTCAAATGGGCTACTGGATATTTATTTAAAATTTAACTGAAAACAGGTTCTTAATGAATGAACTGATAATAAATCCCAGCAGAGAAATAGAAAGTATTTTAAAAAATGGAAATTCTAGAAAAGTATAATAATTGAAATGAAATAACTCACTGCATGGGTCTGGTAGCAAATGGGAGATGACTGAAGAAAGGGTGAGTGAAAATGAAGACAATGAAAAGTTATAAAATCTGAAGAAGGGAGAGAATAGACTGAAGGAAAATGAACAAAGCCTCAGGGACCTGTGTGACAAAATCAAGGGTCTAACATATGTGTAACTGGTGTCCCAGAAGACAGTAAGAATGTGGAGAGAAAAATTTTTTTAAATGGCCAACTTTCCAAATTTGATGAAAACCATAAACTTATAGGTACAAGAAGTTCAGTGAAACACACAAAGGATGAACAGAATGAAATACATACCTAAATACATCATGGTTCAAATGGTGAAGACCAAAGAAAAGCTTGAAAGCAGCCAGAGAACTGTCAAACAACATTCAGGCAAGAACAGTATGAATGATATAATTAAAAACAAAGATGACCAGAATACAAAGTAATGACAGCTTTTACATGTTGAAAGAAGAAACTGTCAATCCAGAATTCTATAAATAGTGCAAATATCCCTCCAAACTGAGGATGTTCCAATGAATGGAAGCTAAGAGTATTCATTGCCAACAGACCTACAAAACAAGAAATGCTGAAGAATATTCTTCAGGACAAAGGAACATGATAAAAGACGTAGAGAAACAGTAATGGTAATAAATGGGTAAATATAAAAGACTGGGCTTTTATTTTCTCTCCTCATAATTTCCTTAAGAGTCTAAACATTTAAAAAAACACTGGAAGGTAGGGTTTATAATGCATTTATGAATAAATGATACAGCATTAGTACAAAGGATGAGGATATGATAAACGGAATTATTCTTTTGTAAGGTTATTTGTGAAGTGAGAAATAGTACAATATTTTAAGTAGGCTTTAAGTTAAAGCTGCATATCATTAGCCCTAGAGCAATCACTGAAAATAATAAAGAGGTACACCTTAAAAAGCCAAAAGTAGATATAAAATGAAATACCAAAGAAGTTTTAACTTAAAAGATGGCAGGAAAGAAACAACAGAACAAAACACAAGAGAAAATAAAAAACAAAAAGTTAAACCTAACCTTATCACTAAATACATTAAATGTAACAGGATTAAACATTCCAATTAAAAGAGCAAGAGTTTCCAATTAAAAGAGAGAGCAAGGAGCCCTCAACTACTTATGCAATAAAAATACACAACATATAATTGATAATTCCTATATCCAGGCAGCACCTCTTTTTTTCCTCTATCTATATTAACAAATATTTATTCAACAGATGAAATGTCTAAATTTGTGTCAAATACTGTTACAGGCTCCTGGGACTTTGCGAATAAAACAAAGACACCTTCCCTCACGAAGCTTACATTCTAATGGGAAGAACACAAAAAATAAAAACAAGCTATAAATTATAGAATATGTTTAGAAGGTGATAAGTGCTCTATATAAAAAAATACAGAGCAGGATAAGGCAGATTAGGAGTGAAGGGGCAAACTGCAATTTTAAATACAGTGATCAGAGTAGATCTCACTGGCAAAGTTACATTTAAACAGAGACTTGATGGATATATGAAAGTTAGCTATGCAAAAGGGTGGAGTAAGAAAGTTCTAGTTAGAGAAAATAGGCAGGTAATAGCATCTCTGGCATGTTTTAGAATCAGCAAGAAAGCCAGTGCAGCTGTAGCAGAGTGAGAGGTAAGAATAGTAACAGATGAAATGCGTGTATATAGGCCTCTATAAGGAATCTGACTTTTACTCTTATTGAACAAGAGAACCACTACTTTTGGGCAGGGAAGTGACACAGTCTGATTTGAGATTCACTCTAGTGAATCTCAAAGTAAATCTCTAGTAAACCGAATCTCTAGTAAACTGATGAGGGATAATATTAGAAGCATGGGGAGGATTTAGGAGACTACTGTAGTAATCCATACAAGAAATGATGGTGGCTGAGACCAGGCTAGTAGCAATGGAGCTAACAGCAATGAGGTAGTAGAAGTTGTGGGATTTGGGGATATATTTTAAAGGTGGAGCCAAAAAGATGTTCTGATATGTTTGGGGTTGGGTATGAGAAAACAGTGGTCAAGGATGATGCCAAGATTTCTGGCCTATGCAACAAAAAAAATGCAATTGCAACAAATTGAGATGGGGCAAGGCTGCCAGTGAAAAAGGTTGGGAGAAGGTATCAGTTCAATTTTGGATAAACAGTTGACCCGTGAACAATGCAGAGGTTAGAGATCCCAACTGACCGTGCAGTCAAAAATCCAAGTATGACTTTTCAGTTGACCTTCTCATCCATGATTCCACATCTGCGGATTCAACCAACCTTGGATTGTGTAGCACTGTAGTATGTATTTAGTGAAAAGAATCCACATATAAGTGGACCCACACAATTCAAACCCGTGCTGTTAAAGGGTTTACTGTATTATATGAGAAAGCAGACACTCACGTAGAGATGTTACAGTCTGTAGAACAGACAAATCTGAAAGTTCAGGAGACAGTACTAAGCCAGAAATAGGAATTTGAACATCACCAGCATATGGATGGTATTTAAAGCCATAAGACTGTAGTTGTAGATCATGGAGTAAGGCCTGGCACATTCAAAATTAGGAATCCAGAAAAATGAGCAAATGAGACTGAGAAGAAGTAATCAGCGTGGTAAAAGGAAAACTGAAAGAATGTGGTCTCCTGGTAGCGAAGTAAATGAAACGTATTAAGGGAATGATCAGCCATGTCAAATGCTGCTAATATATAAGATGATGACAGAAATGACCTCTAGGTTTAGTAATGCAATGGTTATTTGTGACCTTGAAAAGAACACTGCTGGGAGAATGATGATAGTCAAATATGTATATTTAAGAGAATGGGACAGGAGAAAATGGAGACCATGATTACAAGCAATACTTTCAAAAAGTTTTGCTGCAAGGAGCAATAGGGGCCGTTGTTAGCAGGGAAAGTAGGTTAAAGAGAAAGTCTTGTGTTTTCCTTCATTTTAAAGATGGAAGAAAAAATAGCAGAATATTGAAATACTGATGGGAGTGACTGCTATAGACTGAAAAAAACTGAAACCGGCAGAGAAAAGGCCAAACTGCTGAAGCAATGTCCCCAGCTACATAAAATGAGATGGAATCTAAGTGTGTATTAATTGGAGCAAATGGCTTTATAGAGGAAGAGAGTTTAATTAAGATAAGACAGAAATGTAGAAATGTGGGTACAAGTGTTTGCAGAAAAGTAAATGTGGTAGAGGGAGTCTGCACAAGTACTCTTTTGATTGTTTCATTTTTCTCAATAAAGTAAGAAGCAATACGAATATTTGGGAGTGAGAATAGAGGGTGAAAGTTGGACATTTAAGACAGAAAAGGTGTGAATGCACAGCACGATTGCCAGGCAACATTAGGGTCTATCTGAGGCTAAGTGGTCATGAACTGAGAGTGAGACCAGCTGGTGTCATTATGTGTTTTTTCTCCTGTGATATTCCACTGCATAAGCGAAGCATGATGGAAGTTGAGTTTAATCAGGATGGTGGTTTCGCCAAGGGAGTTCAACCAAGTGGGATATGGGAGCCAAGGCTAAAAGCAAGGGAGTGAAAATGATTAGCCATTAAATTAAACTGAAAATGGGTTAAATGAGAACATAAAGAAATGAGGTAAAGTGAAAGGGTAGTACAATCAATGGATTAAAATAAGTCACTGTATGGTGAATAACTGAAGTCTGGTACTGAGCAGAATGAGCTAGAATGATGGGATATGTGTTTACAAAGAGGAATGCTTAAAACTGAACATAACTATTGGAAATGCCAAGGTCTAGTATATGGTCTCAGGTGTGAGTGGCAATGTAGAGGGCATAAACCTTAGAAAGGAGTTCAAAAAACAAAGACCAGAGTGTCAGAAGGATCAAATCTAAGTATATTAAAATTGCCAGGAATTAAGACAATAATAGAATACCACAGATTGCCACTGAGTTAGGAACTAAAATCTGTAAGAGATAAAGTGGAATGACCCAAGGGTTTTATGTGACAGTATCAATGAGGGACAAGAATGATAGCACTACATTTAGAGATTTTTCAGGGAGGAAGGAGGAAGAATAGTCTAAAAAATAGCAAAGAGAAGACCTACCTCACATCTCCAGGCCTAGTAATACATAGGATGTCAAAGAAAAAACAGCCATGGGGCTTCCCTGGTGGCACAGTGGTTGAGAGTCCGCCTGCCGATGCAGGGGACACGGGTTCGTGTCCCGGTCCGGGAAGATCCCACATGCCGCAGAGCAGCTGGGCCCATTAGCCATGGCCGCTGAGCCTGCGCGTCCGGAGCCTGTGCTCCACAACGGGAGAGGCCACAACAGTGAGAGGCCCGCGTACCGCAAAAAAAAAAACCAGCCACCAGTTAAAAAGACTGCAGAGGAAGCAATGTCCTAGAGCCCTGTTTCCATTATAGTAAAGGAGGTACAGAAAGGGATCAAAAAAGAGGTTGAGGATATAGAAATCCTGCTGATGACAAACCAGGAATCACAGAGAACAAAGTAGCAGAAACTGCCACGTGGGAGCCTTATGGGAATTAAAGCATGGCAGATGAGGGGAGACCTGGGAGTGTGGGGCTTTTCTTGGATGACAAACAGGGATAAAGTACATTAGTCCTAGCAGATTTAAAGCAGATAATAATGGAGAAATTGCAAATACTGGTGGTAAACAGGGGTGGGGCCTAGGGCTTTCTCTTTTAATCTGTTAATGGAGAAGAAATTCTAGTTCTAGCAAGTCAACCACATCTTCACTCCAGATGAGGATAGAAGAGTCAGAATTGTGTGGTCTTAGAATGCGAAGGTTTAGTCATGACCCTCATTTTGGGAGACACAAACTCACTCCAAATGTATATGTTACATCTTGCCTCATGATGACAGAGTGAAGGGAACAGAGAAGTTCTGAGAAGGTACACTGAGTGTGAGGACCTTCTCCAATCTGTGATGATGGGGGCAGAAGGTCTATGGGATGCCTTCCAAAATGATAGGCCTTTATTATATAGCTTTATCAATTAAACACAGTTAAGAATTCAACATATACCACCATCCTCCCTACTTCTATCAAGCCCAATCTGATTTTATCATAAAATAGTCAGTTATATTACTACAAGATCTCAAATTTAATATGGCCAAAACTTAACTATCAACTCCCTAAATACACCTAACAATGTCTTCCCACAGTCTTCCACACCTCAGTAAATTCAATCCTAATCTTCCATTATTCTTGGTAAACTGAAAGCCACAACTCTTGGTGTTATTGGTATCTCATACAACCCATATATCAGCAAATCCACATTATCTTTTTCAGGCATCAAGTTCAAAATATATTTAGAACTGGATTATATCTTTATATCTCTAGTGTTAGTCTAAACCACCATTATTTCTTGCCAAAATTATTAAGAACAACCTCCTAACTTAATCTTGTGATTCTGTCCTTGCTCTTTCTTTAATCTCTCACTAGAGCTAGTGCGATCCTTTTTAAAACAATCAAATTATTCCACCGCTCAAAAGCTTGAGCATCTGACTCAGAGTAAAAAGCAACATTCTTACCATAACCTACAAATCACTAAATAATTTGGCCCTTCCTGCCCCTGAACTCATCTGATAGCAATCTTCCCCTTGTTAACTGCACTCAGACCATACAGTTACTCAAAGACGTCAAATATGCTACTATCTCTGGCCCTTTGCACTTGCTTTCTCTCTACCTGAAGCATGCTCCTCACTGCCAAATTTAAGCAAGGCCTGCTCCCATTCTTCCTTCAGTCTCTACTCAAATCCCACTTCATCACTGAAGCTTTTTGAAACCACTCTAATTTAAAATAAAAACCTACAAACCTGCAGGCTCACATGCTCTGTTCCAAATTCCCAGCTTTATTTTTCTCTATGACAATTACCATCTGATATATTCACTATTTGTTTGACTCTACCATGAAAAATTAAGTCTTTGGGGACAGTGACTTTACGTTGTTCACAGAAATATACCATGCCTGGAACTCAATAAGCATGCAACTATTTGTTGAATTAATAAATGATTGTAAACACTGTCCAACGATGAGCCAAGGAGTATAATAAGAGTGATTTCTTTTCTTGAACTTTTTTTCTTTTGGCATATTGACTTAATTCTCAATGTATTGATTCCTAATGTTTCTCATGTTCCATCAGGTATGTCAAAAACTTGTCAATATTATTTTTCAAATGACCTAATATAACAAATTTAATAGAAGTGGTTCCATTTTTTTCCTGGAGACATCCTTAATGGGGTCCTTAGTCCTCATGCTTCAGTCTAAACTAGCTCCTGCACAGCTGTCATTCTGGGCATTCCCATTCACTTTCTTGGCTTATTAACATTTCTGTGGATCACATTCTCTAACAGCTCTCCAGAAAGAGGTGTATGGGAGGCAGTTTCTGAATCCTTGCATGCTGAAAAATGTTTACATCTTACTCTCACACTGATTAAGTTTAGATATAGAATTCTAGGTTGAAAATCTTTCCCTCTCGCCCCACAACTTTTTATTTTTTTTTATCACCCCCCCAACTTTTGAAGTTACAGTTCCACCATCTTCTACCTCCTAATATTGCTATTTTTAAAGATCATATTTAGATTTCCATTTCATTGCAGGTTACCTACTTCGATTCTTTGGAAACTCTGCTGATCTTCATTTTAACCCATAGCATATCGTCATCTTATGATGATGATACACAGCTTTGATAGAAGCCTTTTACTATCAGCATACTGGGCATTAAATGGGTCATTTCAGATTGGCAATTCTAGGTTTGTAGGAGAATTTCTTGTATTATTTATTTGATAATTTCTTTCATTTCTTTTTCTATAATTTGTACTAGCTGGCAGTTGATCTCTTGTAATTTTTAAATCTTTTAAAAATCTTTTTGTTTTATTTTCTAGGAGACTAAATAGAATTTATCTACCAAACCTATTGGTTTTTTTCACCTATCATACTTCCAAGAGCTCCTTCTTATTTTAATTTTTTTTTTTTGGGGGGGTGCCACATTGCTCGGCATGTGGGATCTTAGCTCCCTGAACAGGTATCAAACCCGACCAGGGATCAGACCTGCACCCCCTGAAGTAGAAGCAGAAGTGTGGAGTCTTAACCACCTGACTTCTGGGGAAGTCCCTTTAATTACTTCTTTTGTGGAGATTCTATCCTTAATTTGTGACCAATAGCTTGCCATTTTTCAGAACATCATAATTTTTATTTCACACTTCCTTTTGCCCTCGTATTATGTTATGTCTTTTCATGAGGGCAGCTGTGTCAATCAGAAACAGGTACAGCTGTAGGGACTAATAGTGGCTCATATAACAAGACCAAATGTAGGCAGTTGATGGTGTTAGTTTAACAACATCAAAGTTAGAATCACTGAGATGATCTTGGCTTTATCCTCATGAGTATATAATGGTGTCAGAATTCCAGGCATCACATCCAAATTCAAGGAAGGAAAAAGGAGGAAGATGGATGACACCAGCAACATCTGTCCCTTTTGTCAGGAAGGTAAAAACTTTCTGAAAATCACCCTCTAAACAGAATTCTTTTTCTATTTTGGCGGCATAAACTGTGGATCAGAGGTACCCTAATGCCAGGAATGCTGAGAAAGGAAATACTTAGATTTTACAGTCTCTATATCTGAAGCCAGACAAGAGAGAGAAGTTGAGAATTCTCAACTATCCCACAATGGATGGCATATGACAGTGGCTCTCATCAAATGTCAGATGATCCTTCCATCCATTCATATCCTTTTATATTTAAATATACTTTAATATGTCAGTATTTACTTATTTATTTGGCTGCAATGGGTCTTAGTTGCGGCACAAAGGATCTTCATTTCGACATGCAAACTCTTAGTTGAGGCATGTGGGATCTAGTTTCCTGAACAGGGATCAAACCCAGGCCCCCTGCACTGGGAATGGGGAGTCTTAGCCACTGGATGACCAAGGAAGTCCCTAAATATACTTTAAAACTGCTCAGAATCATGTGTGAGAGAGAGAGCAGAACTTATGAACTGATGGGGTTCACCGTAAGGCAATCTTTTTCATCAGAAATGAACCCCCCAAAAAAAAAAAAAGAAATGAACCCCAAATTGCAACATTAGGAGGCCTCTTCTAATTATTCACTTTCTCCAGAGAGTGACAAAGCCTCTAATTCCAGACAGCAGAGTAGGCAAGAATAGTGAAATGGAAAAGTTCACTACTGGCAATCTGGAAGCAAGTCGAGGTAAGTGAATGTCTCACAGTTTAGTGTGCAGATTGATCCTTTAATCTCCCCAATTTCAGCCAAGTACCTCATCCCCACCCTCAATCTAGACCTAATAACCCCAAGTCCAGGGCCTCTGATTTTACTTATCCAGAGAATAAGCCCAACTTTTGTGATACCTATCACCTCTAGATCCTGAGCCACCATAGGTTTCTAGGAAATAAATCAAGTAGCTTCCTTTATAGCTCATTTGCATGCCCTTGGGTTGTAGTTGGCTCAACTCTACTAGGTAAATCATCAGATCCAACAAATATTCAATCAATTTCCCTGGTTTTGAAAAATTAACTGAAACCTCCATTGGTGTCTCTTCTCTCATTCTTGTCCTTTATAAGTCTATACATTTTTTATTCATGTACTGTGAAGAGAATTACTAGAAGGAGGAGGGATAATGCCTTGGTTTAGCTAGAAATCATGAAGTGCTTTGAGGTACAAAATTTCATAAAGTTCTATAGATGTTTTCCTTTTTGAAAACAATTTACAAGGCCATAAAGAAAACCAAAGATCTCAATAAAGTGTTTTTTTTTAAAAAACAAAAAGAAATAGGGAATTCCCTGGTGGTCCAGTAGTTAGGACTCAGGGCTTTCACTGCTGAGGGTCCAGGTTCAACCCCTGGTCAGGGAATTCCCACAAGCCCCCCAGCATGGCCATAAATAAATGAAATGTAACAGACTATTATTGAGCCCTTACTGTCTTAAGCACTTTACAGGTACAATTCTCAACTCAATCCTCACAGCCATCTTATAAGGAAGGTACTACATATTCTCCATTTGAAGATACACACCCGCACACACACACACCAAAGTTCATTATCTGTATCACTATACTATGCAACAATCACCTTTAAAAGGGTGGGTGGGTGGCAGGGGACCCAAAATTCTTATATAGAGGAGGTAAGTCAATAATGATTCTGGAATGAGGCTAAATTTTAATCAAAGAAAAATTCACAGGCTTCCCTGGTGGCTCAGTGGTTAAGAATCCTCCTGCCAATGCAGCGGACGGGTTTGAGCCCTGGTCCGGGAAGATCCCACATGCTGCGGAGCAACTAAGCCCGTGCGCCACAACTACTGAGCCTGTGCTCTAAAGCCTGTGAGCCACAACTACTGAGCCCACGTGCCACAACTACTGAAGCCTGTGTGCCTAGAGCCTGCGCTCTGCAACAAGAGAATCCACTGCAATAAGAAGCCCACACACCACAATGAAGAATAGCCCCCACTCGCTGCAACTAGAGAAAGCCCGTGCGCAGCAATGAGACCTGATGCAGCAATAGATAGATAGATAAATAAATAATAAATAAATAAATAAATGAAAAATTCACATCTTTTTGATAAAGTCAAGATTCAGCATAAGAACCTAAAAGAAGTACAATGAAATTAAGCTAAGCAAAGAATAAAAATAAAAGGGCTTCCCTGGTGGCGCAGTGGTTGAGAGTCTGCCTGCCGATGCAGGGGACATGGGTTCGTGCCCCGGTCCAGGAGGATCCCACATGCCACGGAGCCCGTGAGTCATGGCCACTGAGCCTGCGCGTCCGGAGCCTGTGCTCTGCAGCGGGAGAGGCCACAGCAGTGAGAGGCCCACGTACAGCAAAAATAAATAAATAAATAAAATAAAAGAGAACTGTGAGAGTTAGAATACTTAAAAAAAGAATAAACAATTTCAAAAACTGGATCACTAAAATGACCAATAGGGACTTCCCTAGGTCCAGTGGTTAAGAATTCACCTTTCAATGTAGGGGGTGCACGTTTGATCCCTGGTCAGGGAGCTAAGATCCCACATGCCTCGCAGCCAAAAAACCAAAATATAAAACAGAGCAATATTGTAACAAATTCAGTAATGACTTTAAAAATGGTCCACAACAAAAAAATCTTTAAAAAATAAAATAAAATGACCAAGAAGAGACTCAAATCTATGGCTAGGCTAATAAAGAATAAGGAAATAAACTCAGCTATTCAACATTATAAACAAGAAAGAGATAGAAACACAGATTTTTGTAAAATATTTATGGTCTATTTCTAAGCAAGTATGTTTTTCTTTTTTTTATTTATTTTTGAACTTTTCTTAATGGCTTTTTAAAAAAATTATTTATTTATTTTTGGCTGCGTTGGGTCTTCGTTGCTGTGCGTGGGCTTTCTCTAATTGCAGCGAGCAGGGGCTACTCTTTGTTGTGGTGCGTGGGCTTCTCATTGTGGTGGCTTCTCTTGTTGTGGAGCACAGGCTCTAGGCGCGTGGGCTTCAGTAGTTGCGACACATGGGCTCAGTAGTTATGGCTCGCGGGGCCTAGAGCGCAGGCTTAGTAGTTGTGGCGCACGGGATTAGCTGCTCCACAGCATGTGGGATCTTCCCAGACCAGGGTTTGAACCCGTGTCCCCTGCAATAGCAGGTGGATTTTTAACCACTGCACCATCAGGGAAGCCCACAAGTATGTTTTTAAAACCTCTACTAACTGCTGGGATTTTCTAAGAAAATACATATTATCATAATTGCATGAGTGACTCAAGAAGAGGTGGGAAACCCGACTTGATCAATAAGCATGTGAGAAGCTAAGTCCCTTAAAGAACTAGCCCTAAAAGGCCTGAAGTCCAGACAGGGAAACGGGGTGGGTAAGATGGAACGAAAGTGTTAGGGAAGACAAGACACAAGTAAACTGGCTTTTAGAAATAGTTCTCCTGACAGTGTACTGTTAAGTTAAGAAATAGTATTTGTAAAGGCAGAGAAGTTTAAAACAGGGGGTTACCTACTGTAAGAGTACAAATAGGAGATAACAGATTGTGTACTAAAGAATTTAACCTTGCCCAAAGAGAAGTTTGGCCTTTGCCCTCAGCCGCTGGGAGGGCGTCTTAAGCCCTTGAAATGTACTGTCTGACAAAAGTATCTTTGTTTACTTGAGGCCTTAGGCCATATGGTAATGATATGATTTCTGGTAGAGTCTTCAGGTCACACAGTCAGCTCAACCTCAGGAGGGGCTGGAAACCAGTCAATCATGTGGCCAGTGAACTACATCTACATGACAGAGTTCCAAAAAAAATTCTGGACACCAAGGCTCATGCAAGCCTCGATGGTTGGCAATATTCTCTTCATATTGTCACACATTATTGCTAGGAGGAGTTAACTACATTAAGAATTCCACTGAGGGGGCTTCCCTGGTGGTCCAGTGGGTGGGACTCCCTGCTCCTAGCACTGGAGTCGCGGGTTCGATCCCTGGTCAGGGAACTAGACCCTGCACGCATGCCGCAGCTAAGGGTTGGCATGCCACAACTGAAGATCCCATGCACGACAGCTGGGACTCAGCGCAGCCAATATAAATGGATGAATAAATAAAGATTAAACAAAAAAAAAAGAATTCCACTGAGAAGACACAAATGGAAGTTCCACATTTAGAACTCTCCTAGACTACTCTGCTCTGTGTCTTTCCATTGGATGATTTTAATCTGTATCCTTTCACTGTAATAAATGTTAACTGTCAGTATACATCTTTCAGTGCGTTCTAAGAAATTACTGAATCTGAGGGTAGTCTTAAGAAATCCTAACTTGCAACTGGTGTCAGAAGTGAGAATGAATAAATTAAAAAAAAAAAAAGGAAGCGCAAATGGTTTTGGGGACCCCCAAATTCTGCAACTGGGTGTCAGAAGTGAGGGAGGCCTGTGAATTGTTCCCTAACTTCATAGTTGGCCTCAAACGTGAGATTCACTAGAACCATCCTGACTCACTGAAACTTCTGGTTGGGAAGAGGAAGGAAAAGATGACAAGGGTTATGAACCTTTGATTCCTGGATGACTATCTAGTCACTCATGGTATGGAACTACAGCTGCAGTTATTAGAGGTAAAAGTTACCAACAGAAAGAACTTAGAAACTGTAGCTCCAACTCCCTAGGAGTTGACTCCCTGGATAAACAAGGAAATGCAAACTAACAAGAAACAAGGTAATGAAACAATTCCTTGGTTATTGTTATCTGTAGCAGCTAAAATAAAGAGTGTATTGGGACAGATCCTGACACTGGGCAAAGTTTAGATTTCAGCCAGTCTGAGCTACAGCCACTAGCATTCCAAAGGGGAAAATTATGCTGGGAAAATAGACAGCACCTCTATGACTTCAGTCACAAAGTAGTCCGGGTTGAGGAAAGACAAAATCAAGAAACTAATGAAACGAGAGTTTACAATGCTAAGGAATTATCTCATTTTGTGGATTGACATTGTATGCTTCCTGAAAAAAACCTTTACTAAAATATTGTAAGAGTGACTGATTACTTAGAGGCAGTATTGTTGATTTTGAATGCTGCAGAATAGAACAGCAATGTTTGAGCTGATGGAGGACCCACAGCTCACTATGGAACCACAGATGGCTATACATAACCTAGATACACAGCAGGTGATTCCTGAGGGGACAGCTAGCTTGGTGGACTGGATAAAAGCCCCTGTGAGGTTTTTTTTACCCTCAGACAGGCGACTGTCCTTCTCCTATAAATGCCAAATAGAACTCCCCAGAAGAATTGGCTGATATGCTTCTCACACGCAAGCCACGCCAGATGAGCATTATGCAGAGCAGGATGTTCATCTACTGAGTATGCCTCCTACTAAGATCAAGGTAAATAATGTGATTAAGGGGGACCCTTGTACATGGGCACCCCCATGTAATTTTACTGCTGCAAAACCTAGCAATAATCTGAGAAGCCTTATTAGATTTGTCTCAGCTTTATGGGCCTTACAGATGTTAAGAAAACTAGTGATTCATGAGAAAATAGGGAAAGACAAAGGGGAGAGTCAAGGGATTTATCCCAGCAGGATGTAAATCTTCAGGTGGCTGTTAAAAAGGGAAGGGGCGGGGGGCTTCCCTGGTGGCGCTGTGGTTGAGAGGACGCCTGCCGATGCAGGGGACACGGATTCGTGCCCCGGTCTGGGAAGATCCCACATGCCACGGAGCGGCTGGGCCCGTGAGCCATGGCTGCTGAGCCTGTGTGTCCAGAGCCTGTGCTCCGCAACGGGAGAGGCCACAACAGTGAGAGGTCCGCATACCATAAAAAACAAAAACAAAAACAACAAAAAAAAAAAAAAGAAAAGGGAGGGGGGAAGGTAGTGAATAAAGCAGACAATGATGATGTTGAAACAAAGGTATTAACGTAGCACTCTTGGGAGGTTGGGTGGACCAATGAGAGCCACTGCTGGTCCCCAACATTAAAAGGCATTAAACAACTGTTGTATTTACCCCAGTATGAAGAAATTTTAAAAGCTGGGGGGCAAAGATGACAATGAGAAACCTGACCTTGTACTGCCTGGAGCAACGATTCCATGGATCAATCAACCTGAAAACTGAAGCTCGAGAGGCCAGGGTTTTCTGGCTCAACCCCAGCTGGAAAACACAAGGCAATATGCACTTGTGTGGGTAAAATAGCCAGGGGGTGGATAAGAGACAGTTCCGGGACTCCCTGACATGGGGGCCCAATGTGCTATGATTCTAAAACCTGCTGAAGACCTAATGGGAGCTAAGGTTAGATTGGGAGGAGAGGGATGGTTGATAGGATTAAGGTGATGAAAGTTGGAATATATGAACAGACTTTATGTGAAGTAGTTACATCTCTCCTTTATGTGACTATGTCACTGGAATGGATATTGTGTCTGACTGGTACTGTAAAACAGAAGACATACAGGTTCACCTTCAGGCGAGTCTTGATTAGACATGGTACATGGAAATCACTAAAACTGTCCAAGTCCAGGGACTTCCCTGGTGGTCTGGTGGCTAAGACTCCACGTTCCCAATGCAGGGGGCCCGGGTTCGATCCCTGGGTAAGGAACTAGATCCCACATGCCGCAACTAAGAGTTTGCATGCCGCTACTAAAGATCCCGCATGTCGCAACTTGAAGATCCCACGTGCCACAACTAAGACCTGGCACAGCAAAATACATACATAAATAAATATTTTTTTAAAAAAACAGAACTGTCCAAGTCCACAGAAGTTGTAGACCTGAGACAGTATAGGATACCTGATGGATAAAATGAGATTACAACTTTAATGACAAATTAGAAGCTGGAGTGCTAGTATCAATGAATTCTTTGTACAATAACCATGTGTAGTTTCATCAAGAAAAAAAGTAAATGTTTCATCAAGAGTAACAGCAGACTATTAAAGTTTGAATAAAGTAGTGCCACCATAGCATCAGCAGTCCTTGATATGGTTTCAACAATACAAAAAATATATACAGCAGACTAAAGAAGAGTGGCACTCAGTGACTGAACATGTAAATTTTTTTTTCTAACTCTGAAAAAGAGCCAAACAGCAATTTTCCTTGATGTGGAAGGACCCTAATTTATGTTTACTATACTGCCACAGGGTTATTTCAATTCACCGGCTTACTGGTATGATTTGTTTAGAAGAGATTTAGACTTGATGCAGGTCCTGAGTGTAAAACTATACTATATTAATTTCATGATAATATCAGAAACTAAAGATGAAGGTAAGACTGACTCAGATGCAATGGCGACACACATGACCAACAGAAGCTGTTGCTAAATATAGCAAAGGTCCAAGGACCTGTCCAAACTGGTGAAATTCTTAGGAATAACCTAGGCAGGAGCCACCCATGACATTCCAAAGGTGAAAAAAAAAAACTGCTTCTGCCACCTACCCCTAGAACTAAGAAGCCAACATTTGGTTGGTATATTTGAATTTTAAAGAACACACCCTCCATATCTGGGAATATTACCAGCACCAATCTATACAACTACCCAAAAGAAGGTCATATTTGAACGGGGGCCTGAACAAAGGCAGCCACTGCCTGAACTGCAAAAAGCAGTCTTTCTCATGATGCTTTTGGGCCCCTGTGATCCACACTCGGACATGATTTTGGAAGTGTCAGCAACACGTACCTACGCAGATTGAAATGTATGGCAAAAACCTCTCAGTGCCACTCAGCAGAGACCCACCAGGATTTTGGACCAGAGAAGTTCTGGATACCATGGTAAAATTTATGTCATTTAAGAGAAAATTACTAGCTTGCCATTCAGCACTGAGACTGACTCTATGACTGAAGGACACAAAATAACCATGAAACCTGAAATACTCATAATGTCTTGGGTGACAGGGGAACACTCTAATGACGAAGGCAAGGCCCAGAAGCGTTCCACATAAACAGAGATGGTCTGTGCAGGAACATGCGACCAGGAGGATACAAAGAAGTATTTATTGTATTTATGAGCAGGTAGCTGGCCTCTTTTCCTCTAAATATAACTTCTGAACCACCAGAGGAGCTGCTGAATGCTATGATCACATAGGTGGTGCTCTATAAAGTCTATTAGCTAACAAAGAGCTGCTTGGTTTATGGATGGTGGTTCCAAGGTGAACAGAAAGCATCCTGTTTACAAGGCCACCACTCTAACTGAAGGTATAAGTAATAACAAATCATATTAATGTGGTGGACTGCATGCTGTTATCCCCTGTTTGGGTTTTTACTGAACTCTGCAGCTGGTATTAGAAGAGAGGGTGGTCTTGTGGACTGTTTCCTAACTTTTGTACAGATGATAAAGAGAAAGAATCTGGTAAGACTCAATAATGAACACTTTAAACTTTGACTATGCGGTATCTTTGAAGAGTGTTTTTAAAGGGGGTGGGTGGGGCTTAACTACATGTTAGCCAAATGATACTGGCAGCAATGTGGACAGAATTAATTTGACAATATAAAACTCAAAACTAGTTTACAACTAGGGAGACTAGTTGTAAATGTATTGTAGTAACAGGAACCTAGGCTTTTAAGTCCAGTGCCATTGGTTCTGCCATAGTCTAGCCAGGAAAATCACAGTGTGAAAAAACGAAAGTAAAGGGAAGAACATTCAAGAGATAATTAGGAGTTGGATATGAGTAGTAAAGGAAAGTGGTGAAGAAAAGGGAAGAATGGAACATGGTTTAACTTTGAGAGAAGTGGCTGAAGCTACTTGTTCACAGGATAAAGGATGCCACGTTCCTATTCTTTCTGTTTCGCACCATCAATGTAAAAAGCCATAAGAAATCTAAATGCTCAAAGACCTGACTGCAGCTGTGAGAAAGTAATTTAATGTCTTACTGAGATTACAAGACAAGGGTAAGATTTGGACCTCAGGTGAAGGCATTCACAAGATTAGTCACCTCAAGCAAAACATTAGCCAATTCATAAGTAAGATGAGACATTTTGTAACAAAGGATACAAAAGTTTAAAGTAGCATTTCTACACAAATGTTCTGTAAAACAGTAAGAGGTGGCTTGGAAAAGAAAAAAGAGCATTACCCCTATGAGGTCAAGTTTGAAAGATTCCATACACTGTATTCTATATTCTGAATACCACATGGGAGAAAATGAGCATATGGGCTAAAATAGATCTGGAGTTCAAATCCTGGCTCTACCACTTATGGGGACACCTTGTACAGATTACTAAAGCTTTCTGTAAGAACTCTCGCTCACCTTTAAAACAGTCAGGATATCAGTACCAACACTGCATGGGTGGTTGGTGTGAATTAAACAAACATGCACCATTAGGAAAACTGCCTGGCACAAACTACAGATGCAATACTTGTTAGTGAACAGAATTAATGTATCCCCTTCTTTTAGAGGATTCCAAAAAATTCCAATGGCTCTAATGAACTAAAAGCTCTAAGACATCCTAGAGTTAAAAAACAAATATTTAAGTGTGGTTAATCAAACTTAACACCTGACTAGAAATTTCAGTACTTTCCAGATGTAACAGGCTGGTGATAAGTGAATACTATTGTATCCTGAGGGTAAAAGAAGGGTGAAAGACAAAGCTATGTATTAATGAATTATTAATTATGCTACTTAGATGCTTATAAATCCCTAGTTTTTCTACAAACTGTATATCCAATATGAAAGCAGTATATTTATGCTTTGATGTTAAAATGGGTATCACTTAGCCACACCCATGGAAATATTACCTTTTAAGACAACAGCCCAGAGCCTAAATCCCATAGAACACTTGAAAAAAAGTGTATTTGAACCAGAGGCGTTGCATACAAAGAAATAATATAACTCCATTCTTGCAACCCAAATCCATGTACTGATACATTTTCAACAAATATTCATAAAACAATTAGGTATGAATATGGAAACCATTAAATAATTTATCAAAAATATATCTTGTCTAAGACATAAAACACAAAACTGATAATTTTAAAATGCTAACAAAATTACAGAATACTTGCTTTAGGAAAAATAATTTTATAAGAACTTTTTATAATATTTCTTGATAAGCAATTATGACTTCTGTACCTATGTTCTTTGTGTTCCAATAGCTGACAGTCTCTACATGTCAGCCTATCACATGTTTCACAGAAAAGTTTCAACTGTTCTTGTTTGTGTACAGGGCAGAAAACAGGGCGCTGACCAGATGCTCCAACAGACTCTGCAGTAAAATAAAACACATATTTTTAAACTAAACAAAATTTTTGTCTAACTTTCTAAATTCTTACTGATATTGGCATCAAAAGCTTATAAAGATAAGTAGAAATGCTATAGAGGCAAAAGAGGGAGATTAATAGTAATCATTAAAACTGCTTCTATCTTACCTGAGACATCTTCTTTCTTCCTGATCAAGTGATCTTTAGTGAATTTTACTCTTTGATGTGCTTCAATACATGTCTTACATAGCCACTCTCCACATTCTACACAAAAGCCAACTGCACTTGCATTGTCTTCACAACTAGTACATACCTAAAGGAGGAAATAAATACTAAGCTACATTAAATTTACAAAATATAGATCCACAAAACAAAAAGGTGAAAACTTTCTAACTTGCTCTCAAATATACTAATTCACTGTACCTAGAATAAAATTATTTTGTTATCCATTTCTCTTCAACAAAATCCTTTCCCTTCCAGATCAAACATTCAGGTAGGTAAAAAAAAGTCTCAGAACACAAAATCTATACAAGATTTGAATCTTTAAGTAATGACTTTTAATCTCATTTAACCAGGTCTAAGGGTGTAGAATAAAGATATCCTTCATTTTCAATTTGAAAGATGAAACTAAGGCATAACTACCCTAAATTATGTAACAATTCAAGAATGTTTTCTTATAATTCATATTTTCATATCAAGATAGGAATATAAAGAAAAATTGAGAAGCATACCTGTTCTGATTTCTCATCAGAACTGCTAGGAGCTTCAGATGTATCTTTCACAAAATAATTATCCACAAGGTCTATCTGTCTGCATTCTTGGCGGCATACTGGGCACCGTATTACACCAACTACAACACAAAACAACAACATTAAGAAATATTCTTCAGAAAAAATAAAGAAATTGTACACGATGCCTACATGGGAACTACTCATTCATATATCATAGACAAGAACAAAGAAATGAGCATTAAGAGCTGAGTAAAATAAGTTATTCCACTAAGTTATTACATTGGGGAAAAATGATACCTTATTTAGGAAGAGAAAATAAGCATTAATATGCAAAAAAACTTTAAGGTGCTTCGTTATTACACTATGTGGTTGTAATAACGGCCCCCAAAGATACCTAGGTCGTAATGCTTGGAAAACCTGTGTCACTTTATACAGCAAAGGAGAGTTTGCGAGGGTGATTAAATTAAGGATCTTGAGATGGGTATACTGTCCTGGATTATTTGATAGGCCATAAATGTCATCACAAGTGATCTAACAAGATGGAGGCAGAAGAAGATTAGACTACAGAAGAGGAGAAGGCAATTGACAATGAAAGCAGAGATTAGAATAATGTGCTTTGGAAACAGAGACACAGCCAAGGAATGCAGGTGGCTACTATAAGCTGGAAAAAAAGAAAAAGAAAAAGAAAATCTATTCTCTCCTCAGAGCCTCCAGAAGGAACAAGACCTGCCGACACTTTGACTCTAACACAGTAAAACTGATTTCACACTTCAGCCTTCAAGAACAATAAGAAAATAAAATGTATGTTGTTTTAAGACAAAAGTTTATGGCAATTCTGTTACAGCAGAAATAGAAATACACAATCTATCAACTTATAAATTCTGACTTTGTTCAGAACTACTTGAATTCATGCTAATGTGGGAAGAAAGATCATCTGTGACGTAACCTGCTAGTGTTCTAGCATCTATCAGAACGAATAAACCTGCTGAGGTTAACATATGGAAGTTAAACTTAACTGTAAAATAGCATCACAGTCAACACAACAAACTGACTACTATATGTCAGCCATAAAATTGAGAACATAGCATGACTCAATCCTTGCTTTTAAGAAAGGGTTCAAGACTAGGATATAATTTTTACAGTTTATACTATGCACAACTATAGGAAGCACCATACAAAGACAAAGCTATAAACAGTCCAAAGAGCTGTGCATACAGGAGGTACAGCTCAGTGGTAGTGAGACTTAGGTGGTGGGAAGAAGGAACTATATACTCTACTTACATTGTGTGTGTGTGTGTGTCTGCACGTGTTTGTGTGGGCATTCACATGTGTATGTAATCCACTCCATTTTCTTTGAAACTTCTAAAATTAAAATACGGGAGAATTCCTGTATGTGCAATGATAAAATTTTTGAAAATTTAGGAAATCAAAAATTCTCCATGCTCTCCACCTTGATTTATGCTTGAGTTATGTGCTATATTTCCTTTGAAATCTTTGGTTATCAGTAGTTTTACTAAAATTTTGAAGAATCCACTTTCATCTGCTTTCTGGATTTCTTAATATAGGTTCGTAAGACACAGCTTGTTGACAGCATAGTTTTCTAAATGCTGCAAGTTTGCAGCCATTACCACTTCAAAGAGGTTTGAATGAGGGAACTTTTTTTCCTTGTTAAAACATTTCCTGTTTCTATAGAAACTTCATTTCTAGATTAACCTGTGATGGATGCGCTACCATAATTTAAGTATATAGTTCTTTTTTTTCTATCAACTACTCATTGTCATCCACTAGTAAAGACATTAAAGATGCAGCAAGCATCCAGAGGGCAGACAGTAGAAGCAAGAAAAACTACAATCCTGCAGCCTGCGGAACAAAAACCACATTCACAGAAAGACAGACAAGATGAAAAGGAAGAGGGCTATGTACCACATGAAGGAACAAGATAAAACCCCAGAAAAACAACTAAATGGAGACAGGCAGCCTTCCAGAAAAAGAATTCAGAATAACGATAGTGAAGATGAACCAGGACCTCAGAAAAAGAATGGAGACAAAGATCAAGAAGATGCAAGAAATGTGTAACAAAGACCTAGAAGAATTAAAGAACAAAAAACAGAGATGAACAATAACTAAAATGAAAAAAACACTAGAAGGAATCAACAGCAGAATAAATGAGGCAGAAGAACAGATAAGTGACCTGGAAGACAGAATGGTGGAATTCACTGCTGAGGAATAGAATAAAGAAAAAAGAATGAAAAGAAATGAAGACATCCTAAGAGACCTTGGGGACAACATTAAATGCAACAACATTCGCATTATAGGGGTCCCAGAAGGAGAAGAGAGAGAGAAAGGACCTGAGAAAATATTTCAAGAGATTATAGTTGAAAACTTCCCTAAAATGGGAAAGGAAATAGCCACCCAAGTCCAGGAAGCGCAGAGAGTCCCAGGCAGGATAAACCCAAGGAGAAACATGCCGAGACACATAGTAATCAAATTGATAAAAATTAAAGACAAATTATTGAAAGCAACAAGGGAAAAACGACAAATAATATACAAGGGAACTCCCATGAGGTTAATAGCTGATTTCTCAGCAGAAACTCTACAAGCCAGAAGGGAGTGGCATGACATACTTAAAGTGATGAAAGGGAAGAACCT
The DNA here is from genome assembly GCF_963924675.1 of Phocoena phocoena. NCBI lineage: Eukaryota > Metazoa > Chordata > Mammalia > Artiodactyla > Phocoenidae > Phocoena > Phocoena phocoena. The sequence continues at coordinate 101,202,085 of NC_089219.1, forward strand.
ACAACCAAGATTACTCTACCCAGCAAGGATCTCATTTAGATTCCATGGAGTAATCAAAAGCTTTAGAGACAAGCAAAAGCTAAGAGAATTCAACACCACTAAACCAACTCTACAACAAATGCTAAAGGAACATCTCTAAGTGGGAAACACTAGAAAAGGACCTACAAAAGCAAACCCATAACAATTAAAAAAATGGTAATAGGAACATACATATCGATAACTACCTTTAATGTGAATGGACTAAATGCTCCAACCAAAAGACACAGGCTTGCTGAATGGACAGAAAAACAAGACCCATATATATGCTGTCTACAAGAGACCCACTTCAGACCCAGGGACACATTCAGACTGAAAGTGAGGGGATGGAAAAAGATATTCCATGCAAATGGAAATCAAAGGAAAGCTGAAGTAGCAATACTCATATCAAATTAAAGAGACTTTAAAATAAAGAATGTTACAAGAGACAATGAAGAACACTACATAATTATCAAGGGATCAATCCAAGAAGAAGATATAACCATTATAAATATATATGCTCCCAACACAGGAGCACCTCAATACATAAGGCAACTGCTAACAGCTATAAAAGAGGAAATCGACAGTAACACAATAATAATGGGGGACTTTAATACCTCACTTACACCAATGGACAGATCATCCAAAATGAAAATAAATAAGGAAACAGAAGCTTTAAATGACCCAACAGACCAGATAGATTTAACTAATATTTATAGGGCATTCCAAAACAGCAGATTACACTTTGTTCTCAAGTGTGCACAGAACATTCTCCAGGATAGATCACATCTTGGGTCACAAATCAAGCCACAATAAATTAAAGAAAATTGAAACCATATCAAGCATCTTTTCTGACCACAACGCTATGAGATGAGAAATCAATTACAGGGAAAAAGACGTAAAAAACACAAACACATGGAGTATAAACAATATGTTACTAAATAACCAAGAGATCACTGAAGAAATCAAAGAGGACATAAAAAAATACCTAGAGACAAATGACAATGAAAATAAGACGATCCAAAACCTATGGGATGCAGCAAAAGCACTTCTAAGAGGGAAGATTATAACTATACAAGCCTACCTCAAGAAACAAGAAATACCTCAAAAAAACAATCTAACCTTACACCTAAAGGAACTACAGAAAGAAGAACAAACAAAACCCAAAGTTAGCAGAAGGAAAGAAATCATAAAGATCACAGCAGAAATAAATGAAATAGAAACAAAGAAAACAATAGCAAAGATCAATAAAACCAAAAGCTGGTTCTTTGAGAAGGTAAACAAAATCGATAAACCATTAGCCAGACTCATCTAGAAAAAGAGGGAGAGGACTCAGAAATGAAAAAGGAAAAGTTACAACAGATACCACAGAAATACAAAGCATCCTGAGAGACTACTGCAAGCCACTCTATGCCAGTAAAATGGACAACCTGGAAGAAATGGACTAATTCTTAGAAAGGTATAACCTTCCAAGACTGAACCAGGAAGAAATAGAAACTATGAACAGACCAATCACAAGTAATGAAATTGAAACTGTGATTAGAAATCTTTCAACAAAGTCCAGACCAGATGGCTTCACAGGTGAATTCTATCAAACATTTAGAGAAAAGCTAACACCCATCCCTTCTCAAACTCTTCCAAAAAATTGCAGAGGGAGGAACACTCCCAAACTCATTCTATGAAGTCACCATCATCCTGATACCAAAACCAGACAAAGATACTACAAAAAAAGAAAATTACAAACCATATCACTGATGAATATAGATGCAAAAATCCTCAACAAAATACTAGCAAACAGAATCCAACAACACATTAAAAGGATCATACACCATGATCAAGTGAGATTTATCCCAGGGATGCAAGGATTCTTCAATATACGCACATCAATGTGATACACCATATTAACAAACTGGAGAATAAAAACCATATGATCATCTCAATAGATGCACAAAAAGCTTTCGACAAAATTCAACACCCATTTATGATAAAAACCCTCCAGAAAGTAGGCAGAGAGGGAACTTACCTCAACATAATAAAGACCATATATGACAAACACACAGCCAACATCATTCTCAGTGGTGAAAAACTGAAGCCATTTCTTCTAAGATCAGGAACAAGACAAGATTGCCCACTCTTGCCACTATTATTCAACATAACTTTGGAAGTTTTAGCCACAGCAATCAGAGAAGAAAAAGAAATAAAAGGAATCCAAATTGGAAAAGAAGAAGTAAAATTGTTACTCTTTGCAGATGACGTGATACTATACAAAGAGAATCCTAAAGATGCCACCAGAAAACTACTAGAGCTAAATCAATGAGTTTGGTAAAGTTGTAGGATACAAAATAAATGCACAGAAAACTCTTGCATTGTTATACACTAATGATGAAAAATCTGAAAGAGAACTTCAGGAAACACTCCCATTTACCACTGCAACAAAAAGAATAAAATACCTAGGCATAAACCTACCTAAGGAGACAAAAGACCTGTATGCAGAAAACTATAAGACACTGATGAAAGAAATTAAAGATCATACAAACAGATGGAGAGATATGCCATGTTCTTGGATTGGAAGAATCAATATTGTGAAAATGACTATACTACCCAAAGCATTCTACAGATTCAATGAAATCCCTATTAAATTACCAATGGCACTTTTTACAGAACTAGAACAAAACATCTTAAAATTTGTATGGAGACACAAAAGACCCCGAATAGACAAAGCAGTCTTGAGGGAATAAAAACGGAGCTGGAGGAATCAGACTCCCTGACTTCAAACTATACTCAAAGCTACAGTAATCAATACAGTATGGTACTGGCACAAAAACAGAAATATAGATCAGTGGAACAGGATGGAAAACCCACAGATAAACCCGTGCACCTATGGTCAACTAATCTACGACAAAGGAAGCAAGGATACACAAGAAAAGACAGTCTCTCCAATAAGTGGTGCTGGGAAAACTGGAAAGCTACATGTAAAAGAATGAAATTAGAACACTCCCTAACACCATACACCATACACAAAAACAAACTCAAAATGGATTAGAGACCTAAATGTAAGACTGGACACTATAAAACTCTTAGAGGAAAACATAGGAGGAATACTCTTTGACATAAATCAAAACAAGATATTTTTTGATCCACCTCCTAGAGAAATGGAAATAAAAACAAAAATAAACAAATGGGACCTAATGAAACTTAAAAGCTTTTGCAAAAGAAATAAAAACAAGACAAAAAGACAACCCTCAGAATAGGAGCAAACATTTGCAAACTAATCAACGGACAAACGATTAGTGTCCCAAATATATAAACAGCTCATGCAGGTCAATATTAAAAAAACAAACAACCCAATCAAAAAATGGGCAGAGGGGGCTTCCCTGGTGGCACAGTGGTTGAGAGTCTGCCTGCCGATGCAGGGGACCCGGGTTCCTGCCCCTATCTGGGAAGATCCCACATGCCACGGAGCGGCTAGGCCCATGAGCCATGGCCGCTGAGCCTGTGTGTCCGGAGCCTGTGCTCTGCAACGGGAGAGGCCGCAACAGTGAGAGGCCTGCGTACCGCAAAAAAAAAAAAAAAAAAAAAAAGGGCAGAAAACCTCAATAGACAACTCTCCAAAGAAGACAGACAGATGGCCAAGAAGCACATGAAAAGCTGCTCAAAATCACTAACTATTAGAGAAATGCAAATCAAAACTACAATGAGGTATCACCTCACACCAGTTAGAATGGGCATCATCAGAAAATCTAAAAACAACAAATGCTGGAGAGGGTGTGGAGAAAAGGGAACCCTCTTGCACTGTTGGTGGGAATGTAAATTGATACAGCCACTATGAAGAACAGTACGGAGGTTCCTTAAAAAACTAAAAATAGAATTACCATATGACCCAGCAATCCCACTACTGGGCATATACCCAGAGAAAACCATAATTCAAAAAGACACATGCACCCCAATATTCACTGCAGCACTATTTACAACAGCCAAGTCATGGAAGCAACCTAAATGCCCACTGACAGACAAATGGATAAAGAAGATGTGGTACATATATACAATACAATATTACTCAGCCATAAAAAGGAACGAAATTTGGTCATTTGTAGGGACGTGGATGTATCTAGAGGTCATACAGAATGAAGTTAACTCAGAAAGAGAAAAACAAATATCGTATATTAAAGCATATATGTGGAACCTAGAAAAAATGGTACAGATGAACTGGTTTGCAGGGCAGAAATAGAGACACAGATGTAGAGAACAAATATATGGACACCAAGGGGTAAAGTGGCGGGGTGGGGGGTGGGCGGTGATGAATTGGGAGATCGGATTGACATGTATACACTAACATGTATAAAATGGGTAACTAATAAGAACCTTCTGTATAAGAAAATAAAAATAAAATTCAAAAAAATAGATGCAGCAAGCTTATTTTCTAAATGAAATAGGCATTTTCATATTTATTATTGCACTCCTGGTTATGCAAACACTTTGATGATATAAATGTTTATGTCCCCCATAAATCTGGTCAGAAATCACTTTTGATTTTGTTCATCAAGTTAAACAATCTACACTGGGATAGAGTACTGGGTAAAAGTGGTACAAACTAAGATAAAAGACAATAAAAATGCTAGATCTTAAAATAGAAACTGGTTTATGCACTAAACGTTTTGTGCTTTGGCCTAGTATTAACATGTCAAGACTTCCCTGGTGGTCCAGTGGTTAAGACTCTGGCTTCCACTGCAGGGGGAATAGGTTTGATCCTGGTTGGGGAATTGAGATCAGTTCCCTGCATGCCGTGCTGCATGGCCAAAAATTTAAAAAATAAAAATAAAAATCCTGTCATTAAAAAAACAAACATGGTATCTGTGTAAAATGACAAAAAGAACCAGTGTTGAATCACGTTATACTTCTTGTCATTCTGCATTATCCCAGATTGCTAAATGTGTTCTTTCCAAGAAGTTTGATTGAATTATTGTATACATTTACTGGACTATGTGACAGTTCTGTCACTGTTAGAGATTTCAGTAATTAAAATGGGAAACAGAAGCTTAGGCTATTTTCCTTATCAAAACTATCTTCCCTGGAGCCACATTGTTATGATGGTTTTCATGCTCCTGTATACTGGATGTCTTAAGGTGAGTGCAGTTCAGGGGATCCTTTCTAATTACAGGAAGGTACTTCTTTCCTTCAACACTGTGATTTGACCTGTGACAAATCTGTACTATACACTATGTAAATGGCTAACAAGTCAACTGCAAACCAACTGAATGTACAAAATCTTAATGCTGGTGCTGAAATCTCTTCAGAATAGTCATCATGATCTCAAAGTTTTGAAATCTGCAAGCATCAAGTGTCAATCAAAACTAAAGATGAAACACTAGTGCATATTGAATTCTCATCCTTTAGGTGTACTTCCTTTTTAGATTTTTTGGTTCTCAGCTATTTTTACCATACTGTTTCATTTAAATTTCCTATATACTAACTTTGTTTGTGTGACTGAAATAAAACTGCAGTATATTAAAAAAAAAAAAGGGTTCAAGACTATGATTTTTATAGTTTATACCACGCACAACTATAGGAAGCAGCATACAAAGACAAGGATATAAACAGTCCAAGAGTTGTACATATAGGAGGTATAGCTCAGTGGTAGAGCATCTGACTGCAAAGAGTTGTACATATATAAACTACAGTAACTTATATAGTAATTGTAATGGAAAATGAAAACAAAATGTCATGCTAAAAGCAGGAATATCAGTCCCTCAGCAGACATACATACATTGGTAAAACAAACTCAAACTTACCATTACATATGAAAACAAAATATTGTTTTTATAATACGAAATGCATACAAAGATCCTGCTCAAAGGAAATGCATAAAAACAATTTTTTGAATCAAAGGAAGAAACAGTATGGTCAGGAGAAAGGGGAAATATAAATATATATAAATATTTTTACATCTAAGATGGCATGAATTAAAAACCATTGTAGAGTGACTTCCCTCGTGGGCCAGTGGTTAAGAATCTGCCTTCCAAGGTTCAATCCCTAGTTGGGAAACTAAGATCCCACGTGCCATGGGGCAACTAAGCCCATGTGCCTCAACTACCGAGCCTGCACACCACAACTATAGAGCCCGTGCGCCACAACTAGAGAGAAGTCTGCACACCACAATGAAAGATCCTGCATGCCACAACTAAGACTCGATGCAGCCAATGAATGAATGAATGAATAAATAAATAAATATTTTTTAAAATCCTGGAAACCTACAGCATTAACTACAGAGGAGATGAGGATAAGTAATTTAGGAGCAAAAATACGAGAGCAACTAACTTCTTACAGTGAATAAGGTAAGTTTTCACTGAAGAGGTGACATTTACACATGGTCTTGAAGAATCAACATGCATTCACTAATGTGCAAGAAAGAGTATGCCTGGTTGGCCCGGGTTCATTAAACCCCACACATTCCTAAGGAAGGCCTTCAACACTAGCCCTTGATGGGCATATGGGAGATGGCCTTCGAACTCTTGGAATATTATGCCTGATAAAAGCGTTTCTGTTTGCCTGAGGCCTTGGGCCATCTGTATTCAGTTTGACCTGTGAGGTCGGCTGGAGTCCAAGTAGGTGTTATCAGTTCTGTGGATGCTGCATCGCTATATGACTGAGTCTCCCAAAAAAACCCCAGACAAGGGCCTCCCTGGTGGCGTAGTGGTTAAGAATCCAACTGCCAATGCAGGGGACACGGGTTCGACCCCTGGTCTGGCACAATCCGACATGCCAGGGAGCAACTAAGCCCGTGTGCCACAACTACTGAGCCTGCGCGCCTACAGCCCGTGCTCCGTAACGAGAGAAGCCACCGCAATGAAAAGCCCGCACACCGCAACGATGAATAGTCGCCACTCGCCACAACTAGAGAAAAGCCCACGCGCAGCAACGAAGACCCAACCAATGCAGCCAAAAATCAAATAAATAAGTAAATTTATTTTTAAAAAAACCCAGACACAGAGGTTCATGTGAGCTTCCCTGGTTGGCAATACTCCTCCTGCATATTGTCATACATTGTAACTGGGAGAATTAAGACTCTCCCTGTGCAACTCCACTGAAAGGAGACACCTGGATGCTTGCATCTGCTTTCTCCTGGATTTTACACCATGCACCTTTTCTCTTTGCTAATTTTAATCTGTATCCTTTCACTGCAATAAAATCAACCATGAGTATAAGCTTTTCTTAATTCTGTGAGTCCTTCCAGCAAATCACTGAACCTGAGGATGGTCTTGGGGACCCCCAACAAAACTAGGAAAGGAAGAAACAGCATGCAAACCAAGAAGAGCAGGTGCGAAGTTCACAAATGAAAAAAAAAGAATAGGAGTCTATAGATAGAAAATTATATGTATATATAATTATATATATGTAAAATATTGAGAAAGTTCTTAAGAAATTTGTAACATCTTAATGAAGGAATAACTCTGAAGGAATATCTCTGAAGAGACATTCTGTTCTGAGCAAGAAACATTCAATATATAAAAGTATCCATTATACTTTTATGTATGATTTGATGTAAGTCATACCAGGTTTTGTTTTTTGAACTCAATAAGCTGATTCTCAGATTCTTACAATTTCTACTTCTACCTGGCAAGCTGACATCACAGTTTACGACTTTTTATCTTTTTCAAAAAAATGTAGATGGCAAAAGGATACCTAAACATTGCAGAAGAAACACAACCCAAAGTACAGAAGAATAGAGGGATACATTTGAGAAAGACTCTTATTTGCCATAAAGGTTTTCAGAGAAGCTTGGAATTCAGAAATCTAAGGCATGAAAGAACCCCCAATGAGATAAAGGAAAATTTAAGTCTGCAGACCACCAGCCAAACCCATTCCTATGCTGACTACTTACTTCTGTCAGATTACCCAGCAGCCAAGGTGTCTTACCACCAAAACAAAGAGTTGAAGCTTCTTTAAGGATCTTTCTGCTATTTACTTCTATATTTATAAATAAATTTTTAAATTATATATATGTTTGTGTTGAAAATGTGAGTCATTTTCCATTCGAGTTTATGAGTAACAATGCCCTTGCAATTAGTGATCAGATGAGCGTGCTCCTGACTCAATCACTCAGTACTAGTTGTCACATTGAGTTTTCATTACTATACAAAACTGAAACCCAAACTTCAGAGCCAAAGCTACCGACCAAGTTTTTTTTTTTAACTTTTATTTTTGGCTGTGTTGGGTCTTCGTTTCTGTGCGTGGGCTTTCTCTAGTTGCGGCGAGCGGGGGCCACTCTTCATCACGGTGTGCGGGCCTCTCACTGTCACGGCCTCTCTTGTTGCGGAGCACAGGCTCCAGACGCGCAGGCTCAGTAGCTGTGGCTCACGGGCCTAGTTGCTCCGTGGCATTTGGGATCTTCCCAGACCAGGGCACGAACCCGTGTCCCCTGCATTGGCAGGCAGATTCTCAACCACTGCGCCGCCAGGGAAGCCCCTACTGACCAAGTTTTACGCATAACGTCCCTAGGACTGATTTCGTTACTTCAATGTTCTGAGAGACCCACTCATACCTATTAGATTAATTTCTTTTAAGTGTCAATTTACTAAAATGTATAATCTTTGGGGGGAGTGCTTAAAGGCTAAAATAGACAAGTCTACAAACTAGTTTATCTCCACAGTGTTGTTAACTGGAATTTAGCTTCATTAAATTGGTGGACTTCCATTCAACATGGATCACTAAGCAAATCTAAGACCACCTGACCCCCAACTCAAACACAGAAATGGCTAACATATGACAAATTAAAGGTCTAAAAATATATAACTGAGTCTACAACCAAGAAGTCAAAATTGGAAGTGCCAGAAACCAAAAGGGCACTCAAAGCCTAAGTGGTAAGGCAGTGATGCAAGTGGGCCACAGAGGTTATCGTTACCACCGTTGGGAATAGGAAGACAAAGGTTAAAAGTTGAAACTGAACTCCCTCAATAAAGCCATAGGGCAGGCTTTAAGTACTCTAAAACCTAAAATCCTTGCCAGCCGTGGAGTCATCCACAAGAAGTCTGAACACAAACAAGCTTCCTGCATAGATACATAACCAAAGTGTGTACTATCTGCACAGTACATAGAAAGGCCAAGTCAAGAAACTAATAAGAAGCTTTATAGGAGTAGCTTCCAGGTTGGTGAACTTGGGGATATTCAGGAAGAGTGACATACTCAGTGAGCATGGAAGCTCCACACCTCTTCCCACATACCTTGCCCTATGCATCTCTTCCATCTGGCTGTTCCTGAGCTATATTCTTTTATAATAACTGGTAATCTATCCAATGCCGGATGACTTAGGGTTCATGTAGTGATGCAATCACCAGCCCTGAACCTTCGTGTCCTGGCACCAGTTTTTCTGAGATTTCAGAAACACTGAATGGAAAATTGGAAGTTTATCTATTATGAACCAGAAGGAACCCAAGGAAACCAGTCCATCATACTAGTCATCTTTCCCAAGGCTGAACTCAACGTTTCTCCTCTGTTCTCTATCCTAAGTTCAATTCTTATTTAAAATCTCCTTTTTAATCAACTCAGAACTCCAAACAAAATGTCCACGAAGCAGAAGTCATTATTTTTGCCTAACAGCTACTTGTTTTCCTGGGATTCCTCTTTAGATAGGTAAATTCACATATTCATTCAACAACAACAAAAAGAAGCTTGTCTGGACCCTTACAAACACAAAACCATCTCATTAGAACTCCTCCCAACCCAAGGCACAAGTGGAACTCCCACTGAAGATAAGCTCATAAATAAGACTACAATGCACATGAAGAAATTTCAGTACTATTACAGTCAACAAATACAATACACCAAGAAGTAGAAACCTAATCCACAGAAGACAAATCAGTCTGATAAAGCCTTCAAATATGTGTAAAATTTTCACAAAGTGACAAATGGGATCTATGAAAATGGGTAGATCTGAAAAAGAATCAAGAAAATAAAATTACTGAATAAACTCACAACACAAGCTAAATAATAAGTGATAACTGTAAAAAAATTATCAAGGTAGAAGACAGATATGAAGAAATCACATAGAATTCAACAGAGATAAGGAGAGATAGAAACCACAAAAGATAAAAAGCAAGCTAAAGAACTGAATGAGGCTTTCTGGCTGTGACAACCTCCCCACAAGAACAAGCCTCTCACAAAGGATCTCCTTCATCCCTCTCCAGAAAAGAAGAAGAAACATAAGAAGAAGCACCTGGTGCAGAGCCCCAATTCCTATTTCATGGATGTGAAATGTTCAAGATGCTATAAAATCACCACTGTCTTTAGCAATGCACAAACACTTTTTGTGTTGGCTGCTCTACTATATTCTGCCAGCCTACAGGAGGAAAAAGCAAGGCTTACAGAAGGATACTCCTTCAGACAGAAGCAGCACTAAAATCACCCTGAATCAAGATGAATGGGAAACCATCCCAATAAATACATTTTGGATACTGAAAAAAAAAAGGGGGGGGGGACTGAATGAGAAACTCCAGCATGTGTCAAATAGAAGTTCTAAAAGTTCATGAAGGAACTGAAGTAGAGATGCTAAAGAGATAATAGTTGGAAATTTCAGAACTAAAGAAATGAACACTCAGATTGCAATCCAAGTCCTGAGCAGGGTAAATAAAAATAAATGTGCACACATAAACATAGCAAAAATGAAGAACTTTGGTTTTTTTTTGGCCATCCATGTGGCTTGCAGGACCTCAGTTCCCTGACCAGGGATTGAACTCAGGCCATGGCAGTGAAAAGCCTAGAATCCTAACCCCTAGGCCACCAGGGAACTCCCAAAAAAAACCTCTTAATAACTACTAGTAATAGAAGAAAATCAGACTTACAGCTGACCTCACCAGTAAAAAAAAAAAAAAAAAAAACTGTCAAAAGATAACAGGAATGTTTATCTTCAAAGCTGTTAGAGAAAATAACAGTCAACCAGCAATCTGTATCCTGATTAAGCTATTATTCAAGAATATAAGCAAATCAAATTATCAGACATATAACAGTACTTATTCATTGCTGTAAGAATAAAGCATTAGACTGAACCATATAAAACTGCCAGTGTTTGACCACTTGTAACCTGCAAATATGGTAATTTTATACAGTTCAACCTGATACTTAAGAACATGGAAAAATACTTAGAAGATGCAAAAATTAATTAGCAAAGGCATCAATAAAACATATTGATATCTAAATGCATGGCCTAAAAGTAAATATATAAAAGAGAGATTAAAAATTAAATTAAAATAGAAAAATATAATAATCTGTTCTATTGTAATTAAACTTCAGCTTTAAAAATCATTCTAATTACAATATGAAGGGAAATTTGAGATATGATTAAAATTATGTCAATTAAAATAAGGTAAAAATCTTGCCTTAAAATAAGCAAAGGCCTTGAAATTCAATCACACAAACTGGAGAGTCAAATTTCAGAAATTCCAGGCATCTCTATTAGTTGGCACCTTTTTTTCCAGTCTGATTCACATAAATCGGCTCAGGAGACACTGGGGACACAGGAACTCTCTGCCACCCCACAATCCTTGTCAGATGTTTTCCAGCCCAACTTTGCTCTACCTTGTACTTCTGCCCTTATCCCAGTAAGAATTTTAACCTGCCCGTTTGAAAACAAAGGCTGTGTTGGGGACAGGAAACAATCAAATTATATCTATATTTGCATTAGTACAAGGTTTCACTGTAAGATCAGGTAGTATTTACTGGGAAATTTATATTTATTAGTTCATTCAGTCCTCCTAACAGCTTTGTAAAGTAGGTTCAATTACTATCCTCACTTCAAAGGTGAAAAAATTGAGGTTCAGAGAGATTAGATAATGTTCTCAAGCTGTATGACAATGTAAATGGAGGGGAGAGGAGACCAAGGTCTGAAACCTAAACGTCTGAACCTACAGCCAATGCTTTTTTTTTTTTTTTTTAACATCTTTATTGGGGTATAATTGCTTTACAATGGTGTTTTAGTTTCTGCTTTATAACAAAGTGAATCAGTTATACATATGTTCCCATGTCTTCCCTCTTGCGTCTCCCTCCCTCCCACTCTCCCTATCCCACCCCTCCAGGCTGCCACAAAGCACCGAGCTAACATCCCTGTGCCATGCGGCTGCTTCCCACTAGCTATCTACCTTACTACGTTTGTTAGTGTGTATATATCCATGACTCTCTCTCGCCCTGTCAAAGCTCACCCTTCCCCCTCCCCATATCCTCAAGTCCGTTCTCCAGTAGGTCTGCGTCTTTATTCCTGTCTTACCCCTAGGTTCTTCATGATATTTTTTTTTCCTTAAATTCCATATATATGTGTTAGCATACGGTATTTGTCTTTTTCTTTCTGACTTACTTCACAGTCAGACTCTAGGTCTATCCATCTCATTACAAATAGCTCAATTTCGTTTCTTTTTAAGGCTGAGTAATATTCCATTGTATATATGTGCCACATCTTCTTTATCCATTCATCCGATGATAGGCACTTAGGTTGTTTCCATCTCCGGGCTATTGTAAATAGAGCTGCAATGAACATTTTGGTACATGACTCTTTCTGAATTTTGGTTTTCTCAGGGTATATGCCCAGTAGTGGGATTGCTGGGTCATATGGTAATTCTATTTGTAGTTTTTTAAGGAACCTCCATACTGTCCTCCATAGTGGCTGAACCAATTCACATTCCCACCAGCAGTGCAAGAGTGTTCCCTTTTCTCCACACCCTCTCCAGCATTTATTGTTTCTAGATTTTTTGATGATGGCCATTCTGACTGGTATGAGATGATATCTCATTGTAGTTTTGACTTGCATTTCTCTAATGATTAATGATGTTGAGCATTCTTTCATGTGTTTGTTGGCATTCTGTATATCATCTTTGGAGAAATGTCTATTTAGGTCTTCTGCCCATTTTTGGATTGGGTTGTTTGTTTTTTTGTTATTGAGCTGCATGAGCTGCTTGTAAATTTTGGAGATTAATCCTTTTCCAGTTGCTTCATTTGCAAATATTTTCTCCCATTCTGAGGGTTGTCTTTTGGTCTTGTTTATGGTTTCCTTTGCTGTGCAAAAGCTTTGAAGTTTCATTAGGTCCCATTTGTTTATTTTTGCTTTTATTACAGCCAATGCTCTTAAAACCTATGCTAAACTAGCCCTCTAATTAAAAGACTGGTCTATTAGTAACAAAACAAGAGACCAAACTAAGGCAATCATAAGAGAAACGCAGATGATAAATTAGAGGCAGAACTGATTTACTTAATGAATGAATATGTGAAGATGGAGAGGTAACAGTTACAGCAAGGGAAGAAATTTGAAATTCTAGATGATTTGCAAGTTTCTGGCATGGGTAATTCATGGATAATTACACAATTACTCAAAATGAGGGAAAAGTAGTTTTAGCCAGAACGTAATGAATAAGTTTCGGACAGACTGTTTAGCATAGTTCTAGAACTGAAGAGTGTGAACCACCAGCATATAAGTATTTCAAATCTGAAGTGCAGTTATGATTAGTGAAGGGAGAACAGGATCAAGGACAATACCTCTTTGTACACCAATATTTATGGGTTAAGCAAAAGAAAACGAGGTCTCAGATTTAGGAGACAAATTCCAAACATTTTCAACTGCAAATCACAATAAGTACATTTTACATGAAACACATACATGTAGCTGAAATAAATGAGAATCAAACAAGGGTCAACTACTTTTTCCATTAACCACTCATGATCCTGTCATGCCTGTAGCAATTTACTTTTAGAATCACACACTATTCTTAAATATCAGCTGACTCTTGGCATAACCTAACAATCTTTTTATTCAGCCCTAGTTTTCTTTCCCATACCATGGAGTAGTTAGTTCAAATCTTCAATCATCAATTCCCCTCCTTTCCCTTCTTAAGTAATTATGAATGAAAAAATACAGACATGTTTTTCAGGTGGAGAAGGGAGTGGAAGGGAATTTACACCTATGGCCTCTAATTACCTAAGTGGGAGGCCAGATCAAGTGATGAGGGTGAGTCTTGTGAGTTGACTGTTGAAAGTCTGAATTGAATAATTCAGGGAACAGGAAAAAGAGGCTGGAGAGAATAAGATTAGTGGGTAGTGTCAAGAGCCCCAAGTTTGAAAGGTATAACCATTCCCAATGCTAATTCCTCCCTTCACCTTGCACCTATCTCCCATTCATCTCTATTCCTTCCCTGTGTGCACACAATAGTAGGCACCTAGGAAGAAGTACATATTTGCTAAGGAGGAAGGCAAAAAATAACTAGATTCTGAAGCAACAAGTCACTGACCTTTTCTACAGAAATTTTATAACAGTGGAGGTAGCAGCACAAAGATTTGTATATGAATATGGGGGAGCTAGAAATATGGAATGTTAAATATGTTGCCCATTCTTACAAAACAAGGTGTCAATAAAGAGAGGGAAAAGAATGGAGAGGCAAAATAAAGTAGTATACTGCTTTATACAGGAAAAAATTGGAGATATAATACAGAAAATAAATTAATTTATAATCAAATTGGCTTAACCCTACAAACTAATACCATACAGAATGTGTATTTAAATTATTAGTAGTACGTATCCAGTAAGTCTGCACAAGTCAGTTTTACCACTGTGGTGATCAGTTTGTAATGTATAAAAATATCGAATCACTGTCGTACACCTGAAATTAATATAATACTGTAAATCAATTATGCAAAACACTGAACACCTGTCATGTACAAAAGAATATTTATAACACATGCAGGCTGCGCACAATAAAACAAAAACTGGAAAAGCCAAAAAAAAAATTGTTTTTACCACTAAATATAGAACTGGCTTAAGCTGAAGTCATAGTTATATATGGTCACTTATGTGCACAAATGATCATATAAGACCTAACACTGATTATCAAACAAACAAAATATATTTAGGAAATACAGTAATTAAGGATGGATGTTATCATAAAGCTTCTTGGTATTCTTTAAGCTTCCTCTTTTTTTTTTTTTTTTTGCGGTACATGGGCCTCTCACTGTTGTGGCCTCTCCCGTTACCGAGCACAGGCTCCGGACGTGCAGGCTCAGCGGCCATGGCTCACGGGCCCAGCTGCTCCGTGACATGTGGGATCTTCCCGGACCGGGTCACGAACCCGCGTCCCCTGCATCGGCAGGCAGACTCTCAACCACTGCGCCACCAGGGAAGCCCAAGCTTCCTAATTCTTAAAGATAGATCTTTAAATTAAAATTCAAAAACCTAACATACTCAGAAAATTATGAGTAAATTCATTACCAAATATAGCAATCTAATTCCAGTACTCAGCACTGTTTGAAATAAGGTTGCCGAAGTTTTTTCAATATTAACAGAAACTTGTGTAAAAAATAACATACTTTTAAATTGGTAATGTGGGCAAGTTACAGCCTGCTAGCTACGAAAAAGCACAGTTTAAAAAATAATAAACAGTTCAGCCAATAACTTATTAAGAATGATTTTTGGGTTTCCCTGGTGGCGCAGTGGTTGGGAGTCCGCCTGCCGATGCAGGGGACACAGGTTCGTGCCCCGGTCCGGGAAGATCCCACATGCCGCGGAGCGGCTGGGCCCGTGAGCCATGGCCACTGAGCCTGGGCGTCCGGAGCCTGTGCTCCGCCAACGGGAGAGGCCACAACAGTGAGAGGCCCGCGTACGGCGCAAAAAAAAAAAAAGAATGATTTTTATACTTCTAAAGGAAAAGAAGAAAGAAAGAGAAAGCTATAGAGATAGTATTTGTACTGCAAAGCATAAAATATAAACCACCTGGTCCTTTACAGAAAAAGTACTGAACATCTAGTTTGAATGAATGATCTTTCACTAACTCACGAACTTCTAGATAGTTCTTGAATTCAAGTATTCAAATCCCAAACTACAGGAATTCTGAGTCTTCTTTGTGGATACAGCTCACAGGAGAGAGGGCTTCAATCTGTGTATACATACATGTGCTTACTTGCATGCACCTAGGTTTTCTTTACTCTCTTTTCATGGGGGAAGGAAGCATGGAACTGAAAAGTCCTAGTGGAACCTGGAGCCTTCACTATGAAGAGTCAGGATTCCATGGCTGCCTGGTTCACCACATCTACTTATTCATTGCCTCCTTTAGGAGGCCATCTGAATTTTGCACTGATAGGCTCAATCGGTCAGTCAGTCCCTGGATCCTCACTGAGGACTGTTCCAACCCCAGCTGTACAAGCTGAGCAGGGAAACAGTAAGGCTCTGCTACTCCTGGAATAAGGTAATTAATTTGAAAATATATTCATTAAAGGGCAGCTGAAACAAAGTTTATCATGTCTTTCATGGTCTACTAGTTCACCACTGACCAATAAAACCATCCCCCACAAAACTGACCCTGTAAAGGGAGCCATACTCATGAATAGGCAAAGAATAAGTATATTCCATTTGAGGAGGTTCAGTAACTTGAGGGAGACCAAGGTGAACAATCAGAACCAGCTGACTGGCTCCTACTGAGGCAGAACTAGTGGAAGAAACAAAAGAGAACTTGACTAGAAAAAAAAAAAGCTTACTCAAGAGAAATGCAATTAGAATATACATTGCAAGCACAAAAAAAAGAGCTCTGCTAAAATTAAATAAACATGATTTTCATTTATAAAAACAGAAGACCTGAAAGAAAAAAAAAAGGTAACTTCTAAGAAGCAAATTAATCAAATTAAGAAACATACCTAAAACAAAAGAAAGGTTTAAAGAGAAAAGGATAAACAAATAAATATCAGCAAATGCGGGTGGGTGGAAGAAGGTAGAACCAAAAAAAAGAGGAAAAACAGTATAGCATTAGATAAGTCTAATTTGACCTCAAAAAGCGTTAAATAGAACAAGGAAGAATTTTATTTAACAGTGAAGTATACAATCCATAAACTGTCATAAACTTTTATGCAACAAACAAGATGGCAGCCACAAACAAAAAGTAAAAATATGTGAATATACACAAACCTAATGGTAAAACATAAAATTTAGTGGCTCTCGAACTCATATTTCCTTATCCAAATTCTGAAATCCAGAAAATTTTGATGAAAGTTTAGTTTCAAAACACATTTAGGGAAAAAGACCTGACCTGAACTGGCATGAAACTATATCGTTATGTCCCTACTAAGTGTAAATACTGCTGCAAAATATTAAGGTATTTCATTACAAAGATACTACCACAGACCCTGCTGAAAGGTTAAGTACCATCTTTCCTCTCTAAAATATGAAAATTTATGTATCCCAAAAGGTACTTGACACAAAGCTGAATCCATGAATGGAATCTTTTAACATAAAAATAATAAAGTATTTTTGTTTTCCTATGTCCATAAAACTTTAATCATGTGACCTGGCCATGATAAAAAAAAAAAAAGTAAAAGGTTTTACTGACTATATATATGGACATAATCCAATAACTCTAAAAATAAATAAATAAATAAAAATATGACCTCCCCACCCCACAAAAGAACTGAAATGATTCCTAAATAAGAAATGATATTCTGGCTCAAACAGGAAATTTTTAAGTGAAAAAAATTTTAAACTACCAAAATGGAAAATATTTTATAACTTTATTTTATAACAAATTATCACTCAGCAAAATACAAAGGGAGGAAAATATTTAGCCTTTGTGCCTTTTCTTGTAACAATTAATGAACATGAACTTATTTTTTAAAGATACACATAGTTAGTTAAACTACTGAAGTCAAAGAAATTTTTGAAAGAAGAAAAAAGTGACTCCTGATGTACAAGGGAATGACAATAAGATTAACAGTAGACTTGCAGAAACAACAGAGGCCAGAAAGCAATGGGATGACATATTTCAAAGTGGTAAAAGAAAAAAATTACCAACCAAGAATTCTATATTCATCAAAACTAACCTACAAAAATGAAAATGAAATAAAGAAATCCTCATATAATCATGGGTTGAGAGAATTCATTTCAAGTTGACCTGCCTTAAAAGAAGATCCTCAGGTTGAAAGAAAGTGTCCTCAGACAGTAACTCAAATGCCTATAGAAATAAACAGCACAGGTAAGGTTAACTATGTTGGTAAATGTATTAAAGAATATAAATTTATTTGTTCTCTTCCCTTAACTGATTTTTTTTAAGTTGCATAAAACAATAATAGCACAAAGGAGGAGAGAGGAAATGGAGTCACACTGGCTAGCACCAGGACATAACACCAAACCATAACCCAAACCCCCAAAGAAATTAGAGTACCAAAAATGTTAATATATACAGGTTAATAGGAAAGACCATGTATTTGTTTTTCTTCTCTTCTTTAAAAACCATAAAAGTGTATAAACTATGACTATAATAGTATTGCTGGGTTTATAGCATATAAATGGAACATATGTAACAACAGTAGCACAAAGGAAGGAAAAGGTAAAGCAGCCATACTGGAGAAAGTCTCTATATTTTACTGAAATCAAGTTAGTAGTAATCTAAAGTAGACTGTGATAAACTAAGAGACATACTGGAATCTCTAGAGCAATCACTAACAAAGGAATTAAAATGGAACACTATGAAGTATCTATGTAATATAAAAGAAAGCAAATAAGAGAGAACCAAGGAACAAAAAAATACATTACATAGAAAATAGCAAAACAACTAACACAGATTTGATCATATAAATAATGATAGTAAATGAGAATGAATTAAGCACTCCAATCAAAAGGTAAGACTGTCACACTAGATACCAAAAAAAAAAAAAGATTAAATATATGCTGCTTACAAGAGACACACGTTAGAGATCAAAGACATAAATAGGATGAAAGAAAAAAAGATGCAAAAAACATGTCATGGAAACTGTTACTATGCAAGAGCTGGAGTAGCTATACTAATATCAGATAAAATATTTTTCAAGAAAAAAGTTACTAGACACAAACTGAACATTTTATAATTATAAAAATGTCAATTTAAGGAAGATATAATTATAACCGTATGTGCACCTAACAAGACTGCTTCAAATATGTAAGAAAAACCTAGTAGAACTGAAGGGCGATGGACAAAACGAAGCATGAAGGTGAACAAATGAGCGGGGGAAAAAACACACAGGCCCACTACCTGTGAAACATTATCAAGTGGTTTAATATATGTGTAACTGGAATTCCAGAGAGGATATAAAAAAAGATCAGAAAATATTTTTAAGAGAAAATGGCCAAATTTTCTCCAACTTTAACAAAAATAACCCAAAATTTAATAATCTCTGAGGATTATACCTCTAAATAAAACCATGCCAGGAATTCCCCAGCAGTCCAGTGGTTAAGACTCGGCGCTTCCAATGCAGGGGGTGTGGGTTTGAACCCTGTTCAGGGAACTCAGATCCCACATGCAGCATGGTGTGGCCAAAAAAACAAAACAAAACAAACAAAGAACAATCCCCACCAAAGCACATTATAAAATCAATTGCTAAAAACTAATAATAAAGAGTAAACCCTAACAGCAGAGTAGGGGAAAAGACACATTACATACAAAGGAACAAAGATAACGATGACAGCACACCTTTCATTAGAAACTACAGAAGCCAGAAGTTGTTAATGGAATGCCATCTTTAAAGCAGTGAAAGCAAAGAAAACAGACACATGAATAAACAAACCAACTGAAATTACAAACTACAGGGGGGAAAACAAACAGCAGAGATTACAGACATAGAATTAGTGTATAAATATAAAATGAATGTTTAATGTAATAAAAACAGAATACCATTAATTATGACCAAGGGAAAACGATACAAAAATAGATTGAAAAAAAAAAACCCCAGAAATTAAGAAACAAAAACAACTAAGTAATACATTTAAAAGCATTAAAATGAATGGAGACCATGACAAAGATAAAAGTATAATGAAACTTTTCAGTACACTTTTGAATGGGATTTAAAAAAAAAGAACAAGAGAGTAAATAATACAATACATTCTGGAATAAAAACATACATTTTTAATATTAGTGTAGAATACTGACAAAATTTAATCTTGTATTTAGTTACCAAAAACAAACAAGAAAAAAACTTCCAATTCAGACTGTACTGATTTGTACAGTCTACATCTTGATTATGACCCAATAAAAATGTTTACAAAGTAAAAGTAAATGAAATGGTCACATACACAAGACCCAAAAGAAAAATGGATTCCAGTTGGAAATACAAACTAAAATTACAAGCTCTCCAGAAAACAGTGTAGCAGAAACAGCTAATACTCAAAG
This sequence comes from Phocoena phocoena, assembly GCF_963924675.1. Taxonomy (NCBI): domain Eukaryota; kingdom Metazoa; phylum Chordata; class Mammalia; order Artiodactyla; family Phocoenidae; genus Phocoena; species Phocoena phocoena. The sequence goes on from NC_089219.1 coordinate 101,222,250, forward strand.
ACATTAAATCTATCCTATCTTTCAACCTAAATGTCTTATCAACAGATGAATGGATAAAGAAGATGTAGTATATATATACAATGGAATATTATTCAGCCATAAATAATGAAATAATGCCTTTTGCAGCAACAGAGATGGACCTAGAGATTATATTAAGTGAAGTGAGACAAAAACAAATATCATATCACTTATATGTGGAATCTAAAACAATGATACAAACTTATTTACAAAATAGAAATAGACTCACAGACATAGAAAACAAACTTATGGTTACCAAAGGGGATGGGGGGGGTAAATTAGGAGTTTGGGATTAACATATTAACATAACTATATATAAAACAGATAAATAATGGGAATTCTCTGGTGGCCTAGTGGTTAGAATTCTGGGCTTTCATTGCCATGGCCCAGGTTCAATCCCTGATCAGGGAACTGAGATCCTGCAAGCCACACACCATTTTTTAAATTTCCAAATCAAGATGGTTTTACAGAAGAGTAATGTTTAAATAACAGACCAGCATTCCATTATTATTTAAGCTAATCTAGAAAAAGTGAAAAAAGGAAAAATCCCAATTCATTTTATAAAGTCCAACATTACTTTAACATTAAAAGTTGGCAAAAACAATGCAAAAGAAGAAAATGGCAGACTATTCTAACATATTGATTAAAATATTGAATAAAATATAAGTTGATCATAATATTCTTCTGACAGATTACCAGACAGATTACTAAACTTCATATAGGAATTCAAGGATTATTCAACAGCAAAGATATTAACAAAATAATATTAAAACAACTAAAGGAGAAAAACATACGGTTATATAAGTAGATGCTAAAGTGGCATATGATAAAATTCAGATAATAAAAACTCTAAGGAATTAGAAGCAAACAACTTACATATTAAAAGAATCATTTCCCCCAAACCATCAAATAGCATTCAAAAATAGCAAAACATTAAAAAAACTTTTCAAGTCAGAAACTAACAAGCACGACTCATCAAAAAGGCAATACAACAAAATAATGCCCCAAACTCTGGAACCAGACTAATTAGGATTAAATTCCAAGCCCATCCCCTTCTGCACTGTGTGACTTTGGGTTACCTTGTTAACCTTGGAGTCTAGGTTTCCCATTTGTAAAATAATGATCATAATAGTACCTATCTCAAGGGGTGTTGGAAGAGCACATGGATTAATAAATGTAAACTCCAACACACAGTAAGTACTCAGAAAATGGTAGCTATTATTATTAGTTACAATTTGTCTCAAAGATTTTACAGCATCACTGTGTAACAGAACTTTCTATAATAATGGAAATGTGCTATATCTGCACTGTCCAGTGCAGCAGCCAGTATAACAAGTGGCCACTGAGCACTTCAAAAGGTGCTCAGCGTAACTAACAAAATAGTTTTAATTTAATTTTAGTTAGCTAAAATTTAAATAACCACAAGTAACTAATGGCAACGGTATAGGACAATTCAGACCTAGAAAATATACCTGAGATATGACTTATTTTTTTTTTAAAGAATAAAACTTTTTCAATTTTTGAGAAAATAAAATTTAAAAAAAAAATTGACAGCTAGCCAACTTCCACTAACGGAAGAATGAAAAGTGAATCCTCAGGACTTCCCTGGTGGCACAGTGGTTAAGAATCCGCCTGCCAATGCAAGGGACACGGGTTCGATCCCTGGTCCAGGAAGATCTCACATGCTGTGGAGCAACTAAGTCTATGTGCTGTAATTACTGAGCCTGCGCTCTAGAGGCCGTGTGCCACAACTACTGAAACCCACACGCCTAGAGCCTGTGCTCTGCAACAAGAGAAGCCACCACAATGAAAAGCGCACACACCACAACAAAGAGTACTCCTCTTGCCGTAACTAGAGAAAGCCCGTGCACAGCGACAAAGACCCAATGCAGCCAAAAAAAAAAAAAAGAGCGAGCTTCCCTAGTGGCGCAGTGGTTGAGAGTCCGCCTGCTGATGCAGGGGACGTAGGTTCGTGCCCCGGTCCGGGAAGATCCCACATGCCGCAGAGCGGCTGGGGCCGTGAGCCATGGCCACTGAGCCTGCACGACCAGAGCCTATGGTCCGCAAAGGGAGAGGCCACAACAGTGAGAGGCCCGCGTACCGCAAAAAAAAAAAAAAAAAAGCGAATCCTCGCCTAAAAACTTGACAAAACTGTCACACATGTCACACACAAACAAAGAACCCACCTATTTCAAAGCATGGGGAAACAACGATTATGAGACAAAATGCAGTGCTTATTCTACAAAAAACTGCTAGAGTTTCTGGTAAAAACAGTGGAAGGCACTGGCTTTCTTGCCTGAGGATGATCCTAAAAACAGCAGCTTTGTTCCCATACCATATACAAAAATAAACTCAAAATGCATTAAAGACCTAAGTGTAAGACCAGACACAATAAAACTAAAACAAAACACAGAACACTCTTTAACATAAGTGGTAGCAATATTTTTTGGATCTGTCTCCTAAGGCAAAGGAAACAAAACCAAAAATAAACAAATGGGTCCTAATTAAACTTAAAAGCTTTTGCCCAGCAAAGGAAACCACCAACAGAACAAAAAGACAACCTACTGAATGGGAGAAAATATTTGTAAATGATATGACCGATAAGGGGTTAATATCCAAAATATATACACAGCTCATGTAACTTAATATCAAAGGAAAAAAAACCCAATTTAAAAAATTGGCAGAAGACCTGAATAGACATTTTTCCAAACAAGATATACAGATGGCTGACAGGCACATGAAAAGATGCTCAACATCACTAATCATGAGAGAAATGCATATCAAAACCACGATGAGGTATCACCTCACATCTGTCAGAATGGCTATTATCAAAAGGACCACAACAAATGTTGGTGAGAATGTGGAGAAAAGGAAACCCTCCTACACTGTTAGTGGGAATGTAAATTGCTGCAGCCACTTTGGAAAACAGTATGGAAGTTCCTCAAAAAACTAAAAATAGAACTACTATATGACCCAGCAATTCTACTCCTGGGAATATATCTGAAGAAAATGAAAACACTAATTTGAAAAGATACATGCACTCCAATGTTCATGGCAGCATTATTTACAATGGCCAGGATATGGAAGCAACCTAAGTGTCCATCAATGGATGAACAGATAAAGAAGAACTGGAATATATATGTGTATATACATACACACACACACACACACACACACACACACACATATCACAATGGAATACTATTCAGCCATTAAAAGAAAAAAGAATGAAATCCTGACATTTACAACAACATGGATGGACCTGGAATGTATTGTGCTTAGTGAAATAAGTCAAACAGAGAAAGACAAATACTGTATGTTATCACTTAACATGCTGAATCTAAAAAATAAAACAATGAATGGATATAACAAAACAGAAGCAGACTCAGTATGGAAAACATTATCAGTAGGGAGAGTGAAGGAGGCGGGGCAAGATAAAGGTAGGTGATTAGGAGGCACAAACTACTATGTATATAATAAATAAGCTACAAGAAGATATTGTACAGCACAGAGAAAACAGCCAATATTTTATAACAACATTTTTGGTTTTTTCTTCTTTGTATTTTTTATATAATAACTTTGAATGGAGTACAGCCTATAAAAATATTTATTCACTCTGTTGTACACCTGAAACTAATGTAACACTGTAAATCAACTATACTTCAATTTAAAAAAAACAAAGCAAAATAGCAGCTTTGCTGCCCCATGAAGCAGGATCAATTATGTTAGGAGGGCAAATGTGAGCAGAACATTTGCCAGCTAAAAGTGGGTATCCAAGTTAGGAAAAAATATCTTCCCTATACTGTGGCAGCAGCCCATTCAGAAAATTAATATAAGACACTTAAAATGAGAGAGTCACAGAAGAACTAAGACAAACTCTCCACACATAGCTGGCTAACTAAAAGGGACACCCAAGAAAGCCCAGCAAAAATGAAAGGCCAAGTGAGACTAAAAACTGGCTGCAACTTTTAGTGTGTTTCCTAAACTAAACAGAGATGGATCATCAGTGGTGTGAGGCTGATAGGCTCAAGGTATCTGACCACAACTTCCACCCAAACCACTGGCTGAACACCAAGCTATGCAGATACAGAAGCGAACCCTAGCAAGCCAGGCTAAACGATTAAAGTAAAAATACTGAAAAGAGACATCAGTGGCTGTAAGCTGTACAGACTCCATACTTTAAGCAAGTTACTAAAAAATACCAACAACCCACAGAAAAATAAAGCAGAATTCATAGTTGCTACAATATAATATAATTGACAAAACATACAAAGAAACAGAAAAGTGTGACTGAACCTGATGGTGGGGGGGTTGGGGTGGGGAATCAGTCAACTAATCAACTTAGTCCAGACATTGGAGTTAGAAGACAAAGATTTCAAAGCAGCTAAGCATAAAGGTACTAAGTAAAATACAATGGCAGTACTCAACATACAGGAAGTCTCAAGAGAGAACTAGGAATTATAATAACAATCCATAAGATGAAAAGTACAACACCCAAAATAAAAATTTCATCATACAGCTATGCTCAATAGTAGACCTGAGCGACTTCCCTGGTGGTCCGATGGCTAAGATTCCGCACTCCCAATGCAGGGAGCCCGGGTTCGATCCCTGGTCAAGAAACTAGGTCCCACATGCATGCCTCAACTAAGAGTTTGCATGCCGCAACTAAAGATCCTGCACGTGGCAACAAAGATCCCACGTGCCACAACTAAGACCCAGCACAGCGAAATAAATATATTTTTTAAAAACTGTTAGAAAAATTACAGACTTGAGTGAGCCTGTAGATAGATGAAAGTATCCAATCCTTAAAAGAGGGAAAAGACCAAAAAAAAAGGAAACAGCTTCTCAGAGACCAGGGAGACAAGATCAAGAATCCCAACATAAATGTAGTGGAAGTCCCAGGAGATGAGAGTAAGGAGTAGGAAAAACGGTTGAGGAAATAATGGGCCAAAAACATCCCAAACTTGATGAAATACATTAATCTGCAGAGTCAAAAGGTGGAAGAACTCTCAAACATAATAAAAAAGAGAATCAAACCTTGATTTATCATACTCAAACTGCTGAAAGGCAAAGATTTTCAAAGAAAATCTTGAAAGCAGCAAGAGAAAAACAATTCATCACACACAGAGAAACAATACTGACATCTGACTTTTCATCAGAAACAATGGAGACCAGAAAGCAATGAAATGACATATTTAAAGTAACTGAAAGACTGTAAAACCAAGAATTCTATATAAATCAAAAATATTCTTCAATAAGAAAGCAAAATAAAGAAATCCTCAGATAAACAAAAATTAATAGAATGTCGCTAGCATATGTGTACAACAAAAAATACTAAATGAAGCCCATTCAGGCTGAAAAGAACTGAAATCAGACTATAACCTGAATCAGCAGGATGGAAATGAGGAGCATTAGAAATGGTAAACATGGAAAACGCAAATACTATTTTTTCCTCTTAATTTCTTTAAAAAAAAAAAAACCCATAAGATTGTTTAAAGCAATAATCAGAACAATGTACTGATAGTTTTTAAACATACAAACGAAATAATATGACAATAGTTACAAAGAAGAGGAATGGATCTATAGCAAAGTTGCTACGTTTTTAACAAAATTAATACAGTATTACCTTGAAGTGGCATGTAATAAATTAGACATATAATTGCTAGAGCTAAAACAAAAACAAAGTAGAAACAAAATGAGAGAAAAATTTATAGAACGTTGAAAATACTGGTGAACACAAAAGATTCAGTAAAAGGAACCAAAAACTGACATGACAAAGATGGAAAACAAACAACCTAAATCCAACCATATCATTACTTACATTAAATATAAATGGACTAAGCACTCCAATAAAAAGGCAGAGATTAGACTGGGTAAAACACAACTATGTGGCATCTTAAACATTCAAACCCAGAGACACAACAGGATGAAAGGGAAAAAAAGGAAAAAGATATACCATGAAGATAATAACTGTAAGAGAGGTGGAGTGGTTATATTAGCATCAGGAAAAAGACTCTCAGATAAAACGTATTACTCAACTCAAAGATAAACATTTTATATGCTAAAGGACCAATACATCAGAAATATCTAACAATTATATGTGTATATGCACCTTAAAAATACATGAAGCAAAACTAATAGAATGCGGGAATTCCCTGGTAGTCCAGTGGTTAGGGCTCTGAGCTTCCAGTGCAGGAAGCACAGGTTTGATCTCCGGTTGGGGAACTAACATCCCACATGCCGCACAGCTGCAGCTAAAAAAAACCAAACCAAAAAAACCTAACAGAATAAAAGGAGAAATGGACAATTCAACAATGTCAGATGGAGACTGCAATACTCATTTCTCAGAAACTGATAAAAGCAACTATCTTAGTAAAATATAAAAGCCTTGAACAACACTGTAACCAACTTGATGTAACTGATCAACACAAACACTCCACACAAAGACAGTACAATACAAATTCTACTAAAGCACAAATCAAACATTCTCAAGGACAGATCATGTATCAGTGCAAAGATGGGCACTAATACTAAGGCCCATGGGCCAAATCAAGCCCAGTCTGTTTCTGTATGGCCCACAAGCTAAGCAGTAGTTTACATTTTTCAAAGAGTTCTGAGAGGCTTTTTACCTCCTGACATCAAATACCTGGTATCTTTTCTAACACCACTTCTCCAACTCTCTGACACCAACTGGGTGTCTAACAGTTCAATTCAGTTCCAACCCTAACTACCTGCAGGTAGCATTAAACTCCACAAAAGAAGGGCTGTCTCACAAGACTGCCCCTACCACAGATGCCAGTCACAAGTCCTAGGTTGACACCAGTACTTCTGACCAACAAGTGATGAAATTCAAAGAGTTTCCACAATCCCCTCTTCAGGTTCAATTACATACAAAACGACTCAGAACAGCAAAGTGCTTAACTTACTATTACTGATTTATTATAAAGGATACAACTCAAAAACAGATAGAAAACATTCATAAGGGCTTCCCTGGTGGCGCAGTGGTTGAGAGTCCGCCTGCCGATGCAGGGGACACAGGTTCGTGCCCCGGTCCGGGAAGATCCCACATGCCGCGGAGCGGCTGGGCCCGTGAGCCATGGCCGCTAAGCCTGCGCATCCGGAGCCTGTGCTCCGCAACAGGAGAGGCCACAGCAGTGAGAGGCCCGCGTACCGCAAAAAAAAAAAAGACATTCATAAGATAACGAATAGGGAGGAATGAGCACAGAGCTTCCTCTCCAACCCCTGGATGTCTGCACCAGCCCAAAGCTCTCCAAACCCCATTGTTTAGTTTTTATGTAGGTTCCATTACATCAGCATGACTGACTAAATCACTGCCGGTTTGTGACTGATCTCTATCTCCAGACTCTCTGCCCTCCCTAGAGGTCCAGGAATTTCAGCCCCACTCTCTAATCACACGGTTGGTTTCTCCTAGCAGCACTCATCCTGAAGCTATCTAGTAGGCCTACTTAGTTGTTTTCTTACCATAAGTTCAGGTATGGTTAAAAGGGATCTTTTATAAGTAATGAAAGAAGCACCTATCATCCCTATCACTCCGTCTTAAGTTCTGTGTCTGGAACGAGGATCAAAGCCCAAACATATTTTTTTTTTCTTTGGCCACACAGCTTGTGGGATCTTAGATCCCCATCTAGGGATTGAACCCATGCCCTCGGCAGTGAAAGTGCCGAGTCCTAACCACTGGATAACCAGAGAATTCCTACCAAACACATAATTCAAATTATCTGGGGGGAAGAGGAAGTAGGCCACAACAGAGACCTTGTGTGGTATACAAAGCCTGAAATACATATTATCTGGCCCTTTAAAGAAATACTTTGCCAACCGCTGTGCTGGTTAATAAGACAAATCTCAATAATTTGAAAGGGTCTGAAATCATTCATAGTATGTCCTCTTACCACAGTTAAATTTAATTAGAAAGTAACAACAGAAAGAAATCTGGAGAGCCAAAATTTTTGAAAGCTTAACAACCAAATTCTAAATAACTCATGGGTAAAAGAAATCACAAGGACTATTAGAAAATATACTGAATTGAATAAAACTTAAAATTAATATGTATAAATTCACAGGATGCAGTTAAAGCACTACTTAAGAGTCCAACAGAAATTCTGGCAAATGTTCTATATCTGCAATGTCCAATGGGGTAGCCACTAGACACATGAGCTTAGTGAACACCTGAAATGTGACTAGAATGACTGAGGAACTCAATCTACTATTTTATTTAAATTTTAATATTAATAGTTACACATGGGTGTTAGCTAACACATCTGATGGCACAGGCTTAGAGAAAAATTTTTTTCATTCATTCATTCATTTATTTATGTATGGCTGCATTGGGTCTTTGTTGCTGCGTGCGGGTTTTCTCTAGTTGCGGCAAGTAGGGGCTACTCTTCATTGCAGTGCACGGGCTTCTCATTGCAGTGGCTTCTCTTGTTGTGGAGCATGGGCTCTAGGTGCATGGGATTCAGGAGTTGTGGCTCGCGGGCTCTAGAGCACAGGCTCAGTAATTATGGTGCACAGGCTTAGTTGCTCCACGGCATGTGAGATCTTCCCGGACCAGGGATCGAACCCATGTCCCCTGCACTGGCAGGAGGATTCTTAACCACTGACCACCAGGGGAAGTCCCGAGAGAAATTTATAGCTTTACAAATATACTAGAGGACTTCCCTGGTGGCAAAGTGGTTAAGAATATGCCTGCCAATGCAGAGGACAGGGTTTCAATCTCTGGTCTGGGAAGATCCCACATGCTGTGGAGCAACTAAGCCCATGTGCCATAACTACTAAGACTGCGCTCTACAGCCCGCGAGCCACAACCACTGAAGCCCGCGTGCCCTAGAGCTGGAGTGCTGCAACTACTGAGCCTATGTGCTGCAACTACTGAAGCCCACGCACGTAGAGCCCGTGCTCCACAACAAGAGAAGCCACCACAATGAGAAGCCTGCACACCACAATGAAGACTAGATCCCACTCACTGCAACTAAAGCCCACACGTAACAACGAAGACCTGACACAACCAAAAAAAAAACTAGAAAGGCAAAGTAATTTTTAACCAATAATCTGAACATGTATATCAGATTCTGCAAATCAACCCAAATTAAATAGACTGAAATAAAGATCAGAGTACCCATCAGCGGAGGGAAGGAGGATAAAACCGAAAGATGATTCTTTGAAAAGATCAACAAAATTGATAATTAGCTAAATGGTGGGGAAAAGGTGCAGGTAAGGAAAGGAAAGGAAGGGAGAAAGGGAAGAGAAGAAAAAGAGGAAGAGATTTAAGGTGGGGGTACAGAGACACAAAATGACATAGACTGATTCAGAGGTTAAAAAAAAGAAAAAAGATTACCAAAATCAACAGTGTAAAACAGAGGACTTAACAACAAACCCTACAGAAATGAAAAAAATTAAAGGAATATTATTAAAGTTTTTATACCGAGTTAGACAATTTAATGAGTCAAATTTTTAGACAAACACAAACTACCAAAACTGGCTCAAGGAAACAGAGAAACTGAATATACTAATACCAAATAAAGAAACTGGATAAGTAATTTAAGTCTTCTAGAAAAGAAAGTCCAGGCTTGGTTGGTTGTTTCAATGGTAAATTTTCTTAAGGAAGAAATAATACAAACCTTACACAAACTCTTTAAGAAATAAAGGAGTCACAACTAGGGCACCTACCAGGCACCAGTGGGGGACCACGGACACCTTAGGAGATGGGAAGAATCCCCAGTGACCAGGTAGGATGTGGGGCTTGGGGGAAGTGAAGGGGGAGGAGAAGTGGAGGCAGAAAGGGATTGGCGCCCCTGAGGGGTGGCTGGGGGAGAAGAAGGGATCCCACGCCCAAAGGGGGAAATTGGAGAACCACTGGGAGGGCAGAGGATCAAAAGGGAACATTGGCCACGTTTCCCATGCCCACTTGGACCCCCAGGAACCTGTTGAGATCCTGAGCCTGATCCTCTGCCCACCTAGGCTCCCTACAGCCGCACAGGTCCTGAGGGAGTGGGGAGGGAAGGAGGAGCAAAAGTAAAGGCCAGAACTCCAGGACCGGCACCCCTGAGGGGTGGCTGGGGGAGGGAAGGAGTTCCTACACCCAGTGGGACCCACCCACGGTTAGGGAATCCAGCGGCCCAGCAGCAATGGGAGACCCTGGGGGAGATGGTGGGGGACAGGTGAGAAGGAACAGAATGGAACGGGGTCCGTGCTTTCCCTGTGCAATCAGGCACCGAGAAACCAGACCTAATCCTCTTCCCTCAGAGCCATGCTCCTGCCGTGCAGAGCCCAAGCCACACCACTACACCCCCACCAAGAGCCCTACCACTACACTAGGAGACCCCCCCCTCCAAGGAGCTGGGCCTAAACCGCACCCACACAACCTCACTCAGGGCCCTACCTCCAAACTACAGAACACCACTCTAGGGGCCTTCCTTCCCACATGCTTCCTCTCCCCTTCTGGGCAGATCCTAAGGAGAGGCCCCGCCCCACTCTTGAGCATCACCCTGAACTAGGCCCCGCCGAGACACCCCGCACGCTCAAATGTCACCACCCACACCCCACGTAGGTCCGGCCCCACTCAACATCCCAGCCCTGCCTAAGTTCTACACCATCCTCCACCTAAACTCTACCCCCATAGCCAAGGATTTTTTTTTTTTCTGTTTTCCTCTTTGACATTGGGATTCTGTTTTACCTTGTTGATTCATTGTTGGTGATTCTTTTAAATTTTTATTTTTCCTAATAAATCTTTTATTTTTCTAATTTTATTTGATTCTTTATACTTTGTTAGTGATCCCTCATTTTAGACTGTCCCCCCCTTCTTTTTCTTTCTGTTGTGGTTTTATTTTATCTTGTTGAAATTGTTTCAACTATAGTTTTATTTTTCCTAATATATTTTTTATCTTTCTAACTTTATTTTGCTTTTTATTCTTTAATATTGTACTGTTCCTTTTTTTTTTCTTGCTTTCTTTCTTTGAATATTGCGGGATCTTGGTTCCCAGGCCGGGGGTCAGACCCGAGCTCCTGTGGTGGACGCTCCGAGACCAAACCACTGGATTAAGAAAATCGCAGACACCAGGGAATATCAATCAGAGTGAGCCCTCCCGGAGGTCCTCATCCCAACATCGAGACCCAGATCTATCCAACTGCCTGCAAACTCCAGTGCTGGACGTCTCAGGCCAAACAACCAGTAAGACAGGAATACAGCGCCACCCATAAAAAAAAAAAAAAAAAACTAAACAGCAAAATAATTTGTTACAGACGAATAAGCAAAGTAAAAACCTAAAAAACCAAATAAATGAAAACAAAATAGGCTACCTACCTGAAAAAGAATTCAGAGTAATGACAGTAAAGATGATCCAAAATCTCAGTAAAAGAATGGAGAAAATACAAGAAACATTTAAGAAGGATCTAAAAGAACTAAAGAGCAAACAAAAAGTGATGAACAACACAATTACTGAAATTAAAAATACTCCAGAAGGAATCAATAAAAGAATAACTGACGCAGAAGAACGGATAAGTGAGCTGGAAGATAAAATGGTGGAAATAACTGCCAGGGAGCAGAATAAAGAAAAAAGAATGAAAAGAATGGAGGACAGTCTCAGAGACCTCTGGAACAACATTAAATGCACCAACACTCAAGTTACAGAGGTCCCAGAAGAAGAGAAGAAAGGGTCTGAGAAAATATTTGAAGAGATTGTCAAAAACTTCCCTAACATGGGAAAGGAAACAGTCAATCAAGTGCAGGAAGCACAGAGAGTACCATAAAGGATAAACCCAAAGAGAAACATGCTGAGACACATATTAATCAAACTATCGAAAATTAAATACAAAGACAAAATATTGAAAGCAACAAGCGAAAAACAACAAATAACATAAAAGGGAATCCCCAGAAGGTTAACAGCTGATTTTTCGGCAGAAACTCTGCAAGCCAGAAGGGAGTGGCAGGACACATTTGAAGGGATGAAAGGGAAAAACCTACAACCAAGATTACCCTACACAGCAAGGATCTCATTCAGATTCCACAGAGAAATTAAAACCTTTACAGACAAGCAAAAATTAAGAGAATTCAGCACCACCAAACCAGCTTTACAACAAATGTTAAAGGAACTTCTCTAGGTAGGAAACACAAGAGTAGGAAAAGACCTACAATAACCCAAAACAATTAAGAAAATGGTAATAGGAACATACATATCAATAATTACCTTAAATGCAAATGGTTTAAATGCTCCAACCAAAACACATAGACTGGCTGAATGGATACAAAAACAAGGCCCGTACATATGCTGTCTACAAGAGACCCAAATCAGACCTAGGGACACATGCAGACTGAAAGTAAAGGGATGGAAAAAGACATTCCCTGGAAACGGAAATCAAAAGAAAGCTGGGGTCGCAATTCTCATATCAGATAAAATAGACATTAAAATAAAGACTATTACAAGAGACAAAGGAGGACACTACATAATGATCAAGGGATCAATCCAAGAAAAAGATATAACAATTGTAAATATTTATGCACCCAACATAGAAGCACCACAAAACATAAAGGAAATGGTAACACCCATAAAAGGGGAAATCAACAGTAACACAATAATACTAGGGGACATTAACACCCCACTTTCACCAATGGACAGATCATCCAAGATGTAAATAAATAAGGAAACAGAAGCTTTAAATGATACATTAAACAAGATGGACTTAATTGGTATTTACAGGACATTCCATTTAAAAATGACAGAATACACTTCCTTCTCAAGTGCTCATGGAACATTCTCCAGGAGAGACCATATCTTGGGTCACAAATCAAGCCTTGGTAAATGTAAGAAAACTGAAATCGTATCAAGTAACTTTTCCGACCACAACACTATGAGACTAGATACCAAATACAGGGGAAAAAACTGTAAAAAAACTACAAATACACAGAGGCTAAACAGTACGCTACTAAATAACCAAGAGATCACTGAAGAAATCAAAGAGGAAATAAATCAAAAAATACCCAGAAACAAATGACAATGAAAACACGAAGACCCAAAACCTATGGCATGCAGCAAAAGCAGTTCTAAGAGGGAAATTTATAGCAATATAATCCTACCTCAAGAAACAAGAAAAATCTCAAACAACCTAACCTTACACCTAAAGCAGTTAGAGAAAGAACAAAAAACCCCCAAAGTTAGCAGAAGGAAAGACCAGATCAGAAAAAAATGAAAAAGAAAAAGAAAGAAACAATAGCAAAGATCAATAAAACTAAAAGCTGCTTCTTTGAGAACATAAACAAAATTGATCAACCATTGGTCAGACTCACCAAGAAAAAAGAGAGAAGACTCAAATCAACAAAATTAGAAATGAAAAAGGAGAAGTAACAACTGACACTGCAGAAATACAAAGGATCATGACAGATTACTGCAAGCAACTATATGCCAATAAAATGGATAACTTGGAAGAAATAGACAAATTATTAGAAAAGCACAACCTTCCAAGACTGAACCAGGAAGAAACAGAAAATATAAACAGACCAATCACAAGCACTGAAATTGAAACTGTGATTTAAAATCTTCCAACAGGGCTTCCCTGGTGGCGCAGTGGTTGTGCGTCCACCTGCCGATGCAGGGGACACGGGTTCGTGCCCCGGTCCAGGAGGGTCCCACATGCCGCGGAGTGGCAGGGCCCGTGAGCCATGGCCGCTGGGCCTGGGCGTACGGAGCCTGTGCTCCGCGGCAGGAGAGGCTGCACCAGTGAGAAGCCCACATACCGCAAAAAAAAAAAAAAAAATCTTCCAACAAACAAAAGCCCAGGACCAGATGGCTTCACAGGCAAATTCTATCAAACATTTAGAGAAGAGCTAACACCTATCCTTCTCAAACTCTTGAAAAATATAGAAAAGGGGGCAACACTCCCAAACTCATTTTATAAAGCCACCATCACCCTGATACCAAAACCAAAGATGTCACAAAAAACAAAAACTACAAGCCGTATCTCTGATGAACACAGATGCAAAAATCCTCAACAAAATACTAGCAAACAGAATCCAACAGCACATTAAAAGGATCATACACCATGATCAAGTGGGATTTATCCCAGGAATGCAAGGATTCTTCAATATACGCATATCAATGTGATACAGCATATTAACAAATGGAAGGATAAAAACATACGATAATCTCAATAGATGCAAAAAAAGTTTTCAACAAAATTCAACACCCATTTATGATAAAAACTCTCCAGAAAGTAGGCAGAGAAAGAGCCTACCTCAACATAATAAAGGCCATATATGAGAAACCCACAGCCAACATCGTTCTCAATGGTGAAAAACTGAAACTATTTCTTCTAAGATCAGGAACAAGACAACGTGGCCCACTCTCGCCACTATTATTCAACATAGTTTTGGAAGTTCTAGCCACATCAATCAGAGGACAAAAAGGAATCCAAATCAGAAAAAAAGATGTAAAATTGTCACTGTTTGCAGATGACATGATACTATACATAGAGAACCCTAAAAATGCTACCAGAAATCTACTACAACTAATCAATGAATTTGGTAAAGTTGTAGGATACAAAATGAATGCACAGAAATCTCTTGCATTGCTATACACTAATGATGAAAAATCTGAAACAGAAATTAAGGAAACACTCCCATTTACAACTGCAACAAAAAGAATAAAATACCTAGGAATAAACCTATCTAAGTAGACAAAAAACCTGTATGCAAAAACTATAAGACACTGATGAAAGAAATTTAAGTTGATACAAACAGATGGAGAGATATACTATGTTCTTGGATTAGAAGAATCAACATTGTGAATATGACTGTATTACCCAAAGCAATCTACAGATACAATGCAATCCAATCAAACTACCAATGGCATTTTTCACAGAACTAGAACAAAAATTTGCACAGTTTGTATGGAAACACAAAACACCCCGAATAGCCAAAACAGTCTTAAGAAACACAGAGCTGGAGGAATCAGGCTCCCTGACATCAAACTATACTACAAAGCTACAGTAATCAAGACAGTATGGTACTGGCACAAAACAGTAATATAAATCAATGGAACAGGATAGAAAGCCCATAGATAAACCCATGCACACATGGTCACTTTACTTTTGATAAAGGAGGCAGGAGTATACAATGGAGAAAAGACAGTCTCTTCAATAAGTGGTGCTGGGAAAACTGGACAGCTACATGTAAAAGAATGAAATTAGAACACTCCCTAACACCATACACAAAAACAAACTCAAAATGGATTAAAGACCTAAATGTAAGGCCAGACAGTATAAAACTCTTAGACGAAAACATAAGCAGAACACTCTATGACATAAATCACAGCAAGATCCTTTCTGACCCACCTCCTAGAGAAATGGAAACAAAATCAAAATTAAACAAATGGGACCTAATGAAACTTAAAACCTTTTACACAACAAAGGAAACCATGAAAAAGATGAAAATGGGAGAAAATACTTGCAAACCTAGCAACTGAGAAAGGATTAATATGCAAAATCCTCAAGCAGCTCATGCAGCTCAATATCAAAACAACAAACAACCCAATTCAAAAATGGGCAGAAGACCTAAATAGATATTTCTCCAAAAAAGACATACAGATTGCCAACAAACACATGAAAACATGCTCAACCTCACTAATCATCAGAGAAATGTAAATCAAAACTACAATAAGGTATCACCTCACACTGGTCAGAATGGCCATCATCAAAAAATCTACAAACAATGCTGGAGTGCGTGTGGAGAAAAGGGAACCCTCTTGCACTGTTGGTGGGAATGTAAATTGGTACAGCCACTATGGAGAACAGTATGGAGGTTCCTTAAAAAACTAAAAATAGAACTACCATACAACCCAGCAATTCCACTACTGGGCATATACCCTGAGAAAACCATAATTCAAAAAGAATCATGTACCACAATGTTCACTGCAGCACTATTTACAATAACCAGTACTTGGAAACAACTTAAGTGTCTATCAGCAGATGAATCGATAAAGAAGATGTGGCACATATATACAATGGAATATTACTCAGCCATAAAAAGAAACGAAATTGAGTTATTTGTAGTGAGGTGAGAGGACCCAGTAGAGTCTGTCATACACAGTGAAGTAAGTCAGAAAGAAAGAAACAAATACCATATCGTAACACATATATATGGAATCTTAAAAAAAAAAAAAAGGTTGTGATGAACCTAGGGGCAGGACAAGAATAAAGACACATATGTACAGAATGGACTTGAGGATGTGGGGAAGGGGAAGGGGAAGGTGGGATGAAGTAAGAGAGTAACACTGACATATATACACTACCAAATGTAAAACAGATAGCTAGTGGGAAGCAGCTGCATTGCACAGGGAGATCAGCTCAGTGCTTTGCGGATCATCTAGAGGGGTGGGATAAGGAGGGTGGGAGGGAGATGCAAGAGGGAGGGTATATGGGGATATACATATGCATATAGCTGATTCACTCTGTTATAAAGCAGAAACTAACACAACACTGTAAAGCAATTATACTCCAATGAAGATGTTAAAAATAAAGGAGAAGAAAACTCATAATTCGTTTTAAGAGGCCATGTTATCAAAGACGTAAGATGAACAAGACATCACAGAAACTATATCCCCAGAAAATTAGACTGGAGAACAGAGATGTAATAGAAGAGGAGACAAGGATCATTCCCAAGTTTCTTGCTTAGGAATAAGAAGAATAAGAAAGGGCTTACAAGAGGAGATTCAATAATTTTTGAGACAAGTTCAATTTTAAATATGGTAAATCTGAAATGCATCTGGGTCATTCAAGAAAAAGGCAGTTGTGTTAAAACTGTGCTTGAGTGAGACTGCATGATGATAATATAATGTTTTAACTGAAGTAATGGCCTACCTGACAAGACTTCCTGTACTCTTATTAGCTTCTTAGCTGATATGTATTTTTACATTTCCTGGTAAAAATAATATAGTATTTAATGTTAGTAATTTATGGATTTAAATGAGTTACCATTATATAACCATTTATCTTGTTCAAATTCTAATCATGTCCACGTTCTAGTATTTCAAAGTAATTATAAAAGACAAAATGGTGGAAAAATATTATAGCCAAATACCCTTGACCACGACTTTCTGACCTGTAAATTTTCCCATTTGCAAAAATAAATTATATCGGGAATTCCCTGGTGGGCCAGTGGTTAGGACTCCGAGCTCTCTCACTGCTGAGGGCCTGGGGTTTGATCACTGGTTGGGGAACTAAAATCCCACAAGCCACGTGATGCAGCCAAAAAATAAATAAAAATAAAAATAAGTAAATAAATAATAAATTATATTGAGCATCCCTTCAATTGTTAAAATTAAGCACTTATTCAAGTCTCCCAAACCCAAATATGATACCCTGAGATCAGAAATCATCTAACACTGCCTTGCACAGAACAGGAATTGAAGCTAGAATTCAATGAGTCATGATTCTATAATTTCACACCTATAAAGTGTAAAATGTCAGGACCTAAAGAAATCCTCAGTATATCCACTTCAACAAATAGTGTTGGGAAAACTAGATTGCCACATGCAAAAGAATGAAACTGGACCCCTGTCTTACACCATACACAAAAATCAACTCAAAGTGAATTAAAGATATAAATTTAAAATCAGAAACTATAAAACTCAAAACATAGTGGGTAATAAGTTCCTTGACATCAGTCTTGGCAATAGGTTTAATGGCTTTCATCAAAAAGACAGATAAGTGTTGGTGAGGATGGGGAGAAAAGCAAACCCCTGTGCACTGATGGTGGGAATGTAAACTGGTACAGCCATTATGAAAAACAGTATGGAGGTTTCTCAAAAAATTAGAAACAGAACTACCATATGATCCAGCAATCCCACTTCTGGGTATATATCCAAAAAAAAAAAAGAAAGAAAGAAAGAAGAAAACAGGATATCAAAGAGAAACCTGCACTCCCATGTTCACGGAAGCATTATTCACAATAGCCAAGATAGGGAAACCTAAATGTCCATCATCAGATAAATGGCTAAATAAAATGTGGCATGTGTGTATACATACATACATACATACATGCATACAGTCTCTCACACACACACACACACACACACACACACACACACACACAATGGAATAGTATTCAGCCATGAGAAAGAAGGAAATGCTGCCATTTGTTACAACATGGATAAACGTAAGTGAAATAAGCCAGACAAAGACAAATACTACATGGTATCACTTATATACGGAAGCTAAAAAAAAAAAAAATTGTAAGTCAAACTGAAAGAAAGAAACAGTACAAAAGTGGTTGTCAGAGCCCAGGGTGAAGAATACAGGAAGAGAGAGAGGTTGGTAAAAGGATACAAATTCTCTGCTCTAAGATGAATAAGAACTGAAAATCTAATGTACAACATGGTGACTACAGTTGCTAACACTGTATTATATAATTGAAATTTCCTTAGGGAGTAGAACTTAAATATTCTCACCTATAAATATAAAAACATGAGGTGATGGATGTGTTATTACTGAATAGACAGGGAGGAATCCTTTCACGATATATATATACATCAAATCATTATGATGTACATTTTAAATATCTTACAATTTTGTCAAATATGCCTCAATAAAGCTGAAAAAAAGGGAAAAAATCCTCATTATCTCCACTATCATGATCTTAAACAAACGACATTTTAGTTGAAGCAGATTATTTTTTCTTACCTAAACTACTAAAAATAACTCCTACCCTCCATGTCAGAGGGCAGTAACAGGGAGCTGAACTTCCACCCCCACTTGGCAATAACAAGAAGGAATAAGACAGTGGAAGGTGAGGCAAGTCATCACTCTACTTCCAGTCTCTGCTAGGCTAAAGTCTCAGGGGGATAGATGAGATTCCACCCTTACCCTGCAACAAAAAGGTGGTGTGAGTCAGCCCTATGCTTCCTATTTCCCTTGTGTCAGTGGGGCTGAGTGGAACTGAGCAGACATGGCAACAAAGTTGTATGAGTTCATATCTCATTTTTGGGAACTGAAATTTCGCCTCATCCATTTGCAACAAGGCAGTGAAAGTCAGCACTCCACTTCTGCTGGAATGGTGACAGTAGGGCTCAGTGAGAAGCTGAACATACACATCCACTTAATCATCATGTCCTTCCACAGGAAGACTACTTGCTTAAAAAGATTAAATATGACCTCAAGTATCAGAACATAATATCCAAAACATCACAGTACACTAAAAAATCAGTCAAACGAACGAGAAATATCTAATTTAAATCAGAAAAGACAACTGATGTATGCTCAACAGAATCAGATGTTAGAACTATATGACAAAGCATTTAAAGATATCAACATAAAAGGGCTTCAAAAAGCAATTACAAATTCTCTTGAAACAAATTTTAAAAAAACATACCAAAGAAACAGAAGTTATAGAAAAAGCCAAATGGTAATGATATAACTAAAAAATACAATAACCAAACCTTGATAAACAGCCTCAATAGTAAAGCGAAAATGGCAGAGAATAAAATCACTGAACTTCAGACCAAATCAATATAATTTACCCAAAATAGACGAAAAAAAATTCAACAGTCTCAAGGACCTATGGGACAATAAGAAAACAGCTAACATTCATATCACTGGCATCCCAGGAGAGGAGTGGAACTTAAAAAGTATTTCAACAAATAATGGCTGCAAATATCCCAAATTTTCCAAGACATAAACCTACAGAATGAAAATCCTTAAAAATTCCAAACAGGATAAATCCAAAGAAATCCACACCAAGACCCATCATTAAGTTCTGAAAGCTTACAGGCAAAGAAAAAACCATGAAAGCAGCCAGTGATTGCATTACAGGGGAACATCAAATTCAAACGGCAGTGGATTTCTCAGTGAAGGACAGAAGGAACTTCTACAGTGTTGTTCAAAAGCTAAAACAAAAGAATGCAACCACAAATCCTGTATGCAATAATAAGTATTCTTCAGGAGTGAAAGAGAATTAAAAACGCATTCTCACGACGCAAACTACAAAAATTTGTCACTGGCAAACCTACCCTTAACATATGATTAAAGGAAGTTTGCTAAACAGAGAAGACTTGTTAACAGAAGGAACTTCGATTTTCAGAAAAGAACACTGGAATGGCTAAGAATGAGGGTAAACATAATACTTCTCATGAGTGCCTTAAATGTTATATGATAGCCGATGTTACAATTATAACATTATCTCACAAATATGTAGAGGAAATATTTAAAGACAATCCTATTTTACAACTAGGAAGGATAAAACGATCTAAATAGAAATAAAGTTTCTGTACTCAGCTCCAAATGGTAAGTCATCAATATAGACTCTAAGTTAAAAATGAGCATTACAATATTTAGAACAACCACTAAGAAACTACTCAAGCACTATACAAAACTATACGAACACAACACAAAGATGGAATCTTAAAAAAAAAAGTTTAGGTAACCCACTTGAAGGCAAGAAAAAAACAGGAATCAAACAAAAAAATAAGAGATTTAATCCCTAGCATATCAATAAGTGCCTTAAAACGTAAATGGTCTAAATACACAAATTAAAAGACAAAGACTGGCAGAATGGGTAAGTTTAAAGCATGATCCAACAATATATTCTCTAAAAGAAATCACTTCAAACAAAAGACACAAGCACACTAAAAGCAAAAAGACAGGAAAAGACACACCATGAAGATATTTTCTTAAAAATCAGGACAGGAACAATTTTTGAAAAGGTAGTGGGAGGAGCTCTGCAGATGCCTTCCTGGGGAAATAACCATAATTGGGAAAAATGATTTTTAAAAAAATAACCATTTAGGGCTTCCCTGGTGGCGCAGTGGTTGAGACTCCGCCTGCCAATGCAGGGAACACGGGTTCGTGCCCCGGTCCAGGAGGATCCCACCTGCCGTGGAGCGGCTAGGCCCGTGAGCCATGGCCGCTGAGCCTGCGTGTCCAAAGCCTGTGCTCTGCAACAGGTGAGGCCACAACAGTGAGAGGCCCACGTACCACCAAAAAATAATAATAATAACCATTTAAAATCTCTGGAAATTGTCCTAAGAGCATACAGTTTAAAAAAAGAAAGAAACATTTACTTAAGAAAAGCTACTAGATCTTGGTAGATAAAACAACAAATCTGTGGCACTGAAGCCACAACCCACTCCCCACCTCCCCACCAACTCAACACGATGAAAGCAACACTCCAGGTAGATACGACCAAAAAGACCTTTCCCACAGGCTCCAAGTCAAGGTCTACAATACCTTCCCCAAAAGGGGCAGGCCATCAGCATTTCTCAACCCGCACAGCTCTGGACCACAAATGCTAAATTCAAGGCAGTGCAACCAAGGGTCAGGAGTTCCCTTTCTCCACGCAGCCCCAATATATAAGGCACAGTAGGACTAAAATACTCTGGCAACTGGCTCACCTGCTTGTAATGCAGAGGCTCCATGCCTAAGAGAGGCAAGCCAATAAGACAAGAGACAGCTGTACTTCACCTAGTATCCTGCTCATACAGTAGGGAAGTCACCCAAAGAAACGAGGCACTGGCCCCACCTACAGCTCCAGAGCAGTGACTCAGAGAATTTACACAGGGGAAGAGGTAGACTATAAGAACAAAAAGCTCTGAAGTTCCTCTGAGAATATTTGCAAATGAAGAACTGACTTTACTTGGAATAGAATATGCAAAAGTTCAAACCTAAGAGCACTTCCTGAAAAAAACTTTTGGTGGCAAGCAACTAAGAGGAAGCTGAACTAATGATGAAAACTCTGAAAGAGAAATTAAGGAAACACTTCCATTTACCATTGCAACGAAAAGAATAAAATACCTAGGAACAAACCTACCTACGGAAACAAGAGACCTGTAGGCAGAAAACTATAAGACACTGATGAAAGAAATTAAAGATGATACAAACAGATGGAGAGATATACCATGTTCTTAGACTGGAAGAATCAACACTGTGAAAATGACTATACTACCCAAACCTATCTACAGATTCAGTGTAATCCTTATCAAACTACCAATGGCATTTTTCACAGAACTAGAACAAAAAGTTGCACAATTTTTATGGAAACACAAAAGACCCTGAATAGCAAAAGCAATCTTGAGAAAGACAAACGGAGCTGAAGGAATCAGGCTCCCAGACTTCAGACTACTACAAAGCTACAGTAATCAAGACAGTATGGTACTGACACAACAACAGAAATATAGATCAATGGAACAGGATAGAAAGCCCAGAGATAAAACTCACGCACACATGGTCACCTTACCTTTGAGAAAGGAGGCAAGAATATACAATGGAGAAAAGACAGCCTCTTCGGTAAGTGGTGCTAGTAAAACTGGACAGCTACACGTAAAAGAATGAAATTAGAACACTCCCTAACACCATACACAAAAATAAACTCAAAATTGATTAAAGACCTAAATGTAAGGCCAGACACTATAAAACTCTTAAGAGGATAACATAAGCAGAACACTCTGACATAAATCACAGCAAGATCCTTTTTGACCCACCTCCTAGAGAAATGGAAACAAAATCAAAATTAAATAAATGGGACCTAATGAAACTTAAAAACTTTTGCACAGCAAAAGAATCCATAAAGAAGACGAAAAGACAACCCTCAGAATGAAAGAAAATATTTGCAAATGAAGCAACTGACAAAGGGTTAATCTCCAAAGTTTACAAGCAGCTCATGCAGCTCAATACCAAAAAACAAAAAACCCAATCCAAAAATGGGCAGACGACCTAAATAGACATTTCTCCAAAGAAGATACAAGGATTGCGAACAAACACATGAAAGGATGCTCAGCATCACTAATCATTACAGAAATGCAAATCAAAACTACAATGAGGTATCACCTCACACCAGTCAGAATGGCCATCATCAAAAAATCTACAGACAGTAAATGCTGGAGAGGGTGTAGAGAAAAGGGAACCCCCTTGCTCTGTTGGTGGGAATATGAATTGGTACAGCCACTATCGAGAACACTATGGAGGTTCCTTAAAAAACAGAACAGAACTACCATACGACCCAGCAATCCCACTACTGGGCATATACTCTGAGAAAACCATAATTCAAAGAGTCATGTACCACAATGTTCATTGCAGCTGTATTTACAATTGCCAGGACATGGAAGCAACCTAAGTGTTCATCAACAGATGAATGGATAAAGATGATGTGGCACATATATACAATGAAATATTACTCAGCCATAAAAAGAAACAAAATTGAGTTATGTGTAGTGAGGTGGATGGACCTAGAGTTTGTCATACAGAGTGAAGTCAGAAAGAGAAAAACAAATGCTGTATGCTAACACATATATATAGAATCTAAAAAACAAAAAAAGGTTCTCAAGAACCTAGGGACAGGACAGGATTAAAGACGCAGACGAAGAGAATGGACTTGAGGACCGGGGAGGGGGCAGGGTAAGCTGGGACGAAGTGAGAGAGTGGCATGGACATATATACACTACCAAATGTAAAACAGACAGCTAGTGGGAAGCAGCCACATAGCACAGGGAGATCAGCTCAGTGCTTTGTGTCCACCTAGAGGGGTGGGATAGGGAGGGTGGGAGGGAGATGCAAGAGGGAGGAGATATGAGGATATATGTATATGTACAGCTGATTCACTATTTTAAACAGCAGAAACTAACACACCATTGTAAAGCAATTATACTCCAATAAAGATGTTAAAAAAATTGATGTAGAAATAAAATATACATTTAAAAGTTGAAAAAAAAGTAAGAGGAAGTTGATATGTTCATGAGAAAAATAAGCTAAACCACAGGCCAACTGTTTATCAGGGACACAAGGAACCTAATAAGGAGCCCACCTCAAAGACAACCTCAAAAACTACCTTGGAAAGGGGTCTGAATTTCATTTTAACAGACTATGGAAAAAGTTATGTCCCAGGGCACTGTCAGAAACAACAGAGAAGGACTTCCGTGGTGGTGCAGTGGTTAAGAATCTGCCTGCCAATTCAGGGGACATGGCCTCAATCCCCGGTCTGGAAAGATCCCACAAGCCATGGAGCAACTAAGCCCATGAGCCACAAATACTGAGCCCACGCGCCACAACTCCTGAAGCCCATGCACCTAGAGCCTATGCTCTGCAACAAGAGAATCCACCACAATGAGAAGCCCACACACCACAATGAAGATTAGCCCCCTTTTGCTGCAACTAGAGAAAGCCTGCGGGCAGCAACAAAACCCAACACAGCCAAAAATAAATAAACAAATAAATAAATTTATTAAAGGAGAAAAAGAAAGAAACAACAGAGCAACCAGACCACAATTAGCAGAGCCTAACAGCTTGATATGATATCAAGAGAGGTAGAGAGCTTAACAGATCAAGAAAATAAACAAAGAGCCTACCTAAAATCATGTTATCCCAGGGTGACTACACATGTCCAAGATTAAGCCCTCTGACAAGAGATAGCAGAGGCTTCACACTGTAGTGGAAAATAAAGTTGACTTCACTAAAATGATCCTATCCAGTCACTAAACAAATAAACCAACTGGCAGCCCTGGGGGTGGGGGAGATTAGTATCACAAAAGAAGTCAGAAATGGAAAAATAGAAGAACAAAGGATATGAGAAAAAGCAAAATGGCAGGCATAAATCCAAGTATATCAACAGTAACATTAAGTATAAATGGATTAAACAATCCAACCAAAAGACAGTGATTGTTAGGCTGGATTAAAAACAAAAATAAGACCCAACTACACACTGTTTCCAAAAGATACAATTTAGATTCAAATACATAAATAGGCTCAAAGTAGAAGGGTAAGAAAAGATACAAACAGCAACCATAAGAAAGATAATGGCTATACTAATTACAGTACTTCCTAATCCCCAGAATCTGTTGAAGAATGAAAGACCAATGTACAAAACTCAATATTTTTATGCAGTGAATGACTAAGGAACATGAAGTAACAGACAATTTTAAAAAAATGAAATTAAGAAGACAATTCCACTTGCAAGAGCATTAGAAAGAACACAATACAGTTGACCCTGAACTGCATGGGTCTGAACAGCACTTATTCATGGCTTTTTTTTTTTAATTGTTTTTTAAATAATTTTTGGCTGCATTGGGTCTTTGTTGCTGTACACGAGCTTTTTCTCTAGTTGTGGCGAGCGAGGGCTACTCTTTGTTGCAGTGTGCAGGCTTCTCATTGCAATGGCTTCTCTTGTTGCGGAGCACAGGCTCTAGGCGTGTGGGCTTCTGTAGTTGTGGCTCATGGGCTCTAGAGCACAGGCTCAGTAGTTGTGGAGCACGGGCTTAGTTGCTCTGTGGCATGTGGGATCTTCCTGGCCCAGGGATCGAACCTGTGTCCCTGCATTGGCAGGCGGATTCTTAACCACTGCATCACCAGGGAAGCCCATGGATTTTTTTCCAGTAGTAAATACTACAGTACCACACAATTCATGGTTGGTTGAATCTACAGATGCAGAACCGTGGATATGGAAGAAACAAACTGCTTACGTATAAGGGTCGACTGTAAGTTATACACAGATTTTTGCCTACTCAGAGGATTGGCACCCCAAACCCCATAATGTTCAAGGGTAAACTATACTTAGAAATAAATTTCTTAAAGCATAAAACCTGTATTCTGAAAACTGTAACATACTGTTGAAAGAAATTACAGAAGACCTAAATACAGGCATACCTCGAGATATTGTGGGTTTGGTTCCAGACCATCACAATAACGTGAGTATGACAATAAAGCAAGTCACACAAATTTTTTGGTTTCCAAGTGCATATAAAAGGTATGTTTATGCTATACTGTAGTCTATTAAGTGTGCAACAGCATTACATATTTAAAAAAATGTACATGCACATACCTTAATTTAAAAATACTGCTGAAAATGCTAACCATCATCTGAGCCTTCAGCAAGTCGTAATCTCTTTGCTGGTGGAGGGTTTGAAATACTGCAAAAATTAGCAAAATATGACAGATACATGAAGTGTGCAAATGCTGTTGGAAAAATGGTGCTGACTGACTTGCTTGATGCAGGGTTACCACAAAACTTCAATCTGTAAAAAACACAGTATCTGCAAAGCACAACAATGCAAGGTATGCCTGTAAATGTAAAGATGTCCCAGATTCATGAATCAAAAAAATTAATAAAGATGGCAAAACTCCTCAAAACTGGCTTACAAATTCAACACAATTTCTATCAAAATCCCAGATGACTTTTTTGTAGAAATCAACAGGCCAGTATTTGACTTTCCAAATTTATATGGAAAGTCAAGGGACCTAGAATAGAAGGGCTAAAATAATCTTGAAAAAGAACAAAGAGACTTACTACCAATTTCAAATCTTACTACAAAACTACAATGAACAACACAATTTGGTTCAGTCATAAGGATGCACAAAAATAGTCATCCCCCAGTATTCATGGGGGATTGGTTCCAGGACCCTCATGGATACCAAAATCCGCAGATGCTCAAGTTCCTTTTATAAAATGAAATAATATTTGAATATAACCTACACACATCCTTCTATATACTTTAAATCATCTTTCGATTTCTTATAATACCTAATACAATGTAAATGCTATGTAACTAGTTGCCAGGATGGTTTTGCTCTTTGCAACTTTCTGAAAAATTTTTTCCAAATATTTTCTACCTGCAGTTGGTTGAATCCATAGATGTGAAAGCTGCAGATATGGGAGGCCAACTGTAGATGAATGCAATGGAATTGAGAGTCCCAAAACAAAAATTCACTTCTATGGGTGCTAAGACAATTCAACAGGGAAAGAATAGCCTTTTCAATAAATGGTACTGGGACAAGTGTTCCCTGATGGCCTAGTGGTTAGAATGCTTGGCTTTCACTGCTGTGGCCCAGGTTCAATCCCTGTCGGGGAACTGAGATCCCACAAGCCTTGACATGTGGCCAAAAAAATAAACTAATTAAAAAAAAAAATGGTACAGGGACAATGAATAAGCACATTAAAAAAAACTGAAGCTGGATCTTTACTTCACACACAAATTTTACATACAAAAATTATTCAAATGCATCATGGATCCAAAAGTAAGAGATAAAACTGTAAAGTCCTTTTAAAAAAAAAAGTACATTTTCATGATCTTGGGTTAGGAAATGGTATTTTAGATACAACATCAAACATAAAAGCACAGGAAAAAAATATTAAATTGGACTTCAGCACAGAAGTTTTTGTGCTGTCAACACTATGAATGCAATTCATGCCAAAAAGATGTACACTTAATAATGGATAAAGTGGCAAATTTTGTTACATCTTTTTCTACAATAAAAAAATAGCAAGATGTTAGAAAAAACTGTGTGGCAAATGATATCATCGAAAAAATGAAAGACAGAAGATACATGCAAGTCAAATATAAGGGTTTACTATCCAGAATATATAAAGAACTCTGACAACCTAATAACATCAAATAATCCAATTAAATAATGGGCAAAAGTCGGAACAGACATTTCCTCAAAGAAGATACACTAATATAGTAAATAAGCACTTGAGAAGATGCTCAACATTATTAGCCATCAGGAAAATGCACATCAAAACCACGATGAGACACCACCTCACACCCACTGGGATGCCTCTAATAAAAAAGACAGAATAACAACTGTTAGGAAGATTATGGGGAAAAAAATGGAACCTTCATAAACATTGCTAACGAGATATTGCAAAATATTAGACACATTGGAAAACAGGCAGTTCCTCAAAAGATTAAGTATAGAGTTACAATATAACCCCAAAATTCCACTCCTAAATATATATACAAGAAAAGTTGGGAATTTCCTGGTGGCACAGTGGTTAAGAATCCACCAGCCAATTCAGGGGACAACTGTTCCATCCCCGGTCCGGGAAGAACCCACATGCCAAGGAGCAACTAAGCCTGTGAGCCACAACTACTGAGCCTGCGCTCTAGAGCCCGCGAGCCAAAACTACTGAAGCCTGAGCGCCTAGAGCCCGTGCTCCACAACAAGAGAAGCCACCTCGATGAGAAGCCCGGCCTGCGCACCACAACGAAGAGTAGCCACCCACTTGCCACAACTAGAGAAAGCTCACCCACAGCAACAAAGACCCAATGCGGCCAAAAAAAAAAAAAAAAAAAAGTCTGTTAACCTTTAAAATAAAAAAAGAAAAGTTAAAACAGGGACTTCCCTGGTAGCACGGTGGACAGGACTCCAAGCTCCCAATGCAGAAGGCCCAGGTTCAATCCCTGATCAGGGAACTAGATCCCACATGCACGCTGCAACTAAGAGTTTGCATGCTACAATGAAGGATCCTGCGAGCCACAACTAAGGAGCCCGCCTGCCGCAACTAAGACCTGGGGCAACCAAATAAATAAATAATTTTTTTTTAAGAAAAAAGGAAAAGTTAAAACATATGTTCATGCAAAAACTTGTACAAAAATGTTCACAGCAACATTATTCATAATAGTCCAAAAAGGGGAAGGAACTCAAATGTCCATCAACCAATAAATAAACAAAACATAGGACAGCCATAAAATGGAGTATTATTCAAGCCTAAAAAGAATAATGTGGGACTTCCCTGGTGGTCCAGTGGCTAAGACGCCACACTCCCAATGCAGGGGGCCCTGGTCAGGGAACTAGATCCAATACGCCACAACTAGAGATCCCACATGCCATAACTAAAACTAAAAGATCCAGCTTAGATAGATTAGATAGACAGATATTTTTTTAAAAAAAGAATAACGTGCTAACACTGCTACAGCATGTATAAACCTTGAAAGCTTTGTGCCAAATAAAAGAAGCAAGTTACAGGGATTCCCTGGCAGTCCAGTGGTTAGGACTTGGCACTCTCACTGCTGGGGCCCTGGGTTTGATCCCTGGTTGTGGAACTAAGATCCTGTAAGTCAAGGGACGCACCCAAATTTAAAAAAAAAAAAAAAAAAAAAGCAGCAGCCAGTCACAAAAGACTATATACTCCATGATCACATTTATATGAAATGTGCAGAACAGGCAAATCTATAGACACAAAAAAGTAGAACAGTGGTTGTCTAGATCTGAGAGTGGGTATTATGGGTAAATGGGGAGTGACCATTAATGGGTACAGGGTTTCTTTTTAGGGTGATAAAAATGTTCTAAAATTGAGGTGATGGTTATACAACTCTGTGAATACGCTAAAAACCATTATTGAGCTGTACACTTCAAATGTATGAATTACAATCACCCCTCCGTATCAGCGGGTTCCTCATCTGCAGATTCAACCAACCATGGATAAAAAACATTCACAAAGAAAAAACTT
The DNA here is from genome assembly GCF_963924675.1 of Phocoena phocoena. Lineage (NCBI taxonomy): Eukaryota > Metazoa > Chordata > Mammalia > Artiodactyla > Phocoenidae > Phocoena > Phocoena phocoena. The sequence goes on from NC_089219.1 coordinate 101,251,483, forward strand.
CCAGAAAATTCCAAAAAGCAAAACTTTAATTTGTCATGTGCTGGCAACTATTTACATAGCATTTACATTGTGTTAGGTGTTATAAATAAACTAGAGATAATTTAAAGTACATAAAAGAACAGGTTACATGCAAATACTATAGATTTCAGAACAAAAAATAAAATATCTCCAAGATACAATTTTAAATGAAAAAATTGGGGACCTCCCTGGTGGTCCAGTGGATTAAGACTCTGCACTCCTGATGCAGTGGGCCTGGGTTCGATCCCTGGTCGGCGAACTAGATCCCACATGGATGCCACAACTAAACATGCTGCAATGAAGATCCCGTGTGCCTCAACTAAGACCGTCCCAGCCAAAATGAATAAATAAATCTTTTTTTAAAAATAAATAAATGAGGGGCTTCCCTGGTGGTACAGTGGTTGAGAGTCCGCCTACCGATGCAGGGGACACGGGTTCGTGCCCCGATCCAGGAGGGTCCCACATGCCACCGAGCAGCTGGGCCCGTGAGCCATGGCAGCTGAACCTGCGCGTCCGGAGCCTGTGCTCCGCAACGGGAGAGGCCACGACAGTGAGAGGCCCATGTATCGCAAAAAATAAATGAATAAATAAATAAATAAAAATAAATAAATGAAAAATTTTAATGTTTCCATTTACATAAAACAGAAAAATGATTTTGGGTTTTTTTTTCTTTTTAACTTTTTGTTTTATATTGGAGTATAGCCAATTAACAATGTTGTGATAGTTTCAGGTGCACAGCAAAGGGACTCAACCATACATATACACATATCCATTCTCCCCCAAACTCCCCTCCCATCCAGGCTGCCACATAATATTGAGCAAGTTCCCTGTGCTATACAGTAGGTCCTTTTTGGTTATCCATTTTAAACACAGCTGTGTGATTTTTATTTGTATTTACATAGGGTCAGGTCTCATTATTCACAGCAGTTGTTTTATAAAGTTGCTACAAAAAGGAATTAGTGGATACTGAACCATAACTAGGAGAAACACAGGGTTAGGTTCCTGCGAGACTCTGGTCAGAACATTTAAAACAACCAATCAATACACTACCTTGTTTTATGTGTATTTCTGTTTAATATACTTTAGTTAATATACTGGGTTTGCCAAAATGTTCGTTCGGTTTTTTCCATATGATGGCTCTAGTAGTACTTAGTCGTTTTTCACTTCATTCGAAACAGTTTTGTTAGACTGTACTGTGACAGCCGTCATATCAGCATGCATTTTAAAAAAACTTATCAAAATTGGTGCATTTTGGGCTTCCATGGTGGCACAGTGGTTGAGAGCCCGCCTGCCGATGCAGGGGACATCGGTTCGTGCCCTGGTCCAGGAAGATCCCACATGCCGCGGAGCGGCTGGGCCCGTGAGCCATGGCCGCTGAGCCTGAGCGTCTGGAGCCTGTGCTCCACAACGGGAGAGGCCACAACAGTGAGAGGCCCGTGTACCAAAAAAAAAAAAAAAAAAAAAAAAAATTGGTGCATTTTTGTGTAGCCATTTTAATATTGAAGATGGAAGAAAAAAGCAACATATTTGCTTTATTTATAGGCCTATTATGCTTTATTATTTCAAGAAAGGTAAAAACACAACTGAAATGCAAAAAAAGATTTGTGCAGTGTATAGAGAAGGTGCTGTGACTGACTGAATATGTCAAAAGTGGTTTGCGAAGTTTCATGCTGGAGATTTCTCGCTGGATGATGCTCCACGGTCGGGTAGACCAGTTGAAGTTGATAGCGATCAAATCAAGACATTGAGAAACTCAACACTATACCACGCGGGAGACAGCCGACATACTCAAAATATCCAAATCAAGCATTGAAAATCATTTGCACCAGCTTGGTTATGTTAATCGCTTTGATGTTTGGGTTCCACATAAGTTAAGCGAAAAAAACCTAAATGACTGTATTTCTGCATGCAATTCTCTACTGAAACGTAACAAAAACTTTCCATTTTTAAAACAAATTGTGATGGGCAATGAAAAGTGGATACTGCACAATAATGTGGAATGGAAGAGATCGTGAGGCAAATGAAATGAACCACCACAAACCACACCAAAGGCCGGTCTTCATCCAAAGAAGGTGATGTGTATATGGTGGGATTGGAAGAGGGTCCTCTATTATGAGCTCCTTCCGGAAAACCACACGATTAATTCCAACAAGTACTGCTCCCAATTAAACCAACTGAAAGCAGCACTTGACGAAAAGCATCCGGAATTAGTCAACAAAAAACGCATAATCTACGACCAGGATGACGCAAGACTGCATGTTTCTTTGATGACCAGGCAAAAACTGTTACAGCTTGGCTGGGAAGTTCCGATTCATCTGCCATATTCACCAGACATTGCATCTTTGAACTTCCATTTATTTCGGTCTTTAAAAATTGTCTTAATGGAAAAAATTTCAATTCCCTGGAAGACTGTAAAAGGCATCTGGAACAGTTCTTTGCTCAAAAAGATTAAAAAGTTTTGGGAACACAGAATTATGAAGTTGCCTGAAAAATGGCAGAAGGTAGTGGAACAAAATGATGAATATGTTGTTCAATAAAGTTCTTGATGAAAATGAAAAATGTGCCTTTTAAAAATATATTTATTTGGCTGTGCCGGGTCTTAGTTGCAGCAGGTGGGCTCCTTAGTTGTGGCTCACAGGCTCCTTAGTTGTGGCATGCAAACTCTTAGTTGCAGCATGCATGTGGGATCTAGTTCCCTGACCAGGGATTGAACCCGGCCCCCTGCATTTGGAGCACAGAGTCTTAACTACTGCGCCACCAGGGAAGTCCCAAATGTGTCTTTTATTTTTACTTTAAAACCAAAGGAACTTTTTGGCCAACCCAATATAATCTTGGTTCATTAACACTGAATTCAAGCCAAAAGCACTATAACTCCAATAATACTATAAATCTCTGAAAAAAGGTTATTAACATGTATTTTCTCAATAAAGCACACAGTCTTCTTGCACTTAAAAACACTAGACAGGGAATTCCCTGGCAGTCCAGTGGTTAGGACTCTGTGCTTTCACCATCTGGGCCCAGGTTCAATCCCTGGTCGGGGAACTAAGATCCCACAAGCCGGGGATGTGGAGTGCAGAGGAAAAAAAAAAAAATCCTCAAGAGCACTTCCCCTCTATGCTTGGGGGCCATTTTAAGCAGTGAAATCACCAAACAAAAAAGCACAAAAATGAGGAAAGCATGGCATAAAACAGACCACAAGAAGGACCGGAGTTTCCAGCATGAAAGCTGAAAAGAAGGCAGAATATTACCATGTTCTCCCTAAGCTTGGAACACATGCATGGAACAACTGGAATTTTTTGCCACTTTGCACATGTCACAAATGAGAAAGTGCCACAATTACTGATTTGGGGGTTACAAATAAATTTTAGTGAGTAGATAAATTCTAAAATACAGAATTCACAAATACTGAGAATTGAGTCTATATAGTTTTTAAATCTCTGGAAGGAAAAACAAAGTTTTTTAAAGTACTTTTTTATTGTGGTAAAAATACATATACATAAAATTTGCCATTTTAACCATTTTCAGGTATCCAATTCTACAGCATTGAACTACATTCACAAAGTTATATAACCATATAACCATCACCGCCAAACTGTCTTCCAAAGTGGCAGCACCACCTTACATTCCCACCAGCAATATACAAGAGTTCTAATTTCTCCATATCCTTGCCAACACTTTGATTTCTTTATTAGACACACCCTAGTAGATGTGGAGTGGTATCTCATGATTTTGATTTACATCTCTAATGACTAATGATCTTGAGCATCTTTTCATGTGTTTATTGGCCACATGTCTTCTTTGGAGAATTGTCTATTCAGATTTTTTGCTCATTATTTAATTGAATTTTGTCTAAATTATGTTGTAAGCATTCTTTATATATTCCAGGTACTAGATTCTTATCTGAGTCTCCTATTCTTGTAGGTTATTTTTTCATCTTCTTGATAATGTCCTTTGATGTACAAAATTTTAATTTTGATTAAGTCCAGTTTATCAACTTTTTCTTTTGTTGCTCATGCTTTTGGTGTTATATTAAGAATCCACTACCAAATCCAAAGTCATGAAAATTTATCTCTATGTTTTCTTTTGAGAGTTTTATGCGTTTAGCTTTTATATTTAGGTTGTTGATCCATTTTGAGTTCATTTTTTTTAATATGGCGGGAGGCAGGCGTCCAACTTTACTCTTTTGCATGTGGAAAATCCAGTTGTTCCAACATCATTTGTTGAAGAAACTATTCTTTCCCCCACTAAATGGATTTGGCACCCCTGTCAAAAATCATCTGGATGTACTGGGAGGACAAATAGATTATTGACACATGTTATATATTGGGGGAGATAGGAACTGGATGAGGACAAGGAGTGGAAAGAAGGCTTCACATTATTTAGCTCTGTATACTTTTTAAACGTTTAAGCCATGTGAAAGTACTACTTATTCAAAAGCTAAAATAAATTCAAGTTTTAAAAATACAATTAAATAGGCAAGCCACAGAATAGGATGTATATCTGACAAAGGACTCGTGCTTGGAATATATAAAGAATTCCACAAAAGCATCTGGGAAAAGGCAGACAACCCATAGGAAAAAAAGTATGGGCACAACTTGAACAAGCATATCACAATAAAAGATATCCAAAGGCCGATAAACATAAAAAAGTGTGCTCGATTTTACAGTTTACCAGGGAAGTGCAAATTAAACTGCAATGCTATCCTACTGCACTGCACGCCCATCAGAACAGCTAAAATGTCAAAGACAGATAATGTTATGTCTTAGTAAGAATATAAAGCAATTAATCTCAAACACTACTGGCAGAAGTGTAAATTGATATAACCACTTAAGAAAACTGTTTGGCAATATCTAGTAAAGCTGAACTCATGTGCAACTTATGACTCGGCAAGTCCACGCTAAGATACGTAATCAACAGAATGTGTGCATATGTTCCCCAAAGGACATGTTAAATGAACACATTCATAATAGTAAAAAACTATAAACTCAAATGATCACCAACATTTGAGTGGATGAATAAATTTTAGTATATTTATACAATGAATGCTGTGAAGGCAATGAACAAACTACCATCATAAGCAATGTGAATAATCTCACAATGTTGAGCAAAAGCAGTCAGTCACAAACTAGTACATACTGTTTAGTTCTATTTAAATAAAATTTTAACACAGGCATATTAACCCATGGTGTTAGAAGTTAGGTTCATAGGTAGTAACAGGAAGGGGACACAAGGAGTACAGGCTTATAGGGTGCTAATAACATACTTTCTCATTCTGGTTGCTAGACTTACAAATGAGTTTATGCGTATTTACTGAACTATATGCTTTTGATTTTTATACTTTCATTTATGTATATTTCAATAGCACATTTACTTTAAAAACTGCACACATCATTAAAAATAAACCAATATTTTAGTCTCCCATCACAAAACTACTCTGTATGAGCAAATCTGTTTACTACCTTGACCATGCTCTCTACTGAAAAGGCAAAGTTTTCATACAACTTTTCTTTGGCATGAGATTGTCTTTTCCCAAGCTTCTGCAAGGATTAAGCAAGTTGTCATGTTTCATGTCACATTAAATGACCCACTGGAGTCAACAGTTAGATCAAACAGACATCAAATGTGTCACTGTAACAAAAATTAATTTCACACTGTTCAGAATCTGGCAGTACACCTGTGAAGTGCTCAAGTGTAACATGCTGCTATGACACATCAACTGAGAACCATTCACCTAATTCCATTTTGAACATGTAAAAACTTGAGTGTTTTTAGAAGTGGGAAGAACACGTAGGTAAATTTCAGAAGTATATTATAATATGGGTTTGGTACAGAATTAGTAAAATTTTGAAGGCACCTATACCATCAGTTAAACAGACTTTTGTGAACTTGCTAATCACCATTTTTCAGCATTTCAATCACTTTACCAAATTTGACTAGACAATTCTCTTACCTTCTTCCCTTACTAGTAAAAATACTAGTCATTCTAATGATGTTTAATTCTTTTTTTTATTTATTTATTTTTGAGGCAAGAAATACGACTTTATTTGGGAAGCCAGCAGACCGAGAAGATGGCAGACTAGTGTCTCTGAACAACCATCTTCTAATGATGCTTAATTCTTATTAAAATATTACAATATCACTTACTGAAACACTCTAAAGGAAAAAGTTTACATAAATAGTTAAGCTTTTAAAACTATGACTTCTAACTAATTATAAATTAATTATATCCAACTCAGATAAAAGTAACTAATCAGATCCAAATAAGGGCAAAGGTAGAAAACTGGCAGTCTGGGTATCATCTGATCAGGAAGGAGTATTTTTAAAGTTTAAACTTTACTCCTTTTAGGTAAGGCAAGCTTTGATACTCCGTAAGCCTTACTACTAGGTGCCCCTGAAGGCATTTATCTGAGGCTGGTCTACTCTCTCCACACGGGAGAGCCACATTTAGGTAAAATTTTACCTCTCTGCCTCAGTTCATTTGTTTAAAAAACAAAAGAGAATAATATTACCTGAGAAAATTTTTATAAGCTAATAAAAAAAACGTAAAAAACATTTAAACTGAAGCTGATATTATTCTACAGGTAAGGAACATGAAGTCTAGTCAGATTCAAATAAACCTGCTCTTATCTAATTCTCTCCTGCCATTACTAATTCAGATACCCCACCTTGAAACCATACAACAAAGTAGGGAATGGAAAACAGAGAAAGAAAATTGGATCAAAGTTAAAACAGCCTGGATTACAGCCAAAAGCCTAAGAGCCAAAATCAGTCACATTGTATGCACATGAGAAGGGAGACCATCACCTGCCAACCAACATTAAGAGCGAAAGCTGTGAATTTCAGCCATGACTAATGCTACTTCTGAACCATATTTCAAAGTAAAAAACCGTGGTTTCATTTTTTTTATTTTTAAGAAATTCTGCCACGATGAAATATTTCATTCTAAATTTTCTAATTTCTCTGTCCACTGCTTTCCTGTGAACTGGGAATATCATGTCCCATACTTAGTCTGGTATTGTCCACACATGTTATACTTTTTTAGCAAAGCTATATGGTAAAAGTGCAGAATAAACACTTTCCCATTAAAGGAAAATAACCCACATTCCACTGTGTCTTGAAAGTGTGACATCTGAAATACACATTTCTCTTTTCTTGTTTGAAAAGGTAAGTATGCACTGGTAACAAATATTTTTGTAAATGTCATGCTATACTTATACATATGCCTATCAAGTTATAACTTTTTCACTGCAATTTGTAGTGCACCAAAAGTCATTACAAAGCAATAAATACCACATACAGTCTTTGTCACAACTACTCATTTTGCCACTGTAGCATGAAAGCAGTCATACACAATACATAAACAAACGGGCTTAAATGTGTCCCAAAAATTTAACATGAAAACAAATTTGAATTTCATAAAATTTTCACATCACAAAGTATTCTTCTTTTGATTTTTGTTCAATGATTTAAAAATGTAAAAATCATTCCTAGCCCACGAGTCATATAAAACCAGGCAGCAGGAAGGTGGTGTAAAACACAAAAGACCCCGAATAGCCAAAGTAAGCTTGAGAATGAAAACTGGAGCTGGAGGAATCAGGCTCCCTGACTTCAGACTATACTACAAAGCTACAGTAATCAAGACAGTATGGTACTGGCACAAAAACAGAAATACAGATCAATGGAACAGCATAGAAAGCCCAGAGATAAACCCACGCACATATGGTCACCTTATCTTTGATAAAGGAGGCAAGAGTATACAATTGCGAAAAGACAACCTCTTCAATGGGTGGTGCTGGGAAAACTGGACAGCTACATATAAAGGAATTAAATTAGAACACTACCTAACACCAGGCATAAAAATACTGAAAATGGATTAATGACCTAAATGTAAGGTTATAAAACTTAGAGGAAAACATAGGCAGAACACTCTATGACATAAATCACAGCAAAATCCTTTTTAATCCACCTCCTAGAGAAATGGAAATAAAAACAAAAATAAACAAATCGGACCTAATGAAACTTAAAAGCTTTTGCACAGCAAAGGAAACCGTAAAAACAGACGAAAAGGCAACCCTCAGAATGGGAGAAAATATTTGCCAACGAAGCAACTGAGAAAGGATTAATCTCCAAAATATACAAGCACCTCATGCAGCTCAATATCAAAAAAACAAACAACCCAATCCAAAAATGGGCAGAAGAACTAAATAGCCATTTCTCCAAAGATATACAGATTGCCAACAAACATAAAACGATGCTCAACATCACTAATCATTAGAGAAATGCAAATCAAAACTACAGTGAGGTATCACCTCACACAGGTCAGAATGGTCATCATCAAAAACTCTACAAACAATAAATGCTGGAAAGGGTGTGGAGAAAAAGGAACCCACTTGCACTGTTGGTGGGAATGTAAACTGATATAGCCACTATGGAGAACAGTATGGAGGTTCCTTAAAAAACTAAAAATAAGGGCTTCCCTGGTGGCATAGCAGTTAAGAATCCGCCTGCCAATGCAGGGGACACGGTTTCAAGCCCTGGTCTGGGAAGATCCCACATGCCGCGGAGCAACTAAGTTCATGTGCCACAACCACTGAGCCTGTGCTCTAGAGCCTATGAGCCTCAACTACCGAAGCCCACAAGCCTAGAGCCTGTGTTCCTCAACGAGAAGCCACCACAATGAGAAGCCCATGCACCTCAAAGAAGAGTAGCCCCCGCTGCTGCAACTAGAGAAAGCACGCATGCAGCAACAAAGCCCCAACTCAGCCATAAATAAATAAATAAATTTTTTTAGAAAGTAAAAATAGAACTACCATTATGACCCAACAATCCCACTACTGGGCATATACCGTGAGAAAACCATAATTCAAAAAGAATCATGTAGGGCTTCCCTGGTGGCGCAGTGGTTGAGAATCTGCCTGCCAATGCAGAGGACACGGGTTCGAGCCCTGGTCTGGGAAGATCCCACATGTCGCGGAGCAACCACTGAGCCTGCGTGTCTGAAGCCTGTGCTCCACAACAAGAGAGGCCGTGACAGTGAGAGGCCCACGCACCACAATGAAGAGTGGCCCCCGCTCACTGCAACTAGAGAAAGCCCTCGCACTGAAACGAAGACCCAACATGGTCAAAAATTAAAAATAAAAAAAATTTTTTTAAAAAGTCATGTACCACAATGTTCACTGCAGCACTATTTACAATAGCCAGGACACGGAAGCAACTTAAGTGTCCTTCGACAGTGGTATAGATAAAAAAGATGTGACACATATATACAATGGAATATTACTCAGCCCTAAAAAGAAACGAAATTGAGTTATCTGTAGTGAGGTGTATGGGCCTAGAGTCTGTCACACAGAATGAAGTATGACAAAGAGCAAAACAAATAGAGTATCCTAACACACATATATATGGAATCTAAAAAAAATGGTTCTGATGAACCTAGGGGCAGGACAGGAATAAACATGCAGATGCAGAGAATAGACTTGAGGCCACAGGGAGGGGGAAGGGTAAAGCTGGGACGAAGTGAGAGAGTAATGCTGACATACCTACACTACCAAATGTAAAACAGATAGCTAGTAGGAAGCAGCAGCATCACACAGGGAGATCAGCTAGGTGCTTTGCGACCACCTAGAGGGGTGGGATAGGGAGGGTGGGAGGGAGACGCATGGTGGGGGGATATGGGGATATACGTATGCATATAACTGATTCACTTTATTACATAGCGGAAACTAACACAACACTGTAAAGCAATTATACTCCAATAAAGATACTGAAAAAGGACAACAACAACAACCAGGCAGCAGGCTAGATTTGGCCCATGGGCAGTATTTTGCCAACCCCTGATCTAAAGTAAGGTCCAACAATTAACAAGCACAGAACTTCCAATTAGAATTTTATTGCCTCACTCAAATAGGAAAAGAACCAAAGATTATCCACTGTTTAAGGAAGCCTTTGAGACAAGAAGAGATGAAGATAAAAAGAAAAAAACAAAGTTAGAAAATAAAGTCAAGGACTTCCCTAGTGGCACAGTGGTTAAGACTCCGTGCTCCCAATGCAGGAGGCCTGGGTTCGATCCCTGGTCAGGGAACTAGATCCCACATGCATGCTGCAACTAAGAGTTCACATGCTGCAACTAAGACTCAACACAACCAAATAAATAAATAAACCAATATTTTTTTTATAAAAAAGAGAAAGGGAAGAAAGAAAATAAAGTCAAGGTGATCTTTCAGAATGTCAGCTGAATAAGAAAGTAAAGAGAAGGGGAATTCCCTGTTGGGCCAGTGGTTAAGACTTGGCACTTTCACTGCCGAGGGCCCCAGTTCCATCCCTGGTCAGGGAACTAAGATTCCACAAGCATCGTGGTGAGGCCAGAAAAAAAAAAAAGAAAGAAAGAAAACAAAGAGAAGGAAAGCATAAGAGAAAACGTAGGAGAGAGTATGAACCCAGTAGCTCCAACATTCAAATAGAAACAGTTCCAAAAAGAGTGAGAGAAAGGGGGGCCTGAAGGGGAAGGGCATGAAGAGAGAGAGTCCTTATGAAAAAATTTTTTAAGTTTAAACTTTTTCTTACTATAAATGAAGAGTAGAAGACTAAAAGAAAAAGCACAGTGAACTTTTAAAAACGATAAAGGAAAAAAAATAGCAACAATCACTATATTCCAGAAAAGGATGAAGAAATATTAAAAGGTTCCAAGAAGAGGTAAATAAAACCCAATTGGGGTTGTACAAGGGAGCAAAATCAGACTAGCATGAGCAACACTGACTACTTTAAAACAAGGGAGGAGATACCTTCAAAGTTCTGAAGAAAAACAAATTTGAACCTGGAATTCCATATCCAGTCAAACTACCATTTAAATAGAAGAATAAAATAAAGAGCTTCAAAAAGTCTCCGAAATTTTACTCTTAACGATTCTTTCTTAGTATGTACAAACAAGGGAGTAAACAAAGAATGGGGAAGCCTGTGTAAAATAATTAGAAGCAAGACTCTCCTCATGAGGCAGGCTTGAAAGATTACACCCTCAGTTAGAAGGGTGCATAAGCAAATAATAATAGTAAAACTTAAAAAAAAATAAATCAGACAATTAGCATAGGAAAAAAAAAAACTGTCACTCCCTGGTTTCAGAGTGAGGGAAAAAATTTTCTCCTGAGAAGTTTCAAATACAGGTTAGCCTATAAGGTAAACATCTGCCAGTTCTAAGAAACACCTAATCAACATCTGCCAGTTCTAAGAAACACCAAACTAAAAATTAACATCAGTGACTTTTCACTGGTGGTACCTGACAGAAGCAAGGACAAAATACTCTTTGGAGGCTTGTTTCCAAAAATCAGGTCTGGCAGAGTTCATAGTTAAAGCCCTAGTAAACACACTCAAACTCCAAAACTATAAAACACTGGAGAACACCATCTATAATAATCAGGAATAGGCAGAAGCAAGTAATAGTAAAATAGGACCTCAAGAACTTTAGATAATGGAATTATCAAATATAAATATGAAATAAGCATACTTCAGATATTTAAAAAGTAAAAAGTAAAATGAAAAACAAGAAAACAAAGCAAACACAGCTAAATGTAATTTAAGGGAAGCCATTTATAGTAAAAACAAAATATAAAATATATCAGAATAACTCATAAAAGACATACAAGACTTTTCTAGGAAAAAAGCTATATAATATTCAAAAATAAAAGATTTAAGCAAATGGAAAGGCATGCAATGTTTCTGAACAGGCAGATACCATATTGTAAAGATGGCATTTTCTCCCAAATTAATCTATATATTCAAAGCAATTCCAACAAAAATGCTGACAAGTTTTTAAAATGAACTTTCACAACATGATTCTAATATGTTTAAGAGCTAAAAGCCAAGATCAGTCAAGATAATCTTTAAGATGAACAAGGTATATGTGGAGGGGGATGAAATTACCTTAACGAATAACAAAGTTTACTATAGCTTTATAATAAGCAATAAAGGAGGAAAAATGGGGGAAAAACTGATTTTTAAAAAACCTCTCATATATCAAAAGACAGCTCTCTAAAGAATAAAGAGAAAAGTCAAGTGTATTAGTTTATTGCTGTGTAACAAATTACCCCAAAACTTAATGGGGTAAAACAATAATTCCTTATCTTTCAGTTTCTTTGAGTCAGGAATCTGGGAGTGATATGGCAAGTGGTTCTCTCTGAGCCTCTAATGAGGCTGCAGTCAGATGTCAGCCAGGACTGCAGTCATCTGAAAACCTGACCATGCTGGAATATCCACCTCCAAAGTGGCTCATTCCCATGGCTGGGAAGTTGGTGCTGGATGTTAACAGACCCCAGTTCTTTACAGAACTGCAAGAGTGATAGTTGTTTTCGCCTAGAACAAGGAATCCAAAGACTAAGGAAAAAGCTGTATACCTTTAATGAAGCCTCAGAAGTCACTGTTAATTCTGCTATACTCTCTTGGTCACCAAACAAGCCCTGAGTCACTGTGAGAAGAGACTAAAGAAGGGTGTGAATACCAGAAGAGAAGAACACTGGGGCCACCTCAGAGGCTGGCTACCACACTAAGCCATAGTAGGCTAAGAACAAATCTTCAATTTACATAACCAACAAAGGATCAGTATGTAGAACTTACCAAGAATTCTTGTAAATCAAAACAAAAAAACGTTAGCAAACTAAAAAAAATAGAAGACAAATGGACAAGTAATTCACAGAAGCAACAACATAAATCGCACGTAACAAGCATTCAAAAAGTATTTTTCCCTAGAACCACGTAATTCATGCTATTTACGTATCATAAAGGCATAGAATTTAAATATTTTTCTAAAAATGATGCATTTATGTTCATTCATCCTTGTTTTTTCCCACTTCCCCTTGAGACCAATGTCCATTCTGGAAGCTGGCTAAGGATGAAGGTACAATTTGTGGCCACAGAGGAGACACAGATTAATGTATCCAACACCATGATCCCAACCTCAGAACTTGTCCTCTGGAAAATAAAATGATAGAACTCAGTCAACCAGTAATAAATATGAAAAAAAAAAAATCAGCAGATCTACAGCACACTATTTACAAAAGGTCAATTTTAGTTATTAAGTACTTTTTTCCTCTTTACATTTACATTTGGGGCAAGCTCTTTATGAACTGTGATGGGTACCCCAAAATGAAGGACTATAAATGCATGAATCTGCCACCTTCTACTATTCCATGGTTTGACACTCTTCCTAATGACTTTACATTATCACTTGGTTATAGCCCCTTTAAAGAAGCAGGTCTCTGGGCTTCCCTGGTGGCGCAGTGGTTGAGAGTCCACCTGCCGAAGCAGGGGACAGGGGTTCGTGCCCCAGTCCGGGAAGATCCCACATGCCGCGGAGCGGCTGGGCCCGTGAGCCATGGACGCTGAGCCTGCGCGTCCAGAGCCTGTGCTCTGCAACAGGAGAGGCCACAGCAGTGAGAGGCCCGCGTACCGCAGAAGCAGGTCTCAAACTTTTTGGTCTCATAATCCCTCTTACATTCTTAATCATCAAGGACCTAAAAAGCATTTGTTCAGATGGGTTTTATCCATCTATGTGTACAGTATTAGAAATAAAAACTGAAGATTTTTAAATATTTAAAATTGTAATAAATAATAGCAAATTAATAATCTGTTTCATTAAAATTAAATACTTTATTAATTCATTTAAAAATAAACACATTAAATAATAAATAAAAATAAACACACTGCATGTTTAAATAACATTTTTAACAGAAATAACTAATTTCCAAAACCAAAAAATTTTTTTAGTAAAGAGTGGCACTGATTTCACTTTTAAATCTCTTTAATGTTTAGTTTAATAGAAGATGTCTGTATATACCCTTTTGCATTTAATCTGTTGTGAGAGATTTTTTGTTTGAAGACTATAAAGAAAACTTGGCCTCATATAACCATGTACTTAAGAAAAGGGAAGAGTATTTTAACAGTCTTTTCAGACAATCTGTGGATATTCTTCTTTGATACATTCAAAAAATTTAAAGTGTTTTATTTATTTCTTAAACATCAGTTGCAATGTGAAATTTCAAACTATAGTGATGAACTTTTACTACGCCCTTACATTAAAATCTATTGGTCTATTTTGCACTTTGAATCTTTTTCCTATGCCTGATTTTGTAACATGATGCATTGGTCATTTGGCAAATACTGGTTCACTATGTAGATCTTCCAAATGATGACATTTCATTACACGATATCAAAAAAAAAGTGTTAATATCACTACCAATCTCATCAGAAAAGCTTTTAAATATTGAGAAGCTGTCAAGCTCATGGTGGCATATACAAGTTTCCCAAAAATCCTAATTTTCATTTAAAAGCTCAATTTTTATCACTGGCAACATATAACAACATCAGTTGTTTCTCTTGAAGTGACAAGGCTCAATTCATTCATTTTAAAGAAAATATCTGCCAAATATCCATTCTTGAAAACCACAGTTTGTTACTCATTCTTTCAAGTAAAAATTATTTTCCAAGAAAAAAAGCAGCTAATTCAACTTGGAATTCAAACAACTGCACAAGTACTTTTCTTATTGCACTTCAGTCTGCAGCAGAAGCACTTTATGCATTATCCCATTTCATCGCACAGAATATTAAGGATAAAGATTTTTAAAATAGGGATGTCCCTGGTGGTCCAGTGGGTAAGACTCCATTCCCGATGCGTGGGGCCCGGGTTCAATCCCTGGTCGGGGAACTAGATCCCGCACGCCACAACTAAGACCCGGTGCAGCCAAAATAAAATAAATATTAAAAAAAATATATTTTAAAAACAAGTTTCACTGCTTCATCAAGGACATAAAAGTAAAACTAACATAACTTTTGTTGGTGGCGGTGGTTTTACTCTAAGTATGTGATGGTAAAGTTACAATAACTTTTAGAGTGCTTTGGAGGCACTATCTTAATTCCTGCTAAGGTGCCAAGCAGTCTTACCCATCATTGCTTTTGTATTATTTATACAAATGTCAGAACAGTGAATAAGGCAAATAATGAATCAGTGTTATAATGAAAACAGTTTCAACTCTGCCAACACCTGAAAGGGTATCAGAGACAATCCCCCGTACCCCCTAACTCAGAGTTTCATGGACCAACTTTGAGAACGTACTTTAAGGTACTATTCTCATTTAGTGTCTGCTTAGAGGAGTATATATAAGGAAATGAAAAGCAGTTAGATTCCCCTAACTGAAATTTTTGGTGTACAGATATTAAACCTTGTAAAAACTTAGGATTTAGAACATGAGTTTACAAGTTTTTACACTGTAAGTTTTAGGCAGCTGAAGAGAGGTTTGGAATACAAATTACTTTGTCTGGTGTGCTGTACTTCATTAGATGTCAGGAAAACCTAGAAAAACACCAACAATTTGCCTTCCTGCCTCTTCTTTTCTGCTTACTGTGAGATAGAGGTAATCACAAAGGCAACAGCAGTACAATTTATTGGGGGCTTACCAGGCGCCAGGCACTCTATGAAGCAATTTACAATGTACTAACTCATTTAATCTGCACAATTAACACTATGAAATAGGTAGTATTATTACTCTCAATTTATGGATGTTAAGTAACATATCCACAGTCATTCTAGTAGTAAATAAAGGAGCTCAAAAATGAATGCAGGCAGTCTGACTCCTGGTGAAATGCACTCCTGAATTGTGTGCATTTCACCAACCACAATGCCGTAAGATATTAAAAAGTGTTTTTCTTTGATACGTCTGTAATGACTGATTGCTGATGACTATGTTATCATTCAAAAACTCAAGCATATTTATGTCAAACAGAGCATTAGAGAAAGTAGGACCTAAAAAAATCCCGAAACAGATAAGCCACACCCAGAACTAGCAAACTGCTAAATATTACATGTACTCCTGGGACAAGAACTTCCAAGAGCTCAAACAGAAGATTCCCCTGAGTGGCTCACCATGCTCAGTGATAAAACAGGACCACTGTGAGGAGGTGCTCTTCACACTACACCCAGAGTTATTCCCTCCCACTTACCACATGATTGTTGCCATCTCAGACTTTTCACAAAAAGTTGAAGATTCATAAACAGAATCATTTTTCCACGTTGATTATTCCCCACAAAAGATGAGAATATTAAACTTATGTAGATGTAAAAAATTAGCATAAAAGACAATAACAGAATCACACAGAATTTTACTGGATAGGAACTCAACTTCATATTGCAAACCTGGAGAGGCTGTCTAGGTGACTTGCCCAAGGCTACACAGCATATTAACAGCAGAACCCAATGCAAGTTACTCCCAATCCAGATAATCATCCACATCACCATGCTGTCTATGCCTTACTACAAAAGTCTCACCTCCTTCAAGAGTTCATTTGAGAGGTTGTTCAGATGCATCAATGCATATTTGTATTTTTACTGATACATTATAGATTGTACATACCCACTACTGATAGCTATTCTGACTGAACCTGAAATAAACCTAAAAAAATAAAAGTCACAAAAGCACTTTAAAAAGCTCACAATTGAGATTCAACAAATATTAACTAAATTATCTATTTTGATTTTCCTTTTCCAAATATTCCAACAGCACATAAATCAGTCTTTCTCCTCAAAATATTTAAATCCATGTCTCTCAAAGTGTGGCAGGTTCCAGAATCAGAATCACATGATACTTGTTAAAAATTCAAATCCTAGTGTCATCCCCAAGTCAATTGAAACAGTCTCTGAAACTCCCAAAATGGTATTTTAAAAAGCTCTCCAGATGATTATTCATCCAAAAGTTACATTCACTCTACAATATTCTAGTGGGAAACAAGGAACAAACGAGTAAACAAAAACAAGTAAACATTCTGGACTTTAGCTGTCCTATGAAGAAATAAAGATAATATGTCAAAGAGTGACCTGGAGGACTACAATTGTCCCTCAGCAATCTCAGGGGATTGGTTCCAAAACCCCCATCAGATACAGAGAGCCAACTGTACCTTAAAAGGAGCAGCCAGACACAGAATTTTCAGGGCAGTGAAAATACTATGTATGATATTATAATGGCGAATACATGTCACTATACATTTGTTCAAACCCTTAGATTGTGCAACACTAATAGTGAACCCTAACATAAACTGTGGACTCTGGGTGATTATGATGTAGGGCCATCAACTCTAAAAAATGCAGCACACTAGTGAGGGATGTTGATAATGGGAGAAACTATGTAGGCCTGGGGAGAAGGGATATATGGGAAATCTCCATATCTTCCATTTAATTTTGCTGTAAATCTAAAACTGCTCTTTAAAAATAAAGCCCTAAAAAAAAAAAAAAAAAAAAAAAGTGATCAAGAGAAGGTCTTTCTTTAGAGGCAATTTGAAGTGAGGAGCCCTTCACTTAAGAACAGTGGTTCTCTTGGGGTTTCCCTGGTGGCGCAGTGGCTAAGAATCTGCCTGCCAATGCAGGGGACATGGGTTTGAGCCCTGGTCCAGGAAGGTCCCACATGCCACAGACCAACTAAGCCCCTGTGACACAACTACTGAGTCTGCACTCTAGAGCCCACATGCCAGAACTGAGCCCACGTGCCGCAACTACTGAAGCCCGCATGCCTAGAACCCGTCCTCTGCAACAAGAGAAGCCACGTCATGAGAAGCCCGTGCACCGCAACGAAGAGTAGCCCCCGCACGCAGCCACGAAGACACAACACAGGCATAAATACATAAATCAATAAATAAATTTTATATATATATAAAAAAGAATAGTGGTTCTCAAACTTAGTGTGCATCAAAATCACCTGGAGGACTTACTAAAAATGATTTCTGGTTTGAAGGTCTTGAGTGGGGCCCAAGAATTTGCATTCCTAACAAGATTGCAAATGACGCTGATGCTGCTAGTCCAGAAACCACACTTGGAGAATCATCGATCTGAAGGGAACAGCTAAAAGGTTTGAATAACTCTGGTGTGTTAGAGAAACAGAAAAAAAGTCCATTAGAAGGGAGGGTAATGTCATTGTTTTGGGACCACTTAAGATGGTGAACTAAACTACCAACCATGGATACCCAGACCAGAAATGGAATCACAGGTTGTTCAATAATACCTTACATTTGCAAAGCATTTCACAGTTTATAAAAGCATTTTCACTTTCATTATTTAATACGATTTAGTGAGATATAAGTGAAGGACTATTAGCTACATGTAGAGATAAAGAAGCTGAAGGACAGAAACATGAACCTGAGGGAACCAGAAAACAATTAAGGGGCAGAACTATGTCCCCTGACTCCAAATCCAGTGTTACTTCCAGAACAGCATGTTCCATTTTTTTAAACAGCTAAGCAAAGGATACATACAGGAGTTGATACTAAGTTACTTTCTAGACTCCCTGCCTAAAAACATGATGGCTTCCAGACTTAATTTGTTTTAGATACCAGTTAGAAAGCAACACTGCCTTAAGATTGACAGTATTTAGTCCCATCTACTTATTTCTCCTAGTTCAAAAACAAAAGATGGAGAAATGAAGAGGGAATTTACACACTATTATTCTCTCTCCTGCATAAGTAACACAGAACTAATTTCATAACCTCAGTCCCTCAGCCACATCAATCAAACACAATTTTCATCTTGTGTTCACTCTAAATCTCTCACCTAATCCAGGTTCCCACAAGAACACTGAATCCTACATGTCTTACTACATTCAGTGAGGCCATGAGCAGTTAGTTATACACCCATTATCCACCCTCTATATACCCATTATCATTTAGAATCTTCTCCATCAATCAAACCATTACTCTTAACATTCTTACCTGTAGATCTCAGTAATACTTCAAACCCAAAACTGAAATAACTATATCCTCCCTCCACCCCACACACACCTGCTTCTGTGCCTGAATTCTTTTATTTGCATTAATAACATTGCCACCCACCAAACAAGAAACCTGGAACTTGGCCTAGACACGTGTGTCTCTCTCACTCCAGTCTCAATTGGCCTCTCATATCCATTCCCACAGCTACTTACAATTAGTTACCACTAATAATAAACTAGCTGCCATTTCACTAATAACTAGCATGTACTAGTCACTTAACACACTTCATTCTATCAATAACTGTATGAGGTAGGTAATTTTGTCCTTGTAAAAGTAACAAGTAGGAAGTGACAAAGTAGGCATCCAAACTCAAATGTTTCTCCCAAAGTCCATACCTTTCCCCCATACCAAAACACTTCCTTCTTTAACACCTTATATCAGTCCTTTACTACCTACTCCAAATGCTAATTTCTCCCCTAGATTACTGCCAGGATTCTCCTAACTGGCCCTGCCTTGGATCTTTTCTTCCCTTACCCTTCAATGTGCCCCCAAGTGATCTTTCTAGATCATAAATGTGATCCTTTTATCTTCCTGATACAAAAATCTGTTAGGGACTCCCTTTAATCTATCTACACTGTACAGGATACATTCTACAGGATGAATCCCAAACCCTTTAGTACAAGTCCACAATCCCTTCCGTACCTGAAGTTCCAAAATTCAAAAGCTTTGAAATTTTAAAGTTTTTTCATAATTCTGCAACAAAACCCACTCTGAATTGCAAGAGGTTATTGGTCTATCCCATCATAATGATATTCACATACTTCACTGCAGAAACATTAATATTTGATAATGAGTTGTTAACCCAGACCCTGCAGTAGTGTTAGAGACCTTACCAGGAAAAAGAAAAATTTCCAACCTATTCTGATGTCTAAAACACACCTGGTCTCAAGGGTTTCAGGTAAGGCACTGCAGACCCCCTACCTATTCAGCCCATCAAACCAACCTAATTTCCACCAATCACCTTACACATCGCTTAGCTCCAGGGATGTGTAAGGTGCCCTGTGCCCTGAAAACTCTCCAACCCAGGGAGCTACTCACCCTTCAAGAAACCTACTCAAGGGTTTCCTTTTCAGTGAAGTTTCCTTGACCTTCTCTTGATTGTGCCACAACCACTGTACCAAGGACCCACCTCCACTGCTGTACCTTATGTTTGTTTCCCCTATGTTGGACTGTGAATGAGGTCCTCATTGAGTATTTTATCCAATTCTAGCACAGTATCCGAAACACTAAGTGTTCATTAATGTACAAGGAACTGAAATTCATGCCCAGCTCTCCCTAACCCCCAATTCCCTTCAAAGTTCATTTCTCCTTCACCCCTAAACGTTAAGATTTTTCCCTATCCATGCAGGCCCCTCACAGCTATTTTGCTTCCAGAGTTCCTCCTTCTCAATGTCATCCTAAAATTACTCTCTACCAGACGGCTTCTCGTAGCCCCAAATTCTCTAATGCCCTTTAACCTCCCTAGTCCTTCTTTCCCCTAGCTTTGAACAGATCAAATCCTCTCCCTCTAAGGCAATTCATCTTCACTGCCCTTATCTCTGAACTACTACCTCAACACCTCTCGCGCCTAGGCCTTCCCTCCAAAATGCTTCTCACAAGCGGATTCCCAGACCCCCTCTTCTCTCACAGTCCGTTCCACCCGCTCCCGAACCTGCGCTCGGCCAGAGTCCACCCCTTCCCGGCCCGTATCCGCACATCGCGAACCTCCCCTGCAGCCGGTGTCCCCTCCCCCAGCCTCTCGCAGCCGGCACCCCTCCCTTCACCCTCCCCGTATCTCTGGAGGTCCAGCTTCTCGGGAAACTGTCCCAGGAGCCGTGTCTTTCACCTCAGACCCCTTAGGATTACGCCGGTCCGAGCAGCCCCGGGCCCGAACACCTCCGTACCCAGATCCTCCTCGGCACCGCAAATCCCCTTCGGCCCAGACCTCGGGCCGGGCCTCCCGCTCACCTTGCTGGATGTCGCCGTTGCTGCCCCCCGGGATGGGCACGTTGAGTTGGCGCTCGGGCTCCGGCAGACAGCGCAGGCAGAAAGAGTGAAGACAGGGCAGCAGCTTGGGCTCCGCCTCACGCCGGCTCTGCAGGCTCTGCTGACACACGGCGCAGGTGTCCAGGAGCGAGGCTGGCGGACCAGGAGGCGGCCCCGCCGAGGGACCCGGAGCAGGAGCCGAAGCCGGAGCTGGGGCCGGCGTCGATACCGCCCCCCCGGGAATTCCAGGGCCCACTGAGGCTGCAGGGGCTGAGGCAGCCGGGGCCGAGCCCGAGGAGGCCGCGGCCACCCCCCCGTCGTCGGGCCCGGCCGCGCCGCTCTCCGCGCCGGCCCTGCCGCCTTCCTCCTCCTCCTCCTCCACCAACACCGCGGCGAGAGGCGGCTCCGCCTCCTGCGCCGCGGGCCCGGCGGCCCCGGCAGTTACCGGCGCGCTGCTGCTGCCCCCGCCGCCGCTCTCAGCCTCGCCACCGCCTTTGTTTTCCGCCATGTTTTCCTCTTTGAACCCGCCGGACCGCCCCGCGCCGCCCGCCGCCGCCGCCGCCCCCAGCCCCAGCCGCAGCCGCAACGAGAGCGGCCGCCGAGAGCGAGCAGGCAAGCGAACGAAGGAACGAGAACGCGCGCGCACGCGGCGCCCCCACCCTCGCGTCGCACGGTTGCAAGAGGGCGGGCGCGGCGCGCGCACGTACGCACGGACGTCCTCCGGAGGGAGGCGGGAACTTGGGGCGCGGGCGCGCAGACGTCCTGGCCGCCCTTCCTGACCTCCGTGGCCGGCGCGTGGAGTCCGCCCCGTTGCAGTTCGGCTCGCAGTGAGCGTTTAAAGTCAGAGGCTCTTGACGCTGAACTACCTTTGGTCTGGGTGGTTAAGAGTTCGGCCGCGGCGATGGTGCGGGGAAGAGCGGGCAAGGGTGGAAGGCCGGAGTGTCTCTCTGGCGGCGAGGTCCCCAGAGGCGGGCGCGTCTCCGCCGAAACCTCATTCGGCGCGGGGTCAGACGCCTTGCTTGGCCTCCTGGCTCCGAGGTGCCGACCTACTGGGTCTCTGTGCTTTAACTGGCCGCGTTCCTTTGGATGGTTGTGTCTCAGGGGAGCAGTAAAGTGAGGATTTTTGTTTTTAACTGGTGGCGTACCAGAAATAGGCTGAAAAGACCCAATGAGGAAAAACAGCTATTTTAGCAGCTATTTTTAGCTTCTTAAGGTGATTGATTCTCTGACGTTGCTACGCTTCAGAAAACCAATCAACTGAGAAGCTTTTTCAAAGCAGAGCTGTTCCAGGACCACACCCCAGACCTACATCAGGAAGTGGGGGTGAGCTCATGAATGTTGAAAGCGCTTTGGCTGATTCTGATGTGCGTCAGTTTGGGGAGTCACGATCTAACCAGTATTATGTCCTGAGAGTCTCACTTAGTGCCCTGGCGGGAGTTGGGTTGCAAATGCCTTAACAGTGTCGGTAATAGAAGCTTTCAGGAAGGGTCTTTATTGAGAAACAAGTACTACGGCTGTTTTAATGTTAGGATTGTGAAGTGCTTTCCTCTTCTGACAGCGTTCCCAAGAAACCGTTATCCTTGAGCTGGTAAAAGTCCTTAAACCACCTCGAAGCATTTTTTATTTATTCGTTCAAAAATAGTGACCTCTTACTATGAGTCAGGTAGTGTTTTAGAGATGATAGGATTACAGCAAAGAACAAAGGAGATCCTTACTTTCAAGGAGTTTGCAGTCTGGAGGAAGAGTGACATAAATATATGCAGGGAGTGATAAATGCTATGAAGAAAAAAAAGCAGAGTAAAAGAGATTAGAGATGATTGGGGAAGGCCTCGGCTGATAGGTGAACAAGCTTGTGGTTCTCTTGCGGAAGAGTGTTCCAGGCAGAGGAACAAACGGTAAGTACAAAGGGCCTGAGGCACAGTCTTGGCTTGTAAGTGGAACAGCAAAGAGTCTGTGTGGCTGGAGTGGCTTGAAGAGGGAAAGAGTAGTAGAATATGACATAATAGTAAAGGAGCCAGGTCATATACAGAAATGGCCTTCAACTTTTTAAACTTCTGTGCCCGGGAAAAGAACTTAGAAAAACTATTTTCTCCCTCGAACATTATAAGTTGATTCTTAACATTTTTCATCAGCAGTGTAAATAGTTGCAAAGAGTGCCATTTCTGACATTTTGCAATACCAACATTTTTTAATTGTCACATTACTTTTAAATCTGTCCAATGGAAAAGTAAACAAGTAGTTTAACAAACATCATCATCCATTTTAAAAGTACATGATCAAAAATGTTCTGTTTCATTAAATAAATATTAAACATGAAAAGTAAAATGTTAATTGGGACTGTCTTTTAATGAGATGACATAGTTTTTTTTAGTTTGTGTAGGCATGGATGTATATAACATTACTAGGAAGAGATAAAGTCCTGTATCAATTCCATTTTTCATTTTTATTGACATAAGCACTGCATTAAAAAATGCATGTATACATATGTGTATATATATATGAATTAATATAAAATTAAATCTCTTAAAACTATCCTTGTGTACCCTTTGGAAAAATTTCCTCCACTGTAGTACCCGAATACTCATACTCCAGTTTTAAGATGCTGAGTGAGATAGGAAATCTTGGATGAGTTTTGATCAAAGACCCAAAGTTGTGAAAAGAGTCACTGTGGCTGTTTACTGTAGAAATCACTTGTAGGGGGTCAGAGTGGAAGAAGGAAGACCAGTTAGGTTGCTAATACAATAATATTTCAGCTGAGGAATAATGGTGGATTGAACCAGGGTGGTATCTGTACAGGTGGTGAAAAATAAGGTGTATATATAATAAAGAGCAAATAAAGACTTTTCTCCAAATTCACTTCAAAAAAACAAATTAATGGACCAAATTTCTCAACCAAAATCTTTGTTTCCTTGCATTTTTCTTAAGCTTTTGATGCCTGCTACGACTTGCCTTTATTAAAATCTAGTACAAGGGAATTCCCTGATGGTCCGGTGGTTAGGATTTCATGTTTCCATTACAGGGAGCATGGGTTCGGCACATGCCGCGCTGCACAGCCAAAAAATAAATAAATACTATAAAAATCTAGTATAAAATTGCTTGTTGGGCTTCCCTGGTGGCGCAGTGGTTGAGAGTCCGCCTGCCGATGCAGGGGACACGGGTTCGTGTCCCGATCCGGGAGGATCCTACATGCCGCGGAGCGGCTGGGCCCGTGAGCCATGGTCGCTGAGCCTGCGCGTCTGGAGCCTGTGCTCTGCAACGGGAGAGGCCCGCGTACCGCAAAAAAAAAAAAAAAAATTGCTTGTTTTTTTTAACACTTTTTAAAAATTTTTATTTATTTACTTATTTATTTTTGGCAGCATTGGGTCTTCATTGCTGCGCGCAGGCTTTCTCAAGTTGCGGTGAGCGGGGTCTACTCTTCGTTGTGGTGCACGGGCTTCTCATTGCAGTGGCTTCTCTCGTGGAGCATGGGCTCTAGGCGTGTGGGCTTCAGTAGTTGTGGCACATGGGCTCAGTAGTTGTGGCTCACAGGCTCTAGAGCACAGGCTTAGTAGTTTTGGCGCACAGGCTTAGTTGCTCTGCAGCAAGTGGGATCTTCCCGGACCAGGGCTCGAACCCGTGTCCTCTGCATTGGCAGGCAGATTCTTAACCACTGCACCACCAGGGAAGCCCAAAAGTGTTGTTTTTGAAAACGATATAATTTTATAGAGAACAAACTGTCCCCACACCAATATAATTTACTGTGTGCTCTGAGAATGCAGTGCCTGGAATTAAATTGTCATGGAGTACTTGGGGACACTGAATCAGCTACATTCTCAATTTGCAATGGAAACCCAGAAATCATTTAGGAGAAACTGTGAAATCATAAGACTGACGTATGATATGGATAAACCTGTCTGATGAAGAGACTGTATTGCATGGAGGTTGAGTCTGTGCTGGAGCCAGAATGCCTAGTTTGAAGCTTCGTTCCACCACCTACTAGCTGTGTGATTTGGGGTAACTTACTTCGCTTGCCTCAGTTTCCTCATTTGTAAAAGGGCTTTTGTTACTAGTATGATCTACTTCAAGGTTGACAATTAAATATTTGTAAAGTGCTAACTGTACCTGGCGCATGGTAAACGTGAAATGAATTTAAAAGTAGACAGACCTAAAGGTTCATGAAGGGAACAGAACTGGAGGGAGAAACAAAGATACCTCAGAGAAAAATCTCAAGAAGAGAAACCATTCTGTGGGCTGAACTGAGCAGCGAGTGTAAGGATCCAGCCATTCCCCTAACCTAGGCTATCTTTTACCCCTGACCAGCTTGCCCAAACATTATAAGAAAAACACAGTTCTGAAATAAAGGAGAGCTATCAGTAGATGCCTAGTAGCTCTGCTGTGGAGAAAACTGCCCTGATATTGCTGGTAACCAGAAGTGAAAAGAACTTTACAATTGTCCAGAAAAGAGAAAGAGCACTGGGAATGACATAGCTAGGTGAGCAATGGTGAGAGCACAGCAGGTTGGCAACAGTGAGGCAGAGTAGCCCAAGAATAGGGTGAAGGTTTGCAATGGCTGGTTCTGCCACTCTTGGACAGAGCAACTACGGCCATCAGCGGGAATGGAAGAGGTCATGAGGACCAGCAGAGGAATGCTGAGCTGCGGTTAAGATCTGGGGCATTTCTGGGGAATTCCAGTGGTTAAGACTCCACGCTTTCACTGCCAAAGGCTCAGGTTCAGTCCCTGGTCAGAAAATTAAGATCCTACAAGCCACATGGCACAGCCAAAAAAAAAAAAGATTTGGGGAATTTCTGTTAATGTGCCATATTAGCAATCATGAGTGGGTAAGGCCAGGGGATATAAAGGGGACATCTTGTGATTTAAAGTTCACTTCTCTGAACACAGGTACATAAGCACATGTACCTTGGATTAGCATATCCTTGCACTTAGCAGGAAGTCCAACCTCAGAGCAAGGACCTTCCTAAAGCACATGTCAAAAAACCAAAATTAAAATGGGTGATGTTGAGAAGGGCAAGATTTTTGTCCAGAAATATGCCAGTGCCACACCATGGAAAAGTAAGGCAAGCATAATAAATGGTCCTGGATGGAAGACAGGTCAGGCCCCTGGGATTCTCTTACACTGATGCCAACAAGAACAAGGGCATCACCTGGGGAGAAATGTATTTGGAGAATCCTAAGAAGTACATCCCTGGAAAAAAATGATCTTTGCTGGCATTAAGAAGAAGACAGAAAGGGCAGACTTGATAGCTTATCTCAAAGCTTCTAATGAGTAATAGTTGGCCCACTGCCTTATTTTCTCACAAAACAGAAATGTCTCAACTTCTTTTATGTGTAACATATTTAAATTGATCTCATATACCAGAATTCAGATCATGAGTGTCTGACAGAATTTTTTTTTGGATAGTCCTGATTTAAATAAGATTGGCTGTGGTTAAATTAATATGATGAGCTTTTTGAATTTTGATAGGAATTCCAGTTCAGCAAGTACTGTCACTGTTTCCCTCTTCCAAAGATATAATCAGACTTGATTGGTAATATCGAACTTCTCACAAAGATGGTGAATGCCATCTCAAAACCTGTAGGATATTGGTTTTAATTTAGATTTATAGAACTGATTATTTGAGTATAATATTTAAATACTGGGAAAATCGCTTTGTTGTCTCATACAATTGAGCAAGACTCACCTGCATTTCAGCTTGTGTTCATTAGGCTTTAAAGGGCTGAAGACAAGGTAGAAATATCCATTTTATCTTTTTGGTCTTAACTATGCCAATCCAAAATTCCCTGTATCCAAAATGTTGCCTTTTGGGAATTCCCTGGCAGTCCAGTGGTTAGGATTCCACGCTCTCATTGCCGAGGGCCCAGGTTCAGTCCCTGGTCTGGGAACTAAGATTCCACAAGCCACGCAGTGCGTCCAAAAAGGAAAGAGAAAAATAAATAAATAAATAAGTAAAATGTTGCCTTTTACTTAACGAAAGGCATTTTAGTGTGGTTTATGTAAAATATCAAAGAATATTTAACACTTCTCCCATTTTATAGATGATCTATAAGGTCAGAGGCTTTTAAAAGTCAGTGTGACAAGATATAATAGCAAGTTAAACTTTGCTTTTAAATCCTTTACTATCTGAGTGAGACTGAGTTATAATTCAGGATTGTCTTTAAACAGCTATTCAAAATGACTTGAAACTATAAAACTCCTGTATATATGTGATTGGTAATGGTGTCTTTGCAAACTCATTAGACAATTAAAGTAGGGGAGATACACCATCGGCACAAATTTGTAGATTTTGTGATCATAAGGCTTAAGATAATTAAAAACAAGATCTTAGAAAAAATAAAGTTCACTTCTCAGAATTTCATGATGTTGTGCAAAGCGCCCTTTGACTTCCAGGTGCCAAGTTGTCTGAGTTTGAGAATCACTAGTACCAAGAAAAGAGGGACAAATGGCAGAGTTCTGAGTCTAATTGCTAGCTCTTTGGCTTTTCTATGTTTCTAAGGCCTTCTGGGGGCACATTGTTAATCCCAGTAATAAACAGGACATTTGAACAGCAGTTTACAGTTTACAAAGTGATTTCATACACATTATCTCTAATTCTTGCAACCAGTAAGATACATTCCAATTTAGACAATAAACAGACTTCATAATGTGAGTGTACTGTAATATATTAGCTGTCTGTTCTTACACAATAAGGTTGTTTTCAACTTTTTGCTATTATAAACAATACTGTGATAAGCATTGTAATGAATAATACTTTGCATGTCTATAGTTATTTTTTATGACTATTCCTAAAGATAGAATTGCTGATTCAACAAGTATACCCATTGTAAAAATTTTTAATATATAAATTCAAAGGGTTCTTATTAGGTTATTAAAGAACTAGATTATGTTTGATGTATTTTGCTACTATAAATAAAGGTAAATTAACCTGCAATCTTTTTTTTCAAATTTGTTTCTCTGTCTAAAGTTCTCTGTTTCCTCACATCCCACTTATTCCTCAGTCTACTCTGGCCTGGCTTCCCATTTCCATCACTCTACTAAAACAGCTCTTGCTAAGGTCATCAAGGACCTCCATGTTTTTTAAATCCAGTAGACATATTTTATTCCTAACCTTACTTGTTTTCTCCATGGGATTTCACACCTTTGACAATTCCCCCTACTGGAATCACTTACTTCCATGGCTTTCATGACACCATACTCTGGTGGTTTTCTTCCTACTTCTTGGACTGCTGTTTTTCTTTTACATACTGTGTCAGGGTCCCCAAAAACAGACTAGAAGAACTCATAGGACTCAGAAAAGTTGGTATGCTCATGGTTATGGTGTATTACAGTGAAATGATACAGATTAAAATCAGCAAAGGTAAAAGGTCCATGGAGAAAATTCCAGAAGAAAACAGGCACAAGGTTCCAGGTGTCTCCTCCCAGTGCAGTTGCACAGGCACTAATTCTCCCAGCAATGATGTGCGACCACACCTTTGTGCAGTGTTGCCAAACAGGGAAGTTCACCCAAGCCTTGGTATACAGGGTTTTTATTTTGGGGGAAGGTCTGTCACATAGGCATGGATCACCCACATAACTGACCTCAGCTGCTCAAATTCCAGCCCACAGAGGTCAAACTGATACATCATGGTCCAAGGCCTCAGGCATACTAAAACAGATGATCAGCATAAATCACATTGATAGCTTAAACTATTCAGTCAAAGTGATACAGTGTGGCCCAAGGCCTCAGGCATACAAACCGTTCTTACAGGCAGAGTATTCCAAGGGCTCAGAGGTTATCATCTCCCAGGAGTCAATCAAGAACAGTTCTAAAAACAAGCCTTTCTTTGGAATGTGCAGGGTTTGATCAGTACAGGCCTACAAAGTTAGCACTTTGCTGTACTCAGACTTATTCAGTGTTGGGCTTTCTGAAATATCAGCTCTAGACCCCCTTCTCTTTTCAATCAATTTTCTTCCCCTAGGCAAACTCATCCATGCTTCAGCTTCATTTGCCATCCATATAATAACTGCCAAGTGTATGACTTTAGCCCAGGTCAGTTAATATCTCCACGTGAATGTCTCAAAGGCACTGCAAAGTCAGCACGTCCAAGACTCAGTAATCTTTTCCCCAAACCTTATCTTCTTCCACATTCTCTATCTCAATAAATGGTGTTTTGAGCTAGAAAGAAAGATATTTAGAAGATACATTAACTGATTTTATTGACAGATTACATACAGGAGGGGGTCGTCCTTAAAACCTACAACTTCTCACCACTCATATCTAATCTTTTACCCAGTCCTGTCAATTTGACTTTCTAAATATTTCTCCACATCCCTCCATTTCCACTGTCACCACCCTAAGTCAACTTATCACCCTCAAGATATCACAAGCCTCATCTCCACATGTAGTGTGACTCCCCTATAATTCACTGTCTAAACTGGAGTTGAGTAATCTTTTCAAAGAAAACTGATCCCTGCTTCCCCAATCCTTATCTTCATGGCTTTCTCTTACTCTTAGGATGAAAAACAAAATCCCTAAGGGCCAATAAGGCCCCGTTTCATCTGGCCTAGACTACCTCTCTAGCCATATAATGTCCCACTTTTCCCTTGCTTTCTACATTCTGGCTACATTGAACTTTCAGTTTCTTCACTGTGCCATGCTCCCTCTTGCATCAGGGCCTTTGCACATTCTGCCCTCTAGGTGAAATGATTGCTTCTCCTACTACCACCACCACCCACTTTTCAGAGTTAATGCCTACTCAAACTTGAGGTCTGAGCTCAAGCAGTACTTCCTCAGAAAGCTCCTGTCTAGATCAGTTTTCTTTGTTGGATATCCTCATTGATCCCTCTTTCTGGGACTTCCCTGGTGGCGCAGTGGTTAAGAATCTGCCTGCCAATGCAGGGGACACGGGTTTGAGCCCTGGTCTGGGAAGATCTCACATGCTGCGGAGCAACTAAGCCCGTGTGCCACAACTACTGAGCCTGTGCTCTAGAGCCCGTGCTCTGCAACGAGAAGCCACCACAGTGAGAAGCCCATGCACGGCAACGAAGAGTAGCCCCCGCTCACCCCAACTAGAGAAGGCCTGTGAGCAGCAACGAAGACTCAAGGCAGAGAAAAATAAAAAATAAAATAAAACTAAAAAATGATTCCTCGGGCTTCCCTGGTGGTGCAGTGGTTGAGAATCCACCTGCCAGTGCAGGGGACACGAGTTCGAGCCCTGATCTGGGAAGATCCCACATGCCATGGAGCAACTAAGCCTGTGTGCCACAACTACTGAACCTGCACTCTAGAGCCCACGAGCCACAACTACTGAGCCCACGTGCCACAACTTCTGAAGCCCGCATGCCTAGAGCCCGTGCTCTGCAAAAGAGAAGCCACCACAACGAGAAGCCCGCGCACTGCAACGAAGAGTAGCCCCTGCTCGCTGCAACTAGAGAAAGCCCGTGCACAGCGACAAAGACCCAATGCAGCCAGAAACAATAAATAAATAATTTTTTTTTAAATCAAAAAAAAAAAAAAGGTCCCTCTTCATAGCTACTTGTAAGGACCAGTATAGCATAATGGTTAAGAGCAGGGGCCAGACAATTTGGGTTTCAATTCCAACTCTATCACTTATTGGCTGTATGACCTTGGACAAGTTACTTAACCTCTCTCTGACTCGGTTTCATTTCTGCAAGTGGGCATAATAGTGGTGGGCATAATAAAACTATATACATATTATAGTACGTATAATACATTATTTATGATTAAATTAATGCATGGAAAGAGTGGAATAGGGACCAACAAATATGAGTACATAATATTTCATTTTATCATTAAGGTCTCAATTTGCAATAATGCATCCATTAGTGTGATTATCTGATTGATATTTGTCTCATTAAGCTCCATGAAATCAGGGATGATATCTGTTTTTGCTTATCATTTTATTCATGGTACCTGGCACATGGGTGCTCATAAATATTCAATAAATTAATAAGTGATTTTTTAAATGAATTTATTTATTTTGGCTGTGCAGGCTTCTCTAGTTGCGACACACAGGCTTAGTTGCAGTATGTGGGATCTTAGTTCCCCAGCCAGGGATCTTACCTAGGCCCCCTGCATTGGGAGTGTAGAGTCTTAACCACTGGACCACCAGGGAAGTCCCAATAAGTGATTTTTAGAAGCAGAATTATATTGGATCAAAAAAAAATGTACATATTAAATGTTTTCTGATCAGAGGAAGGTTTATCTTTGTTTATAAGAAGGAAGAGACTTGGCCATTTTTCTGCTTAAAGAAAAGAAATAATAATCCAGAATTTGAAAATAAGGAAATAAAGGAAACTTTTACCAAAGCAGACTCCCTAAGAATCTGGGAGAAAATAGTATATAGAAACATGATGGGTAAATTAGCCTTGGAATAAGAGAAAGAATATCACTGCCTGGAAATTACGGGAAGGAAGATAGAGTTCTGTGGACATGTAGGTAGTTTTGTGCCTTAGGGGATGTGGATAGAAGAGTAGGAAAAGCCTGTGTAGCCTCTGAGAAAGAAGCAAGGCTGTATGCTGAGAGAGGGGCATCAGTAAGGTTAGTTGGGCAGTTAGAATTCTTTTGGCTGCAAGTAACAAAAGATGGTGGAAAGAAGAGTTATTGTGAAGGCAATCAGCATTGTCTATTATAACTGATAAATATGAAAAACAGTCACTGAGCTCTTCTTCTTACCCGTTTCTTTTCCCTCCCCCAGCGATTCTGCCCAGAAGCCATTAAGCAGGATCAACAAGGTGGGTATTTGTGCCTGAGAGAGAGAGCAGCTGTGCTCAAGGGCAGAGTCAGAGACTAAGGAGGGTTTCCCCCTGGGGAGAGGGGTCAGCCTCTGCAGGATGAAAAGAGGCTTCTACATGGGAGGTTGGGCCATCAGGAGTTTGGAGAACAAGCAGGGTGAAGAGTGTGTCCATGCAGGGGATTATCACCCAGCACAGACAGTCAAAGCCAGAGAAGAGTGGGGACACCCAGCATGGGACATCAGAGCCAGCACAGGGTGAGGAGAGTGGCCAGCACAGGGGGATGGCCTGGCCCTGGCATCAGAGCCCACGATGGATGGGGAAGGCATCTGTGTAGCAGGAAGGCCCAGTGTAGGGTTTTAGACTCTGAGCAGGGTCAGGAAGACATCCAGTGGGAGAACAGCTTTGCATGGGCAGGGGTTAGCCCAGCATAGGGTAGCCCAAGAGGGTTAAGAAGGGCATCAGTGCAGGAATGGAACCCATCGTAATGTGTCAGAGCCTTGGTGGGGTGGGGACATCCTCCTCAGTTACAAATATGGAAAGAGAAAACTAGAACAAACTCTGCAATGCTGGGTTGGAATTGTGGTATCTGTGTGTCCTCATGGGTGTCAATATATAGAGATAGTTACAGAAATAAATACATAAATGAGACAAATGTATAATTGTATATGTATGTATATATAATGGAAGCAAAAATTTTACCTCTACCCTCTTAAGGTCTCTGGCTGGGCCTGAGAATTAAATTGACATAAGACAGATTAAGGGACTTCCCTCGTGGTCTAGTGGGTAAGACTCCACGCTCCCAATTCAGGGGGCCTGGCTTCAGTCCCTGGTCAGGGAACTAGATCCCGCATGCATGCCACAACTAAGAGTTTGCATGCTACAACTAAGAGTCCACATGCTGCAACTGAGTCTGCATGCCACAACTAAGAAGTACACATGCCGCAACTGAAGATCCTGCATGCCGCAACGAAGACCTGGGGCAGCGTAAATAAATAAGTAAATAAATATTTTTTAAAAAAACATTAAGAGGAGTAAAGCATACAGATTTATGTAATATAAGTTTTACGTGACTTGGGAGCCCTCATAAGGAAATGACCCAAAGCAATGATGAAACCTAAGGGCTTATATATTAAGTTGAACAAAGAGAGGCAATTGTGGAAGAGTAACTTAAATATATGGGGAGACTAAAGGAAGATAAGAGTTATTTTAACAAGGTCTGTTGTATACAATTTTCTCAGCATCGACTCCCTATCTCTGGTGATAATGTGTCTTTCCTCCTGGTATAAGGAATACATCTTTTACATGGAGGTTTCATCTCCTGCTTTCAGGTAGAAAAGGGGAAGTCAGAACACCCTTCCTGCACCTGCTGTTCTTTAAGAACATTTTGTTCAAAATAATCCTTAGGCCATATTAGCACATTTTGGGGTGGCATATTCTGCCACCCTTTACATATTTACGTATATGTGTGTACATAGAACATATATTCCTTAGGTCTCTCCACTGAGAGGCTTGGGAGCAACAATACCCCAATAGCAACAAATACACCTAGCAAATATTGTACATCAACAATACTTCAGTAAAAAAATAAAATTAAAAAAATAAAATTAAAGTAGATGTTAGAGATTCACAGCCCCTCATTTACAATTCTAAAACTTCACAGGTTTTAAAAAGCAGAAATTTTTTGTTTTTGTAATTTTTCACAGTAAAACCTGAAGTCTGCTAAAAATAATAATAATAATACACCTAGCACCGAGATCCTAGCTCTTAAATACCCTTCTCTTTTAAAAAGAACTAGAGCCCTTTGGTGAAATGGCTGATTCCAAGCCTACAGCAGAGAAAACAGAAGATGAGCCAGGAATATTTTATTGTTGCAGGTAAGGAAGTCTTCATAAAATGATGGTAACACGTTAAAAGGTAAGAAAAGCCAGCTTTAATAAGTTTTGAGTAGCCAAATCTGGAACAATTTGAGTATCAAAATAAGTAATGATAGAAACAGATTATAACCCACTGAATAAAATAGGAAACCATGAATCCAAACTGATGAAAAGAAATAAATAAATCGAAAGTTTGTTGAGGAAATTTTATTAACATATCCTCAAAGTTTACATATTTGCATAATTTAGTATCTCATTTATATACTTAATGTAGTGTCAAAATATTACAAAATATTTATTAATTACAAAGAAAAGAGTAACTTTTTAGTGGAGAAGAGTAGCAGACACTGCCTTAATCACAAATTGAATTTAAGCCACCAGTAATGAGACAAATCAAAACTATATTAGGATGGCATGAGAACACAGAACATAATTCTTTTACATTCCTGCTAAAATTGTATAACCTGTATCTAGTCATTAGGAAACATCAGATAAACACAAACTGAGAGATATTCTACAAAATAGCATGTCTCCAATCTTCAGAATTTCAAGGTCATTTGGAAACCACGTTAAGAAGATGGCAAAGCTGCAATATGGAAGAAGCATGGAATCTTGAATCACTATCTACTGATCAGGACCATTGGTTTTGGAATTTATGAGAGTGATAATTAAACTTCTGCTTGAGCCACTATTCACTTGAAGGACCAAAAGAAAAACTATCAAGGTCACAAACATCAAGGAGAGACTGAGGAACTATTCCAGATTGAAGGAGATTAAAAAGACTGACAAAATGCAAATCAAAACCACAATGAGATACCACTTCACATACATTAGGATGGCTATTATCAAAAGAAAAGAAGAAAACAAGTGTTGGCATTTATGTAGAGAAATTGGAACCCTTGTGCATTGCTGATGGGAATGTGAAAAGGTGCAGCCACTCTGGAAAACAATATGGCACTTCCTCAAAAAATTATACTTAGAATTACCATGTGATCCAGCACTACCACTTCTGGGTATACACCCAAAAGAACTGAAAGCAGGAACTTGAACAGATATTTGTACATCAATGTTCATAGCAGCATTATTCACAATACCTAAAAGTTGGAAACAACTCATGTCCACTGATAAATGAATGTATAAACAAAATGTGGTATATACATACCATGGAATATTATTTAGCTTTAAGAAGAAAGGAAACTCTGACACATGCAACAACATGGATGGAACTTGAAGACATTATGCTAAGTGAAAAAAGCCAAACACAAAAAGACAAATATTGTATGATTCCACTTATGTGAAGTACCTAGAATAGTCAGATTCACAGAGACAGAAAGCAGAATGGTGGTTGCCGTGGTGTGGGAAGGAAAAAAATGGAGAATTATTGCTTCATGGGTATGAAGTTTCATTTTGGAAAGATGGAAAAGTTCTGGAGATAGATGGTGGCGATGGTTGCACAAAATGTGAATGTATTCATGCCACTGAGCTGTATATTTTTAAATGGTTAAAATGATAAATTTGTTTTGATACAAAGGACATTTCTGGATCGATTGGTAAAACCTAAATGGGTCTGAGGTAGTAGTGATGTATGGTCTTGATAGTTGTGCTGTGGCTACTTAGGAGAATATCCTCATTTGTAGGAAATACTTGAAAACGTTTGAGAATGATGGGGCATCTCTGTTTGCTCTCAGATGAGCCAGGAAAAGAAAAAAACATTTTTCTGCTGTGCTTATAACTCTTTAACATACTTAAGATTATTTCCCCCAAAAATTTAAAGGTAAAATTAAAAGTGGAAATTAGCAGTGGTCTGTTAGATAGTTGAGAAAAATGAATCCTGGATTAGTTTTAGCATCAGGATTTAAGCACAGGTCCCCTAGATTATAGCCTTGGAGCACTTTCGCATAAAGTCAATACCATGTTAATATAATAAAGACTCCATTGTAGTACGTATTTTTGTATATATGGTGTTTTATTTGTTAAAGGTTGGCTTTTTCTAACTACCTAGCACATTATTGTCTTATGAATCACCATTCTCCAGACAATGTATCCTTAGGAAAGATAGCCATAAGTTAATAATAAAGAAGAGAGAATGGGGCTTCCCTGGTGGCGCAGTGGTTGAGAGTCCGCCTGCCGATGCAGGGGACACGGGTTCGTGCCCCGGTCCGGGAGGATCCCACATGCTGCGGAGCGGCTGGGCCCGTGAGCTGTGGCCGCTGAGCCTGCACGTCCAGAGCCTGTGCTCCGCAACTGGAGAGGCCACAACAGTGAGAGGCCCGCGTACCGCAAAAAAAAAAAAAAAAAAAAAAAAAAAAAAAAAAAAAAAAAAAAGAAGAGAGAATGGAAATAGGAAACCAAGGCTGATGGACAAAAAATTGTCTGTATTCTAAAACTAACTACAAATGATTTTTAAAAATTTTTTGTTATTTTGTATTATACTTGTCATAGAAATGTGTGGGTTTACTAGAGGAAGTTAGTTACAACTAACTTCCCTTAGTTGTAAATATACTATGGTCAATAGAAAGTGCTGCCTACCTATTTTTAATTACTTTTATATTTTGTTTGGCCTTAAAAATGTTGTCTTTTATTATGTAAATATACAAATTAATCACTGAAAGGAATGGTCCAGGGATTGGACCATTTGGAATTGGAATAGAATTGCTAAGGAGATTGATGGCTAATGTCACTGAAAAAGCAGGGAAGAATTGGGATCCGGAAATGGCCTTGGTGGATAGGTGGGATGGTCTGGGGCAATTCTTCTCAAGTTAATGGACAGAGGGAAGATGTCAAAGGTCAGGGGCCAAATCTGTCCTGCTTTTGCATGGTCCCAGAAAGTAAGAATGATTTTAATGGATGAATATTTGCAACTGATCAGAGTCCCCAATTAATTAATGTTATTCCTAAAAAAAAAAAATCATTCTTCTCGTTAGTAGACCTTTTATATAAAAACCCATGTAATATCCTTGAGTTTGCCTCTTGGCCTTCAAAATCTAAAATATTTACTATCTGCCCCTTTACAGAAATGTTTGCTGAGCCTTGTTCTAGAGGTAGAAAATGGTCTATGTTCATATGAAGAATGGAGTTGCAGCAAAAGTTGGAATTCTTGACAGACTCAATTATTTGTGAAGAGTTGTCTGCTGAGAGTGATGGAAAAGTGGCTGATAGGGAATAAAATAGTTGAAAAGTTTTGAAATAATTGCTGTGGGAAGTGCCCACATATGATAAAGGGACAGTTCAAATCATGGAGAAGAGTTAGATCTTAATAAGTGATGTTTGTGCAACTGGCTGGTCATACACAGCAAAAAGAAAATTAGGTCGTTACCTCACTCCTTTGACAAATAACTGTGGAGAGATGAAAATTAGAAATGTGAGAGAATGAAAACATTAAAGTACCAAAAGGAAGTTTGGGTAAATGTCTTTTATAAATTTGGTATGAGAAATGTCTTTTGAATCTTGATGAAGATTTAAGAAATAAAAGTTGAGGCCGTACCTTTGACTACATAAAAAATTTAAAACAGGTATAGCCCCCCTCCCTTAAAAAAAACAAAAAAAGATATTCAAAGCTAAAAAGCAATTCACAAATGGAAAAATATGTACACAACATATATTATAAAGGGTTAAGATCGTATCTCTTAACAGTATTTTTTATTGTTTATTTTTAAAATTTTAATCAGATGAAGTTGATATTCTTTGTTCTATGAAGGCTGTCTTAGTTATGCAAATGCAACTGGTGAAGGCACCCACTGTCCTGCAAGAAGATTCTAACAAAACTTTTTGGTGTGTTGGACTTCCCTGGTAGCGCAGTGGTTAAGAATCCACCTGTCAGTGCAGGGGAAACGGGTTCGAGCCCTGGTCCGGGAAGATCCCACATGCCGCAGAGCAGCTAAGCCCATGTGCCACAACTTCTGAGCCCGGGTACTGCAACTCCTGAAGCCCACGCACCTGAAGCCTGTGCTCCACAACAAGAGAAGCCACCGCAATGAGAAGCCCGCGCACCGCAACAAAGAGTAGCCCTCACTCGCTGCAACTAGAGAAAGCTTGCGTGCAGCAGCAAACACCCAACACAGCCATAAATAAATAAATTAAATTAAAAAAAAACTTTTTGGTGTGTGTGTGTTTCTTTCCAATTAGCAGCTGCCTCACCTTAGTTTTACCTAGTGGGTCACTGGGGAGGACGTGAATCAGTTTGCCTTTGAAGCCTGGTACCCATAGGGAAGAGGAGACCAAAAACCCTTTATGCTCACCAAGATCTGAAGTTAAGGAGAATTTATGTGGATGTGCAAAGACTCAGTGGCAAAGGAGAACTGAGTAGACACCAGTTCTAGTTCTCTCTGTATTTGGCTATTAAAAGAGGTGCCCTTTGGACTGAGTAAGCCCCCCTCAGTATTCTTGGATAATCAGTGGAGACGAGGGAAAACCACAGTGGAGAAAACTAGACTTTCTTCTAATAGGGCATGTGGCAGGCCTTGAAAATTAATGGATGTACTTGACCACATTTGTACCTTGAGTTTGTGGAGCAGATCATACTAGTTACACTAGTATAAAAAGAACTCTTTTAAAAATCAAGAATAAAGGTCCTACTAAGTAGCACAGGGGACTATATTTAATATCCTGTGATAAACCATAATGGAAAAGAATATTATAAAAAAGATGTCTAAAAGAAAGCTACTGAATCACCACCACCCCCCCAAAAAATCAAAAAGATAAAAGCATTCAATATAGAATAAACAAAAAGCATGACCAACCAATCATATGAGAATAAAAATAAATGCATATTAAGTGCATGAAAATGTCAAAGGTGCACTGGTAATCAAAAAAACTATACAAATAAAAAGTGACATTATTTGTCACAGATCAGATGGTTCAAGAAAATATTATTCAGTGCTGTAGATGTGAAAAAATATATATATTCCCATGTACTGTAAGTGAAGTGGTATGACACATTGTCATTCTGTATTAAAAAATAGTATGTGTATTTGTTTAATTTTAGAAAATAAATAGAAGAGGGATTTCTAAGGAAATAATTGGGCAAGCACCCAAAGATATGAGAACATTTGTTGTAGAGTTGTTAGATAGTATATACAATTCATGAGTACAATAAATTAATTTGTGCCTTGGAGTAGAGTTCAGTAAAAGAGATTGGTGCAACGCCTTCCAAATTTATGGGAGTCCTACAATTTCCCTTTTTTTATGTCTATATTATTGAAAGCTCATTCACTGCCCTCCACTACCAAGTCCTACCCCCAACTATGCCTAAGTTGCTGGAAATTCTGTCAGCTATTCTTAACAAGAACAAAAGAAAGCAGTATCAAAGTTGAATGAGAAGGAAAGAAAAAGAGGGTGAAACCGGGAGTAACCATCAGATCCATTAAACTATAACTTGCTTAAAAATAATAAACTGTAACCTGCTTTCACTGATCAAGCTCGCTTTGTTTTTACAAAAACTTGCATATCCTCCAAGCGTCATGTAGCCTAAACAATGTCACGACTCTTAGGATGTTTGCCCAAGTTGTTTTTCAGGAACTTAGTCAGCTGTTGTTCATTTCGAGCTAGTTAAGACTTGCTGGGACCATGGACTCTCCAACTGGACACGCACAAGTGTCCAATTGATGATGACCTTTTGACATCAGAGGGCCAAAAACTCCACCCTCAGCACATGGCTAATGCCGCCATTTTCTTAAAATATGTCCAGGCTTCCCTGGTGGCGCAGTGGTTAAGAATCCACCTGCCAATGCAGGGGACACGGGTTCAAGCCCTGATCCGGGAAGATCCCACGTGCCGCAGAGCAACTAAGCCCGTGCGCCACAACTACTGAGCCTGTGCACTAGAGCCCATGAGCCACCACTACTGAGCCCATGTGCCACAACTACTGAAGCTCAAATGCCTACAGCCCATGCTCCACAACAAGAGAAGCCACAGCAATGAGAAGCCCGCGCACCACAACAAAGTGTAGCCCCTGCTCGCCACAACTAGAGAAAGCCTGTGCACAGCACCAAAGACCCAAGACAGCCATAAATAAATAAATACAAATGAATTTTTAAAATAAAATGTGTCCAATGAAGAAGCATGTAGCTTAGTTTTGCCTGTGTGAAACTTTACCTCATCTTTTCCTTATTTCCAATCGCAGTGTTTGGCTTGCTGTGTGTCAGGCAAAGGAACTTGGCCTGGTAACAGGAAGAACTAGGATTTCCCAGTCTACAAAAATTTTGACTTTGTCTATGGCTATAAGGAACTGAAGGATGCCTCCTGGTCTTTTGTATTAGCACGAGGGAAGTCCTAGTGGGCTTCACATGAAATGTAAATATGATTTAATCATTTCTAGAAAGCAGACTATTTACCGACCCTTTCCAGGTCATTACTAACAGCTCCACTTGGACCAATTCATATGCACTTGTTCTTTATGTATAATGGAAACCATATAACTTATCATCTAAACCAAAATGCTTGAGAATGAAAGGGGATGTTGTTAATAATTATGCTGCAATTGTCCTAGGAAAACCAGGGCAAACAGTCACCCTATTTACATACCATATGATTTTGCCATGCTGCAGGGGGAAAACAGATCTAATTGAGTTCAGATATTAGTAGATGTAAATTGAAGTAAATTGAAGCATAGATCAGATAGATAGCTACCTAGCTAGAGAAATAGATGTTGATTTGTGAAAGATGTAGAGACACATAGCACAATAATTTTAATAGATAGCCATTTTGTAGTATAATACAGTTCACTAAATTTTCTTTTTACCTGGCTTCTGCTTCACAAATAGGCTGATTTTATTACAACTTTAACAATTTTGAAAAATGCTGTTGCGAGTTCTTTAGACTCTTGTCCTTTTGTTACTGAACCAGGTTCACTTGCCCCATAGATGCCAAGGTTTGCAGCAGAGATAGGGTTTATTCATGAGACAGCCAAGCAAGGAGACAAGGAGAGCAAATCTCAAATCCAGCTCAAGCAAGGAGACAAGGAGAGCAAATCTCAAATCCAGCTCTCCCAAAGGCGAGGGGTTTTGAATATTTATGGATAAAGGGCATAGAGTGGTCAGAGGTGCAGGGGAAGGTGACTGGAGGTAAGAAAAGAGGAAGTGAGGTAAGTGTTGCTCTGCACAGGTGCAACTGGGCTTCATGCTCCTTTGTAGGATGTATGTTCAGAAAATGGCGGTGTTAGCATGATCTAAGGGTAGAATTTTTGGCCCTCTGACTCAATAGGTCACCTATGGAACAGTCAAGCAGGCCCGGTTAATGGGTCCATGTCTCAAGCAGCTTGATGTGGACAAGAGTTGACTCAGTTCCTGAAAAACAGTTTGAGCACACATCTTAAGACACGTCAGAGATGCTGTCTATAAGGGGGTGGTGAAGGGAGTCTTGTGATACATTGTCTAAGCTACATGAAGCTTGAAGGGCATGCAGTTTTGCAAGCTTGATCAGTGAAGACAGATTACAGTTTACTATTTACTAGACAAGGAAGTTAGTTTAATGGATATAACTAATGACCATCCTCAGTTTCACTTTTACATATTTTAAAATCTAAAAGGTAAGGAGTGGCAGATACAACACATAGGCTCATTCAGCCTTCATTTCAAACCCTTTTTTGCTTACCTTAATCTACCGTAGAGGCTTGTGCTCCCAGACCCTCTTGTTGCTAGGTGTGACCATGTGACTCAATTCAGGCTAATGAGAGTTAAGTGGACTCTGCTGCTTCTTACTGCTTTTCCTCCTTCCTGTTTGGACTGTATAAAATATTTGATGCACAGCATCCATTAGCAAGAAAGCAGAACAGGACTGCTAACGAACTGGTTTCTTCTTACTGTATGTGTGTGTTGGGTTTTCTTGGAAAAAATGTGTACATATTTGTATTTCTCCTTTTTTATTATACAAAACTCAGCACACCATATATATTATTTTGTGGCTTACAATTTCACTCCTCATTAGTACACAGAGATCTTTTTCTTTTTAATGGCTACATAGTATTCCATTCTGTGAATTTTAAAATCAAACCTCAAATTTGAATAAAAAGAAAAACAAATTTCCAGTCCTTCCCTCCCCAACCCCAGAAGGACTATGAGTTTGGGATTAGCAGATGCAAACTATTATATATAGGATGGATAAACAACAGGTCCTACAGTATAGCACAGGGAACTATATTCAGTATCCTTTGATAAACCATAATGGAAAAGGATATGAAAAAGAATATGAAAAAGAATATATATCTATATATATATATATATATGTATAACTGAGTCACTTTGCTGTACGGAAGAAATTAAACACAACATTGTAAATCAACTATACTTCAATAAAATTTTAAAAAGAAAAACAAACTTAATTGTATATAAAATGATATAACCTCAGGGACTTCCCTGGTGGCACAGTGGTTAAGAATCCGTGTGCCAACGCAGGGGACACGTGTTCGATTCCTGGTCCGGGAAGATCCCACATGCAGCGGAGCAACTAAGCCCATGTGCCACAACTACTGAAGCCCACGCACCTAGAGCCTGTGCTCCGCAACAAGAGAAGCCACCGCAATAAGAAGCATGTGCACCGCAACAGAGTAGCCCCTGCTCACCGCAACTAGAGAAAGCCCATGTGCAGCAACAAAGACCCAACGCAGCCAAAACTAAATAAATAAATTTTTAAATGCTTAAAAAAATACTTTATAAAATGATATAACCTCAGACAGAAAAATAATTAATTCAAATAATTTTGAGTACAGGTTTCTCACTGTACACATTTAGTGGGGTATGATTTGAAGACAAACAACTAAAATGAAATCTTAAAATTCTACTTAGAAGATTTGTTGTTGGTAGTGATA
The DNA here is from genome assembly GCF_963924675.1 of Phocoena phocoena. Classification (NCBI taxonomy): domain Eukaryota; kingdom Metazoa; phylum Chordata; class Mammalia; order Artiodactyla; family Phocoenidae; genus Phocoena; species Phocoena phocoena. Next base: position 101,293,668 of record NC_089219.1, read on the forward strand.
TTGGTGTTGCAACTCTGAAACTCTTGTGCATAATATAAGGAAGAGCAAATAATTGATATTGAGACCAGGGTTTTCTCTGTGGGGGAAGGAAAATAAAATATGGAATGGGGGAAAGTAAGGAAAGACCTTGTGATGTTTGGTTTTTGTTTTGTTTTATTTTTAAGTGCATTTTCTAGCTTTGTCCACTGAAAAGGGCTAGAAGCAATAACAACCCAGAACAATTTCTAAATATTATTCTCCACTATAAAGAATCAGAACTCCTTAAAGAAATGGCAGAAACCAGCTCTGGGGCAAAGAAAGAACAAGGTAAGCCTGCAGTGTTTGGCTGTGCCAGAAAGCAAGGAACTGTTCAAAGACTGTTGGAAACAAAAGGACAAAGGAGCCAATGTGAAGGGTCTCCCACTGTCCAAATTTGAGACAATATGGGAATCAAACAGCATAACGATGGTAAAGGATTATAACATGCTGGGATTTGTTTTTTTAATTCCACAAGTTCACAGTGACATGAGAGAGAGGGAGAGTAGCAGATGCTGTTGATGCCTTTTTCCACATTACCCTCAACCCACTTGAATTCTTTTCTATCCACAGTTCCCATCATTCTGACAGATGCCCACCTTTCTGCTCTGCCTGAGGTCTTTCTCAGGAACCACTTAGAGTGTATGGCCGCTGAGGGAGGCAATGGGAAAGTGCAGAGGAATGGGGGGATAGTTAATACATCCAGGGCAGCTCTTAACTAACAGGTGTTGGGATTAGCAGCACAATTCTAAGGAATTCAAACATTGTTTCTCAATGGGACTGAGCCCCAATTACCCACAGGAGAACTGTTCATTGATAAACCGTTTACTGGCTTTTCCTCCTTGCCCTGTCTAAATTTCCCCATTTCCTCTGGTATCATCTCCCAAATAAACTACCCACAACCAGGTTTCTGTGTCAGGGTCTGCTTTGGAAGGACAAAAAGTAAGAGTTTAAAGAGACTAGATAAAGGGGGAAAGGGTAAGCTTGTATTATAGAAGAATGCCAGCTAATACATATAAAAGGAATGATAGAATTGGGAAAACCACCATTTTGCAACCTCGAATTAAAATCTGATTCAGGCAAGAACTATTAATTTATGCTAAAATTATTATGAAAGGTTAATGGTAAACAAGATATTCACAGGGTCTCAAAGTATCACCCACCCCTCAGATTACTTAATGATTACAAGGAGATATACATGTTAAGTGGAAAGACTGGTCACCACCTCTACCAAGTTGTATTAGTCAGCTCGGGCTGCTATAACAAAATACCATAGATTGGGTGGCTTAAATAACAGGAATTTATCTTCACAGTTCTGGAGGCTGGGAAGTCAAGATCAAGGTCCTGGCCAATTTGGTTCCTGGTGAGAGCTCTTTTCCTGACTTGCAGATGGTCACCTGCTTGCTGTATCCTCACATGACAGAGAGAGAGAGAGAGGCAAACTCTTTGGTGTTTCTTTTTTTAAGGACACTAATCCCACAATAAGGACTTCATCTTCATGATCTTATCTAAACGTAATTATCTCCCAAAGGCTTCATCTTCAAATACCATCAGTTTGGGGGTTAGGGCTTTAACTTATGAATTTTGGTGGGACACAGTTCAGTTCATAACACCAGAGATCACACTTAACATCACAATAATTGGGTAACCTAACATTATGTGCCTTCTGATTTTATGCAAAAAAAGATACAACATGTATTTTTGCTAAAATATTTCATTTATTGCACTAATGGAGAGACAAATAAATCCTGGGACTTCCCTGGTGGTCTACTGGTTAAGACTCTGCGCTCCCAATGCAGGGGGACGGGTTCCATCCCTGGTCGGGGAACTAGATCCCACATGCCGCAACTAAGACCCGGCACAGCCAAATAAATAAAAATAAATAAATATTAAAAGAAAGAAATTCTGAATGTGGAACATTCTACAAGAAAACTGCCCCAGACTCTTAAAACAGCCTAATTAAACACTTTTAAAAAGCCAGAACTGTTCTAAAAATTTTAAAGAGTAAAGAGACGTTACACCAAATGTAAATTGTGAACCTTGAAAAAAAAAGCAACTATAAAAAAGACATTTTGCAGACAATTGGGAACATTTAAATATGAACCTAATATTAGATGATTAGACATTATTGTTGATTTTCCTAGATGTGATAAAAGTAATGTAGTGGTAGGAGAATATCCTTCTTCTCAGGACAAGCATGCTTTACCCCATTTACTTAGGGGTAAAGTAATATAATATCCGCAACTTACTTCCAAAAGGTTTAGCAATAATAAATGAAGTAATAAACAGTTTAAAAAATAATAAATAGATTAAAAATAAGGCAAGTGTGACAGAATGTTAGCAACTGGTGAATCTAGGTGAAAAATGTTCATTGTGCTATTCTTTTAAGTTTTCTATAGGTTTGAAATTTTTTTAAAAACTGAAAAAAGGTAAATATTATATAGAAGCCATATAAATGTTGTTTTTGTTGTCAAAGTGGAAAAATGCATCCTTGTGAATGCCTTTATTCCAAGTCTCCCAGGCCAATGTGTAATCTCTTTCATGCTCTATGATGCTGAATTCTAGGGCTTCAATAAAACACTTCTCTGGGACTTCCCTGGTGGCGCAGTGGTTAAGAATCCACCTGCTGATGCAGGGGATAAGGGTTTGAGCCCTGGCCGGGGAAGGGCCTACATGCTGCAGAGCAACTAAGCCCGTGCACCACAACTACTGAGCTTGCACACCTAGAGCCCATGCTCCCCAACGAGATAAGCCACCGCAATGAGAAATGAGAAGCCCACGCCGCAACACAGAGTAGCCCCCGCTCACTGCAGCTAGAGAAAGCCCACGTGCAGCAACGAAGATCCAATGTAGCCCAAAAATAATTAATTAATTAATTTTTTAAAAAAAGATTCTCTAACTCTTGACCACTCCCCTTAAAAGGTACTAGGTCATTTCTAATGTTTCAGTATTATGAATGTATTTTATGTATTATTCCTTTTATATCCTTAAATACTTGCTTAGAATATCTGCCATTAATTCTAAGAATCCTTAATTAAATGATAGTTTCTACTTCAGAAGGCAATCACTACCACAGGTCCATGGTTACCAGTTACATGGTTCCTTTTAGACTTGGTTCTGTGCAGATTCATGTTACCCAACTTCAAGTTCACTTTCCCTGCTATTCAGCAGTTCTCTAGTCAGCTCCTTTTAACTTACTGTAAAGCAAACAGTATGTTTTTTTAAGACATCAGTTTCTTAAGCCCTCATTACACAACTATGCCTTCCTTTTCCTAAAATTAATATTTATTGACAAGTAATACAAAACATGTTATCTTTATAAAATGGTGGAACATTGCAAGTTTAACTAACTTGTGACCATTTATATCTTCTGCTTATTCTGTGCTAGGCACTGTTCTAGTAATAAATAAAAAAGACAAAAATCCTTGCTCTCATGGAATTTACATGCTAACATGGGAAGCCAGACCCCAGATTATTTAAACTATATAATTCATGATTGTTCTAAGAGCTATAAAGAAAATAAGGCAGGGAAGAGGAAAAGGGACTGCAGAAGAGACGATTTTGTGCAGTGTTCTGTAGTTTAGCCTTTCACCTCTTTGGTTAAATTTATTCCTAGGAATTTTATCCTTTTGGATGGTATTATAAGTGAAATTGTTTTCTTGTCAGGTTGTTTGTTGCTAATATATAGAAACACAACTGATTTTTGTATATTGATCTTGTATCCTGCAACTTTACTGAATTCGTTTATTAGCTCTAATAGTTTTTCTGTGGATACTTTAGGATTGTCTATGTATAAGATCATGTCATCTGCAAATACGGATAGTTTTACTTCTTCCTTTCCAATTTGGATGATTTTATTTCTTCTTCTTGCCTAATTTCTTTGTCTGGAACTTCCAGTACAAGGTTGAAGTGACAAAAACAACTATCCTTGACTTGTTCCTGATCTTAGAGGGAAAAGCTTTCAGTCTTTACAATTGAGTATGATGCTAGATCTCAGACTTTTATAAATGTCCTTTATTAGGTTGAGGAAATTCCCTTCTATTGGTAATGTATGCTCTTGAGTTGGATTATTTTGTTATAAAGTATATTATTGGGGCAATTGGTAAAACGTGAATGGGGTCCGAGGTTTACATAGTGTTAATTTCCTGATTTTGATGATTGTAATGTAGTTATATAGGAGAACAACCTGTTTGTAGGAATCACACACCAAACTATTCAGGAGAGTCGTGCATCATATGCTCAAATGAAAGTTCTCTGTTCTATTCTTGTTATATAACTTGAAATATATTTTTCTGTGAGTTCAAAATTACTTCAAAATAAGTATATTTCTTATGTAAACGTTTTTGTTCAAAGAAACCCACCATAGACAAAGTTTAACAAATGACTGAATGAGATATTTGCAATCTAAATTCAATAAGGGATTAATATCTAGAGTACAGGTAAACTCTGGTATATTAACAGGGAAAAAAAATCAGCAACCCCTACAGAAGAATGAACAAAGGATATGAAGAGATAATTTAGAGAAGAAGAAACTCAAAAGGCTACCAAGCATATGAAGAAATGCTCACATTCATTGATAATCGGACACATTTAATTTGGAACAAAACTGATATGTCATTTTAGTTACTGTATTAACTGGGAACCTTCATGCCCTGCTAGTGGGGAATGTAGCCTGGTGCACCCTTGTGGAAAGCACGTTTGCTCAGATTAGTCAAACTAAAGGTAACCGTCCTCTATGTCCGACAGTTTCCCTCCTGGGTATATATCTCAAATTCTCCCATGGGCCTATGCAAGGAAATATATAAGGATATTCACTGCAATGTTATTTGTGATCATGAATAACTGGAGGCTGTCTGGGTTTCCCTGCCTGGGAGAGGGGGTACTCACCATGGAGATCCATGCAGAAGTTGGTAGCAACAGACTAGTTATATAGCTAGCAACATGGATGGTTCTTAAAAACATGTTTTTAAGTAAAAATCATAAGAAACTGAATGATACTGTACATTTTAAAACGGTGAAGATAGTAAATTTTATGGGTTCATTTTTACGACAATAAATAAGAAAACGAAATGAGAAGTATTACAAAACATGATTTTCCATCTTTGTTAACTAAAAATAACTCATACTAAAAAGCTGTATACATTTTGTAAGAACAAATACAAAGATGTACTTTTAATAATTATTATTTAAATTATTTATCATCTGTTCTAATTTCTCTGCTTCCTTAGATAGATGTGATTTCCTCCCCTACTTTTTCTTCCTTTTTGGCTAGTTCTACTCTCTTTATTTTAACCCGCGAGTGCATGCTTCCCTGGGTGTGATGGCCAGTCTTTTGGGCACTGCCTATTGGGAAAGGTTGGAAAGCCAGACCATAGTCTTTGTCAACCCAGAGAAATTCAACTAGAGAGAAGGGGAGGAGTCCTAGGTGCTACAAAACTAGTGAAGCACACCGCCTCCCCTTGCTCTAAGCAGCAATTCAGCATTTGGACTTCACTGTCAAACGCTGTGGGAGAAGAACCACTAGGAGGAAGTACTCCCTGGATTGTCATCTACCAACCATGGTGGTGTGGAGAGTAAGAGAGCAGGAGTAGTGCCCATGGCTAGCCCACCCCCACTGCTTTCCTAACTCTTCACTCTAGCAGGGTTTTGTACTGCGATAAATTCATCACTGGACCGGAAATACTGGACAGTAGAGATTTCTGAAATAAAGGTTGTCAATGATTGTTCCAATGCCAAGGGGATGGACAGGCAAGAGGAATGTAAGTTGTTTTTCTCCAAGTTACCCTCTTAGAGCCAAGACAACACTCTCTGTTCTAGGATGCACCAGCACTACCACCTAGATCCCCCCCAACACACACACATACTATTTCAAAACAACCTTTTAGGGCTTCCCTGGTGGCGCAGTGGTTGAGAATCTGCCTGCCAATGCAGGGGACAAGGGTTTGAGCCTGGGAAGATCCCACATGCCGTGGAGCAACTGGGCCCGTGAGCCACAAGTACTGAGCCTGTGCGTCTGGAGCCTGTGCTCCGCAACAAGAGAGGCCGCGACAGTGAGAGGCCCGCACACCGCGATGAAGAGTAGCCCCCGCTCGCTGCAACTAGAGAAAGCCCTCGCACAGAAACGAAGACCCAACACAGCCAATAAATAAATAAATTTATATATAAAAAAAAACCTTTAATCTGCTCAGGGGTTCTCATGGTTTGCTTATTTCCTGGAAACCTATAGTTTCTCGAAGGTTAATCTCAAGGGGAGGAGACAGCAGCCTATCTATTTCACCATATTGGTCAAAAGATGCCATTAAACACATTAGAATGGGAAAGAAAGGGAGCTGGGACTGGGCAATGGAGTTTAAAGGGAATGAATGAATAAATAAACAGGAGAGGGGCCCTGAATGGGGCAAAAAGCCACATACTATTCACGGTTTTAATATAAAATATAATTATTATTATAAAAAATAGTAATTCCTTGCCCCATCACACTCTACTCCGATTTCCACAGCCCCAAATATTCAGCTCTTTCAGATTTTTCTTTTGGTACTTATCCTGTATTTCTAAATAAAGTTTTTAAACTCTCCTTTCTTTTCTTTTTTTTTTTAGAAATTCTTTTTTTTTGGGGGGGTGGGGGGCCACGCTGTGAGGCTTGCATTATCTTATTTCCCCAACCCAGCCCCTTGGCAGTGAAAGCGTGGAATCCTAACCACTGGACTGCCAAGGAATTCCCTAAACTCTTATTTCTTGATTTTCCAATTTTAGATGCTTTCCATTGACCATAGAGGGAGATTTTTTGTGAAAATAACACAGCTTGTGTTTCAGAGTCCCTCACTTTCACAGGTCCTTTACAAGACCCCATTCTTAACTTCAAACACATAACTTCGTATTACTTTTCTTAAAGACCATCCTTCGAATCATATGTTCCTCTGGCCCTACAAAACTCGAATCCATCCCTGATTTACTACCGAATTTGGACAATGAAGACTTAGTTATATCCCACTCCCTTCAACACACACCAAAACACATACTTTTCCCTTCCTTGATCTCACACAATTATATTATGTTTTTAAATTTTAGGTCATCTACCATGTTTTAACCCACGGATGCTCTTCCTTGTTATCTTTTCCACATTATCTTGTTTTGTCTTATGGGTGTGAAATCAAGCAGGACCCTGTGGGGTTCCTGGGCACGGAAGCCTTTCCGTGTCCCCATTCCTTGTTTGTAGGAAACAGACTCCAGCTTCCATGACCTTCCCTGACTTCCAAAGGGCAGATTCGAACAGTTGCTGATCAGGGAAGGGAGGGGATGCAAAGACAAGGGAGGAGCAGCCAAGAAACAATAGTGCAGCCTTGAGGCATGTTCCTGGTTCCACCTCAAGGGATACACATAATACCTTTGAGCTCTTTATAGAACTAAATCCCAACAAATGGAAGTTGTCAGCATTCTTCCTACCAGAGAAGACCACCTGAGGCCAGATTAAAGGAACCAGAGAAGCTCATCAAGAGATTATCTGAGACCAGATTAAAGGAGTGCAGGCCTGATACACACCCTAATCTTGTCAGCAAGCCCACCCCTGTACTATTGCTATACAACTCCTCACCAAATCCTCCCAGGTTGCGACACAACAGTTTATGAGGACAGGAACCTGCTGTGTCCCCCTTTGCCTGGCAAAGCAATAAAGCTATTCTTTTCTACTTCACCCAAAACTCTGTCTCCGAGATTTGATTTGGCACCAGTGCACAGAGGCCGAGTTTTTGGCATCAGATGCAATATTTTATCTCTCTAGTAATATTGCAGGGTTTGTTTTGTTACGGTAGTTGGTTGGTTTTATAGTTTAATTTAGTTTAGTTTAGTGTAATTCCCTAAATTGTCTCCATTTCCTCTAAGTTCCTTCTTTCTTCATGGTCTGTTTAGCCCTGTCTTACACTGTAGACTTTTCTTAAATGGGTGGTAATCCAATCACATTTAAGAGTGAGGTACTTAAAAACTGATCAGGAACTCAGATGGGGGAAGTTCTGTAGGTGGTGGGTGTGGTAGGCAGGCTCTAAAATGGCCCCTAGTGACCCTCAGCTCCCAGTAGTCATGCCTTCGCAGTGAAGGATTATTCCAAAGAGAGCCTGGTCTCTGCCCTCAGTTCCTGGGAGGTCAGTTCTAAGCCCTTGGAATATTCTGCCTGATAAGGGTATCTTATTTAACTGGAGGCCTAGGGCCATGTGAGGTAGTCTAAGCTAACAATGTGATTTATAGTGGTGGCTCTGGACCATGCAGTAACAGCTCAACCTCCAGAGGAGCTACAGACTAAGGTTAGTTAGGCAGGCAGTCAATCATGTCTACATGACTGAGCCCCTGTACAAATTCTGGACACCAAGGCCGGGGTAAGCTTCCCCAGTTGGCAGTGTTACATGTGTATTGTCACATAGCGTTGCTATAAGAAGTAAGCACTATCTGCACGACTCCTTGGGGAGAGGAAGACTGGATGTTCTGCACTTAAACTCTCCTGGACACTGCCTTATGTTCCTCTTCCCTTGGGTGATTTTGATCTGTATCCTTTCACTATAATAAACCATAACCAAGAACATGACCACTTTTAGTGAGTACTGTGATTCCTAGGAAATTATCAAACCTGAGGGTGGTCTCGAGGATGCCTACATTTGCAATGCCTTAGTGTAATCCTCTCCCTTTGAATGTTCGCTGGACTTCCTGACTCACTTCAAGCCAACAAAATATGACTGAAGTGATGGGATGTCACTTCTGAGATTAGTTTATAAATAGGCTGAGGCTTCCATCTTGGGTATTGTAGACAATAGCCTCTTTCTTGTATTGCTTGCCCAGGCAGAAGACAGCTGTCATGTCCTGAGCCAGCTCCATGGAGAGGCCCACTTGGCAAGAGTCCACCAACCACATAAATGTGCTTGGAAGTGGATCTCACTTCAGTTGAATCTTCAGATGAAACTGCAGCCCTGGCTGACAGCTTGCCTGCAATCCCACAAGAGACGTTGAGCCAGAGGTACTCAGCTAAGCCATGATTCTTAACTTAGAAGCTGTGAGATAATAAATGTTTGCTGTTTTAAGCCATTAAGTTTTGGAGCAATTTGTTACACAGTGGGCTACAATGTAAGGTGATTGGGAGGATCCTATGTAGTGAGTATCCAGAATTGTTTTTATCTGTAGGTATTTTTCCTGAGGCCATTCAATTTCTTTGAAGAAGAACTCTCCAATCTCCCAGAGAATATATGCCTGGCTGCCTGAGTTCAGGGGCCAGAGCTGGAAAAGGCACCAAACTTTCACTTATTCCCCCCATTTTTAGCCCCAAGGCAAACCCCTGCCCTCTAGTGTGTTTGGTGTGCCTAATTCTGAAGACTTTCCCTTGTCATCTGTCTGGAGAAGTTGTTGTAGCTACACCCAGGTGGAGAAGGGGCCTGGTGGGGCTAACGGCACTGTATGTAGACTTTCAAATTTTTTCCTTGTTTTCAGCCCAGATCCTTATTCTCACCTTTTAAAGTAACTAGTGTCATTCACAAAAATCAACCCCACAAGAGTTACAGATCTACCATGAAAAACAAAACTAAAAAACTTTTAGGAGATAATATCGAAGAATATAATATCTTTATGACCTCAGGAAAGAGAAAGATACCTTAATATAGTTTTAAAAATATAACTTATAAAGGAAAAATATTATAAATCGGTCTAAATGAAATATAAGAATTTTGTTCATCCAAAAACACCATAAAAAGAGTAGAAAGACATATATAGTTACAACACATATAATCCACAAGAGGTTTATAACCTAACTATATAAAGGTATCTTAAAAATCAGTAAGAGGGCTCCCCTGGTGGCACAGTGGTTGAGAGTCCACCTGCCGATGCAGGGGACACGGATTGGTGCCCTGGTCTGGGAAGATCCCACATGCCGCGGAGCGGTTAGGCCCGTGAGCCACGGCCGCTGAGCCTGTGCATCCAGAGCCTGTGCTCTGCAACGGGAGAGGCCACAACAGTGAGAAGCCCGCGGACCACAAAAAAAAAAAAAAAAAAAAAAAAAAAATCAGTAAGAAAATAAAGGCAACACACTGCAAAAATATGGGCAAAAAGCCCTGAACAGGCAATTCACAAATAAGGACATTAACAAACATATGAATAAGTGCTTAATGTGGTTAGTAATCAATGAAATGCAAATAAAAACCTAAGTGAGGTACCACAACACATCCATTGTACACAATGCAAATATCTATGAGCAGAATCATGATTAGTAATTTGTTGTTATGTTCAGACAATAGAATACTATCCTTCCAAGAAGATGCACAAACTAAAGATACATGTAACATAATGAATGAATGTTGAAACACATTTTTAAATAAAAGAAGCAAGATATGAAGGGATAAATATAGTAAGATTCTATTTATATAAAGTACCAAATCAGGCAAAACTAGGAATGTCTACATAGATTGTAAAACTACATATATATTTTATGTATATATAAAATATATATACAGGCATACCTCAGAGATATTGCAGTTTTAGTTCCAGGCCACCACAATAAATTAAATATCACAATAAAGCGAGTCACATGAATTTTTTTGGTTTCCCAGTTACATAAAAGTTATGTTTACACTATACTGTAGTCTATTAAGTGTGCAGTAGCATTATGTCTAAAAAAATGTACATACCTTAATTAAAAAATACTTTATTGCTAAAAAATGCTAACTATTATCTGTGCCTTCTGTGAGTCATAGTTGTAACATGAATGATCACTGATCACAGATCACCATAACAAACGTAATAATAGTGAAAAAGTTTGAAATATTGTGAGAATTGCCAAAATGTGATACAGAAACACAAAGTGGGCAAATGCTTTTGGAAAAATGGGGCTGAGACATTTGCAACAACATGGACATAGAGGGTATTATGCTAACTGAAATAAGTCAGACAAAGACAAATACCATATGACTCCACTTATATGTGGAATCTAAGAAAACAAAACAAATGAACAAAACAGAAACATAGATACAGAAAACAAACAAGTGGTTGCCAGAGGGGAAGGGGATGAAGAGAAGAGAGAAATAAGTGAGGGAGATTAAGAAATACAAACTTCCAGTTAAAAAAATAAACGAGTCATGGGTATAAAAAGTACAATGGGGGGAATATAGTCAATAATTATGTAATATCTTTGCATGGTGACATATTGTAACAGGTGATCATTTTGAAACATATAGAAATGTCAAATCACTATGTTGTGTTACAGGAACTAACATAGTGTTGTAGGTCAGTTATACTTCAGAAACAAGCAAACTCAGAAAAAGAGATCAGATTTGTGGTTACCAGAGGTTGGGGGAGGGGGAATTGGATGAAGGCAGTCAAAAGGTACAAACTTCCAGTTAGAAGATAAACAAGTACTAGGGATGTAATGCATGACATGATAAATTAACACTGCTGTATGTTATATGTAAAAGTTGTTAAGAGAATAAATCTTGAGTTTTCACAAGGAAAAAACATTTTATCTATTTCTTCAATTCTGTATCTATGTGAGATGATGAACGGTCACTAAACTCACAGTGGTAATCATTTCATGGTGTAGGTAAGTCAACTCATTATGCTGTACACCTTAAATTTATGCAGTGCTGTATATCAATTATATCTCAATAAAGCTGGAAGAAAAAATTTTAAATAAATAAATAAATGAGGAGGAAAAAAAATGGGGCTGCTGAACTTGCTCAACACAGGGTTGCCACAAACCTTCACTTTGTAAAAAACGCAGTATCAATGAACCACAATAAAGTGAAGTGCAATAAAATGAGGTATTCCTGTGGAAAAAAGCATGTAATTACCATAAAAGTCAGGATAGTGGTTATCTGCGTGGGAAAGAGATTATGATCAGGAAGGAATGCTAGTAATGTTGCATTTCCCCGACATGGGGAGTGTTTAAGGAGTGTGTGCTTTATAGTGATTGGTTATTCTGTATATTTAATGTATTTTTCTGTAGGTCTGTTACACTCAGTAACCAGAAGTTTAATTCTTTTTTTGTCTTCTCTACATTTTTTGTTACTGTAGTTCTGCTACTTAAAACGCTGTTTCATTTTTCTCAAGGTTACCTTTATAATTAGACCTTTATATACTATCTTTTCCCTCTTTTTGTTTAAGCAATATTTATTATTTCCCTGCCATGCACAACGTGAGCCTGTATCTTCTTCCTCCTCTCTCACCTCCTTCTCTTCATCCAATTTCAATCAGTAACGTTACATGACTCAGGGCATACTTTTGTGCCATTAAACATGCTTATCCTATTCCTACTTGATTCGTCACCCTTAAATGATACCTTTTGATTCTGAGCTCTTACAGGTGAAGTTTTTCAAAACTTATTTTACTTCCAAATTGTTTCTCTCCTCCCATTTTCTGATGGTTCTAGTTTTCCTACACTGTCAGAGCCTGTAACATCATGTCACCCTCAATCACACGTTTATTTTTCTTACCTGTACCCTTATTTTTGCTTATTTGTTTTATATCTTAATTGACTCTCACTGCCAGCCCTTTAGCTAAAGTTTGCCCACGTTCTCTGCTGCCTGCGGTTAGTTCTTGAGCAGTTTCCTCAAGAAAGGTTTGTATAATCAATGTCTTTTGGGTTCTTGCTGACTTAAAACTGTTCATCTGTAACCTTTATGTGTGAAGAACAGTTTGGCTGAATAAAAAATAATCTCTGGCTTTCTTTACTTGAGTATATTGTACGTATCGCTTTTGTGTTTTCTGGCATTCAATTTTGCTGTTTTGGGAAGTCTACGCCAATTTGTTTTTCTTTCCTCTTAAATGACTTTATCATTCTACCTGGCTCACCAAATAATTCTTCCCTGAAATTTGGATAAATTCACTTTTTACTTGAATTTGTTTACTGATCGTTGGTTCTAGTAGTTCTTCTGATAGCCACTGAAATGACTGGACAAAGGTTATACCAAGAACAAGACAGAGGTCAAGTGCTTTCTTAAAGCAGTATTATCACCCTGGTCAAAAGTAATCCTGCCCCTGTTAACTCTATTTTTCTGGACCTTTGATAGGTAGCAGCATGAAAAAAAAAAAAAAAGGAGGTATAATTCACATGCAAAAAGAGGTATAATTCACATGCAATAAATGCACATATTTAAAGTGGACTATTTGATGAGCTTTAACATAGACAGTTTTGGAATATGTAGGCACCCTAGGTTTGGCTCCCAAAGTGTGTGAATACACATGATCCTCCTTGACAGCCTGATTTGACCACTAACTCTGAGAAGAAAAAGAAATTTCAACCTTCCTCCAAAGGAAAACTAAACAATACACACAAAAGGATGCTAAAATCCCCCAAATAGCAGCCTGAGGTTTTGCCTGAATTTTCTTTAAAGTCTTTTTTTTTTCATTCTTTAAAAATAAATTTATTTATTTAATTTATTTATTTTTGGCTGCATTGGGTCTTCATTGCTGCGTGCGGGCTTTCTCTAGTTGTGGCGAGCAGGGGCTACTCTTCATTGCGGCATGCAGACTTTTTTCATTGCAGTGGCTCCTCTTGTTGCGGAGCACAGGCTCCAGGCATGCGGGCTTCAGTAGTTGTGGCACATGGGCTCAGTAGTTGTGGCTCGCTGGCTCTAGAGTGTAGGCACAGTAGTTGTGGCGCACAGGCTTAGTTGCTCCGCGGCATGTGGGATCTTCTTGGACCAGGGCTCAAACCTGTGTCCCCTGCATTGGCAGGCAGATTCTTAGCCACTGCACCACCAAGGAAGTCCCTCTATTTTGGGGGGACACTAGTGTCTTTACTTGTATTTCATCCCAAACACCTTTCTTTTGAAATATAATTTATTTAAAGTGTTTGGATAAATAATATATAATTATTATTAACATATGTTAATCATTTATTGTGTGATTACTGGATAGTCCAAGTTTTGAAAGGCTCTTTAAGAATTCAGAAAATACAACCCACCACAATGATAAAAGAATCATTACCGGGCTTCCCTGGTGGCGCAGTGGTTGAGAGTCCGCCTGCCGATGCAGGGGACATGAGTTCGTGCCCTGGTCCGGGAAGATCCCGCATGCCGCGGAGCGGCTGGGCCCGTGAGCCATGGCCGCTGAGCCTGCGCGTCTGGAGCCTGTGCTCCGCAACGGGAGAGGCCACAACAGAGACAGGCCCGCATACCGCAAAAAAAAAAAAAAAAAAAAAAAAAAAAAGAATCATTACCATCCTTTAAAACTGTGCATATGTATATTTTTTATAAAGGACCTGAACTTCAGTAAGTCCTGAGACTTAACTGTGTGGTTTCAGTGGGAAGATTGTGGGTTCAAGTCCCATCTGCAGTGTGGTTTTGAGACAGGAGGGAAGGGGGCAGGGCACGACCTTTTTTTAAATAAATTTATTTATTTTATTTATTTATTTTTGGCTGCATTGGGTCTTCACTGCTGCGTGGGCTTTCTCTAGTTGTGGCAAGTGGGGGTCACTCTGCTGCGATGCGCGGGCTTCTCATTGCAGTGGCCTCTCCCGTTGCAGAGCATGGGCTCTAGGCGTGTGGGCTTCAGTAATTGTAGCACATGGGCTCAGTAGTTGCAGATCGTGGGCTCCAGAGCGCAGGCCCAGCAGCTGTGGCGCACGGGCCCAGCTGCTCTGTGGCTTATGGGATCCTCCCAGACCAGGGCTTGAACCTACGTCCAAGGCATTGGCAGGCAGACTCTCAACCACTGCGCCACCAGGGAAGCCCTAGACCCATGTTTTTATAATGTTAGTGTCTAGGTTCTGAAAGAACCAGCTCATAAAAGCCACAGCATACAAATTATATTATATCTAAGTTATAATTTTATGTTCACATTACATATAGGTATTCCCCAATATATTCATAAGTGATTCCAAGACATTTTTGGTTCATCACTAAGGTTTTTATCCTCTTATAAAACAAATAATTTATAGTGGAGAATCCTGGCAGATACCAAGTGATCAAGGTTAATGTCACCAGTAATATAGAAACATCATGTTGTACCCCTGATATGATGCACTAAGAAGGGTACATCACCTTGTAGTAGCCTTCCCAATAATGTAGAACCTCAACAATTACAGGAAAACATCAGATAATTGTGGGATAATTGTCCCAATTGTGGGGTAGCCTATAAAATAACTGTCCAGTATTCTTCAAAAGAGTCAAGTTTTGGGAATTCCCTGGTGGTCCAGTGGTTAGGACTCTGTGCTTTCACTGCCGAAGGCCTGGGTTCAATCCCTAGTCAGGGAACTAAGATCCCACAAGCCATGAGGCATGGCTGAAAAAAAAAGATGTCCAGTTTTGCATGTTCATTATTTTTAAGAGTTGTAATATATTTAATAGTATGAATGTTCCATAAATTACTTAATCAGTTCTCCATTAACACACACTTAGGATGGTTTTTCACTACTACAAACAATACTTCTGTGAATACTATTCTACATGTATTTTTGGGTCCTTTTGCAAATAAAACTGTAGAGTTCATTCTTGGATCAAAGAATATATGCATTCAGAAAAAAATTATAGGTATTATCAAATTTCCTTCTTAAACAGCTATAATGGGACTTCCCTGGTGGTGCAGTGGTTAAGAATCCATCTGCCAGTGCAGGGGACACGGGTTCAAGCCCTGGTCCAGGAAGATCCCACATGCCTCGGAGCAACTAAGCCCATGTGCCACCACTACTGAGCCTGTGCTCTAGAGCCCTCAAGCCACAGCTACTGAGTCCACGTGCCACAACTGCTGAAGCCCAAGTGCCTAGAGCCTGTGCTCTGCAACAAGAGAAGCCACCACAATGAGAAGCCCGTGTACCACATCGAAGAGTAGCTCCTGCTCGCCGCAACTAGATAAAGCCCACAAGCAGCGGCGAAGACCCAACACAGACAAAAAAAAAAAATAGGCGATAACAATTTATAATATGTTTTGTTCCAACCTTGCCCTCAACATTATGAAAGTTCCTTTTCCCCCAAATCATCTGCAACACTTAGTATTATCAATTACTTTTATACTGACCAATTTTTTTTTTTTTTGACTACACCACACAGCTTGTGGGATCTTAGTTGCCCAACCAGGGATTGAACCTGGGCACTCAGCAGTGAAAATGCAGAGTCCTAACCAATGGACTGCCAGGGAATTCCCTATATTGACCAATTTAATAGGATAAAAAGTGATGCATTGGAAGGAGGATTCTGGGAAGATAGTGAAATACAAAGCACGAGAAATCTGTCTCCCTACCTACACAACAATTGCACTGGCAAAATCTGTCTGGCATAGCTATTTTGGAACTCTGGCATCTATAGGAAGTCTCACAACTTCCAGGGGAAGGCTTGGACAGTAAATTGTGGTTAATTTTGGTCAATTTAAGCTCTTAGCTCAGTAGCAGCTAGTTATCCCCTATATCCTAGTCCCATAGTAGGCAGCTGTGCAGGTGTTTCAGGAGCAATGTGTGGAGCTTGTGGGAGCCAAGGCAGGCAATAAGGATCTTGTCCTCTAAATACTGGGGATCTGTGTTCTGATTGATGATTGCTGCTTCTGATCATGGAAGTTCAGACATAGATATGGGCAGCAATTGTTACACCCTGCCCCACATTGTTACAAGCCTCTCCAGCTCTGCCTGAAATGACTTCCAAGATATTTAAAGGACTGATGCCTTTTTTCCTTACTCTTTATTTTTCTCTTGTTTCACTTTTGGGAGCCAGACTAGAACATTTAAGGACTAGGATATTCCAAAGCAACCACATATACAAAGTCATTGTGCATGCTAAGGGGAAGGTGCAGGCTCAGAAGAGACTTGAGAAGACCCTAAGTTTACACTTCAGGTTTATTCCTAGCACAGAGATATCTAAAATAATCAAAAATAAAAACAAAAGCAAAAAACAGCAAACCCTGGGGAAGAAGGAGAATCTGATTTCTAGAGTTCCCATATTACTAGTTTCAAAAGTTCAGTTTTCAACAAAAAATCACAAAACATATAAAGAAACAGTAAAGTATGGCCCACTGAAAAGAAAGAAATAAATCAACAGAAAGTGTCCCTGAGAAGGACAAAATGGCAGACCTATTAGACAAAGACTTTAAAATAACTCTGAAAGATGTCCAAGGAGATACAAAGTATAAAATGAAACCAAAAAGAAATTCTGAAGCCAAAAGTTACAATAAATTAAATGAAACATTCACTAGAGGAATTCAATAGCAGATTTGACCAGGCAGAGGAAAGAATCAATGAATTTGAAGATAGGATAATGGAAATTGTGATGTCTGAGGAATAGAAAGAAAAAGAAGAAAACTGAACAGAATCTAAGGGACCTAGGTGACAACAGCAAATGGGCCAATATAAACATTGTAGGAATCCACGAAGAGAGAAAAGAAGGCAGAGATATTATTTGAAGAAATAATGGCCCCAAACTTCTCAAATTTGAAAGACATAAATATAAACATCCAAAAAGCTCAATGAATCCAAATACAATGAACTCAAAGAGACCCACACCAAAGTACAATTATAATCAAACCATCAAAAGATAAAGACAAAGAACGAATGTTGAAAGCAGCAAAAAGAAGTGACTTGTCCCAAAGGGTCCTCAATAAGACTGTTAGCAGATTTCTCATCAGAAACTTTGGAGATCAGAAGGCAATGGGCCAATATATTCAAAGTGCCAAAAGAAACAAACTGTAAACCAAGAATCACATACCTGGCAAAACTGTCCTTCAAATGTGAGGGAGAAGTTAAAACACTTTCAGATTTAACAAACAAACAAAAAATACTGAGGGAGTTTGTTATCACTAGACCTACTATAAGAAATGCCAGAGGGGGTCCCGCAGGTTGAAATGAACGGAGAGTAGACAGTAACTTGAAGCTGTATGAGAAAGAAAGTTCTCAGTAAATACATGAGCAATTATAAAAGCTAGTTATCATTGTAACTTTGGTTTGTAACTTCACTTTTTGTTTTCTACATGATTTAAGAGACTTAAAAAAAATAAATTTATTTATTTATTTATTTATGGCTGCATTGGGTCTTTGTTGCTGCACGTGGGCATTCTCTAGTTGCTGCGAGCAGGGGCTACTCTTCCTTGCAGTGTGCGGGCTTCTCATTGCAGTGCGCGGGATTCTCTTGTTGAGGAGCACGGGCTCTAGGCACGTGGGCTTCAGTAGTTGTGGCACGTGGCTCAGTAGTTGTGGCTTGTGGGCTCTAGAGCTCAGGCTCAGTAGTTGTGGCGCATGGGCTTAGTTGTTCCGTGGCATATGGGATCTTCCTGGACCAGGGCTTGAACCTGTGTCCCCTGCACTGGTAGGTGGATTCTAAACCACTGTGCCACCAGTGAAGTCCCTTAAGAGACATTTAAAAAAAAAAAACAATTATTTGCCTAAAAGCTAGTATAAGTGTAACTTTGGTTTGTAACACCCCAAGATTTTAAGTAGTTTGATTTATTACTGTTTACCTTTATGGCTTGTGGGTTTTTAGATGTGCCTTTTAACAAAGCATTCATCACTCCAAGAAGTTAAAATAATTCACCCATAGTGGTGATCATTTTGTAAAGTATAGAAATATCAAAACACTATGTTGTGCAGCTGGAACTAACATAGTGTTGTAGGTCAACTACACTTCAATAATTTCTTAAAAATCACCTATACTTTCTTCTAGTGCTTTTATTCTGTACATTATGATTTTTAATTTATCTAGAATTTATGGTTATACAAAGAATAAAGAATAAATTTGATATGTATATATTTTTTTCAAAATGGCCTTAAAATTTTGAGTAATCTGTCTTTCCCCACTGATTTGAAAAAAATATGTTAATGCATACTAAATTTTACATGCATTTCAGTCTATTTTTTCTACTTTCAGTATTTTCCTTTGATCCAATTTAGGTCCCTTTCTGCATCAGTACCAATATGCTTAAATTACTATAGCTTTATAATAGGATTTATTATCTGGTTATTTGGTACGGCTATCCACCTGTTATTCACCTTTGTCAGATGATACCTGGCTCTTCTCAAACATTTATTCTTCTAGATAAACTTATCATTTCATGAAATCCTAACCAAATAAGCAAATAAACACAAACCAATTAGTATCTGGGTTTGGAGCTACACTGAAATTACAAACTGATTTTGTGAAGAACTGGTATACTTATAATCTATTTTAGTCTTCCTAGCCAAAAACATTTAAAATTTTTATTCCATTAAAAATATATTTAATTTTAGGGCTTCCCTGGTGGCGCAGTGGTTGAGAGTCCGCCTGCCGATGCAGGGGACACGGGTTTGTGCCCTGGTCCAGGAAGATCCCACATGCCGCGGAGCGGCTGGGCCTGTGAGCCATGGCCGCTGAGCCTGCACGTCTGGAGCCTGTGCTCCGCAACGGGAGAGGCCACAACAGTGAGAAGCCCACATACTGCAAAAAAAAAAAAAAAAAAAAAAATATATATATATATATTTAATTTTAATAAATAACTCTTGAATGCCCAATATGCATTAGATGCTCTACTAGGCATCAGGGAAACAAAAATTAAGACATGGTTGGGAGTTCCCTGGTGACCTAGTGATTAGGATTCCAGGTTTTCATTGCTGTGGCTGGGTTCAATCCCTGGTCGGGGAACTGAGATCCTGCAAGCCTCGTGGCGTGGCCAAAAAAAAAAAGACATGGCCTCTAGGAGCTCATATCCTGGCTGGGAGGACTGACAAGTAAACAAGTAGTTCTAACACAATGTGTGATAGGTAAATATAAAAGTATGTCTACAACTTAGAGAACAGATACAGAAGAACATAATTGTCACATGGAGAAGGGTATCAGGGAAGGCTGCCAGGAGGCCATGACCCTTACCTGCTCCTTAAAGCATGAACATAAATTCATCAGCAGCAAATTGGTGAAGGTATTCTAAGGAGAGGACAAAGCATATGAAAAGGGACAAAATAATGAAAGGGTATGTCATGATAGGTTTGGAGAATTATGAAAATTTCACTATGGCTTAAGAATTGCATTCAGATAATGAATTGGCAGATGAGCCATAAAATATATCTTGTCTTAAATTTAGAAACTGTAGCAGAACTTAATATGTGCCATGTAGTGTTCTATGCATTCTATACACTTTATGTGTGTTAATTCATGTATTCCTTACAACAACTCTCTCAGACAGGTTCAATTGTGCATATTTTTCACATGGGAAACAGACACAAGGAATAAATAAACTTGCCTGAGGTTACATAGCTATAGGTGACAATCAAAATTTACTCCTGGAAGTCTGACTTAACCACTAGGCTTACTATCTGCCTCTCTCTGAAAAGCTTTGTAATGCCATGGTAAAAAGTTTAGCTTTTAATTATAGGTAACAAAGAGCCAATAAAGAATTTTAAAGAAAGTAATGACTTATTAGTTTAACTTTGGGAGGAAGATTACTTTGGTAGCAGCTTTGAGGGTGAGTAGTAGGAAAAGATGGTTACAAGGAGAACAGGGAAGAAGCTATTCCTATCATTCAGAGATAAGGAGGACCTGAATTCATGACAAGTGGCAGTGAATATGGAAGAGATCAGGATTAGTATGACATGCCCAAAGTAAATGAATAGGATTGGGTGGTCAGTTGGATATAAGGATTAGAGAGGTATCAAACACCTCCCTTGAAAAATATCTAGGTGGAGTTGTCTAAAGACTGCTGGGGAGAGGGAATTCCCTGGTGGTCCAGTGGTTAGGACTCAGCACTTTCACTGCTGGGGCCTGGGTTCAATACTTGGTCGGGGAACTAAGATCTCACAAGCTGCACGGCATGGCCAAAGAAAAAAAACCTGCTGGGGAGAGAGTCAGGCTAATGATACAGATTATTGAGTCATTCAGATTATTGGTGGTAACTGAAGCCTATGGGACTAGAAACCCCAGGTAAAACAACCGAACAGAGAGCTTTAGGGAATACCAGCATGTAAGCAATGAGCAGAAGAGAAGTAGCCTCTAAAAATAACAGATAAAGACCTGTAAAACAGGTAGGAAGATAACTAACAAAAACCAGAAAGCAACAAATACCATAAAAGAGGTACAAACAAAGTAGTGTGGGAGTTCAGAGGAGGATTACAACTTAATCTTTCTGAGCCTCTGTTAAGTCATCTGTAAAAGTAAGCTGGACTAAGTGGTCCCTGAAGTCTCTTTTGTCTCTAAACCTCTGAATCTATTCAGTGTCTGTCATACGCCCACTAACACAAGAGATGGTATGAGAAAACGCAAGGCAGAAACCCCGCTCTGGAGGAGCTTTCAATATACTGGGGACCCTGGCCTCCTCCCCCTCCCCACCACATACTAAAACAACACTGGAGATGAAGATCATTTATTTATAATTAAGGGGTGAATTTTGTGTTATAGCCTGTGGGATGCAAATTCGGAGACGAGAGTAAGATAATATGTACATAAATGTTTAATGGAAAAAGAGAGTGGAATTGGGCTGGATTTAGGTAGAGAAGAGGAGAAGAATGGAGAGAAATAAAGATGTGAGTCCACTTGCTTGACTGAACTTGAAGATCTCAGTTGGGAATTCATGGGAAGTAGGGCTTTACTAGGTAGCGCAAGGTCAGATTATGGTGGTTCTTACAAACCAGAGAATGGGGTTTAGAACTGACCTGGAGTGAGCAGAGAGCTATTATAGATTCTTGGTCAGGATTGGGATATATTTCAAGTACAGGACATAGGTAATTTGATCGATCTCAGCTAATTTTACCCCACAAAATGTTTACCGCTATATTACACTTTATCCCACTGCCAATTTCAGTGTTGTGGATGCTGCGGTGTGCTGCCTAAATCACCCTCCTCAGGTCTGAAGCACTCCAGCTTCTGGGAGAGTAGACAGCTGGCAACTCTCAGCTAAGTCCTTCTCTGGAACTTGCCTTGGGCTGAAGACAGCCACCTTGTCCAATGTCATGCTACCTCACCAGGAGCAGCCTACCTTCAACAGTATTTACAAAGGCCCAGCCAAGCCATCCCAGTTCAGAAAAGCTGAAAAGTGTCATCCCAGTTCCAGAGTTCCCAGTAGGGATTGATCCAGGCCTTTCTTGCAACTGTATCACAGTTCAGCTTCCCCTCCCGCCCACTCCTTCTTCTCTCCCTCCTCCACAGGTGTTGTTGATCCCAAGAACACTTCCCTAAGAAACTTTTCGCATGCTAATTTCCGCCTCGGATTTTTTTTCCTGGTGAACCAAATTGCAACACCCAAGACAATAATATTTTCACTCAACTCTTCATCTATTCTACTTAACAACTTAACTGAAGAAAATTTATGAACTCAGATTTTGGTTTGAGCAGTTTTCCTCAATAATGTTGACATTTGTAATTTAGAACACCAAGATCTACCTTTTATAAAACCTGTAATATCTAAGATCACGTAACTTTTTTTGCAATATACATCACTTCAGTTTGTGAAGAGAGTACAGCTACAAACAGCTAAGCATAAATAATGACTACCAATCAAAAGGAAATACTGAGTTGGCGGTAACTGTGGCTTGGCAGGCTAATGGAGCACATTGCTGGGTGTCTTGTATAGTAATATACTTGCAAGTCACAGGTATTCTGCAGAGGTGGTCCATAGCTGAAGATTTTACAGAGTGCTGTTTCAGGTCATGAAGAATCATGACACCATCTGATTTTTCTTTTTTCAGTTGTCCAAAATATCTTACTTTTATATATTTTGCACTTAGCACTACTTAAAAAAAAAATCACCAACAATTATACTACCAGATGGCTCTCAGCTAAGCACATTACTGTCTTGAAAACACTTTGAACAAAGTTCAGAAATTTAAAACTTGGAATAAAAATGGGTAACAAAATATTACCATCCTAAAATTGGTGGTAAAGTGGTTACCATTGTTACAATGGTTGCCTCAAAGTGTTCACAGCATCAAAGTGCCTGTGAAAAATATCTTGCTAAGACAATGACTGGTCTGGCAGCTTTTTTTTTTTTGGCCACCCCGCACAGCTTGTGGGATCTTAGTTCCCAGACCAGGGATTGAACCCCGGGCCCACAGCAGTGAAAGAACAGATTCCTAACCACTGGACCACCAGGGAATTCCAGGTCTGACAGCTTTTGAGGGAAGGAAGTGGTATGGAAAAGGGATGGAGAGATTGGCCATCCATATTGCTGATGGGCTACGGCCACTATTTTGTCCTTATGATGCCTTGTTTTTCAAAATGTCCTTTTCTTAACAAGATTATAGATGTAGTTTAGAAATAAGTAACACTCAGTGCTCACTGAAATTATCAAGTTTTTAACCCTGAAGTAAATAGGCTTACATTGCACTCTTTATAATACATACAAATTCAGTAAAGGGAAACAGCCATTGAAAATGCTGGGTCTGCAATTGACATATTGCCAAAGAATAAATTATATCCTGTGCTGTAATTATGTATTCAGAAATAATGAATAATACTAGGAGAAAATAGCAAAGTAGTAATTATGCCAATTACAATTGATTAGTTGGTATTAACATTAAAAAATGTGCTCATTTTATTATACTCTCTTATGCCACATGAAGGCTCTGATATATAAAGATATCTCATTCCTCTTTAAAATCCCTTTTTATAATTGATTGAATTCAGTGAACTCAGAATAATACTGGGAATTTGTATTATTACCCATGATGAAATTTTATTTAGTTATGCTACAATTTTCATTGTTTTATGTTAGTCTGTTTTCTAAATTTTCTAATCTGTTTCTCCTGTGCTATTGGAATACTATCATTGCATTTTTTAAATCACTGTATTTTTATACAGAACAAAATAATGCAAAAGAGCTGTAATAAGTGGAGTGCCTCAATATCCACTGTTGTTTACTTTTTGTTAGAAATTGAGATTAAATGTGGCAAAGTGATTGCTGTTCTATATAAAGTAGAGCTCTGTTTCTCTGCAGATCTACAAAGTATGAGTTTGTTTAGCAGGACAAGATGATAATCCAGTGAGTTGGGTGCCCTTCATAGTTTTTACACTGAAAGTGAAGTCTACTTGAAATTAAATTTAACCTCTGAAAAAAACAGAAGGATACTTCAATATGTGAAACATCAGAGTAAATTAATTATCTCCATTTTCTCAAGTCATGAAATGGAGAGCAGACAGGTATTACGAATTGCTGCATAGGTAATTTACTTAACTTTTTATGACCTTGTGCCCTCTATGGTCAGACAAGAATACTACAAGAAATAAGCAGTTTCTCTCTTAAAGTAAGAGAGCATAACAGAATGTGAATTGAAGGAAAGACCTTCAAACTTAGTGAAAAGTACAAGACAAAATAAGGCAAGGAATATTTACACGTGGCTAGATAGATGTTCTTAGGACCAATTTTAGTGAGTGGTTGAGATTTAATTATAGTGGGACTTCCCTGGTGGCTCAGTGGTTAAGACTTCGTGCTCCCAATGC
The DNA here is from genome assembly GCF_963924675.1 of Phocoena phocoena. NCBI lineage: Eukaryota > Metazoa > Chordata > Mammalia > Artiodactyla > Phocoenidae > Phocoena > Phocoena phocoena. Next base: position 101,318,021 of record NC_089219.1, read on the forward strand.
AGGAGGCCAGGGTTCGATCCCTGGTCAGGGAACTAGATCCCACATGCATACCACAACTAAGAGTTCGCGTGCCACAACTAAGGAGCCCACATGCCGCTACTAAGAAGCCTGCCTGCTGCAACTAAGACCCAGTGCAACCAAATAAATAAATAAAGATTTAATTACAGCTATAAGCAAAAGCCTAACATATACGGTCATTAACAGAATTCAATTTAAGAAAGTTATTTCCTAAGCTGTACACACTTCTTTCCTTTGAAAGAATTTGATTGCATAGTATGGAGGATAAAAGGAAGACTGAGGGAGAATGAAGCTGAGGTGCTTTTTCTCTTTTTAATTGAAGTATAGTTGATCCACAATGTTGTGCTAATCTCTGCTGTACAGTGACTCAGTTATACACATACAGACATTCTTTTTTCATATTCTTTTCCATTATGGTTTATCACAGGATATTGAATATAGTTCCCTGTGCTATACTTTAGGACCTTGTTGTTTATCCATTCTAAATGTAATAGTTTGCATCTACCAACCCAAACTCCCAGTCCATCCCTCTCCCTCCCCCCTCCCCCTTGGCAACCACAAGTCTGTTCTCTATGAGAGTGTTTCTGTTTTGTAGATAGGTTCATTTGTGCCATATTTTAGATTCCACATATAACAGATATCACATGCTATGTGTCTTTCTCTTTCTGACTTACTTCACTTAGTATGATAATCTCTAGTTGCATCCATGTTGCTGCAAATGGCATTATTTCATTCTTTTTTATGGCTGAGTAGTATTCCATTGTATATATGAACCGCATCTTCTTTATCCACTCATCTGTTGATGGACATTCAGGTTGCTTCCATGTTTTGGCTATTGTGAGTAGTGCTGCTATTAACATAGGGGTGCATGTATCTTTTTGAATTATAGTTTTGTCCAGGTATATCCCAGGAGTGGGATTGCTGGATCATATGGTAAACCTATCTTTAGTTTTCTGAGGAACCACCATACTGTTTTCCATAGTGACTGTACCAAGTTACATTCCCACCAACAGTGTAGGAGGGTTTCCTTTTCTTCACACCTTCTCCAGCATTTGTTATTTGTAGACTTTTTAATGATGGCCATTCTGACTGGTGTGAGGTGGTACTTCATTGTAGTTTTGATTTGCATTTCTCTAATAATTAGTGATGTTGAGCAGCTTTTCATGTGCCTACTGGCCATCTGTAGGTCTTCTTTGGAGAAACGTCTATTAAGGTCTTCTGCCCATTTTTCGATTGGGTTGTTTGTTTTTTTGTTGTTGAGTTGTATGAGCTGTTTGTATATTCTGGAGATTAAGCCCTTGTCTATAGCATCATTTGCAAATGTTTTCTCTCATTCTGTAGGTTGTCTTTTCGTGTTTTTTTTTTTTTTTATGGTTTCCTTTGCTGTGCAAAAGCCTATAAGTTTGATTAGGTCCCATTTTTTTTTTCTTTTCCTATTGCCTTGGGAGACTGACCTAAGAAAACACTAGGGGACTTTCCTGGTGGTCCAGTGGCTAAGACTCCCAATGCAGGGGGCCTGGGTTCGATCCCTGGTCAGGGAAGTAGATCCCACATGCCGCAACTAAGAGTTTGCATGCTGCAACCAAGAGTTCTCATGCTGCAACTAAAGATCCCACACACCACAATGAAGATCCCACACATGGCAGCGAAGATCCCGCATGCTGCAATTAAGACCCAGCACAGCCAAATAAATAAATAAATATTTAAAAAAATAAGGTCATGTTACAACATACTACATACATTAAAAAAAAAGAAAACATTGGTATGATTTATGTCAGAGAATGTTTTGCCTATGCCCTCTTCTAGGAGTTTTATGGTGTCATGTCCTATGTTTAAGTCTTTAAGCCATTTTGAGTTTATTTTTGTGCATGGTGTGAGGGTATGTTCTAACTTCATTGATTTACATGCAGCTGCCCAACTTTCCCAGCACCACTTGCTGAAGAGACTGTCTTTTCTCCATTTTATATTATTGCCTCCTTTGTCTAAGATTAATTGATTGTAGGTGTGTGGGTTTATTTCTGGGCTCTCCATTCTGTTCCATTGATTCATATGCCTGGTTTTGTACCAATACCACACTGTTTTGATTACTGTAGCTTTGTAGTCTTGTCTGAAGTCTGGGAGAGTTATGCCTCCTTTCCACCCCCCCTCAGGATTGCTCTGGCAATTCTGGGTCTTTTATGGTTCCATGTAAATTTTTGGATTATTTGTTCTAGTTCTGTGAAAAATGTCATGGGTAGTTTGACAGGGATCACATTAACTCTGTGAAGCTGAGCTTTTTACTGTGCTGAATTATGTAACCTTAAACTCCATACCCAAATTACTTGACCAAAAATTTTTAAGATCTAGAGAGAAAAAATTTTATATGAGGGTATTAACACCCCTCCTTCTCTTACTGTATTTCTTTTCACTTACTGAGATATAATGGGACATTTGGAGTACCATCCATTTTATTTCTAGGTTCTGCAGAGTGAGATTATATATTCACATGAACAAAATTTGGTTGTAACAAAATGCTGATGCCGATTTTAATGGCACTTTTATCTGTAGCAAACTGTATATAAATTAATATTACTAGCATACTTCTTTCTTTTCTCTTCAATTGGTTTGACATTCTCTTGAAATTAATTTTTTAAATGATGGTGCAAAATCAGCTTTGGGAAAACCAAAGTATAACTGAAGGTAACTCAAAACATTGCAGTTGATAATAGTGGTTTTTACTGTACAGTAAAATCCCATTTTAATGAATATGTATTGCCATGTTGTATCCAAATCTCATTAAAATGGAAATTTCCTGCTACTGTGCACAGACTATTTAACCATTTAAGTAAAATAAGTACTAAGCATATTGTTCACATCATATCAGCACAGAATTCTCCTTTTTCCTCATTTGTATACCACCCTTTCTTCTAATGTAGCTTAACAGTAATTTATGCTATGAAGTTAGATAAGTCATCACTGTCCAGGTGTAAGATTCTTGGTTGGTAAAATGTGGAAATTAAGAGCATGACTTGCACCAACAAGGACCTATTGTATAACACAGGGAACTATATTCAACATTTTGTAATAACTTATATGGGAAAAGAATCTGAAAAAGAATATACATATATATATATCACTGTGCTGTACACCTAAAACTAACACGAGATTGCAAGTCAACTATACTTTAAAAAAAAAAAGGGCATGACTTGCAAGTTGCAGACATCACTTCAGTTCCTATCTCATTGAACACAACCTAGTCACGTGGCATATGCACATGATTGGATGGGAAATTGGGAAATTAGTTTTTAGTTGAGCAGCCATGTGACCAGCTAAAACTTCTATTATAGGAGCGGATAACATATACCAGAAGGACAAGTTGTAGTCTCAGCTACAGTAAGTCACTGAGAGAGTAAGCTGAGTTTACCCCCTTCCCTCTCAAAAAACATACGAATCCAATCAAGTCAGATAGATATTATAGGGGAATCTTGAATTTGTATAATATATTTAAAAGACAGTTATTTAAAACTTCAGATACTGACCTACTGTTAATAACAAATTTCTTATCTGTCATCTCTCAACAAATCACTACAGCAAGGTTACGAGCTGTTGACTTTTATGGCTATTTCCCAGCCCAAAGTATATAATAGACCAGTAAAAACATCTCAAATTTTCCACTGCTGGGAGTTCCCTGGTAGCCTAGTGGTTAGGACTCAGCACTTTCACTGCAGAGGCCCAGGTTCAATCCCTGGTGGGGGAAACATCCAGCAGGCGGCTTGGTACAGCCAAAAAAAAAAAAAAAAATTTCTCCACTACTAAAATTATATAATAAATACGTCTATTACATTTTTCTTGATGAAGAAAAACATCAGTACTTCCCTAGTGGTCCAGTAGTAAAGACTCCACCTTCCAATGCAGGGGACGCAGGTTCGATCCCTGATTGGGGAAATAAGATCCCACATGCGGTGGGTCAACTAAGCTGGTGGGTCAACTAAGCCCCTGCACCACAACTACTGAGCTCGCGCACCTCAGCAAGAGAGCCCACAAACTACAGAGCCCACGGGCTCTGGAGACCACGTGCTCTGGAACCCGCGTACCACAACGAGAGAAAAGCCATACACCACAACCAGAGAGAAGCCCGCGCACCACAACAAAAGATCCTGCATGCCTCAGTGAAGATCCCGCGTGCCGCAACTAAGATCCAACACAGCCAAAAAAAAAAAAGAAAAGAAAAGAAAAAAATGAAAAAGGAAAAGAAAAACATCATGGGGAGTAGGTGGGTGAAAACTTTATCATAGTGGGCAGCTAAGTTAAAGGGGTTATCTTTTTTTTTTTTAAAGAAGATGTTGGGGGTAGGAGTTTATTAATTAATTAATTTATTTTTGCTGTGTTGGGTCTTCGTTTCTGTGCCAGGGCTTTCTCTAGTTGTGGCAAGCAGGGGCCACTCTTCATCGCGGTGCACAGGCCTCTCACTATCGCGGCCTCTCTTGTTGCGGAGCACAGGCTCCAGATGCGCAGGCTCCGTAGTTGTGGCTCACGGGCCTAGTTGCTCCGCGGCATGTGGGATCCTCCCAGACCAGGGCTGGAACCCGTGTCCCCTGCATTAGCAGGCAGATTCTCAACCACTGTGCCACCAGGGAAGCCCAAAGGGGTTATCTTTTAACCTAGGGAAGATTCAAAGTGTAACAGATTATTTTTGTTTACTCAACTTCTTTCTCTCCTGACGGCGGAAGCACCATCCCCATCTTACTTTGAGGAATTATCACTCCAATCCAATCAACTGCCAACTATAGCACCCTACCACAAGACCACACGTATATGACCACAGCCTGGCCAATTGTACTACCCCAAATCCCTGGCCATACCTCTGAGTCCAAGGATTGAACATGGAATCCAAACGTGGTCAATTGGAACTCTTCTCTAGAATTAAATACACTGATACACTTGCTTTCCTCTGAGATTGCTGAAGTGGGATGGTGTAAGTCTGTAGCTGCCTTGTACAGAGGAAGCCTATCTGTAGGAGGAGAGAATAAGGCCAGAAAAGGAGAGAGGAAAAAGATGAAAAACAATTAGGATGACATAGAATCCCTGCACTTAGCTGACCCTGAAGTCAGCTCCACCTCTGTCCTCACCAGTTAAATGAGCCAATAAAGACCCTTTTACTGCTTAAGATAGTTTTAGTTAGCTTTCTGTCACTTGCAAATAGAGTTCCAATATACAGAAATACATTCTAAGGATGGAGGAAACAAAGAGGATATAATGTAATAAATGTTAGTCCTTAGGGTGGAAAATAGGGTAAAATATATACATCCATTCATAAATGTTTACAAGGTATCCCATTAGTTTATCTTATTCACTTTTGATTCTATGTATTGAAATTAAATGAAATTTGGGGTTTCTATCTGGGACCATGTGCTCTTCTGGCATTAAATTAAAATAGCACCTTCTAATACATAGAGTGGCTATCTTTGAGTAGTGGGCTTATGAATAATTTTCATTTTCTTCTTTTTTGCCTGCACTTTCTGAATTGCCTATGATAACCATTTTAATCAAACAGTTATTTTTATTATTTATTACTGTATTAATTTCCTATTGCTGCTGTAGCAAATTACTGCCAACAGTAGCTTAAAGCAAAACAAATTTATTATTTTATCATTCTGGAGGTTAGAAGTCTAAAACTGATCTATAAGGCTGTGTTTCTCTGGGAGAACATTCTAGGGGCAGTTTGTTTCCTTTTCTTTTCCAGTTTCAAGAAGCTACGTACATTCCTTAGCTCATAGTCCCTTTCCTTCATCTTCAAGTCCAGCAGTTTAGCATCCTTTCTCCTGTCTGATCTCCTACTTCCCTACTATAAGGACGCTTGTGATTATACTGGGCCACCCAGATAATCCAGGATAATCTCCCCATTTCAAGAACCTTAACTTAATCCATTTGCAAAATTCCTTTTGCCAAGGAAAGTAACACACTTATAGGTGCCAGGGATTAGGACATCTTTGGGGGCCATTATTCAGCCTACCACAGTTAGCTACATGTAAATAAACGTGAAAGGTAATTAACATAAAAACTGAGAAGCATAACCTAGCTATGTAAAGAGAAGGTATCTTAGTCCATTTGGGCTGCTATAACAGAAATACCATAGACTGTGTGGATTAAACAACAAACATTGATTTCTCACAGTTCTGAAGGCAGGAAAGCCAAGATTAAGGTATTAGCAGATTTGGTGTCTTGTGACAGCCTACTTCCCGGTTCATAGACAGCAATCTTCTCAATGTGTTCTCATATTGCAGAAGGAGGGAGGGAGCTCTTTGGGGTCACTTTTATAAGGTTACTAATATCATTCCTGAGGGCTCCATCCTCATGACCTAATCACACCTCAAAGGCCCCATCCTCAAATACCACCACACTGGAGATTAGGTTTCAACATATGAATTTGGCAGAAGGCACAAATATTCGGTCTAGAGCAGAAGGCAATATTTCAGTGGGTTGGATGAAGACCCCTGGGAGAAAATAAGCTGAACAATCTCTGGGTCATGGCCTGGCTTTAGCTTCCCTAACAGCTACAAGAGCCTCTTCTGGGGAAGTTAGGCAACAAGGCTATAAGTGAATTCTGGGAGACGAAAGACTCATCAGCATTGTTGGGCTTTCTGGCAAAGCTGGAATACAGGCTAGGGGCTGCACCTTTGGCAGGAATATGTTCAGGAGATGAACTCCTATGAATTTTCTACTTCTAAGCTCTCCAGAAGTAGGATATAGCAGAACACTTCCAGTAGGTCAAGGAGGGGAGAACAGGAACTTCAACAGGACAGAGAGCAAGCCAAGTGTAGGTCAGAAATGTGGGCCAGCTCACCTGGGCATCCTGCTCCTCAGGGTATAAGGATGGCGCCATTGTAGTGGGCACCCTTCTGATGAGAGCTCTCAAAATGTTAGTCTCCTGAGTCATACTATTCCAACCTGAAATGGCTGCCCTCTATTGAGTGTACAGATATAATCCTGGGATCCTCTTTCACCAACCTCTTTGGAAGAGTCCCTTTACCTTTTCCCTGTATTGGGTCAGAAGAGCACATCCTCCAGTAGCTCCTTAAGATGCTCAGGAAGTAAATGTTTTCAAGATCTCACTTGACTAAAAATGTCTTTATTGTATCCCCACACTTAGCTGTTAACTTGACTATACACAGTGTCCGAGGTTGGAAATTTTTCGTAATTCTGAAGGCACTGCTCCATCGGCTTTTTTTTTTTTTTAATTTATTTTGGGCTGTGTTGGGTCTTCATTGCTGCATGCGGGCTTTCTCTAGTTGCAGTGAGCAGGGGCTACTCTTTGTTGCTGTGCACGGGCTTCTCATTGCGGTGGCTTCTCTTGTTGTGGAGCATGGGCTCTAGGGTGTGTGGGCTCAGTAGTTGTGGCTTGTGGGCTCCAGAGCGCAGGCTCAGTAGTTGTGGTGCACGGGCTTAGTTGCTCCGCGGCATGTGGGATCTTCTCAGACCAGGGCTCGAACCTGTGTCCCCTGCATTGACAGGCTGATTCTTAACCACTGCGCCACCAGGAAGTCCCTCCATTGTCTTATTTCTAGCTTCCAGAGTTGATGTTGAGAAGCCTGAAGATATTTTGATTGGTTTTTTCTATGTAGCAGGTCTCCCTTTCCCCAGATCTTGCAGAATGGGCTTTGTTGTTATATCATTAATCATAAACTTAACTCCGCAATCCAGCTAGACTTGTGATAAGGAAAACATGGAACCCAAAGAATTGCACTAAGAGCACAAAGGTTATAGGAGGTTGTGAGTAGACAGGGGTTGGAAGGATGCTCTCCTGAGCTACGAAGAAATCGGCTGGTAGTTAAGATCAAACACGAGTCAAAAATTTTGCAGGATCTTAGTTCCCCGACCAGGGACTGAACCTGTGCCCTTGTAGTGAAAGCATGGAGTCCTAACCATTGGACTACCAGGAATTCCCTCAAACTTTTTAGTTGTCCACAGGCAGCAACAGTGATCTTCCTGCCGGTATTGCTATTATTCATGGACCCAAAACACTCCATGGCTTCCACAACATTCATATCCTCTTTTCACCTCGCCAAAGACCACATGTTTTCCATCCAACCATTCAGTCTTGGCAGTGCAGATGAAAACTGGAAACGATGGGCTTCTTATTCAAAAAGGATGCAGTTCAGCTGAAAACTGGAAACGATGGGCTTCTTATTCAAAAAGGATGCAGTTCAGCTGAGGTTGAATCTGGGGAGGAGGGAGAGAAGGAACAGAGGAGGATTGGAACTTGATTTGACAGAACAGTCATGTCTACCCGGGGAGGGATCTTTCTTGCATACATCAAGTTCAACCTGATGTAAATTACACTCTATTAAAATTGCATACACACATATAAAGCGTTACACAGGATGTGAAGCAGTTCACAGAACCCTTGAAGCCATTCATAGATCTTTAGCTACTTAAAAATACTTAGTATATAACCTTTCAGGTATTTGCCCATATGAGAGAAAGTCACTTTTGTATATAAATTCCTAAATAAATTTAGAAAAGTTAGAAAAATGGGGAGGGTAGGAGAAGGATGTTGTTTACAGAAAGCTAGAACATAGAAAAATCCTGAATCACACTAGTGTTTTTCCCCTTGAGTGTGGCTAACTTTGCAAAGTGTTATCACCTCATCTTAAAATTCAAAAAAATCTGTTAAGAGGAAATTAAAATGTAATTCCTTTTCCCCCCAACGCGTCATAAAGAAATATGTAGCAAGCATTATCCTCAACAGTTTTAACACGCTACTTTCCCCAGGGTTTCGGTTTAGACCATTGTGATGCACTTTGTTTGGCCGCGCTGTACAACTTACGGGGATCTTAGTTGCCCGACCAGGGGTCGAACCTGGGCCCCCTGCAGTGGAAGTGTGGAGCCCCTCGCTGTCATGTGTTTTGGATACCGATTCTAAATCTTTAAAGATTTTTAAACTTCATCACTATACCTTTTTTGACGTTTCATAAGTACTTCATACGTTTCTCTAATTTATTGTCCTCCGTAATTAAGCAGTCAACAGCTCAAGACCAATGAGCTTCCGACTGAGGCTAAAGATTTGCCAGTTCCAGCATATCTCATACATCCATTTCCCAGTCATTTTTATTTTAAAAGGAGCAACATATGAAAATATTCAATAAATTATATAAATACTGCTATTCAAAAGATGAGTAAAACTGAACTGATAGATGGTATGAGCTTATAATAATATGAAATATTTGATAGCTCACATATGAAACTCCATACTTACTGTATAGAGAAGGTATGAGTGCAATACACAGAAATTTTAAGATGATTTTTTAAAAAACCGTAAATGAGGTTACATTATACAAATTATTCTGTAACCTGTTTTTCCTATACATGTACCTTCAAAACCACTAACCCATAATATTGTCAATTATACCTCAAAAAAAAAAAGGCACTGACCATTACCAACATAATAGGTTTAAAAAGTTCTAGGTTTAATTTGTATTCTTAATGTTAAACATCTTTTAATTTTTTTCTGGTGAGAGTTCACCTCTCAGTGACTTGTAAAAGGTCTCTCTGTACAGTAAGACTATGACTTATTTGATATATTGCAAATATTTTTTTCTGAATTGGGCAGGAATCTTTTTACTTTTTCATTCTTTACAAGTAGAAGGGTAAGAGCACAACCATGATGCTAGACTACTGGGTTCAAAATTTGGATGATGCTTTCTAGCTAATAAAACTTCGGCAAATTAATCAGCACCTGTTACAGTTTGTGTATGGGAACAACAGTATGTAATTCCATAGGTTTTTGTGAGGATCCAATTATTTTTCTATTCATGTAAGTTTAGTTCATCTACCTAAAGTGCTTGGAACAGTGCTCAGCACATACTAAGCTTTATGTATTACTTATGACAACGATCATCATCATAGATGACATATATGGAGCCATTGTATTTCTTTAGTCTTGTTTGGTAATTAAGAAGTCGTTTAGAACTACCTCTTTCATTTTATTTTGGCCGTACTGAGCAGCATGCAAACTTCCCCGACCAGTGATCGAACCCGTGTTCCCTGCATCGGAAGCATGGAGTCTTAACTACTGGACCAGCAAGTAAGTCCAACTACCTCTTTATTTGAAATACTTATAAATCAAAAGTTTCCAACTTCTTGTACATGTTGAAAACTTTCAATAAAGATCTCTTGGGTACAAAATATGGTCCTGGTGACTCAAAATTAATTCTACGAACATTATTATAAAGTCATACTTATTTTGAAAGTCTAAAGTTCTTTTTTTAAATGGCAAAAACACAAGACAAAACAAGTCACCATGTTGAAATTTTTTATTTTGCTGAAATGTACAAACAGAATATAACAGTCCACATTCTATGCTTTCTAAACATTTAACCACTGATGATTACCGTAAGATGCTGTTGTTTTTCACAGTTCAGATGTCTGATCTTCTGTGAAAGCCCAACATGCCTTCCTTTCTACCCACCAGATTAGTCTTTTTCAGAAATCTTGCCGTATGTTTTCTTTGTTTGCCTCTCCATGTTGCTGCTTCATTTGAAAGAGTTCATTTTCTAATTGTACAATAGTTCTTTCAATCTCATAATTCTTACTGACCAGGGATACCCAACTAGAAAAGAAAAAAGGGGGGAAAATTACTTAATGTGAACTTTCCCTTATAAGATTTTTATAGTATATATATTTTCAGCCAGGGTCATAACACTAACCTTCACTATTAGCTTTACATTTTCAAAAACTGAGGTGTAATTAGGCGGGAAAGTGAGTAAAGGGTGTATAGGACCTCTGTATTACTTCTTAAAATTGCATGTGAATCTACAGTTACCTCAAAATAAAAAGTTTAATTTAGAAAAGAACAAATTAGAAAGAGTTGAAGAGATATGAAAGAGTGATTGAAGTTGGTAGTTAATTGGATTAACAAAAAAAGGAGAGAAAATAGGGCAGAGGCAATAAAGAAAAATGATGAAGAAATTCCTACAACTGCTAAGATAAAATTCCATAGATTCAAGGAATCTTCCCCTTCCCCCAGAAAAAAATCTCTAGGACAAATGAAAAGAAACACACATGTACATGTAGAAGATTTATATTAGTTTGAAGAACAGTGTGGAAAGATGCATAATAGACTGATAACATGGGGTACTTAGAGGATGAGGGGAAGGTGGAACAAGGACAATGATGTGGGTGATGGAGGCAGGGAGGTTAGGGAAAGGACAAATCAAAAATGAAAAGAAATGATAAAAAAAATCATGACTATATTCAGAGATTTGTACAAACTTATTTGAATACATGAAGAACAACATTAAAAAAAATATATATGGGGCTTCCCTGGTGGTGCAGTGGTTGAGAGTCCGCCTGCCAATGCAGGGGACACGGGTTCGTGCCCCGGTCCGGGAAGATCCCACATGCCGCGGAGCGGCTGGGCCTGTGAGCCATGGCCGGTGAGCCTGCGCATCTGGAGTCTGTGCTCCACAACGGGAGAGGCCACAACAGTGAGAAGCCAGCGTACAAAAAAAAAAAAAAATATATATATATATATATATATAAAAACAAAGGGAAAAAACCCCTGAGACACATAAAATTATCAAGAAAGTATGGAATCTCCCTCCTGCAAGAGTTAAAAAATAGACGTTTTTCCTTTTAAAAGGAGAATATAGGTAAAATCCTATTCAGAGCAGAAGTACTGGGCAGAAAACAGGGTGCTCTAAGATCAGAATAAATTAGCAGTGGTCCAGTTTTTGTTTATAACTCTCATTTCCTTCCGAGCCCATCCTTCAGAAAGAGGAAGAGGCGGTGAAGAGTGGGATTCAGAAAACAGCATTTCTGTGACACCTGTGGCACCCCATTTGAATACTGTTTGAATTATGTTGTTGAATCTTGATCTTAAAATGTGCTAAGCAATTTAAAAGGCGATGGGACTGTAGATACTCACGTTGACTCCATTTCTCTTAATTTAGATCCAGCTGTGAGCTGCATGTTCTTTCGCTGCCAGTTTAAGTCTTGAATATGTTTCCTGTAAAAAAAATTATTTATACAACCCACCTACATTCTAAAATAAGGCTAAAATCAGCAGAAAAATCTGTAACTAATACATTTTTAATCCTTTGAGAAGAACAGATATATGTATGTGTATATATATACACATATATAGTCATAGACTAATTCCAGGAAATAACTTACTTTTTTTTTTTTTAACTTTCTTCTCATTATTTTTCAATTACAAATTTCATAAAACATGCTCATGGTGAAGAATTAAATACACACACACAAGCATGCACACAAACAGATTAAAAATCCAAAGTCCCTCCTCCCATGTGCTTCTCCTTCTCCCTGATAACTTCTGTTCAGGTTTTGATGAGTGTCTTTCCAGATTCTTTCCTGTATATGTATGTGCATGTATAGATTAGGGTGTTTTGTTTGCTTGTGTTTTTAACATAAATCAGATTATACATGTTATTCTACAACTCTTCCCCTTCTAAAAGTACCTTTTCAATGTCTGCAGACTTGCAAACTGCAAATGACCTGGTAGAGATGTTTTCAGACCTCAGGTCTATTTCTCCTCCCCTCAGGTAGGGCAAACCCAACACTAGACACTGGACACAGTGGATCATCAATTATTTACTCTCATATGACTATAGTCCAATGGTTCCTTTTTCTTCTCATTCTATTTATTAAGATTCACCTCAACTTTATTATAAAATAAGAAGAAAAACAATTTACCTTAACTTCTGGAGCTCTTTCTGTGCATGTTCAATCATATGAACTAGATTTCTAAAAAAGAAAAAGAAAATCAGATTAATGTACATTAAAATCACATAGTACCAACTAAAAGTGTACTATCTAGTTGATACAAGGTCAAGTTTTTCTGCTAAAAATAGTTAATATTAATTTAGCTCTCTGTGCCAAACACCATGTCAGACACTCTATAAAACTAATTTAATTCTCATAAGAATTCTTTGAGGTAGGTATGATTATCTCTATTTCACATGTTAGGACACTAAGAAAGATAAAGTAAGTTGGTCAAGGTAACATGGTTAAGTGTCAGAGGTGAATTCTACTTCAGGTCTTTTAAACTCTTGAGCCCAAACCATTTACTGATATTCTGATTTTGTGTACTTATATCACTTCTTAAACTGTTATTGTCTTTTCATAGACAAGATGGGAAGTATCTGATGAGTGCACTCATTTACACTCCCTTTTATCTCTTTATTTCTTTACCTACATTTATCTTGTCACTCTCCCGTCTACTGCTAGCTAGAGAAGAAAAAAACTGTTGTGGAAGGCTATAGATTCAGATTCCAGTCCAAGTCAGCTCTAATGAGCAGAGGGGAGAAGCTGAGCCATACAGAGTTCCATGTGATTATTATCATTAGAGAAGTGATTCAAGGGTAAAGTTCAAAATCTATCTTTTCCTAAATAACAGCTTTACTGAGATATAATTACATACCATATCAATTTCCTCTTAAGGCAGTAGAGTCCATTTCAACCACATTGGCCCTACTATGCTCTTGCTCTAGATCCAGTATTGTTTCCCGGCTTTTGTGACTCAAATTTCCTGCTGCCCTTCTGAGTTATTCTCCTATCTCCACTGACTGATTTCCTATAACTAACTCCAATTCTCTAGAGATTTGGTCTTCAAAAAGTGGTGCCTCTCCAGCTTTCCTTTAGCTCATCCCAATTTCCCTGACTTTGACACTCATTCCATGCTGAGGACAATAAAGCTTAGTACTCTATTCCTGACCTCCAACCATTAATAGGGAGCTTTCTTTTGAACCACCTCTTCCTGAAAGCCCAGTTTGTGGTCTTCTCCCTTCTTCCAGCCTCCCTCTTAAGTACACAGGTCTCTCCTCAAGTACTCTGAATGCTGAAACTGATCACACTGCATCATGGGAGTCAGAAGACTTGGCTTCTAGTCCCAGCTCTGCCCTAAATAGCTATGTTTCCTTTGACGAGTCACCTGACATCACTTGGGCTAAGTCTGTTTATTTGTAAAATTAGGGGCTGACCTTGAAGGTTTCCCTTCAGTTTCAAGTACAGAATTCTCTCCTTATTAATGAAATACTATTTTATTTAAAGAAGTTCGGCACCAAGACCTTAGAGCTAAAAGCTTTCTGCCTAGCATGTTTGACACCCTCAAATCCTATCACGGAGAAAGAAAATATAGTATAGCTCCTCTGGAGAAGCATCCATTGGGTTTGGAGGAGACGAAATATGTGCAAGAGAATGACCAACACTATAAAGTGTTATGTAATTAAGTGTACAACAAGTGATGTGCATAATAATTTGTATAGTTACTCAGAAGAGAGAGAGAGTACCAGAGGCAGAATTTTAATCAGGGAAGAAAAGGAAACAGATTAAAGTTGGGCCTTCAATAAGTTGAATTTGGGTAGAATAGTTAAAGGTATTCCAGGTGGAGATAAGGCCTGAGTAAAGGTTCGGAGGCAGAGTTTATGATAATCACCAAGGAGAGGACTAGTTTGGCTGGAGTGAAAGTCTACAGCTGAGGTATAGCCTTTTGCTTTGAATATCATGTTAAATAGCCTGGACCTTACCTTGTAGGTAAGGGAAAAGTATTAAAGGTTTCTAGGCAAGATGAAAGCAATGCTCTCTTCAATTTAATGCCTCCTCCCCACCCCCCATCCCCTCACCTATGTTCTCCTCCATTCCTGGAATGTTCTCGCTCTCCTTTAAACATCCAAATCTCACCCTTTTCTGGAACCCCTGTACACTGTTGGTGGGAATGTAAATTGGTGCAGCTACTGTGGAAAATAATATGGAGGGTCCTAAAAAAAAACCACTAAAAATAGAACTACCACATGATACAGCAATTCCACTCCCGGGTATATATCCGGAAAAAATGAAAACTCTAATTTGAAAAGATACACGCACCCCAATGTTCACAGCAGCACTATTTACAATAGCCAAGACATGGAAGCAACCCAAATGTCCATCAACAGATGACTGTATTAAGATATGGTGCATATATACACATATACAATGGAATATTAGTCATAAAAAAGAAATACTGCCATATGCAGCAATGTGGATGGCCCTAGAGAACATTGTGCTTAGTGACATAAATAAACTGGACAGAGACAAATACTGTAGGATGTCACTTATATGCGGAATCTAAAAAATAATACAAATGAAAATTCATGCAAAACAGAAACAGACTCACAGATATAAAACAAACTTGTGGTTAGCGAAGGTGAGAGAGAAGGGGAGTAGGGACAAATTACGGGTATGGGATTAACAGATACAAACTACTATATATAAAATAGATAAGCAACAAGGATATACTGTATAGCACAGGGAATTATACCCGTTATCTTGTAATAACCTACAGTATAATCTGCAAAAATACTAAATCACTATGCTGTATACCTCAAACTAACACAAAAATCAACTATACTTTAATAACCCCCACCCCCATTCCCTAATCTCACTCTTTTATAATGGTCCTAATCCTTAATGTCCCTTTCTCTGGATCTCTGTAGTTTATGGACCACAACACACAATGCAGCACTTGCCCCCATACTGCCAAAAATGAACTACTAGTTATCTGGCCTAGAATATCTTGCCTCCTCAACTAGATAAAGCTTCCCGAGGACAAAGATCACATTTTTCCACTTTGTGAAATACACATTTTGGGGATTGATTTGTTCTCAAATTTCTTAATCATCCCAACCCCATTTTCCCTTTATTCTCCTTGCAACATATTCACAACAGAAACTGAATTGTTTGTTCTGCAGTTTCTTAAATTCTGGATTTTGCCCAAAGATCCTTATGTGGCCAATAGACATTTAAACATGATTCTGAAAACTTGAGAAAAGGTACTTATTATTCTGTGATTTTTGCTTTACTGTTTCAGGAATCATACTCTAACAAATAGTTTTATGCACAGTTGTGTAGTTCAATGGCCTTTTCACCTTAAAAGAGACTCGGGATTTTAGGGCTCAAAGGAGCCATGGAGATCATCTAACTACTGAGTTTTACAAGTTGGAAACTGAACCCTAAATAGATAACAAAACCTAAAGCTAAAGCTAGTTATATGGAACAGAAACAGGAGCTCGTGGCACTTTTATTTCTGGTGTTAATTCTCTACTTACAGTCAATTCTCATCATTTGCAGATTCTGTATATGTGAATTTGCCTACTCACTCAAATTTATGTGTAACCCCAAAATCAATACCTGCAGTGTTTTGTGATCATTCATGGACATGCACAGAGCAGCAAAAAATTTTAGTTGCTGGGCACGCACATTTCCAGCTGCATTGGAACAAGGAGATACTCCACCTTCTTGTTTCAGGTCTCATGCAGGGATGACCAAAGGATAGAGTTTGATTTCCAACTCTGGCAAGTTACTTAACACTTCTGAACTTTATCTTTTCTTTTATAAAATAAAGAAATATAGAATCTGCCAGGATGAGCTGTTTTAAAGAATTTAAGATTATAATCTATCTGAGATGTGTATATATACATATGTACATATTTCTCCTAGGAGAAATGGTTCAGTATTTGTTAATTCAGTATCCAAGGCCACTTTATAAAGCACAACATGCAATAATGAGAGCTAACTGTATAAGCAACCCCCCACATTAAGGATTACATTCTACCAAGCTGTGATTTGTAAATCAGACCTCAGAACTCATTATTGCAATATTACACAACAAATGTGTTAGGTTTACATCCCCTTAAACTTTGAGATGGGTCTCAAAGCCTTTCATATGGGTTGTAGTTCTAGGACATGACCCCAAGTGAAAGTCCAGCTATACTATTTTTATCCCACTTCTCCTACTCTACTTCCCACATTAAAAAAACAAGACTGGTGAGTGGTCTTAGCACTGCAGGGTCGGGGGCAGAGGGGGTGCAGGGCCTGTGCCCCGGTCCCCTGCCTTCATTTGCTCCGGGGTCACCACTAGCAGTGCCATAAAGGAGCCAGGCGCCATCCAGAGAGTCAAATCTCCACCCAGCATTGGGCACGTTTCTCCTCCAGCTGTAAACATGGTATTTCTTAAGTAAACATTTAATACACTCCCTCAGAAAGGCAGCCATGGGGGCACGAACCACACGTGGGTGAGAGGAGAGAATTCCATTCTCTTGTCCCTGCCTCTGGGATGAGAGGGTGCTAAGGCCTGCAACCTTAGTCCCGGTGCCCAGGACGGGGTCAGATGGAGCTGGTCTCCAAGGAAAAGACTGCATCCTCCCGGCTGGAGGTAAGAGGCGGGACCTGCTGGGGAGGAGGTAGCCGAGAGTGCACCTGTCTGCAGCACAGCCCTGTCCTCAGCAGAAGCTGCTAGTGAGCGCCCTGTGGTGGCTGGGGGTCACGTACCTGGCTGCAGCTCTTAGGAAAGGATGGGGCAAAGACTGGGGCATTCATCCTCCCACGAGGCTATCTGTGGGCGGGGGGTGAGAGTTTAAGTGGCAGATGAACACCAAGAGGGAGAAAGAAGCCTTGTACTGCCAACTGAGCCAGGCAGTCGGGCGGGGAGGGCAATAGAATAAGGCACTATGATCTGTCTTGCTGATTCCTCTCACTGAGGGGGAACGGAGCTCAGATCTGTAGGGCTGAGGCCCAGATCCTCCCTCCAAAGGCTATCCTTTTCACAGATCCCAGGAGACAAGAATAACTGACTGCTATTTTAAGGGTTGGAAACTCCTAGAACTTGGACAGGACTAACAAATTGGTGGCGCTGAGATGATGCTCCCCAGGGTGGCTGCCAGGCCCGAGACGCAGGTAAAAGGCAGGAAGAGACGACAAGGCTGACTCCAGTGGGAAGAGGTGAAGAGTGGCTAAGGGAGAGGACAGCTACCTGGGCCTAACTGAGGCTAGTCTGCCGACTGGGCAGAGCCAGCCTTGACTTCGGGCTGACTTCCACCCGGCTGCTGGGTGTCCGAGGTGGATGAAGTGGAGAACAGGGAAGGGAGAAGAGAGACAGGCACTTGGGGCTAACAAGCGGGGCCTCAGGAGCTAGGGAAGGAGGTCCTGCCACCGAGCAAGGACGGGCTAGGAGTCCTGCAAGACAAGGGTACGTGGAGGCTGCCCACCTCACCTGAAAGGTATAGCCACCTGTGACCTACAGTTCCAAGACCTTAGTCAGAGCTAAGAGACCTGGGGAGGGCGGAAGGGAAGGATAAGCAAAAGGTAAATAAACTGTTAGGCTTGAACCCTCACTAGGACTTCAGAGTGTGGGCTGTGGCCAGGGAAATGTGAGGGTGCCAAGTCCGGGGACTGTTTTTCCCACGTGCTCATGGGCAGACAGACAGCTGCCCTGAGGGAAGGCGGGGAGGTGGGGCAGAGAAGGGGTGCGCACTGCAGTTAGGGGATGTGCTCTCCCAGCTGCACCTTAGAGTAGACTCTAGGTTGTCTGAGAAGTCAGAGCGAAGAGACAAGAGACAGATGATGACAAAGAATTTCAGCTGAGGGAGGGGAGGGAGGGGACTGGTCACCTCCTGCTGCCCTGCTAAGCACAGCTAGCCATCTGCCCAGGAGGAGGAAGAAGACTTGAGAAAAGGTGGAAAGAATGTGAGCAAACATATTGCTGAGTTTGCAAGTCTGGGCTGATGCTGTGCTGGTCTCTCCTAAACTCCCAGGGCTGAAGGGCTGCAGCTCTGGGGGGGAAGCCCTCCTTGGTCACATACCAACTTAAATGCCCTCCAACATCTCCCCTATCCATCCTATGCTGGTTTAGAGAAAACAAACAAAAACAACTAAACACAAAAGAAGAATTCCTTTTCCCTTCCTTGCTTTGCTGTAATGGGGTTAGAAGCCAGGTGAGGGGCAACAGGGACAGCTCTCCTTCTCCTGGCAAGGGGAGAGGACACCCCACTTCAGAAGCCCAGGAGTAGGGAGGCTGCCAAGAGTCGTTGGAGAGCGGAAGAAAGGCTACAGACAGACAATGGAGGTAGGATCACAGGGTCACAGCCAACAAGCCCACAGGCACCTAATGGCCATGGTCCACCCCGTCAGCCAGGTCCATCCTTTCCCATCAGACACATTTACACTGAGGGTAGCCCCTAACAGCAAGCCCCTGCAGTGAGGGAGATGATGGTCGACACTGTCACCATATGTGACACCATGGGGCCGGCACATAGGGCACACCCCTCACTGTGAGGAGATGACAGTGGCAGCCGGTTCAGGACACCCTGTTCTTATGGCAATGGTCACAACTGGGTCTTGGTGACTCAGGCAGTGTCTGACGACCTGGACATCTGGCAGGTACATCTGGGAAGACGATGATGCAGGAGGCAGGAGGTGATGGGTGCTGAGCTCACAGGAGTGACAGATGCCCGCCGAAGACCCAGCTGTGTCCCAGGCAGAGGTTTGGCACACACTTTTTTCTGGGAATCATCCTCTGGGAGGAAGATCACTAACAGAAAGGTAGGCTTGTAGAGCTGGGGTGGGCTGGCCGTTCAAACGCCAGGCAGTATGAGATGATCACCCTCTGTCCCTCCTCACCTCAGAACTCCTGGTTTTAAAGGGCAGTAGAAGGAATGGATTCCCTCTTAAGTCCTGGTGTGGCCCTGGGCTTCCAACTGCTTAAAGAGGACAAACCCAAAATACAGATCTTCTTTCTCGAGTTCTCCTGGCCAAGCCCTGGTCCTCCCCTTTCAGGTGGTTCTTGGCCTCTATCATCTCCAAGGCCCAAGGGCCAGCCAGGAGCAGGCCACCAGGGAGTCCAGCAGTTCCTGCACCTGGTGGGGAGGCAGCACAGAGGCCTCCTTCTGGCTTCATGCCCCCCATTCCAGAAGAAATCCCCAAATTCTCCATGGAGGGGCAGGCCTTTTCTGGGGAAGTGAGGTGTTATAAGCAGAACTAAGAGATGGGTAAAAGAAAGAAGACAGGAAAAATAAAGGACAAAAACAAAATAGCTCCCTAACCCCTTATAAAAATGAAATTTATACATATGCTTTGTCCATATTGAGTTTCTTTAAAGAAACTGGTGCCTGTCCACAGCATAGCTTCCTGTTCTTCTGAAGTCTTAATTGTTTAAATTTTAAAAAAAAAGGGGGGGAAAGGAAGACAAGAAATTAAAAAATTAAGCAACACTAAAAGGAGGGGGAAAACCCAAACAAAAGCTTCACATTGCTGGAGACCCAGCTCTTGGGAGATCGCCAACCGGCCGAGCCACCGCCTGTACCCTCTGCTGTCCTCTGTGCGAAACATGATGAGACTGTGGGTCCCGAGGATCAACCTAGTTTAAAAACACCCAAGATGCTTTGCCCTGAATTTTAAGCAGCACATGTGACCCACTACTGGGCATATACCCTGAGAAAACCATAATTCAAAAAGAGTCATGTACCACAATGCTCACTGCAGCTCTATTTACAATAGCCAGGACATGGAAGCAACCTAAGTGTCCATCATCAGATGAATGGATAAAGAAGATGTGGCACATATATACAATGGAATATTACTCAGCCATAAAAAGAAACGAAATTGAGTTATTTGTAGTGAGGTGGATGGACGCAGAGTCTGTCATACAGAGTGAAGTAAGTCAGAAAGAGAAAAACAAATACCGTATGCTAACACATATATATGGAATCTAAGAAAAAAAAAAAAAGGTCATGAAGGACCTAGGGGTAAGACAGGAATAAAGACACAGACCTACTAGAGAATGGACTTGAGGACACGGGGAGGGGGAAGGGTAAGCTGGGACGAAGTGAGAGAGAGGCATGGACATATATACACTACCAAACGTAAAATAGATAGCTAGTGGGAAGCAGCTGCATAGCACAGCGAGATCAGCTCGGTGCTTTGTGACCACCTAGAGGGGTGGGATAGGGCGGGTGGGTGGGAGACGCAAGAGGGAAGAGATATGGGAACAAATGTATATGTATAACTGATTTTATAAAGCAGAAACTAACACACCATTGTAAAGCAATTATACTCCAATAAAGATGTTAAAAAAAAAAAAAAGACTAAAGGTGGCATGGGTTTAAAAGAAACGAAAAAGGCTTCTTACTCATTATACACTTTCCAGGCATTGCATCCATGCTGTGACATTAGTTCCAGATTCTCAATTCGAACCGCTTGATGCTCTAACTGGGCCATAGAATTGTTTACGCATTCTTGCCACGCAGTAATGTCATTTTTCTGACCCGAGGAAGGGGCTGGAAGTTCATATCTGAAATTAAACAACAATGAAATAAAACCACATATTCCTCCAAACCTTTCTTTCTCCTCCCAACAGAATGCCTCATGGGTCTACACACACTGTAAAAACTACAGAAGACTGAAGATAAGATGCCGACCTTGCAATAATAAGAAATCTATTTATCCTAAGTAACAATCAATTTACCAATAAGATTTAGCATCATTATACACAGTAACAAAAAATTGTTCACTTTAATGAACAATTCAATAAGCTACACTGTGCATTCATATAACGTACTGTTATATTAGCTATTAAATGTTATTAAAGAATAGTTAAAACATTAAGATGTTTGTAATACATTAAGGGAAAAAAGGATAGAAAAAAATATGCACCTACATCCATCCACCATTCCACCCATGTACCTACACCCCTCTAGAGAAAAAATGGCCAAGGGGTATAATAATTTTTACATTTTGAATTCAGCCTTTTCTCTGTCTTCATAGTACCCAGTCCTTCAACACTGCCAACATAGCCAGCAACATACACTCTTCATAAATCTCAGCTCATTACTGAGTTACTACAAACTAACTTCTAATTTCCATTTTGTTATTTTTACTAGGTATTGTAAAAACTCCAAATCATTCCTATGAAAAATTGAGGGATATGCAACTGGGATTAAGAAGTGATAAACCATTTTGTTTTAAAAAAAAAAAAAAAAAACAAGCTTTACACATGCATCATGAATGCAGCATTTTGGGAACTTCTAATCATAACCCACAGTAAGAAATATTTTACACTGTGATCCAGTACACAAATACACACAGCTGAACACAAGTTTCACAAAACAAAACTTACTTTTACATGCAATGCATTCTGATATTTTCTATCCTACTTCCTTAAAAAAGTGCTGTGGTGTCTTACTAAACTTACTTCACAATCTACTGCTTAAAGGATCATGACCTACTTATGGGTTCAAAATATACTGTTATGAAGGAGTTACTATCATGAAAATCTTTAGAGCAGAAGCACCTGGAAACAGAACTGAGGAGTCCTAGGAGTTTTCCTGCCTTTATCATTCAAGCCAGATAGGAAATGGAGCACAAGAAAAGAAAAAAATCTGGTCCTTCGGTTCTATAGACTAAAATCCCTCTTTAAATCTGTACATATGCCGACAGGATAACCCTATTGTTCATGTGGCCCTCTCTGCTCTGCCAGATTAGTTACTGGTTCTCATAATTTCATAGTTTCCTTAGAGCTGAAGGGGACCTCAGATGTTAAGCAACCCAATTCTCCAATTTAGTGAAAGTAACAAAAGGGTGTTTTGGTTTTTTTCCTGAAACAGTTTTGTAGTAAAGTGGTATGGGAAGGGAGACAGTAGAACCAAAGTCAAACTATGCAGGTACTCTGAGTTTACTAACGTTGCCTGTGTAAGAGCGAAGCACTACATGTCTAATCAGGAACCTTTCCTCGGGAATTCTTAAACATGAACTTAGTTACAATTTACCATTCCCCTGTTATTGGATTTTAAAATAGTTTGCATTTTTAAATAATGGTGCAAAGAATATTTTTGAACATTAACACAAGATTATATGAACCACTATTATAACTATTACATGAAAAAACATAAATGCATAAAAACAGACAAGAATTTTTTCTCTTCCACATTTATTTTAACATGGCTACAGCAGTTTTACTAATAAATTAAAATTAAACAATGATTTGAGGTCAGCTGAACCCAGAAATAGGACTTACCGTTTCATACTGAGCAATTCAATTGGTTGTCGAGCAGCCAATCTTTCAAATTCATTTCTCATTATGTCGGTCTGATGTGTAAATTGAAGAAAGAATTATTTCCAAAATCATATCAACAAACTGTATTACTATCCATTATTAACGGATCATTTCCCTTCCCCCCAGGTCTTCTCTGCAGTCAGTGCTCTCTACAATCTGGAGAAGTGCACAGGCACACACACACTTCATATGTAAAGGGGCCCTCAGAGAAAAGGATTAATCCTAAATCAGAGGTTCTCAGTCCAGCACACATTTAGAATCAAATGGGAGTTTCGAAAACAATTCCAATACAATTCACATTATCACTCCTCTCCCCCACTACAGGACGCGATTATAACTTTTGCTTTCAACTCACCAGTTGATTGTAAAGTCAAGCCACTGTTGAGAACTATGGATCTAAGTATTCACTGGGGGCATGGGAAGAGAGAAGAGGACGTGGGACATAAAATAATTTGCTTTAGCGCTATGAGCCTAAACCTATACCTTCTTTTTGATCCTGGCTGCTCTTTTCACTTTACTCTTTGCAAAGGAGTAACAGGGGAAGGGACAAAAGGACCTGGTTCTGCTGTTTGCTCTAACAATTTTACTATTTTTAAAAAAATGTGGTATAGCTCTACCTCTTTAAGTCCAGTGTTTTGGTCAACATCCTATTCCACTTAGACTAAAGAGCAGGCAAAAAAGACCTACCAGAGGTCACATTCCTTGCTTAAAAATTGTGCATTAAGCATGTCTTCATTGGAGAAAGACTTTTTTTTGGACTATTACTGAGTTTCACACAACTCTAAGAAAATGTGGTTACTTAGTTTCCTGCAGAAACTAAGGCATTCTAGCTAGAAGGCTATGCACAGTGACAGAGTAAAAACTAACAATTAGGTAAGACAGAAACTACAAAAATATAGTACAAGCCAATCTTCAGCCACGTAACACCACATGGCTAGTAAGTGACAGATCTGGAATTTTAACTCAACTCTCTTCAAAGAATGAGCCAATTCTCACAGGGCTAAGTCATAAGAAGAACTCCAGGCATGAGCTGTACACATTAAGCATTCATTAAACTGCCTCAGGCACTCTTCATACATTCAGTGATAAATATCTGGGTTCCGTGTGCCAAACACTGTTTTAGGTGATGAAAATACAGTGCTGAAGAAGACAAAAGAGATCCCTGCTCATAGAGCATTCTCATTCTCAGCTTAGACAGGCCTTCCTCAGCCATCCTATCTAAAGCAGTAACCCAGTCACTCTATATCACATCCTTACTTTAATTCTCTGTATAGCTTTATCAATAATCTGATATTTTCTGATTTATCTGTCTCCACACTCTAGAATTTAAACTCCTGTTCCCCAATAACTCGAATAGAATCGATTTTCAGAAATAGTTGTTAAATGAATTAATGAAAGAGCAGTTCAAAGGCAGTTTGAGGAGTGCTTAAGGTCTTGGGCCAATTAGTTAGCCTAACCTGCAGTTTTCCCATCTAAAAAATTGGGATAATAAACATACAGTTATATAGTTCACAGAGCTGTTTTTAGGACTGAGACAGTGAACCCAGTACACTATTAGCTTCCACTATTAGAAAGTGTTAACTAATCAGTATACTAATTATAAAGACAGGAAACAGGTTGTATCTAAAAGAGGTAAAAAGAAAACTAGCTCAAGTATTTAAAAGTTTGTGACTGAATGCAGTTATCTAAAACTTTCAGAAATCAAGCTAATAAGTACCCATTACTGTCCTTAGTTCTTAATGTGATAACATCTATATTTGGGCAACATCATTTACAAAAAGCATGGGAAAACAGCATGCCATAGGAGCATCTCTCTCCTACTTAAAACTTAACCAATATTTTTTTTCATGTTACTTCAATAGGAAATCCTGCGTTTTAATAACAGAATTCTTTCATAAATAAGTGGTTAACTGTAATGGGGGAAAAAAACACCTAACAGAATCCATTAACTTAGAAATGATATTTTACATTTCATTCAGCTAATTAGACCCTAAATAGTATTTTGGGTGCACTTCAGGGCTAAATAGCTAAATGGTTTGATATGGTTCACTTAGATATGATTTATCTCTACAGTCATTCACGTCCACCCAGTAAATATTTTAAGACTTTTGATACAAAGGCCGCCCTCCAGTTGTTCTCAGAGGCTTAGGTAATTAGGCTTTTGTAAATATATTTTTAAAACCCTAGATCACTTGTTTTACAGTAGTCCTTAATTAGAGAGAAGAGGATCCCTTTGAGAATTTACGCAATAAACCTATCTCGGAAAAACGTAACACTAAATTTTGCATTGTTAGGTCAGTTCGCGGAGCCCCACAAAGTCCTTCCGTGGTTCTCAGAATAAGAACCCCGGGGAAGGCTTATCTGTGTAGCTATTTTCAACTGACTGACAATACCTATACAACAGGGTAAATAGTAGCTAAGCAAGTAACAGTTAAAGCTGGAATTTAAAATTCACTTCTACGTGGCGAAGCCTCTCAATCCAAAATAAGGATTCACAGGATCCTGGTTCATACGCTAGGCTCAAAACATCACATCTTACTTCAAAAGCGGAATAATCCGGGGCTGTCAGGTAGCTCAGGTAGTTCTTGGTAGGTCGGTATCTGCGTGTTTCCTCCTCCACCAATGCCGCAGCCTAAGAACGAGAACAGAGGCCAGGGTAGAGGCAGCAAATTGTTAAGCGATTCTTCCAGCACTAAGGGCCAGCGAGCGCTGAGTCAGTTACACAGACACCACGAACTTACCGCTTCCCGCACACCAGGCGCTTCATAACCTTGGTCAAAATACGGCAGCGCATCCACCACAACCTCTCCGGCCACCAAACCCGTACCCGCCATTCTTAGGTTCGCCGATGTTTTCCGACTCTGCGCTGGCTCAGGTTCACTTAAATACTCCTGCGGCCTACGCTAACGTAATGACGTCGCCTGCGCATCAGCTTTGGCGCCTGCTAAGTTAATTCTGATGGCGCGCTCGCTAGAAATTGCCCGGCCATTTTGTTCTGGTCGGAATTGACGTCACGTCGTGGTTTCCCCTAGTCAGCGGTACATCTCAACTTCCTGTCCCCACGTGCTCTACCGTTTTGCCTCCGACTGGCAGCAAAGTGGAGAGGAGTTGGGACTTTTGGGTTCCTCCAGGACGCTGATATTTGGTTGGGGAATCCTTTAAAACTTTTGGAGGGAACTGGCTGCAGGATTTGGCGGGGAGCAAGATACTGGTTTCCCACCTCGGCTTTACTCTCCTAACCTTCCACCTTCTTCCGTTAAACTTCTCTCTTTTTGCACTTCCTTGCTGTATCCCCATCATTCTTCGTTCTCGGCGCCCCGAGGGTCTTTGCACTAAGTGCAGTTCTTTCACAGATTCTGGAAGTGGGCGCTAGTCTCCAATTAAAATTGCGAAGCTTTAGACTCTGCGTAACAAAACGAACCTGATCTCGCCCCCAGCGCGAGATAACTACCCGCTAATCCCATCTTTTAAAAAGACTGTGATTTCGCATTCAGGGCGTGTGTAAAATCCAATCATTTTGCCTTTAGAACTGCTGGTAATAGAATAGTTTCTCATTGCCTCCGACCACTCCTGCTACTGCTGGTGCCCAGTCTCTGGTCCCTGGCTTCCAGTTCCTTTTAACTAAGCAGGGAAAGACCAAATAAGGTAGTCGGACTCTATATACCGTGCCCAGTGTGCAAATCTAGACCCCGACTTTGCCAAGAGCCTGGAAATGTTGGCCACTGTAATTAAGCTTGGTTAGTCTTGGATCGATTACCTTTTACCTACCATTAGATAAATGTGTTAGCTATAGATTTAAGTGAAGTAAAATATCTTTACAGCTTAAACAATTTTATTTCAAATTCTCCAGAAGATCCATGGAATTTTTTGTGTTTGTTTATTCATTAAAAGATCTGTAAACATTTTATACAAATTTTCAGCGATTATTTTACAAGTGTATCCAGAATTTGTATTACTTTACAAACAAAAAATAAAACAGACTGAAGAAAAGGAAGCAGCTTCAGATCGCAGGGATAAGACTCCCATCCCTGAAGAAAAGGTCTCCTCACAGAGGGATGTCTGGGATCCACCACAGTAACACCTTATACCCCCGTTTTATAAACACTCAATTCCCAGTTACTAATTGTTCCCTCAGGGTGGGAGTGTTAGAGGAGACCAAATGGGAAAATGTCTGGTAAAAGCCCCACTGAGGTAAGCTGCTTAATAAGCTTTTTTTTTTTTTTTTTTTTAACATAGGCTTAGTTCTATTTTCTTGGCCCACATCTATAGGAATTGAATTATACAGCACCCATCTTAAATGGTGTCTGCTTCAGATCCATTCACGCACACCTGAATGGGTTGTAATGACAATACTGCACAAGTTAATAAGTTGTATCATAACACAACTTATAATCCTTTAAGTTTGAATATTTTTTATCTCAGTTAAAGCCATCAGCAGGAGTTGAAGAAAACAAACTGATACTTGCTGTAACATTTATCAATTAGCGTTACACCAATGCTGACAAATTCCTCTTTCATACCACTACTACTACTTTAGATATTATGGGTTGGAGTGATTATGTGGTGTGTGCCCAGGAAATGTCCATATTCTGAGTCCAATTTAACTAGAGCAAAAAGTCCAACATTTCTAGAGGAACCAAAAAAAGTCTCATCTGGACACCTATAGTTCGAAGTCCCTTATTCTCAGAGCTGCAAGTTGACTCTGGTACACTTCAGCTTAAAAAACAAAAACAACAAAAAAAAGCTTTTTCAATAACTATAGTCCCACAGAGTTCAAATTTCCATCTGTAGGAATAACGAACTTTCTATGTGTTCATAAACTAATAGTCCTAGCTTCAGTTTAAAGTTATTTAAACTCTGAATTCCATTTTCCTCATTAGTAAAATGCAGATGCAAATATCTCATAAAGTTGATTTAAAGACTAAACAAGATGACATACATACATGTACCATTCATGGCACATGGTGGACACTAAAAAAGAAGGTAGTTCTCATGCCCTTAAAGGACATTTTCCTGTTAGGTATATATTTTTTTCTTTTCTTGTTTTTGGCCATGCCATGCGGCATGTGGAATACGCATGGGGGATCTTAGTTCTCGGACCAGGGATCAAACCCGTGCCCCCTGCAGTGGAAGCATGGAGTCTTAACCACTGGACTGCCAGGGAAGTCCCCCACTAGCTATAATTCCCCAAAGTTTAATGTTGACATGCGTGGGACAAGCTACCCAAGTGCCACACAATGTGGAGGAGGCGCTATAAAATGTCTATTTTTATAAGATACTCAATAACAGTGATAATACATAGGGCTTCCACATAAGTGAGATTCCCCTAGACAGATCATTAGACCAAAAAAAAAAAAAACAAAACAAAAGACGAGTATAGTCCTTAGCTCAGCTCAAACAGCCCACAGGTTTAAAGCTGCCATGGTATTTCAGTGATGAGAATTATGTGTGAAGGGCTAGTCCTCTACTTCTATCATGCCTCCGTAGTACCTTAAATGCAGCACTTTTCTCATTGTGCTCATCTTTGAGCTGTTTTTAAAATGCAACACCACCTCTTTCTTGTAAAAGACAAGCGCCTTCATAGACTAAGCTCAAAACACAAAGAATGAGCTGAAGAATCAAAAAGAAAGGCCACTTAAAAAAAATCTGGAGGCAGAGTAAAGGGAGCATTGGATCCAGACTACTCCCAACAATTCTCCAGTGATTACTACAGCAGCAACAGGAGAATCCCGCTCCGAGAACCTGGCCCACTGTGTAACCTTTCAACTTTCAAGACTTTGTAGAATACTTCAGGACATCTTGACTCTTGGAAAAATAGTTTGTCACTTTCTGTTCTATTTAGGATGGAGGCTGTCAATCAAAGATTTCATTTCTTCTGAAGAAATTTCATTTTACTTCCTAAAGGAAAAAAAGTAGAGTGAACTCTCATTAGTTCATTTTTATTTATTATACATTATTTGAGACAAGGGATTAAACCTAGTCATTCAGAACAGCCCAGAAGTAAGCTGCCATCTCAAGCTATCAGTTGATGTGTTTAACCACCAAAAAAACCCCAAACCAAACCAAACCAAACACACACACACAAAATCCCCACATTTCTAATTGTAGAGGTAGAAGAGAACTGAGACATCATCTAATCCCATGGTTTTCAAACCCGACTGTAGGTTAAAATCAGCTGTCCTGCTCCCCAGAGATTTTGTGGAGCCTGGTGTGGGGTGGATTTTCTTTTTGTTTTTTCTTTTTCTTGCCGCACCACACAGCTTGCAGGACCTTAGTTCCCTGACCAGGGATCGAACCCATGCCCCTGCATTGGAAGCGTGACGTCCTAACCACTGGACCGCCAGGAAATTCCCTGGATTTTCATTTAAATTCCCTAGAGATTATAATATTGTAATCAGATCAGCTGAGAACCACTGATCTAATCTAACACCATGGTATAAAGATGAAATAATAGCCCTAGACATAATTTGTC
Organism: Phocoena phocoena; assembly: GCF_963924675.1. NCBI lineage: Eukaryota > Metazoa > Chordata > Mammalia > Artiodactyla > Phocoenidae > Phocoena > Phocoena phocoena. The sequence continues at coordinate 101,347,372 of NC_089219.1, forward strand.
CATGGCCTCTCAGCTAATTAGGGGCTAATTTTAATTAGGGGGGCATATATTTCAAAGATCAATATAAATACCATAGAGTACAGGTTCTTCATTGTTTGGGGCTACCACACCACTGTTCTCCTACATCATACTGGATAATTAAAAGTTAACTATAATTGAAAAATCATAAACAACTGTGTTTCCTTGTGAAGAGTAAAATTAGAGACTTTCAGGAAATCCTCTTTTGCCTCAGATGCCCTCTGAACCAGGTATTTTTAACCTGGAGCATATGGATGGGCTTCAAGGGGGTCCATTAACACCCTCAAATTATACGCATAATTTGTTTGTATGCTCCAAGTATATTTTTCTGGGAAAAGGTGCAGATTTTAATAAGATTCTTCCAGGGATGTGGCCTAGAAAAGATTAACAATCATGATATGCAAAATTCTTATATCATGAGGGAGCTTCATCTGAGGAAAACAGCCCCATGGACGACTCTGATGGAGAATCCTAACCTCTGAGAAAGAGTTTTGTCTTTCTCCAAAACACTTTGGAAATAGGGCCATGGTTTCTGGTCACCCTCCTTGAGGTTATATTGTTGAAGTGATGATAAAGCTTTTGTGATGAGGCATGCTTACCGCAAAAGTTTTTTTTTTTTTTTTAACTATATTTATCTAACAGGAAAACACAGCAACTTACCAAGAGTCCGCAAAATTCTATTCACTCCACTGGGCTCAGACTCAGGAATTGTTTCCAAATACTGGAGGGCCCGGACCTCAAACAAACCTACAAGAAAAACTCATGTTGATGAAACTGCCATACATTTAAGACTGAAAATCAATTGAATAAAACTCTGTACTCACTACCAATGTACTTCCGTAGCTAAAACAATATCACAAAATAAATGTTTCCCATAATAAACAACTCACAGTGAGCCCTTGTAGCTTTATGCTATTTTTTTTTGTATTATTTTCAAATCTTTCAAGTACTCACTAAATACAGAGGGAGAACTTTATGATGAAACTGACCTTTCACCCCACTTTTCCGAAGCTCTCGGTCCTGGATGAATCCTGCAAACATCTGAGTTTCCATGAAGAGATCCAGGAAGTGGCGTACACTTCGGGAGGTGTGGGATTTACGGAATGGCTCCCTTTGGAATACACGCTCCCCATGCTCAGTGACAGTCATGCTCAAAGAATAATGTCCCACCAGTTCAACAAAAAACCTGACAAATGCTTCCGACACCAGAGAGTTGAGTGTCACATCTTCTGCAAAATGAACGAAGAAAGAAAGAAGGGGGGAAAAATCCCCTAAGTTTTGTGTTTATAGGGACACTGGCTCCAGTTATAAAAGTGACGCCTAGGGGATCACAGATTAAAGGACAGAGAATAAATGTAGGAATCCTCATTCTTAGCTTTCTTGTACTCTTCATGACCTGAAAAAAAGCAAATGGCTTATATCCTTACCTTCATGTTCTTCCCACGCATACTGTGGTCTGCACATCTGTGATTTCACTGTAATGGCTCTTTCAAAGGCCACCAGTGAGAACCAGCCAAATTTAATCTCCTTTTCTATTTTTATCCTCCTTTAAACTCTATGCTGCATTTGCGCTGACCTCCTCCTCATTCCTCTTGTCTCCCACAACTTTATGCTCTCCTGATTTCCTGATTCCTCTCCTGCCTTTAGGACCAAACATTTGTTTTGCTCTTGCCTCTTCTTCTTCTTCCTAGGCATGGTCTTTGGACCCCTTCTCTTCAACATTCCTTTCCTTAAAGAGCTAACTGGTATATGCAGAGAGAGCTGGCTTTCTTTGTCAATAATTCTCAACCTCAGATCTCCAGTCCTGATATTTCACCAAAATTCACTTTCTACATTTTCAGGCTACCTATAGGTGATCATCATTTGGCTGTCCCATTAGCACTTACATTCCATTTGTCTAAAAGTCACCATCTAGGGAACTCCCTGAAGGCCCAGTGGTTAGTACTCTGTGCTCTCACTGCTGAGGGCATGGGTTTAATCCCTGGTCAGGGAACTAAGATGTTGCAAGCTGCCCGGCACAGCCAAAAAAACAAAAAAGTCACCATCTCAGGTTCTTTTGGGAAATTGGTAGATTACAAATCAAATAAACAATACATGCCAAAAACCAAATTCATTATATTTCTCCACCAAATCAGTTTCTCTCTCAACTTTCTCATTTCATATTGCATCATGATTATTCCATAATAAATAATAATGTATTGAGTGCTTTTACAAATTTTAAAATAATCCAGTGAGGTAAGTCTATTATTTCCCTTTTACAGCTGAGGAAACTGAGGCTCAAATCAAAGACATTCTCCAGGGTCCCCTCATCCAGTACCATGGAGAAGCTGCAGGACTCCCAAGTCAAGTGATTCTTAACCACTATAATATAGCACAATGTGTTGCCTTCCAGGTTCCAGGCTCAAACCTCAGGTTCAACTTAGACTCCTCCTTTTCCTCCCATAACAAAATAGTATTCTTTTCCTCACAATGTCTCTTGCTCTTTCCCATGGGCTGACTGGGGATCTGGGACCCAGGTTTAATCAGACTTCTAACATGAAGCAGCTGTATAATAGTGGGCAACTTGCTTTACCTCTCATCGCCTCTCTCTCCATATCTGTATAATGAGGTGGCTGATTAGGCAATTTCTGAGCTCTCTTCCGACATTACATTTTTATTCTTTTTTTTAAAATTTCATTTTTATTATTTGGCTGCATCAGGTCTTAGCTGTAGCGCGTGGGCTTTTCTCTAGTTCTGGCACGTGGGCTTAGTTGCCCCATAGTATGTGGGATTTTAGTTCCCCAATCAGGGATCGAACCCATGTCCTCTGCATTGGAAAGCGGAATCTTAACCACTGGACCACCAGGGAAGTCCCTACACTTTTATTCTAATCTAGATTTTTGTTATATTTGTTATATTTTGTTCAACAGACTTCCTTCTCATCTCTTTCTTTCTGCAGCTGAGAATCCATCACTGCTTTATCATTAACACTTTTGCCCCACTCTCCCATCACCTCCAGTTACTGTCCCATCTATCCTCCAGTTTGCAGCAAAAAATTTCTTGCAAGAGTTGTTTATACCTGTTGTACCTACTTTCTTACACCTAATTCCCTTTCTTTAAAAAATTATGTTTTTCTATAACTTATCTTCCATTCTTTGTTTCTGTTTTAATGAATAACTTTATAGTTTCTTGTAACATGTATGAATAGTTCATAAGATCAGGAGTGAGACGACCACACAAGTGCCCACCACAAAGCTTAGAATAGAACATCACGTGTATCTCTGAAGTTCCCTGTGTGATGCTCTCTCAGTGGTGTTCTTCCCCTACTTTGCAATAGAGGGTGACCATTTTTTGTAATTTTGTGTGTATCATTTGCTTTACATTACAGTCTTACCATACACATCCAACACCAACAACATATTGTTAGGTCTTGTATGTCTTTGAACATTATATAAAACATTATATTCTTCTGCAACTTACTGTTTTAATTCAACGTGTTTTTTAAAAAATATTTATTTATTTATTTATTTATTTGGCTGTGTTGGGTCTTAGTTGCAGCATGCCAGATTTTCAAAATGTGTGTTTTTAAGCTTCTTTTTTTAAATGCTATATTCTCCTGTCAGTGGACATTTAGGTTGTTTCAGTTTTTGCTATCACATACAATAACACTATAAAAATTATTGTACTTGTTTCCTAGTTATAATGTACAAGAGTTTCTCTGTGTATATATCTAAAATGGAATTGTTGGGTTGCAGGATATGTACACCTTTAATGTTACTAGATGATGCCAAATTGTTTTTCTAAAGGGGTTGAAGTAACTTACACATTCTCATCAACACCTGATACTGTCAGACTTTAAAATTTTTGCCAATATGGTGGGTATAAAATGGTATCTCACTGTGGTTTTAATTTACATTTCCCTGATTTTGACGGGGTTGTGTATCTTTTCATATATTTATTGGCCTTTCATGTTTCCTCCTCTATGAAATGACTGTTCATATCTTTCCCCCATTTTCCTCTTGGGTTGTTCATCTTTTTACTTTTAAACTGTAGGAATTTTAAAAACTAAATTCTAGATACTATTCCTTTGTTAGTTATATTTGTTGAAAATGCCTTCATCTAGTTTATAGCTTGTTTTTTATTTCTTTTAGGGTTAGGGAGATTGGGGTTGACATATATACACTATTGATACCATGTATAAAACAGATAACTGATGAGAACCTACTGTATAGCACAGCAAACTACTCAGTGCTCTGTGGTAACATAAATGAGAAAGAAATCCAAAAAAGAGGGGCTATATGTATACATATACCTGATTCACTTTGCTGTACTGTACAAACTAACATAATATTGTAAAGCAACTATATTCCAATAAAAATTAAAACAAAAATAAAAACAAAAAAACATAACTGCTTACTCTTTCCTTCATGGAATACTTTCTTCACTCAGTTTCTACAATATCACATACTCCTGGTTTTTCATCTACTTCACTAGCTGCTCCTTTTAGTCTCCTTTGCTGGATCCTTCTCCTCTTCCCAACTACCAAAAGTTGGAAATCTAAGCACATCATTCCCAACCAGGGCTCAATCCTTAAATCTTTTTAATTTTCTCTCTATGCTTACTCTATTGGGCTATTTCATCTGTTCCCACAGCTTTAAAATAGCAACTTTTAAATGTATGTCTCTAGCCCAAATCTTTCCTCTGAATCTCAAATTCACGTATATAAATGCCTACTAGATATCTCCAGCTGAAAGTCTGCCAGGTATTGGATGTCCAATAGGTATCTCAAACTTAATATTAAAAACTGAACTTTTAGTTAGTCCTCTAAACCTGCCCCTTCTCTAATGTTCCCCATTGGTAAACAGCCTTAGTGTTCTCCTCTGTAGAATGGGGATTAAATCATAACACCTGCTTCATAAAGATATTACAAGGATGAAATAAGATGTATGCTAAGTGCTTAAAACAATGCTTGGCACAGAGTAAGCCACCCATAAAATATTATTCATCCTTTTATTCAACAAATACTTATTGAATACCTATTTACTAAATGCTGTTTAAAGTACTGGAAATAGAAAACAAATAGACGGTCACTGCTCTCATGGAACTTACATTTTAGCACATCAGATGGTGATGAAAGCCATGGAGAAAAATAAGGTCAGGGAGGAGGATAGGACATGCTAAGGGAACAGGAACAATTTTAAACAGGACAGTCAGAAAAGGCCTCACTAAGAAAGTGACATTTGAGCATGGTCCTGCAAGAACAAAGAGCAGGAGCCATGTGGATATCTAGGGGAATAGCATTCCATACATGGAACTGAGCAAGTGCAAAAGTCCTGAAATAGAAGGGGACTTGGCACAGCTGAGGGTGAGCAAGAAAGCTGACTATAAGCTTATGAAGGCACAGGCAATCTCATACTGCTATTGCATATGCTTTGGCAGGGTGCTGGGCATTTGGTATTTACTGCCTTGACCTTAAATCCTCAGACCACTTGTCTCATACCTTGTAAAAAATTCTGCTCCTGAGCCAAAATTTCGTTTCGTTCTTCCAAAATTTGTATCAGGGCAGCCTGGAGTTTAGGTGGTAGAATTTCATCCTCATCAGATACCTTAAGAGATGAAATTGAGATTTTCATGAGCTTTGAGAAAGTCTCAAACATGCCTTATTTAAGTCCCTCAAAGTCCACAGGTGGCTTTGTATATATTTTGGCTGAAGAGTCAGTCTCAAGCTTCCTTCCCTACATTGAGCAGAATCCACAAAACTTATGGTGCATACATCTTCATTACATTTAAGAAAAATAAATAATATGCCTTATAAAATTTTCTGGTACTTTCCCACAAAATGCTTCTCATCTCCAAGTCTTATGCTATATTACAAAGATCATCCCCAAATAAATGGTGCTTCACATGTGACGAGCTGACTGATTCTGAAAAAAGACAAGTCTTGGGAAACATTCTTTTCACCCTGCCCTCAGTGCTCACAAAACTATATACAGGTTACATACAGAGGGCTGCTCTAAGGCTTTACTAACTCTCCTCTCCACTTCACTATCCAGAATAAGTGACACTTCCTTTCTGCCCCTACTGTATCTTGTATAAGTTTCTATTACACCATTTCTAAAACTTTATGGCTATGTCTGCTCCCTCTCCCCTCCCCTTTAAACTATAAGGCCTGAGAGATCAAACTGAGTATCTTACTCATCTTTAGTTTCTGACTGGCTAACAGAATATCTAGAAATAATTGGTGCTGAATGCTTGTTAAATTTAATTAAATTAGACCCATACATCAACCCATAAGACTTGAAGGGAGGGTCACCTCTTTTGAGAATGGCATTTAATCTGTTTCCTCCTTCCCTAAATTGGGACAGTGAGCTATGAACCCAAATCAAATTTTTCAGGTCAATCTTGTATGATTGACCGCAGTGTCAAGTCAAGTATGTGTAGGAACTGTAAGTCTTGCCTGAGTCACCTTCTCTAAGTACTTTCACATATTTTCTGGCCAATTATACCCAAACATTACATAATCACCTCCTTTGTCACTCACCTCCTGTAAGAACTTGTCTGCACAGAGATCAACTATCAGCACCTACAGAATAAAGGAGCCAGACAAGTTAAACCAGAGACAGTCACAGAGAAATACATTAGACACTGCTAGATCAGGAAGAGTGTTTTGATTCTTTCATGCAAAGGGGAATAGTTTAAAATAAACTTAAAGGTTTATTTGTTTTGTTTCCTTTCTTTTTTTAAAAATTGAAGTATAATTGACTTAAATATTATATTAGTTTCAGGTGTATAAAGTGATTCAATATTATTATACACTAACTTAAAATGTCAGCCCATTTAAAAGTTAACTCATCAACACAAGTAAAAAGAATTTCAAGTTAAAAAAAAAATGATGGCAGCACACCTAGAGATTAAAAGAGACTAAAAAAACCACACCAACCAAATGCACTGCATGGACTTTATTTGGAACTTAATTCAAACTATTAAAAATTTATGAAATAATTAGAGAGCTGAATACTGAATTTTTCTGATATTGAGGAACTGTTATTAAATTTTTTAGGTGTGATAATGGTATTGTGATTATGTTAAAAATGACCTTATAGAAATTCATATTGCAATATTTAGAATTATGAAATTATGTCAGGATATACTTCAAAATATTATGGGAGAGAGGTAGAAGTATGATTGGCCAAAACTTTGTAAGTATTTAAGAAGGGTGATTGGATTTATTTTACTCTCTTGTTTACTTTTACATATGTTTAAAATTTTCCATTATAACAAGTTAAAAAAATAGGTTAATACAAAAATCAGAAGTGTTTCTATACACTAACAATGAAGTGTCTGAAAAATAAATTAAGAAAACAACCCCATTTTCAATTGCACCACAAGGAATAAAATACCTAGGAATAAATTTAAACAAGGAGGTAAAAGATATTTGTGCTGAAAACTATAAGACACTGATGAGAGAAACTGAACAATACACAAATAAATGGAAAGATATTCCATGCTCATGGACTGGAAGAATTAATATTGTTAAAATGTCTAAATTACCCAAAGCAATCTACAGAGTCAGTGCAATCCCTACCAAAATTCCAATGGCAATTTTCACAGAAAGAGAACAAACAATTGTAAAATTTTCATGGAACTACAAAAGACTCCAAATAGCCAAAATGATCTTGAGAAAGAAGAATAAAGGTAGAGACCATCATACTTCCTGGTTTCAAACTATATTACAAAGCTATAGTAATCAAAACAGTATGGTACTGGCATAAAACAGACACATGGCTCAATGGAACAGAATAGAGGGTCCATAAATAAACCCCACACATAGTCAATTAACTTTTTAAAAATTAATTAATTTATTAATTTGGCTGCACTGGGTCTTAGTTGCATCACATGGGATCTTTAGTTGTGGCATGAGGGATCTAGTTCCCTGACAGGGGTCGAACCCGGGCCCTCTGCATTGGGAGCACACAGTCTTCACCACTGGACCACCAGGGAAGTCCCAGTCAATTAACTGATGACAAAGGAGCCAAGAATATAAAATGGGGAAAGGACAATCTCTTCAATAAATGGTGTTGGGAAAATCAGATAGCTGCATGCCAAAAAATAAAATTGGATCCCAATCTTACACCATACACAAAAATCAACTCAAAATGGATTAATGACTTAAACATAAGACCTGAAATCATAAAACTCCTAGAAGAAAACACAGGGGGTAGCACCTTTACATTGGTCTTGGCAATGATTGTTTGGATTTGACACCAAAAGCAAAGGCAACAAAAGCAAAAATAAGCAAGTGGGATTACATCAAACTAAAAAGCTTCTGCACAGCAAAGGAAACCATCAATAAAATAAAAAGGAAATGTAAAGAATGGGAGAAAACATTTGCAGATCATATATTGGATAAGGGGTTACCACCCAAAAAATATAAAGAACTCATACAACTCAATAGCAAAAAAACCCCAAACCATCCAATTTAAAAATAGGCAGAGGAACTGAATAGACATTATTCCAAAGAAGACATACAAATGACTAACAAGCACATGAAAAGGTATTCCACATCAGGGAAATGCAAATCAAAACCACAATGAGATATCATCACCTGTTAGAATGGCTAGCAACAAAAGACAAAAGATAACAAATACTGGCAAGAATGTGGAGAAAAGGGAACTATTGTGCACTCTTTTTTTTTTTTGCCGTATGCGGGCCTCTCACTGTTGTGGCCTCTCCCACTGAAGAGCACAGGCTCCGGGCGCGCAGGCTCAGTGACCATGGCTCACGGGCCCAGCCGCTCCGCGGCATGTGGGATCCTCCCGGACCGGGGCACAAACCTGTGTCCCCTGCATTGGCAGGCGGACTCTCAACCACTGCACCACCAGGGAAGCCCTGTGCACTCTTTATGGGAATGTAAATTTTCCATATCCACTATGGAAACAGTAAGGAGGTTCGTCAAAAAATTAAAAATAGAATCAGCACATGATTCAGCAATCCCACTTCTGGGCATGAAACCAAAGGAAATAAGATCACTATTTTGAAGAAATAGCTGCACCCCCATGTTTACTGCAGCATTACTTACAACAGATATGACAATGGAAACAACCTAAATGTCCATCAACAGATGACTAGGTAAAGATGTGGTATGTGTGTATGCATACACACACACACACACACACACACAAACAAACACAATGGAATATTATTCAGCCATATAAAGAAGAAAATCCTGCCATTGGTGACAACATGGATGCTAAGTGAAATAAGTCAGGCAGAGAAAGACAGATACCACTTACATGTGGAATCTAAAACAAATGAATTCACAGATACAGAGAACAGATTGGTGGTTGCCAGACATGGGGGTGGGGGATGGATGAAATGGGTGAAGGGGGTCAAAAGGCAAAAATTTCCAGTTATAAGATAAATAAGTTCTGGATATGTAATGTACAGCATGGTGACTACAGTTAATAATACTACACTGTATATTTGAAAGTTGCTAAGAGTCTATCTTAAAAGTTCTCATAACAAGAAAAAAAAATTTCTAACTATGTGAGGTGATGGATATTAACTAAACTTACTGTGTAATTATTTTGAAATATATGCATATATCATATAATATCATTATGCTGTACATCTCAAACTAATACAATGTTATACGTCAATCATATCTCAATAAAACTGGGGGAGAAAAAAAGGTTAACCCATCAGTGTAATAGGGAAGAAGAGCTATTTCAATAAGTGGTACTGGGATAGTTGGCTATCCATATGAAAAAAATGAAACGACCCCTACCTCCATTTTTTCTTTTTGGCCACACTGTGTGGCTTGCAGGATCTTAGTTCCCTGACCAGGGATTGAACCCACGCCCACAGCAGTGAAAGCAGGGAGTCCTAACCACTGGACTGCCAGGGAATTCCCCCTACCTCCTATTATATATAAAAAAAATCAAGCCCCTGACTTCAGAAACAAAAATTAAAGGCATAATAATAAAGCTTCCAAGAGATAATATAGGAGGCTATGTCCATGAAGTTAATATAAAGAAAAACTTAAGCAGTTCACACACACACACACACACACACACACACACACACACACACACATAAAAACACTAATCATAAAAAAACTGATAATTCTGACCACATTAAAATTAAGAACACCACTATATTTAAAAAACACCATTTTGGTGAATGAAAAGGTAAGCTACAAAGGGGCTCGTATCCAGAGCTATAAAAGAAGCTATAAAAACGCTTCTTACAAAATCAGTGAGGGTAAACAATTCAGTATAAGGATATAGCCTATGAATTTTACAAAAGATGACAAAAAATGACATTCAAATGGCCAATAAACATATAGAAAGATGCTCACCCTCAACCATAATCAAGGAATGCCAATTAAACCACAATGAGTACAACTACATACCCATCAGATAGGCTAAATTACACAAACTGATGACAACAAGGGCTGTCAAGGACGTGGAGCAACAGGAACTCTCATACAGTGCTGGAGGAAGTTTAACTTGGCACAGCTACTTTGGAAAAGCTTGACTTTACCTACTAAAGTTGAAGGTTTACTCTATGACCCAGCAATTCCATTTCCAAGTATATGTCCATAAAACTGCATGCACATATGTACCAAGGGTCATGAACAAGAATATTCATAGCAGCATTATTAATAACTCCAAACTGGAAACAACTCAGATGTCAATCAACTGTAGAATGGATAAGAAAATTGTGGCACATTCACACAATGGAATACTATACACAATTAGAATAATCAAACTACTGTTGTTAAACCCATCAACATGGATGAATCTTAAAGACAGAATGTTGGGGACTTCCCCAGTGCTGCAGTGGTTAAGAATCCATCTGTCAATGCAGGGGACACGGGTTTGAGTCCTGGTCAGGGAAGATCCTACATGCCACGGAGCAACTAAGCCCACATCCTGCAACAACTGAGCCTGCACTCTAAAGTCCACGAGCCACAACTACTGAGCCCACGTGCCACAACTACTGAAGCCCACTTGCCTAGAGCCCGTGCTCCACAACAAGAGAAGCCACTGCAATGAGAAGCCTGCACACCACAACAAAAAGTAGCCCGGCTTGCCGCAACTAGGGAAAGCCCACACGCAGCAACGAAGACCCAATACAGCCAAAAAAAAAAAAAAAAGACATAAAGTTGCTCCAAAGAAGCCAGACTGAAAAAAGAAAAGAAAGAAAGAAAGAAAATACTGTATCAGTTCACTTATTTCAAGCTTAAAACCAGGCAAAACTGAATTACACTGTTTAGGTATACATGCCTAGGATGTTAAACTATAAACAAAACAAGAAAATGAGCACCATGAAAGTCAAGATAATGGTTACCTTTTGCAAGGGGTGGGGAAGGGAACAGTGATTAGAAGAAAGCATGATGGGGGACTTCCCTGGCAGTCCAGTGGTTAAGACTCCGCGCTTCAAATGCTGGAGGTGCGGGTTTGATCCCTGGTGGGGGAACTAAGATCCCACAAGACACACGGCATGGCCAAAAAATAATAATAATTAAAAATTAAATAATTTAATAATTAAAAATAATTAAATTAAAAAGGCATGATGGGGACTTCTGTTTCCATTGCCATAATATTTCTATTCTATTCCAATGTTGGTTACATAAGCATTCACTATGTGATAATTAACTGAGCCATACATTTTGTTTGGGCATTTATCTATACGTGTTTTATATCTGAAACAATTTATTAAATTAACCCAGAGTAGTTTCTGTGTATGATTTTTAAAAAAAGACCTATTCTTCTATACAATGGAGAAAAGACAGCCTCTTCAATAAGTGGTGCTGGGAAAACTGGACAGATACATGTAAAAGAATGAAATAAGAACACTCCCTAACACCATACACAAAAATAAACTCAAAATGGATTAAAGACCTAAATGTAAGGCCAGACACTATCAAACGCTTAGAGGAAAACACAGGCAGAACACTCTATGACATAAATCACAGCAAGATCCTTTCTGACCCACCTCCTAGAGAAGTGGAAATAAAACCAAGAATAAACAAATGGGACCTAATGAAACTTAAAAGCTTTTGCACAGCAAAGGAAACCATAAACAAGATGAAAAGGCAACCCTCAGAATGGGAGAAAATACTTGCAAATGAAGCAACTGACAAAGGATTAATCTCCAAAATTTACAAGCAGCTCATGCAGCTCAATATCAAAAAAACAAACAACCCCATCCAAAAATGGGCAGAAGACCTAAATAGACATTTCTCCAAAGAAGATATACAGATTGCCAACAAACCCATGAAAGAATGCTCAACATCACTAATCATTAGAGAAATGCAAATCAAAACTACAATGAGGTATCACCTCACACCGGTCAGAATGGCCACCATCAAAAAATCTACAAACAGTAAATGCTGGAGAGGGTGTGGAGAAAAGGGAACCCTCTTGCACTGCTGGTGGGAATGTAAATTGATACAGCCACTATGGAGAACAGTATGGAGGTTCCTTGAAAAAGTAAAAATAAAACTACCATATGACCCAGCAATCCCACTACTGGGCATATACCCTGAGAAAACAGTAATTCAAAAAGAGTCATGTACCACAATGTTCACTGCAGCTCTATTTACAATAGCCAGGACATGGAAGCAACCTAAGTGTCCATCAACAGATGAATGGATAAAGAAGATGTGGCACATATATACAATGGAGTATTACTCAGCCATAAAAAGAAACGAAATTGAGTTATTTTTAGTGAGGTGGATGGACCTAGACTCTGTCATACAGAGTGAAGTAAATCATAAAGAGAAAAACAAATACTGTATGCTAACACATATATATGGAATCTAAAAAAAAAAAAAAAAAAGGTTATGAAGAACCTAGGGGCAGAGAGGAATAAAGACGAAGATGTAGAGAATGGACTTGAGGACATGGCGCGGGGGAAGGGGAAGCTGGGACGAAGTGAGAGAGTGGCATGATGGACATACATACACTACCAAATGTAAAATAGACAGAGGGAAGCAGCTGCATAGCACAGGGAGATCAGCTAGGTGCTTTGTGACCACCTAGAGGGGTGGGATAGAGAGGGCGGGAGGCAGATGCAAGAGGGAGGAGATATGGGGATATATTTATATGTATAGCTGATTCAGTTTGTTATAAAGCAGAAACTAACACACCATTGTAAAGCAATTATACTCCAATAAAGATGTTTCAAAAAAAAAAAAGACCTATTCAGAATAACACAAGAATTAGCCCATGGTTCAATATTGCAAATAAGATACAACTTCAGATTCATGTGTACTATAGGATTTTTCTCACTTTCATAAACAGATACAAAAATATGATAGCATAATGTATTAACAATCATAATTACATATTATTATTAATTAATGACATATCCACCACTGTTAAAGATCACTTGTTTTCATTTGCCAGTGCCCCAGTCTTTTCCACAGGTACTATTTCTCCCATCTCACCTCTTCAATGGGTAGGTCCTGGAGCTGTGGTAAGGAGCAAGACAGGATTCCAATAAGGAAAGGAGTAGGTGAGCACACAATGTCGATCATAGATGCTGGCAGGACTGGGATGTAGGTATGCTGCCAGGTGAATGGATACAGTGTGGCAACCACAGCATGGCCACATTTTGACAGGGTGCTAGCCAGAGGAGAAAGCAAACGGTGTCATATAAAGAACAACAATGGAGGGCATTTCAGACATTACGTTACAGAATTACAAAAGTGATGCCAGTTAGTGATCATAGATTAACAATTCTGTGATTACTCATTAAATTTTAACATTTTATTTAAATTTTAACTTAATTTACCGAATATCTTTAATCTCAATCTAGCTGTTTCCCACAATTTATATTGCTAAAAGCTAGTGTGTACTTAGAAAAGCAATCCCAATTTTTAACAACAGTTTAAACAAAACACATTTTGAAGGTAAATTAATTGCAACCCCCAAAAGTCACTGTTACAGCCGAATGCAAATAGCTTTTGGATTATCCATGTCACTATAGCATTAGGTAACTGAGATCCTACCTAAATGCCCAAATTTTAAAATAGTAAGAACAAGTAAAACAACTGAAGGCTGAAGTGACATATTTTACTTATTTCTCACCTTAGGCTGTTGGCAACAAAGATTATCCTCCGCTCCAAAAGGAGAGAGGCACAGACCCGAATGAGATGGCACACACTCAGGCACTTAAAGAGACATTCAAAATCAACATGTTCCAATCGTGAGTCCAGTGGTCGGCATAGTTCAATTGACTGAAATGCAAAATTTGAATCAGGGGAGCTGAGGTGGGAAAACAATCCCTAATGACAATTCTAATGGATCCTGTCATTCTTTTACAGGTTAAATTCAAGAGAGAGGGTCTGCTACAAGGAGTTTGTGAAGCTGCCTACGCTAATGCCAAGACTTAATACCTTATTTTTGGGCTGTAAATTTCTGGTGAAATCTTTCATCCCACTGGACAATAGTATGTATAATCTTCATTTATCACACTGAAATAGACATTAGGCAGGGGCTCAATCTACAAATGATAGAAAACCTCTGGTTCTTGGGTCTAGGATCAACTATCTCACAGATCAACTGGATGTTTCTCCAGTGCTTTTGTGACCAAAACATATTCTGTACAGTTCATGAAAAAGAGAAAACTATCCTGTAAGGTTTCTATCAGGTAAGGCCTACTAGTGTAAGGCCTGCTTTTTGGAAGCTATCAAACCTTTCCAAAATGAACTAACTTACCCCATCTCCAGCCCCAGGGAGGTAGCTCTTTACTGTGATGGTGCATCCAGGAGCTGGGAAAGGAGCTTCCATGACACTTCGCATAAATGGGTAAACCAAAGCTGGAGACATTTCTCTTCTCTTCTCTACTTCATCCAGAATCTACATACACACAAAAGAATTTTTTTTAAATTAGGGACTCAGTTCAAAAACATAAAAGAATCCTATTGAAGGAACTGTCAAACTGGGTGCACAAACTTGAAAATAATACCAACAGATTTTAAGACAGATAAGCTTCTGCAACCAATAAAAGTTCATTAAAGGCATCATTTCTCTTAGAGGTACCTTTAAATCTCCAAGAAAAGTTACTAAAGTAAATCAACTTAATTTTAGAAGAGAAGCCCCTTTTTATATCACTAAGGCCGGGGCAAAGAAGGTGACACAATAATACCCTGCAGTTTGGTGTCTGGGAAAGAGATGAGACAAGATAAACTTCAGGCAATGTTTTGCTTTAAGCTGGGAGGTTTAGCAAACCAAAATGAGGATGACGGGGCAACATCATCTGGATTAGAGGTCTAAATTTAAGCCTTCAAACCCGTAGTTCTAATCTACTAATGGGGAACCCTTTCTAAAGTAGTATGTTAAAGTCTATGCCACTTAACATTGCCTAGTGAAGTCATCAGAAACAAAAACTCACTCAGAGCTCAGAAAGGACACCAATTTTCATAGGGCCCATTCTCCACTCACCTTTGAAAAAAGGTTGAAGCAGCCTAGGCGACTGACCATGCAGTATACCTCAGGGAGTCGCTTTCCTTTGCCTTCTGGCTAAAAAAAAAAAAAACAACAACAAAGCAAAAATTAAGCAGCACGAGTCTTTACTAATTTGGACTATTAATACCTCTTAATACTCCTTAGTATAGAGTAGGAACCAAAGCTCTCATTCTCAATGAACACTGAAAGATGAGAAAATGCTAAAAAAAAAATGATAGTATGATTTATTCCAGTTTAGTGATGGCACATAAGCAAGAAGTAACTCAGAGCTCCCTCAATTGGCTCACTGTACTCCATTCCTCAAATATAACCAGACTGACTTCAGCTACAATGTCAGTGCTTTCTTCATCTATTACAAACATACAAATAAATAAAATAAATCCATACCATTTCTATTATGGAACACTCTGTGGCTAACCTCCACCTTGCTCTTACTGTTT
This sequence comes from Phocoena phocoena, assembly GCF_963924675.1. Taxonomy (NCBI): domain Eukaryota; kingdom Metazoa; phylum Chordata; class Mammalia; order Artiodactyla; family Phocoenidae; genus Phocoena; species Phocoena phocoena. Next base: position 101,363,291 of record NC_089219.1, read on the forward strand.
AAAGCTAACATAGCTTTGGGACTTCCCTGGTGGTCCAGTGGTAAAGAATCCTCCTTCCAGTGCAGGGGACTCGGGTTCAATCCCTGCTCAGGGAACTAAGATCCCACATGCCGCAGGGCAACTAAGCCCATGAGCCACAACTACTGAGCTCATGCGTCTCAACTAAAGAGTCTGTGTGCCACAAACTACAGAGCCCACACGCTCCGGAGCCCGTGAGCCACAACTAGAGAGAGAAAACCCGCACGCTACAACTAGAGAGAAACCCGTGTGCCACAACTAGAGAAAAGCCCGCATGCCACAACTAAGATCCTGTGTGTCGCAACTAAGATCCTGCGTGCTGCAACTAAGACCCACCGCAGCCAAAAAAATAAAGAAAATAAATAAAATATAAAGCTTAACTAGCTTCTTTATAATACACAGATCACTGAGTAGCCCCCAAACTCATCTAGAGATCGTGTTTCTGAAGTTCCTAGTCTGACTCTTTTGTTCCTCTACCAAAGCTGCCTGTAGCACAAGTCTGGGACTTACCAAGAGCTTCTTACAGTAACCAAACCACCGGCTCCCATCTTCACCAGTTAAGACAAAGGAGAACGTTTCACTGAAAAAAACAGTCAATAGTTTGAGATCCAAACAACTGCTTATGACATTCCTCGGAACAAGCAATTAAAAATTAGAGTCCAACAGCAGTCATTTTGTGATGTAAGAGGAGGCAGCAATATTATATTTATTGCAAGTCACATTCCTCCTGGGGGAGAATGTCCAGCCCTTGAGAATATCTTGCTTTGTACTGGAGTGAGAGAATAGAATGTGATGAGCTGTTGATGCCACTGGCTCCTTCTACTTTCTTATTTATCTAGTCCAGCTATTAATCAAGCCTATTTTCCTTTTGCTGAATGTCCAGTTTAGTCAAATATATAGGTAAACTATAAAGAATTTTGATAAGCTATTCTTCCCTTCCAAATTCTTCTATTTAGTTCTGAGAGGTCATATGGAACTGTGATAGGGAAAAGTTTATATCCTTAATACATAAAAATTATTAGGAAAATTACCATCTCATTAGAAACACTGGCAAAAAATATGCACAGATAATTTACAAAATGAAGACCTAGAGATGCCCAAGAAATAAATTCATTAACAATCAAAAGAAATTCAAATCTGAACAACATATACATATGTCTGTATTTGGCCACGAATAAAGATTGGAAGGGAACATCTCAAAACATTTCCAGTGATTATCTCTGAGTAACCAGAATGCCAGTGATTTTTAATTTCTGCTTTTTATTTACTCCTCTGTATTTTTCAGACATTCTAGAATAAACACACATAACTCTTGGGGAAAGCCATCCATGGAGCAGCCAGGCCAATAAGAAAGAAGCTGCCTATGCAATCAGTACAACTGACAGCACAAAAGCTTCAGAGTTGATGACTCAGAGATGAGAGCGGCGATCAGGCTAAACTGGTTAGGAGAGACAGGAGCATAGTCTGGAGGCAACGTGGGGTGGAAGGGCAGAGCTACTTAGGCAATAGCTGAGGCTGTCTTCCAGCAGGTCATTGGCATGTGATATGGTTCACATAATCACGCTTTTCAGCCTAAATACATGATCAATAATTACAGTTTTGAACAAAGCACTTATCTATTTATAAGCAGGATATGAAACGATGATGGTTTATTAATTGAAAATAGTAATTTCCTCTAGATACTGGGAAGAAATTTCTTATAATTCCCTTCTCAATATACTTACACCTTCCAAACTACAGCCCCCTCTTCGTACAAGTTCGACAGGGAACATACAATCTGGGCTATGGCTTCTTCTAACAACTTGAAGGAGGTAACAAGATGCAGATATTGCCATGTTTTATCTCTGTTTCTCAGTCCCTAAGTTCAAGTCTTTTTTCCTTTTCTGTCCACTTGGTGGCATTTCTGATTATATGTAAAGTGGAACTTTTTTTCCTGCAGAATTGGCAAATTGAAGAGACTCTCAAACTTGTTTTCCCTTTGACACTGTGTTTTTCTTTTTTGAGCCCCACATAGGAAATGTCCTAATCGTTTCTTCCTTTCCTCCCACTGCATCCTTGATCTGCCACAGAGTCCACATAGCTTCACTGCTGACTCTGTTTCTCAAAGATTCTGGTTCTACTTTTGCTCATCCAACAAATAGAAATCAGATAAAGTAGTCTATTTACCTCTTGAGTTCTGAGGTTGGCACCCAGTCCTTTGAATCAGGAAAACAAAATTTTGGGATAACTTTGAGCCTGTCTTCAGTGTCTCTGGATTGCTTACAGCCATGATCACCCTGAAAAAAAATAACACTGTAAGTGACTAATATTCTATGTAAGCGGAGTATAGAAATAAACTCAGCCTGGTCTTAGGAAAAGAGGTCTCTGATAAGTCTAGGTAGGTGTCTCAGAGTGGTTTTGTGCTATTTAATAAAACAGGAAGGCCAAGACTGGTAATCACTGAAAACATACTGAGAACTGAATTTCTAAGGAAAAAGAATTCTGTTTTACATAGAAAGGGTACTTATGGACATCCTATAATCTGATGTAAGAGAAATGATTGAAAACAGTTTCTTAGCTAGAGGAAGAATCTTAATTCAGAATTAACATACTAGTGAGAATATTTTTATGAATCATGGGACATAAAATAAATGAAAATCTATTCTACAATATACTGATAGCAAAAACCTAGTTAGCTCAAGACACTCTCTGATCAATAGTCCAAGATGTTTTGAAAAGGCAGGTGAATGTTACTTAGAAAAGATACTATTTTTAGAATCCACCCCACATATAATCATTTCCCTTAGCATATAATCTTTGCTACCTAATTACAGGTTTGCAACTTCCTGTAAGATTTTAGCATGGAAGACCTTTTGTGCAAGTCTGGTATTATACTTTAAAGGACAGTCTAAATTTAGTTAAACCAAAAGACATTTTAAAATTAGTATAAAAACTAGCAGATAAGTCTAATCACCATATTGCCTTCATGTAACTAATACCAACGATCTATCCTTTAATTTCTAAAACAAAACATGCAGCCATTCTGGGTCACTTAGAGATTAAGCCCTTAAGAAACGGAAAAGCATTCTAACAAAATTTTAGTTGTGTCATATTCTATTATTTTTACACTGTTAAATGATTCACAATCATCTTCATTCAAGGTTTTCCACATCAGAATCAAGAGGGGCTCAGGCAGCTCTTTCCCTCCCAGACTTATAGATGCCTAATGCACAATAACGCCAAGTAACTTGCTTAGAGACATCCTTGAATTACTGTCAGAGTCAACTGGGTCCTCATCTGGTTCCAAACCCATAATTCAGGCTGTGCTGAAAACAGGTTCAACCTCGAGATTTCTCTTTGCAAATGTAAGACTGATGAACAACAGAGAAAAAAATTAAGCTTCTCTTTATGGGAAATTTGATTCCTCGACTATCTATTTTAGACTCTTACGGTACTGTGTTACTAAAGAGTGCAGTGACACTGTGCTCTCAGGCCACAATAAGGACTTTTATAAGAAATTAAACATTGATTTATTTACAGCAGGAATGTTGGTGAGGACTTTCTTAAAAAATGAGAACCCATGCAGGAAATGTCTCAGATTTCAGTTCAGCTGTGCTTCATTAGCTTTTCTTATTTTTATTTATTTATTTTTTGGCTGCGTTGGGTCTTCGTTGCTGCTCATGGGCTTTCCCTAGTTGCGGCAAGCGGGGGCTACTCTTTGTTGTGGCGTGTGGGCTCTAGGCGTGCGGGTTTCAGTAGTTGTGGCTCGAGGGCTCTAGAGCACAGGCTCAGTAGTTGTGGCGCATGGGCTTAGTTGCTCCGCGGCATGTGGGATCTTCCAGGACCAGGGCTCGAACCTGTGTCCCTTGCATTGGTAGGTGGATTCTTAACCGCTGCACCACCAGGGAAGCCCTTCACTAGCTTTTCTAGTGAAACATGCAACTCAGGGTTTAAACCCAAAGTCCTAAAGTTCCTGAGCAGATAATGAGAGAAGTGGTCCAAGTAGTAAGCTGGAGTGTGAGTAAATGTCCCTGTTTAAAGGGATCGCTCCTTCCCAAGGCCAGCTACATAATTTGCAGAGCACAGTGCAAGATGAAAAACTGTGAGTCCCTTGTTCAAAAAGCAGGACCAAAATAAATGTAAAATGAAATATAAAACTTGTTACTTTCTTCTGTGGTTTCTTTCTCAGACTGCAATGGGGTTTTTGATTTTCTGCTTAGTGGCATGCTCCCTCAGGCACGAGGATCCTGGGGACAAGTGCAGACTCTCACAGGTGCCCAGGGACCCTGGCCTGCAATCTGGTGCCCAAGTGGCCCACCAGCTGCTGGGTTTCCCCTCGGGCCAGCTGCAGGACTGAAACTCTGCGTCCTGACTAGGGGTGGGAAAGTTGAGCCAAGGACTTCCCTTCCCATGGGCCCACTACTCCAACCCGCAGCAGCTAGGCGACCCTCAAGGGGTTGTAGCCTCCACATGGGGACGTGCTTAGTACTTGGATTGGGGGTGGCGAAAAGGCTTGCCCCCCCCAGGCCACCCACTGAACACAGGAGCAATGCCCAGGGTAGGGAAGGATCTACCATGTGTTGCTTAAGACACTTCGGCGTTAATGCTTGCCTGATGCTGACCCCCTCCATGACCGTGCAGAGGGTGGCAGCAGTCACTGAGTGAGGATTGAAAGGGGGAAGCCAGACGGGGCCTGGGGAACCAAGGGGTAGGAGTGAGGACAACTGGAGAACCCATCCTGGAGAGGTGACAGCATACCTGAGCCAAGGCTTTAAGACCTTGGCACGTGCCCCACTGGCTCATCAGATCTCACTTCTCACTTACAAAACACAGATTCAAATATAAAATTATTGGGGCTTCCCAGGTGGCGCAGTGGTTGAGAGTCCGCCTGCCGATGCAGGGGACATGGGTTCATGCCCCGGTCCGGGAAGATCCCACATGCCGCGGAGCGGCTGGGCCCGTGAGCCATGGCCGCTGAGCCTGCGCGTCCGGAGCATGTGCTCCTCAACGGGAGAGGCCACAACAGTGAGAGGCCTGCGTACCGTAAAAAATAAAATAAAATAAAAATAAAATTATTAAGAACTTCAACGGTGACTGCGGAGCAGGGTGCAGGGCCCTTGTAAGTGAGGGGCCTTGTGTGACTGCACTGGTCACATGCCCATGAAGTCAGTCCTGCTCCTTACTCAGCTTCAGCCAATCCATGCCATTTAGGAATGTAGGCTGAATGTTGGCAGTCTTTCTAGTTTCTCAGGAGAAAGCAGAAATACAGATTTTTATGTGAAATATGACCTTTAAACAAAAAATTGACAACAAAACTTTTTATTATTTTATTACTGTGCAAACCCAAAAAACATATCTGTGGGCTAAATATGCTCAGAGGCCATCAGTTTGTTAAGCCCTGATGTAATGATCATGCTCTTTGTATTTACTGCCACAAAGCTCAGAGCCACATTTGGGGTCTATGTTGTAAGCTCTGTGAGGGCAGGGACCAAGAAGATCTATTTCAGTTGTATTCCCAGCACCTAATCTTGGCAAATAGTAGGCATTTATGAAATATTGATTAAATAAATGAATGAATTATTTTGTGAAAAAGGTAGAGTAAATGAAATAATACCGTTAATAACAGTTACCATTTATCAAGTGTTACTATGTGCAAGGAACTGGATTAAGCACGTTACATACATTATCTCATTAAATCCTCACTAATAGGGAATAACATTACATAGTGCTTACTGTATGCTAGACACTGTTCTAAGTGCCTTATATTAATTATAATTAGCTCATTTAATCCTCACCACAACTCCACGGGGGTAGACACTATGAAGATTATCCCCCTTTGACCAATGAAGAAAATGAGGCACAGAGCAGTTTAACTGGTCCAAGTCACAGAGCTAATAAGTGGCAAATGCAGATAGTTGGCTCCCAGTCCATGCTCTGAACTGCTACCCTACTCTGCCACATTTATCACTCCCCTCATTAAGGATGAGAAAACTGAGGCTCTGTAACTTGCTAAAGGTCACTTAGTAAATACCAGAGCAAAAGATAAAAGCCCAACTTGAATAATGAGCTTTAATCCCCCCTTGGTTGCAGCTCATGCCTGACACAAGGTATCATTAGAGTGCACCGGATCCTACAAGAAGTACAGTATTAGTAAAAGCTAACTGAGACAACAGTAAACAAGAAGAAAGGGAATAAATACACAGAGACACAGAAACGTTCCTGGATGCCTCATAGCCTCCATGCACTTACCTTGCTAGGGAATTGTTGTATGACCTGGGGAATGTAGCTTATTTCTGATGGCTTCTTCTGTAGAGACACCACCACAAAAAGTTCAAACAGCTGCTGCTCCTGTAATTCAATTAGATCCCGCTCTAAGGTCTGGTAGTGAGGATTCCTCTTGGAAGGTTGCTGCAGTTGCGCTATGCGCTTGTAGCGACCTGCGATGAGATTACGGAGTCTTGTTTTCCTTTATAGCCCTATCTTCCCTCTAGCATCCAGAGGTCACGACCCACGCAGGACTAATCTTCACTCAGTCGTTGCTAATGAATGTTGACTAACCAATGTCTGCCACCCAGACATACGTGTTAGGGCTATGACACACTTGGAGGACAAGTGCAGATTCTCACAAGCACCTGGGGGCCCTGCAGTGGGACCGATGTTCTGTGTCCCAACTGATACCTATGTATGTCCCAACACATACTCTGTGCCATCCCATCTTTCATGGCATGACACCAGGATACACAGAAAATGTCAGGTAAAAGCACTGGCCTGACAAAAGATGCCATTTGGGGGACCATGAAATCTTAGGTGGCGGAAAAGATCTGATAAAAGAACTGAGTCCTATAGAAGGTAAGTTCCTAAAGAGACAAGTTTGATCAAATTAAAACAAAAACTATCCTCACATTAAAGAAATGTTCTTTTCCCTTTTCTCCTTGGCATATATTACTAATAATGGACATATACTTATCAATAAATGGTGCTAAATGCAAGAGAGAAAAATGACATGTAAGAAGGTATCCATTAGCAGACTATTTCTCAAAAGAAAGAATTCATAGAAGCATACTATGTAAACAGTATGAGCAATGCCACCGAAAAGTGGGTACCATTTATCCTTTATTCTCATTTATCTCTAAATTCTGAATAATTTGGGGTAGTCTCCACTAGGGGACATGCAGTACTTGCAGAAGAAATAGTCTAAGCATCCCAGAGATTTGCTTATGTGTCATTCTGAGCCAATGATGGAAAGACTCATCCACTAACTGTTTCGCTTTTCTTTTGAGATATGATGCATTCTGCCCCCAAAGAAGTTACAAGGTAGATCAAAATATTAAGAACACTTAAAAAATAATTTTGGAGTGCCTCTCCAAAATTATCCGGTACATTTAGTGCTCTAGGCAAACCTTCCTTACTCCAAACTCCAGAGGGCTCAGTTCAAGTCAAGAAAAATTTAGGGCCTGTTTCTCAGTAGCAACAGAACAAAATTAATCATCTTTACACATCCAAGCTGAACCTGATGATGACTTAAGTTTCACCTTCAGTCAGCCTACAGAATCAAACACCTGAAGCAATTTAGGCTACTGGTAGGAGCACATGATTATTAATCATAAGATCAGAGTATCAGACCTGGAACTGCCCTGTACTCAGCTTTGATAATTCAGGTCTCCTATTTTTTCCATGCTTCAGTTAAACAGAAATTAAATAATTTGCTGTGAAAATCCATTAGATGAAGGATACAGAGCGCTATGACTGCTTGAACAAATACAGCCGAAAAAGCACAGCATCTTCTATATTCTAACAGAAAGTAAACGGCGCAATAATTTAGAATATAAATACCTATGAATAAGAAACAGATCAGTGTTTCCTGTCCCAATGTCAGAGATATCTAAGATACTCGAATGACTATGAAAAAATCAGATATTTAATGCAAAGTATTTGCCTCAGAGAATGACTCACATACTCTGTTTTGGCTGCTGCACATATGTCTGAACGTGCAGCTCTGCCGCTCCCCTCTTAAGATGGAAGAACATTCCATCTTAAGAACTACACTGGTCTGCCTCACTCTACCATGGGAGATTTTTAATGCTGTCAAACATCTGACAGTGTACTGTTTAGTTCCCCAAATCTCAACAGGTTCTTATAATGAAGAAATCACCGACAAAGTGAAACTTCGTGTAGAAAAAACATGCTTAATCACAAAGGCAGGTGCCACTCCACCTACAACCAGGATCATCACGCGAAAGGGAGCAGCCCCACTGACTCACTCACTCTTTGGCAGATACTCGGCATCACTTTCATACCCACAGGTTTCACCTGAAAAGAAAGAGTTTCCATTTGTACTGTCCAACAAGAACAGGCAGAACATGAGGACAAAAACAATGTAAAAGCTCCACAGACCTGGGGACTTACTTGGTGTAAGGAATAATTAAGGATGCTGAGCCCTTCTCCAAACCACTTAGCTGTATCAGGGCAGGACAGGTGCAAAAAAGAATAAAAGGCTCAGAGAAGAAACTATTCCATTCCATCTTCTTCCCATACCCACCTCCCTCCTCAGTTCCCCTCTCATCCCTAATTCTAGAAATTAACAGCAGTTCAGACTAGTTTTAGAAAGCCTTGATCAGAGTAGATTTTATTTCTACCTTCATATCATTGTCTTTATATTCCCAAATAAGGTATCAAAGGTAAAACACCAACCTGGCTAAACAAAAATCTCAATATGGAACAAACTATGAATTTAGATTAACAGGAAAATGTGAGGCTAAGAAAGATTACCAAATAAGTTTATGAAGTAATATTTATGATGCCTTTATGATGCCTCTAAGCCACCTCTAATGCCAAACTAAACTGAACTTTACTCTGAATTCTTATAGTACTCAAACGGCTTTGAACTGCTCTTATTTTCCACAATTGGATTTTAAGTATCTTGAGGCTAAGATACTTTTAGCCTGTTTCTAGAAGGGAATGTTCTGTACAATACTAGGCACATTGTCAATTTACAAAAAAAAAAAAAGAAAGAGAACAACCAAAAAACAAAACAAAACATCGTGAACAGGTGAACGAAAAATTTCTAAATTAAGTCTGAAAAGTTAAAGCAAAATTTTAAAATATAAAGAAAGGGAAAAAGTTTTAATATATCAGGAAAAACAAGGACTAGGAGTCATAAATGAAAAATGTATGGAAGTTTGATTGTATAAAAATGTAAAATTTCTAATCTAATAAAAAATCATTAGTAAATTCAAAAGGTAAATAAACTGGGAGAATATTTGAAATCCACACTGCAGACGCAAGGCTAAGTTTCTTAATATTTAAATAGCTGTTACAAATGAATAAGTAAAAACACAGCACAACAAAAAAAATGAATAAAAGGGTAGGAAAAGACAATTTATAGAAAAAGATTGATAACTATTGATAAACATAACTGTCCAAAGTCATAATTAATAAAATAAATTTAATAACTTAAAACAATAAGTAAGATACACTTTTCAACCATGATACTGGCAAAAAATAAAAAGCTCTAATAAAACACAGTATTAATGAAGATTACGAGGAAAAAACCATTTTCAAAAGCTCTTCATAGAAATATAAAGCTGTTTTTTTTTTTTTACGGTACGCGGACCTCTCACTGTTGTGGCCTCTCCTGTTGCAGAGCACAGGCTCTGGACGCACAGGCCCAGCGGCAATGGCTCACGGGCCCAGCCGCTCCGCAGCATGTGGGATCTTCCCGGACCAGGCCACGAACCCGTGTCCCCTGCATCGGCAGGCGGACTCTCAACCACTGCGCCACCAGGGAAGCCCAAAGCTGTTTTTTTTTTAAGTTGTTAAAATCTATTTGTGAGACAATTTGTCAGCAGTTATAAAAATTTTAATTTATGTGTTCTTTAAAGTATGTGTTCTTTGATTAAGTGCACTGCTAGGAACTTATTCTACAGATGTATTCTTACCAACATACAAAAAAATATATAAACAAAAAATATATATTACAGCACTGTTTGAAGAAAAAAATCTATATCTATATATCTACCTATTTATAAAACTTAATTATCCACAGGTTAAATAAAATGTTAGAAACAGCCAAAATGTCTACCAGCTAAATAAAATTCTTTTACATCTATACCAAGAAATACAGTACAGCTATGTGGATCTCTATGTGTTGATACCAAAAGACCTCCAAAGTATATTAATTATATATTTTTTAAAACAGCAAGATATACAAAGTCTGAATAGTATAAAAGTATTTGGGGAGAAAAAATATTTGCATGTGCATAAGATTTTCTGGGATTAGTAGGAGGAGGTTTGGGAAACTTTGGCTTTCCGTTTTATGTTATTTTATATTATTGTAATTTCTTGCTGTGCTCATTTTAATTTTGTAATAAGGAAGAAGAGAACATAAAAAAAATACTGTCTCTTCATTAGACATGTGGGAAAGGTACACAAGACGTGTTACAGAAAAAGCAGGTATTTAAATATTGTGTACTGTACAGGTTTTATAACTTCAAACTAACCACAATGACAAAAAGTATACTGGGGCTATAAAATATTGTTCAGTATGAAAGAACAAACACTGTGAGCTCCTGAGCCCTATTTGTGTCCTTAGCACCAAGCACCTCTTGGGAGCCCATGAAGTGTTTGGAAAGACAAAAAAAAAAGAAAGAGGGAAGGGAGGAAAGGTAATTTACCTGGAAAAGACCTTACAAAAGATCATTTAAATGGCTTTAACATATTCACATCTATGGGTTTTGACGATCTGCATTCCAAGACACTGAATGAAGGTTAAGGGGTTTATAAGCCAATAGGAAAATCTGTTGAGAATCTGTAGGGATCAAAAAAGTACTAGGTTGTCCCTTTTTAAAATGTGACTTCAACACACAAAATTATAATTTTGAAGAAGGACAATAAATCATTTTGTGATACCTGATAACTGAGAGTTAAAGAACTGTTTAGGTTGCAACAGATTCGGTAAAACCTAGCATGTACTGGCAGAGTAGGTAAATATAATCATCTGGTTCTATGAGGCATTGCTGATATACAGACAAAAGCTTAAGGAGGTAAACAAAAATCTGAGAACTGTTGACTACTGAGCCAGGAGATCCTCAGGCATGAGAGAAATTCCTCGGGTCCACTGAAGGAGTTGGCCACAGAGACTGAGTAAATGCATATTTCCTTTGAGCCATGCAAAAGAAAAATTTGTAGGGACTACTCCTTTTTGTGTGTGTATGTGTTAGAAGTTGGCAGTTTATGCTCTTGAATTTTTTCTTTTCAATAATGATACAGTGGAAAAAAGGATATGGCTCTTCAAAAACTTTTCTTCGAGCCAAATTTACTAAAATGTTCCTAATCCATAAAGCATTCAAATAAAATAAGAGATCGGTGATCATCTACCTAGGGTGGCATATCTGGTGAATACAGTTATCAATAGAGTGCTGTTAATATGGGACAATGATAATGTTTTCTAAGAATTTGTCCTGGTTCCAGTGTCTTGATATTTCACAAAATTTGCAATTTATAATTTATTTCCTTATCTATAAAACAATAATATTTGCTACATGCCGTTATTTAAAAAAACAATCATAATAGAGAAGAATAAGACTTTGTGGTATCATGTTCCTTGATTCAAATTGATGCTTCCTCCTCTGGCTCAGCTTCTTCCTCTGTAAAATTAGGACAGTCCCTACCTCCCAGTGTGGTCATACGTTATACACCAGATAAAGTACATAAAGAAACTATTACTTCATTCAGTAAATGGTAGCTATTATTATTAACAATAACCAGAAGTATTTCTTCTACAGAAGAGAAGGCTGAAATGTTGTAATAATTGCTTTTGAAAATATGAAAACTCACATTTAAAATGGTGATGAGTTGATTTTAATCATCACAAAGTAAGAAGAAAGAGTCTTGAATTATTGAATGGGGAAGTTTATTTTCACATAGTAATTGTTAGAATGAAGAAGAGATTTTCAATGGAAATGAAGAAATTTCTGTCTCTGGAAGTCTGCAAAAATATGAAATATTCTTTTCTGGTATGACTTGGCTGTTGTTTCTCACTTATGAATCTCACAGACAAAAATTGCTAAACTCTACACATCCTTTGCCAGACAACCAAGTTAAAGTTGTAAAGAAGATTCTACAATAATAATTCACTATAGATGTTGAAAGTTTCTTAAGACAATCTAAGTTTTATCTAGGCATCTGAAGAATAAAACTACTGAACTTATTAGATGACTATAGGTTGAATACCACACACATTCAGTATATATATACTTAATATTTTCATTTCTCCACTGAGAGAGTCTATACTGACAAAATACTATAAATCAAAGTAGTACTACATAATAAGGATGCAACCTGTCCATGAAAATTAGTCTCATTGGTTTATAACTATTTTTTAATTTATTTACTTATTCATCCAATAGTTATTACTTGGTACAGAACTAAACAAAGGGATTTGAGGAAGAACAAGAAATAATCCCTTAGCCTAAAGAAGTTTTATGTTTAAGTGGGATAGACAGGAAAGTAAACCAAAAATTATAATTCACATCAAACATTAAATTATTTAATGATTTGCCCCTCATATGCTAACAGCTATGGACAGTTGGAACAATTCTTACCTTTAGAGGGAGGTACATCTTTTCCAGTGTAAGGGTGTAACTTTACCCTCTTCTTCCCTCTCTTAGATTCAAATATATCATCTATTTTCAATACAAGCTGAAAAAAGACCAGAAAAGTACAAGCTAAAACAGACACCAACAAGTTTTGCAGCTTGATATTAACTTATTAGTGATTCTCGTTCAGAGAAAGATCCATTTTATAAATAAAAACCTTTACATTTTTCAATTTTGAATCTAAATTATCTTTAGTAAGTTGATATGCTATTCTAATACATACTCCATTTAACATGGGTAAGAGAAGTGGGAAAGGATATTTCCTTTCCAGAGGAAGTTTAGCACAGGTTCTTAGAGAGAGATTGCTTGTCATTCCATGTCACAACATGCAGGAAATCTGGCTACCGCACTCCATATATTGACCAAGCCTTACCAATGGACTCAAGTTTTTGCGAGCCCAGAGTAGGAAGTGGGATATTTACTCACTTGTAAGGCAGGGTGAGGCACAGTTATGTCTGCTCCCAGGAATTTTTGCAAAGAGAGGATAATCACACTTAGAAAGCTTTAGTCAAAAGGAATACTCCTTTGCTACTGGGAGCACTAATATTATAATTTATTTTGGAAACATATCATAAAAATAGGAGATTCTCAAATATGCCCAAGTACAAAACAATGTTCCATTTAATATGCATTATTCATTAAAATTCTTTCTTTGCTTCTGGGAAGTGTGTATAAAAGAGACAGACAGACAGACTGGGCTTAAAAAAGAGAAAAGAATTAAAGCTGATCAACAGCCACTTTTAAAAGGAGAAACTGATTAGTTTTTCTATGTATATTTTTCTTAAAATTCCAAACTTTTTCTTAACTATCAATATTGATTTAACATATTTAATGCCCAGAATTACAGTTGTTAGGAACATTATATAATATGATAACCAACAAAGTTGCTTGAGAAAAATGTTCTTGTTTTTTCCTTTGTCCTTGTTTCTCTAGCAATCCTGGCAATCCATAAGCAGTGAATCAGTCCACTGCAAGAAAAATAACATGTGAGAAACATGTGCTTCCAATATGCAGATTATTCCCACATTTTTGGATGAGTTTATTCAAGATTTTCATAGCTATAATTCAAGTGAAAAGTTACCAATATTCTTAAATATTAGCATTATTAAAAAAAATAAGAGAATCCAACGTAAAAAGGTATTGCTAGGGGCTATAGGAAAGATGTATGAGAGTAAACATGTATTTTGGATACATAAGGACCAAAAATAGTAGAATTATTAATGTGTATTTGAAAAGTATACTTAAAAGTATACTCAAATGTTATAAAGGAAAGGGAACTATCTATTCTAGAAATATGAGATAAAGTAATAAAATTTAAATTTTGATTATGAGCTAGGAGCCTATAATTACCTTCTAGTTATAGGAAATACTGTAGAATAGTTTTCCTAAGAAATGATGAAAACCATATTGCTGTACACACTTGACACAAAAAATATAAAACATTAGGAAATCTACTCTAGCAAACAATCCCACACAGATTGCCACAGTAGAGAAAGAAAGGAAGGGTAGGGAAGAGGCATATGGACTAGATCAGTTGCTTTCAAACTATGAAACCAGTTTCCCTTCCAGAGATAGGTCTAGTCATCAAAGAGGAAATAAGTGAAAACTGCTTTCCTCAAGGAATGTTGTTCCCGAAGATAGTCCAAAACCAAAATTTGTATTGCAAATGAAACATCCTAAAAGGATTTAATCCAAGGAGGGTCACAGGTAGAAATGCTAACAGTCTGTTCCTGCCTGACAATCAAGAATTCATCACCATTTTTTTCTTCCCCACTTCTCAAGAAAACCTTTGGGAAAATATCCAAACAGGAAAAGTTGGATCATCTCACCTATAATCAGAAAGAGAACAGGCTTTGAGTACTCAAGGGATCCACAGTACATAAAATACTGAGGCATGAAATCAAAAGCACTGCAAATATCCTTGGGTCTCATTAAATTCCACAATCCATAATTTCTAAATATTTGTTAATGCTATTCCAAGAACCACATCTTAAATACAATTCCTTATGTGCTTGTGTTCTAGCCCCTGTGAACGCATGATCTGCTGTTTCTGGAACATGTGGGAGGCTGCTTTGTTGTGCCAGCAATTCTTTTTTTTGTTTGGAAGTATAGTTGATTTACAATGCGGTGTTAGTTCCTGGTGTACAGGAAAGTGATTGTTATGCATTATATATACATACATCCTGGAAATTCTTTAAACCTCTGATTTTTAAGTAGTCCTCACCATACACAGGAGAATAAACACCTAAAGATTTTTTTTTCCAGAGAGATCAGTTTAGTGCTTTAAAAAAAACTCTGTGTCTTTAACACTTCACATATTAAAGAGGGAGGGGCAGGAAATGGATCAGAAGAATTAAAGTAACTGTGGAACAGAATATTTCCCAAGGAACCAATCAGCAGTTACTACACCAAGAAACAGCTATGACTTTTGTTCAATGTTAAAATCAGGTATAGAAATCATGTGCTAAATGAATGTAGCTAATTCAGATGGGATTAAAGACAGGAATACTATTTAAATGATTTTATTTCTGCATAGTAACCCTGAAAACATTCTGAATTACAGAACAAAATAACATAAACAGTTTTTAAATATTTTCCTGTAATTTCTTAAATGTCTCTCTTAAAAAATATATATTACAAATAATCCAAATTTCTTTATTTTGGTTCAGTGGCTCTCATTGAGATGATTTACAGACTTATTGCCTTTTCTCCCTTGAGAAAGAAGTCATTTATTTAATATAATTGGCAAAAATTTCTTTTCCCAAGTAATAGTAAAATTTCTTTTTTCCTTCCTTTGAGTGGACATTTTTGGCATATACTTTGTCATTACCGAAAATTTGTAAACTCAGGCACAAAACTGAATTAACTTTGGCTGTTATACAAATAAGTGAGAACAACACTGAAGCCAGCTTACTAGAAGGTCCTTTTACATGAGGTTCTAGGGCTTCCTTCACACCAGCAGCTGATTTTAATGAGAACTAAGGTAACTAGAGTGAAGCCCTCCATCTAAAATCAATTTTCCAAATACACACATACACACAAAAACCTTGGGAAAAGCCATTCATGCATTTTTCTTGCATGAGCAAAAACTTAGCTTAAGGCTACTTTCCAAATCTTCTAATTCCAGTAGGTCAGTTCTAACCTATTATTCATTTCAGTCTAAAGTTTATTTATTCGCATTTGTGGAAATGCTGAAGTAAGAGTTGAAGAATCAAAGTACTGGAGTTCTTACCCTTGGAAGATTTTTCCTTTTCCTGATTGCAACTTCTCCAGCTCGGAAAAGCTTCCATTCAGTTAAAGTGACAGGCAACGTGGTATCCTTTGTGAGCTTTGACCATAAATAAACTTGTGAGTTCTTCGGTTCCATAGTCTTCCGGTGAAGTAACTGAGGTTTGGGAGGAAGCTAAAACAGAAGAGGTACTGCTAAGGTAAGATCATATAGGTAATGCCTGTGTTCTCAAAGTCAAAGCTATCCCCCCAAAATATTTATCTTTCCTTTAAAATCATCTAAAATGAGGACACTGTAATTTCTTTTTCACTGTTTGTAAAGAAGTTTCTTGGGTTTCTAATCCAAGTTCTTCTACAACAGTGTAATCAAATTTCCAGAAAACAATAGCTCAGAGTCCTCATTAACTCAAGGCAGCCTTTGCTTTCAGGGCTGGTGAGTGCTTGCAGGGACCAGACAGGTAATTTAGGCCACAGGTTGATGTGAGACTATTACAGTGCTGTGGTAACTATAGTGAACTAAAAGGTTTATGGTCTGTCTAAAGGTGTTTGTATTCAAGTCTTCTCAAGCGCTAAAAAAACAAACAAAAACCCCTCCCCAAAACCAAAAAAAAAAGTTTTGTGCTGCTCCCCCCAAAATAAAACAAAGAACAATAAACCAACATCTCAGTGCCTCTTAGTTTTGGCCCTAGTTAAACCATTTTAACCTTTTTGTAGAATCATAAATAAGATTCTAGTATTTTCTTATTTCTCTGGTTATACCTTGTGTGCTTTGAAAGCACTTTTAGGGGGTGGTAGCTTCCATGTTGAAAGAGACCTCCACATGGGCAAAGGCTGCACTGGAATATCTTCATATGGATTTTCTTTGGTGGGATCTTGAAAAATAATGAAAAAAAAAGTTTAGAGGAACATAATTAAATGGGAACACACTGACTACACTTAAAAGGAAAAGAAAGCAAAAACTGACTAAATATGTTCAGCTTTCTACTCTACATTGCTGTAGGGATGTAGGTCTCAAAATCAATGGTACTTTAAGCTCACAAACCACTCAGGCGTCCAACCAACCTCAAAGAATTCTCAAAATACCATACTACACACATCTACTTCTGAACTGAACAGTCCAATAAACTAGTTGTAAAATCCATTAGAGAATTAAGGAATTTATACAACAAAGGTTTCAATATTAGAAAGGAAAATCTAGAGCAAGACATGCTTGATTGTAAAAGAAAATAACATACTCTAGTTAAGGGCTCCACCAACTACATACTCACTAAATTTAATTGCAAAGTTTGTGGACACCTACATATGATATCCTCATAGATATTGTCCTCAGACTGTGTGTAATAAAGTGCTGAGCCAGAATTTCTTCTAAGTTCTTCATGAATCTTCCGTGAGTTCTGATTTCGAAAGTGCTGAATGTCCTCAAATTCAAAGGATTTCCTTAAGAAAGGAGATACATTTTAAAGTTGTATCTTGTAAAACTCTAGTATTCTTTATATTGGTATGATAGACACAAATTGATAAGAAAAGGACTTAGTGTACAAAATTACAAAGGTGTTTTATCAGATACCTAAGAATAATAAATTAGGCTGATGCCCTATACGCACCATGAGAAAACTGGAGGCTTTTAGCCAATTACATTCATGTTCTTCTTTAGGTACTTTATTAAATTCACTCTGTAATAAAAAGTGAGGCTAATGCCAGCATGTCCTAAATGAAGTAGAAGAATGTACTTGCTTCCCTATACATTGTTTTTTTCTTTTTTGGCCGCACCGCATGACAGGTGGTATCTTAGTTCCCCAACCAGGGATCGAACCCACATCCCTTGCATTGGAAGCGCGGAGTCTTAATCACTGGACCGCCAGGGAAGTCCCCTATACATTTTTAAAGATATAAAATGGAAGTTTTTCTACAGTACTTATGTCAGTAAATTGTCCTGGATATTACCTATACTCCTACTGTTTCGCTTGTATGTATTTTCCCCTTGGGTTAATCAACATCTGTATAATCAAATTATAGGTGTAACCCACACATGGAAATGGAAATTGGTTTGAAAAGGAAACAGAAGCTCAATAGTTCTATAAGGAAAATACTTAAAAATCATTACCTTTCAAATAAAAACATACCTTTTAGATCTCCCTCTGATTTTTCTGCCATAGTTCTTTGGTTCAGGTTCCTGAGAAGAGGCTAAAGAGGGCTCTGTACAAGAATTATTTTCACAGTATTTTCTGTCACAGTTTCTTTCTTTATATGGCATATCACCAGATTCAGATAAATATCTGAATGTCCTACGAGGTTTTGGCAAAGGATTTATAGAAGGTCCACATTCTTGTCCCTCAGGTTCAGAGTAAATGTTTTCTAAGCTCTTCGTTACTCCATATGACCTATCCAGACCTCTGAAATTCAGTTCTTTTACTGAAGAGTCACAATGTTCTAAAGCTAAATTTAAGACTTTATCTGGGGGAACTGCTTCTATTTTCTTCCACAATATCTGTGAGGTATAGAAATTTCCTGGAGGTAATGAAGTCTCTGGATCCAAAACTTCTTTCCAGCTTTCAGTTTGTTTGGCCCGAGAACATACCCAGTTGGATCCTGATTCATTTTTAAAGAAGTGTGTATCATCATATTCACGTTTCTCACTTTCATCCTCACTTCGATTGTGGCTTTTGGCATCTTCATTAATACCCTGATCAACATTTTGAGAGTTGGTGACATCCAGTTTTTTGCTCTTTCCCTCAGCAACAGGATTTCTCTTAAGAAGAATCTCTTGATTACAGTTATTATATCTCACTCCAAAGTCCTTTGGATCGCACTTATCTGGATTAGATTTACCATTAGTTCTTCCTTCCCACTGAGAAATTTTTTGTTTGATGTTTTTGCAGTGGCTTCTTGACAGTGTTTGAACAGCAGAACGAGAAAAACCAACATCCATGTTCCCAGTTGGGTGCATGACAAGTGATGAATTTTACTGAGGTTCCATTACAAGTAACTGTGAAATACTATATTCTTTATCCTGTCAGTTAGAATTCAAACAATTCCAGCGTTTTCCTTTCATCTTTAACTTGAAAATGTTTTAAAAAGAAAAATTCTGATCATCAATCCTTGTTGAAAATGGCTACAACTTTATCTTGAATAATCCTATTAAAATGAAATGAATATGTTAACACAGTTTTATAATTTCCTAATTTAAACTCCACTAAAACACTGCCCACCTATCCCTAAATAAGTTGCTTACATTTCGTATGTAAAGATGTACCTATCATCCATTAAGCAATTCAACCTCATAAAGGCATTCCTAAGATGGTGGTATAATATTACAGAGAAAATATTACTTATGGTATTTCTCAAATTGTCTGCTTTAACATTCTGCATATTTAATTTCCTAAAGTTAAGTAGAATGAGGTTTTATAAGCGATTACACATAGTAGTATACAATATTATTTTGTGATAAATCAATTCTTTACGAAACCTTCTGTTAATGAAACAAGGACCAACAGAGTATTATAAAAAGCATACAGAAATACATCTCAAATAACCAAAAAGTTTATGTATACATCCAGAGGAAGAGCCAGTTAGTCTGGAAACACACCAACAGCTGATTTCCTTCTCCAGTGCTACGCTGAGGTAATATTAGCTCATCACATACCCTTATTTCAACTTTACTATTAGCAACACAGAATTCCATACACACCACTGTCACTAAAGACAATCCAAGGTGCCATTAACTATCAGTTACTTTGAAATAATAACCTATTTTGTCACTGACTGAATTTTCCACATCTCTGCCACCACACACTTGACCCAAATCAGCAAAAATACTTACAGCCACATCCCTTCCTTTCACATAGAGGCTTCACTCATTTAGGCCCATTAACTGTTTCCTCAAATGCAAAATTTGGCAGAGAACTTTTCCTGTCAACTGAGTAAAGACCTGATCTCAAGTTCTACTGTATACTGTTTAAAAATAGCAACTGATTCGATACTTCCTGAGACAGGGGTCATCCTTCCTTGAGCTTTGTCTGTGTGTCCTTGATTAACAGGCAGGAAAATGTCTTGGCCCAGCTCTGTCAGTGTAGCTGACCAAAACTGATACATACACCACACACACACACAATTTATTCTAGGCAGAGCAACTGCTAGTCAGGACTACCATCAACTTTCAATTATTTCTTCAAGTCTGTAGGAAAACCAGGTTTGCTAGCAAATAAACTTTGATGAGGGTCTTATGCAAAGAAAATCATTCTAAAAAACCTTAAGAAATTGAACTCATGTGAGTGGAAAAAAACAAAACAAAGCACCCAAAATATAAAAGCTGTTGGGCAGAACTCTTCACAGAAGACTAATGCATAGAATTTGAACATCCAATCAGCTTCTACTGCTCATTATTAAAACTCTGAAAATCCTTTACTAGTTTCTGATGTTTACAGAGAATTCCAAAGGATTTTAAGGTGTCCTTTAGACTCAGGTTTTCTTCACTACAGACAAGATACGAGTATTTTTCTCTCTCCTGGGAACCTAGTCAAGGTTTTTGGCAGTCCCAAACGCTTCCATTACTCTTCCCTTGTTAATGTGTTTTAAGTATGAAGGCGTCAAACTGAGAAGAAAAAGATGAAAATTGCTTGGCCTAAAAAAAAAAAAAATGTTTAACTTGAAAAGAACTGGCAACAAATGGCTTAATCTATGGAATTCACATACAAATATAAGTGATGTGTATTCATGGTGTTTCAGTGGCAAGAGAGTAGCATAGCAACATGACACTCCTTAAATCTAGGTAGGTATTATGAAGAGAAATGCTACTTTCTCCTAACTATGTATTAATACATTGCAGCTTTTAAAAAATGACAAATTATTTCAAAACCAAAAAGTTTTAATGCATTCTAATTAGATCGATGCCTGTATTGATATTATAATCTGTCTTTATACATGATTGCACGGCTCCAATTTTTGCCAAATTAAACTCTTTATAATGTGGCTTGCCTATTCTTATACATAAGTTGTGATCTTGTCCTATCCAAAAAATAAGAATCACCAAACCAAGAGTTGCCTGTATTTTCCTTACAGGCATCTCACATCTAACTGTCCTTTTAGTCTAATTAAATTGAGTCACTTTGCTACCCAGCACCTCCTCCCCTATGGCTCTCCTAGCCTGCAAGATTCTTTATATCCCATCCTTCACCTCTAGTTTCTTGCCTAGACCTCCACTATCAGTAGACATTCTAATCCCTACGTGCTGGCCCAGTGTTCAAGTCCTAGATCCCTCCAAGCTTCATCTTTTGAAAGCTCCCTAAAGCCAACTTATTCACATGTTTGCCCCTAGAAACTGCTTTCTGAGCCTTGCTTCAACAGTTCTCACAGAAACACAGATTGAGAAAATATAACAGCTTCAATAATTTTTAAAATTTTGTTTCTTCTCTTAATACTACAAAATGAGTCAAAAGCTTCTCCAACTATTAAAGACTTTTAAGTCAGGCAGGACTCACACGAAGAGAAGCTACAGCTCACGATAACCACAATGGGCAACCTCAAGAGAAGAAACCAACACCTCAGTTCCTCGGGTGGGCAAAAGAAGTGTAAATGTGAAAAACTAAGCATGATTTTAAAAGTATAATAAAACAGAATGCTTGGAGTAAAGGCTACTAATCAATTCTTTTTTCCTACTCTTTGTTCCCAAAGAGGTGATTCTTAATCATGTCCTTTTGTTTTTACAGTAAGTCCTCATATTCAAATGAGTTACGTTCTGAGAGCACATTCGTTAAGTCCGATTTGTTCGTAAGTCCAGCAAAGTTAGCCTAGGTACCGGATTAACACAATCGGCTATATAGTACTGTAATAGGTTTATAATACTTTTCATACAAATAATGCATAAAAAACAAACAAAAACACAAAATAAACATTTTTAATCTCACAATACAGTACCTTGAAAAGTACAGTAGCACAGTACAACAGCTGGCATACAGGGGCTGGCATTGAGTGAACAGGCAAGAAGAGTTACTGACTGGAGGAAGGATAGGAGGTGGGAGATGCTAGCAGTGAAGGATCGTCAGCAACAGGAGACAGAGGGCAAACTGCAAGTTCACTCACATCTGATGATGGTGGCACAGGTTCTGGTTCCTCGCTGGATTCAATTCTATCTACCCTCTTGAAAAAACAATCCAGTGATGTCTGGGTAGTAGCCCTTTTTTTCTTGTCATAGATGACACGGTAGCACCGGATTGCATTCTGAACGGCTGCTTCAACCTTTGTGTACTGTTCTATGTTCGGGTCCTGTGCCTCAAAAACTAACAGTGCCCCCTCAAATAAAGAAAATCCCCTTGCCATTTCCTGCATCATGAATCTCTTTGGCTCTTCAGTTACTTCTTCCTCCTCTTGTCTCTCTTCGTCCTTTCTCTGGGCCTCCATTTCCTGGTCTTTTTAGCAGTACCAGCTAGATCACCACTGCTTTTACACTTGCTTCCGGACATCCTGGGCTTGAAATAAAGATACTGTACTACTGTACTCTATACAGTACTGTAAAGTACACAAAAGCACAACCTCTTGTAGAGGATGCATGCATGTGACAGTGTACACCAGACACGTGAACTAACTTACGTGACTGGACATGTGAACACACGTTCGCATCTTTGAAAGTTCGCAAATTGAAGGTTCATATGAGGGGACTTACTTGTTTTCTATTGCTTTTCTGAGTATTTACTTTCATCCAAGATATACATCAACTACAGTTTATCAGCTTAAGATGTAATTTATAGTATAACCTAACATATATAGGATTCTGTGTTCTTAGCCTTTTAAAAGAAACCAATCTAAATCCATTCAGGTAAGTGAAATTCTCTTTAAGAAAGAGAATATTAACATTCTATTTTACTGACTCAAGTCTATATAAGGAAAGTTTCTCACTCCAAATCCTTTAAAATATTTTATCTGATTAAGTATAATCTGGCCAAATAGGAAGAATTTAGAACATTCTAAAAGTTGACTTAAAAAACTGATGAAAGGATATACTTTTAAATGGTTAATTTTTGTTATGTGAATTTTACCTCAATTAGAAAGAAAACAGATGAAAGGGACCGAGAAGACTCTTGCTTCTGGTATGATAGAAAAATTGGACTAGACTTGCCTTCCCAACATAAAAAACTATAAAACTGGACTTATATGTAAAATAAATGCTTTTAGATATTGAATAATAGTAAAGGACTGTGATCCCTGAAAGAAGGAAAACAAATGAAGTGGGCACGAAGATGGCCCAGCTTTCACCCAGGAGGCTCTTTTCAGAAAACAGCATAGAACATGGTAACCATGCTGAGTTAAGGATAAAGAGACCAGAGTGTGGAGGGGCAGAGGCAAATACAATCTTCAGGGTACAGAATCAGAAAGGAGGGAGCAACACAGAAGAGAAGCTCCAGAAATCTACATAGGATCTACTTGAGTCTTGGGCTGAATACTAAGCTGGTAAGGTATAAGGTAACACTGCACAAGGCTAGACAACATATTACTGGGAAAGAAGAGCTAATGGAACCCTGTAAAGCTGACTAACACCCAGAGTTAACAAAGGTATGGGAACTGTTCAACTTCCAATGATCTTCACAAGGGAGGCCTTGTCAAACACCTGGGTAATTCAGTAGAAACAGTAGGAGGTCACGGCTTGCCAGTGGGACTAAACTAGCCCTAGAGTGAAGGCTACTTTAGAACCACCACAAAAATAAGCTTTTCAGAAGGATCAAGTTGATTCATAAGTAATTTAAATAACCACAGAAACAAAACTCAATATTTTTTACATGAACAAATCAAAATCCAGACACGCCACAATGTAACATTTACAATGTCTAGCATCCAATCAAAATTACTAAACATGCAAAGAAGCTTGAAAATGAGACCCATAATCAGGAGAAAAATCAGTTAACAGAAACTGAAGCAAAAATGACAGACATGATACCAGTTGGCAGACAAAGACTTCAATTCAGATATTTTAAATATATTCATAAACTTAAAGCAAAATATGAACATAATGAGTATAGAAATAGAAGACATAAAAAAGAAAACAAAGGTAACCTCTGGAGCTTAAAAATACCCCAAATGAAAAGAAAACTTCACTGGATTGTTTGAACAGCAGATTTTAGATACTGCAGAGGAAATGATCAGTGAAGTTGAATAAGTAGTAATAAAAACTGTCAAAAACTAACACAAAAACTGAAGCACAGAGAGAAGAAAAGAGTAAATAAAAGTCTCACTGGGACAATATCAAGTGGTTTACCTTACATATAAATGGGAATCCCAGAAGTGAGGGGGTGGGAGGCAGGGAACAAATATTTCAAGAAATAATAGCTGAAAATTTTCTAAATTGGATGAAAACTCTTAACACATAGATACATGGGGCTCAACAAATTCCAAACAGGATAAATATAAGGAAAGCCTTACCAACGCAAACCATAATCAAGTTGCTGAAAACTGGTGATAATTAAGAGCCAAAGGAAAGAATATACATTACATACAGGAACAACAAGGTAAGTCAGAAAACAATGGAAAATATTTAGAGAATTCCTTGGTGGTACAGTGGTTAGGACTCGGCACTTTCACTGCTGTGGGCCCGGGTTCAATCCCTGGTTGGGGAACTAAGATCCCACAAGCTGTCCAGTAGAGCAAAAAAAAATTAAAGTGCTAAGGGGAAAAAAAAAATCTGTGAAATCTAGAATTCTAGACATATCCTTCAAGATGAAGGTGAAATAAAAACATTTTCAGTTAACAAAACTGTTGTGAATTTGTTAACAGCAGACCTGCACTTAGGGCCAGGGACATAATTTGTGGGTCCCAGGGCAAACTGAAAACATGAGGCCCCTTGTTCAAAGTGCTTTAAAGGTACATATGAAGCTTTTCCTTTTTCTGCAGTCTTCTTTTCAGCTTATCATGGCGTTTTAAATTTACTATTTAATGTTTTATGGGAAAAAAATTTTAATTTAAATTATTAGCATGAGTTTTACCATTCATCTATATATCGTGCAATATCATTTTAAATGCAAATATCAGAGCGATACATGGAACATTTACCGATAGACCATACATTGGGCCATAAAATAAGACATGATAAATTTAAAAGGATTGAAACCATTCTGAGGATGTTTTCTAACCCACTATGGAAATGAATTAGAAATCAATTCTAAGCCAAAAGGAAAACCCCAAAATATTTGGAAATAAATGTTTATACTACAAAAGGAAGAAAAAGCTTAAAAACAATGAATGATGATACTATTTCTTGGTGTTTTAAATTGGAACACCTTTTACCCTGTTAAGTTTCAAGTTATATTTTATCTATTTTTTAAATTTAATTTTATTTATTCTTTTATATAGCAGGTCCTTATTAGTCATCAATTTTGTGCACATCAGCGACTGTCAATCCCAATCGCCCAATTCATCACACCACCACCACCGCCACCCCGCCGCTTTCCCCCCTTGGTCTGTCCATACGTTTGTTCTCTACATCTGTGTCTCAATTTCTGCCCTGCAAGCTGGTTCATTGGTACCATTTTTCTAAGTTCCATATGTATGCAATAATATACAATATTTGTTTTTCTCTTTCTGACTTACTGCACTCTGTATGACAGTCTCTAGATCCATCCACGTGTCTACAAATGACCCAATTTTGTTCCTTTTTATGCCTGAGCAATATTCCACTGTACATATCTACCACAACTTCTTTATCCATTCATCTGTCGATGGGCGTTTAGGTTGCTTCCATGACCTGGCTATTGTAAATACTGCTGCAATGAACACTGAGGTGCATGTGTCTTTCTGAATTATGGTTTTCTCTGGGTATATGCACAGTAGCAGGATTGCTGGATCATACGGTAATTCTATTTTTCTTTTTTAAGGAACATCCATACTGTTCTCCATAGTGGGTGTATCAATTTACATTACCACTAACAGTGCAAGAGGGTTCCCTTTTCTCCACATCCTCTCCAGCATTTGTTGTTTGTAGACTTTCTGCTGATGCCCATTTTAACTGGTGTGAGGTGATACCTCATTGAGTTTTGATTTGCATTTCTCTAATAATTAGTGATGCTGAGCAGCTTTTCATGTGCTCCTTGGCCATATGTATGTCTTCTTTGGAGAAATGTCTCTTCTGCCCATTTTTGAACTGGGTTATTTGTTTTTTTAATATTGAGCTGCATGAGCTGTTTATATATTCCGGAGATTAATCCTTTGTCTGGTGATTTGTTTGCAAATGCTTGTAAATACTTTCTCCCACTATAAGGGCTGCCTTTCCATCTTGTTTATGGTTTCCTTTGCTGTGCAAAAACTTTGAAGTTTCATTAGGTCCCATTTGTTTATTTCTGTTTTAATTTCCATGACTCTAGGAGGTGGATCAAAAAAGATCTTGCTGTGATTTATGTCAAAGAGTGTTCTTCCTATGTTTTCCTCTAAGAGTTTTATAGTGTCCGGTCTTACATTTAGCTCTCTAATCCATTTTGAGTTTATTTTTGTGTATGGTGTAGGGAATGTTCTAATTTCATTCTTTTACATGTAGCTGTCCAGTTTTCCCAACAGCACTTATTGAACTAGTCATAGATTACTTGACCATAGGTGCATGGGTTTATCTCTGGGCTTTCTATCTTGTTCCATTGATCTATATTTCTGTTATTGTGCCAGTACCATATTGACTTGATTACTGTAGCTTTGTAGTATAGTCTGAAGTCATGGAGTATGATTCCTCCAGCTCCGTTTTTTTCCCTCAAGACTGCTTTGGCTATTCGGGGTCTTTTGTGTCTCCATACAAATTAAAAAATTTTTTTGTTCTAGTTCTGTAAAATATGCCATTGGTAATTTGATAGGGATTGCACTGAATCTGTAGATTGCTTTGGGTAGTACAGTCATTTTCACAATATTGATTCTTCCAAACCAAGAACATGGTATATCTCTCCATCTGTTGGTATCATTTTTAATTTCTTTCATCAGTGTCTTATAATCTTCTGCATACAGGACTTTTGTCTTCCTAGGTAGGTTTATTCCTAAGTATTTTATTCTTTTTGTTGCAATGGTAAATGGGAGTGTTTCCTTAATTGCTCTTTCAGATATTTCATCATTAGTGTATAGCAGTGCAAGAGATTTTTGTGCATTAATGTTGTATCCTGTAACTTTACCAAATTCATTGATTACCTCTAGTAGTTTTCTGGTGGCATCTTTAGAATTCTCAGTGTATAGTATGTCATCTGAAAACAGTGACAGATTTACTTCTTCTTTTCCAATTTGTATTCCTTTTATTTCTTTTTCTTCTCTGATTGCCGTGGCTAGGACTTCCAAAACTATGTTGAATAATAGTGGTGAGAGTGGACATCCTTGTCTTGTTCCTGATCTTAGAGGAAATGCTTTCAGTTTTTCACCATTGAGAATGATGTTTGCTGTGGGTTTGTCGTATATGGCCTTAATTATGTTGAGGTAGGTTCCCTCTATGCCCACTTTCTGGAGAGTCTTATCATAAATGGGTGTTGAATTTTGTCAAAAGCTTTTTCTGCATCTACTGAGATGATCTTATGGTTTTTCTTCTTCAATTTGTTAATATGGTGTATCACACTGACTTACGTATATTGAAGAATCCTTGCATCCCTGGGATAAATCCCACTTGATCATGGTGTATGATCCTTTCAATGTGTTGTTGGATTCTGTTTGCTAGTATTTTGTTGAGGATTTTTGCATCTATATTCATCAGTGATATTGGTCTGTGATTTTCTTTTTTTTTGTAGTATCTTTGTCTGGTTTTGGTATCAGGGTGATGGTGGCCTCATAGAATGAGTCTGGGAGTGTTCCTTCCTCTGCAATTTTTTGCAAGAGTTTCAGAAGGATGGGTGTTAGGTCTTCTCTAAATATCTGATAGAATTCACCTGTGAAGCCATCTGGCCCTGGACTTTTATTTACTGGAAGATTTTTAATCACAGTTTCAATTTCATTACTTGTGATTGGTCTGTTCATATTTTCTATTTCTTCCTGGTTCAGTCTTGGCAGGTTATACCTTTCTAAGAATTTGTCCATTTCTTCCAGGTTGTCCATTTTATTGGCATAGAGTTGCTTGTAGTAGTCTCTTAGGATGCTTTGTATTTCTGCGGTATCTGTTGTAACTTCTCTTTCTTCATTTCTACTTTTATTGATTTGAGTCCACTCCCTATTTTTCTTCATGAGTCTGGCTAATGGTTTATCAATTTTGTTTATCTTCTCAAAGAACCAGCTTTTAGTTTTATTGATCTTTGCTATTGTTTTCTGTGTTTCTATATCATTTATTTCTTCTCTGATCTTTATGATTTCTTTCCTTCTGCTAACTTCGGGTTTTGTTTGTTCTTCTTTCTCTAGCCTTTAGGTGTAAGGTTAGATTGTTTATTTGAGGTATTTCTTGTTTCTTGAGGTAGGCCTGTATAGCTATAAACTTCCCTCTTAGAGCTGCTTTTGCTGCATCCCATAAATTTTTTTTTTTTTTTTTTTTGGCGGTACGTGGGCCTCTCTCACTGTTGTGGCCTCTCCCATTGCGGAGCACAGGCTCCGGACGCGCAGGCTCAGCCGCCATGGCTCACGGGCCCAGCCGCTCCGCGGCATGTGGAATCTTCCCGGACCGGGGCACGAACCCGTGTCCCCTGCATCGGCAGGCGGACTCTCAACCACTGTGCCACCAGGGAAGCCCCCATCCCATAGATTTTTGGGTCATCGTGTTTTCATTGTCATTTATCTTTAGGTATTTTTTGATGTCCTCTTTGATTTCTTCAGTGATCTCTTGGTTATTTAGTAACGTATTGTTTAGCCTCCATGTGTTTGTGTTTTTTACGTTTTTTCCCCTGTAATTTATTTCTAATCTCATAGCATTGTGGTCAGAAAAGATGCTTGATATGATTTCAATTTTTTAAAATTTACTGTGGCTTGATTTGTGACCCAAGATGTGATCTATCCTGGAGAATGTTCCTTGCGCACTTGAGAAGAAAGTGTAATCTGCTGTTTTTGGATGGAATGTCCTATAAATATCAATTAAATCTATCTGGTCTACTGTGTCATTTAAAGCTTCTGTTTCCTTATTAATTTCCTGTTTAGATGATCTGTCCATTGGTGTAAGTGACATGTTAAAGTCCCCAACTATTATTGTGTTACTGTCAATTTCCTCTTTTAAAGCTGTTAGCAGTTGCCTTATGTATTGAGGTGCTCCTATGTTGGGTGCATATATATTTATAATTGTTATATCTTCTTCTTGGATTGATCCCTTGATCATTATGTAGTGTCCTTCCTTGTCTCTTGTAACATTCTTTATTTTAAAGTCTATTTTATCTGATATGAGTATTGCTACTCCAGCTTTCTTTTGATTTCCATTTGCATGGAATATCTTTTTCCATCCCCTCACTTTCAGTCTGTATGTGTCCATAGGTCTGAAGTGGGTCTCTTGTAGCCAGCATACAGATGGGTCTTGTTTCTGTATGCATTCAGCAAGCCTGTGTCTTTTGGTTGGAGCATTTAATCCATTCACGCTTAAGGTAATTATCAATATGTATGTTCCTATGACCATTTTCTTAATTGTTTTGGGTTTACTTTTGTAGGTCCTTTTCTTCTCTTGTGTTTCGTACTTAGAGAAGTTCCTTTAGCATTTGTTGTAGAGCTGGTTTGGTGGTGCTGAATTCTCTTAGCTTTTGCTTGTCTGTAAAGCTTTTGATTTCTCCATCGAATCTGAATGAGATCCTTGCTGGGTAGAGTAATCTTGGTTGTAGGTTCTTCCCTTTCATCACTTTAAATATATCATGCCATTCCCTTCTGGCTTGTAGAGCTTCTGCTGAGAAATCAGCTGTTAACCTTATGGGAGTTCCCTTTTATGTTATTTGTCATTTTTCCCTTGCTGTTTTCAATAACTTTTCTTTGTCTTTAATTATTGCCAGTCTGATTACAATGTGTCTTGGTGTGTTTCTCTTTGGGTTTATCCTGTATGGGACTCTCCGCACTTCCTGGACTTGGGTGGCTATTTCCTTTCCCATGTTAGGAAAGTTTTCGACTATAATCTTTTCAAATATTTTCTTGGGTCCTTTCTCTCTCTCGTCTCCTTCTGGGACCCCTATAATGCGAATGTTGTTGCGTTTAATGTTGTCCCAGAGGTCTCCTAGACTGTCTTCATTTCTTTTCATTCTTTTTTCTTTATTCTGTTCCACGGCAGTGAATTCCATCATTCTGTCTTCCAGGTCACTTATCTGTTCTTCTACCTCAGTTATTCTGCTATTGATTCCTTCTAGTGTAATTTTCATTCCAGTTATTGTACTGTTCACCTCTGTTTGTTCTTTAATTCTTCTAGGTCTTTGTTAAACATTTCTTGCATTTTCTTGATCTTTGCCTCCATTCTTTTTCCAAGGTCCTGGATCATCTTCACTATCATTATTCTGAATTCTTTTTCTGGAAGGTTGCCTACATCCACTTCATTTAGTTGTTTTTCTGGGGTTTTATCTTGTTCCTTCATCTGGTACATAGCCCTCTGCCTTTTCATCTTTTCTATCTTTCTGAGAATGTGGTTTTTGTTCCACAGGCTGCAGGACTGTAGTTCTTGCTTCTGCTGTCTGCCCTCTGGTGGATGAGGCTATCTAAGAGGCTTGTGCAAGTTTCCTGATGGGAGGGACTGGTGGTGGGTAGAGCTGACTGTTGCTCTGGTGGGCAGAGCTCAGTAAAACTTTAATCCACTTGACTGCTGATGGGTGGGGCTGGGTTCCCTCCCTGTTGGTTGTCTGGCCTGAGGCAACCCAACACTGGAGCCTACCTGGGCTCTTTGGTGGGGCTAATGGTGGACTCTGGGAGGGCTCACACCAAGGAGTACTTCCCAGAACTTCTGCTGCCAGTGTCCTTGTCCCCATGGTGAGCCACAGCCACCGCCTGCCTCTGCAGGAGACCCTCCAACACTAGCAGGTAGGTCTGGTTCAGTCTTCCCTGGGGTCACTGCTCCTTCGCCTGGGTCCCAATGCGTACACTACTTTGTGTGTGCCTTCCAAGAGTGGAGTCTCTGTTTCTCCCAGTCCTGTCAAAGTCCTGCAATCGAGTCCCACTAGCCTTCAAAGTCTGATTCTCTAGGAACCCCTCCTCCCATTGCCAGATCCCCAGGTTGGGAACCTGACCTGGGGCTTAGAACCTTCACTCCAGTGGGTGAACTTCTGTGGTATAAGTGTTCTCCAGTCTGTGAGTCACCCACCCAGCAGTTATGGGATTTGATTTTACTATAATTGCACCCCTTCTACCGTCTCACTGTGGCTTCTCCTTTGTCTTTGGATGTGGGGTGTCTTTTTTGGTGAGTTCCAGTGTCTTCCGGTCAATGGTTGTCCAGCAGCTAGTTGTGATTCTGGTGTTCTAGCAAGAGGGAGTGAGAGCACATCCTTCTACACTGCCATCTTGGTTCTTCTCTCAAGTTATATTTTAATTTTCTCTCCAGGTTAAACACTCTAGCTTAACATTTGTTTAAGTTACTTTACAGCCAATCCTGAACAAAATGTACCATTCTTTTCAAAGTTACATTTTTCTAAACCATGTAGTGAAATTTGAGTGTCATTATTCCACCTAAAAATTGAAAAATAAATGATTTAAGGTTCTCCCTTAAGAAGAAGAAATGAATAAATTAAGCGCAAAGCAAGTAGGAGAAAGGAAATAATAAAGAGTGAATATTGATGAAACAGCAACAGATGAACAATGGAAAAATACCAATAAAACAAAAAAAGTTATTTAAAAAGATCAGTAAATTGATAAACCTCTAGGTAGACTGAACAAATAAAAAAGAGAGAAAAGCACAAGTTGGCAATATCGGGAATGATAAAGGGGGCATCACTGCAGATCCCACATTAAAGGATATAAAGGACTATTATGAATAAATTTATGCTAGTAAATTTGACAACTAAAGGGACAAATTTCTTGAAAGAAGCAAAGTACCAAAACTGATGTAAGCCTTGGCTGCAGCTTTTACTTTCTGTGTAATCTTAGTAAGGTTCCTTAACCTCTCTCTCCCTCCATGAATGTGCCAATTCATAAGCTGATATATTTCAACTATTGATACTTAGATCAGTGCCTGGCACATAGAAAACACTCAGTGCATGCTAGGTGATATTAATATCATCATCATACAGACAGGGACCCCTTCCAAAGAACATATGGCATCTATATTAGATCAGTTTGAGAACTGTCAACCTCATCAAATACTACCCTAGTATGTGAGTGAGTGGGAAGATTAAAACAGAAATTAATATTTAATGTAGCAAACACTGCATCAAAAAGAAACTGTCTTTTGGTCTTTATTAGAAAACTGGACTTCTAGCAATGGAAAAAATAACCCCTTCAAATGATGGTGTTTCAGATCTTAGTCTAAGTCTTCCTTCTTAAGCATGATTTCTGTTTTCCCTGGGCTAAACTAGCCAGCTTGTTTTCACCATGATTTGAATTCAGACTATTACTGGAAATGTGTAGTGCTGATAATATAGCTTAAAGTACTTTAAATTTTTGTCTGGAATGGCTTCATGTACAAATTTGAGTAGGGTGGGATGATAAAACAAAAAAAGCCCATAAGATTTACCATTAAATTTTTAAAGTAACCAAAAACAAAAACAAAAAAAGAAGATATAGGAATTCTGAATATCTCTATATTTACTTAAAAATTAATTTTAAATTTTAGTTAAAAACCTTCCCATAAAGAAAATTCCAGGTCTAGAGACTGGTGAATTTCATTAAACATGTAAAGAGACAATGTCAACCTTACACAAACTCTCTCAGAAAACAGAGGAAGAAGAAACACTTTCCAATTCATTTTATGAGGCCAGCATTACCCTGTTAGAAAACCAGACAAAGACTCTACAAGAGAAGAAAAACACAGAACAATATAACTCATGAAAATAAATGTAAAAATACTTTAAAAGTATTAGCCAAAAAATTGCATAAATAAATACAAAAAGGATACTATGCAGTGATTAAGTATACTTTATAACAGAATGCAAGGGTTGCTTTAACATGAAAAACCATCACATTTATGACATAAAGAAAAAAAAAAACCCTCACACTGGTCAAAATGGCCATCATCAAAAAGCCTACAAATAATAAATGAAGAGTGTGGAGAAAAGGGAACCCTTGTACACTGTCGGTGGAAATGTAAATTGGTGCAGCCTCTATAGAAAACACTATGGAGGTTCTTTAAAACCTTATCCCATTCCTGGGCATATATCTGGAAAAGATGAAAACTAATTCAAAAGGATACATGCACCCCTATGTTCATAGTGGCACTATTTATAATAGCCAAGACATGGAAGCAACCTACATGTCCATTAACAGATGAATGGATAAAAAAGATGTAGTGTGGGTACGCGCACACACACACACACACACACACACACACACACACACACTGGCATACTACTCAGTCATCAAAAAGAATGAAATACTGCCATTTGCAGCAACATGGATGGACCTAGAGATTATCATACTAAGTGAAGTAAGTCAGATAGAGAAAGACAAATATCATATGATATTGCTTATATGTGAATCTTAAAAAATAGTATAAATGAACTTATTTACAAAACAGAAACACTCACAGACATAGAAAACTCATGGTTACCAAAGGGGAAGTGGGAGGAGGGATAAATTGGGAGGGAGTATGGGATTAATAGATGCACATTACCATATGTAAAAATAGATAACAAGGATTTACTGTATAGCACAGGGAACTGTATTCAGTATCTTGTAATAACCTCTAATGGAAAAGAACTGAAAAAAGGGTATAGATATATGCATATATATATGCATAACCAAATCACTTTGCTGTATACCTGAAACTAACAGTGTTGTAAATCAAATATACATCAATTAAAAATAAATAGGGCTTTCCTGGTGGCGCAGTGGTTGGGAGTCCACCTGCCAATGCAGGGGACACAGGTTCGTGCCCCGGTCCGGGAAGATCCCACATGCTGCTGAGCGGCTGGGCCCATGAGCCATGGCCACTGAACCTGCGCGTCCGGAGCCTGTGCTCCGCAACAGGAGAGGCAACAACAGTGACAGGCCCATGTACTGCAAAATTAATTAATTAAATAATAAATAAATAAATAAATAAATGAAAAAACCTCTATATGATTATCATAATAGATGCAGAAAAAGTATCCCAAGATGACAGAGTAGAAGGACCCTGTGCTCACCTCCTCTCACAGGCACACCAAAATTATAATTATTTACAGAACAAATATTGCTGAAAAAGACTGAAATCTACCAGAAAATATATTCTATAACTAAAGATATAAGGAACAACAAGAAGACACGTAGGAGGGGAAGAGATGCAGTATAGTCAAGACCCATAATCCTGGGTGGGTGACCCATAAACGGGAGAATAATTACAACTGAAGGGGTTCTCTCCAAGGAGCAAAGGGTCTGAACCCCACATTAGGCTCCCCAGTCTGGGGGTCCTGCACCAGGAAGATGAGCCCCCAAAACATTTGGCTTTGAAGGCCAGCGGGACTTACTCTGGAGAGAGCCAGAGGGCTGTGGGAAATAGAAACTCTATTCTTAAAGGGTGCACACAAAATTTCACACACTCCAGGACCCAGGGCAGAAGCATTAATTTGAAAGGAGCCTGGGTCAGAACAACCTGCTGATCTTGGAGAGTCTCCTGGAGAGGCAAGAGGCAACTGCAGCTCACCCTCGGGACACAGACACTGGTGGCAGCCATTTGGGGGGCTTGTTCTACCACGTGGACACTGGTGCTGGCAAGTGCCATTTTGGAATCCTCCCTCTAGCTTATTAGCCTCAAGACCCCTGTTTACGAACATTTAGGCACCAGTACTGGGACAGCTCAGGCCAAGCAACTAACTAGGCAGTGACACAGTTCCACCCTCCAGCAGACAAGCTGCCTTAAGACCCCCTGAACTCACAGCCGCCCTTGGACACAGCCCTGTCCACCAGAGGATCCAAGACCTGGCCCCACACACCAGATCCAGGACCCTCAGGGTTCTGCAGCCAGACAACCCAGAACCCAGCTCTGCCCACCAATGAACAGGCACCAGCCCCAGAATCTCTTGAGCCCCAGCCCCACCCACCAACAAGCATGCACTAGCCTCCGGACCAGCCTCACCCACCAGTGGGCAGACACCAGCCCCCAGGACTACAGCCCCACAGCCTGCCATGGCAGGACCCAGCCCACTCAGCATCAGGCCAGTAACAGCCTTGGGACAATCTGGGAATCAGCCTTGCCCACCAGCAGGCCAACACAAGCTTTGGGACACCCTGGACCCCACAGTCAGCTGTGTCAGGAACAGGCCACACCCACCAGTAGTCCAACACCAGCTCTGGGACACGTGTGCTCCACAGCCAGAACCCAGGACCCAGCTCTGCCTACTAGTGGGCTGGCACTAACCCAAAGATCTGGCTTAACTCAGTGGTGGGTGGATATCAACCCTGGGATCTCCTAGACCCCAACTCCACCCACCAGTGAGCCAGCACTAGCCCCAGGGCCATGTGGGGTTCTTCAGCCAGCCAACTCATGACCCAGCCCTGCCAAAAAGCAGCTGGCAGCCTCCTCACAAGGCATGGCCTGGCAACTAACCAGGCTGGGGCCCAGCCATTTCTACCAGACTGTCCACAGTAGTCAGCCCACCATAAGAGAAGGATCTACACAGCTCAATTAAGGGGTACCCCCAGCTCTGGTGACCAGAGGGGAGTGTGTTTCTGGGATGCATAGGATGTCTCCTACAAACGGATACTTTTCCAAGGTTGGAAGCATAACCAACCTACCATGTACACAGAAACAAAAACAGCAAGTTAGGCAAAATGAGGTGACAGTGGGATATATTCCAAACAAAGGACCAAGAAAAAAACCCAGAATAACTATGTGAAGTGGAGAAAGACAATCTACTTAAGAAAGAGTTCCAGGTAATGATATAAAGATGATCAAAGAACTCAGAAGTTTTAAACAAAGAGTTAGAAAATATAAAGAACAACCAGAGTTAAAGAATATAATAACTGAAATGAAAAATATACTAGAAGAAATTAACAGCAGACCAAATGATACAGAGGAATGGATGAGTGAGCTGGAAGACAGAATAGTGGAAATCAATGAAGCTGAACAGAAAAAAGGAAAAAGAATTAAAAGAAGTGATAAGAGTTTAAGAAACCTCTGACACAACATGAAGCATACTAACATTTGCATTATAGGGCTCAGAAGGAGAAGAGAGAGAAAAAGGGGCAGAGAACATTTCTGAAGACATAATAGCTGAAAACTTCCCTAACCTGGGAAAGGACACAGAAATCCAAGTCCAGGAAGCACAGAGAGCCCCAAGCAGGATCAACCCAAAGAGGATCACACCAATGCACATTGTTATTAAAATGACAAAAATTAAAGATAAAGAGAGACTATTAAAAGCAGCAAGTGAAAAGCAACAAGTTACATACAAGGGAACTCCCATAAGACTATCAGCAGAAACTCTGAGGCCAGAAGGGAGTGCCTGATATATTTAAAATGATGAAAGAGAAAAACCTACAACTTAAAATACTCTGCCTAGCAAGGCTCTCATTCAGATTTGATAGAGATATCCAATTTTTACAGAGAAGCAAAAGCTAAAAGAGTTCAGCATCACCAAACAGGCTTTACAAGAAATGTTAAAGGGACTTCTCTATGTGAAACAGAAAAGCCCACAACTAGAAACATGAAAATTACAAAAGGAAAAAGCTCATAGGTAAAGGCAAACATACAGTAAAGGTCATATACAAAACTGGTAGGAAGGTGAAAAGACAAAAGTAATAAATTCATCTATAGCTACAATAAGCAGTTAAGGGATATACAAAGTAAATAGATGTCAAAAACAGTAATCATGAGGGGAGAGGAGTACAAATGTTAAAATGTGTTTGAACTGAAGAAATCAGCAACTTAAAATAATCATATATATGTATGTTTTATATATATATATATGCATAAACTTCATGATAACCACAAAAGAAAAACCTATAATAAATAACACACATACAAAAGAGAAAGGAATCCAAACATAACACTAAAGATAGTTATCAAATCACAAGAGAGGAGAACAAAAAAAAGAACAAAGGAACAAAAAAGAAATACTAAAACAACCCCAAAATGATTGAGACAGTAAGTACACGTATATCAGTAATTACTTTAAATATAAATGAACTAAATGCTCCAGTCAAGACACAGAGTGGCTAAATGCATACAAAAACAATATGTGTATATATGCTGCCAACAAGAGACTCACTTCAGATCTAAAAATACACAGACTGAAAGTGAGGGGAAGAAAAAGTTATTCCATGTAAATGGAAATCAAAAGAAAGCCAGGATAGCAATACTTACATCAAACAAAACAGACTTTAAAACGAAGACTGTTAAAAGAGACAAAGAATATTACATAATGATGAAGAGATCAATCCAAGAAGATATAACAACTGTAAATATATAGGCACCCAACATAGGAGCACCTATATACATAAAGCAAATATTAACATACATAAAGGGAGAAATTGACAGTAGCACAAAAATAGTAGGGGACTTTAATACCCCACTTACATCCATAGATAGATCATCCAGAGAGAAAATCAATAAGGAAACACCGGCCTTAAATGACATATTAGACCAAGTGGACTTAATAGATACATATAGAATATTCTGTCCAAAACCAGCAGAATACACATTCTTTTTAAGTGCACATAGGACATTCTCCAGGGTAGATAATATGCTAGGCCACAAAACAAGCCATGGTGAATTTAAGAAGACTGAAATTATATCAAGCATCTTTTCTTACCACAATGCTATGAGACTAGAAATGAACTAAAAGAAAAGAACTGCAAAAACACCAACATGTGAAGGCCAAACAATATGCTAAACAACTAATGGATCACTGAAGGAATCAAGGAAGAAATCAAAAAGCACCTAGAGATGAATGAAAACAACAACACAAACACTATGAGACCCAACAAAGGCAGTCCTAAGAGGGAAGTTTTTAACAGTAAAAGCTTACCTCAAGAAACAAGAAAAATGTCAAAGAAACAACCTAACTTTACACCTAAAGAAACCAGAAAAAGAAAAAACCCCAAAGTTAGCAGAAGGAAAGAAATAATAAAGACCAGAGCAGAAATAAATGAAATAGAGACTAAAAACAAAACAAAACAAAACAATAGAAAAGATCAGTGAAATTAAGAGCTGGTTCTTTGGAAAGATAAATAAAATTGATAAACCTTTAACCAGATTCATCAAGAAAAGAAGAGAGAAGGCCCAAATCAATAAAGTCAGAAATGGAAAAGAAGTTACAACTGCCGGCAAAGAAATACAAAGGATCATAAAAGACTACTACAAACAACTACACCAATAAAATGGACAACCCAGAAGAAATAAATTCCTAGAAATATACAGTCTCCCAAAACAGAACTAGGAAAAAATAGAAAATATGAACAGACCAAATACCAGTAATGAAACTGAATCAGTGATTTAAAAAAAAAAAAACTACCAACAAACAAAAGTACAGAACCAGATGACTTCACAGGTATATTCTACCAATATTTAGAGAAGAGTTAACACCTATCCTTCTCACACTATTTCCAAAAATTGCAGAAGAAGGAAAACTTCTGAACTAATTCTATGAGGCCAGCATCACCCTGATACCAAAACCAGACAAAGATATCACAAAAAATGAAAATTATAGGACATATATGCAACATAGATGCAACATAGATGAACATAGATGCAAAAATCCTCAACGAAATATTAGCAAATGGAATCCAACAATCCATTAAAAGGATCATGCACCAAGATCAAGTGGAATTCATCCCAGGGATGCAAGGATGGTTCAATATCTGAAAATCAATCTATGTGATACATCACATTAACAAATTGAAGAATAAAAACCGTATGATCATCTCAGTAGATACAGAAAAGCTTTTGACAAAATTTAATGCCCATTTATCAAAAAGACTCTCCAGTAAGTGGATATGGAGGGAACATGCCTCAACATAATTAAGGCCACATATGATAAGCCCACAGCTAACATCATCCTCAATGGTGAAAAGCTGAAAGCATTTCCTCTATGATGAGGAAAAAGACAAGGATGCCTTGAAGACCGAACACAGCCAAAAATAAATAAATTTAAATAAATTTTTTTAAAAAGTTACAGGGTACAGTATTAATGTACAGAAACCTG
Organism: Phocoena phocoena; assembly: GCF_963924675.1. Classification (NCBI taxonomy): domain Eukaryota; kingdom Metazoa; phylum Chordata; class Mammalia; order Artiodactyla; family Phocoenidae; genus Phocoena; species Phocoena phocoena. The sequence goes on from NC_089219.1 coordinate 101,402,313, forward strand.
TTGTATTTCTATACACTAACAACAAACTATCAAAGAAATTAAGGAAACAATCCCATTTACATCTCATCAAAAAGAATAAAATACCTAGGAATCAACCTACCTAAGGAGGTAAAGACCTCTACTTGGAAAACGGTAAGACACTGATGAAAGAAACTGAAGATGAAACGGATGGAAAGATATATTGTGTTCATGGGTTGAAAGCATTATTATTATTACTTTTTAAATTTATTTATTTTCTTTTATTTATTTTTGGCTGCATTGGGTCTTTGTTGCTGCATGAGGGCTTTCTCTAGTTGTGGTGAGCGGGGGCTACTCTTCGTTTCAGTGCACAGGCTTCTCACTGCGGTGGCTTCTCTAGTTGTGGAGCATGGGCTCTAGGCACACGGGCTTAGTAGTTGTGGCTTGTGGGCTCTAGAGCTCAGGCTCAGTAGTTGTGGTACACAGGCTTAGTGGCTCTGCAGCATGCAGGATCTTCCTGGACCAGGGCTCCAACCGGTGTCCCCTGCATTGGCAAGTGGATTCTTAACCACTGCGCCACCAGGGAAGCCCTGAAAGCATTATTATTGTTAAAATGACCATACTATCCAAGGCAATCTACAGATTCAATGCAATCCCTATCAAATTACCAATGACCTTTTCACAGAACCAGAACAAAAAATTTTTAAATTCGTATGGAAACACAAAAGCCTGCAAACAGTCAAAACAATCGAGAAATAAGAACAGAGCTGGAGGTACCATGTTCCTTGACTTCATACTATACTTCAAAGCTATGGTAATCAAAACAGTACGGTACTGGCATAAAAACAAACACATACTTCAGTCGAACAGAATGGAGAGCTAAAAATAAACCCACACATCTGTGGTTAATTAATCTTCAACAAAGGTGATAAGAATACACAAGGGAGAAAAGTCAGTCTCTTCAATAAGTGGTGCAGGGAAAACTGGATAGCTACAAGTAAAAGAATGAAATTAGAAATTCTCTAATACTATATACAAAAATAAATTCAAAAAACCTAAATATAAGAACAGAAATCATAAAATTCCCAGAACAAAACATAGGCAGAATGCTCTGTGACATAAATCATGGCAATATTTTTTTGGATTTGTCTCCTAAGGAAAAGGAAAAGGAAAAAAAGCAAAAATAATCAAATGGGACCTAATTAAGCTTAAAACCTTAACAATTAACAAAACAAAAAATGAAGAGACAGCATAGTGAATGGGAGAAAACATCTGCAAATGAAATAACCCATAAAAGGATAATATCCAAAATATATAAACAGCTGATACAACTCAACATCAAAAGAACAAACAATGCAATTAAAAAATGGGCAGAAGACCTGAATAGACATTTTTCCAAACAAGACATACAGATGGCCACCAGGCACATGAAAAGGTGTTCAATATTGTTAATCATCAGAGAGATGCAAATCAAAACCACAAAGAGATATCACACCTCACACCTGCTAGAATGGCTATCCTCAAAAATACCACAAATAACAAATATCGGCGAGGATGTGGAGAAAAGGGAACCCTTGTACACTGTTGGTGGGAATGTAAATTGGTCCAGCCACTGTGAAAAACAGTACAGAGATCCTCAAAAAACTAAAAACAGAACTACCGTATGATCCAGCAATTCCACTCCTGGGTATATATCTAGAAAAAATGAAAACACTAATTTGCAAAGATATATGCACCCCAATGTTCATAGCAGTGTTATTTACAATTGCCAAGATATGGAAGCAACCTAATTGTCCATCGACAGATGAATGGATAAAGAGGAGATATATATATATATATATATATATATATATATATATATATATATATATATATAGAGAGAGAGAGAGAGAGAGAGAGAGAGAGAGAGAGAGAGAATGGAATACTACTCAGTCATAAAAAAGAATAAAATTTTGCCATTTGCAACAAAATGGATGAACCTGGAGGGTATTATGCTCAGTGAAGTAAGTCAGAGAAAGACAAATGCTGTATGTTATCACTTATATGTGGAATCTAAAAAACAAAAGAAACCAGTGAATATCAAAAAAAAAAAAGAAAAGAAACAGACTCTCAGATACAGAGTGGGGAGAGGAAGGGCAGGAGGAACAAGACAGAAGTAGGGGATTAAGTGGTACAAGCTACTATGTATAAAATAAATAAGGTGCAAGAATATATCATACACAATACAGGGAATATAGGCAATATTTTATAAGTATAAATGGAGTATAATGTATAAAAATTTTGAATCACTATGCTTCATACCTGAAATTAATATAATTTTGTAAATCAACTATACCTCAATAAAAACAAATAGATGAAGAAAAAGCATTTGAAAAAACTCATACCTGAGCTTCCCTGGTGGCGCAGTGGTTGAGAATCTGCCTGCTAATGCAGGGGACACGGGTTCGAGCCCAGGTCTGGGAGGATCCCACATGCCGTGGAGCAACTAGGCCCGTGAGCCACAACTACTGAGCCTGCGCATCTGGAGCCTGTGCTCCGCAACAAGAGAGGCCGCGATAGTGAGAGGCCCGCGCACCACGATGAAGAGTGGCCCCCGCTTGCCACAACTAGAGAAAGCCCTCGCACAGAAATGAAGACCCAACACAGCAAAAATAAATAAACTCCTACCCCCAACATCTTCTTAAAAAAAAAAAAGAAAAAACTCATACCCATTCACAATAGTAAAAAAAAAAAAAAAGAACCCTTCAGAAAATGAGTAATTAAATTTCCACAATCTCATAAAGAGCATCTATGAAAAAAACTACTGGTAATAGCATACTAAGTGGTAAAAGACTGAACACCTTTCCCTTAAGATTGGGAAAAAGGTAAGGATGTCATCTTTTCCCACTTTTATTCATCACTGTATGAGAAGTCATAATCAATGCCATAAGGCAAGAAAAATTAAATAAAAGGCATTCAGATTGGAAAAGAAGTGAAAGGTTTTTTGGGCAAACAACATGATTGTATATTTAGTCAATCCCAAGAAATCGACAATTACAAGCTAACAGAACTCATGAACGAATTTAGCAAGGTCTCAGGGTACATGGTCAATATTTAAGAATTAATTGTACTTATAGATACTGAGAATACTGGAAAATGAAATTTAAAATAACATTTACAGTAGCATGAAAAACAGGAAATACTTAGGAGTACAAGACCTATACACTGAAAACTACAAGACAGAAAAAATTAAAGAATTAAACAAAGACATATCACGTTAATGAACTAAAAGATTTGATTTTGTTATGATATCTAATTCTCTCAAAATTGATCTGTAGATTCAACACAATCCTAATCATATTCATAACAGGCTTTGTTGTAGAAATTGACAAGTTGATTCTCAAATTTATATGGAAATTCAAACGACCTAGAATAGTCTAAATAATTTTGAAAAATAATAAAGTGGATTTCAGGCATTATAAAGTTATGGTAATCAAGACAATGTGTACTAGTGAAAGCAGAGACAAATGGACCAATAGAACAGCACAGAGTCCAGAAATAGACCCACTTGTATATAGACAACTGATTTCCACAAAACTGGGGAAAGAATAATCTTTTCAGTTAGTGGCACTGGGATAAATGGATATCCATATGGAAAAAATGAACCTCAACGCTTACCCACACCAGGTACAAAAATTAACTTGAAATGTACAGGTGTCCCTTCCTTATCCATGAGGGATACATTCCAAGACTCCCAATGGGTGCTGAAACTGCTGACAATACCAAACACTTTGTATACTGTTTCTTCCTATAATGGGGAGGTAGTGTAAACAGTGTGGATTCTTTGGACAAAGGGATTGTTCATGTCCCTTGAAGGACAGAGCAAGACGGCAGGAGATTTCATCATGCTACTCAGAACAGCATGCAATTTAAAAATTATAAATTGTTTATTTCTGGAATTTTCCATTAATATTTTTGGACTATGATTGACTGTGTGTAACTGAAACCACAGAAATTAAGACCATGGATAAGGGTGATCACTGCATCATAAACCTAAACTTAAAGAGCTAAAACTATAAACCTTTTAGAAGAAAAAAATCTTTGTAACTTTAGGGAGGGAAAAGACTTTTAAGGACACAAAAAGTACTAACCATAAAGGCAAAATATTGCTAAAATGGACTTCATCAAAATTAAGATCTGCTGCTCTTCTAAAGATGTTTTAAAAATTAAATGGCAAGCCACAGACAGGGAGAAATTATACACAATACATCTATCTGACAAGGACTTAAATCCATAATATATTGTATATAAAGAGCTATAACAACTGAATGAAAAGTCACACAATGAAAATGTGCATCAGATATGAATAGACACTTTACGAAAGATTTTAGGAGTAGCCAATAAGTACAACAAAGCACCTGAAAAATGCACACTATCATTAGTTATGAAAAACATGCAAATTAAAACACAAGATACCACTGCACACCCACTAGAATGGCTAAAATGTAAAAGAATACTAAAAAAAAAAGAATACTAAGTATTGGAGCTCATGGAACTCTCAAACACTGCTGGTATAATATGGTACAACCACTTTGGAAAACAGTTTGGCAGTTTCTTATAAAATTAAACATATGATTGCCATATGAGATAGCAATTTTGAGACAGGTTGGGGCCTGGGACCTGGGATCCTTTGCTGCAGTCCTTACACCTGGACAAATGTCTCCTTGAGCAACAGAATACAAAGAAACTATAAGGAACTAAAAATAACTGTGTATGTGCAGTTGGGGCAAATTATGAACAACAAGATACAAAAAGACCAAAAACGTAACTGCCACTTCTGAGGTGTTGGGAGCAAAAGCAGGGTACTGGGCATGACCCCTGCACACTGCACCACCAAGCGGGTGGGCAGACCACCTAAGACACCCCTCCAGCCTAATGCATGGGTCCGCCCCTATCCTCACCCCATTTAAGGGACCAGCTCACCCTTGGCCTCAGGGTGCAAGCAAGGGAACCTATAACTTGTTTTCGTTCCCTCAAGCTGCAGCATGAATCCCATTAAAGCCTTGCGTGAATTTCTCATCTGGCCTCTCATCAACTTCTATTGATTAAAGAGTCCAAGAACCCTGGTAGGTAACAATCTCACTTAGGCATTTCATATGAAAGGAAAATAATGTTCACACAAATACTTTTACATGAATATTCACAGCAGCTTTATTCATGCTAGCCCCAAACTAGAAACAACCAAAAGGTCATCAAGAAGTGAATGCAGGGCTTCCCTGGTGGCGCAGTGGTTGAGAGTCCGCCTGCCGATGCAGGGGACACGGGTTCATGCCCCGGTCCGGGAAGATCCCACATGCTGCAGAGCGGCTGGGCCCGTGAGCCATGGCCGCTGGGCCTGCACGTCCGGAGCCTGTGCTCCGCAACGGGAGAGGCCACAACAGTGAGAGGCCCGCGTACCAAAAAAAAAAAAAAAAAAAAAAAAAGTGAATGCATAAACAAATTGTGATATAGTCATACAATAGGACATTACTCATCAATTAAAAAGAACTAATGATATGTACAATAACTTAATGTCTTTCAGAAACGAGAGTACATACAGTATGATTCCATTTATATGAAATTCAAGAACAGGCAAAACTAATCTATTATGAAAGAAAGCAGATCAGTGGTCGCCTAGGGCCAGGAAGGTAAGAACTAACCACAGAGAAGTATAAGGGAACTTTATGAAATGAAGAAAATTTTATATATCTTGATTGGGATGGTAGTTACATAGGTGTATACATTTGTTGAAACTAATGGACCATACACTTAAAATGGCTGCATTTTACCGTTTGAAATTAGGACTCAGTGAAGTTAGTTTTTAAATGTGAAAAAAAAGATGAAAGGTAAAATATCTAGTACACTCTGAAAATCCTATGCATTTTTGCTCTTAATTTGAATGAGAAAATCACCCTTTTAAAACAGATTTAAAACATGTCATTTACTTCAATATTAATTTGCATAGTATTTCTAGTTACAAAGCAGTTTCAGTTAATCTATCTCCTTTCCTCCTCATAACCACCTTGATTATTATATTATTGTATACACTTTTATAGGTGAGGATACTTATGCTCAGAGAAGATAAATGAATTACCAAAGCCCAAGGTTTTCTTCTATATCATAGCTACTATCAAAAACTTGACAGTTCAGTTCATTTCAACCTGTTCTTCCTCTGCCAGAGCCAGAGATACTGAGCTCTCTAATTGTTTGCCAGGCCAGAAAAAGAAAAAGCCATCAGGATTTAATTTCCTGAATCTGAATGCTTTAAGGGAAAACACTGCCAATGTCAAATTTAAAAACAAAAGGTCTCCTTTGTTGAAGTTAGTGCCCTTCAAAGCAGGTGTCACTGGTCTTCTGTATCCTTAATAATGAAGTGACAATCATTTAATTAAATAGTGTTAATAAACTTGTTATTAAACAAAATCCAAACACAGTGAATTTCACTCTGGGGACAATATGACTTTCACTAAAATAGTCTTCTATTCAATTTTCACATAAGGCTTACTGCTTAAATGCAAAGGAAGCTTTGGACTTAACAAGGGTCCATAGTTGTCATGAATTTCAGACCCATATATTTGTAATGAATTTCAGACCTTTTGGAAACAGTGAATGTATGCTGAGTAAGATACGTTAATTATTCTAAACAAAAACCACTCTTTGTATTCAAGCCTAAATTCTGTAGGACGAGTATTACCTTTCTCTGAACAGCAGATTTTGATCAGGAAATGTAAAACAAGTTGTCATACAACCGTATCCTGGAACATCTAAATAATCTGGTATTTCTTCCTCATAAATGCATTTAGCCCCCAAGAATACTATACTCTTCACTGTAGATTTACCTTAAGCTCCTACCTATTCCTTTGTCCTAGGAAAAGAGGAGGCTTGGGCATAGATGCCTATTTTTTTTTTTTTTTTTTTTTTTTTTTTTTTTTTTTTTTTTTTGCGGTATGCGGGCCTCTCACTGTTGTGGCCTCTCCCATTGCGGAGCACAGGCTCCGGACGCGCAGGTCAGCGGCCATGGCTCACGGGCCCAGCCGCTCCGCGTTATGTGGGATCTTCCCGGACCGGGGCACGAGCTCGTGTCCCCTGCATCGGCAGGCGGACTCTCAACCACTGCGCCACCAGGGAAGCCCTAGATGCCTATTTTTTAAAATGCCAGTTCCAGGTGTAGTGTCAGAATGACTGTTGCTATCTGAAGAAAATGGGTGCCAAAAGGATTCCAACTACTCAGATACTAGAAGGAACACAGCCAAGTGGAAAAAGAATCACTATTGGTGTCATAAGGGTGATTTATTTCAGGAAAGAGATAAGACTAAAGATAAAATCTCTGGAAAAGATGACTCCCCCTCAAAAAAAAAAAAAAACACGCTGTACTGATTTTTCAAAAAGGCATCGTAGTAGAAAGAGGGGAAGAGAATTAAGATTCATTTTATGCCTTCAGTGTACAAGGTCCTTTAACAAACATTATAATCCTCCTCTCAACTGTATACAGTAGATATAATCTCTCTGTGCATATTCTTTACCTGAAAAATGGAGATGAGAGATTTTCTCAATAGTCCAAGGTTCCAACAGCTGGAGGAGTTGAGATTCAGACCTGAATATGATTACTCCAATGTCATTTGCTTTTCCCACTAAATAGGTTATACTGTAACCCAAACAAAGAGTTTATTGAAATCAGAAGAAATGGAGTTCAGTCCTAACCCTGCAATTTATTAGCTGTGTGATCTCAGGAAATCACTTTACCTTTCGGGATTTCAGTTTCCTCATCTATAAATTCTGACTATTCACTGATCTCTGTGTACATTCTTTAATATTTCTTGTAGTGCAGATCTGTGGCAAACAAATTTCCTCCTCTTTCACTAATTTAAAATAATTTTATTTCGCCTTCATTTTTTAAAATTTTATTTATTGATTTATTGGCTGCGTCAGGTCTTAGTTGCCGCATGCAGGATCTTTCACTGCAGCACATAGGCTTCTCTCTAGTTGTGGCACGTGGGCTCCAGAGCACATAAGCTTTGTAGTTGGTGGCACATGAGCTCCCTAGTTTAGGCGTGCAGGCTTAGTTGCCCCGCGGCATGTGGGATCTTAGTTCCCCGACCAGGGATCCAACCCACGTCCCCTGCATTGGAAGGCAGATTCTTTACCACTGGACCACAGGGGAAGTCCCTCACCTTCATTTTTGAAGGATAATTCTGCTGGATATAGAATTCTAGGTTGATAGTATTCTTCTTTAATTAGTTTGAGGTTATGATTCTTCTGACTTGCAGTTTGCACTGTTTCTATAGAAGTTTGCAGCCATTCTTATGTTAGTTCCCCTGTACATAATGTAGCTTTTCTTCTCTAGTTGCTTTTACGATTTGCTCTTTATCTTCACTTTTCAGCAATTTGAGTACAATAAGCCTAAGTGTGGTTTTAGTTATATTTATCTTGCTTGAAGTCTGTAGAGCTTTAGATCTTTAATTGGTGTTTTCTATCAAAATTACCCCCATCTATTTTATTTATTTATTTATTTATTTATTTATTTATTTTTGGCTGTGTTGGGTCTTCGTTTCTGTGCGAGGGCTTTCTCTAGTTGCGGCGAGCAGGGGCCACTCTTCATCATGGTGCGTGGGCCTCTCACTGTCGCGGCCTTCTCTTGTTGCAGAGCACAGGCTCCAGTCGCGCAGGCTCAGTAGCTGTGGCGCACGGGCTTAGTTGCTCCGCGGCATGTGGGATCTTCCCAGACCAGGGCTCGAACCCGTGTCCCCTGCATTGGCAGGCAGATTCTCAACCACTGCGCCACCAGGGAGGCCCAGTTTCAGGTATTTTTGGTTCACCTTTGGACTCAACTCTGGCAGAGCATCACTGCACAAATACATGAGACTGCACTATTTCTTTGCTCTTCCCACACCCTCCTGCAATGCTGCTTTCTTAGTAGAAATTTGAAGATGGGGGACACAGCAGATAATTCTTGGGCCAGCTCGTTTGTTTTCACATTTGGGATTCTTCCAAATTCCAATCCACATTTCAACTCCAAGAGTCCATACTGTTAACTAAGGCTTGGCAGATATCCCCCTGCCTCTATAAAGCCTCACCATCTATGTCAGGGCTACTTGTATCCAGACCATGTGCTTGTCCCCAGGTATGCAAGTTGCTATGGCTTTCCACTCACTTATAAACACATTCATTTTGGAATTCAGTTCATGAAAGTTTCCTTCTGTCCACTGCTATGCACAAGCCCCAGAGAAATATATGATCTTTATTTTGTCCAGGATTTTCTTGCTACTACGGGAGCAAATGTTTTTCAAGTCTTTCTAACCCTAACTAGAAGAGAAAGTCATAAAATGTTTTTAACGAAATAGAATAGTGTGAAATAGAAAAAGTCAGAATACACTGTGTGTAAATAAGGGAAAGTATTGCTTCAGAGATGTTTATTTCAGATGTGTAATAGATAGACTGCAAATGTATTTATTATGGTGGGGTGTGGTCAAAAATTTTTGTAAAGTCTCTGCTCTAGAGACATTAAAGTCCACTTCAGTATAAAGCATAAGTTTAGAGAAAGGATATTAGGATACCAATTTGTAAAGAGAACAGTCTACTGCTAGATCACCTTCATGCTCTGAAACTTTTCAGAAACCCAAAGGCTTTTACGTATCAACACAGAACAAAGTAAGTCACTGTAAAAATATACAAAACCATAAATTATCACAATAGGCAACTGCTGTCAGAGAAGAATAAAACACATCCAGATATTTTAATAACAGACAGCCTTTGATTTTTTATTAAAGCCAGTTTCTGGACCTATGTACTATAATCCAATTTGTTGTTAGTGATTACTATTATGAGGTTAAGTGTGCAAAGAAATGTGCTGGAGAGAAAATATGCTCCTTTTACATTTTGCTTCCTTATTAAAAATCTTTTCAAAATCTCTTTTTAAGAGTGAGGGAGTTATACTCCAATAAAGATGTTTAAAAAAAAAAAAAAACGTGAGGCAAAGAGCCAAGAATATTCTCTCAATGTAGGAAAGTTATTCCTAGGTGAACAGAATAAACAACTTTTAACTCAGCAATCAATGAAATAAACCATAGAAATAGGTATGTAATAAAAGGTAGGTGGAGGCTACAATATTTAATTTATAAGGGAGGCATCACGGCGCATGGTACAAAGAAGGCAGGCTTTGGAGGCAGACAACTGGATTTAAATTTAAATTCTCTACAATTTACTGTGTGGTGTAGCCTCGTACTCTTGATCAATCCAGCCTTAATCTATAACAAGGGAATAAGATTCACCAGCAGAGTTACTGGAAGGATCAAATGAAATAATATATAAAGTGTCTTGTACAAAGTGCCCAATAATGCCTATGACATTACTGCCACAACTTAATTTAAATATTGTATATGTATGGGTGTCAGTACACATTCTCACCAACCTAACCTCCTGAATGTCTCTCATTTCTATTACCATTACAAAAACCTTAATTTATGCCGTATCATACTTCTCCTAGATCTACTGTAATGTAGCCTCCTCTATGGCATACCTTCCTCCAGTATCAACCTGCCTCCAATATTGTTGTCAGAGTGCTATTTTTAAAACTTACATATGATCAAGCAACAAACCAGTTAAAATCTTTTACTGGTACTCCGTAATCTACCAAGGTGATTAGCAAAACATACCCTCAAAGAACCATGCACTCTCAAGAACAGAGCAAGGTTCTGCTATCAAAATTGAATAATATCTCTCCCGACCAACACTACTTTGCAGAAATAAATTAGTGGGCATAATTTCCTCAATATTAAGTTTTTTTCCTCCACAAATATATCTTAAACATTTGACCCTTGCTACTATTTGTGGTGATATTAAATACTAACAAAATGGCAAAACAAATAAATATATGGCCAACAAATATGAATGAAAAAATTGGAACAAGGAAATCATGAAGAGTTTTAAAGCTTTAAAAAAATGTCATAGGTACACACACATCTGTGTTTTTATAATGCATAAAAATGATCATGATTTTGCCCTAAAATACTTTCTGGTTTAAATGATAAAATTAATCCTGTAAATATTTCACGGTGTACTACCAGTGACAAGATAAAGTCCAAACTCCTTAACATGACATATGAGGTCTTTCACCCTTTGATTCCAGCTTTGACTCCTGCCACTTGCCTTTGCTCACATGCTACATGCTAACAACATTGAATACTTTGCATCTACTAGTGGTTTAAAGCTAGAAAATTATGAGTTACACAGAGTTCAGATACCACCAGACTTGTTTCTTGGCTGTGTATCCTTAGTCAAATTACCTAATCCTTCTAAGCCTACTTCCTTATCTATAGAATGATCATGATGATTATAGGTAATACATATTGAGCACTTACTATGAGCCAGGCATAGTTTTACTCACTTTACCAATATTAACTCATCTAATTCTTGTGACAATCCATGAGGTAAATAGTATTGTTAGCCTCATTTTGCAGATGAGGAAACAAGGCACAAAGAGGTTAAGCAACTCATATATGTCTTAGCACTCTCTGCCCCAAAAGACACAGGTATTTATTTATTCTGTAAGGTTGTTATGGGGATTAAATGAGATGATATAAATAAAATGTTTAAGACAGTTCCTGGCTTTCAGTAACTGCTCAATAAATGATAGCTCCTATTAATTGCTTCATGAACATACAATGTACTTTCAAGACCAGTTCAAAGTTTTTCTGTGAGATCTTCCTTAGCCCTTTACCCAGAGTTAATGACTCTTTCTGTGTGCTCCCATTACATTTAATACTGTTCTGTAATTGTTCCCCAATTTTGAATTCTCCTTACAACAAATACTTCTTTATACCATTCCATGACCTTAAGAATCTTAATATTCTGGAGTCATTCTTGCTGGGTATATTTAGAAAAAAAAGGAAACTCAGGGATGAAAATGAAAAGAGAGATAGCATTAATAGCCAAGAGGAGTAAATGCTTCTGCAATGCTGTCTTAAAAGACCTAAAGTGAACCTAAATCTCAGAATGTCACTCCTGTACTTGTTATAGCAGAAGATGCTAAGACATGCATCAGAGAAAAACTGAACATAATAATATCTACTCAGGAAGATGGGTAGGAATTTGAACTGCTCATGGTATTTGCTTTTTGAAATTTCTATTAAGTATATTTAATTAAAATATTAATATAGCATTTAATTTGTAAAGCCTTGAGATAAATTTTTAATAAAAGCCACTGGAAGAAATCTTGCCTAAAATACATCATTAAATTTAGCTAAAACTATTTTAAAGCAAATGATAAAGGAACAAAGAAACAGAGGGGAAAAAAGTAAATGTCAGACTGGCTTCTGCCTTTCAAAACTTTTACCATTTTGCTGACTGTTCCTTGAATAACAAATCTTCAAAGCAAGCACATACAGGATATCAGCCTTTTATCTCACCCCTATCAGAGGAAACAGCCTTATAGGTAACTAAAAATGATTCCCAAAATAGCAAAGAAACTTAAACCCTAATATTACTATGAATAGACAACATAAACATCTCAAGCAGTTATTGTGCCTAATTGCAAAGTAAGAAAGACAATTCTTCAAAAAAAAAATTGAATTTTAACAATTCTACCAACTCTGTTGAGACATCCATCACAGAAATTTTTGAGGTTTTTCTAAAATGAAAGAATTAAAAATGATAGTTGATTTAATGCAGATTATATTCAGAAATTTGAGGGACAAGCCAAAGACTCAGAATAATACTAACTTTGTGATTTTATTATATAGTTGGTTACCCACATTGTTCAAAAAAACTTCCAAATGGCTACAAGTCGTCTTCCTTGCTGCCCACTGATTCTACTGGGTACTACTGGAGGTTTTATTTGCCACAGCTGTGTGACCTTAGGAGTTATCCTTATAAGTAACCCAATGGTGTTATGGACTGAATGTCTATGTTCCCCCGAAATTCATATGTTGAAGGCCCTAACTGCCAATGTGACGGTATCTGAAGGTGAGACTTTGGGAGGTAATTAGGTTATGAGGGTGAAGCCCTCACGAATAAGATTAGTGCCTTATAAAAAGAGATACGATAAAGATGATCTCTCTCCATTCTGGGAGGTTACAATGAGAAGACGGCCATCTAAAAACCAGGAAGAGGACCCTCACCAGGAACTGGATTGGACAGCACCTTGATCTTGGATTTCCCAAACTCCAGAATTGTGAGAATTAAATTTTTGTTGTTCAAGCCACCCATTTTATGGTATTTTTGTTACAGTAGCCCAAACTTACTAGGACAAATGGTAATTCTTATTGGCTCCACTTTCAAACATATCTCTAACTCCAACCATTTACCATCTTCACTGCTACCACATTAATCCATGACACCATCATTTCTCCCTCTCTCATTTTTCGATTTGTACTCAGTTTTCACCTTCCCTGTTCATCTTATCTCAAATAAGGCTTCTTTCCTCACATATTTCTCTATGCCTTCACCACGCTATATTTTCTCCATAGGGTTTATCGTTTACCTGAAATTCTATTATTTATTTGTTTACTTATTGTTTGTCTCCCCTATTGGAACGTAAGCTTTTTCACTACTGTATCCCCACCACCTAGAAGACTATGCACCAGATAGTAACCCTTCAGTAAATACTCGTTAAATGAATGACTAAATCCTGACTATAAGAATACATAATAAGGAAAGGTTTATGAAAATTAGCAATGCCTATTACTTTAAGGGCCTCTAATGATGTGAAGTTGCTCCATTTGTAGAATAGGAAAACATCTTAGAATACTTTAAAGATAAATGAGTAATACCAAAACAACTTACTTAAATAATTATAAGCACCACAATAATGACTTTTTTGTACATTTCTTATTTGCCAGGCACTACATGCATAATCTCATTTAACCTTTACAACAATCCTCAGAGGAAGACATCTTTATTTCCTAGAAGAGGAAACTGAGGCTTAGCAAGATTAGATAACTTTTTAAGGTCATATATGTTATCATAAGTGGGGAAAGTATAATTTGAACTCTAAAACCCCTGTTATTATTAATATCATGTAACATATTACCTTCATGATAGAAAGACATTTTAAAAGGGGGCAATATCTAAGTCAGGGGTCTTCAAATTTTGGTTCTAAACTCCTATGAACATAAAAGAATGATTTATGTATATTTATAAGTTATAAACATACAACTATAGTAACATCATGCATATTATAAAGTATGCAAAAATAAAAAAGTTAAGAGATATTTTAAAAATCATTTTATTACTTTCCTTAAAAATTAAATATGTAAGAGGAAGGTAAAATGACCATTTCACTCTCACTAAAATATGATTAATTACAAATATTTTAAGTAAAAGCAATGTGATTAAACATGATGTTTTTTCCTTGAAACAGTAATTCAAAGATCTAGTTCTAAATTCAGTTTATTTCAATACTTGGTTCTAAGGGTGCTATCAGCTGAATTATGTCCAAATTCATATGCTGACATCCTAACCCCTAGTACCCCTAGTACCTCAGAATACGACTATTTGGAGAAGGAGGCTAATTATGTTAAAATGAAGTCACTAGGGTGGGCCTTAATCCAATATGACTGTTGCCTTTATAAGTAAAGGAAATGTGGACACAGACAGATAAGAGGGAAGACTGTGTGAAGACACAGGGAAAAGACAGCCACCTATAAAGCCAAGGAGAGAGGCCTCAGAAGAAACCAACCGTGCTAAACCTTAATCTCAGACCTCTAGCCTCCAAAAGTGTGAGAAAGTAAATTTCTGTTGTTTAAGCCGCTCAGTCTGTGATACTTTGTTATGGCAGCCTGAGCTGACTAATATCAAGGGCCATAGTAACTGAAAAAGATAACTTACACAATAGATAGAGCCAATGAAAGAAGAGCTTCATTGACTGAATCAAAATACTCACTGGTAAATTCCATTCACCAATTAAGCAAGAGTTTTTGTTGAAATTTGATTAGTATACCTCCATCTTCTCCAATGTCTGTCAACTATACTCACAAACGAATTGGACAGTATTACACTATTTACATTTTTAACAAACTGATTAAAAATCCCCTGAAACTACTTTGAAAGATCTTAAAACAGACTAGAAAATTGTTTCCAAGAGTGCTAAGTGTGCAGATAGGAGAGTTTTATAGATGACACGCATACTTTGTTTTGGGCAATAACAAATAGCAATGGAAACATTCCCAGTTATCAAATTCCCTCTCCAAATCATGAGTTTCTTTAGAAAAACAACTGATTTCTCTCTCATTATTAACTTTTACCTTTAAGGAAGAATTATATTTAATTATATTTAATTTTTTTTGCCAATAACCACTTATCCCAGAAAACCAACAATCTTGGAACGTTTCTTACAGTAAAGGAAAATTGTGTGACATTTTAAGATTGGCAACTTTTAAAACTACTTCTCCGTAACAAAGTAGAGAACTACTGTGAGATACAAAATATTTTCATGCCTATGCTCATCTTATTTTCAAGGACTGTAATGAGTCTATCATTTAAAACATAATTTCTAAATCCACCTACTTGGACATATATAAACTGGACACATATGACTATTATGTGTTGCAATAACTAAAAGAGAACAATAGCTAAAAGACCAGTGAGGATGTCACTGCCAACTCTTTTTTGCTGGGGAATGAACACCTTCCCCTTGGGATTAATGCCTTAGATGAAATCTGGTAAGAGTGGAGGCACCAGTGTCAATCTGTATATTAAATATTTGACAAAGCCTAACTTATTACCTTTTTTCTTTTTTTTTAACTTATTACTTTTTGAGGTGAAAACAAATATAAATAACTCTAATGCTCTTTTCACATCCTAATAAATCATCTTGTGCACCCCCAGCAGACCATAAGTATAGAGTAAGATATTCCAACTGCATTAACTTTAATGTTCACCATTTTACAAAGGAACCTGAGGATATTCAGGGGTCTGCTAAAATAACCAGGTGGCCCAAAATCCTATGAATAGAAAATGTAAACAACTCTTCCCTTTGAGACTTAAGATAACTAGTCAGAAGAAGCAATAACTATTTCCCCCTCAGCTTTATTGAGATATAATTGACATATAACACTGTGTAAGTTTAAGGTATACAAAATGATGATTTGATACATACATATATTAATATATATATATATACACACACACACACACCCTGTGAAATGATCAGCACAATAAGGTTGGTTAATATATTTGTCACCTCACACAACCATTTTTTTTTTTTTTAGTGAGAACATTTAAGATCTACTCTCCTACAACAATATTGTTAACTATTAACTATAGTCACCAAGAACTACTGATATTTTTTGAAAAGTGTAAAAGTACATGCCCACAGAGGTCATTTACATCTGGATGGTCCTTAGGTTTTCCTGAATGACAGGGAAAAGTAAAGGAAGCCTACAGAAGCAGAGATATGCACTACAGGCAGAAGAAAAGAATAATGTGATTTGGGAAAACTTCCTCAGTCTAAAAATATCAAGGAGGCTAGAAATCACAACAGTATACTTCTGTTGCAGCTGGACCTTAATCTAGTGTTGCAGTTAGTAATCTAGTTTAGAGACAACCTAGGTATGGTTACTGCAAATTATGCCATATCCAGAAATGTACTGGTCCTAAAAGGTTGCAAGGGCCACTGAGGAAATAGGCCTTAAATAAGGCTGGAAAAGAACCTCCCAAACCAGCTTCCAGGATTCATAGAAAAACGAATTTTCTTGTAGTAGAACCACTGTTATAACATATATGCTAATTAGTACATGGATTAAATCACATCCTTGAACTGAAAAATAACAATTAAACTGAATAAAAAACTAGCATAATGCAGTTAGCCTGTAAGGTTTTACCAATACCAGTGTTTTAAAGATATTCAACTAAATTTACCCAAGAAAAATAAATTTATAAAGATACTTTGAAAAACTGGAAAATATATAAGCTCAAAGCTTAAAAAATTTTCTAAATAATTTTATTTAAAAATAAAATTATTTATAATATTTTAAAATATTTATTTTCTAAATAATCTAATGATATGGTTCATTATCCACACCCCTGTTCCTCTCCCATAAATAAGGCTATAATTTAACAGGCAAGTATTTTTTTTTTTTTTTTTTTTTGCGGTACGCGGGCCTCTCACTGTTGTGGCCTCTCCCGTTGCGGAGCACAGGCTCCGGACGCGCAGGCTCGGCGGCCATGGCTCACGGGCCCAGCCGCTCCGCGGCACGTGGGATCCTCCCGGACCGGGGCACGAACCCGCGTCCCCTGCATCGGCAGGTGGACTCTCAACCACTGCGCCACCAGGGAAGCCCAACAGGCAAGTATTTAATGTTATCTAATTGCATGGCTGATGTTCAAGGCAGTCATCTCAGTCTAATTCAGTTCTTACATGTTTCTGATCTGAGAGTAGAACCTAATTACCACTATTTGAATATTTTCTGCAAGTAAAATGTAAACGAAAAATCCAGGAGGTGAAGACATATGTTTGTATAGAAATGTGATATTTAAATGTCAATAATTATTAATTTATTAAGTGCTTACATGTGCCAACCACTGTGTTTAGTACCTACCTAGATTATTACATTTAATTTTCACAGCTCTGATAGTCAGTATTACCTCCATTTTGTGGATGAGGATGCTGAGACTGAACTGGTTACGTAGGTTACCCACGGTAACACAAACTTAGTTCCGCTTTACTCCAAAGCTTGTGCATTTAACCACTATATATTACTTGTTTTCGTGGGTAGACATAACAATAACATCAGCTAATATAACAGGATGTCAAATGCAACTTTTCCTGTCCTCTCTGAGTTTCTGCAGGGGGCTCAAAGGCCAAAATCAAAACAAAAGGAGTCAAACACTTCCCTACTCTAAAGAGAAGGACAAGGCTTATAAAGTGGGGTGGCCAAAACCTGGTTCACTACCCTTGTCAAGATGATGTGAGAAGAATTTCAATTCTTTAATTGTAAGGATTACAAGGGACAACAGAGAGGATTTCCTTAAAGAAACTAGGTGGTCTATGTTTCTCTGCCTCCTAAGGGAAAAGGGGGAGATACTTCCTGCCCACCTCAAGCCAAGGGATTATAACCACAAAGATAACCACTCAGAGTGCTTTAACATGTATCCTGAATTAGGAGGGAGAAGGGACTAGTACTAGCTCCTGATTGGGGGGAAAAAAGAGCTGGCTCAGAGCTAAATTTTAAAGACTGCTTAGGTACCACAGTCAAATAAATGTTTCAGTAGAAGAGGAAGTTTTACAAAATGAAACAGTGTGGAAAATTACATATAAAAATAACTTTAATAACATGAAACTTTGGAATCTCACTACATTAATGCAATGTTAATAACTATCTGCACAAGTAAATGAGGTTTATCTTCTCCTATTGAGGTATAATTGACATGTAACATTGCATTAGTTTCAGATGCACAGCACAATGATTTGCTATTTTCTATCAGTGTGAAAAGATCACCACAATAAGTCTAGTTAACATTCATCAACATACATAGTTACAAAATTAAAAAATTTTTTTCTTGTGATGAGGACTTTCAGATCTACTCTTAGCAACTTTCAAATATGCAATACAGTATTATTAACTATAGTTGCCATGCTGTACATTACCTCCCCATCACTTATTTGTTTTATACCTAGAAGTCTGTATGTACCTTTTGACCCCTTCACCCATTTTGCCCACCATCCCCACCATCCCCCTCTCGTAACCACCAATCTGTTCTCTGTATCTATGAACTTGGGTCTTGCTTATTTGTTTGTTTGTTAGTTTCCACATATAAGTGAGATCATGTACTATTTGTCTTTCTCTGTCTGACTTATTTCACTTAGCACAATGCCTCAAGGTCTATCCATGTTGCAAATGGCAGAATTTCATTCTTTTTTATGACTAATATTCCATTGTATATATATACCACATCTTCATCCATTCATCTATCAATGAATACTTTGGTTGTTTCCATATATTGGCTATTGCAAACAATGCTGCAATGAACATGGGGGTGCAGATATCTTTTCGAATTAGTGTTTTCATTTTCTTCAGGTAATACCCAGAAGTGGAATTGCTACATTCTATGGTGGTTTTATTTTTAATTTTTTGAGGAACCTCCATACTATTTTCCATAGTGGCTGCACCAATTTACATTATTACCAACATTGCACAAGGGTTCCCTTTTTTCCACATCTTCGCCAGCACCTGTTACTTCTTATCTTTTTGATAACAGCCATGCTAACAGATACGAGGTGATATCTTATTGTGGTTTTGATCTGCATTTCCCTGATGATTAGTGATATTAAGCATCTTTTTGTGGGCTTGTTGGCCATCTGTATATCTTCTAAATGAAGTTTTATCTTAATCTTTTTGATCTATTTATCCTTTAAAAAAAACCGCTCTAATATAAGAAATAACTGTCCCAAATTAGAACTTTTCAGCTTTGTAAATACTTCAAATAACCTTAAAATAACCTAGTTTTTAAATCACAAACTCAAGCTTGGCTAAGTTCTTAGCAAGACATTGGAAAATAAAAGCAGCAAAATTCTTACTTCCTTGAGTATACAAAGGTTGAAACAAATTTCCAAAAACTAAGAAGAAACTAAAAAGAAGCAATTTTTCAAAAAGGGATTTTAGAAGTCATACAGTAATACTACTACTTTTTAGAAATTTTGAAAATATAGAAAACGGGGAAAATATCTATAAGCCTACCACATCCAGCATAATCACTGGTATATTTTGGTATATTTCCTTCCTGTTTATTTCATAAGATATATATATATTTTTAACTTATTTATTTTATGTATTTATTTTTGGCTGCATTGGGTCTTCTTTGCTGTGCGCGGGCTTTCCCTAGTTGCGGCGAGCGGGGGCTACTCTTTGTTGCGGTGCACGGGCTTCTCACTGCAGTGGCTTTGGCGAAGCACGGGCTCTAGGCATGCAGGTTTCAGTAGTTGCGGCACGTGGGCTCAGTAGTTGTGGCTCGCGGGCTCTAGAGCGCAGGCTCAGTAGTTGTGGCACACGGGCTTAGATGCTCCGCAGCATGTGGGATCTTCCCGGACCAGGGCTTGAACCCATGTCCCCTGCATTGGCAGGCGGATTCTTAACCCCTGCGTCACCAGGGAAGTCTCCCATAAGATATTTTTATATAGGTGCAATTATAGTGTATATGTAATTGTACCCTGCTTTTCTTTTTAATGCTGTATAAGATGTACTTTTCAAGGTTTAAAACTGAGACATAACAGGTTCTCCTAAAAACATACATTCATATCCATTGTACAGTGTGACTTCCCATTTTATACTAAAGCTTTTAAAAAAGCCAGAAGACAGATTTCTCAAGTTTTCAAATCACATCCCCAAATTATACATCCACTGGGTATCTTATCTCACTTCACAATATAAAAGCAACAAAAAGTAAAACTGCATTCACACAGATATTAAACATATCTCCTATCCCTCAAATTACCACTTAAAACACATAAAAGTATTAGTTCTGCAATATACTATCCCTCAGGCCCAACAATATCATACAGACACAAAGTTATTACTAAGATAAAAAATTACTACCAGCTCTTCCCCTCTCTTCCTGAACAATTCAGCTGAAAGCCATTGGGTGGAACAGAGTGAGGTAGACATCCATTCCTGATGCTAAGGAGCCACAACAGCAGGGCAGGTTATCAAAGCACCAGAGCAGGAGTAAGGAAAGCATCCGTGTAGGAGGGCTGCAAGTGTGGACCGTCAGGACCCACACAGGGTAAAGAGGGCAACTCCACAGAGGGGCAGCCTCTGTGAGATGTTAGTGTTGGAGAAGGATGAGGGCGTAGCCAGCCTGATGGGTGGCCTGGTGTGCGTTGTCAGAGGCAGAGCAGGGTGAGAAGAGGATCCCTGTGGGAAGGGGCAGACAGGCATAGAGTATTGACAAGTGGACCTTGGGCTGAATTTCAGCCCCTCACCTGGATGTCTATGTGTAATACATAAACTGCTCAATTACATAGGACATCCTGATTGAATACTATGCATGTATTAAAAGAATAAGGTAGAGACTTGTGTGCAGATATGGAAAGATGTCCAAAATAAAAGTGGGGAAAATAGTTCTCAATTATGGTTCCTTTTCTATAGACTTTTAAAAAAGGATACACATATATTTACACCCACACACCCACACACATACCTTGCAATAATGTGAGTTTGGATATTACACAACTGACTCCTACCCTCTGTAGTCCCCTTTTCTGAAATGGGGGTGGGTGGGATAGATTTTTTGTCTTCCTCAAAGCAGAGAAAGAAGGTGGTTAGGAAGTGATCATCTTATCATTTGGACATTTTCAGTTCAGTATATGGTCAGTTGTGTCAATAAAAGTTTCATTATCTTCACGTTGGTACTTTTTATACAATCAGACCATATTTTTTGTTATTACAAGACTGAATCTTATAAGCCCTGCTTACTGAATTATGGTGGATATGGAAGAAATTGTCTACAGTGTGACCAGTGAGAAGGACTTGGGAGTAGGGGAGCAAGTTTTTTACCCTTCATTTTATAACTTCTTACAATGCTTGACCTTATGTATCTGCTGTTGTTGTTTTTAATGTTAAAACACGATCTATCTGAACGGTCAAATAACGGGTCTTTTAAATTGCAATCTTCATGGGAGAAAGTATTTGCAAACGAAGCAACTGACAAAGGATTAATCTCCAAAATATACAGGCAGCTCATGCAGCTCAATATCAAAAAAACAAACAACCCAATCCAAAAATGGGCAGAAGACCTAAATAGACATTTCTCCAAAGAAGATATACAGATTGCCAACAAACACATGAAAGGATGCTCAACATCATTAATCATTAGAGAAATGCAAATCAAAACTACAATGAGGTATCACCTCACACCGGTCAGAATGGCCATCATCAAAAAATCTAGAAACAATAAATGCTGGAGAGGATGTGGAGAAAAGGGAACCCTCTTGCACTGCTGGTGGGAATGTAAACTGATACAGCCACTACTGAGAACATTATGGAAGTTCCTTAAAAAACTAAAAATAGAACTACCATACAACCCAGCAACCCCACTACTGGGCATATACCCTGAGAAAACCATAATTCAAAAAGAGTCATGTACCACAATGCTCACTGCAGCTCTATTTACAATAGCCAGGACATGGAAGCAACCTAAATGCCCATCAACAGATGAATGGATAAAGAAGATGTGGCACATATATACAATGGAATATTACTCAGCCATCAAAAGAAACGAAATTGAGTTATTTGTAGTGAGGTGGATGGACCTAGAGACTGTCATACAGAGTGAAGTAAGTCAGAAAGAGAAAAACAAATACTGTATGCTAACACATATATATGGAAACTAAAAAAAAAAAAAAAGGTTCTGAAGAACGTAGGGGCAAGACAGGAATAAAGATGCAGACGCAGAGAATGGACTTGAGGACAAGGGGAAGGGGAAGCTGGGACAAAGTAAGAGAGTGGCATGGACATATATACTCTATCAAATGTGAAATAGTTAGTGGGAAGCAGCCACATAGCACAGGGAGATCAGCTAGGTGTTTTGTGTCCACCTAGAGGGGTGGGATAGGGAGGGTGGTAGGGAGACACAAGAGGGAGGAGATATGGGGATATATGTTTATGTATAGCTGATTCACTTTGTTATACAGCAGAAACTAACACACCACTGTAAAGCAATTATAAAGATGTTAAAGATGCTAACATCTCTGATAAAGATGTTAAAAAGATAAATTGCATTCTTCATATCTTTCTATATTAAATAAGGCCCTAATAAATGCTTTTTAAAAAACATATATGATGATGCAGAAACATCACTTCCAATAATTTATCCTAAGGAAATAAATGAACAAATTCACAAAGATACACACACACACACACACACACACACACACACACACATACACACAAGAGTAGATTTAGAATACTGTAAAATTTAAAATAACTTAAATTTCCAATAGGGGACTTAAATGTATTATGGTAAATCCATACAATGGAACATTATGAAGTCATACATGTTCATAGTAAATGAAGAATGTTATAAAGCACTGTATAGTATAAGTTAATTTTAAAATCTATATGAGGGAATTCCTTGGCGATCCAGTGGTTAGACACCACGCTTTCACTGCCTCAGGCGTGGGTTCAATCCCTGGCTGGGGAACTAAGATTCCGTAAGCCGCACAGCAAAGCCAAAAAAAAAAAAAAACACTATATGAATAAAAAAGTGAATATGTATATAACACCAAAATGTTAACAGTGATTATCTTATCTCTGGGTATCAGAACTATGGCTGTTTTCTTTTGGCTTACCTAATTTTAAAAAATAAACATAAATTACTTTTATAGCACTTGTTTCATAAAATATAACTTACTTTTTAAAGGATTCATCCAATACTTTCTAAGCACCCACTTCATATAACGTATTGTGGGAATTAAAACAGAAAGAACAGTAGTTAAGTTTTTTAAAATAAAATTTATTTCTTACCATACCGTATCACAAATCCTTTACAGTATTACTAAATAAACATATTTCATTTTTAAATTGACTTTTATAGATCACCATGCTCTGTCAGGGATAAGCTTTATAAACTCCGAAAACATTACTAATCTAAAACAGGTCAGTTCTAGGACATTCTGGGTCAGTCTTCTTCTATCATAGATGGTCATTTAAGTCATGAAAGTAGTTAAAAGAAAGGAGAAAATACCAGGAGTATGTGGAATCATGGGAGCCAATGGAAGAGAACCTTTCAAACAGAAAAGAATGGTCAACAGTGCACTGTCAAAAGTCAAATAAAGTAAAGACTTGAGTGCCTATTGGTCATTAGGACCTGGGCAAGAGCAGATTCAGTGGAAGGAAGGAAGAGCATAGTGAATTGAGAAGTGGATGAGAAAGAACAAATGGAAACAGCAACTGCAGACAACACTTTCAAGGAGTTTATCCAGGTAGGCAAGTGGACATCAGAGTAGGAGCTGGACAGGAACATGTGGCCCAGGAAAGCTTTTTTTTTTTTTTAAGATAGAAAAGAACTAAGCTTGTTTTAAACACTGGTGGAAAAGAGTCAGTAGAGGAGACAGAAGAAACAATGGTAGACAGCAAATGCTACGTGGGAGAGAAGGCATTGCCTTCAAATGGAACTGGAGGGATTAGCATTTGACAGAAAGAGGGACAGCTCTTCCACTGGAACAGAAGGTAATGAGGAAAGAAAGACACAGACACAGGTACCTTTGTAGGCTTGGGGTCTGTATGTTGATTAACTTGCCCTCTAATGGCTTCTATTTTCTCTTTGAAATAATATATGCAATTATTTGCTGAGAGTAAAGTGAGAGATAGAAAAGCCAAAGGTTTAAGGGGAGTAAAGGTTTAAAAGAGACATCATGGAGAAAAAAGCAAGAATACATAGTTACATACATATACATACATAAGCAGAAAGTTTTTAAAAGGCAAAGAATTAGGGATTAAACTTTTGAGAACATTAATCATGATTAGGAACTACAGATGGAAAGAAAAGGGAGAATCAGAGTGGAAAAAAGACTATTGAGAGGTAACAGAACCAGGATAACGTGGATCACAAATAATCATGGAAGGAAAATGTCCTAAGAAGAAAAGAAAGAGGTAAGGAGAATAAGGACTGAGAAAGGGTCCTTGTATTTGGTAACAGGGCATTAAATAAATAGTGTCAAAAGACAGTGAGGACAGGGACTTCCCTGGTGGTCCAATGGTTAGGCAGGACTCCTCGCTTCCATTGCAGGGGGTATGGGTTCAATCCCTGGTCGGGGAACTAAGATCCCACGTGCCGCCAAGGTGCGGCCAAAAAAATAATAATAATAATTAAAAAAAAAAAAAAAGGACAGTGATGGCAGATAACAGCTAAAGCTTAGGGAGAAAATTAGTGACAAAATGGATCAAGTATGAATACATTTATTTTAAAGTCAATAATAAGAAGAAGATCAAAAAGAAGAATCAATTTTAAATACAATGCTTTAAGGTTGGGAAAAAAACCTTTGTATATTTTAAAACTGCAGCAAAAAAATAATGAAGGATATAATAAATACGTGGAAGAGGGAGGGGGAGGTTAGGTCCCATGGAAGGAAGAGGTGTTAGGAGTCTGAGAAGTATGACAGTTCTTATGGAACTGGAAAAAAGATGAGAAGATTTGTGTATGCTTAAGACCCAGACCAAATCAGTTAAGCTTGCTCATACCATGTAACCTTAATCTTTGAAAATTACAATAGCCTTATTAAGATTTAGAGAAAAAGCCCATCTACTTGAGGACAGAATTTTTAAGAGCTGCTCAACAATGAGCTGGGTAATTAATAGATTAATGGAAGTACACTCAATTGAAGTTGGAAACATGATTCATAGAGGGTCTGGCCTACCTATGTGATTCTTCATCTGTCTCCTAAAGCTGGGCACAAGAGTGAACAAAGTAAACTGGAGCCAAAGATAGGAAAACTAGTAATTATCTCCAGCAGGGGGAATGCCTTGCTTCTCGTGCACAACAGAGATCAGTGGAGCAAAGGAACCTAGTGATATGAGGAGAGCAAAACTGAAGTCTAGGGCACTGGGTAAAGGAAAGGCATGTTTGTGGGGAGAAACTGGGTTCGAGGGAAGCAATAAACACAAGGAAAGTAGGCACACATAATGTTAATAGGGAAGGAGACAGAGTGAGCAATCATAACTGTTTGCAGGACGAATGGAGACTCAAAGAGGGATCATTTAAGAGCAGTAACAGCAGTAGTATAGGTTGGCATGGTTTTTTAGAATACACACACACACACACACACACACACACACACACACACAATCCCTAAGAGTCTTGAGCCTGCTTAGTGGGAGAAAAGATTCGCCTATTGAATCAAATCCTCTTTCTCTTGCACTGTAGGCCAATGCTTCCTAAACCCTTCTGACCAAAACCCACGGTAAGAAATACATTTGATTCACAGTACACACACACACACACACACACACACACACACACACACACAACTGAAACAGAAGTTTCACAAAACAGTAATTAACCTTACTACATATGATAAAGTAAAACATAAAGTTAACATCAAATATTTGGTCATTATTTAAATACATTTAAAATTCTAAAATTAATACATAATATAAATATTAAAATTAGAAAAGAGTCAGTGTAATGCAATGAGTGACCTTTCCTGTTCATAAATTAATTCCAGTCTGGAACACACAAGGACAATGTTACGTACTTATTAGGTTCACTACAGAGTCTTGCACTCTTTTGCTTTATATTGGGTCAGGGTTGAAAACCTTAGATGAGACAATAAGTTGCTGTGAATGGTAAAAATAGTACCATACGCATTCTACTTAGTAATGGAGATTCTTTGGTCTTAATACAAAATGATGGTTAGCAATATCATTCATAATCACTTCAGAGTAAATTAAGAACTAAGAATTCATTTTCTTCTTGGAATCCATATTGAACACAGTTATTGATGCAGGGCAAATGGATCTTTCAGCTAAATGTTTTTCTTTAATGTTTTAAACTTCCTCTCAGGAAAATAATAATTGAAAGTTTGGAGACAGAGAAATGAGATTTTACAATATCTCTACATTTTATTTTGTTCAAATTTTCTTTAATGATAATGCTCTCTTCCAGATGTAGCAACATGTTTGAAAGAGTAAAAGAGTCCAAGTATTACTTGCCATAATAATGTTTTGGAACCCTTAGACATACAGCTTCAAATTTAGCTCACTAGGTTGCCAAAAATATCAGTTAAATATGCAAATTTTGCTATTCAAAAATACTGGAAAACACCTGCCAAACGAGAATGTTTTTCAACTGGAAAAATTCTAGATTCGCACAATCTGCTTAGCTCCTTACCTCTTAACAATTATCAAACTCTGCTGTAACATAGTAAATGGGTATGACTAGCTCTGAACAAAACATTTTTAAAACTTGGCTACTCAGCAAGTCTCCTTTATAATAATTAATAACTTTCAATATTTTTCAATACACCCAAGAGATTCAGAGAGTTTTCAGCACTTACCAAAGCTTT
Organism: Phocoena phocoena; assembly: GCF_963924675.1. NCBI lineage: Eukaryota > Metazoa > Chordata > Mammalia > Artiodactyla > Phocoenidae > Phocoena > Phocoena phocoena. The sequence continues at coordinate 101,429,284 of NC_089219.1, forward strand.
TTGTATACGTAGAACAGTGATTCCAAAGAGCACTCTAAGCCCTTAGAACAAATGGGACAGAAAGAGAGCCCAGCAATGACCTGCTGGGCAGTGTGCTCATTCATGCCCAGCCTACTGCTTCTGCTGGAGGGAAAGCTTCAAGGAGACCAGTAGTCCAGCTGCCCTGGACATTCAGAAGAGAGCAGGAGGATGCCTGCATTGTAAGTTGTGCTGTTTTGACTACTGTCTATATGTCCATCTCTGTCTCTGTCTGTCTCTTTGTCTCTGTCTGTGTCCGTCTCTCTGTCTCTGTCACTCTCCCTCCCTCCCTACCTCTGCTTGAGTGTTGGAAGGGTGCTTTGAGGAAATACTCAATAAAACATAAGTGTGGACCTTTGGGGGGAAAAAAGCACTATTATCAGTAGCTTCAAACAATGTTTAAAATAACTCCTCTATGTTTTCTAATCATATTTGCTATTCCACTACTTACAATTACTTCAAAAATTTTTCCCAGTTTAACTTACAAGGATCAACAATTCCTTTTCTATAAATATGACCATACAGTTGGAGCTAAATTTAAACAACACAAGAAAATCTTCCTTATTAATTACCTTGCTACCATATGTGACAAACTTAAGTCAGTGATCCCAACAATTTGGACTGTGAAGTCTGCATCAAACGGTAGCCACCTTATAAGCATTGTTGAAATGTCCCATAATGATACAGAATAGAGGTATGTCAACACGAAGAGGCGCAATTTTCAATTTTCCACTTACTAATCACCAAACATCATAAACATAACATCCATGCATTCTAGACAAATACTTTTTTCAAGAAATATGTAGCCATTTTTCTCTTATGCCACAGATATGCAACAAAATAAAACAATAATGCATCTTTCTCAGGAATGGTCCTTAAATAAAAGAGAAATTGAGATAATTTTATATTCTTTTCTTTCTTTGAAAAAAAATATATATTTAAATTTTATTTATTTTTGGCTGCTTTGGGTCTTCGTTGCTGCGTGCGAGCTTTCTCTAGTTGCAGCGAGCGGGGGCTACTCTTCGTTGAGGTGCGTGCGCTTCCCATTGCAGTGGCTTCTCTTGTTGCAGAGCCTGGGCTCTAGGTGCACGGGCTTCAGTAGTTGCGGCTCGTGGGCTCTTGAGCACAGGCTCAGTAGTTGTGGCGCACGGGCTTAGCTGCTCCACGGCATGTAGGATCTTCCCAGACCGGAGATTGAACCCATGTCCCCTGCATTGGCAGGTGGATTCTTAATCACTGCACCACCAGGGAAGTCCTCTTTGAAAATATTTTAAAAGGCTTATCGAAAAGTCCAGTATGCTGTTTCCAAGAATCTTTTCAATTTTAAAGATTTTAACTTTCATTTGCAACATTAATACAAATATATGTCACTTTAGTCAGGTTTTACACATTTGATAAACCCATTTTTAAAATAATCTTCATTAAAGTCTTACACTTTTTCTCAAGTCACCATTTCCTCAACATTTTTGTACTTCTAGATGCAGCTATTGAACATGCCTCTGTATTTTTTTTACTACATGCTCTCTTCTCCTAATAATTAAACAGTATATTTAAAGGGTATATTGATCTAGTTTCTTTTTAAATAACAATTATCACTGAACTCTTAAAAACATCACACTTGAAGAATGCATTTAAGTTAAAAAATAAAACCTAGTTAGATAGCGTCTCACCATTTTTACCAACCATTCTGCTCAACCTTGAATTATGTTAATATAAATTAACTGTGCAATAACCATTGCATTACAGTCATCACCAAACTGACCATCACTCTAATTCACATAATGCTGCTCTTTTGTTCCATGTTACCCCTTACAGTTTAAGTAGGAAACAGGGAAAAGGTGATTTTGCAGTAAATACTGTTGTAAAGCAGTCTGTGTCATTTCCTCCCAGCAGGCCCTAACATCATCAGCCTTAACAGACTCTTATTTAATCAGAGTATCAAAGAATACAGAAAAATATTTAAATACAAAATTATGCTTCATATTGCTAAGTAACCAACTCAAAAACATCCCAGACAGCCAGTTTTTTGTTTTTTTAACTTGAATGGAAAAAAGAGAGAAAGAAAAAAGGCACATATCTTTTAAGTAGCACCAAGAACAAATCTCACACACACCTCCATCTGTCCTATATATTAACAACCACACAGAAAAAAATCCACGAATATGCCACTTCTATGAATTTAAACTTCGAAGAAAAACTAATAATTGTCCTCCATGCCCCCTGTTGTAAACATTTATCTCTGTTATGAAAACCATGAAAGTCAGAAATCTAACTTAAAGAAATAGAGCATTAAATATTACTTATAACTAATATAAATGGATTAATACTGCCTGAACTGAATGTTAAAATTATGTTTTCAGGCTGCTAACCAGGAATCTAAGATTTATAAGCAAAAAAGTATCATAAATTTCCTCCTCAAACATATAAGGTGCAAGAGAAACATCTGGGATGGCTAGATGTGAAAAAGTTAAGTCCTTTAAATTTCTTCCTCTTATCTCACCATTATTTAATCCTTCAATCTTATAGCCCCCTATAATGCCCCTGAAGTGAAGAAAAACTTCATGTTTCCTTTTCCTTAGGATAAAAATTATTCACACAATTCAAAGAGGAAAAAGATAAAAGATTCCATCCTGCCCAACCCTCTGGGAACCAGTGCAGGACACTCCTTCCAGTTTTGGTCTTTTATTCCACCTAGCTTTCAATGTTCCCACTTTCGCTGAGGCAGAAAGATTGCTGTTTAACTGGTTCAGTAAGGAATACTGAATGTTGAAAAATATTTTCAAATTTTTTTTTTTTTTTCGGTATGCGGGCCTCTCACTGTTGTGGCCTCTCCCGCTGCAGAGCACAGGCTCCGGACGTGCAGGCTCAGCAGCCATGGCTCACGGGCCCAGCTGCTCCGCGGCATGTGGGATCCTCCCGGACCAGGGCACGAACCCGTGTCCCCTGCATCGGCAGGCGGACTCTCAACCACTGCGCCACCAGGGAAGCCCATTTCAAACATAGTTTTGATTCTGACACTGTATAAGTTAATCTACTTCTCTGTATCTCGTGTTCCAAACTAATGAAGAGAATGTATTCTAATTACTCTATATGAGAAATAGAGTATGAATGAAAAATTTTCAGATGTTTTAATAAATGTACTAGAATTTGGAAGCAGGAGGTATAACTTTGAAGAACCATTTTATAAAAACTAAACAAATCCAAGTACTTCAAAGAACACCCCTTAGAACAGGGTCAGCAGACTATGGTCTACCTGTGGGTCAAATGTGACCCAACATCTGTTTTTGGCCTCTGAGAATTTTACATTTTTAAATGGTTGAAAAAATAATCAAATAGCTACATTTTTTGACATGTGAAAATGCTATGAAATCCAAAGTTCAATGTCCATAAATAAACTTTAATTGGACCTCAGTCCATACTCATTCATTTAAGTATTGTCTATGGCTCTTTTTTGGCAGAACTGGGTAGTTATGACAGACTGTATGGCTCACAAAGTCTAAAATATTTACTATCTAGCCCTTCAGAGAAAAAGTTTTCCACTCCCTGCCTCAGAAGATCATACACTTATTTTAATGATACTACAAATTAGGAAAATATTTTTGAAACTGCTTGTTTGAAAATGCCTTCAAAGCCGTAACACTTTCTTTTGAATCTCCTCAGTGGTGACAAGCCTTCACCCTTTGAAGATGAATTTTGGAAATGGCTAAGCCATTTGAAGCCAAGACTGAATAAGTTGGTTATCAAGATGAATCAACCATTTATTGATAATCTAAATATATGGGAGGCTTTTTCTTTTTTTTTTAAGCACTATCTCTGACTTCTAAGAGCTACCAACCAAGTGAGGGGAGAGTCATATGCTTTCTTACCTTTGATTCAAGGTAAACAGGCTCTACAGACAGTTCCCAACTTATGATGGCTCCAGTTAAAATTTTCTGACTTTACGATGGTACCAAAGTAATATGCATCCAGTAGAAACTGTATTTTGAATTTTCATCTTTTCCTGGGCTAGTGATATGCAGTATGATACTCACAATGTTGGGCAGCAGCAGAGAGCCGCAGCTCCCAGTAAGCCACAGGATCATGAGGGTGAAAATGCGATACACTTACAACCATTCTGTACACACAACCATTCTGTTTTCCATATACAGTACAGTATTCAATAAATTATATGAGATAATACACTGTATTATAAAATAGGCTTTGTGTGAGATGATTTTGCCTAACTGTGGGCTAATATAAGTGTTCTGAGCACATTTAAGATAGGCTAGGCTAAGCTACAATGTTTGGTAGGTCAGATGTACTAAATGCATTTTCAACTTATGATATTTTCACCTTATTATGGGTTTTTCAGAATGTAACCCCATGGTAAGTTGAGGAAGATCTGATAAAAGCCCATTGTAAAATAAAGTGTTGACTCATGTAGTTTATTGAATACTGTACTGAAAGTGAAAAACAGAATGGTCCTATGGGTACGGAATGGTTATAAGTGTATCAGCTGCTTATCCTTGTATCAATAATCATTGATACATGGCTGGGAGGTTGACTCCTTGCCTCTGCCCAGCATTAGGAGAGAGCATCACACCACATACTGCTAGCCCAGGAAAAGATCAAAATTCAAAATTCGAAGTACAGTTTCTACTGAGTACATACCAATTTTGCACCATCGTAAAGTCGAAAAATCAGAAGCGGAACCATCTTAAGTTGGGGCCCATCTATTATAAGCATGGAACTAGAAAGTACAGAGGAGGAAAAAGAATCCTATAATAAAGCCAGAAGATCTACTTTCTTGATTGGCTGTGAATTTGCTATAAAGTATTTTTTTTTTTTTTACGAAGAGGTACTCCAGTAATAGTTTGGGCAATACACTTTGGCAATAAATGAGTGACTCCCAGTGAAATTTTAAAAGAACAGGATTCACTTGGATGTAAAAGCTGTTTAATCTTCAATTAAAACCCATTTAATTTCTTTATAATCACAATTAATAAGAAAATTAGTATAAATGAACCCCTTCTATTCATACAAAGCAAATAATTTATCCTTGGCCCTCTTCTCTTCTAATTCCTTGTCTTCCCCCCAAACAATTTCATCTGCTCTTATGGCTTCAATTTCCGCTTACTGGCTAGCTCCGAAATCTGAATCCCCAATCTCAGCCTCTCTTCTGGGCTCTGGATCCTCTCTTGACACCTCTATCTGAATGCTCCATAGACACTTCCAACTCACCATGTTCAAAACTGAAACAATTATCTTCCCGTCACATTAAAAATTAAATCAAGTTCCTCTATCCACAGTTTCCCAAGCTGAGAAACTTTTTTACTTTTCTGTTCACCTTCAAAGCCAATCACTTTTTAAGCCTTGTAATACCATCTGTCCTCTCCTCTTCATCTCTATTACTATTTTCCTACTCCAGGCCCTTATCCACTCTTATCTGGGCTATTTCAATAGCAACAGCCTTCTAACTTATCTCTCTACCTTTTGCCTCTCCATCCAATCCAGCTGCTATACCATACCACCACCATGTTATCTTTCCTAATTACTTAAAGTCCTTCCCTGGCTCTCCACTGTCTTTAGAATCAAGTCCAAAGTCCTCAGCATGATAAACAGGCTCTTCACCAAATGGCACCACAGACTTCTTTTTTCTCTTTTTCTGAGTCATAACTTTTTACTTGCATAAATCTGTATGTTGTTTTATAGTATATCCTGTACTTCAAAGTATTAAAACTACCTTTAACACCATATTCTAAAGTGAAAGATTATGCCAAACTGGGCAAATCTTCATTATTTCAAATGATAGGCACTGAAATCCCACACTTACCTTATTTCTAGAAACTTCAGCGATCCTAACGTGATTGGCAACCAAGCTCTGCAATTTTATTTTTTTCAGCTTATTTCCAGGCACCACCTTCTTTAGCCCAACCCCTCATCTCTATACACTCTGACTTTTAGTGACAATGTGGACTACAACACATTCCTCAAACATACCATATACTTTCACATAATATTCCTGGTTTTCATCCATATCTTCTGTTCCCTTCCCCAACTCAGCAAACTCCTATTCATCCTTTAAAGCCAAATTCAAATATGGTTTCTCACTAATCCCCCTCCCTACCATATACAGAATTATCTTCCCTCATCAATGGTCCCATTAACTCTATATCTCTGCTATAACTCTTATCACACTGAAATTGTAGGGACTAATTTACATGTCTAGTTATAAGCATCTTGAAGGCAGGGAAACACTTTCTTTTCCTGAATCTAACTTTAACTTATGGTCTGAGAACAAACATTTTAAACTTCTTATTAAAATATAATCACCTCTTATAGTACTAAGATAATGCCATAATTGTAGTAACTGAGTGACTGAGGGCTTAGAAACAAAAAGAATCCCACATCATTCACCAGGAAAAAAAAATTCTCCTATATATAAAGTATAATTAAATTGTAGCTTGGATATGCCTTCATCTACTCCTTGCAATACCAGTTTCTTTCTCTCTCTCTTTCTTTCCTTCTTTTTGAAGAAGTTCTTTACAGAACTTTCTTTTAAATGCTTGTTGGATTTCATTTGTATCTCACTCACAGAATTTTACACTCAATATAATGAAGAGGTTAAGATCAGGATTTCTGGAGCCCAACTGTCTGGTTTGAGTCCTACCTAGCTCTGGCACCTAGGCTGTTTGATATGGGAAAGTTACTCAACCTTTTTGTTTCTCAATGAGGAGATCATAATAATAACACCCCTCAAGATGCTGTTGTAAGGATTAAATAAGATAATGCATGTAAAGAATTTAGAGCACTGCCTGGCCCAAAGAAGGTCTCAATAAATGCTGGTTGATGTTATTGCTAACATCAGTTTTAAAAACAGCTTGTTAGCCCACATGGTAAAGCGTAATCTCCTAGATGGAAGGAATTATATCCTGCCCATACATGAATATAATATAAGTGCTAAAACTGTGCCTTGGAATGTATTAGCTGCTCAATAAATAACGTGAATATAAGGCTTCAGTCCTCCAAGATCAACAAATTATAAATCACAGCAAAATTTATATATGGAGTACATGTTTGAAACTGGTGTTTCAAAGCATCCATCTTGCACTGAACTGTTGAAACATGTAAAACTGTTAAAGCAACACAAAAATTACATTCACTAGAAACTTTTTCTCTACTCCTCCATTTAATTTGATCTTGGTATCCAGTGGTCTAAAATTCTTGTCTATAATGTACGACTTACTACAGATCATTTAAAACGTAATTTTCAGCTTTAGAAAAGTGCTTATTGTCGCATCAGAAAAATTAGCATTCTTCCTTTATATTTGCATTATTTTAAAAATCTATTGCCACACTCAACACAAAAAAAACTAATGAAAAGCCAAGAGACACAATTACTACATTTCCTGGTTTCTGCCTGGGAAAGGACTTCAGAACACGCCTATAAGTATCCCTAGTCAAAGTCTGTTGGTTGCAAACTACTACTCTTTTTTCATTTCTACTCTCGCACCACAACACCTCACACACACACCCACAGAAAATAATGCACATTGTCTAATAAAGGCTGTACCCCCAAAATGCAGCTATATATTAATTTTGTTTTGGAGGACTTAAATCTTACAAAAGCAAATACAAGTCTGATTTGAAACAATACTCCCAGCTTACTTTAGCAGGTAACTTAAACTACAACTATTTATCTAAAGCAAAGACATAGCCTGATTGCTACCAAACTTCTTGGTAAACGATCAGTAACAGTGTATCGATAATATATGTTATTCTAGAAAAATTCATTAATCAGTTAAAAATGGACCACACTTCCAACAATGGTGATTTGTGGAAAATGAGCTTAAGCAATTTATTTACACAGTAAACGAAGATGTAGGACTTGATCTAAAACACTGTAGGTGAATCACTAGCTTTAGGGTAAAGGTTTACAACGTGCCTACTATGTGCCTGGCACTTAGTAGTTGTTTTACAGAATATGCAATACCTAACACTTATGGAATACTCTCATGCATCTCATTTGACCCTCAGAATACCCCCAGGCATGCATGAGCATCTCGATTTTACAGCTAAGGAAACGTAGGCCCAGAAAAGTCTACTTGACCGAGGCACCACATCTGGTATGTGGGTCCTGGCCAACGCTCCAGCCCCTGACTCATATTCTGATCACCTTCTGCCATACTAGTTAGAACTCTTAGATGTTCCAATGCCAGATTTTTAAATCAAAATCCTATTTGACAACTTTCACTACTGTGCTCGTCAGATTCTGTTAAGAATCAAAGCACAAAAAAGCAAAAATGTAAAGTCCGTCGTCTCAGCCTGTCTACGTTCAAGCGCCGTGCCTAATCCTGGAGAGAGCCCCATGTTTCTTCCTGGATGCGGGGCGCTCCCTGCCTCTACCCCAGGACTGTCGAGCGTCCCCGAGCGCCACCTGGACGACGGTCCCCGCGCCCCGAGGGGAGCGGCGAGGAGACCCTCAGCCAGGCTCCGCCACAACCTCCGAGGCCGACGAGCGGGCTCCCAACGCGCGGCGTCCGCTGGGCGCCGGGCTGCACGCTCTGGCGTCCCTCCAGGCCGTGGAGGTGCCGAGAGAGCGTGGGCGTCGCCGACACCTCCGCCAGCCCGCTGCCGCGCTGCGGCCGGACGGCGCCCAACGCTCCGTGGCCCCGCTCTGCGACACCCTCCGCCGCGAGGGTCCGAAGCCCCTGCCTCACACCCCGCCCGGGTCTCCCTACCCCTACTTGCTCTCGTCCTCGACGCCGCCTCCGCGGCTGGGCTCCGAAGCTCTCGTCCTCCGCGCAGAAGCGCCCAGTCGGCTCGCTCCCACTCTGGGTGGGCTCCGTCCCGCCCCCACAGGCCCGGCCGCAGGCCCCGCCCCGGCAAAGTCCTGTTCTTATTGGTTCCTGTTCCCACCCCTCACGGTCGGGCCCGCCCCCGGCACCAGCCGGGGACCGTCCAGAAGGGAACCGCCCCCTCTGGAGCTCGGCGTTGGGGCCAGAATCTTGCCCAGGACCTTGGGCGCCGAAAGGGTGCGGCCCCAGGAGGCAGGCTACCGGCGCCACTGTCGTCCAGCCGAGGGCCTCTAGCCAAAGCTCCTTCGCCGTCGCCGTGCCTGCCGTCCGACAGGCCCCACGGCGAAGGACCAGAACTTTACACGAAGGTTGACTCCTCACAACCACCCGCGAGAGAAAGCCTAATCAAGGAATCCAAATGGCACCTCACTCAAAGAAACCATAGAATTGTCTCCTGCCACCGGGCTCAGTAGGCCTGGTGTCTCCAGTGAAAGAGCAGCACCATTTCTCGGGCTGAGCTCGAGGAGGAAACAAACATTTCTCCAGCAACTGCAGTACAGCGCCTACTTGAAACATACACAGATGCAAATGACGCTCCGGACACCTGAGGCTTGAAATCCCAGAGCAGCGTTGCCTTTGATACTCCCAGTGCCTAAGGTCGGCTCCCACGCCCTGTTGTGACACACATGCTTAAGCGCTACGCCTGCAACACACTCATACTCAGGTATGTGCATGGCGCAGTGCCTACTGCGAGCAGCAGCCCAGTTTCACTAAGGCTGCGAGTCAAGGATGATTTGAGCCTGTTTCCCAGGCACTTGCTAACCACCCCACCCTGCCTCTGCCCGCCCGACTCCACCCTACCTCACCCCACCCCCACCAGAACCTCTTGGATTTGGTGATCAAACTCCCCATATCTGTTCGCATAGAGGTACCAAAATAGAAGACGGCCAGAAAGAGCAGTGTTTGGTTACACATCACAGATGACTGTCACAAGCCAACGTAGCCAAAGCAATAAAAGCTGCATATCCCAAACCACTGTGAAACCATGAGCCGTGGACAATGAAACAGGAAATCTCTTCTGTGATGGAGGGGGGAAAGAGGAATGACAAGACATATTTTTTTGACAAGACATATTTTTAATCATGTCTCAATGAGGAAATAAATTTGTAGTAAATTTTGAACACTGATCTTTATGGACTCCTCCTGCTCACCACCAAAAAATCCCTTATGTATTTAGAAAACTTCCCAAACAATTGTTTAAGATAAAATTTGGGGCTAGAATAGTGTGGCTTTGGAATTTCAAATTTATTTCAAAGTTCAAACTTTGAATTCCAGGAGATTATATGACAAAATGAGCAGACCGAATTCCAAGTACCAAATTGGAAACCAAATCTGCATGGATGTAATAAATGAATTAACATGTATGTATTCTACTGCCCTCTCATGGGTAAGATGGAGATATACATAATGGTAGTTCATGCCTTTTAAAATCTGAGAATAGAAAGTTTAATTTGGCAACTTATATTATTTTGATGACAAAGAGGCCAAGGTAAAATAAAATCAGGTTTTCCAAGGGACTTACAAATACTCAGCAAACAGAACTTCAACTTCAGAAACCAGGGAGAGTATTCTAACACCAGGGCTAGTACAAACATGCTGTTGGGATCACGCCTATGCTTATGGCTACCTGTACAGAATGTGGAAGCATGCAGGAATTTGCTTTTAATTTTTTTTTCCATTTGAAACGTCATTACTTTCTGAGATGTTTCACAAAATGCTCTTTTTCACTTTTGTATCCACTCATGCTATAACTTCTTGCTGTGAATAACTTGAGAGTAGAAGTGAAATCTTATTCTTTATATCTTTGCTGCCTAGAATAGTACCTGGTACTTTAGATGTTTGATCAGTAATTGTTTATTGAATAAGTGGAATGAAGTATCAGCCCAACCACTAGATGGCAACACAACTGTATATGTATAGAAGTATGGTCTGGCTAATTGGATTGAATTCCACCTGACCTTGAGTAACAGGAATGTTTCTAAAAAGTTACACGTGTATCTTATTTTGGTAAGTGAAATCGTTTAACACGTACCACTCCAGCTGACTCTAACTTTATTGTCAATTATATCCTTAAAACTAAGAATCCTTTCATAAGATAAATTCTCCATAAGTATAATAACTCATAATTACAGATTTTCTATCTTGGGGTACACCTGTTCTGTTTTTGTCTAAGAAAGCCACCCTTCAGATGTATCCTGTCAAAAGGACTTTTCAGAAGTCTAAGTGCCTATAGCAAGTTTCATTCTATAAACCAAAAGCCTACATTCTCCCTATATCAAATCATTTGCTTGTTTTTGTTTTTTTAAATATTTATTTATTTATTTGGCTGCGCCGGGTCTTAGTTGCGGCAAACAGGATATTTTAATTGTGGCATGCAGGATCTAGTTCCTTGACCAGAGATTGCACCTGGGCCCCCTGCATTGGGAGTGCAGAGTCTTAACCACTGGATCACAAGGGAAGTCCCATCATTTCCTTGTATTTTTGCCCTGCCTTAATAACCGTTTTGCCTGGAAGTCACGGACACTCAAGAGTCAGAAAAACCCAGGTCCCCATTGCTACCTCTCACTAGGTGCATCCTTATGCAGCTTATTTTTTTTTATCAAAGGTCATTTCTTTTTTTAATTAAGGTATAGTTGATGTACACTACTATATGTTACAGGTGTACAGCATAGTGATTCCTAATTTTTAAAGGTTATATTCCATTTACAGTTATTATTACAAATTGGCTATATTCTCTGTGTTGTACAATTGTTCAGGTTATTAACTTCACCAACCTCAGTTTACTCATCTTCCCCAAAATGGAGGTAATAATACCTATAAAATTGTGCAAAACATTAAATGAAATAATGTCAATGGAACAATATCTAATACAATCTTTGGCTTGTAGTAGGGATTCAATAACTGGTAACTATTGTTATTCACACTCTACAATGAAAATCTCACCCATATTATTATTTGGTTTATTTGTTTTATTCTCCTGATTTAATGCCTTCAGCAATTAAATTAAGTTCATAACACCAGGTTTCGTAGCGATAGGCCATGCGGATTTGGGCCACATTTGTCTTTCGGATATCATTTCCAGTAGGACCTTCTTCAAGGTAATTGTCGCCCAGAAACTTTGCTTTCTCCTATAAGAGAACAGGAAACAGAATGATTGTTGTCTCTTTTTACCCTGATATAGACAATAATTACATCCTCCACCAAGATTCCTTCCTTATGTTAGCTATGCAAGAGGAAAACAATAAACCATTAAAAGCACTCATCCAGTACCTCAATGTGCACGGTCTGCTGAGAAATCAATTATATTTTATTTCCCTTGCCCAAAAAGCATGGCCAGAGAGACAGAATAATTTTTTCTAGTCCCTGTCCATAGTAATTGCACATGATTTGTGAAATAATTTTTCAACATGTTTCCCCAACTAATTTTTCAATATTCAAGTTGCCAAATTCTAAACTCAGAAGGAGAGCCAGTCAAGGGCAGGTCTACCTCATGAGAAATTCCACATTGCAGAACACTGTTTCTTGCCACTTCACACATATCACAGGTACTCAACTTGAAGACTTGTGCAGCAATGGCATATTCTTCCATTAGGGGCTCCTTGGGTTATTTATTTAAATGAGGCCAAAAAAAAAAAAAAAGAAGAAAGGAAGAAAAAGGAATGCATTAAAAGAAATAACCCACATCCTGCACAAAAAGAATAATGAAATATCTTGATTTGACTTTAAAATTCTGGGTGGTAAACAATATTTCAGCAAAATTATACTTGTATTACTCAAAATTCCATATGTGTACCTTGGTGAAGTGGAATTGCATCGGGTCATCTGTAGACAGTGAGATCATTAGCCCTTTCTGGAAGAAATCTAAAAACGGATTTTTGGCATATTCCAGAAATAAGCTGTTGTTACTTAATGGCGACATAGCGATGGGAATCTGGGCTAAGAAAAACAAATACTGTAACACAGGACTCTGTAAAGGAAGAGTGAAAAAAATTTTTTTTTCATGTTGAAAAAGGGATACAAACTAGAAAAGTTAAAACTTTCTGGTTACCTCAAGTTTTACCTTTCAACAAAATTATCACCTATTCTTTAAATCCCCTTGTAAAGAAGAATAATAGCTTTTAAATGTAAATACTATTTAGAAGAAATTTATTTGGGATCAATTTTCAGAAGCATTGCGTCAAACCCAGTTGTTTGTGTTTTAATTGTCTAAGTTAGATGGCCCATCTTAGGCAAAAGATTTCACCTTGAAACATTTTTTTTCTCTACAAGAAAGTTCTGACTCACACCAGAGGCATTTTAAAACATGCTATAACATGAAATCTGGTGAAAACCAGTTTCAGGTAAGCCAAACTGCCTCTGATTTATCCCTTGTCAGAGTTCTAAAGTGCAAGTCAGGCGACCTCCATTAACTCCTCCCTCACCAACTATCTAGGTAATCTTGAGCAACTTCCTTTAACTTCTCCGGGCCTCTGTAAAATGAGATGCACTAAATAATCTCAAAAATCTTTTTTGCTCTACTTTAATTTGATTCCAGTGTTGATCATGACTTGTGACAGAATGATAAGGGAAAAAAATGCTGTTCCTCTAGCTCCAATATAAAAGTTAATATTGAGAAGAGAGCTTCCAACTCACCTTTTTTAAATTCAGGCCATGAGAGATATTATCCGCTGTCATGAATGCTGTCATGAGATGGGTGAGAGCTCCAGCTTCCCCACAGTGAGGGCGGAACAGAAACGTATTCATGCCTCGTTCCCTAGGGAAACGGAGCTACTATAGCAATCACAGGTGACTGACTGGGACCTGGCAACAATGCTGGGCATAGAGCGATTTATAAGAAAATCTGGTAGGAAACACCAGAACACTCTGAAAGGGAGTGGGGTATCCAAAGTATTCAGCAAAACTGACAATTCCAAATCATAATCTTAATTCTTCCCAAACACAGGCTTTTTGAAAAAAGAGACAACATAGGATATGAGGGTATGGAGGGAAGTTTTGATTACCTGAACAGAAACATCTTCAGTTTCCACCCAACGTTTACCAATATCACCATGTCGTTGTTTCTCCTACTCACACTTTAGCGGGGAAACATTTCCAGAAAACCCCATTATGATAGTCTATTTATTTATTCCTTACCCAGATATATCAAGAAAGGTAAAATGTATGGAATTTTATAGTAAATTGTACAGTGATTAGTGTAAATTCCTAAACTTCCAAAGAAAAGGAACTGTGAAAGTTACTGAAGGCTCCAAACTGTCCATTCCTGCCCCTAAATAAATAAAGAAACCGAAGAAAAAGACAAGGGAAAGAAATTTCTGCTCTGGGCCAGCGGGCAGCATCCCAGCAGCGTAGGCCCTCAACCACCTAGGGTGCCAATGTATGAGGAAAGAGGTGTGCTAAATAGAATCTCCTTCTAGCTCCAGTTCTCATCTACTTACTTTCTCAGGCTATTGAGCACCGTGATGTTTGCGTACATATAGTAGGCGTAGTAAGTGTAAGATGGATTCTTTTCCATGGTCCACTCCTGGGGCTTAGGGCTCTTGGAGGAGAACATGTGGCCGCTGTGTTTGGACTCATCATCCACACTGTCGAAGCCAGTAATCTGTCAGGAAGAGTGAGCCACGTACTGGGTTCAGTCTGAAGGCAGGGTCCCGGCCCTCAGACAAACTTTCAGCTTCCAAAGGCAAGGACCAAATGTCAGAGATAAGCATCAAGAATTAATCATGGTTAGGTAGGCGGGCTGGTTCATGTGCAGCCGTAGGAAGGCTTTCAGGGCCATGCTTACATGCTTGAGGAAGACACTGAGGTCTGGGTGAGCCTGGGGGTTGATGGTGGCCTCAAACACTGGCATGAAAATATTCTCCAGCATCTTTCCGAAGTGTGGAAGGAAATTCTTAGATCGGAACACATCACTAGAGGCAGGAATGAAGAGAATTTAGGAGGAAAATATTTTTTGGACTGATAGTTCAAAGCAAAGGACCAAAGGCAAGCAAAGGACTAAATGCCATGTTCAGAAGAAGACCTAGTGTCTCCATCCTAGGTCCACTCTGGTACATTCTTCTTGGTTACCCATAAAGAAGGATTCAGTTTGGGTTTGGCATAGGAGGTATAAATTTCTTGCTGGACCACATGCCCCTATATCTTCTACAAATCCTCTGTGGTGAGAAAACTAAACGTTCACAGCTAAGTCCAGATAGAAAATGAAGAGTATGGGAACTCTGTCATGAAAGGTTCAATGATTTTTACGTGTGTGGTATCGTGAGCGTGAAACAGTTATCAAGAACACCAATGATATGCTGTGGCCAGGGGGCAATCTAGCAAATTCTTATATAGCACTCAATATATGCCATCCACTCTTTTAAGTGGCCAGAAGTATTAGCTAATTTAATCCTCATAAAACACAATAAATTAGGTACCATTATGACCCCATTTTAAAGATGATGAAACTAAGGCACAGAGAGGTCACGCAACTTGCCAAGGTCACACAGCTAGTAGAGCCAGGATTCAAGCATAGCCAGTCCAGAGCCAGGGCCCATGCTTCTAACCACCACACTCTAATGCTTTAATATCTCTTCCTTAATGATATTAGACAGGATGTTTTACTCCAGTCAAAAAGCTACTTTTTTTTTTTGGCTAAAGAGACAGGATAAAACTCTTGCGTTGTCACAGGGCACACACAGCATGGAGGTAGGTGGCTAGACAATATATAAACACTTAAGTTAGATAAAAGATCAATGATATGAACATCCCTGAGGGCAATGAGTAATTAGCAGGTGATAATACCATTGATAAATACTCATTAATTATGGAGAACTTGAGCACTTGTAGATGAGACAATCGACAGACAGTGGTAGAGGTTCTGATACAAGAAAGGTACACCCCAGTACAGATGCTCATGGGAAAGAGTGAACTGGACACAGAGAGGAAGACCAAGAGAAAGAAAATGTATAGTAAAATATATATAGTTCTTATCTTAAGTCTTAATCATTCTCAAGAAGTTATTTTGTGATCTGCATAAAGTCCCCTGTTTTACAAAACAAAACCAAAAAACCTGGTTAGAAAACTGAACTGAAATGATCTTCCTAACTCCTGTCTGTCATCAAGAGTGCTAAACCCAGAAGGGACAAAAACAGGCACCCGGGCCCCAGTACTGAGTGCTGTTTAACAAAGCTTATTTCTGTCCAGATGTGATGTACATTCCTTGTTGGTGTGGAGGAGGTGAGGCAGGTGGGAGGAAGGCAGGCTTCAGGGTTTCCAGTGGGTGGGTACATACTAGATCCTGGGGACCTGGATCATCCATGTCATGTTGGGGCAGTAGATGTGGTTTCGGACGA
Organism: Phocoena phocoena; assembly: GCF_963924675.1. Taxonomy (NCBI): domain Eukaryota; kingdom Metazoa; phylum Chordata; class Mammalia; order Artiodactyla; family Phocoenidae; genus Phocoena; species Phocoena phocoena. The sequence goes on from NC_089219.1 coordinate 101,445,470, forward strand.
ACCAGGTGGAGAGTTTGCTCCACTCATCAGGACTGCGGCCGTAGATAGACAGGCGGGGCTCAGTGTGCTGGTACTTGGCGTCCACCAAGTCTGCACCTACCTCCTGCAAAGCCAAGAGAGGAGTCCAAAGCCAGGAATTCCCACGGGTCCCTCAGGGGTCTAAACCTGTGGGGTCTAGGGAGAGGAGATGGGTACTAAGAAGAACAGAGGAAATGTGAAAGGCAGTCAGAGGAAAACTATCAAGGTTAAGATGTAAGGAGCCTGAGAGGTGAGGGGGAGCTAGTCGGGCTAAAAGACTGAAAGGATGTAATGGAGTCTAGAGAGAAAAAGAGTCAGACTAAAGATAATGAAATCCCAAGGCACTGCTGCAAAAGAAATTCAGCTTTTCATATGCCCCCTATCTCCCCAAACACACATCTCCCAACTGCACCTGTCATTCCTGCCTCCTAATGTTCAGGTGTCATGAAGATCAGGATGGATTCTGATCCTAATTCTTCCTGAACTTACAACTCCAAAAGCCTGGAAGAGCCAGGTCCTTAATCCCAAATCCACACCCTTAGGGTCTCTGTCCTAGGAATCAAGGTCTTTGAAAATCATTACAGTGAATGTTTCAGAAGAAATTATCACATTAATTTGTGTATTGCCTGACCCCAGGGATAGCACCCTTCCTCCCTCCCTCCCTCCCTTCTTTCCTTCCTTCCTTCCCTCTTTTCTCTTTCCTTTTTTCCCTCTCTCCTTCTTCCCTCGCTCCCTTTCTTCTTCCCTCCTTCCTTCCTTCCCTCTTTTCTCCTTCCTTCCCTCCCTCTCTTCTTCCCCCTCCTCAAGAACCAGGCCAGGTACCATAGATCTGGTTGATTTCTCCTCACCTTGATGATAGTGGCAAAATATTCCCCATTAATGTAATTGTCTGTCTTCAGGTAGATGTCCCGTAGCTCACTTGCTCCTACAGGATTGTATTTGTCATTGAACTTATCAAAACGCTGGAAAGTCTGACGTCCCTGCATCAGGAAACAGGAGCACAAGTATATCTTTATCAGAGCTGCCTGAACACAGAGTTAGGGAATGGCCACAAGGAACAGTGGCCTGGTAACAGGAGAAGGGCTTGGCGCAGAGCAACTAAGCCAGTGCGCCACAACTACTGAGGCTGTGCTCTAGAGCCCACGAGCCACAACTACTGAGCCTGCGTGCTGCAACTACTAAAGCCTGTGCCTAGAGCCCATCTCCACAACAAGAGAAGCCACCACAATGAGAAGCATGCGCACCACAATGAAGAGTAGCCCCAGCTCATCACAACTAGAGAAAGCCCATGCACAGCAACGAAGACCCAACACAGCCAAGAATAAAATAAATAAAACAAATTTATTAAAAAAAAACAAAAAACAAAACAGGAGAAGGGCTTGGGCTCCAAGAATGGAATCCAATACAGCTGACAATGAGAGAACCTCAAAATTGTCCATGGGTTCTTTCAGTTAGCATGGTAAGCCCACGTAGTTTAGCGTTCTCTGAGAAGGGAGAGTTTGTAGGGGAAAGGCGTGTGGGGTTCTGAGTATTAGATGAAACTGACATTATCTTTTCAACCTACAGCATGAACATCCAGAGAATCAACAGTCAGGTCGTAGGGATGCATTCTTAATTTAGCAAAAAGTTCCTTTAGGGTCAGATTTTTCTCCTTGGTGCTATAGACCACTCTGTCAGCATCAACTTGGTAAGATTTCTTAATAAAGCGCAGTAGATGTTTCTGGTTCATGCAAGCGGCTGCATGGATATGGGTATCAACCTGTGTGTACATTCAGACAAAGAAAAACCAACAATCAGCTTGAGTTATGCTTCTCTGTGGTGCCTGCCAATCCCACTGTGATGGGAGAAAGGAGTATATGATAGGGGTGTGACCTGGCAGCTGGTGGAGGTGACCAAGCAAAGAATGAACCCATAGTACCTTTTTGTGCCCTTGTGAGGATGTGAAAGGTTAGGCTGGATACAGTAATATTGCCTGCTTCTCCTGGATATCTGTGCGTCAAATTTACTTCCTACATTTGATCCACACAAAAGTCTTGGGGACAATTCTCCACCCATGAGACACAGCTGGAAGTGAAGCAGCTGCTACAGCTTTCAGCCCCAAAGGGAGAAAGGTTGAAATGATGAAGCCATGGCACAGTGATGGCACTTATGAGTTAGGTATTTTTATGAGTACAATTTTATAAGCGGAAGTTTTGATAGATTAAGTAACTTGCCCAAGGTTATACAGGTGGCTGAGCCAGGGATTGGTCCCAAACCTCTGCTCATATATTTCCTACTCCCACTTCCTTGCAATCATTTAAGTGGTCAGAACACATCTTGGAAGTGTTTCTAGTTGATTAGTTTTCCATTTGCTATTCACAATCCTCTTATGAGCTAGATTGAGCAGATATATTTCTCAGTGTTACAAATGAGGAAACTGAAACTCAGAAATATTTAATCACTTCCCCCGCAATGTCTTACAGTCAGGAAGTAGAAGAAAGAGGACTAGAGTGAAGACCTTTCAAATCCTAGAATAGTGGTTTTTGAGGTTCTATTCGTTTTTATTATTTTTGTTGTTGATGATAACTATAATTTTTTATGGCAATAATGTGATAAACCTTTCTATGCAGAAAACAGTAGAAAAGGCATTTTAATCTTTTAGACTCATCTATCTCCTTTCATGAAGTTCTACTGAACCTGCAGAAATCTTACATGAATCAGAAAAACAGTATCTTTCTTGTTCTGTTCAAGAAATAAGTGGATTAATGTTTTTGTCCAGGAATGATCCCTGAGCACCGAATATGTTTACCTTCCTGCAGTTGTAAAAATCCCGGTGGGGGTTGCTCTTCAGCTCCTTCAACTCATCCATCTCATTGAGCATCTGATGGACCTGGAACTTGGAGGAGAGGAACTTCAGGCGCCGGTGGGTATAGGTCTTACTGTGAAAATTAAATCATGATTGTAAAAAGTTCCAGACATCTAAGGAAAACAGTCACAATTTCAAAACCATCAGGACCCTTATAACCTGTAGAAAACTATTATGTTTGTTTCCAAATGGAACTGGCTTACTCTGCATTAATCTAACTTGAAAAGTATTGGGCTCCAAGGACTTAATCTTTTCATCAAAATTGTACACAAATAATAATGAGGGAGGATTGGGGCTCAAAGCCTGTCTCAGCCACCTGTGTGACTTTGGGCAAATCACTTAACTCGTCAAAGTCTCAGCGTGTAAATCGGGAGTTATAAAAATACCCACCTCATAGAACGATTGTGAGGAGAAAAAGAAACAATGCACATGAAGGTTTTAACATAGTGTTTGAACCTTGTAAGCAATTAATTAATACGTAGTCTTACTGTCAGTAGTAGTAATAGTAGCAGTAGTTTAGGTCTTAACACTTACACGGGTCCTCGAGCAATTAATGCAAGTAAAAAATTCATATCATCTAAGAAGGTGTCCAGATTTGGGTAAGGAAGTGGCTTAGGCTCCTCTTTGCTGGCTGCTTCTTCATTAGGATAGATGTAAACCACACCGTCCTTCATTTTGAGGTGATAACCGAGGTTTTCCGGGAGGTTATCTGTTCGGAAGGGGTCTTCTCTCTTCTTCATGGGAGGGGTAAAGACTTTTTCAATAAAACACACAATAATATATCAGCACATAGAATGAATGACCACATAAAAATAACCAAAGTTAAATACTGTAAGATCTCATTTGTATGGAATTCTGTATGTCATAAGTTGTAATTATCCAGAGCTAAGCTAAAGTTTATTTTTACATTATTTCCCAAAGGTGACTAAATTAGTAGTATAAAATAACTATAACATTTTATCTAGTGTAAGAATGACTTTCAAGTTCTTCAGAATTGCTGTTTATATAATTGCAATACGACTTACAAACCATTTTCATTATTTATTAAAGTTGTTAAAGTCTTCCTGTTAAGAGCATTTTATTAACATTTGAGATAACTGCGTAGAAATAAAAGTAAAACTACCGTTAAAATGTAGAGTTTGGGCCTTTTCCTTAGTTAAACCAAGCTTCTCTCTCAGTCTTAATTTAGAGTGGTTATTTTTTAATAGACAATTTTTTGGAGCAGTTTTAGGTTTTAGGGGGGTGGTGTGATGAATTGGGAGATTGGGATTGACATATATACACAAATATGTATTAAATGGTTAACTAATAAGAATCTGCTGTATAGGGCTTCCCTGGTGGTGCAGTGGTTAAGAATCCGCCTGCCAATAGAGGGAACATGGGTTCGAGCCCTGGTGCGGGGAAGATCCCACATGCCGCAGAGTGGCTGGACCCGTGAGCCATGGCCGCTGGGCCTACGCGTTCGGAGCCTGTGCTCCGCAGTGGGAGAGGCCACAGCAGTGAGAGGCCTGCGTACCGCAAAAAAAAAAAAAGTTTATTTCCAACAAGGTTACAATAAACATCTTTATTAAGACATTTTTGTACAATTGCTCTATATCTTTAGGATTAGACTTCTAGAATTGAAATTCAGGGGAGGCAGCTATTTAACGTTTTTGAACTATCAAATTGTTATGTTGTTAAAAATGTCCAGTTCTAGAGCTTCTCTTTAATTCCTTTTAATATTAAAATCCTAGTAAACATGTTCCAGTTTGGTAACTCATAACATTGGTTTGTTCATCTTCTATAGTATTGACATTTAGGATGACTTGCCTTTGTTTCTCCTAAATTATACTTTATCTCTCTAGTATATTTAAGAGTAGGGACTCGAAAGTTTATATTTGACATAGCAACGTACTGTCTCACTTCTTTCGTGTTCCTTATCTCAGTTTTGGATAGAAAATGTGCCAAAATTTTCTTTTTTCTTTCTTTTTTTTTTTTGTCATCAAAATTTATACAGCAGTTCTTATATATATATATATATATATATATATATATATATATGTTTCTTAGTAAATTTATTTATTTATTTTTGGCTGCGTTGGGTCTTCGCTGCCGCACGTGGGCTTTCTCTAGCTGCGGCGAGCGGAGGCTCCTCTTCCTTGCGGTGCGCGGGCTTCTCACTGTGGTGGCTTTGCTTTGTTGCGGAGCACGGGCTGTAGGCACGCGGGCTTCAGTAGTTGTGGTACGTGGGCTCAGTAGTTGTGGCTCGCGGGCTCTAGGGCACAGGCTCAGCAGTTGCTGTGCCCGGGCTTAGTTGCTCCGCGGCATCTGGGATCCTCCCGGACCAGGGCTCGAACCCATGTTCCCTCTATTGGCAGGCGGATTCTTAACCACTGCACCACCAGGGAAGCCCTATACAGCAGATTCTTATTAGTTAACCATTTAATACATATTTGTGTATATATGTCAATCCCAATCTCCCAATTCATCACACCACCCCCCTAAAACCTAAAACTGCTCCAAAAAATTGTCTATTAAAAAATAACCACTCTAAATTAAGACTGATAGAGAAGCTTGGTTTAAATAAGGAAAAGGCCCAAACTCTACATTTTAACGGTAGTTTTACTTTTATTTCTACGCAGTTATCTCAAAAGTTAATAAAATGCTCTTAACAGGAAGATGTGCCCTGCATCGGCTGGCGGACTCTCAACCACTGCGCCACCAGGGAAGCCCTGGAGAGAAACTTTTAAAAGTCAGAAATCTAAACGCCTAAATATAGGAATTGATTAAATAAATTATGATACAGGTATACAATAGAAATTATTAAAATCTGATTGTTTTAAAATATGTACTATATAAGAAAGAAAGTAAAAATGAGATATGTAAATAAAGTGCTATGGAAAGTCAAAACCTGTAGTTTACTTTTATACAGAGGTCAGAGGAAGGAAGGAAATGATAATGGTTGGGCTGCACCTTGAAGGATGAGACCAGATCTGGACATTTGGACATATAGTAAAAAAGTGAAAGGAAGGGCAATGCAGCACAGGGAATGGCATGGCAACAGTACAGGGGCAGGAATGTGCTGAACTAAATGGACAAGAGGATACGCTTCCAACCAGGACAAAGAGTTCAAAGGTGGAGTAAAGGAGGTAGGTTTATAAGTAGATTGAGTGTGCAAGTCCAAAAATAAATAAATAGCAGATAAATAAAACATAGTTAGAAGGCTAGATGGTGGTAGGCCTTGAATGCCAGGCTCAAGACTGGACTTAATTTTGTAGGGGGCGTAGTTAAAGGTTTTTGTCAGGAGAAGGATGTGCTCAGATCTGTTTTATAATAACTGGTACCAAAGTGAGGATGAACTGAAAGGAAGTGAGATTAGAATTTAACAGAATAGTTAGGAAGCTATTGCAATGATCTGGACAAAGAGAAATATGCACCTAAATTAGAGCTTGAGGAATGGTGAAGAGAGGAGGTTCTGAGAGATATTGTACAGACTGAATCAAGTGATTGGGCACTTGGGCGGGAGAGAGAATGGAGCCAAAGATGACTATGATATCTTAAAACTGGGTTACTTATAATCATGGGGCACTTTTAACAGTTAGTAGTTAAACCTAAAGCTATATTCCAGACATTATATAAGAAAATTACTTACCTGGATAGAAGCTCTCATTTGCTACCCAAGCCTCACCCTCAATGTTCCTCATGTACTGGGAAGGGGTTTTTGGAAACCTCTGAAACGACTTCTGCATATATTTCTCCCGTATACACAATGCCCGATAAAGACCTTTGCAAACCATTTCGAAATCTTCAACCGTAACCTACCAAGAAAATTTCAGAGTAGCTCCTGTGAAAACTGGAGAAGTGGGTAAAGCTTGTCATTGGCACCTCCCAGCTCTCCTGGGTGTCACAGCCCCTGCTGAGCCGCTCCTACTTCTCACTCAACTTGGGCCCTGGGTCTCCCTCAAGGAGCAGGCCCTGAGGTTTTAATCGCTCTTCCATTCTTGGCAAAACGTGTCTGTCCTATGAGTCTTTCCTTACAGTCCCATATTTGTTTTTGGTTTTCGCTAGATAGCAGTGATTATCTAACAAATATGATTAAAAGGACCCATTCTAACATGGACAATACTTTCTCCAGGTAACAAAAGAACATTTTAAGTATGGGCTTCTGAAGACAACATCTCAACTGAAAGACAATGTTGGTGTAATTTGAGAACTCAGATCACCTGCTGGTCAGTGTGGGAAAAATTGGGGAAGGAGTAAAGTGTCACACTTCCCTCAAACCCTGTCACCCATGCACTACTTTCTGTAGCTAGAGACGGATCAGAATATCATCCTGTGAGAAGTCATTCTTTGGGATGGTTTTGAACAGAATTTTATCTGGGACTAAAAACAGAGATTATAGAGTAAAATTTTCTTAGAACTGCTGGAAATTTCCTAAAACTGGTCTATTTCCCTGACCCCCATCCCCAACTCCTGGCTAGGCTTGACATGCCCACAGTTATAACTCTAAATCATTGCATGCTCATCATCAGAACCCAAAGACTTTCTGGGACCAATGTAAGCTTGTTCCCAATGGTTTGAAGTCCAGATATTAATCCTAAACAGTTGAACTCTTTTTAATGACTTGCTGACCTTGACCAAGAGAGTCTGGCACAGGTGCTAGGTCTGGGGGTCTGCTTCCAATAGCATGCTTGTTCCTTTGCTACCTAATGGGCCAGCCATCTAAAGCTCCTTGAGGACAAGAGCTGGATCTTATCCACCTTCTCGTCCTCAGCACTTAAGCACACAGTGCCTGGCACAGAGTATGTGCTCAATAAGGACTGATTACAATGAATTTGTTATCTGGGATGAATGGCCTTGGGAACTTAGCCCTAATTCCCCCTTTACCTCTCTGTTCAGTTATAAAGGCAAAGACTGATTCAGGTACAGGCCACAACTAGGTGGAGTGTAACTCAGCAGCTCAGCCACCTTCAGCTACCCGGTGTAGCCACATACTTGGTTCTTCAAAGCAATTATACTCCAATAAAGACGTTAAAAAAAAGACAAAAGAAAAAAGAAAGAAAAAGACTCCAGACCAAGGTTTCAGGTGCCCTCCAGCTTTTATAGGAGGAGAAGCTAATCCCTGACTTCTGTGAGCCTTGTCCTTCCTCTCATCTTCTTTCTTTTTATTCCTCTTTTCATTTCCACCAAGCACATAAGGATCAAGTTTGTCACTTAATATTTGTGGTTTTCTTGAACTCTGGCCTTCTCCAAACTTTGTTTTCCACGTTGCTATTAAACATTTCGTTTCAGTTATTTAGCATCTAAAATCCCTGCCATTTGTAGAGCACACATGTTACCAGGCAGAAAACGAATAAACAAGAATAGTGTCCATTTCATTGCTCTGTCATTTTTAAATATCTTGGGACTGACCCTAAGTGGGTCAGTTACATGAGAAGAGGGTTTAGGACCGGTCATTAAAACTATATTTGGAGCACAGACCAATGGCTAAACAGCAGTTTCACCAATATGATGTTGATTTTGCAAGTCCGTGTGGCAGAGATTTATTTATTGACCAACTGTTCTGGAGAGGACAAGCAGGTCAAGTTGTTTGCAACTTGAGTTTACTATCCCTGTGGCATACCAGAATCTGTTCCAAGCAATAATCTACTGTGTAAGCATCAGCTATGAAATTGGAAAGGACAGTTGGTCGAAAAACAGCAGCTGCATTAGAATGTTCTGACCTCTCGCTCATCTTCTTCTTCTTCTTTTTTTAAAAAAATAAATTTATTTATTTATTTGCTTTTGGCTGCGTTGGGTCTTCGTTGCTGCGCACGGGCTTTCTCTAGATGTGGCAAGCAGGGGCGACTCTTCGTTGCGGTGCACGGGCTTCTCATTTCAGTAGCTTCTCTTTGTTGCGGAGCACAGGCTCTAGGCACGCGGGCCTCAGTTGTTGTGGCACGTGGGCTCAGTAGTTGTGGCTTGCAGGCTCTAGAGCGCAGGCTCAGTAGTTGTGGTGCACGGGCTTAGTTGCTCCAGGGCATGTGGGATCTTCCCGGACCAGGGATCGAACCCATGTCCCCTGCATCGGCAGGCAGACTCTTAATCACTGCGCTGCCAGCGAAGTCCTCTCTCATCTTCTTTTCTCTCCATTCTTCTTTCCTCTTTTCTCTCTCTTTCTCCTGATCTGTTTTCTTTGATTGGTTAATCCTACCTGCAGCCCTTCTCTCCATTCTAGGTCTGCTCTGGGTCCATCTTTCCCCAAGAGCCCCTCCCCACTCTGCCCCCCGGGCCTCCCTGAGGCTCCCTTTCCTGCTTTATGATGCCCTCAGTGAGACTAGTTCAGTTGCTACTCTCTTTGGTCCTTTTGCCAGAATCTGTCCACTGTATTCTGTAACACACACATCACATTCTACTGCGTATTCGCATGTGCAAGCAAATGAGATAAAGGAGGAGAAATTATGTGAGATGATAAAAGCGAAACGGAAATATGTCATAGCGTATCGTAAACAACAAGGTCCTACTGTATAGCACAGGGAACTATATTCAGTATCCTGTGATAAACCATAATGGAAAAGAATATAAAAAAGAATATATATATATGTAAAATGAATCACTTTGCTGTACAGTAGAAGTTAACACAACATTGTATATCAATCATACTTCAATAATTTTTTTTTAAAGTTGCAGCATATTGGTATTGAAGTGTGATAATGAAGTATAGCAAAGGACCGGTGAGCTAACACCTTCTTCAAAAGGAAGGGGAGGAAGGAAAGAAGCTGAAACAATCAAGCTGAGTATCTTTCTAGCAGCTACATGTGAGGGGCAAGAAGCAACTCACCCCAGAGGAATAATCGCCTGTGATCTGCACTCTCTGAAAATCAGGCACGGTCTCGTAGGTGGGAGACGAAGAAATGTATTCATCAGTGTGGGACAGTTTGGTGGAAGATGTTTCACTTTGTGGAACGGACAAACTAATGGTCTTCTGTCCAAAGGAACGCTTTTTTCTCGGTTTGAAATTGAAAAATAAAAAGAGTTAACTTTATCTTCATTGCGAGTTTCATTGTGATAAGTTGATGTTCCACTATACAATTTCATTGTGAGGAAAAAGAGTGAAAATTAAATGTGGGCTGGGTGTCAGAAACAGGATCCAACCTTATGGAAAGGGGTATCATGTTGCAGTGTTCCCTTCGTCCTCGTATACCTTGGAAGAGTGGGTCTTAGGGAATGTACTAGAAGACTCTCAGCATGACACTGTCCTGCACAGGAGGCCCACTCCCAGCAGAACAGGAAGTCTGGGTGCTGCAGTGAGCACAGGCTATGTCAGTTAGTACCTGTGTCATTTGGTGCATGTCCCTTAAATTCTGTGAGCTTCTGTCTCTCTCTCTAAAAAAGTGGTGTAATAATGTCTACCATTCAGGATTTCTGTGAGATTTAATGTTTATAAAACGCTTAGCACACTACCTGGAACTTGTAAGTTGCTTGATCAACATTACTTCCTCAAATCAACATGTATTTATTCCGTTTCTACTTTGACCCATGCCCTATGTTAGGTCCTATGGGGGATGCCAAAGAAGGTGGATTGTTGTCATTTCCTTAAAGAGATAAAACCAAGGGAAGGACTGCAGAATGACCTCCCCATGAAGCTGGTTGGGGGAGGGGAGTGTTTTGAGGAGGGGGGTCCAGGTAAGTGGTCAATAACAGGTTTGAGAACTAAACTGTGGCACCTGGTGACAGGTAGTGAGTACTAGAGTAGTTCAAAGAAGGGAAAATAAGCGGACTTTGTGGAGAGGGATCTGTTCAGGGAAGGCAGTAGATACACATCACAGGCATAGGATGGGCAGCGCCTGAGGGCAGAAACGGAGAGCTGTATCCCTGAGGCCTGGAGGAGGTCAGACTGGCTGAAGGGCAGGATTCCTCTCAGGCAGCACGACACTAAGGCTGACTAAGTACAGAGTCCAAAGATGAGGCCCTTGAGTTCCAGTTTCTATATGGTGTGGAAAAGCAGCCATCAGCCCACTTTGGTTTGGAACAATCACGTGGTAGATCATGTCCTCTTGCTTGGGTGAACAGGAATGCTTCAACTAAAGGCAGATTGGATGAAGGTAGGAAGGCCACTGTTTTCTTCTTTTTTGTCCTCGTCGCTTCGCCCTAGTGTACTCACTGTGTGTGTTTGGGGGGGTGTGGGTTTAACTCTGACAGAGTTTTTCCCCCAAGTTGAATCACCATTCAGAGTGAACCATCTGCCCTGACATTTCCCCTTCCTTGTGTCCCAACGTAATAAACATTCCACTTACACCACTTACCTCCTGCCTCCTGTGGGGGTGGACAGAGCCTCCAGCTGGAATAGGTGTTTGCACATCTCATGGTGCAAAATTGGACAGACCTCATCCACATCAAAAGGGGAGATCTCATGATGGCCTCCCTCATCTTTGACTTCAGAGGCAAACACTTTTTCAGCAAAGCTCCGTGTTGCATCATCAATACCTAAAAGGCGTTTTCACGTGTTAGTGTTCAAGCACTTTCTCAGAAGTCATCCGAGAGTTTCTGCTACACATAAGGCACAGTGCTAAGGACTGCCCTGGGTACATGGCTCCCCTGCTCTCCGCCCAGTGTGCCGGAAACATGATGGAGCTTCATGCCTATCCTCTCTTTAGTGGGTTTCTGTGTGGGTAGCTTGGAAATCCATTCTCAGAATCACGGGTCAGATTCTTACAGCACACTTTAGAGGGTCCTAAAGATGGGATTGGGCTCTTGCAGGACTAGCACTTAACCCAAGATCACCTGTTTCTGGCGGGGCTAAGTTTGATTTCATAGTAACCATGCAGCATAGTCCTTCCTATCAGGTTGGTGGAATTTTTCTGACGTTTTTAAAGATGTGGATAGGGTTGTTGGTCCTTGGTGTTCTTCTTCCTGAACAGAATAAGTGATCTAAATAGTTCTGAGAAATAAGTGTGTACTTTAGGGCCTTTCTTCCGCATAAGACAGATATTGTGTTTCTGTCACACATCACAACCTCATTTTTTTCAAATCCTGATGACTTGGTGATGTGCTGGTGTTGGGGGGGGGAGGGGAATCGCTAATATTTACTGCCTAGTGTTGGGAGTCCCATTTCTTGTGGATATGTGACCTTCCATAATGAGTGACCTTTGGACAGCCCATTTTACTTTTACTTGCCTTAATTTTTCCATTCTTAAAATGGGTGGAAGGATGACCTTTAGCCTGGCAATGAACAACCCCAAGATCCTTAGGATACAAGACAACCAGTTTTGTCATATAGGGTGGTGATGGCCATCAAGTATATGCTTTTCTGTTAAGTTCTATTGTGTTTTCCAGACATCCAGCTGTTTCCATCTGAGTAGTTATAACCTCCAATACTTCTAAAAGTCTCTTGGTATTTCCAGAAAAGAGCAGGTAGCAAATAATGAGAATGGCAAACAGCTGGATATTTGGAGCAACAGCAGAAGACAGAAACATTCTTCATGTGATGACAAAGCAAACTGCATGCAGAAACATAGATCCCCTCGCTCCTGCTGCCCCTTCAATGTCTATACAAGTCTCCACAATGACACATTTTCAATTACAATTTAGGTAAGTGTACTGTATTCAAGTACTGTTCTGTACTTACCAACTCCTTCACCTTCTCCTGTTTCAGTTTCCTTATGTATAAAATGGGAATACTAATACCTACAAACCTCACTCACAAGGCTGTTGTGACATCAAGTGAGATAATGTATGTGAAAATGCTTTTTTAGAGCAATTTTTTAAAGGAAAATAAAACACCAGATTAAACTGAATGACATAATTTGGTAGCATTGCTCAGACTGATATTTGGTATTTGGGGTTAGGTTAGGGTTATTAAGGAAACGATAAACGGTATGGCTTAGTATAGGCCGAAGCATACATTGGAAATGAGAGTAATTGACTCATAACTTCACCAACGCTAACAGTCAGGTCAGCCAGTTTTCAAACCTGGCTTGTCACAGCAGAGTAACAGAGAAGCCCAATGCGTTGGCTGAACTTCGTGCATCTATTTGTCTCGTTGAGCTCAAGCACTTCCTGAAACTGACAAGCATCTTTGGATGCTATCCCTAGTTTTTTGGCAAGCACCAGGATCCATGAAGGAACGAACAAAACACTAAGTAGATACATTTGATGACCTGAGAATGCCTCCCCACCCCACAGCCAACTGTTCCCCAGAAATAGTATCATTCCTCCCTGAGCATCGCAGGCAAGCACATGCACCTAAAGGATGAATGACAAGCAGAAATTAGAAGAGGCTTCATGTACCATGGGTAGCAAATGGAAATAGGCCAGTGGGCTCTGATGATGAGGAGGAGGAGAATGAAGATGACTATGCAACTGGCTTGTCATGATGGGTCTGTGGCAATGCTCTTGGAGGTCTCAGGAAGGAAAGTATGGAAATGGAGTCCCAGGAACCAAATCCTACTCGCTTGAGATCTGGCTCTTCCAAAACAAGCATCCATTATGTGGGACTGCACATATCTATCTGTTTCATGTTTTTAAACATTGTTTTTTCTAGGTTGTACCTCCCTAAGTCACTATAGACAGTTGAAAAGTAGAAACTCTACTCTCAAGAAGTAGCTTACATTATCACAAAAAATTGTATGGTTGATATTTCCTTCCACTGAATCAACCAGTTGTTTTGGCTTCGTGTAACTACAGCTGAAATTTGATTCCTAATTCAAGAGCTTTGCCTTTCAAAAATACTTCAGGGAGTGGTGGCGATTAGGGAGAGGAAAGAGTGAAACTGACATTTCAAAAGGTGAGTAGATAAGATTTGGTGACAACCTAATTCATGGAGTAAAGTACAGATGACTCCCTGAGGTTTAGTATAGACAATTGCTGAGTTCTTTTTTGAGCATGTTTGAGATAATGGAGCATCTGAGTGGCAACGTCTTGAGGTTAGGACATCCACATTTAGACAGAGAATAGATAAGAGAATAGAAACAAGAAGTAGAGTGGTGAAGCAGAAAGAACACTGGACTAGGAGTGAGAAAAAGTGTCTGTGACAGCTGGGTGGCCTTGGTAAAGCCATATAATCACTAGGAGCTTCAGTGTTCATCATCATAAAAGAGGAATATTAATAATAACAATGTCAACTTCAGAGAATTGTTGTAAAGATTGAACAGGAAATACTTTAAAAACTACACAGTACTATGCAGAAGTTGGGGATTATTATTATTAACATGGGAAGTGCAAAACTCTTGAGAAAAGAAATACCATGCTTGCTTCTTCACCCAACAGACCCAGAAAAACATGCTTATTTCTCAGCAGTGCTTTATTAATGTGTAGGAAAGACAGGTTGTAGATCTTTCATCTGCCACATGGCATCTCATAGAGGAACTCGGAGGCACCATGAGTACTATCAGTCCGTCAAAGGACAAGTCTGATTTGAGTTGGAGGGGAACATACATAAAAAGTTACAATTTTATCGAAAATGGGTTTCACTTTATCTGGTCACAAAAATTCACCATGGAATTTTTTGCATTGGAGGAGGGTTCACTACGGCAGGACTCAGTAGATCCCCTTAACTAATGTCTAAAGGAGAAGATTATTTTATGTCAGAATATCAAATGAATGTCCTCTGAGGTTTCTTTAAAAAAGGGATTTTTGGAGGCAGGAAAATTCATGAGTGCATTTGCTATGCTATGGGAGATCTATGGTCATTATAAATCTTTGTTGGCTTTTAATGGTATCATTAATAAACACTGCTGAAAAATACACATGCTTCTGAATTAAAGAATAGTATCTTTTAGAAATTGATACTTTGGCAAATGGCAGGAAAAATAGCCCAAAATACTCACATTTTTCTTCAGCTGTATGAAATAAAATAGAACAAGATAAAATATATGTGGCTACTCATCAATGCTTTGGAATAGAAATAGGTAGGTTGGTATAAGAAAGGGGTGTGGTGGGATGTGTTATTAAAGCTCATTCTTCCATTTTTCTACAATTTGCTGCCAATAGAAAACCCTGGGAATATAGTTATTATATAGCTCTTCGTTTTCTTTTCCTTTCTAATTTGTCTCTTTAAATTTATGTTTATAATTTTAAAAAGGTACTCTTTGTAAAATGTGATTTTTAAAAACCTGATCAAGAGGGATGGAAACTCTCATACAATGCTGATTGCAGGTAAGCGAAAACAGATTCTTTGGTAAACAATTAACACCTACCAAACAGCCATTTCTGAGAATCTATTCTGAAAGAATCCTTAAACGTGGAAAAAGCTTTAGGTACAAATATTATTGTCAGAGCACATTTATACTTAAAAAAATCATAAGGAACGTAAGGGATTGGTTAAGAAAATTGGAATATTATACAGCATTTAAAATGATGTTTAGGAAGAGTTTGGAGTGCCATGGTAACTGATTAAGTTATAATGTGAAGCCAGAAAAAGGGCAGGATACAAAGTCACATGTATAATATAATCTCAACTGTGGTTTTTTAAAAAAAATTCTTTAAATTTTCAAAGAAAATAGTTTGAAAGAAAAACACTAACATGTTAAAAGTTATCTTTGGATGCTGAGGATTGTGGGTTTTTTTTTTATAACTACTTTTCTAAATTTCTCAGTTTCTCTAAATGAGTGTTTATTACTCTTATTTTTCAGTGAAATGTCTCTTTTTATTTCACATGAAATGTATTACTTTTATAATGAAAAAGACAAATTATTATTTTGAAAATTACTCTGTGTACAAACCTGGATTGTGAACCATCAGAATACACAGATTAATATTAATGTTGCCATTATTCTCATGATTTTCAGCTAATGGTGTAGCTAAAGACATTTTATAGGACCCTTCTCCCAAGTGTGGCAGCACAGGTTTTGTTTAGACTAGCAGAGTAGATAATAAATATCTTACACCGTTTTCTACTGCGATCATCAAGGATGCTACTACATGATACAGTTTTAGAAAATTACCTCCCTCCTAAAACTAAGAACCAAAATCCCCTTGGAAACCTTGTCTTTTCCTGAAATGTATTAGTTAAAAATACTATGAACCTTAAACAAAGGATTCCCGAGCTGACATGATAGTTAAAGGATTGATTGCATATTAAAAGAAGTGAACTCTACAAACACTTTTGCACACCTACCTGGAAGTTTCAACAGAGGCATTGTGCTGGGATCCTTGATTCTAGGATAGCACAGTAGAAAGGAAGAGACAGGAGACTGTGGGGATGACTGACTGACAGTATAAAACACGCTGATATTCATTTTATTATTTTGCTTTGCCCCTGTAATTTGACCCTTCTCTGCTAAAAGGAGACAGATGAGCTTTAGACCTATTTATAGCTTTAGGCACTGACTGTGAAAAACAGGTGAAGCCTTCAGTGTTTTTTTTTTTTTTTTTTTTTTTTTTTGCGGTACGCGGGCCTCTCACCGTTATGGCCTCTCCCGCTGCAGAGCACAGGCTCCGGACGCGCAGGCTCAGCAGCCATGGGTCACGGGCCCAGCCGCTCCACGGCATGTGGGACCCCTCCGGACCGGGGCACGAACGCGTGTCCCCTGCATCGGCAGGCGGACTCTCAACCACTGCGCCACCAGGGAAGCCAGCCTTCAGTGTTTACCCTGGGATTTTAGACAAGATATCTGTGGTGGGCCAGAAATTGCATTTCAATACTTTCTAAATCTTCCTATGGATTGGATTCTCTTCAAGTGTAGTTTTCTAGTATGACTGGACCACCGATGACCATTTTCCACCCTAGTGAAACACAATGAAATCGTCCATGCTTCTGGAAAGTCAAGGTCCTCAGGATTTCAGTCCTGAGAACAGCTTTCTGTGGTCGGAGAATATGCTGGTACATTCATCAAACTCTCAACACACACACACACACACACACACACACACGCACGCACACACACACACACACACACACCTTAAGAAATATTCCTGACTTGGCAGAAATTCACCTGACAGAATTTATTTAATGAATTAAGTCATAAATTTACTTCAAATCTTGTGGAAGCACAACTGCCATCTAGAGTGCTCAGGGACCCTCACTCTATATATTGTTACAAAAAGAATGTATTTCTCATGCATAACATTTTATAGTACACAGAGCACTTTCCAAATATTATCTATTTGACCCTGCTTACAATTCTATAAGGCAAGGAGCACCTTACCCTTGCTTCCCAAATTAGAAAACTGGGGCTCTGGGGAGAGACGTGCCTTGCCCAAAGTCATTCTGATTGTTAATGCAAAGCCAAGTCTCTCTGGACCAAAATCTCATGCTCCTTCCACAATAACACAGAGTCCTGGTTACAGCAAAATACAGGAAGACCTCAATTTTATTGTGCTTAACTTTAACACACTTTGCAGATATTGTGTTTTTTACAAATTGAAGGTTCGTGGCAACCCTGCAAGGAGCAAGTCTACTGTCACCATTTTTCCAACAGCATTTGCTTACGCTGTGTCTCTGTCACATTTTGGTAATTCTCACAATATTCCAAACTTTTTCATTATTATTATATTTGTTATGGTGATTTGTGATCTGTGATCTTTGATGTTACCATTATAATTGTTTTGGGGCACCACGAACGCATGCCCATATAAAACAGTGAACTTAATCGATAAATGTTGTATGTGTTCTAACTGCTCCACTGACTGGTTCCTGTCTCCCCGCTTCTCCTTGGGCCACCCTATTCTCTGAGACACAGTTATATTGAAATTAGGCCATTGAATAACCCTACAATGGCCTCAAAGTGTCCGAGTGAAAGGAAGAGTCTCATGTCTTTCACTTTAAATCAAAAACTAGCAATGATTAAGCATCGTGAAGAAGGCATGTTGAAAGCCAAGATAGGCCAAAAGCCAGGCCTCTTGCACCAAACAGCCAAACTGTGAATACAAAGGAAACGTTCTTGAAGGAAATTAAAGGTGCTTCTCCAGTGAACACACGAATGATTGATAAGAAAGAAAATCAGTTTCATTGATGATATGGAGAAAGTTTCAGTGGTTTGGAGAGAAGATCAAACCAGCCACAACATTCCTTCAAGCCAAAGCCTAATCCAGAGCAAGGCCCTAACTCTCTTCAATTCTACAGAGGCTGAGATTGATGAGGAAGCTGCAGAAGAAAAGTTTGAAGCTAGCAGAGGCTGGTTCATGAGGGTTAAGGAAAGAAGCCATTTCCATAACGTAAAAGCGCAAGGTGAAGCAGCAAGTGCTGATGAAGAAGCTGCAAGTTATCCAGATGATGTATGTAAGTAATGAATGAAGGTGGCTCCACTAAACAATGGATTTTCAATGTAGATGAAGCATCCTTACATTGGAAGGAGGTGCCATCTAGGACTTTCATAGCTAGAGAGGAGAAGTCAATGCCTGGCTTCAAAGATTCAAAGGACAGGCTGACTCTCTTCTTAGGGGTTAATTCAGCTGGTGACTTGAAGTTGAAACCATTGCTCATTTAGCATTCTAAAAATCCTAAGGCCCTTAAGAATTAAGCTAAATCTACTCTGCCTATGCTCTATAAATGGAAAAACAAAGCTTGGATGACAGCACATCTGTTTCAACATGATTTACTGAATATTTTAAGCCCTCTATTGAGACCTACCACTCAGAAAAGAAAAATTCTTTTCAAAATATTATTGCTCAATTGACAAAGCACCTGGTCACCCAAGAGGTCTGATAAGAGATGTACAAGAAGATTTATGTCGTTTTCATGCCTGCTAATACAATATCCATTCTGCAGCCCAAGGATCAAGGAGTAATTTTGACTTTCAAGTCTTATTCTTTAAGAAATAAATTTCTTAAGGCTACAGTTGCCATAGATAGTGATTCCTCTGATGGATCTGGGCGAAGTAAATTGAAAACCTTCTGGAAAGTATTCACCATTCTAGATGCCATTAAGAACACTCATGATTCATCGGAAGAGGTCAAAATATCAACATTAACAGGGGTTAGAAGAAGTTGATTCCAACTCTCATGTATGACTTTGAGGGGTTCAAGACTTCAGTGGAGGAAGTAACTGCAGATGTGGTGGAAATAGCAAGAGAACTAGAATTAGAAGTGCAACCTAAAGATGTGACTGAATAATCTCATGATACAACTTGAATGGATGAGTTTCTTCATATGGATGAGCAAAGAAGGTGGTTTCTATTTTCTTTCTTTCTTTTTTTGGCCACTCCACACAGCTTGCGGAATCTTAGTTTCCCGACCAGGGATCAAACCTGGGCCCTGGCAGTGAAAGTGCCGAGTCCTAACCACTGGACCACCGGGGAATTCCCAGAAGGTGATTTCTTGAGCTGGAATCTACTGCTGGTGAAAATTTTGTGAAGGTGGTTGAAATGACAGCAAAGGATTTAGAATATTACATAAAACTAGTTGATAAATCAGTGGCAGGGTTTGAGAGGATTGACTCCCATTTTGAAAGAAGTCCTACTGTGGGTAAAATGCTATCAACAGCGGTGCATGCTACAGAGAAATCGTTCAGGAAAAGAAGAGTCAATTGAGGCAGAAACTTCACTGTTGTCTTATTTTAAGAAATTGCCACAGCCATCCCAGCTTTCAGCAGCCACCACCCTGATCCGTCAGCAGCCATCAACATCGAGGCAAGACCCTCCACCAGCAAGAAGATTAAGACTCTCTGAAGGCTCAGATGATGGTTAGCATTTTTTAACAATAAAGTATTTTAAAATTAAGATATGTACATTGTTATTTAGATATAATGCTACTGCACACTTAATAGACCACAGGATAATGTAAACTTAACTTTTTTTTTTTTTTTGCGATACGCGGGCCTCTCACTATTGTGGCCTCTCCCATCGCGGAGCACAGGCTCCGGACGCGCAGGCTCAGCGGCCATGGCCCACGGGCCCAGCCGCTCCGCGGCACGTGGGATCCTCCCGGACCGGGGCACGAACCCGCGTCCCCTGCATCGGCAGGCGGACTCTCAACCACTGCGCCACCAGGGAAGCCCTAAACTTAACTTTTATATGCACTGGGAAACAAAAAAGGTTGTGTGACTTGCTTTATGTGATACTCACTATCTTGTGGTGGTCTGGAACCAAACCTGCAATAGCTCCAAGGTACACCTGTCTGTGATAATTACTGTTAGGTAAATAAAGTACTTAGCCAGACTCAGCAGAATTTATGAACTGTAACAGCATATATTAAAGATAGGAGCATCAGTGTGGAACCTCAGATTTGGAACAGAATTGTGGGCATGGACTGAACGATCTTTTAACTACTATTTTCTACTGAAAGTTGGGACAAGCCTCTTTGTCTGCAAAAAGAGAACATTTTACGGCTTAGCTTTATGGCCATCCTCTCCTTTCAATCAACAATCTTAGAAACACATTACAAAGTTGTTACTCAACCAAAATATTTTTTGTTCCTTTTGAACTCTTTTTTGTGACATTTCCATCTGGATTTCCCAATGGTATCTACAAATTGATATATACAAACCAAACATTTTCCCCCCACAAATCAGCTTCTCCTTCAAATGACTCTTAACCTTTATATGTTACCCTCCACTTTTCCCATTCTATTTGTGACAGATACCCTAGTTGTCTATTCAAAACTCATTTTCTCTTTTTTCTTATTAACAAAAGTTAACTAATGTTGACAAATGTTAACCGATGTGCTCAGCCAAAAAACTATATTTGCTAGACCTCTTTGCAGTGAGAGTGGCCATGTGACAGTCTGCCCAATGGGATAGAAGCAGAATTGCTGGGCGGGATGTCTGGAAAAGCTCTTTTAAAAGAGGCCAACTCAGCTGGCATATGTTTTGCCTTTTGCCCTTCTTCTTATTCCTGCCTGGAATAAGAAAATATCTGGGTAGGTTGAGTGCAAATCAACAATTGTTGTAACACAAGTGACAAGCAGGACAAAAGCCACATGTGAAGAATGCCTGAGCAGAAAGAAAGGGTCTGGGTTCCTGATGGTATCCTGAAGCCACCACAGTAGCGCTGGACTGCCCACCTCCAGACTTCTTAATAGATGAGAAAATAAATTTGTTTTATCCACTGATTAGTCTGGGTTTTTTAGCTACTAGCAACCAATGTAATTCTAACTGGTAAGTCATGAGTTATTTCAAATTCAGATGATTGCAATAGATTCTAATTATTTTCCCTGTCACCAATCCATATTGCAAAATACTGCCAGGCTAAATCTTCTTGAAACACAACTTTGATCTTTATATTCTCAGTTCGAAAACATTCACTAACTCTTCATTCATTGTTTCAACAAATATTTCTTGGGCACTTAAGAAGACCAAGTTTACGTGGTTAAGGTGAACTAGACCTCGGTTCTAATTGTTTCTTCCTCTTACTAGTTGTGTGGCCTCAACTTTTGAAAACCTAACCAGACACTGTCCTGAGCAATGCCATTTAGTGAACAAGAGAGACAAGGCCTCTGCTTATATTCTAATGGGCAATACACAATAATTTTAGGTAGTAATGGGTGTTATGAAGAAAACAAGACAAGGTTATTTCTAGTGACGAGAGATGGTTTTCAGCCAATCCTATAATGGAGGACAGGAGTAGATCACTTCTCAGAACTGTTTAGATTAGTAGTATAGATTTTTAGATACCTCACACAAGTCTCTACTGGATCATGAAAGACTTTATCCATACAAATGGCCGAACTTCTTGAATAAATTTCCCTATCACTATAGAGCACTACAGAGAAAACAAAGTTCCTCGAACCTATGGGATCATCCTCGCTACTTCATGGTCTTATCCCACTGATGCCCCCTCAAACATTTTTTATACACCCATCCATTTTACAGTCCAAATCCTTTTCCATAAATGCACTCTTTTCAAGAATTCATGACCCATCTGTGGAACTGCAATTAGTTCAGTATGGTTGGGACTGAAGAGCCTCAGATTGTAATCTGAAAAAGTCTTGGCCAGGCCAATGGGGAGCTCCCCAAAAAGACTGCCATTATAGGAATTCAGGACTGAGCAGAATTGATCCAACTCTATACCCTCATCATGATCAATCATTGACTGTGGGATGGTGAGGGGGGTACTGAGCATGGCTTCAAGGTTGCAGATGAAAAGGTGTGGAAACTGGAAGCTGTTCAAGGGCCTCTTTTCCCACCTCTGTATTTATTGATATATTTTTGCCACACCACGTGGCATCTTAGTTCCCTGACCAGGGATTGAACCCACACCCCCTGCAATGGAAGCATGGAGTCTTAACCACTGGACTGCCAGGGAAGCCCCTGTTTGAGAAGCTTTAGAGGAGCCATGAGAGTAGAGGAGGCTTGATGGTTGTGAGTTGAAAAGTGGATGGGAACTGAGGAAGGTGGAGACTCCTCTTTCCTAATGATGTTGGCAGAGAGTGGAAGGAGAAAAAATAGAATGATAACTTGAGGGAACTAGGGTCAAAGGAGCAGATTTATAGAATTCTAGGGGCAGAAACAAGTAGATGGAGGAAAGTAAACATATAAAGAGAGTGGAAACTACAGGTCAGAACAAGTTTCCAGTCTTGGAGGACATGCGAGGAGGTGGAAGCAAGACCCAGGTGGAGGAAGAACCTGGAGAGAGGAGAGGTGCTTTATCGCTGAGTCTGGAGTGGCGGAGGGGAGAAGAATGCAGACAGAGACACTCTGAGATGTGGGGGTAGTGTTTGGGGTAGTCAAGGCCTGTATAAGTTTTAATATTCCTGATTCACCAAGTAAATTAAGGATTATAAAGTTGTTAGCAGGTAGAAATGTCCAGACAAATGTTGGTAGGTGTAAGTAGTGGGGAAAAGTGCAGGACAAATTTCAAGGCTTTACCATCAAATTAAAAATGAAAAGATCTTAAGAAACTGCCGTCTTTTGGGGAATTCCACCTGATACAGGTAAGAAAATATGACTGATTATACTATGAAGAGTTTCTAAAACTGCATATATTGTAACACTCCATTTTTTAAAAATTTACAGTTTATTTTTGTTTTCCCACACAATTTGAAGTGAATTTGATTATAAAAAAGAACCAGTTTCTTGATAATACTCAATGTTTAATATATGGGGAAACAGACACTCATGTGGTTGGTGAAAGTGTAAGATTTTAGCCTTCCTGGAAGGAAATTTGGCAAAATATTTATCAAAAACCTTTAAAAATATGCTTATCCATTGATAAAACAATTTAATATTTATGACTTTATCTTAAGAAAATTATACAAGTGCTCAAAGATATGTTTCAATAATGTTAATTGTAGCCAAACTTATAAGAGTCAAAAAGTAGGAACAGGGACTTCCCTGGTGGTCCAGTGGTTAAGAATCCACCTTCCAATGCAGGGGACGTGGGTTTGATCCCTGGTCGGGGAACTAAAATCCCACATGTAGCGGGGCAACTAAGCCTGAGCGCTACAACTACTGAGCCCATGAGCTCTGCAGCCTGCACGCCACAGCTAGAGAGAAGCCCGAGTGCTGCAACGAAGAGCCCGCACGCTGCAACAAAGACCCAAAACAGCCAAATAAATATTTTTTTAAAAGTAGGAACAACTGCAATAGAAGATTGATTAAAGTATGGTACAACCATAATATAAAATACCATTCAGTCATTAACATGATGAGTAGATGAATATATATTAACCTGGAAAACATTCAAAGATTTTTATTAAGTGAAAAAGCATTTTACAAGGATGTATACATAGTATAATCTTGTTTT
The DNA here is from genome assembly GCF_963924675.1 of Phocoena phocoena. Taxonomy (NCBI): domain Eukaryota; kingdom Metazoa; phylum Chordata; class Mammalia; order Artiodactyla; family Phocoenidae; genus Phocoena; species Phocoena phocoena. The sequence goes on from NC_089219.1 coordinate 101,468,912, forward strand.
CATTAAAAAAAAAAGAAAGGCATTTAACTTATGTATCAATATAGACGTTGAAAACAGCCTGGACAACTTATACCAGCGTTCTGTCTGGGCAGTGGAATGATGGCAATATTTTACTTTTCTCTTTTTTCTTGTTTGCATTTTCTACCATGAACAAGTATTATTTTTGTCATTAAAAAACTGAACTTAAAGCAAAACAAAACATATTCTGGTCCTATTATCATCTACAGCCCTTAAGGAAAAATGTCCAGAAGCTAAATGGGACAAGTCTATAAGTGGGACAAGTCTATCTACTCATTCTTTTTCTGTAATTAAACTTGGTTTTTCTTCAAGCATCAGTATATAAACTAGTCTCATTTAATTCTATTTTTGCTTTAGTTTTTGGCAAAAGAAAATCATTATTTTCTAAAACCGTTATTTTCTATGTCTTTTAAAAATTGTTAATGTGGATATTTCATCCAAATTATGGACTACATTGGTTGGAGCTTACCCAGATGCTTCCCATCATTTAGAACATTATTCCAATGGAAAACATTCAGAGTTCCAAATAACAAATTTACAAACTATTTTTTAAAGCGGAGATTTTTTTTTTTTAATTTTTATTTATTTATTTATGGCTGTGTTGGGTCTTCATTTCTGTGCGAGGGCTTTCTCTAGTTGTGGCAAGCAGGGGCCACTCTTCATCGCGGTGCGTGGGCCTCTCACTATCGCGGGCTCTCTTGTTGCAGAGCACAGGCTCCAGACGCGCAAGCTCAGTAATTATGGCTCACGGGGCTTAGTTGCTCCGCGGCATGTGGGATCCTCCCAGACCAGGGCTCAAACCCGTGTCCCCCGCATTGGCAGGCAGACTCTCAACCACTGCGCCACCAGGGAAGCCCTAAAGCGGAGATTTATTGTATTTTATCAAGTTAGAGATACCTGTAACCTGAGGCTCTACAGGAAGGAGATGACAGACACTTAACAGCAATGAGCTGTGCACAGGCAATCACTGCTGCCTGGCTTTTTTGTCCAGAAAGCCCTTCTTCTATTCTACTATAGCAGGTTTCTGTCCCTGCTGTGAAACCTGCTGGGAGGGCCCAGCCCTTTCCAACCTGCTCTTCACCCCACCCTCCTCCATGCCCTCACAGTCACTCATGGTTTAGATGCCAAAGCGTTCTATGGGGCTCGGGGCTACCAGTAGTAAACTTTCAGGATGAGCTTAACCCTTTGTAACATTGCTTCAGTGGCAGCAGTTCTGAGTTCATTACAACCTCTGGTTTGGAATACAGTCCTTCTGCCAGCAGCAACTATGGCCTATTTTTGTCACCCTGCTAGAGGTATATAAAAGTTACCTTAAACCTAAGGAATGAGTTTTAGTTTGGAATATAATCAAATTCTGAAATCTTACGGTATTTTACTGTATTTAGTTTCATTTCCCTGTCAGTCATAATTTCCCATACATGCCTAAAAATAAAGAAGTCAACTTCGTAAGACTCATCCTTTTCCGTGAGACAAACTGACTTTGTTTCCTGCCTCTTGCATGGAACTAAAATTCAGCAATTTACTTTTAACAAAGCAATCTAAACATCAAAAGTATACTGCATTCTGTCAGGAGAGAGAGGGAGGCATGCCGTGGGGTCTGTGCAATAATAACAGTGCTCAACACTGTTCCAAGGTTGTTGTTGTTGTTTAACATATATTAATTCATTTAATTTTCACAACAGTCTTTTGAGGAACTATTATTACTATTACTATTCCATTATACAGTTGAAGACATTCAGGTACAGACACTGACTTGCCCAAGGTCTCACAGTTGTTTAAGTGGTAGAGATGGGATTTAAGCCCAGGAATTACGGCTCCTGTGTCGGGGCTCTTAACCATGGTGTCATTTACGGCCCCACTCTTGCTTAGTTGTGCAATGACCGTGATTGTGCCTAGAGTATTGGGTTCTGGACTAGACATGAGGATGCAGCATAGTGATTCCCAGCTTGACAGATGGTTGTAGGAGTAGATCAAAGTCAAGGGGTGTTTAAACTTTTACTTATGGAATCTTCAAACTAAATCTTGAGTGGAAGCCTACAATGAAAAACAAATGAAAGTGCTTATAGTTAAAGATATGCAAATTGGACAGTAGACAAAAATATCACAGTTTACCTATTAATCTGGTAAGAGTTTGAAATTTTGATATATCCCAGGGTTGCCTAGGGTCTGGGATAAAACATCTTCTCATGCACTGTTGGAAGGAATCTATTGATAAAACAGTATCTGGAAGACAATTAAGGCCATATGCATTAAAATAAAAAATGTATTGGTGACTTCCCTGGTGGTCCAGTGGTTGAGACTCTGCACTCCCAAGTTCAGGGAACTAGATCTCGCATACTGCAACTAAAAAAAAAAAAAAAAATATCCCGCATACCACAAGCATGCTGCAACTAAGCCCCGGCACAGTGAAGTAAAAAAAAAATTAAAAATTAAAAAAAATTAAAAATGCATCAAGTGTAAACCCAACTATTTTGTGGGAATTTGCTCTATGCATATACTGGCAAATATATGTTGAATATAATGATATTTGATATGACAAAACAATCAACCATCAGATAAAAAACAGCCCATGTGTTTGTCAGCAGAGAAAAGGTTATATAAATTACAGTACTATATAGTTTTCAAAAGAAAGATGTTGTTGTAAATATGCTGGCTTAGAAAAGGTGTGGAATTTGTTATTAAGTGAAATGAGTAAGGTACAGAACACTAGATGATTCAATCTTACACACACACACACACACACACACAGCATGTGACCCTGTGCATAAAAATCACCACAAAAGATGACAGAACAACAACAGAAGTTTAAAGTGATTAACTTTGTGTAAATGTTAAGTAATTCTATGTGTGGTTTCCAATTTTTTTCAATTTTTTTAAAACCAGGTTCTGTTACTACTCTTACAAAATTAATAAAATTGACTACTTGAAACACAAGGTCAATTCATACAAAACTTCAGGTAGTTGAATTAAAAATTGTCATTCTTGATATTTAAGATTATAAAAATAAAATATCTGGATAATATGCCAAAATAACCCCACCCCCAAATAGATGAAAGTGGAGCCTGGGTTGAAGGACAAGGGAAGACAGCAGAGAGCCCTGACCACTCAGGCTTTCCTGGAAATCTCCTTTACCATACTCCAAGGGCTTTGAGCAGCGTGGTTTGAAAGCTACAGTTGACCCTTGAACAATGCAGGCCTTAGGGGCGCCTACTCTCCATGAAGTCGACAACCCGCCTATAACTTACAGTCAGCCTTCAGTATCCGCGATTCCTCTGTATCCCTGGATTCAACCAACCTTAGAGTGTAGTACTGTAGTATTTACTGTTGAAAAAAAATCTGCTTAGAAGTGTACCTGCCCACTTCAAACCCATGTTGTTCAAGGGTCAATTGCACTAGTAAACCAAAAAGAGCACAGTATCTGAAGTCAGAAGACCTAGGTTCAAACCTGGAATAAACCCATCTACTTTTACAGGATTCACATCAGTAAAATGTAGACCATTCCTCTTTTACATGGCTTTTGTGGAGGGTTAAACGAGATTTATGTAAGAGCACTTTGAAATTGTGAAGCAATATACAGTTTCCTTTTATGAGAGCCTTGACTTGAAAAGGAGAGACCCAAGTGGCAATGAGGCATGAGACAGGCTCTGTGCATCTTGCGTAGCCTTGGTTATTCACAGAAAAATTGGGTAGGAGGTGACCCTGGGCAGTGTCATGAGGGCGACAACTGGAAGAGTGAGGCTAAGCAAGTTATGCCTCAGTAAACAATATCCTTCTCCTTTGAAACAATCACCAAATTGCAACTAAGAAATTTTTGTTTTCGAGATCTCTCCTCAATGCAATATAAAAGACGAATGAGGAGCCAGCCTATGTGGCTCACTGCTGTATGCCCAGAGCAGCACAGCATTTAGGCACATAGCAGGTTCAATAAAAACCTGCTACGTGGGTTAGGAAGGAAAGTCGTAAGGAAAACGTACTGAGCCAACGAAACAAAAACATTCTGTTAGGGCATGTGGCTATGCCTCCTAGTGGAATCCAAATGTGTCTCTCTGAGAGGAAATGTCACACCAGCTATAGAATGATGGGGCGACAGGCCTTGGTAACTTCAGTTCATGTGCCTTGCTAGGCTTTAATATCATATGTCAAACTCCTCAAATTCACAGGCAAAACAAGCATAAACTTATGAGGTTTCTTGATCTAATTTTCAAGATGTCTTTAAACTTCATTCCAATGAATAAAAACATTTTTTTTTAATGTTGGGTCTCAATTGTCCATGTGGAGAATTGATTTACACTAAGATGTTTTAAAATAGTGTGCAGTTTTCCTTCAGACAAATATACAAAATTCACACATCTCAAGCTCCTCCAGCAAGTGTCAATAGTGCCAATTTTATTATTTCCACAGTAGCCATTCTAGAAGATTGCTTTTCCTAGCCTGGATAATATTTCAGCCTACTGCATCTGAAGGCTCTAGTAGGCAACTGCTCAGTTCCAACCACATACTCCCTGGTTAGGCAGGTAGCTGCCTCTATCTTTAGAAACATTTAATATCACTTTAACCCCCAATAATGCAGGCACTACGCCTTGTTCTCTTTATACGGTGCCTACAAATTGATGGCAATCTGTATTTACACTAGTTTTAAGAAGAGATTAAACATTAAGTTGAAAAAGAACATCTCCCTCCTCCCCACTATAGGTTAATAAGCAGACTATTTTGGTGCAAGCGCAAAGTCAGTCATGAATACAATGTCTCCAGATAAGAATGATTAATTCACTAGGTTTACTCCCAGTTCCTGAAGCTGAACCTTTGATGTTCCTTTTGGCACTGCAAAGGGTATTTATTATCTGTATTTCAGATGTTCCTAGAGTTCCAGTTTTCTTTTATTAAGGTATAGGACCACATTTCATTGCCCAGGGTTATACTGAAAGCATTACAAACCATACCCTTCCCCTTTGGATACTGGACACTGCTTCTCTGTGCTCTCAAGTCATGGAGCTGGACATAATCTGAAATGTGTCCTAAGTGGTTTTGCAAAATGATCACTAGCACGAACTCTTGGCCCCTTTACATTTATTTATGGATATCAAACAACTCATGCGATTCTGTTGGCCTCTTAATGACCTTGAGAATTGCTTGTTCTGAGAACAGAAACCTTAATAGCACAGAGATGCATAGGAGGTCCCCTCATATTCCAAATAAACAAGTTTCCTTAGCTACTTTTCCATTGTTTGTCTTTCTATAGCTTCATCTTGCCAAGCGGAACAGCAGCTATCATCAGTAAGATAATATCCTTTCCTCCTTTCCTCTTTCTCAGTTATCAGGGTGTCAAATACTAGAAGAACAAAAGATCTGATGTGAGGCATAGGTGACCAACTTAGGAGGAAATCTGTTTTAGATACACCAGTCCACAATTCTGTTTTTCATGTACATTTTACAATCTAAAATATTTACACTCATCCTAGTAGCTAGAAACAGTATCCTGTTGCTTAAATTTGGTTTCCTTAAGCTTAATTCAGTCAAATACTAATGATCCACATTTCTGCCTTTTTTAAGAAAAAAGTGAAAAAAAATGGATGTCTTTGGTAGAATGAATCAAGGTCCTCATAATCACAATATTCCAGTGTTGACTGAAAAAGCCTAGGTTTGGGCTTCCCTGGTGGCGCAGTGGTTAAGAATCCGCCTGCCAATGCAGGGGGACAAGGGTTCGAGCCCTGGTCCGGGAAGATACCACTCGCTGCGGAGCAACTAAGCCCGTGTGCCACAACTACTGAGCCTGCGCTCTAGAGCCCGTGAGCCACAGCTACTGAAGCCCGCGCGCCTAGAGGCCGTGCTCTGCAAGAGAAGCCACCGCAATGAGAATCCCGCGCACCACAACGAAGAGCAGCCCCTGCTCGCTGCAACTAGAGAAAGGCCCGCACGCAGCAACGAAGACCCAATGCAGCCAAAAATAAATAAATAATTATAAAAAGAAAAAAAGAAAAAGCCTAGGTTTGAAATCATTCTTTTATATCTCCTTAATTAGGACTGGGAAATCTGAGATATCCTATTTCAACTTCCCTATTTTGCAAAACGAGGAAACTATTGGCTAGAGTAGTAAAATTATAGTTGGAGCCCATGTTCTCTGGTTCCTAGACTTACACCCTCAAACCTACACCAAGACTGGTAGACTGTAGAGTAGTACAAAAATAGACCAAAAGATCCAATGGTAGCTTTTAGCACTTCATGTTAATGTGTGAGAATCTGCCATACAGCTTTGAATCACCCCGACATAATAAAGCAGGCTCTGACATATTTTATACTGAGACAAAATGAGGAACTCAGATCTTCCAATATTGTCCAAATGTCACATCCAAACGTCTGAATTAAATATTAACTTTCAATAAAGGCAATCAGTGGTAAAAGCAATTATGACTAAGCAAAGAACTTCCAGTTTTTATTTTTCAAACATTTAACAAGAAAAATATTCAACCAAAGTTTTAAAAATTAGAATGGATTAATTTACAATAAAATAGTCAACTTAAAATATCAGCCCTTTCATTTAGGGCCAAGGAGGCCAATAGTTCCTGTTTAAACAGCAGAACTGCACAATTGACATTTTTAACCTATATTTAATGGCACAGAAATATAAAAGTCATACAACTTCCACTGAGATCCTCCCTTGCCTCCAGAGAATTCATACAATTGCTTCTTAGGTCAGTACTCAGGCCTTTAAAAATTACCAGTTATATTTTGAAATATATCTACAATTACTCTGATAACAAGAACACTTTAAAAACAATTCTTATAAGAAACACCTTAAAATAATTTTGTGGCACATTAGGTTTCTTAAAGAAACAGCAAAGATGAAAATAATGTACAAGAATTATAGTCTCTTGTTTATAGAAACCACCCAAATTAAATACTTTCTCTAATTTAATTATCCTTGTTTCTTATAATTTATTAGCAGAGATGAATTACAAGAAGCAGAATGCACCCTCTTTTGGTTCTTGGTTGTAGCTGCCAGCTTAAGAGTTCATGACTGTAAATGTAAAGCAAAACATGACTATGCTCACAAATTCCGGAATGGAAAACCACCAGACTATCTCTTTAAAGTGTTTCTCTATCCTTGCTTTCAAGTCAAGACAAAAAATTCACAGCAGTTTAAAGGATGATGAAAGACTAAACATGGGGCCCACTACAATACAGATTAAGGATAATTTTACCTATTACACTCCTGAAGTGAAAACTGTAATAAGTACGATATGACCAAGTAGCATTCTATAGTAAGCTGTTGGAGCAAATACAGCACTCAACAGATTCATTTACACACAGGCATGGCAGCCTTCATACAGAACACCTTATTTTCACAATCTTGAATGTACAACCTTTAAGAAACAAACAGACATAAAGTAATATGTAATTTATGACAGCTGGCCAGGCACTTAACTTGGGGAAAGAGACTTCCAGATTTTGAGGTAAACTGTAATTGTTTTCAGCAATCACAAACATATTCTAAAAACTATCTGATACCACACTAACTGAAGTTATTCAGCGTTTTAACTGTCAGTTTGTCACTCTACTGTGCCAAAATTCATACCAAAGTGTGACTCTTTAAGAAGCTATTAAAAGAACATTTTCAAGTCTGAATTTTGGCCCCATTTAGATACTTCTGTGCTTAGAACATACTTGAGAAAACTAAAAGATACAAACATACGAGGGTAATGGGCACAAGAGTCTAAAATGAGTTATTTTTTCCCCCCAATTTGACATTCATAAGAATCACACAGTCAGTCACATAGACAAAAGAAGAAGAGGAAGACAATGACAACTGAGGTGACAAGTCTCCATCTATCCTCAAGAAAATGAGAGCAATGCTCCAAGAGGAGCAGAAGCAAAGTGGCAGAGAGTTTCTGTTTACCGGCGTGGACTGTGAAAGCTCTCAGAATTAACACGAAGGAGCACAACTCTCTGGGTTTTTCATTCTCTGGGTACATTATGTTTTTTTCTTCTCTTCCGAATTCATTTCAAGGCAACGTGAAATTTGCTTAATAAGTGAAAATTCATATTAGAAGAGGACCTCAGTATGTATTTACACATTAGAAGACGAGAACAGGAAGTGGTCGTTTTGGAAGTATTCTTTCATCAAAAGTTATCCAAGTCTATTACTCATTAGAATTATCAGGATATTATCTGCAAATGGAAAAGCCAAGCCTCCAAATCCTCATAACTATTAATTATATTCTCTATTCCCTTCTCAAACAGCAATTCCAATCCAAAGGCTACTTCTTGTTCAGAACAAGAACAAACTCATCAGCTTATCTGGTATGCCCAGACTAATTAATCAATATCCCGTTTTAAACCCTCAAAGAACATTATGAATAAAGAAAATTTTTAAAATTTTGATCTGAGGTATCCTCATTCTCAAAAACATGAGAAAAAATATTGGCTTAATTTGGTTTCCATGTAGCTAAAAACAGAGTCTAGATCCTTTATTTATAAAGACTTCTAAGCTGACCCTTCTCAGGATAACAAGTTTTTCCAGTCATGGTTAAGAATTTGTGCTAATTGACCTCTTCTCTCCTTGCAGGACTAACCACATGCATCTGGCAAAACTACTAGCTGGAATTAATGGTGCAATGAGCAAATGTGGAAGAATTTCTCTCTCTGTGATGCTAACTGGCTCACTGAAGTTTTGAAACTGTGACCCTGGTCTATTAGCACCACGCTTTACTCAACTGAAATAATCAAGCCACTGCTATGGGGTGAAGGACAGGGGATGGGGTGAGAAGGGGACTGAGGGCAATTATATACATGAATAATTACCATGATATGCAGTGAAAATTTGTCTATTAACATATTTGAGGCTTGAGAATCATTGATCACAGCTATTAAATAAACCTGCATCTAATTTTGAACACCTGCAAATATAGACTTTCTGCTATGACCCAAATTTAAATATGAATGGAAGTTCATTGAACATTAGATTATCAGTAAGCTAGAAGAAACAAATTATATACATTTTGCAGGCAGTAAACTACCAAAACAAAAAAAAAGTGGAGATTAGGTAAAAAGTAAGCAAAATTATTCCTAATCATTTATAGTCTCACCTTTCTCTTGGGAGAGCCCCAAAACAGGTCTCTAGAAAATCAACTTCATACACGTAAGAAATGGCATCTGCTATCATATTGGTATAGCTTTCCCTCAAAGCTAGACGGGTCACAGACACATCTCACACAATCACTTGTACAACAGTACAACAGTTTCTAAGACATCTATTCCACTGAAGTATTGTAAAGGAAGTCTACAAACCGCTTCCAGGAAAAAGGCACTTCATTGTGAAAGTCAGATTTAATTACAAGAAAGTCGAGAAGACGAGGATAGACTCAAAAAAGTCAGTATTCACTTTTGTATTTCTGAATACAGAGCAGATGCCAGTTTATAGAATATAGCTGATAACATTACAAACAAACCAAACAGCAACATTAACTATATTCTCAGCAAAACAGTAATTTATGACATTTCTCCAAAAACCAACATAGTTCCAAGTTCAACAGTAAAAAGGAAAAAAAAATCACCAGCAGTTGCTACTTCAGAGCTCAAGACATTGTTTTCTACAGAATTTCATGTTTCTACAGTTTGGTTCTCTGTTTCAGAGCATTAATTGCTTTTCAGATGAAAAACCTGGGGTGGTGGAGGTTGGTTTGTGTGTGCTCGGGGAGAACCCAGGGTGGAGAAATACTGGGAGTAACAAGAGGTTCATTTCTCTGGTCAGACAACCAAGTGAGGAGGTAGTTACTCTGAGAACTTCTCAAATAGAGAATATTATACTGATCTACTGAGAGTTGGGGAAATCGCAGGAGCTTCTTTGTGAGACTGAAGATAGCAACAGCAATACTTCTCCTCCAGGGAAGTCAGGACCAAGGTGTCAGTGCAGCTGAAATAAAGATGGAATCTGTATAAATGGTACATAGAGAGTATTAGAAAGACAAGGTTACCAAATCAACATAAATGATAATACATTCGTTTCCAAACCCGTCCTACCTTGACGGTGGCTCTTTTCTGATGCTAGAACTTTAAAAGTATCTATGAGAAAAGAATACACACCATGTCATCATCATGTAGTGATCCTTCAAGCTCCTGGTAATACATTTCATAAACAATGTCTTCTAATTTCTAATATTATTGAAAATTTAACAGTCTGTAAAATAATTAAATGTTTTAAAAACAGTTTAGGCGGTGGTACTCTCAGAAAGGGTGCCATAAGGAAAGTTCTTTATTTTATAGTTGTAAGTGAGCAGAAACTCTGTTAAATAGCAACACAGAAAAGATAATAGCAACACTCCTCCAAATTGCCTAAATAATGTTTATAATTATGTCAAGAGACCACATGCTCACCTTGTTACATCACTACACATGGCAATCCCATACAACCTTGAGTCCCATCATCACTGCTGTTGAGTTTTTTCATTCGGTACTGACGTATTTCTCTTACCAGTGTGTAAAAGGCATCTTCAACACCCTATAAAAGAGAGAAAATGATAAAGACAGCTTAACAGACACAACCCAAGTTGTAAGTTCTCTCTCATTTGTACTTCTTTATGTGGATTTAAAATTGCAATTATTAAATTATTAGCTGATCAAATAGGCTGATTCAGCATTCCTATTGAGTCACGTTAGCAGGATGATATACAATAGCACTTTCTGCAAAGATAACATTTACGTAAAGGAAGATGGATAACATGGGACATACAGAACTACCAGATCTAAAGATTCCATTCAGGAGGGCCTATGCCTTAAATAGTAGCTGGTGTTGATGGATGAAGGACTAATGTTTTAAGTATCTTTAATCAAGGGTCTTCATTTTAGAAATATTTGTGCATGTTAACTTGCATGAGTAAAAAAGAAACCACACTTGAATATTAATAAATTCATTTTGGGTTTAAACTGAAGATTAAAAAAATAGAACAGTATTAAAAAAATCCAAAACAGCAAAGAATGTGGATCACGTCTCTAGTGAAGAGTCAAATCAATCAAACTTTTCTGCCTTAAATAAACCCTTGCCAGTTGCTAAAAGCTGTACTATACCTGTCTGGTCTTGGCTGAGGTTTCAATGAATGGAATCCCATAACTCTTGGCCAGTTCATGGGCTTGTTTTGTGTCAACTGTCCTTGTTGGCAAATCACACTTGTTTCCTACTAGCACCATAGGTACATCATCTGAGTCTTTTACACGCTTAATCTGTTCCCTAAAAAAGGGAATATGTTATCATAACAGAAGAATAAACGTTTAGGAAGGAATAAACAGCTAGGGAAAAGAAGAAAATCTAGCAAATTTCACCTAGCCCTATTAGCTTCTATACTGAGTTTCACTTTTTTTCTACTTATAAAAGGCCTTGCATACTAAGAAGACTGGTGTAGGCTTGATGCAACAGCCGCAGGGAAGCCAAGTACCAGTTCACCTTGTATCTTGACACATGTCCCTGTTAGGCTCCTTGATTCTCCAAAAAGCTTGGCTCTGGAGTTAAATAGCAACTCAAAATCACATTCTAGGTTAAGGTCTGAAGTATAAAAAGTAAATCTTACTGCTTCCAAATAACTTTTTGAAGCTCCCTTGAGAGTGACAGTATTTAATGAAAGACAGTCTATCCACTTCTCTAGATGCGTGGTGTCCAAACATTTTCTTCAAGCGAATTATAGCTGGAAGTCCAAGGTATAAAATAGGAAACACCAGAACTGCTCCTATTAACAGGGGACTAAAGGATTTGGAACTCCCAACTGACAGTTCTCTCTTCAATGACAAGTAAGACATACCACACAGCAGTTTGGAAACTACTGTTCCAGATTCTCTTGATCAACCCTGTCCAATAGGACTTATTATGATGATGGAAATGTTCTCTAGCTGCACTGTCCAACTATATATGCTAGTCATATGAAGCTACTGAACACCTGAAAAGTCAGTTGCTAATGGGGCCGACGAACTGATTTTTAAGTTGTTTAATTTTAATGAATTTATTTATTTTTGGCTGTGTTGGGTCTTCGTTGCTGTGCGCAGGCTTTTCTTTGTTGCTGTGGCGAGCAGGGGCTACTCTTTGCTGTGCTGTGCAGGCTTCTCATTGCAGTGGCTTCTCTTGTTGTGGAGCACAGGCTCTGGGTGCACGGGCTTCAGTAGTGTGGCACACAGGCTCAGTAGTTGTGGCACACAGGTTTAGCTGCTCCACGGCCTGTGGGATCTTCCCGGATCAGGGCTTGAACCCATGTCCCCTGCACTGGGAGGCAGACTCTCAACCACTGCACCACCAGGGAAGCCCAATTTTAACGAATTTAAATTTAAACCACATGTGGTTTGTGGTTACCATACTGCACAGCATTGCTCTAGACTCTACCCTGGGATTACATACAAAGTCATGTACTTGAAATGCATTTCACTGGCTATCTGCAGAACTGAGCTTTGGTGTGATGGCGGTAACCTACGTGAAGGGATAATCTAAGACAATCTAAGGAGAAAAACGATTTCTAGAAATTCAGCAAATAGTTTTTTAGTGCTTGCCGAGTGCTAAGCATTTTATTAAGTGCTGCTATTAACTGCAGAGAAAATGGAAAGTAGAGCAGGTTTAGGGGAAGAAAACCAGTTTTAGACTAGTTTGTTTCTGAGAGTCAATATCGTCATATGGATGGAGCATACGCCAAGACTCAGGCTATAGGCAGAACGCTTGTGTAGCATTTACTCTGTGCTGAACACTGCTCTGAGTGATTCACATATTTATTAACTCGTTTAATTTTCAGAGCAACTCTTGGTAGGTACTACCATCTCCACATTATAGATACGGAAACTGAGGCCCAGCGATTTAGTAGTTTGCCCCAAAGTTCCATGGCTAAGAGATGATGGAGCCAAGTTTCAACCCAGGCAGAGTCTGTATTCTTAACCATTATATTATTCTGCCTAAAGAACACAGGGCTAAGAAAAAGGAGCCCTGGGTTTTTGGTCCTGGCTCTGCTATGAGTAATAATCATGACTATGAAAACCTAACAAACCACCTTCTGAACTTTGTTTCTGTAAAATAAGAATGTTGTATTAGAATTTTTATGGTCCAACTGAGCTTTGAAACTTTAAGGTTCTGTGGAGAAAGACCATCTTTATCTAACCCCCCTTTGCCTTGCTTTCATCTTTATCTAACCCCCCTCCCCCCATTTGTTTCTTCCCGCTATCTTCTCTATTACTTACTGAAGAATGTTTCTCAGAGGTGTTTTCCTCTCTGTGGTCTCTCAAAACACCTCTAGTTCTGAATCACTCCCATTAGCAAGCAAGCTTCATTTATGTATTATCAGGCATTCTAGACATACTAGCTTATATAAAATAAACTCCCGTATTAACTTTCAGTAATAACCCCAGATTCTCAATGTCACAACCTAAAAGCAATTCTTTTCACAATGAAAAAATTGTATCTTCCCTAGTGTGGTATCCTCATTCTCACCCCGAAACTTCAGAACACACTTAAAGATCATCCTTTCAGAAAAAACAATGCTCCTAGTACCTGTAGAGGTTAATATCTGCAAATGATTTGCTATTATTGATGGCAAATACACAAAGGAAGCCTTCGCCTGTCCTCATGTATTGGTCTCTCATGGCACTGTACTCCTCTTGTCCAGCTGTATCCAGTATGTCCAACAGACAGGTTTCACCATCTATAACCACCTGTTTTCGGTAAGAATCCTGGGGTGTGGAGGGGAGGGGGGCAGGGAGAGAGGGAGATTCCATTTTTATTAAAAATCACAGGGAATGCAATGCTATTGCTAAGGTTAAATAAGCTCCTAACCAAGTCCAATTCTGTCTCTTTGGTTTGTCCCTCAAACTGCTGATATATAATCACAAACAGAAAGTACTTAATGTCATCCTAGGAAAAAAGCCCCAAATGCGATATGCCTATAGAAAGGAAAATGTGGTCACTCTGTTCCTGGAAAAGATGAAGAAAACATGGTAATTGAAAAGACAGTTCTACCGCACTTAGACTAGAGATTACGTTCACTGAAGTATGAACTGTACTTCTTTGAGTTATTGTCCATTTACAATTCTAAACATACCTCCACCAATTATAACTTGGCCCAGGATGCACTATCTTTTGTGTTTATGATTAAATACACAAATACCTTTTATTTCAGACAAGGTTATAATATCAAAATATTTTTCTCATCATGACAGACTGTACTTCTGGGGAATATTCCTGAATCAAATTCCTAAAGGTTCCAAACGTGGTATAGCTACATTAATTCCTTGGGAAGATAGACATGCATAGATCATATTGAAAAAAAAATTCAATTTGACTCTAAGGCAAAAATTTTACTTGTATTTTAATATTTATGTTCTGGGAATTCAGTTCAAAGAAAATAACCTCATCACACTTAGTAAAGATCTGGCTCCAGAAACAGTATGCAACATAGTTTGCCAGCCCATTTGCATTGAACAGCGCCTCTGTAACTCACACCATTGCGGGACTGTAATATACTTTCAAATTAACATAGAATTCACATTGTCCAAATTTGCTTAAAGCATGAAATAGGGTCAAATGTATGAGTGTTCTGAGGAAATAAACAAAATTAAAATGATAAAGATAGGTTTTAGTCAAACTAATTTATGATAATAGAAGTCAGAGAAGTGGTCATTTCCTGGCAGAACAGGGGGGTTTACTGACTAGAAAGGGGCATGAGAGAACTCTCTTGGGCATTGGAAATAGTCTATATTTTTATCTATGCGGCAGTTACATAAGTGTACATAAATTTAAAGCCACTGAGCTATAGATGTAAGATTTATATACCTTATGTAAATTACCTCGCAAACAAATAAAACTCTGAAAAATAACAAAATGTTCTAACCATTAATACTAAAGCTGGTAAGCCTAAAATAAAACTTTGCCAAGGACTGATGACTAATTTTTAATAATGGCTATATTAGAGTTAGCTTGCATTAAACACTCAATGGCTGGGTGGTACGAAGACCAGGATGTGGATTAAAATAATCTCTAGAGTTAGACATTTCTAAACTGAATAAGATTACAAACTCTTTACTTAAAGGACTTTAGATGACATTTACTGAAGCCAATCTATAACATGAACTCCCACAAAAACAACAGAAACTTTAAATAAGTGATAATTACACAGTGCGTTAGCATCCACAAAAATTTAACGTATGTTGATTTTTCACAACATCCCCTGGGTGTCAGGCAAGACAGGTTTATGGTAATTTAATAGATGAGAAAAGTGATTTGCTCACTATCATATAACTAACTGCAAACAGGGACTGTATTCCTAGGCACAGTGACTCAAAATCTCATGCTCTTTCTTCCCCAACCCACAGTCTCAGCTGCTTCAAGTGGCTAAGAAACACTCAGATCTCTGAATCCTTTATCTCCATCCCGCTATCATTCAGGTATTCTATGACCTGTGTTTCTTTTTAACGGAGCTGTCATATGTAGAGAAACTAAATGAGTCCAACACTGAGTTTGTAACCGTTTTCAAAACTGTTAAAAACTGTAAACTTTTTAGAAAATCATCAGTAGCTAATAAAAGTGAACTCTTCTCCAAAAACAGGTAAAGCTTTATTGCATTACTGAACACAGTGCCCAAAATAACTTTTATTTTCTCTCCTGATTATTCCTTTAGCTAAGGAGTAGGTGAAAGGTATGGGAAAGGGAATGGGTTAAGAGTAAACCGAAAGAGAGAGGTATGGTCAGCAGACTGCCTCTGGGCCTCACCTCTATGGTGGGATCATATTCATCTACAAAGTGGTTCTGGATCAGCTGGATTGTCAGTGCGCTTTTCCCAACACCACCTGCTCCAACCACCACCAGTTTGTACTCAGTCATTTCACACCAGCAAGAACCTGTGGGAAAGCAGCAATTAGGGTTAACTGTCGAACCACATCTACAGTACTTCAAAGCTTTCTGTAATCAACAGTAACTAAAACCAGAGTCTGAAATGTATTGGTTCCGTACACGTTCATCGCCACTTGGTTCTCAAAGTGATTCAGGAGTGCAAAAATACTTGCAGGTTACTGTGGATCTCAGAATTCTGGACTAGTCTTCTAGCTACCCCCACCCTCGTCTATTTTTCTATAGCCCTTGGGCCCCGCCCTCAGCCTAAGGTAAAGAAAACCCCCCTCCCTACTCCTTTAAATCTTCTGAGCTCTGGGGGGCGGCATCCAGACCGTCTCCCCTTCTCTCTATCCCGCCTGTCTCCAAAGAGCTCCGCCGTAGGGCTCAAAACGAAGGACCCCCCGCCCAGGGCCTTTGTCTCCAGCTCGTAGATTCCGCTCGATTCCTGGCAACAAGGAGTCATCAGCATGCTCCAAAGTCGAACGCTACACACGCCAGGGCCTTACCTCAAGCTCCACTGCCTCCGCTTCGGACAGATTTGGACCACAACCGGGAAAAATGTTGGAGACCCCGGAACCGCCATGAACAGCCCCCACCAGGGAGCGGCACTTCCGGCCCCGCCCGCTACGCAATCAGTCGGCGCCCCAGGCGCCGGAGTCCCCGCCCCGGCCACGTGGGCCTCCGACCCAGGAGTCACGCGGCAGGCCGCACCCAGACCCGCCCCTCCCATACAGGACGTTTTAATAATGAAAGCGCTAGGTGCTAGTGTCTCAAAAATCAGTAAAACTTTATTCGCTTCCATTCTTTCGCCATTAACAGAAAACTGGAGAAAGCAAAAGTGTTAACGTGTTTACAAAGATAAATGGCCTCTTTACCCAGAGAAGATCAAAACCTCAAACGACAACGGGGAAGATAAAACACCCTCCCCCACATCCCCTGAGCTGACCCTTGTCATCCTAGACAAAGCCTTCAGTCCACTGGCCAGGGACCCTGTACGTGGCCAATTCAAGATGAGGGCCAAGAAATCAGACCAATCCTTTCCCATGATATAAAGCCGAACAGAAGCTACACCAAGGGTCAAGTGCCTGTACTTTTTACAGGACACAGGAACCAGGCGGCTACTTATAAAAAAAACAAGATTCATTTCAGGCACAACTTTTTTATTATTTTTTGTTTGTTTTTGTTTTGTTTTGAAATCAGTAAAAGAAACTGGGTCCTAGAAGCTGCAGTGATCTAAGCAGCAGCAAGTTTGTGCATTCATCCTTTTGTTTTTCTTTAAATACGTTTAAATTATCACACTGCTGGCACACCTCATTTGCATGAAATTCTGCACCATATATACTAATTGTGGTACAACCCCCATTCGGGGGGGGGAACTACCCTGGAAGATAATTTTCACTGAAATCTAACCAAACTTCATTAAGTGGACTGTGATAAGATTATAAATGATATGAAAAATAACATTTTAACATTTGGCCATCAACTTAAAGAACTGGTTTGCCTATACAAATTTTTGTAATTTTTAATATATTCTACCATCATATGGTCCTCAGAATTAAAGCATAATGAACAGAAAAGGAAAAAGAATGCAACTGAGTCCTAAGGCAGAACATCTTGCCAAAAGTAATGAAGGTAGAGTAGATATACTAAGTATCAAGTGCAGAATTTCATAGGGCCAACAAGGTAACAGTCTATATTTTTCACTTACACAGGCAGAAGTGGATTTTGCAATTACCAGTTGCGTTAAATGCACCAAATAAAGCTCCTAAAATTGATTCTATAAGGCGCCACCTTCAGTTTTCCAGGCTGCAACTGTGCATAATTTTAAAATGGTTTTCTTAAATTTATTTATTTTTTTAAACATAACACGAGGAAGGTGTTAAAACTGGTGTAACAGCTCAATAGAATAAGTATTCCAGATTTTGGGAGGGATGAAGAGGGAGATATTCAGAACCCTTCACCAGAATCCCCCCAACTTGATCATAGTGGATTAATGATGTGCTTTGTGGATGTGGTTAGTCAATGACACCAGCTTGACGGATCTTTCTTTCGGCACCAAATCCCTGTGAGGAAATAAAATTGCAGTTAATGACCTGGGTGTATGACAATCATTGTACATTCACAATTCCAAAAGGGACTACCAAAGCATTACTCTCAATCACCACCAATTCTTTCGCAGAGGAGGAAATCTATAGTAAGCCTTCCTAAACTATGTTCAAAGTATCAGGAACACCAAGAAATGTTCCTCTTACTGTAAGCAACCATAACGTTAGGGGCTGAACCAATGTGCAGGGATGCTAACTAGTTATGACAGCAATACTGAAGCACCTTGGTAAAAGTAAGCTCTTTGAGTTCTGCTAAAATAGGTTCTCAAGTAGTATGCTAGTCTATCAGTTGCCCCCATCCGCCCAAAACCTCGTATGCCCTCATACCATTGAGTTATCTGGTCCCCTTGGCTGACGAAGAACCATTAGGCGAGGAGCACTGGCATCATCCAGGGTGATGTTCTTCAAGCGATTGACCAACCTATCAGGTCGTGGAGCTGCAACAGCCTTGGGGCCCTCGCTGTAACAAAGTCAATAGGTGAGAAGAAGCAACACTTGGTGGGAAGAAAAGTACATGCAGAGGAGTGTGTCTTCTACCTAACTACCCAAATGACTCAGTTTTAATGAGGGGAGACTCTTGCCTCACCTAGCCAACTAACTAACTAGCAAGACAGGGCAGACAAGTTTATGTTTTTATTCTGAACTCAATGTTTATTACTGCTTAGGAGCTGGAAGAATCATTTGGGTGAGGGTCATCCCTAGACTGGTCTGCAACCAGAAAACCAGTTCCACAGACACATAAAACAATGTAGCAGGTACGGAAAAACATTAGAAAAGGAAAATATGAAGAAATATTTCCAGAGACTCCCAGCTCCTCTCATGCTATTTTGTTATTAAAACAAAACAAAAACATAGTGCCAGAAATGCTAAACTACAAAATTTAGACAATGAAGAAATAACCAGAAAGTGGCAGAAGAGGATTAAAAAAAAAGCAGTGATGGAAAAGTGAAAAAATATGATAAAGCAGAGATTATGAAAGAGACAGTCCAGGGAGGTTACTAATCAACAACAACAAAGAACTCACCAGACTCGCCAAACATTACAAGCACTGCACTTGCCAGTGCGCTGATTAAAAATCACTGAGAATTCCACCTCATCTCCTGCCTGTAGCTCAATGCCATCCTGAACTTCTTTCACATGGAAAAAGAGCTTCTTGCTATCTCCTACTTCATAGTTAATGAAGCCAAACTGAAATTTTAAAAAGACAGCATAAAAAAGACATACCACACAGCAGGGAAAAGAAACTCACTTTGAATGAAGCACAATTTGCCCCTAGCTAGTAGGGTTTATAAAATGTGGCGTCAGTGCTGATGCTCGCTGCCTGGGCTATAACAACAGCATATGGGTCTGCAAAACTTGTCAGGGAAGAAATGTATCTTTGAAACCACTGCCATCCACTCTATCATAGCCTGAGAAACAAATAAAGGTTACCTTGTGCCTACATATATTGTATGAACTACGCTTTTGAATTAAGCAAAATCATTAGGAAGCTGTTACTTGAACATATGCATTGTTTTGATACCTTCCAAAATTATTAAGCTGGGTTATGGTATTATTAGAAACAGCCATATAAAATGTTAGTCACTGTACTGATACCAAAAAATGTCCTCTCTGAGGACTCAGAGAGATTTCCTTGAGATTTAAGTACCAGGAATAGTTTTGTTTGCCCGAAGCTTATTTTATGAACACTTCTACACATGGTTTCTTTCTTTGTGTGGTCTGTAAAAAGAAGTTCTGAGCTCAAGTATGAAAAACATTATAGTCTTTCTATTCTGGAAATCTCACTCCAAACTTATTTTCCCCATTGTGTTAGCCATTAATACTATCCTTTTGCTACTATTGCCGTTTTTTCTTTCCATGTGGTTTTCTCTGTGTTTTTAATAAGCTACTTCAAATCACTGAAAAGGGGGGTAAAGTGGAAATAAAAACCAAATCAATGTTGATGGTTCCCCCTGGGCTGAAAAATTTTCAAGGTTTTGGTTACTATTTGGTTACCAACTCATAAAAGGATCAAATTCAGATCAAGAGATATAACCACTTACCTGATCTTTCACACACTCCACTGTGGCCCTACGCAGGGGTGTGATGTTGTAGGCCATAGTCTGTGCATTTTGGCCCAAGACACATAACTGGAACTTGACGCTCTCCCCTTTCTGTAGGCAATCCCCTTTGTTGGCCATCCCAACTATGCCAAATGGATAGACCTCACCTTTCATATCCCCTGTAAGGAGAAACAGGTATAAAGTCTAAAAGCTAATATTTCATGACAGCCCTCTGCTGATGGTCCTAATGAATTTTTAATTTGCTAAAAATATATTCACTAGGAAGACTTTTTTTATACCTAAGAAATTCTACTTTAAAGCTCCAATAAAATCCTGAATGCTAAATACTACCACAAAAACAAATGAGAACTTGTAACTCATTATCACCTTACTAGCTAATGAACAGTTTTAAACCACATTTATGGGGGAAAAAAAAATAACACTAGCACTCACAATCTCATTACCTTTGAGCTTTTAAAAAGCTCTATGGGTTGCTAACATGATCCACTGGATTATCCTCTTCCCAAGTTCACAATATGAGCCAGTCAAACACACTTCTGATCCATACCCGACTGGGCATTAAACAAGCCAGGCATAGGCAAAAACGCAAAATAGATAAATCATTTCTTGGCATTCCACCTCCTTTCTTTGTTCTGATTGTGGCTCCCTCAAACCTACAGTTACCTTTCTTCTAGATCAGGGCCCATCATACTTTTTCTTAAAGGGCCAGATAGTAAATATTTTAGTCTTGTAGGATCCTGTCTCTGTCATGATGACTCAACTTTGCTGTTGCAGTGAGAAAGCAATCAAAGACAGTATGTAAACAGTCTTGGTTGTGTTTCAACAAAACTTTATTTATAAAAACAAGCTATCTTATTTGCTGAGCTCTGCCCCAGAGTAAAAAGTTGGCTGGAGGTCAGTGCAGGCTATGGATAAAAACCAGGCCAAAGAGTCCATCCAGATGCCTATCAGTTCCGCTGGATGGTGAATTCACTGAATCAATGAAGGTGGAAAAGAGGGGAAAAACATTAGATGGAAGACGAAGCTTCAAAACTGGGAATGCTTTTAACCGTTCTCTTGATGATTATAGGGGGTAAGTGAAGATTTTCTTAAACTTACAGGAACTAAAAACTTTGAGGAGAGATTTCCAATAGATCAAGTCATGCAGAAATACTAAAGACAGCTAGACTGACTTAGTGGTACTAGCAGTAACCACTATTTATTAAACACTTATACTGATGCATATTTAATCTTTATAGAATATTCTGAGGTTGAAGTTATTATCCTTATTTTAAAAATGAAGAAACTGGGGCTTCCCTGGTGGCCCAGTGGTTAAGAATCCGCCTGCCAATGTAGGAGACACGAGTTCAAGCCCTGGTCCGGGAAGATTCCACATGCCATGGAACAACTAAGCCCATGTGCCACAACTACTGAGCCTGCGCTCTAGAGCCCATGAGCTGCAACTACTGAAGCCCATGAGCCTAGAGCCCATGCTCCTCAAAGAGAAGCCACCACTATGAGAAGCTCGTGCACCGAACAAAGAGTAGCCCCCGCTTGCCTCCTCTAGAGAAAGCCCGCGTGCAGCAACGAAGACCCAAAGCAGCCAAAAATAAGATAAATTAAAAAAAAAAAAAAAAAAAACCCCAAAGAAACTAAGCTAGTAAAGATTTAATTAATTTGACTTAGGTTGTACAGCTAGAAGTGGAAGAGCTGGTATTCAGATCTAGGTCTGTCCGGCTCTAAAACCCATGGTCTTATATTGGGTTAGCTGTATTCCTAAATAAAAGAGCTGTTCTCATCACCAAGTGGGGAAAAGTGACCTTTCTAGTCGCAGAAAACTCTAGGCTTAGAGATTTCAGGAAAGTTTCCTTTACCACAAAACCTTGCTTTTAGACTATCAAATAGCCAGTGTTGAAGAATTAAGTGGATTGGGGGATGGGAATGCAAAAGTAAATAAAAGGGTGCATGATACAGAGGAGGAAATGGGGCACTTTGATATTACCTCACGAGTTTAAGTTAGTTGCCCATACCCTCGTGGCCCTTTTAAGGATATGGTGTCACCATGGCATTAGTTTAAGACTGACTTGCTACAAAGTCAATTCATATTTGGAGATGTGTGTATTAGGGTACTGATTCTATTAAAAACAGAAATTTCTAAGAACCTCATGTAGTAAAGGAACGTTCATCAAGGCTCACTTCCTTCTCTCAAATGACCTTCTCTTCCCCACTTTATGTTCTCCTATGACTCCTAGATGACACAAGATTTATTCCCTTTGTGAGCCAAGCTATCATCTTTGGTTAGAATTTCAAATCCTCTCATCAACCCCATCATTATGGTAATTCTGCTGTATTAATCATCCAGTGTTCCCTACTAACATTTCTACTGCAAACTTATTTTATGCACAAAGTTGGTCTTTCTGGCGTTAATTGTTTGGGGTAAGGGATGACACCAGGACTCAGGGAGTTGTCAAAGATGGGGAGAAAAAGGCAGGAAATGAAAACGTAGGGGGCCTTGATCTAGAGAAAGTAGTAGGATCCCCATGGAACCCTGGCTATTAAGTAACAGATACAGTAAACTTTTACAGGAGGCAAAAATGTTTATAGAATTGAACAGTTACTAGGAAATTGTGTTAATCTGATGTAAATAACCAGTGAATAACAGAGGAAAACTGCAAAGTTGTACTAAACCCAGCCAACTTGAATGTCTGATTATCAAACATTAAATGCATATTTTTAGTGTGAGATTTTGTTCTCAGTCTATTTCAATATAACTCAGCGTTAGTAGCTCACATATCAGCCATATGCTCCACAGCAGTCATTTGTTCACAACATAAACCCAAGCTGATCTCATTTCCAAGGGATATAAAAAATAAAAACCAAGTATTGTGGGAATAAAATCACTTTTCCTTGATTCAGTTTTTAGGAATTTGAAAATAACTGCCACCCTACCATATTTTAAAATCTTCGACGCACTCATCTGAAGGTAAGGCAAATTTCAAAACAATCTGATAGCGATGCTCTTACCTTCGTCCATGATCTCAATCATTCCTTGGTACTCAGTCTGTGTTGGATCGACACTCCTCAAGGGGCGAATGACTTTACCAGAGTAGATGGTGGGATCAGCTTCCTCAGTAATGCCATTCACTACAAAACAAAAGCATGTATACCTCTCCCTCAACAATTTTATTTAAACTCTATTGCATAGGACCAAAAAAAAAAAAAAGCGAACATTAACAGAACAAACGTTAACAGAGGGTTGGCTGGTTGCCTGCCAGTCCTGAAATGCAACACTTCTATACTACTATTAAAATAAAGATGTTTAAAGACTTAATAAGTATACATATTTAAACATGTCTTGCTCTCTCACCTTTTCCACATGACCAAATATCACCTTTTTAGTGAGGCCTTCCTTGGTCTCTACAAGTATTGCTAACTCCAATACTTATATACTTCCCTAATTTATTTTATCTTAGTATCTTTCTGAACATACTATATCCGATATTTCACTCATCTTTTTTGCCAATCTGTCATATTTCTTCACTGCTGTACCCCCAGTTTCTAAAACATTTATTAAACTGAATGAATGTTCTTAGCTCCCATTTCTCTAGAATAACACCAAGAAAAAGTATTATTTGGTGAGTTTACACGAAAGCCAAAAAAGTAAGTTGTAGGCCTTTTAAAAGTCAACGATTTCCTTAAGTTGCCATTATTCTTCACATTTAAACTCATTCTTCTCCAAAACCGTCTTCTAGAGGAATGCCTCCTCCCCCAATCCCATGGAGATTTATTATCTTGGGGTTATTTTTAAAAAGAGATATTGAACTGATAATAAACTCAAAGCAAATGACCTAGAAAATCTAGAACAATGGTTCTCAAACTTCAGTGTTCATCAGAACCACCTGAAGGATTTGTTAAAACAGACTGCCCATCTCCAAAGTTTTGGTAGGTCTGGGGTGGGGTCAGACAACTTGTATTTCTAACAAGTAGCCAGGTGATGCTGCTGGATCTGGGGATCATACCTGGAGAAACACTGATCTACAACAGTAGGCTTTTCTCTCCCTCTCCTACCCTACCCCTCACCCTCCCTACCCAAAACATAGGCCTAATAATCAGAAGTCACAATTCATTACCTGAGTGTGTTTTGTTCACTTTTTCTGCACTGACTTTGTTGCCTTTTCCTTTGGACAAGCTGTACTCGACCATGTCCCCCAGTTCCAGGCTATCAACATCACCAGAGAACTCACTGCAGGGGAGGGAAAGGAAATGACATTTGAAAAAGTATTTACCACAAACATCAACAGTAGCAAATACCCTTTATTTATTCTATTATAATATTCATGGTGTGCTTACTTAAGCTGGATACTGTTTTAAGCACTGACTCATGTAATCTTCAGAAACATTCTATGAAGAGGTACCATTATCCTCAGCTTCAAGATAATGAAACTAAGATGACAGGAGGTTATTTTCATTCAATAAAACTTACACAGGTACTAAGTAGCAGAGCCTGGATTCAAACTGGAACTGCACGGTTCTAAGAGCCCATGCTCTTAACCACTATACTATAACACCAAATGAAATATACAACTCTCTGGTAGCAACACATAAAACTATATCTTTTAAAGCTTTTTTTTTTTTTTTTTTTTTGCGGTACGCGGGCCTCTCACTGTTGTGGCCTCTTGCGTTGCAGAGCACAGGCTCCGGACGCGCAGGCTCAGCGGCCATGGCTCACGGGCCCAGCCATTCTGCGGCATGTGGGATCTTCCCGGACCGGGGCACGAACCCGTGTCCCCTGCATTGGCAGGTGGACTCTCAACCACTGCGCCACCAGGGAAGCCCAAAACTGTATTCTTTTACTGAAGCAGAAAGGCTCCTATCCAATGTTCAAAGCAGGTATAGGTCTTTCTGTATCTTTTGACCACTTGCTTTCTATATAGAGGTAGACGGTTAACTTTATATATTGCCAAAATTTCACCAATATGAAATCTGAGATTAAAAAATACATAACTACCCAATACTAATGTTTTTGACTCCAAAACCAAAGAATGGATTATGGATTGTAAGCTCTAAGTTCCTAAAAGGCATTCCTCACCTGTAATGGAAAAAGATTTCCTTATCATGATTGGCTGTTTCAATAAATCCAAAATTATCCTTCAAAGTTGCCACATAACCCAAGAGCCTCTTGGAGTTGGAATTACGACCTAAGAGTCGCACACAAGTTGCAATCTGCTGTCCAGGCCTCTGTTTGTCACTAATACTAAATTCAACCTGTGAAAAATAACGATGCTCATTAATATCATGTCATTTCACGCCAAGTGGAAATGACAACTCCCCCAGACCTTGCTTTCCACTCTAAATATCCTTTTTATAAATACTCTGATGGAACAGATATTCACCAGAACTATCACTTCTACTTCTCATTCCACTTTTCACAAGGATCAAGTTTTGCTCTCCAGTGTGTATTCCTTATAGATTCTTAATTTCTCTAAAGGACGTCAACTGGAAAACCAGACATATTAAGTATGACAAAAATGAACAGCAATATAAAAACCTTTGGCGTGGTTTTATTTTGATAATGCTTCAGTGACTGTTTTAACTTTCTTACCAATATTATTAATTTTATATAAGGTAATTGCTTTTGACATATCTAATGCTTAAATACTAACTCCTCAAAAAGCTTTAACAAAAAGCTTGCTAGACCCTGTTCTTATTGAATAAGCTGCTTTTAAATAGGAAGATGTTCATATATTAAGCTTGTAAGCACAAAAGAATGTTAGCAAAACTTGATAAAACTTAAAGAAACCATTTTTCAGGATTTATGATGAAGATGATAACCTTTAACCCTCCCCCCTCTCTCAAATAAACAGAATTATCTTGCCTTGTCTCCTATCTGAGGAGAATTAGATCCTTCCACATCCTTGGCTTGAAAAGCAATAGTCAATTTCACCCCACAATCATCATAAGCAATAATACCATCCTCAGCCTCCTAAAGAAATAGTCAGAAAACAATGAAAAGAATCAAGAACCACCACCAAAAAACCAATATAAGCACAACTGCAATTATTACAGACTCCTGAGCCAAAGCACTGGTACAGTTGTAGAAATTTCC
Organism: Phocoena phocoena; assembly: GCF_963924675.1. Taxonomy (NCBI): domain Eukaryota; kingdom Metazoa; phylum Chordata; class Mammalia; order Artiodactyla; family Phocoenidae; genus Phocoena; species Phocoena phocoena. The sequence continues at coordinate 101,495,024 of NC_089219.1, forward strand.
TATCTAGGGTTCTCTAAAATATGTATTTTTCGTATGAATAATAGATGGTCTTGCCTTTTAACCCAGGGCTGACTCAGTCTGCCTAATTTGGTCTTAAAGTCTTAACCTAATTTTAATGTTGAGGAGGAAACGCTTACTGACAACATGCCTATTCTATAGTATTCACGGCCAATCAACAATCACCCCCCCCAAAAAAAGAAGCCCTATCTTCCTGTCAAACTAATTAGTGTTTTATAAAGAAACCCTGACTTTTTCTCATCTGTACCTCTATTCAGTGAGGAACATCCTTTCCTCATTTACCTCCACCTATTAAATGTCAATGCCTTAGTGAAACCATCCCAGATCCTGCCAGTTTAGAATTTTTGCCAAAGCTCTCTCATTGACCTTTTATAGCAGTATTTAGTATTGTTTGAATCACCTGTTTCTATACAATTCTTGTTATTTACTTAAGAGCAGACGTCATCTTAGGGATAGCTTCATATTTACAGATTTAGTGGATTTTTCAATAAATGGAGTTCAAATGTGTGAACTGAGTCTACCAAAATGTCGAAGTTTTAAATTGCTTGGATGACAAGTACTATCATTTTAGATGAGTGATGCTAAACTGGGGGTGATCAGGGGACATTTGACAGATTCTGGAGACATGTCTGGCTGTTATACATGGAAAGAAGGAGAGATACTGACCTCTAGTGGGCCAGGGATGCTGCTAAACATCCCCAAATGCAAAGAACGGCTCCCCACCCCCTCCCACTCAAAGAATTATCCAGCTCAAAATGTTAATTTTTTTTTTTTTTTTGCGGTACGCGGGCCTCCCACTGCTGTGGCCTCTCCCGTTGCAGAGCAAAGGCTCTGGACGCACAGGCTTAGCGGCCATGGCTCACGGGCCTAGCCACTCCGCGGCATGTGGGATCCTCCCGGACTGGGGCACGAACCCGTGTCCCCTGCATCGGCAGGTGGACTCTCAACCACTGTGCCACCAGGGTAGCCCCCTAAAATGTTAATATTGATGAGATTAAAAACCCTGCTTTAGGTTAGTTCACTGTTAGTATTACAGGGAATTCTGAAAGAGACAATACTCCATTATTGTGTGGACAGTGGTTGCCTTTAAGCAGAAGAGGAATAAAGAACTGCAAAAATCATTTTGATTAAAACTTACCTTTTCTTTGCCTTTATTTGGGCTAGTGGTTTTAGGATTGGAAAAAGTGGCTTCTTTTTCTACGGTGCCCAGAAAACGATGATCTGAATGGGAGTGGAACGAAACCGTGCCCTTGGGAAGTTTTTTAATCCTAATAGCATGATTTCTTTGGGCAGAGAGCATATCCTACAAATGATAAACAAAAGTAACTTTAAAACCAAAAAAGGAAGGATCGAGAAAACCTCCCATACTTTTCTCAAAAACTACTCACAGGAACCACAGTAAACTCTACTTCATCTGCAATATGGAGCTGGTTCCCATCCAGAATTTCACTGAAGTGGAAGAACATACGAGCATCACGATCCACACATTTGATGAAACCAAAACCATCTCTCATGGCAGCAATTACACCCTGAAACCAAAACAATACTTTCACTGGCTGTGCAGATTGTCAAGACAACAACATTCAAGTTTGGAAGTATCGTCAAGTTAAATTCATTAGGAATTCTCTGTATTAAACAGCCAAATTTTGTACCCACATTTTAATTTTTCCACTTAAATACGAACTCATTGATTTTAATAAAGTAAATTAATCTCTAAGCAATTGCCTGAGACTTCCCAGATGCTACTTCTTGGCCAATACGCACTAGAAAAATTATCATTTTTGAAGTAAAGGCATACAACATATTCCATTTAATTTTCAATTCCGTGAAAAATATTGTTTTACAAGAAGAGGAAACTGAGGTTGAAAGAGGTTAAGCAATTTTCCCAAAGCACACAGCTATTAAGTGGCAAAAACCAGGATTCCAAATAATGCCCAAGCTTTATGACACTGTAACTTCCAGAAATTAAAAACCTACAGAATAAGCCAAATACCTCAGAAGTCAACAAAAGGCAACTCTCTAATCTCTACCTCAAAAATTTCTGAGTTTAGGCACAGGAGGACTTCAGATTTAGGTTTGAAAAATAAAATAAATGAAGTTCTATACTCATGTTTTTTTCCTTCATACTAAATTATCAGCTCTGTAAGGGCATTATATCCAGACTAACTGGCACATGGCAAGTACTCAAATACTTACTAAAATATAATTATCAACCCACCAATGACTTACATATTTACATATTACAGAGATGATTATTATTATTTTTTTTTTTTTGCGGTACGCGGGTCTCTCACTGTTGTGGCCTCTCCCGTTGCGGAGCACAGGCTCTGGACGTGCAGGCTCAGCCGCCATGGCTCACGGGCCCAGCTGCTCGGCGGCATGTGGGATCTTCCCGGACTGGGGCACGAACCCATGTCCCCTGCATCGGCAGGCTAACTCTCTCAACCATTGCGCCACCAGGGAAGCCCGAGATGATTATTCTATAATCAGTTTTGAATATAGCCTAAACAATACTCTGACATCTAATCCTTGCTATATCCTGATGGTAAGCAAGCTATTCAACAATGTACTCCATAGTGTAAAGCAAAATAGATCTAAGAAACTAAACACGCATTGAAGTTTAAAGCATATAGCAAGTGTCAAACAAGATCAGTTCTCCTAACAGTTAAAAAGTTTCAAGAAACTTAAATTTTCATTGAATGTATCCAGTTCTACTGACAACACTGAGATATATTGTAGATGTTATGACTCCAAACAGAAGCAAATGTAAATTACATCTGATAAAGTTAATTCACGAAAACGGAACTTTTAAAATATGTTTCAGCAACAATTCTGGCATATATCATTTCCAGGCATATATTCACTAAGAAGAATTTGCAAAGTCCTGCTGTAAAAACGAAAGAAACAAAACCTACTTTGTTTAACCTACTGTTTACTAAACATTTTATGAACAGTCTGGAAAGATCTACTTTCTACAATGATGAACTTAAATCTTCTCAGTCTTCATATTTAAGGGCCAGAGAATCACTGACTCTCAAAAGACCTTAGAAATCATCCTCTCCAGATTATTATTATTTTTTTTTTTTGCGGTACGCGGGCCTCTCACTGTTGTGGCCCCTCCCATTGTGGAGCACAGGCTCCGGACCTGCAGGCTCAGCGGCCATGGCTCACAGACCTAGCTGCTCTGCGGCATGTGGGATTCTCCCGGACCGGGTCACGAACCCATGTCCCCTGCATCGGCAGGCGGACTCTGAACCACCGCACCACCAGGGAAGTCCATCCTCTCCAGATTTTAGTTCTAAAAATTTCTCGCATCTATTTCAAGGTAACTGGCAGAGCTAAGTGTCAAACCCAGATTGACTCAAGTGTCTGTGTTCTCAATCACCTTAATAAGGTAATTGCCCAATACTGTCAAAACTCAAAGAATTTTCAATACCGTATTACAAACTTGACTGTAACATTGCCCTGCCGCCTCCAAGACTGGGTACGTATCTAATAATACTCAACACTTACCATTTCTCTGGCTTCATTAGTGAACTGAAATGTATTTGACAGAACTTCTATGTTGGTTGCTCGTTCTAATTTGTCACGACGGTCTGTTGAAATATTAAACCTAACATGGTCACCTTCCAGCAGGGTCACCTTGGATTTCGTATCTTTATCTCCAAAGGGAAGTTCTTTAGGAATCACAAAATCAACTTTGATGCGTCCTGGCAATGGGTCATTCTGATGAAAAGGAAAAACTATTTTAGCTGGAGATTTCTCACCCTTCCTAGTTCTAAGTCAAACAAGAAGAACATACAGCAAACCCATTTTATAACAGATAGCTCCCTAAAGGAAAAAAAGGTGTTGATAACGTAAGTCCAATTTGAAAGGTTTGTGCTCTATGGTCACATGACACAACCATAAAATCATGATACTGCAGTTAAGATCCTGCACTCTGATACTGAGAGATTTTATTTAAGGAAAAGAATTTCAGTCTTTTATGTTCTACATTTCCTTAGCAATGACACCACTGGTCTCATCTCTTCACCCCACCCCACCCCCACCCACCAACAGGAAAAAAAAACCAAACTGGGATGCACACATGCACACATGAATTTTTTTACCAATCTAACCAGTATTTTTTTTTGCCCCCTTCTCCGTATCACCCAGTTTAAAAAAAAAGAAAAACATATTCATGGATGTACCAATGGTTTCTCATATAGTTTAATTACACACATAAAATACTTAACTGCTCCACTGTCACAAAATTACATTAATTGAAAGTAATAAAACTTCTGTATACCATACCGTATTATTCTATTACTGATGAGGTGTAAGATGACTCTTCTGAAAAAACACTATTTACCTGGGTTTTACTGGGTACTTTTGGGATAACTTTGGTTACAGTTCCTTCAAAATGTTCAATGCTGATATCTTCAAAAATGACTGTTCCTTGAGGCAATAGTCTGACATCTGTTGCAACTTCTTTACCCTACATCAGAAGGGAGTGGAGAGGGCAAGGGGAACCATGTCACTTTAAGTGTTTCCTAAAATTTTAACTCACTACTTATCTTAAAAGAAGGCCAAAGATCAAGTTATTCAACTATCTTATCTTACATTTCTGTCCTTGATTGTGAATTCCACGTCATCTCCAGGCTGCAAGGTTTCTAAGTCACCCTTAAATTCACTATAGTGAAAGAATATCTCCTTTACAATATCACCTCTTTCAATAAAACCAAACGCATCCTAAAGCCAAACAAATATGAAGAAACAGTAGGAATATTATGTACTATTCAGTGCACATATTTATGATTACAATTTACAATCAATAAGCCTTTTCACAAAATTATACTCCAGTGGAAACAATATTACTTGGTAAAGTCTAATATTAATATCAATTAAATGGCCCATTTTAAAGAACATAATTAGTAACCAAGGAATTTTAAGAGATTACTTCTGATGTTAACAATTAAATATTTTTAAAGGAAATATAAAGAGGAAAAACAAAAGGCTTGGGTTTGAAAGACTTAAAGCAGTCAAAGAAAAAACTAAAGTTTCTCAAATCCAATCGACACTTACCTTCATGGCACAAACTACTCCCTGATAGCGAGCTTGTTTCTTTTTCAACAGCATAATATTACGAGCACTTACAGCACCAGTACTAGAACAAAAGAAGCGGGTGGGGACGGTGGGGACCAAAGAGGGGTGAAAAATGCATTGGCTTGGTTAGACATGATGAGTTTAGAGAAACAAACTAGTTTTCTGAGGCCTCAGGAATTCTGTATCATCATTAATATAAGGTTTTATAATACATAATCCTTTTCATATGGCTTCACATGCAAAGGACTTTTGCGCAAACTCCCTAGCCTTTTAAATTGGGCACACATATATGGCATTGTTTCTCCCAGACTGCTGAAATAAGGCCACAAATTGGTTGCAACCAGATGGGGAATGCTAAAGTTTTAGAAAGGCCATTACGTGAACAAACACTAAGTAGGTTATTACGTACTGCAAACAAAGGTACGTGGGATAAAGAGATAAATAAGAGATAGTCCTGTTTGCAATGAATACTGAATTTACTAGCTATCCCATCAATTATTTCTGATTCAACAGTCATAAAAGAAACATGAGTAAATGCAGTGATTATAGGAGATATCTGCTATGCTTTAGAAAAGTTCAGGACTTCCCTGGTGGCCCAGTGGTTAAGAATCTGCCTGCCAATGCAGGGGACAGGGGTTCGAGCCCTGGTCCGGGAAGATCCCACAAGCCAATGGAGCAACTAAGCCCGTGTGCTGCAACTACTGAAGCCCGCGAGCCTAGAGCCTGTGCTCTGCAGCGAGAAGCCACCGCAATGAGAAGCCCGCCACTGCAACAAAGACCCAACACAGCCATAAATAAATAAATTAATTTAATTAAAAAAAAAAAAAAAAAGTGATGTTCACCTCCATTGAAAACAGACATCACATGTTGCTGCAGCAACAATGTAAACCAGATTTCGTTTTAAAGATGGCACACACAGTGTAAGATGCAACAGTATTTGTTGGTGTTGTTTATAAGATCTGCAGACCAACTAATTACTTCCCTTAATTCTTCATGGACAAATTGTCACCCAATTGTGCTTTTTTTATTTCAAAAATTTAACAGACTAACAAAGACACTGGAAAAATCCTATTTGCTCTTGCAACTTACTACAATGAAAAGGCTTTATTTAGAGCCAGATTGGGATTCAAACGTCAATTTAAAAGCTGTATGACTTTAGGCAAGTTACTTTATGAGAACATACCTCATTTTACAGATGAAGAAACTTACCAGATGAGGCTGTTCTGAGGATTAACAACTGTACATAAAATATTTAGTACAAGTTCTTAGCACATTCAAGAACTTATTAAGATTAAATAAAGCCCTTTCACTGGCTCCCCATCCACCTCAAACTCAAGCCCTATTCCCAAGTTTCCTAACTTGACATTAAATTGAGGCCTCAGACTAGCACTACTAATATCAATCTACAACTCAATCCAATTCCTTCTAGTCTTACAAGAGGTAAGGTTCAAGGCTAATAATTCTGCACACTCTTGGGACTTTTCTTTCTGTACTGCCATTCAAAGTCCATTCCCAGCACTTTCTCCTGTTTTTAACTTCCTTCTGTACTTGTATCTGTTTCTCCCACTCCAAAATAAAAATAATCATCCCTGGGCTTTCTTAACTACACTTTCCTTAACTGCTTATGCCAATGAATTCAACAGCTCTAACTCTTGTCCATAACTAGTTTGTTCAGATCTATATATGCAACTACATATTTAATATCTTCCCCCAAAGACACCTCAAAGTCAAAATGCCAAAATAAGCACAATTCTTCTCCCACTCTTAATACTTTCTGCTGTACCTCCTTAGTCCAGTTAATGGTATCATCATCTGCCCAGTAGCCCAAGCCAAAAAAAATTGCATTTGGGACTCCCTTTCCCTTAGTTCTAATACACACCCCTATCTAAAAAGTTATAAAATTTGGTGATTTTATCTTCTCAATGTGACTTGACTTTTATACCCAAACACCCCTGGCCTGTCTATACTACACCCTCATCTTTCATATTAATTTTCATAACTCTGCCTCTAGTCTATAGCATCCCTACTCTCCAAAAGCCTACCGTCTCCACCACTTCCAACAACAGAAACCAATCACACTTCCCCATTTAAAATCCTTCAAAGACACCTGTGACGAATGAATAACGTTCAAACTTCATCTTTCCATGATCCAGTCAATTAAATCAACTCCAACTTTTGGCCTCTTCCCCCATGGTATTTCCTCTATCCAGAATGTTTTTCTCATCTCCCTAGTGACTTCCTCGTCGTAAAGCGCACCTCAAGCACTGCTGCTATGGCAGAACCTTCACTGATCTCTAGAATAGTTCCTTGAAAGTTCTGACCATGTTTTAATTATCCTCCTATCTCTGACACCCTGCATAGTGCCTGTCATAGAATTGACGCTCAAATGCTTAGCTGATGAATAAAAATTTTAAAGATCATGAAAATTATCCAGATTTACAAGTTAGGTTTTTGACTTGCTTCAAATTTCTTATTGTAAAAGGAAAATAAAAACAAAAACAAAAAAACAAACCACTTAGGTGGGAAAAAAGAACTTACTGTTTATTGTTATCAATTACAAAGTTTATTTTATCTCCAGTTTCCAGCTGAACATTCCCTTCAACATCTTCAGGGGTGTAAGTCAGATAAAACACTTCCTGTGGATTAATAAGGCATTATTACTATACTGGCAGGATGCATGTTCAGTGTATACTGTGATTTACTTTGTTAAATACTTCTTAAACTGGCATTTAAAGCCAAATTTCTTAAAATTAAATGCCTTTTGACAAGCACATAGTTTATTCACATAAACACACTTCCCCTCCAAGGTGCTGATGACTTCTGCGAGTCCACAGCTGAGCAGCAATCCAACTTCAAAAAGCTTACACACGTGGAAGCATTTGCCCAGAGGCTGTAGTTACATTTCAAAAAAAACAATTTTTATATAAGGCATTCCAAACAAAAAAGCTGAGTTAGTGCTTAAAAGGAACCAGAAAAAAGATCCCCTCCCACAACCCCCAAAAAAAGCGAGTAAAAGAAGCATTTTACCTTAATGTTCTAACTAAGGTCACACTTGGGCAAGCTAAGACACTTGGAAGTCCTATGGATTTTTTTCTTTTTAGATTTTTTGATAATGCTGCACTCGAAGCCTCTTCAAAACCAAATTTTAAACTGATTTTTATCAACTGCAGCTTACGTTTCCTATTTTGAATTTTAAAGTACGCTTATAGATCACATGGTGGATCAGGCAAAGGTTTAAGAAAAATACACAAGTTTACCCCATTACGTTCGTAGCATACACTCCCTGTTGGACTCTGACCCGGGGCAGCTGGAGATTTACTCTCTAAGTTGTGAGGAACAGCGCACACAACCTACCAGTCAAAAAAAAAAAAATTTCCATTGCTAATCATTTCAGGAGCAGCACTGTGCAATATAAACTGAATTTTAATATCCTCTATACTATACAAAGGGATACATTTTAATATGATCCACAAGAGGATGTCATGCTGCCAAGTTCCAAACTTACAGTACATAAGCTGACTGTAAGTATAGACTTAGGGTTATGTGTAAAAACCCAAATTGAGTCTTGACCAAATTTTTATTTCAGGTCAAGAAATGCCAGTGCTTCTGATATAATTTTAAAATAGTTAACTTTTATATACTATAGCTCTCTTGCGTGCAAACTGAGGAGATGGGGAGAATCTTCCTTTTCTAATGTGAAAGATATGCAAATGCAGGGCCCTAAGAAAACATAAAGCATCTAAGTCACTAACTTGTCCATTAATTCGTTCTTCAGGGAGGATTTCTTGTTTTATCTTCACCAGTTTAACAGCAATGGGCTTCCCAGTCCGCCGGTCAGATGATACTTCAAATTCAACATCATCTAAAACAAAGAGAGTGTTGTGTTTGGTGGACTAATTTTGGCCAAATGGTATCTCACTTTCAAGCTAAACTTAATGAGGCATTTGAGTTTCCTTAGACTGGTGATTCTTAAAGTGTGGTCCCTGCATCAGCAGCAGCATCACCTGGAATGTAGCAGAAATGGAAATTCCCAGGCCCTACTCCAGACCCACTCCAAAACAAATTCTGGGCATCACGTACAGTAATCTGCATTTTAACAAGCCTTGTAGGTAATTCTGATACACACTAATGTTTCAGAACCACTGCTTTAGACTAAGCTAGCCATATCTTAGTTTTCATGGCACCTACACATACTACAGCTGATGCAACGTAATGATGACGTTTGGCAAGCTTCCCCCCTCACCCCCAAAATCCCTCTATACCCTGAGTTTCTTCATCTGTAAAATGAGGATTAACCAAAATAACACTCTTGTACAGTTTAGAGTATTTGGTATGCCAAATATTCATGTAACTATTGTTCTTTTTTCTCAAAGATATTTTAAAAAAACACACACTGAGACCTTGTAACTTCAGTCCTTTAATAAGCCACACATTTTCACATGTGAAAGTAATTTCTATGTTGTCAGCCAAAATGAACTTCCACATAGTCCAAGTGGTGACATTGTAAGAGTTATTTCTTTCAGGTACGACTCAAACTAGTACCTGGCAAAATAATTAAAACTAACATTATAAAGTTTAATTTTTTCACTGGCTTAAAATCTAATATATAACCAAACAGTCATTATTGGGGGAATAACAATTAAATACACCAAGTGTCTATTTAAAAAATATTCAAAGATATCTTTAATCAATTACTCTCTCATCCCTCAAAAAGACTACCACCACCACAAAAATCAGGATTCTGCTAATTTATATAAACAAACTTCAGTAATTGGTACAATTAAAAGGCCAAAAGCATAACACTGTCATGAGTAAGTTGATATGCAAGATAAATTTGTGATTAGTTTTATAAAAAGGAGAACCAACAGATTACCTCCTACTTTTAAGTCCTGCAGGTTGCCATTATACTGTGAACAGTGGAAGAAAAGTCTAGCTTGACGTTCTGAACACTGAATAAATCCATAAGAGGTTAGCAGTTTTTCAATAACCCCAGTTTCACGCAGTGCTGCTGAAGTACCATTGGGGTACCCATTATGCCCATTGTTGTGGAGAAGATTTGGATCAAAGCTCATCTGTTTTAAAAAGAGAAAGAACTCAATACACATAGATCTGTATATTACCTCCATAGCTTACTATAAGTCTGATCAACAAATCACTGAATTTTCATATAACTGATTCACTTTGTTATAAAGCAGAAACTAACACACCATTGTAAAGCAATTATACCCCAATAAAGATGTTAAAAAAAAAAACAAATCACTGAATTTTTAACATAAAAAGGCAAATAAAGGTAAAACAAATAAAGGGAAGATTATGTGTTTTTATTACTGAAATGTTAATTTAGCTAATAAAACATTTCAGAGGAAGTAATTCAAATTATTTTGGGGGAACTGCCCCAATTCATGGTAAAATTTTCACTTACCAAACAAATAGAATTTCTGGAGTTTAAATATTAAGATAAAGTAACTATATAAGTAAAAGCTGCCTTTACATTAACTTTAAATTACTAAAACAACAGTATCAGAACAAAGGTAACTACTATTCAAGAGATGGAAACCCAAACTACCAGGACATTTCATTAAATTTATTAATACTTATTTTGAAACGTAAATAGAAACCCTGATGCTATTTGGTAAGCCGTGCATCTTGAAGGCAATTATTTAAGTTAGTAGAGATTAAAACAATAAAAGAAACTTTCCATGCAATACTTATTTCAAACTAGAAAATACATGCATGCTCAGGTCCTTTAATGGAAGATGACTCAAAATAATGAGTTAGAAAGCAAGAGTCTTCTAAGAACTCCAAGACAACAAAAGCTCTTCAATCCTAAAAATCTTCAATCACTTCACAGGTACAATTAAAGAAATCTTTTCACCTGTTTCAGACACTGAACTCTCTAAATACTGTCATTTGTTTCTATGGTCAGATAAAGCAAAATAAAACATTCTTTAGTGAACAGAAGGGCTATTTATTTAAATGCAATGCACTGGGACCTATTTAATCATCAGATACTGTCTATCACATTGGATAATTCATTTTATTTAAGTGAAGCATGGAAATAGGGCAAAATCCCTAGGAAAGGTTAGTCTATAGCAACATATCCACATCTTTATACCTAGTTTTAGACCCTTTCATTGAAAATTTGACTTATAAACATTTTCATTTAAGTTTGACGTTGGGCAAGTAAAAAAATTTTTCATCAGTAAAAAAAGATGACTGAAATTCTAAAAAGATAAACTCAAGTTTTAAGTAAACACTGGGTGGGATAGCCAAATCATGCAAATCAAAGCCATCACATCTGTAGGTGGTTAAGTTCTAATTCATTCATGCTAGACACTCTTTTGTGTCGGATGTGTACTAACTCATTTAATTTTTACAAAAGCCCATGAGGAATACTGTCCCAATTTTACCAATGACAAAACAGACATTGAGATTAAATGACTTGCCAAAGTCAAATGACAGAGGAGTTGAACAAAGAAGGTCTACCTCTACAATACTGACTCGAAACTAGGGCTTCTCAAACTGAAGTTACCCAGTGATCTGGTTAAAATACAAAATCTGATTCAGCGGCAGGGGTTTGAGATTCTCCACTTCTAACAAGCTCCCAAGGTGATACCAATACTTCTGATTCTTGGACACACTCTGAGTAGCAAGGCCTAAACTATTAAACTTACCTTTCAAGATTCAAGGTGAAGGAAATACTTAGGGAAGTTAGAAAGTGAGTTTGCAGGGTATTTCAATCAAACTGAGTGGCCCTTCTGAGTCATGCTCTTAACACAAAGAAAAAAGCTGGGATGACTGCTTCCCTGACTTACAGATCTCTGATACGTGGGGGTCCTCTTTTGTTTTTTAGTCCCAGATGAGGTAGAAGATGAAGATAAAGGTAAAGAAAGTGAAGGAGGGGCTGTAGGAGGGGGATGAGGATCTGATGACACAGTAAAAACGTTCTCCATCTCAGCTGTGATAACATAGCACAATGTTTACAACTATGATCAATAACAATTTAACACACATTTGACAGTCAACCTGTATATCTTTACATTTATCACTAAGTTAGTTTAGCAAAATATAATTCATTTAATCAGATTTCTATCAACAAAATAAATTATAGCATTAACACTAAACGGTCAAACTGAAATGTATTTTTTAAGCACTTACTTAACCCCTAATCCATAACATTTACAATTTTAAAAATGCCATAAGGACTCTGGTGGTTGCTACAGCAAGACAACTGAGACCAACTTCTTCTCAATGTCCCACAACTTTACACAGAATCCAATATTCTCAATCACTTGTCTCCCTCAAGTAGGGTACACACAGGATAATCTAATGGGGTGTAGGAAGAAAATATCTGAACTAGAATATATATATTTGGCCAGAGATAAAAACTAGCTTTTACAAATGGTTATTATGTATTTATAGAAGAGGCCTTGCTGAGTTGATATGTCAGGTCGTATCACGTCATACATTACTTAAGTACTCTGAGGAAAGAGTGGAGAACCTCACAAGAGATTGACAATGAAGCCCTCGTTCATTTACTTTCAGCATATTAAAGTTTACATCTCTCCAATTAAGTGTACATATTTAGCTATCTAGTTTAACTAAACTGCCCTCACAAATAGACAAACTGTTGAAAAAGATTCCCACAGAAGAATCTTAGAAGATAATGCTAATAAAGCAAGCAAAGGCAGAGAATTGGAAGCCAGCACTTCTAATCCTAGTATTAGTTCTTGTACCTCCACATTATGAAATAAATGACCATCTAATGAGATCTGACAAGTCTGACAAAACATTAAGATCAAGACTATGATACAGACTTATACCAGTACCAATAAAACATAAAACGCATACTGTCCCTCAGATATTAATTCATGATAGTATAAAGTTTTTAAATTAAACACTCATAAACTAAGCATCCAGATATATATATTTCTAGTGGGGTTGAAAAGTTTCTACACTGTTAACAGGTACACTATTTTCACAATATTGCTTATTTCACCTTTGTCTTATTGGTACCACTGCTTCACAATGCAAATGGAGCAGTATAATCACACGATTTATAAATATACACACATACATACATGCTCTTGACATACATGCTCTTCTTGTTAAACAGTATGATCAAATTAATTTGAAGACCACTATTCCACCATCACTGACTTAGACCATGACTTTCAAGCTGTGCTTTTTTCATGTTTAGACTAGTTCTTACCGCCATACAAGTAAGAACGCAATGAATGATACGATCTGTAATACATAGGCCAGGAAGCTGCAAAAACCACATTCTCAAGTCTCCAGTCCTAGTAGTCCTAGCTGAAGGTAAGAGGTAAGACTCACGTTTTTCTCACCCTAAGGGAAAATGAACCAGAATGAGAAGGGATTAGAGCTATCATTTCTTCCTAAGACTAAACTATTCCCCAACAAGCATACTGGAATTTAGGCTATACTGCTCATCTCATCTCACCTTTAGATGTGCACATCAAAACAGAATTGAACCAGAACCTCTCCTTTCTCCTAGCACCTTTCCTGACTTAAGTATTTTTCTCTAGCCTTTATCTAATTTGAGGGCTACTTTTTAAAAAGGGAAACCCATATATCACTCAAGCAACTTTAGATAAGACAGTATGTTAACCCTTAAAAGAATTCCTAATAGTTCAGCTAAATTTTTTTAAAACCAGCACCATCAAAACTTTAAAGCACCATTAAACAAAAGTGATGTTCCTTAAAAAACAAAACAAACAAAACCACCGAACAATTACGTAAAAAGAGAAATCCAATGGAAAAAGTAGACAGCTCAACAACAGATGCTTGTTTATAAAAAATTAACATAAAGACAACATCAAAAAAGGGGGTGGTGGTGGATCAGTATGTAAATGTTACTTGGCTTTTTTTTAAATAGGGGGAAAATCAATTTAGTTGCTCATCTCACAGTATACAAAAAATATATTCTAGATGAACTGTGTTAAATGCCTTAACAAATATTAAATAAAAATGTATGCATTTATAAAGTTTTTGGAAGGGGGCACTTTCTAGGTTTAAAGTCAATAGAAAAAAACGCCAAGGGAAAGGATAAATATTTGATTACATAAAAAGTATAAGCTTTTATACTCAAACCTAAAGAGAACAAACGCAAATGTAAATATATGAGTGTATCATTAAAGAATTTAAGCAAATCAGTAAGAATTAAACTACCAGAATATAAGCTCTATGAGAGCAGGGGCTTTTTGTTCAAAGATAAATCCCTAGTGTTAGACAGTGCTTGGCACATAGTAAGCACTCATTTGCTGAATTATGGAAAGACATTAAGACAAATAAGTCTTAAAAGATCATTCATTAAACACAAAACATATGAACTTCAATTCTAGCAAGCAAAAATTTAGATAAAACAATTATTCATTTATCAGACTATCGAAGATAAAAGATTTTAAAAATTGAGAAAGTAGGTTAAGAACAACATGCTAATATATGTTCATGGTGGCAAACTGGTGCAACCTTTCTGAAATACAGTTTAACCACATGTACCAAAATGTGGAGGTGCTTTCCTTAATAATTCCACTGCAGGAAACTTATCATGGGGAAATGTGAAATGTGGACAAGGCTTTATGCACAAATGTGTTCATTAAAATGTTTTAATAACAAATTCCCGGAAACAATCTAAAGTTTCATAGTCATTTATATTATGACAAAAATATTTCTATAATATAATTTCAACTGTATTTTAAAAAGGAAAGACCAGGAAAGTCTACTTCAATACTCCCAGACAATGTAACACTTAAGATGGTGTTCTAAGTGCACAGAGCTAAAATTGGTAAATGGGAACAGAACTCAGTACTCACTCCATGGCTCACATTCTTAACCACTGCTTTATATGCTAAACCAGAACTCGAATGCCTACAATGCATCAGCACTATTCTAGGTTCTACATGTATAGTAGTGAACACAGCAGACGAACACCCCCAACACCAAGTTTAGACTTTCTACTCTTTTCTATGTATTTGTTTTTAATCAGAAAGTCATTAACGGGACTTCCCTGGTGGCACACTGGTTAAGAATCCGCCTGCCAATGCAGGGGTCACGGGTTCGATCTCTAGTCCGAGAAGATTCCCACATGCCACGGAGCAACTAAGCCCGCGAGCCACAACTACCGAGCCCTCGGGCCTAGAGCCTATGCTCCGCAATGAGAAGCCATCATATCGAGAAGCCCGCGCACTGCAACGAAGAGGAGCCCCTGCTTGCCGCTCACTTTAACTAGAGAAAGCTCACACACAGCAATGACGACCCAAACATGGCCCAAAAAATTTTTTAAAAATCATTAACAATGATTTTTTTTTTAAAGGAGAAATGGAAAAAAGTCACAGATCAAATTTAAACTTCACTTCTAATTCAAGAAATCAACTAAAGTTCCCTAAAGAACACAGAACTAGAATCAAAAGACTGGCTTTTAGTCTTGCTTCTCATACTTTTTAAAACTTCTCTGGGATTGTTTCTGCAGATATAAAATGATGGCCTAAGTGATTTCCAAATTCCCTTGGGAGGTGGGGGAAAAAAAATCAAAATTCTGTGCTCTGTAATTTCTTCTTGCAACATCTCTGAGCTGTTTCCCCCTCCTTTTTCCTAACCTAGTCTGCCTGGCTCCCACTGAAAAGGAATTAGTTTAGAAAAGGCAACCTATTTCACTGTATGACAGTTTTAGAAAATGACTGTTTTCTTAATCTAAACATACTTCCCCTTAACTTCCTTTGCTCCTTTCAGTTTTCGGAATGCAACTGTTTTTCAGACTAACTGCTGTCTTCTGGATACGTTTCAAATTATTATTCACTGAAGTACATTTCACTACTATTCTTACTGTACCCTGACCAATATATAGAAAGCACTGAGTGATTACGTTTCTGGATTCTGTAGACTAAAGTTTGAGTAACTTTATATAACTAAAAACAACAATAACAACAAAACTCTATTACTCCTGGGCTTCCCTGGTGGCGCAGTGGTTGAGAGTCCGCCTGCCGATGCAGGGGATACGGGTTCGTGCCCCGGTCCGGGAGGATCCCACATGCCGCGGAGCGGCTGAGCCTGTGAGCCATGGCCGCTGAGCGTGAGCGTCTGGAGCCTGTGCTCCGCAGTGTGAGAGGCCACAGCAGTGAGAGGCCCACATACCACAAAAAAAAAAAAAAAACCTCTATTACTCCTTAATAAATTAGTAAAATCATATTTTCTCCTTTTAGTACTTGTATAACTGATCATTTGTTACTAAAGAAAAAACTAATCTAATGCTTTTAAATTTCTTAGTTAACCTGGAATTCCAATTTAGAGGGATAATTTTAAATCATTAGCCTTTGTAATCTGTCTTTTAAGCATTCTATGTCCTTCCTTAATACCCACCTCACAGGGTTGTGGGGACGGTTATACAAAAACCCTGGAATGGTGCTTAGTACAGAGCACACACATAACTACTTATCACTAAATCTTTTTAAAAAGTAGAGCAAGAAGAGAATCTGGCAGCACACATATGGAGACCTCTCTGAAAACCAGTCCATTAGTCAAAGCCTTTTAATGCTTATAATCCAATCTATATTCCATACTGACCACTATGTTATCAAGAGATACTCTGTCAAATCTCCTTATTGAAAGATCTTATTTTTTATTTGTTTGCTCCTGGATTTTTGCTAGGGATGGAGAGCAGGCTCCAAAGTTCGCACACCTGACTTTGAAAAATCAATCAAGACATTTACAGTTCCTGATCATAGGTCTCCACACCCCTAGCCAAGTTACCCTGTTATCTTCTCATTCACCTGAAGCTTTAGTTTTCTTTTAATGTTCCTAGCTTTGCTTTCCTTCTTGTCACCTTAAACTGTCTTTGATCAAAATACTCATCAAAACAATCCATGTCTATCTTCACATGACAAACTTCTTATAAGCCTTATTCATTGATATTTTTTAAGGCCAATCCCACTCCTCAATATTTTTATTCATTCCTAATTATGTACTACTTTTACTGTTTTTTACAAAGGCTCTTTTAAAATCTGTGGTTCTCAGATGTAGGGAACAAACTTATAGTTACCAAGGAGGGAAGGGGCAGGGTGGGATGAATTGGAAGACTGGGACTGACAATATATACACTACTATGTATAAAATAGATAACTAATGAGTACCTACCTGCTGTATGGCACAGGGAACTCTACTCAATGCTCTGTGGTGACATAAATGGAAAGGAAATCTAAAAAAGGGTGGATATGTGTATATGTGTGACTGATTCACTTTGCTGTACAGCAAGAAACATAACATTGTAAAGCAACTATGCTCCAATAAAAATTAAAGTAAAAAAAAAAAAAAACCCAAAATCTGCGGTTCTACTGCATTACCAAATCTGTTTCCTTAGCTGCACTCATTTTAAATGGAATAATTCACAACTGTACAATCAGAACACGTTTTACTGTCAATAACCCCCAATTGTTATTTATCTGTTTGTAAATACGTGAATTAATCTATATAACTCAACTTTTTTTTTTTTTTTCTTTGCAGTACGCAGGCTTCTCACTCTTGTGGCCTCTCCCGTTGCGGAGCACAGGCTCCGGACGCGCAGGCTCAGCAGCCATGGCTCACGGGCCCAGCCGCTCCGCGGCATGTGGGATCTTCCTGGACTGGGGCACGAACCCGTGTCCCTGGCATCGGCAGGCGGACTCTCAACCACTGCGCCACCAGGGAAGCCCTTACATAACTCAACTTTTGACAGCTATGCATGCATTTACGCATTAAAAATGTTCACGTAGCAGATGATGGCTTTCTCTCACAATGGTCTGCGATGCCATTGTGGGCAGTGCCAATAATGCCAATGGCTCAGCTGATGCCAGAAGGAGCAGGGAGCGGCTTTTGAGCTTAGGCTTCCTGAGAAGTTCAATGACTAAACTGGGATCCTCTAGGACAGGTTGTCAATAGCCCTCCCCTAGTCATCCTGTCTTGTTTCCTTACAGCTTTGCTTCCCCCCACCTCCACCACCCCGGGGCGGGATGCTCCTGTAGTAAACTAATATTCAGAATACAAAGATTAGGCTAAACAAAAAGCACTTCTACTTTAAATCCATCTCTACAATTCACGTCAATGCAATGAAAGCTGTAGCATCTAATCTTTTACCCTTCTGAATAGTAACGATAGAGCTGTACAATTTCAATCCCCATTATTTTATCTAACCCAGCACAAGTGGTACCAGTCTAAAATTATTTTTTAAAAAATCAGATGAGGAGGTAGGAAGAAACAAACAAAAAAAGCAAGTAATACAATAACCTTGGGCTTCCCTGGTGGCACAGTGGTTGAGAATCTGCCTGCTAATGCAGGGGACACGGGTTCGAGCCCAGGTCTGGGAGGATCCCACATGCCGCGGAGCAACTAGGCCCGTGAGCCACAACTACTGAGCCTGTGCGTCTGGAGCCTGTGCTCCGCAACGAGAGAGGCCGCGATAGTGAGAGGCCCACACACTGTGATGAAGAGTGGCCCCCACTTGCCACAACTAGAGAAAGCCCTCGCACAGAAACGAAGACCCAATACAGCAAAAATAAATAAATTAATTAAAAACAAAAGTACCAATGCCACTGTGGATGTGAGGATTAAATTAGTCAATGCTTAAAAAACAAAACAAAAAAACCCCTTAATACAGAGTAATTATATGTCTGTTTATGGGTAATTTAAATAAATTGGTGTTAATGGTAGTTTTAAATTAAGGAATTCTGGTCCACAGTAAGGTCATTACCACAGCCAGGTCCTTAACCTTTAAATAAACTGGAGATAAAGGCCCACTACTTCTTGAAATGGTGATGAAGCTTTTATAAGACAACAACCTAGGAGTGGTCTGTTTTCATTCTCCTCATTTGATCAATGAAGCGTTTTACAAAAGGATTACCACCCAGTTCTTGAAATTCTCTTCCTTGGCATTCCTACCTGGACTACCTATTTCTTTCAACATTCTCTTCTTTGGCACTTCTTCCTTTATTACCTATAAAGTGATGACTCCTTTCTGAATTCCAAGTCTTTATTTCTGCTGATTTTAGAAACTCTAGAAACTAAAGATTAAAAAGGATCAATTGCCCTTCACAATCTTACCTCCCCCAAACAACCACTGTTTAACATTCCATACTATAATATTTTCTCAACTTCAGATTACTAATAAAACAGATTTCCACAAATTCCTACCTGAACTTCCCCATTCCTATGAACAAAGATTTCTAACTTGGACAACTGGATAGACTAAATCAATTCCCTCCAGCCTCAACTTCCCATTCAACTAGTCACCAGTCCTATTACTTCTACCATTAAAACACCTA
Source organism: Phocoena phocoena (assembly GCF_963924675.1). Classification (NCBI taxonomy): domain Eukaryota; kingdom Metazoa; phylum Chordata; class Mammalia; order Artiodactyla; family Phocoenidae; genus Phocoena; species Phocoena phocoena. Next base: position 101,514,439 of record NC_089219.1, read on the forward strand.
GTGTCTACCTCTTTCTCTGCCTTTACCCTAGCTTTTATCTTCCTTCCACTCTGTCCACTGCTCCTAACAGGTCTTCCCATCCTCAGCCTATTCCTTAAAAGTTGCACCATTTGTCTTTCAAAGATACATTTATGAACATGTAACTTTAAAATCTGAAGCAATAAACTATCTCAGGTTTGAAATACAAAATCCATTAAGCCCTTGCTTATAAACAGCTGACAACTTTCCTGAAAAATAAAGGCAAGTAGAGTGGGCCCTGTAGAACCTGCCTCCAGCAAGCCTCCCTTTCCAGTTATTCTCTCTGACCCACAAAACTGTATTCTCTACTCCGTTCATAACAGACTACTCAACATATACCACGTGCTTTCAGATCTCCCCAAATCTGCTCATTCCGTTACCTCTATACCTCTACCAAAAACTCTTCTCCCTCTTAACAAAGTACAACTCACCTTCAAATGTCCCTTCTCTGTAGAAAGACTACAAAGGGCACTCCTAACTGAAACCCTAACTTAACAGTACAGAGAGAGTTTTTCTTTCTAAGAGACCAATAAATCAAGAGACCTACATGTATTAATAAATATAATCTGGGGTGGAAAATCCCAGTTTTGGGCATAAATATTGTCATCTAACAAAAGACAACAAGTTAAAATAATCTAGTGTTGATATTTTCAGACTAATAGTTGATAATATAAACTGTTTTCAGAATACCTTTAGAAGCAAACAGATTAAGATTTTAAATTTAACCAAATAATTAGGAAATCTAGAATTATAAACTGATTCTTGCCAATAGGAAACGATAAACCTACCTCGCAGTGATAATCAAATATTGCACTTTCAGTAGTATTTGCTGATTCTTCTTTTTCAGCACACGTTTCAAAGGATGAAAGTTGCTAGTGTTAAAAAAAAAAAAAAAAAGAAAAGAGAGAGAGAGCGCGCGTGCGAGAGAAAATGACCTATCAAGCTAATAAAGAATACAACTGCTGCTGCACCAGGCAATCTCACAGTACAGCACTGAAGAAAACAAAGACTACTAGCAGCGTTGGGAAGTGCTCTTTCAAAGCTGTTGAGTAGGCACAAACTTCTTGTTTCAGATCAAGTGTTGTGTCTTCAACTTAAGTGTACTCTTCTTTGGTCTTGTTGGTTGTTTCGAGGTTTGTTCCTTGCCTGATCTGAACTTGAAGCAGCAGTTTCAGGTGGTAAAGTCTGTTCTGTTACACTTCATACTAGAGATAAGAATGAAGACATTAAGTATAACTTACATAAAAGAATCAGGAACAGAAGGTAGCTAGAGGGACAAACTCATTTCATTAACTTAGAATCAAGCAAGGCAGAAAACTTGGAAGCACACACAATGTCATTTAAGCAATCTCCCAAGTGCTAATGGATACCTCCTTTGGTACTGTACACTCAAAACCCGAAATTATTCAGTCCTTATTGACACCCCCCCACACAAATAAATTCGAAGTTACATAACATAATATTCTATTTAGTATAAGTGTTTTGTAACTACCTAGCACTGTGTTAGGTACTGTGGAAAACATAAAAGAATTTCCTGCCATCAGGGAGTTTACACCCTTGTTGAGAAGAGTTATTTATACATGGAGGGAAAACTAGAATATAGGACAAAATGTCCAAAATTAATTTGCTCAACTAATATCTGGGTATCTACTACATCACATACTATTCTAGAAATACTATTTATTGTTTATGCATCACCGTCTGTGCATCAAAGCAACATGGTCAGAGAAGGCTTTTAGTTAAGAGGTAGACTATTTCAGCTTAATTTGGAGAAATGGGCAGATTTTTGAGAAAAAGAAAACAGCTGAGTATTCTAGGCATAAAATATCACATAAACCAAGCCAGAGCATACAACTAAATCCTAAGTCCCTTGAGAGCAGAGACCATGTATAGGATTTTCTATGCCTGACATCAAGGGAGCTTTATTGCATGAGACTGTCACAGCAAGTGTGGCTTGTTGTTTCAGAGGAATCAATAGGCTAGCCTGGCTAGAACAGAGGGCTGGGTTAAAGTGAAATGAGATGTATGGTGTGACAGATGCAGTAGAGCCAGATTATGAAGTGTTTCAACTTGATATAACAGGAAACAGAGAGCCTTAGTTCTTGATGAAAGAGTATGAAATCCTGAAATCCTATGAAGGATCACTTAGTGAAGGAAACAGACATCTCATTAGAGCTGTTGCCATAAACAGATGAGGAATGTCTATAGAAGAGAAACAATTAAGATAAGAAGGGAAGAGAAGTGTAATATATGTATAAATAAAATCACAGAATTGTGCTTTGTATTAGCTGTAAAAAATTATTATTTTGCAGTGCCTCAAATGTTAGCTAAAATGGTGTCGTTAACTAAAATGACTTATATGGGGAAAAGAAAAGGTGGATTTGGTTTTAGATATGCTGAGAGGTGGATAGTATATTTTAAGATCAGAAATAATGACTATAAGGTGAGAGGTCAGACCTGGTGAAACAGAGGAGGAGAGCTCAATATTAATCACACTGATACTTACCAGTAAAATGTAACAAACAAATTATTTAATCTCCCTGAGTTTCAGTTTCTCCTATGCAAAATGAAAACTTAGTAACAGCTGATCTGTGGCTATTGGGTATACCTAACATTCCATGACTTTATACAATAACTTCAAATATCAAATGTTACGTTTGTCAAATCTTTCAATTTTATTTGGATCATTCTATTACCCAGACTAGACACTTCTTAGAGCAATGATTCTCAAATCACTTGGGAAGCTTTAAGACATACACATGCCCAGTTCCCACTCAAAGAGTAACTGAACTGGCCTGACGTAGGGCCACTTCTGTAATGATCTTTGATTCCTCCCTCTCCACCTACACACCCAATGTTGCAAGTCTTATCAATATTTCAAGATACCTTGTGTATTCATCTTTTGCCCTAAATGACATCATATTTTAGTCCAGGGGTCTGACACATCTGCTAACTTCCAGTGTCAACCCTTTCCATATTCTGCCACATAACACTACCAGACTGATTTATCTAAAATTCCAATTTCATCTCATTCATCTCATCTCCTTGTCCAAAATCCTCAGTGATTTTTCCAGCACTGTAAATGGGAAGTTCTTAAGCCTGGCTGCAAATCCAACCCAAGAGGGACTTGGGGGGAGGGGAAATCAAAGCCTGGATCCCACCTTGAGATTCTAATTTAACTGGGGTTAGGTCCTAGGCATTGGTGTATTTTCCTTCCCACCCTGCCCCCAAGATGTTTCTGACTTGCAGCCAGCGTTTAACCACCACCATTCAAGGTGTGTCTCTTCTACCTTTACATCTTTACCTTCTTCTGCTCTCCAGTTCTTCTAGATAGGTGCATTTTCCTCCCTAATTCTTAAACGCAACTCTTGGGAGATTCCTGAATTCTAGTCTTTGTGTATACGGGTCTTTCCACAAATAATACATTTTATCATCTTCAATGCGACAAAAAAAAGCCTTTCTTGACCATTCCAGCACAGATTTATTACAGTAACTCCCACTGCTGGCATCATGCTTTTTGGTACCAAATCATTTCTGTACTTTACTTACATGTTTATGTATCTTGTTCCTTCAATTATATTTCAGATTTCTGAGAGACAAATTCAAGTTTATTTCTTTATCACAACCTCTGATAGCACTTAACCAGGTACTGCTAAACTTACCACAGCAGAAACTAATACAGCAAAAAGATAGTTAATCTATAACAGCAAAAGACACAGTTCAAGTTGGTAGACAGTTCCACCAACTTTAAAAAATTTTGTTTGGTGAACTGTATAAAGTCTTAATTATCCAATCAAGAAATAACCTCTTCTTTTAAAAGATACCCATTGGGCATTTTAATAAATTTGCTATCCACTCATGCTAAGATTATTAACATTCATGGGTGGTACTGACCAATTCTTTCGCTTTAATCCTCTGAACCAAAGTGTACCCCCTACAACCTCCCCCCCACCCCCAAAGCTAGACGCTTCTTAAGTCCCATGAAATACAGAGTACTAATAAAAAAAAACCAAGGAACAATTTAAATGTGGATCTGAGGGTCTCCCTGATTACTAAGTAATCAACTCCTTTTCCCTTTTCTCTGTATGGGAACACTACCACCATTAGTTAATTATCAATTATGTCATGCTGTTTTAGAAGTTAATTTTCCTTTACTTGATCTGATAATCCAAACAGTCATGCCCTATTTTACCTGCCTTAAAACTATCATCACCTGTTTTGTTATTTACTGTCCCCTCCACTTCGCTGCTTTATCGCAAAGGCTTAGCTGAAGCCGGGCACACAGCAGGCACTAAACTAATACACGTTGAACTAATACATTTATATGACATTAATCCATCTAAAATGTTACCACATAACCCAGTTTATCATTTTGACAAATTATACTCAAAGTCTGTACAGCATTCACTTGGGAAGAATGTTAAAGAAATGCTAAACCAGTCTATAAAAGTCCCTCCACCTAACCCACTTTCTTCAGAGTATTTTCTTTGAGAGTAAGAGCAAAGACCCAAATAGGCAGCACGGAACTGAAAAGGTTCTCTACTGTTGATTTATATGACTAACACTCGTTCTTGCCTTAACTCCCCAGTTGGTATTTCTTGATGAATTAACCCAAGACAAGTTTATCACATTTTTCTCTAACCTGTATAACCGAAGTGCCTAACAGGTTTTAATTCAGTTTTACTTTGGGATCTAAGGAAAATGATAAAAGTTCAGATAATTAACCACCTTAAAACAATTTAAGTCATCAACACGTTGAGCGGAAATAAAAGAAAATCAAATTGCTGCAACCATCTTTTTCTATGTTTCCTTTAGTAATAACAATTGTGCTGTTACTAGATATTTAAAATTATACACCCACCCATCACTTAACTTCTTTTACATATACTAATACTTTGAAATAGGACAACTGCCAGTGTGGAAAGAAGCTGAAGAAATGCTCCAGACACAAAAGTCAAAGAATAGTGTAGACCAGCACCATCCAACAGAAATACTGTGCAAGCCACATATGTAATTTAAAATTTTCTAGTAATCATATGAACTTGAAAGAAAGGTGAAACTAATTTTAATTAAGTATCTTACTTAACCAAATCCAAATGTCATCAGTTCCCACAGGTAACTGACATGTTTTTAACATCCCTGGAAATCCAATGTTTAGCAGAAATACAAACAACTAACTGGTTATATATTGGCTGCAGCTGCAAACCAATGGATAGCCTACAGGTTCAACGCGAATAAACTCCCAATCAATTATTTTCAACTACACATTAATAGTATACCTCAGCATAAAAGGACAAATAATGCTCAAAAAATAATCTTCCAATACACAATATTCAGTTTAATACCCCTAATAAAAAATGTGGCACAACAGAAACATCTCTAAGAATTCCTCTGGCTTGACAGTATATTTGAACTGGAAAAAAGTGTTGAATTATTTTTTTAACTAGGTACTCACACATGCAAGCAGAAAACATTCTAATACCAAGACAAAGGAATTTTAAAAAATCTTGATTTGGCAGAAAGCATTTAACAGCAAGAAATGATGGGATTCAAAAAACAAGTCACCCCCACCACAGCAATTTCACCACTGTAGACATTCCAGCTATTAAATCTTAAAAAATACAGTTGTAATTCTTCTAGCTGTAATTCTTTTATCATGAAAAATCCTACAAGTTACAGCTCTTCATAAGACAGTCTGGGTCAAAAATCTCAAAGTAGTCCCCCTTTGATTTTTGAAAAGACTAAACTAAGAAGGCAAACCAACGCCTCGTATTTATTTAACAAGATCTCAAGATTTTTATTTTGTAATGCAGTCCTCAAATTCAACTCCTTAAAAATCTGCGCACATAGCATTTCCATGTTTAAACTACTTTTTCAAAAGTATGGGCCTCACAATAATGTGAATGAACTTAATGCTACTGAACTGTACACTTAAAAAAAAAAGGTTAAAACGGTAAATTCCGTTATGTATATTTTACCACAATTTAAAAGAAAAAAATTTTTTAAATGTTGTAATGGCCCTGCATTGTGTGTCTTTAGATGGAAGGAAGGGAAAACAGGAGTAGGATAAAGCAGGACTACATGTCAGCTTCCACATTCTCATTTTTTATTTGCAGGAATTTACCAGAATTTTCAACCATACTCTAAAGGTCATACTTGTTAAGTCAGAACTTATTTACAAAAAAAGAAAACCTATCTTCTGTGTCTCAAATGCTTTACTTTTCAACTCAGCTGCTATAAATACTCATCTCGATGGTAAACATCCAGAGCAGCTGCAAAATCACTCAAACCACTACCATCTCTTTTATTTCGGGCCTATGGCTGAAAGGAAAAAAAAAAAACAAGGATGAAAATTTATCGAGATTTTATGACTCAGGCATATGCCTATTCAAGTATATAACCCCCCTCCTCACCCAAACCAAGAATACCCAATATTGGTTAGTACCAAAAGGGCACAAAGGTATTATACTGCCCCTCAACGTAGTATTGAAAATGCTTCCATCTATAGACTCGAAAATTACTCAGCGTTTTGATACAGAACAACTTATATTAGCGGGCTATAATTTGGTACCTACATTTTATAGATTGGTAGCTCTGGTCAAGAGCTGCCAGTTCATACCATCCTGATAAAAAGCTAAGTCTCCCACAGGAAAGATTTAAAAATTTAACTACCACAGTGCCTTTGGGCGTCCTCCCTCCTCCACCCTGTCTACCAACTGTTTAAGAGGACCACATTCTTGCGCTCATTTTAGATGCAAAACAAGGAAATTACCTCAAACAACGTTCAGCTTTTGTATTTGCGGATTGTAGGCTGTTTTTAGAGAGGGTTCCCTGCCTCACTTGTCAGGCAAGAGAGGAGCTACTGGGTGTTTCTAAAGGAAAACCTTAAAGCAAAAAGAACCGTAGCACTAAGAGTTCCTACTTATGATACAGCGGATGGTAAGAACCTCTAAAGTGTCTACGACCAGGGCTCTAAAAAAACTAATTCTACACAGAATGACGAAGCCATGCCTTTCATTGCACAATATGGGCCGGGCTCTTACACTAGAAGAACCAGACAGGGAGTAAGGAGAACTCCACTGAGTTCTCACCGAGTTCGCCCTAACACCAGGATTAGAAGGGTGAGAGCCATGTGCCTAAGTTTAGGGGCTGGTTCTCTTCCTCAAGAAGCCGAAGGGGAGGACTAGACAGGAAGGTTGGGTGTTGAGACCCAAGATAAACAGCTCTAGGTGAATGGAAGTAAGGATGACAATTCGGCCGCACTACCGTGCCAGATGTGCCGAGGAAAGGAGGTGTCTCTAAGCAGTTACATGGAGCGGGGTCTCAGTCCATACACAAAGGAAGCGCCATTGCCGCACTGCGCTCTGGTACTCGTAGTCAGATCCAAGCAGGTGATGGCCAAGACACCACAGGGTTCAGAGTCAGAATAGGCCCCTCTCCTATGCCTCCAGCTCTTCCAGTCTCACACAAAGGACCGCGCCACCACTCCCTCGCCCCGCCCGCCGGGACTTGTAGTTCTCGTTTCCCCCACCAAGCCGCAGAGGAAGCAGCAGCCAGACTACAACTCCCAGCAGCCTCCGCGCCCGAGCCCCGCACCCCTGCCTCCATCTTGGCTGCGGTCGGAGCCTCCATTTTCGCTCCCTCCCCCCACTTTAGTCACCACCACCACCACAACGCGCGACCGCCTGGCCTAGACTCTTCGCTTCTGCTCTGCAGCCTGATGTGAGGCCTAAACAGTTGAACGGGAGCCCGGTGGAAAAGCCCGGGGCAGGGACTCAGGGTGAGATCGTCTCTACCCGGAGCTCTAAGAGTGCCCACCCTGCCTCAGAAGTCTCTCCCGTTTGTCTTGGTCCTCTCATCTGCCCTTAACGTGGCTTCTTGCTACCCCCAGTTGGACCCTGAGGTCGTACTCACCCCAACAGCTCAGCGCCCCCTCTCCAGCGCCGCCATAAGCAGCACGGCCCGGTACGTAGGAATAAATCTCGCTTCTCTCGCGAGAGTTGCGGGCTTCGAGCGCGTGCACAGGAAGGGGGGGGAGCGTACCCTTAGTACGCCTGCGCACGAGGGCTGAGTGACGCCGGCCAGTTCGCTGCGCTTAACCACAACCGAGGTGGTGTCTACATTCCCTTAGTTCCCCTCCTCCGTGAGCTGCAGGAAGCAATCTCTGTGTTTGCTGACTCCGCTGGGACGCACGGGGCGGGGTGGCGGGTGACTTTCGGCGTCTCTGATCTTTCCAAACCTGAATGTTTTAGGCCCCGAGATCAGGATAAACCTTGAAGACGAACAATTAGGAGGGCATATCAGGAATGTAATATAAAGGATTTCTCTTTTCTCAGCGATAATCCGGAAGTTCCTCAAATCCCAGTTCCTCTTTATTCACAGTGCAAGCCTTCTTTCTCTTGTCCGCTACCTTAGACTGGACTTTTATTTAATACAGAGTTAGGCTTTAAGCAAGGTAATTTGAATGCTATACGTGAGAACTTTGTTTCCCACAAACTGTGTTGCTTGCAACAGACAGACGAAAGTGAGCAAGGTAGCATAATCATTAAAAAACAAACTCCTTCAACTGACCTTTTTAGTTAACAGAAGATCTACATAGTGTATCAGGTAATCAGAGGGGTAAATCAGTAACGAAAAGGTTGAAATCAGGGCAAATGGATGACTCATCCCACAGGGAAAGAGGGAAGGAGGAAAATGGTTAATTCTGGCCCCAGAAAAGTTCAATGAATTATACCTTGCCAAACGATAGAGCAGTCCCCTCTGGTGAGAGGAATGCTCTTTCACAGATTCTGTGGCTCTCTCACTTGACAATATTGGATAAAAAATGACCAGTCAACGCTCCTGAGAACTCTCCCACCACTTTATTTTCCCCTTCAACACTTATTTGTCTGGCATCTTGTATGCGTCGTCACTGGGGTGTATACTATAGTAAAGACAAACGGTCATGGTTCTGTCCTCAAGGAACTTTCAGTCTAGCATCATTCAATAATCACAAAACCAAAATCTGAACATACACATTGAAATAACTGCAATGATGGAAAGGTGCACAGCTCATTTCTGAGCAAATCATCTTGAATTATAAGAGGAGGTGGTATCTTCTGATGTTCAAAGATTTTTCTTTCCACCTCTGTTGCTATTGGTCTAATCCCATACCACCTCCAAGCTGCCTCTTCTTTTTGATGCCTTCCCACGCTTTCCCAGGCACAGACATTTGCTTCATTTTCAGCGCTTTCATAGCTCACTCTATTGTAATTATTAGTTTATACTAGCTAGTGATTCTTTAGGACAGGGCCTGTGACATTCATCTTTGCATCGCTCTTTCCTGACAGTGCCTGGCATAGACAACCCTCAAAAGCTTGTTGAATGAATAGCACTGAACAACAATGTAAGAAGTTGTTAGAAAGTGGAGTGTTCTGTTGGGAAGTATGGAATGTAAATATGTCAACCTAGCTGTTTTGTTTCCTCTGTCCAAATCTTAAATTAAGATTTCTCCTCCCCAGCAATAGATCTCGTTTGGATATTCTAATCTAGTGTTACAGAGAAACTGCCCTGGGCTCTTGCACTAGAAATAAGGTCATGTGAAGCTGGGCTAAAAGTAGAATTAGGTCTAAGAGCACACATTCTCAAATATCACAGCAATGGGAAATGTAAAAAATAATAGTCTCACTAAATTCTATAAATACAAGTCCTATTAATAAGAATAAAGTCTCAATTTCTACCATCATACATAGCTTCTGAAGACCTTCTTAAACCATGTAACTGTTTTATCATCCTTATTCTATGTCTCAATTGCCTTTAAATTCCTCCTTGGTCCATTAGTATCAAATTACACTTAACACAAAATGCAAATGTGTATCAATGCAGAAGCATACATTTTAGCTTCCAATGCATTAAAAGATGGAGTAATTCACTAGTTTGAATGATTTTGTCTTAAATCATTGATTTAAATCACTAGTTTAAATGATTTAGTTTTTCTACAATTACCACTCATAGGTTTCATTTTTAGGTAGAGGTAGGTTTCATTCTTAGGAGATCACATTTTAAGGCAATAATATTTTTTCAGAGTAATTTTGAAGTCAAATTAAAAATACCCCAAAATGTAGTTATATTTTTATGTTTATTTTTTAAACTGAAGTTAATTAAAGCAGAAGCTTGTGAAGTCACTTGGGAAACCATTTCCTATAACAATAGGGTAATCATGGATTTGGGGAAGATATTTACTCCATTAAGGAATAATAATCAGAATTTAAAAGTTGCATATATTTTTGGTTATTTATCATACTAATTTTTCTTTCGAGAAACATAGACAATGAGATTGATTATAGTTGTGGGGTTTTTTTCCTCTACCATTATCAATAAGCACATTTCTCTGGAGTCTATTTGAGAATCAAAAGCAAGCATTCTGGGCTTCCCTGGTGGCGCAGTGGTTAAGAATCCGCCTGCCAATGCAGGGGACACGGATTTGAGCCCTCGGCCGGGAAGATCCCACATGCCGCCGAGTAACTAAGCCCATGCACCACAACTGCTGAGCCTGTGCTCTAGGGCCCGCGAGCCACAACTACTGAAGCCCACGCTCCTAGAGCGCATGCTCCATGAGAGAAGCCACCGCAGTGAGAAGCCTGCATACCGCAAGGAAGAGTACCCCTGCTTGCTGCAACTAGAGAAAGCCCATGCACAGCAACGAAGACCCAACGCAGCCAAAATAAATAAAATAAATTTTTTAAAAAGTAAGCATCCTTTATGCATTTATAAGGTTTTCTTGAGCAGCAATGGACGAGATCTTTGTCAGTTGTCTGTGAAATGAGAAAAATTAGATCAATGTAGAGACTTCTTTTAAGTAAGGCTAAATTTATTCAAGATTTAAGGACTGTTTTGTTTTTTTTTTTTTTGGCCATGCCATATGGCATGCAGGATCTTAGTTCCTGGACCAGGGATCGAACCTGTGCTCCCTGCAATGGAAGCACGGAATACTAACCATTGGACCGCCAGGGAAGTCTTTAAGCACCGTTTTTATTCTGACATTATGTCTTTCCTAGCTAGGGAAGTTAATGAGAACTTCCTTTATAAAATTATGGTAATAGTGGATGGTAAAGGAATCCACATTCAAGATATCAGAACAGGAAAACACAAGTTAGAGCAAAAACTTTCATACAGAATATTACTTCCAAAAGAATGTAAATAAGATTTAACCCTAGAACCCCACAATCCAAAACTTTTTATTCATTAGCAAGCCCCCAAACAGTTAAAATGATTGTTTAAATGAGAATAATATGTAAGCATAACAATTATGTAATAAAATATTAGAATTTAAATAAAAATAAGGCAGAAGCTTTATATAATGCTTCCCTTTTTTTAAAAAAATGAATTTATTTATTTAATTTTGGCTGCATTGGGTCTTCGTTTTTGCACGCGGGCTTTTCTGTAGTTGTGGCGAGTGGGGGACTACTCTTCATTGTGGTATGCAGGCTTCTCATTGCGGTGGCTTCTCTTGTCGCAGAGCATGGGCTCTAGGCACACAGGCTCAGTAGTTGTGGCTCACGGGCTCTAGAACACAGGCTCAGTAGTTGTGGCGCACGGGTTTAGTTGCTCCGCGGCATGTGGGACCTTCCCAGACCAGGGCTCGAACCCATGTCTCCTGCAATGGGAGGTGGATTCTTAACCACTGCGCCGCCAGGTAAGCCCTATAATGCTTCCCTTTAAAATGTCAACATTGCACTGAACGGAAGAATTAGGTGGACATGCTAAGCTGCTGCACTAAAAGTAATCACCATAACATTTTAGCTCTGGGAATCAGCCAGAGAGAAGCATGGAGCAAAGCCTATTTCAAACTTAATTAAAAATAAAACCAATTGTATTTAGAATAAAGTCCAAACTCTTTTACAATGATCTATAGTACAAGGCCCTAAATGACCTAGTCTCTGCTAAGTCTAACCCCTGGTTCACTGTGTTTCAATCCACTGCCACCAACATTGCAAAGTTTTTCCTACTTCAGAATCCTTGCCTTTACTCTTGCTTCTGCCTGGAATGCTCCTTCCCCAAATCATCAGATATTTGGCACTTTCTTATCACTCAGGTTTCAGCCCAAATGTTACCACCTCACAAAGATCTTTTCTAAAGTAAAAGTACCCACTATTACCATTGCTCTCCATAACAATATTAGCTTGTTTTATTGTCTGTATAATATGTATTGTTATCCAAAATTAACACATTTATGAATTTAATCTTTCATTGCCCTACTTCCTGAACAATAATGTAAGCTTCAGTTTTCTGGTTCATCATTGTATCCTCTAAACCTAGGATAGTGACTGAGATAACAGTAAGTACTTAATAAATGTTCATTGAATGAATGAGTTATACTTATTTAATTAAATCTAAGACAGTATTGACTGTGTGATACATCATTATTTATGTACCAGCAAGAAGAAAATGTTGCCATTTTCACTGTGACATAGGGAGTTCCTTGGCGGTCCAGTGCTTAGGAGTCCATGCTTCCATTGCAGGGGGCATGGGTTCCATCACTGGTTGGGGAACTAAGATTCTGCAAGCCGTGCTGGCGCAGCCAAAAAAAAAAAAAGCAACACACTATGACATAATACTTTTATTACTTAGAAGTTTATATTTATTAAAAGAGCCCTTTTAAACTAATTTAGACCTAGTTTTTTAAAATTATGTCACACTTGTGTGTATATAAAGCAAAAAAAAAAAAGCAAAGTAAATTAGTTAAGGTATTCCTAAAACTTCTTTACTAGTCCAACTCTTCTGAATCTCTTTCTTTTTAGTAATAAATTTGAATATGTTTTTATTTTTTATAAAATTTATTTATGGCTGTGTTGGGTCTTTGTTGCTGCGTGGAGGCTTTCTCTAGTTGTGGCGATTGGGGGCTGCTCTTCGTTGCAGTGCGTGGGCTTCTCATTGCAGTGGCTTCTCTTGTTGCAGAGCACGGGCTCTAGGTGTGCAGGCTCAGTAGTTGCGGCTTGCGGGTTCTAGAGCGCAGGCTCAGTAGTTGTGGTGCATGGGCTTAGTTGCTCCGTGGCATGTGGGATCTTCCCAGACCAGGGCTCGAACCATTGTCCCCTGCATTGGCAGGCGGGTTCTTAACCACTGCGCCACCAGGGAAGTCCCTGAACATATTTTGAAAATGCCATACATCAAGAGGCACCATAAAAAAATTAAAAACCAACAGACTAGGAGAATATATATTTGCAACATATAAAACTGACAATGCATTATCATGAATGTATAGTAAATTAATACATATCAATCGATAAGAAAAAAATCAAAGAAAAGGAAAATGGAGGAAAGACTTGAATGTCTATATTAAAAAAACTCTGTATAGGCAAATAAACATTTGAAATTATGCTCAGCCTCATTAGTAATCAGGGGAATGCATATTTGTTCTGAGATAATTTTAGGCTTACAAAAGAATTAGAAATACAGCACAGAAAGTTCCCATAAACCCTTCACCCAGTTTTCTATTATGTTAATCTTACCTCACCATAGAACAATTTTCAAAAGTAGGAAATCAACCTTGACCCAATAATATTAACTACAAAATTAATTCGGGTTTCACCAGTTTTTTCTCTAATATCCATGTTCTCTCCTAGAATCAAATCCAGGATCCCATCCTACATTTAATACTATGTCTCCTTAGTTTCCTCTATCCTATGACAGTTCCTCAGCTTTTCCTTGTCTTTCATGACCTAGATACTTTGGAAAATATTGGTCAGTTATTTTGTAAACCTCCCTTAATTCAGTTTTGTCTGATGTTTCTCTTGATTAGATTGAGGTTATGCATTATTTGAAAGAATGTTACAGAGGTCATGTACCCTTGTCATTGCATTGTATCAGGGCTTATATGATGTTGAAAAGTATTATTAGTGATGTTTACCTAATCAATTGGTCAGTGTTGTCTGCCAGGATTCTTCATGGTAAAATTACTGTTTTTCCCTTTATAATAATTAAATATTGTGGTGGAGATACTTTGAGACCATACTTGAACAGTGTCCTGTCAAAATTCATGTCTACCCAGAACCTCAGAATGTGGCCTTATTTGAAAATAGGATCTTTGCAGATATAATCAAGTTGAAATGAGGTCATACTGGACTAGGGTAAACCCTAATCCAACCATCAGTGTCCTTAGAAGAGGGAAATTTGGACACAGAGACATATAAGGAGAGCGCCATGTGAAGACTGAGAAGGCAGAGATTGCAATGATGCATATGGAAGTCAAGGAATGCCAGGAATTGCCAGAAGCTAGAAAAGGGGCATGGAACACATTCTTCCTCAGAGCCTCCAGAAAGAACCGACCTGCCAACACCATGATTTCAGACCTCCAGCCTCCAGAACTGTGAGAGAATAGATTTCTGTTGTTTTAAGCCATCCAGTTTGTGGTAATTTGTTATGGCAACTCTGGGAAACTGATACAGAGACTATGCAAATATCCTTTTTCTGTTTGAACTTCAGTCCACTTATTTTAGCATGCATTGGTGGATCTTGCTAATAAATCTCTTTTTTGTCTCATAGATGTGCAGGTTTTTCCACACAGAAGTATTCTTGGGCCACCAAGAATACTGGTAATGCAGAATTTCCTGAGTGTTTCATTGTTGTCTCCAGGATTTTATTCCAAGCTGCCAAAAGCCACTGTGGTAGGCAGAATTTTAAGATGATCACCAAGATTCCTATCACCTGGTACACTTGCCGTGTATAATTCCTTCCTTTTGAGCGTGGGCTGGGCTTGTAGATCTTAGAGGATATCACTTACATCTCCTCAATGGCAAAAGGGATCATTGCAGATATAATTAAGATATCTAATCAGTTGGGTTAATCAAGAGGGAGCTTATTCTGTGTGGGCCTAACCTAATCAGGTGAGCTCGCGTGCGCGAGCGCGCGATCTTTCTCTCTCTCTCTCTCTGTGTCTCTCTGTCTCTTTTTCTTTTTCTTCCCCCTCAGTGGCTGGAGACTTTATCTTGGCCATACCGGCAGCATGTGGGATCCTAGCTCCCCGACCAGGGATCGAACCTGTGACCCCTGCATTGGGAGCACAGAGTCTTAACCATTGGACCACCAGGGAAGTCCCCAGATGAGCTCTTAAAAGGGAGTCTAGAGGTAGAACGCAAGGGAAGTCAGAGATGATCTCCTGTGAGTTCTACACCTGCAAGGAAATGAATTTTGCCAACAACCACGTGAGTATGGGAGAGGGCCCAGAGCCTTAGACGAGATGCTAGCCTCGGATGATACCTTGACTTCAGCCTTGTGAGATCCTGAGAAAACCCAGCTGAGCCCTGCATGGACCTGTGACTTACAGAACTGTAAGATATTAAATAGGTGTTGCTTTAAACTGCTAAATTTGTGGTGATTTGTTACATAGCAATAGAAAATGAATACAGCCATACTCCAAATTCTTATGCTGGCACTCCTGATTTTACAGTAAGTGCTAATGGAAAGTTCACAGAAAACAGCTAAACCCCCATTCCTTTCTCAAATGGTCCTTAGTTTGTTGACTGAAATATCAAGAACTTGACTTTATCCAGTCACACCACCAGGAATGCAAACCAATTTTCTTATGCTTAGAATCAACTAGATGACAACCCCTACATGTATAAGACATATCTCAATTTCAGAGACATTAAAGTATGAAATAAAGATGAATCTTAGGATCAATAACATACAGAAATCCATTTCTAGGAGGCTAGACGAAATGTTGAGTGAATTGTAGTTCATCGAAGCTCTGAAGGTTCCACTTTCTCTTAGGCATTCTTGGAGAGTGACAAAAGAAAAAGCATCATCTGCTTTCCACTATGAATATTAGTGGATAATAGTCCTTAATTCACTTTGAAAGTTGCCATGAGACAACTGCAAGTGAAATAACTGCAGAATACGAAATACAACTGCTTATAGCGAAACGTGTCTAATATCAATGAGGTAGATGGAGGAAGAATTAAAAATTAGGAGTCAGATATTAGCAAGGATTTTTAAAAAAATGTATAATTTTATTATTTTACATGTATGTATCTCTTAACAATATACTGTAGTCACATGATGAAATCTAGTACATCAATGAAAATGAATGACAACTATATACAACACAATGAATCTTAGAAACATAATGAAGAGTGAAAAAAATCAAATCCCCATAGACTACTATACAGTCTAATACCACTTTCATAGAGCTCAAAAAGGAGCAAAACTAAAAAATGTCACTTTAGTGTTATACACATATTTTAGGTCTTTTCTCATGTGATAAAACTACTAAAAAGAGGGAGCAGAGGGGTAGAGACAGGAGAGGAGCACAAATAAATAAATGTAACATATGGGTAATGTTCTATTTTTTAAATTAGGTGATGAATTATTATGCTTGATAATTTATTTGCATGTCACATCTTTTTATGTCAAAAATTACATTAAAACATAAGGGAAAAATTATGCATAATGTGTTGACAAAATTTATATTTGCATTGTTGCTTTTTAAACTATGCTTATTTTATCAGTCAGCGTTCTTAATTATAGTCAATTCAGGTTAATTTTAACAAAAAGTGATTTTATTAAAAGCTAATAATCCTCAGGTAATCCTCAGGACCTCTGGATAGCCAGAAAACCAGAATTAGAGGCTATACAACCTCTATAATCACTTCAGATAATTGCTTCAGTGAAGACCCCACTGTGTCCACTGGGGCAGAGACACTGCAGCTTACACCATTGACTTTGCTGACACTGGATACTGAATGTTGTCAGTACAGCCACTTGCTGCTCATTCTGTGGAGGTGGATGCAGTAGCCAGTGTTGTAGTCACTGCCTTTATTCAAAGAATTCAGCATAGTCCTCTGCTTCTTTGTATCACTAACTTTTAAGGCAGAGGTATCTTCACTGGCTGCAAAGTGGCTGGGAACACATCTGACACTTTCAAATTTTTTAGGAGGGAGGAAGGCTCTGCCTCATTAGGTGATGGGTTCCCTAACTATAGTATAGGAGTTAGGATAATGGGCAGCCTAAAAAGAAATGTCAGATGTCTTCCGCAGCCCACTCCTTGGCCACTCAACACCAACACACTCCTTTGGCTAATGCTTACACTTGTTAAAAACTATTCAGTGTAAGAGGACTTGTGTCAGACATTGTTAGCTGCTTTACCAATACTGTTTCCTCTTTGCTAATAGAATACTGATTTTATTTGCGGCAGCTATGTCCCCAGCCTCCTTTGCTGCTAGAAGTGACCATGTAACAGGTCAGGCAAATGACAAAGGGAAGTCTGTCTGGATTTCTGGGAAAGCATTGCTTTTCCTCATAAAAGAGAATACATATAGCTGGCATACGACATTTCCCTTTTTTTTTCTGCCTTCAAACATGGACATGACTTCTGGCAGAGCAGCAACCTTCTTGCAACAAGAAAATTGCATGAAGGCTGAAAAACAACACGCTAAGGAGACAGATTTGAAAGACAGAACTGCACCCTTTCCTGTATGTATCAACAGTAAGGATTGTTAAGCACTGATTAAGCATTGTTCTTTTTTTTTTTTTTTTTTTTTTTTTTTTTTTTTTTTTTTTTTTTTTTTGTGGTACGCGGGCCTCTCACTGTTGTGGCCTCTTCCATTGTGGAGCACAGGCTCCGGATGTGCAGGCTCAGCGGCAATAGCTCACAAGCCTAGCCGCTCCGCGGCCTGTGGGATCTTCCCGGACCGGGGCACGAACCTGTGTCCCCTGCATCGGCAGGCGGACTCTCAACCACTGCGCCACCAGGGAAGCCCTAAGCATTGCTCTTTTCAGTTGCACGCACATACTCTCAGCTACACCACTCTAAAAAACAGATGACAATTATGTCTCATTCCTTAAGACTCCATTTATTAAATTCGTGATATTTTCTAATATATGGGCTGTGATGTATCTTTTGCACCATTAATAAAATAGATTTTCCTCTCAAGAACCACTTGAACTCTGAATAGTATTTGGCATTTAAAGGAATCTTAATGGTTAAGAATATGTTTAAGTCTGGGTTTGAATCTTGGTTTCAGTTTGGAATAATAACAACCTCCTCGTGCCTGAGTATCTGTAAAATGAGGTACAGTTGAAATGGAGATTATATAATAACTAGAAAGCACTAAGCTTTCTAGTTCTACTCATTTTGTCTCTATTGGATTCTCAAGTGGCAAATAGTCCCTCCTCTGTACTCTACACATCCTTATATTGGATTTATCATATTGTTTGCCTCTTCTACCAGATTTTTCTTCAAAAACACTGTCAACGCCTCCCCCCTGCTTTTTAAAATTCATAACTCCAAATCAAGTGCCTAACATAGTAAACTAGACAGTCTGAAACTAGTGTCCTTAGAAGTTATCTGGGATGATTATTAAAATACAAATTCCTAAATTCCATCCCCAAACTTCTATTGTAGTAGGTCAGTGAACCACATTTTGAGGAACACTGGAATAGATCTTCAATGTTTGAATCAAATTATGCATAAGGTATTAATATAAGGTAATAAAGGTAGGTATCAATAATATTTATGCATTTTTCCAAGATACTTCCAAACAGTTTTAATTTTATACTTTGACTTGTAATCATGTAACTTATGATTTCTAACCATGAGGAAACCTCTAAAACCATTTCAGAAACAACTATTTATAGTTATCTGAACTACAATGTGATAATTAGAGAGTATTTATGAAAAACCCTGTGTACCTGATAGGTTGCTATATAAGTGAAAAACACTTGCACTTCCTATAGTTAGACTCATTACTGAGTAAAATTAGCTGATATTCTCAAAATGAGATTTTTATTAGAAAAGGTAAGTTTGTACTAAAATTTTGCACATTAGTCAAGTTCCATCATCCACTGCAAAATAAACTTTCATACCCATTCAGACCAAAGTCAAGAACATTCCTTCTCCCCTTCAATTTTCTAACTACACACTATTTTCATAGTATTAACACCAGCTAGAATTCACATTATATAGGGTGCTAAGAATTCTTGAGGCTCATGCTTCAAGCTTTTGATTTACCAGGGGGAAAAGTTAACATTTAGATTTATCCTGATATCTGAGATGTAAAGAACTTTACAAACAACTCTAAAGGAACATAAAGTAGATAAAGGGACACCATGTTATAGTTTAATGGGCCATTTGATTACCTTATCATTTTCACTGAAAACTGGCCATGGCAGCTGACCAATGGTATAGGGTACCTGCCTCCTGAATGGAACTGTGGAACACAGAGTGGCACTTAGGACATATACTGCAAGGCAAATGGCTAGACTAAAAGTTTACATACTCAGGAAATGAGACAAAAACATCCACACTTCGGGTGGAAATTGTTCGCAGGATTCTGAATAGAAATTTGACAAATTCAAAAATGACATATACCGATTCATTACAGCCTACCATTTTAGGCAAAGTCCTTTGGTATTACTGGGATCAGATGCTCTTAGGATATCATGGAGAAATTCTGTTGTTTTATTTGGAGTTAATTCTTTATGGCTGTACAAAAAAAAGGTTACGCCACACAAAGCACTAACAAAAAGCTCTTTCTAATGATGTGTCTCTCCCATGCAGTATAGTGCTTACGGTTACTGGGAAATATTGACAGGTTTAGCATTCATTATTTCAATTATTTTTGGGCAAACCTAAATTGATAGTATTACACGAAGTAATTTATAACTTTGAAATGTGAGTAAACTGAGATGGGGGAATGAAATGATGAGTGGGCCTAGCTGACCACTTAGCATTTGAATCTCAACACAGCTTCTATGAATGTAATAAACTCTCATTAAGTGATAAAACTTTGCTTCCTGTGAAAAATGGATCTAAAAAAAAGCCAACTACTAGTACTAGTAATGAAAGACATCCAAGTAAGTGATGGTTCTTAATTATAAATGAAAGTTATATATAAACTGTAGAATGTAGTACCTAAGAACTATGATGTGAATAAACCAATTATATCTTCTTCACACTGGGTAAACTACCCAAGCTGAAGATTTCCTAGTAGGACAAAATTGAAAAATTGACTACTAACATCTAATAGAATAAATAAAAGTTACTTTTAGCATCTGAACTAAGAGCACATGTGTGTGTAAACACACACAGGACAAATTTTTCAGCATTCTTTGAACAATACGATGATTATCCTACCACTAGTAAAAAAACAGTTGACTTATTTTCAAGTATGTTTCCCAGGGACTAGCAATAGGTTCTCTCAAATTAAGAGTAAAGACACCAGGCCATAAAGTGTCAACTCTTAGCACCAGAGAGACTTAAAACATCAAAAAAGGTGAATGACATTACAAATTAGAGAATCTGCCAATCTACTTCTGTGGAATTGTATTATTTTTCTCAAATGGAAACAAATCCAGGTTTATGCCAAATATATTGAAAAAGCTAATCTCTTTTTAAATTTTTTAAGAATTGCAATTTACAATCCTATATAAAATAAAATTGCTGGTTTATAATAAAATGCTCTAAGTTTCAGAGATATGAAAGAACAAAAATGAACTGAAAACAGTTCATATAAATTGAGGTCCCAGAAATGAAAATTAAAAGTAGTCTCTTAGAGAAAGGAATGGTGAAACTCAGTGTATTTTAGTGAGTATTTTCACTAACATACCCCAAAACTGTTTCGTGGACAGCCACTTTTGACTGCGAATTCTAAACTGCCACTTGATACATTTAATCAACGTTAAATCAAGTCTGAGGCAAGACACTGAATGGACAATACTCGAATAGAGAGATAATAACTTCCTTCCTCGATAAACAATCTCTAGCCGTCATTCAGAAGTTGAATTATTTGATAGCTTGGGAAGCAGTGTTCATTGAGTTTTCCTTCCTGACCCGAAGAGACTCACTACTGATGGACAATAATTCTCGAAGTTCCTTATTTTCAAGCTGGAAAAAAAAAGTATATGTTCATTTCAGGTATTTTGACTGTCAAATTGCATCAGAACACATTGTTTTGGGCCTGAAACAGAAAGCATATTATTTTAATTTTAAAAGTTTTAAGGAAACAAAAGAACTGAGAATTTCCTAAAATTCTACTTATTTATTCATTTAAAAAACATTTACTGAGTAATTTCCACATGCCACGTGTTAGGACTACACAGAAAAAAACAAGGTCCCTCTCCACTTGAGGAATTCACTGCTTGTCAAACTTTTTATGGTTCCCACAAGTTTTAGTATTGTTTCTTCTATCTTTCAAATTCCTAATAATAATTTCACTCTGCTCAATCTTCTCTCCTAGACGTCCTACGGTTTTGGAGAAAGGAAGGAAAGGGGGAAAAGAATCACTGGGCACACAGCCAGGTATCACACGTATGTCTTACATCTATTATCTCACACAATAGGTAGGGTAAGTACCATTGCCTACATCCATGTTCTCTTTGAGATGAGGACACTGGCCCACAAAAGTCCAAAAACTTGTCCAAACTTAGACAACTTAGATGTGGTATTGCTGGGGTCTCAATCCAATGCCCCTGTTTTTTCCACTTAAAATATTAAGTAAAATTTGTCCCACATTTCTTTAGGCTGTTTCCATAAGTGAGATAAATTAGGGACGGTGTAGACAAGATCATTCTATCATTTTACCTAACTCCTAGCTCCTAATGGGGACCTTGCCACTTCCTTTGATTTCCAGGTAGGGCAGTTTGCACTCTTCATCCTTATTCTCTCTGCAGGAAATTCTGGGAAGCCACAGCATTTTCAGGTTTCACTGAGAGTTAGAGCCCATGGTCATTAAACCTTGTACCATATAAAGTGCTTCCCTCAATACTCTGTATCTCTCTCCTAGCATTTATATACCATTTCATACCAAAATACTACTAGTCTTATTCCTTTCGTTAGACTCTGAGCAGGGACCCTGTCTTTTTCTCTCTAGTATTTCTCAAAGGGCCCATGACAGCATCTTGTAATAAGGAACATTCAAATCATCTATTGCAAGGGTTCCCCAACCCCCGGGCCTCTGATGGCTTCTGGTCCACGGCCTGTTAGGAACCGGGCCGCACAGCAGGAGGTGAGTGGCGGGTGAGCAAGCGAAGCTTCATCTGCCACTCCCTATCGCTCACATTACTGCCTGAACCATCCCCCCATCCCCACCCCCAGTCTGTGGAAAAATTGTCTTCTACGAAACTAGTCCCTGGTGCCAAAAAAGTTGGGGACTGCTGATCTATTGTAATGCTTTTCCTTAACAATTTTATGGGCACACTAACACCCCAGGCCTTTCTTTGTAAATTACTCCCATTTTTAATCAAAATATTACAGAATATAGCTTTTAAAAAAAATCAAGACTATCCAATAAAAATTAATTTAAAAAAAATCAAGACTATAAGACTTATAAAGTAGACTGCAGTCCCTTGACTTTGTTTCCCAAAGGCAACCACTTTTAATATTTTTATCTATTTCTTTTGGTATTTACTTCCATAATTCTACATAATATGCCCGGTACTGCTATTTCCTGATCATCAAGTTTAGACATTGCCTATTTGAGTTCTTTTTATGGCAGATGAGGCACCTTAGCTCCCATGTAATCTGTCCCTTCCACTCTCTCTACCCTCTCAATATGATATCTCAATTTCTAGCTAATATACAGTTGGCATTTTCATTGTTTGCTGCTGATTACATTTCCTTTCTTGAAAAGGGTATGGAAGATATATTTTAATTTTAAATCAGACCACAAAGGAAACATCAGTACATAACAGTGATAATACAGTGATGGCATATCTTCCAGAGTCTGAAATCTCCATAAAATATTGTGAACCTAAATTATCAACAATCTTACCTCTAATTGTGCTAGTTTTTCCTGAATCTTACAAAACTGATCATCATCCATTTGAACTGCTTTCCTCATCACTTCTCCCATTTCACAGATTCTGTCGATCTGACTCTCAATTTCCTGTGAGGATATTAAGAATAAAAAGGTGAAAAAGTCATCTTTTTTACAGATAGGAAGTTCATGAAAACATGTGCATTATGATGTTAAAAGTTCATTTAATCTGTGGTACAGAGGTTACAAAGGAGTTTCACTACAATCTAAGTCCTCAGAGGTAAAGCCATAATAAAGTTATCTTGTGATATTCACAGATAATTTGTTTTCAAAAGATCAGTTCTAGTCTAACCACCCATTGAATACTGGACACTATCTCTAAATGGCTGTTTAACTTAAATTTGAATACTTTTATTGGCAGGAAGCGTACCATATTCCAAAGTATCTTATTCTATCATTGGACATATCTCTTAGCAAGTTTTTCATAAATGCTAAACTCTGTCTCCTTCAAGGATCAAGTTTTCTCCTCTGGACCACAGATTATTATCTTGTCCAGATGTAAGCCATTCACATATTTAAAATATCCCTGTGCCCTATGACTTTAGTTAACTGAAGTCATTAAAATGCTCCAAGTGGGATCTAAGATGAAACTTATCTTCCATAAATTCCACTGCAGTAAATAGTGAGGTGTCAATCTATTAATCTAGGATTAAATGATACAGTACCTGTGAATGTACAGTGGCAACTCTGAAGCACTCTACAAACTTAAGAACAATTACTCAGTCTCCCAAATTAAATCATAAGCAACCAAAGTATAGAAACTATGCCATGTCTTTTTTTTTTTAAACCATACTTCTCTCTCCTAACAACACAGTATGATGCTATGTAGTTCAGTTTAATAAAAGTTTACTGACCCCCTGCTACGTGCCAAGTACTATGTTAGGGATAAAAGATGAATTCATGCTCCTTACAACCAAGGAGCTTACAGACCAGTGAAATGTACAATAATAACTACCCAAGTATTTACTGAGCACCTTCAACACTAACTGGCATTGTTTGGTGGAAGAGCTAACTAAGCATTCATTAACATCTTGAAAAGAGATCTTGGTGAAGGGGGGAGGAACTTTAGTCTTACTCAAATAAAAGGCCCTGAGCAGCCCTTTACCCCCTTCTTTCTATTCATATCTTTACAAAGCTATAGTAAAACCTACAGCAAATGTGATAAACATGAAAGGAAAACAAGCTTACTTTTCTTCAAAAGCAAACACACAATCTAAAACAATTTCAAGAT
The DNA here is from genome assembly GCF_963924675.1 of Phocoena phocoena. Lineage (NCBI taxonomy): Eukaryota > Metazoa > Chordata > Mammalia > Artiodactyla > Phocoenidae > Phocoena > Phocoena phocoena. The sequence goes on from NC_089219.1 coordinate 101,538,481, forward strand.
TTCAATTCATTTAGAAGTTTCTTACTGCAGAGTGAGACTGGTGAGCTTTCAGGACTGGTTCAGCATCCACTGCTTTTTTAGCAACCATTAATTGTAACATCTGTTTCCGGTATTTGCTCATGATGAGTTCCAAAGCATCCTGGTGTTCCTCCAAGGAAACCCATAGCTCTATCAAAAAAATAAAATAACTTGGCAGTGATGTCTGAGAGATACGTCCTAAAGCCAAACTCAAACAGTTGGAATTTTATGACACTTCATGTAACATTATGAATCCAAAGTTGTAAATTAGTGTTTAAGTCCACAGAACTCAACAGTTATGGTCTATGTGAAAAATATCTTTCTAGGCAGTGGCAGCATAATCTGGTAGAAACAACACGGGATGTGGCCTCAGAAGACATGAGTTTAAGTTTACTTCTGTGAGTCACTAGATTACGACTCTTAAGCAAATCATTTAACCTCTCTGAGCCTATTTCTTATCTGCCTTGTAATAATAAAAACCTTGCTTGTCTACCTCAAAATGAAGATGTGAGAATGCAATGGCATGATACACGTGAAAGCCCTCTGTAAACTGATATACAAATAACTATTCATACTACTATCATTAATAATGTATTCATCAAGCCCAAGAATATACACCCGAGGATACGATTTACCTCTTCCACCTTGCACAAGGAACATAAAAAAACCTTCAATCTTAGCTTTAATGTTTATTTCAATTAATATTTAAACATTAAATTTTAAGTCCTTGAGGATATTCTCTTGTTATGCAAGCCTCCATGTTAGGACACCTAATAAGCCATGCAATAATTCAACTCTACTAAGCACCTCTTTGATAAGCTGCCTTTAAATAAAAAATCAGTAAGACCTTGAAAAGGGTAATGTAACAAACTTTACTGATACTGGGCGAGCACAGGCTAACTTTCCTGTTAAAAGTACTGACTTGGGAGGTGAGAATTCTACCACTGAACCACCAATGCCCCTCTCTGACTTGGAAATATATACAGAATGTGCGCTTTTGTGAACAGTTTGTCAGTTTTGCAAGAACTTATGAAATATTACTGGATATGAAAAAATCATAACTACACAAAAAGGCCTGACCAACCTCTGTTTTCCTGCTGCAAGTCTCTAATCTGTGTATTCTCTTGGGACAGCAGAATGTGAGGTTTGTATTTGGACATGTCCTTTATATCGGATGCATCCTCTTGATACTGGACAAACAGAGACAGACTAATCGCGCATTAAAGAGAACAGCCGCAGATGCAACTTAATAGGCAGGAGGCAGAGCTCCAGGGCAGCATCCTCAGCCCCGACCCCGCAGAACGTTCTCACCACCGCCCTCTTGGACCAGGACAAAATTCCAGGCCGAGTGCCCACTCTACCTCACCCTCCACCCCTCAAGTGCCCGGAACCCGAGGGCACGGACCCCTACCCTCTGCCTGACCTGGTCCGGAAGCGCTGTCCCCGCCTCCCGCATAGCGGCCACCCGCCGGTGCAGCGCCGCTGATTGATCCACTAGCGACTCGGCGGCTGCATCGTGCTCCCGCAGCCTCTCCAGTAGAGTCTTAGCGTCTGTCAGAATCTTCTCGATGGTGCAGCTCATAGCGGCCCCAGGACGACAGTCGCAGAACCGCTCACCTGCGCGAAGAGTTCAGATCTCCCTGAGCCGGTCTCAGCTTTACAGACGTCACTTCCGGGTACGTTTAAAAGGCGCCTCGGTGGTAGCCGCGATATGCGCTTGCGCAGTGGCAGCCTAGGCGGCCGGTGACCCGCTTCAACCGGCGGCTTTCCTGGAGTCTCGCCCAGGGCACAGCCCTGGAAGCCTGCCCTTGCCCCGCCCTTGGTTTCCTGTTTCCACAGCCTGGTGGTCGAGTAGTGTTAAAGCTGGGCTAGTCCGAGTTTCTCCTTTCCCTACTGGTTTTGATTGATGTGGATTGTTATTGTAACCGTTTTTTTTAAAAAAAATTTTTTTTAATATTGGTAAAATACGCATAAAATGTATCATCTTAACCATTCAATAGTAGTAAGTACTTCAGGTTGTTGTGCAGTCATCGCTACCATTCATCTCCAAAACTCTTTTCATCTTGCAAAACTGAAACTCTGCACCCATTAGACTTTCCCTATTCTGCCTTCCTCCCAGCCCTAGGCAGCCACCATTCTACCTTCTGTCTCTATGAATTTGACTACTTTAGTTACCCCATACAAGTGGAATCATATAATGTGATGGCTTCTTTCACTTGGCATAATGTCCTCAAGTTTCACACAACGTTCTGTTCATCCATTCATCTACTGATGGACCCTTGGGTTGCTTCCACCTTTAGGCTGATGTGAATAATGCTGTTATGAACACATGTATAAATATCTGTTTGAATCCCTCTTTTCAATTTTTTCGAGTGTATACCCAGAAGTGGAATTGCTGGGGCATGTGGTAATTCTATTTTAAAATTTTTGAGGAATGACCATACTGTTTTCCACAGTGGCTGTGCCATTTTACATTTTCACCAACAGTGCACAAGGGTCCCAATTTCTTCACATCCTTGTAGACACTTGCTATTTTCTGGTTGTTTTTTTAATAGCCATCTTAATACGTGTGAGATGGAGTCATTATTTTCTGCTTACCTTTTTTTTTTCTGTTTTAATTCAATTATTAATTGAAAATAAATTTAACCAGAACAGCAATGACTTGTGCTGTTATATTGGTTTATGAGTTTGCCTTGTCAAGCTTGTGTGTCAAACTTTGTTATTTTTCATTAATTACTTTAATACTGTAAATACTTTTGGAAAGTCTTGTTTCAGGCAGTGTTTAGTGTCTGGGAATACAGCAGAGAATGACACAGGTCTTGGCCCTTAGGGAGTTTATATTCTTTTTTTTTAAAACATCTTTATTGGAGTATAATTGCTTTACAATGGAGGGTTAGTTTTTGCTGTATAACAAAGTGAATAGGGAGTTTACATTCTAATGGGAGAAAGAGTTCATACTCTTATAAGTAATTGAAGGTAATGATATGATTAGGAACATGGTGAAAGGGGCAAGAGTGTCACAGCAGTAGTGAGAGGTCAGAGAAGGGGGTGCAGGAAGAGAATTGGGCTTTTTACCTTTGTATTCCCAGCAGATTCTGGAAGAAAATCTGCCTACCACACCTCCTATAGATAATACTGCTGGCCCACCTATCCCACAATTGCAGAGTTTGCAAACAATGTTTTAACATATTCTTTTACTAAAACCACAATTCCAAGCAATTAGTGCTCTCCTCCACTTTCCCACACGATTTGAACCACAGTCCCACAGAACATTTACATTATGCAAAGGAGAGGTGCTAAGTATACACAACAGGCAGTGGCCCATAGGAGAGACAATCTAGTGGAATTCTCTAATTCTCTTTTTGTTACACTCATGCAATCTGTTCCTACTGAAATCTGGAAGACGACATTTTAGGTCCATTAGAAAGCCACAAAAGTATGTAATCAACTCTATTGAATTCTACTTCTTATTATGCTATCCTGTGGAATTTTTTTCCGATTACCATTCTATGCTGTGCCTCAGGAGGCCTAGATCCTGTCCTCCCCCCTTTTTCCTAACCTGGGAAGCCAACGTTTACATTAGAAGGTATACTAGTTCTATGGTACCATAACCGTCTCTAACACCTGGTCTACGGAAAGGATTGTATCCAGAATTGCTATCAGTATTGACAGCAATACTGATGTTAAGTGCTTACTCTGTGTCTGTCACTGTTCTAAGGACTTTATAGTAAAGTTATTTAATCCTCACAGTTACCATATAGGTTAGATTTCCTGCAAACAATGTCTTATGCATCAGAGAGCTTTAGTATTATCTATCTAGCTCAAACTTTTCTTTCCAGATATTGACCACTTTCCCTAAGTCAGCTTTTGATTACACAGGTCCATAATTCCTTATTCAAAACCTTGGGACATGATGTGTTCTGAGATTCAGAAAATGTAATACTTTAGAAAGGTAATAAGATCCATATACTGTATATTATATATACTCCTGGCAGGGTCTGAATGAATTATGTGCATCTTTTGCACATATATTGCATTTTTAATAAAACTGACTGCCCACAGTTAATAGTATTCTTCATATTTCCAGTCTTAGGCTGCTCTGTGACAGAATATAATTACTATTTTTCTTTAGGAGTGTGCATGTTTTTGGTATAAATATTTGCTTATAATAGCTTGGGAGGATAGTCCACAAGAGGAGCATGAAGGTCTGAAATTCTTTTCACTATAACCTGGAGGAAAGTGTGTGAAAAGGAACTGGACTGGATCATACATGGCAGCGTCAAAATAGGATAGTGAACCACACATGGGCCTAGTTAAGGCTGAGTGAGTCAGACTTTGGAAACTGCATTGTCAACTATTATGGATTGGCTTCCTGGAGCCAGGGTCCATATCATACTTTGCATGGTGGGAAATAGGAGATCTTTCCTGAATTCAGTGCTTGTTCCCACTATCAGTCAACCTTGAGGAGAAAATGTGGCCCCTACCTAGAGGCCAGCCTTTTCTCTGGCTGGGTCTGAGAAAGAGAGTGAAAGCCCATGGCTTGGAAAGGAAAAGATAATGCTAAAGTGACTCCTGATTTTGGGAGGAGAGCTGCCATTCTACAACACCATGACCAACTGGAAGATAAGGAGGGAGCTCACTGGTAGAGGACCCTCAGGGATAAAGTATTGCCAGTAGATTCTAGGGCAATGATAATTAAAATTTTGTTTTAAATGATCATCTTTTGCCATGTTGTAGTCCCTTTTATATTTGAGCCAGCAGTTAAATTTATAAATACTAAAGCCTCAGGTTAGCTGTACTTAGGGATTTTAGGTAGGTGCTTAAGTCTACACTTGGGGCAAAGCTTTAGGGAGATAATCCTGGTAGGATGTTGAAATGATTTTGAGATAGTATGAAGAGATCTTGTGAGAAACACAGGGCAGTAGACTGAAGTAAGAGATGGCAAGAAACAATAATATATTTGTGGAACATGTAAGCATTTCCCAAGGAATCTTAGAAATACTTAGGGAGTAGACAGAACTCCCTGAGGTCACATAGGATGGGGGCTTAGGCTATGTTAGCTGGACACTAAAGATAAAGGTGATCACCTCAATTCTTGCGAACTTGGGGAGAATTTGAAGGTTATACTTGTAACCCAAGGAACCTTGACTAAAGCTTACCAGGATATGTTAGGACCTTTTTAGAGGGCAGAAATCTGGGGCAATCCTGGCTTTGTCAGCCTTCACAGGGTAGGTCTGACTGTGGGGAGTGAGAAGCTTCACCTAATGCTACACCTTTAAGTCAGTCTGGCATACGTGATAATGTTAGCTGGAGACAGTCTGGTGCTGTTTGTGTCTGAGTATTAAACCTTGTTTCCTCTCCAACCCTATTTCTATCTGACTCTGATTCTTGGCTTCACTTCTTGTTTACAGTTCTGCTCCTACTCATTGGACTGTCATCAGTATTTGGTCTTCCCTGTTGGACTCTTGGCCCTTCCTTAAGGATTTGGATTAGAGCCACCTTAGTTTTTCAGGCCTCAAAAATCAAGCTTTGTTTTGGGGTGATGAGAGTGCTCTAAAATTAAATTGTGGTGATGGTTGCAGTACTCTGTGAATATACTAAAAACCATTGAAATGTACACTGTAAATACATGAATTTTATGGCATATGAATAAATAAATATGTGAATAAAGCTGTTGACAATCAAGTTCTGGATCACTGGCTAATCACAATAAAAATAATAGTAACTTATATTTCTAGAACATTCACTATGTGCAGTGAAATGATCTTAAGGCTTTATTCATAATTCTCACAACAACCTTATGAGGTAGGTATTATCATTACCCCTACTTTAACAGAGAAGGAACATGTAATTTTCTCTAGGTCATACTGCTTATGTGTTCCAGAGCCAAGGTAAGAGTTGGGAGTCTGACTTCAAAATCAGTACTCTTTACCACTACACTGTAGTGTGGTGTTAGGGCAGGGTGGGAGTTAAGTATGTTCGTTTTTCTCATTAAAGAAGGAGGTAAAATCAGGTGCTGAGAATGGTAGTAGGGGTGGTTATTAAATGGTGCAAGGGTTTGGAATAAAGTAATTACTGAAGTGAATCAGAGGGTATATCATTTATTTCTTGCTGCATAAAAAACTACCCCAGAACTTAGTGGCTTAAAACAATAATCATTTATTTTGTTCATGAGTCTTCTGGGTAGTCCTTCTGGTCTGGGTCAGGCTTGGCTGATTCTGGTTTGTGATTGGTTGGTTGGCAGGAGGCTAGCTGGTCCTGGATATGTTCACTCACATGTCTGGTGGTAGGCCAGCTGTCAGCTGGAGTGATTGGTCATGTGTCTCATCCTTTAGTAGGCTAGCCATGGCTTGTTCATGTGGTTATGGGATAACAAGATCATTACAAGCCCAAATGTGCAAGTTTTTTTTTCACCTCTGCTTATTCATGTATACTACAGTGTCTCACTGGTCAAAGCAAATCATGTGGCCAGCCCACATTCAAGGGATGGAGAAACAGACTCTACTTCTTTCTGGAAGGGAAAGAATGTGTGTCATTTTTGCAATCTATCATAGGAGATTTGCGATCTCTCATAGAAGGAGAGGTACCAATGTATAAAGATAAATGAGTGGTGTTAGGGGTCTGACTAAAATTAGAAATTATACTTTTGTGGTGGCACAGTCTCCATGATTTTACAATTTTCTGTGTCGTGGTTCAACTTCTTAGAGACAAATTGTGGTACTAGCAGTGGAAGAGAGTGAGGTCTTTGGGAATCCGTAATAAGGCCCGGCTGAAGAAGGCAGTGGGCATGGGGGATGGTACTTGGTGGATGGACTGATATGCAACTGAGGGGGCAGTGGTGCTTGATAGAGGCAGAACCATGCAGTAGAGAGAACATAGTAGAGATTACTGCTTTTAGTGGGATAGGAGGGGCAAAACAACATGGATTCCAGATAGTCTTTGACTGGTCCTGTCTGTTATCATATGTAATACATTCTTTAGGACACCCATAAATATGAATGAATTTTGCTAGAAGACAGGTGTCTTAAAAGAGCAAGTGGAGCAAAGCTGGTGATACATTAGGTTTTTAAATTTCATACACAATATAAACCACAATTCCCAAGAAGATAGTGGCTTTAATTTTTGATATATTGGAAAGTTGGATTAAGTAGGCATGCTTGCTTTATTTTTCTTTTCTTTTTTTCTACTTGTGAGTGGTATGTGTATGTGTGGGGAGTACTGGCAGGTTCTAACTTTAGCTTTGTTACTCCCAAATGGGGTAGTAGTGATTATGTAGTTGACTTCCTCCACTGGACTGATGCCAAAGTTTCAGCTTTTCCACTTATAAGTTTGTATATGCTTTTAATAAATGCTGAATTTCTAAACAATGTGATATCATTAGACATCTTCCTTTCCCTTTAAAAAGTGTTATAGGAATTCTTTGGTGAATTTGATTTAATGGAACATCTTTGTTAGAAAGTAAGTAGCAACAAAACCCAAATATATCCACCAAAAAGCACAAAAATATCTTTGTAATAATAGTCACAACAATAATAAACATTTATTGAGCACATTTTATGTTTTAAGCATGTAATAAACATTTACAGTTATTAGAACATTTACTCTTCACAACATCCCAGAGTTCTGAGGGTAGAATAGTGGAGAGAAAAAAAAAAGCCTGAGAGAGAGACAGAGAGAGAGAGAAATGAAAGAGTACTCTAGAGATGTGGACATGACTGGGACTAGGGTGAGGCAAGAGAGAAGTCCAGACCACAGACTTCAAGGAGGTACTTATTCTTAGGTTTTTGCTTGAGCCTGAGAGTGAAGGCCTCCTTAAATTTTGTTCCTGGGCACCTCTCTTGCCTTACCCTAGTCCCAGGCCTGGATCTGCAAAGTGTCATCCTAAATTCTTCAGCCAAGTACTGATTAGCACAAGAATATTAGGAAAATGCCCGTGGCTGGGGAAAGAACCACCTAAAAGACTAGATAGAGGGAACCATGCTCAAAATTCCTGGATCAGAGGTAAAGGGCAGTTTATTACTATCTGCAATAACAGTAGCCAGAGCATCAGGAATTTCATGTTGGTTCCCCTATCTTCACTTCCCACAAAATGATGTAAAGGGGGAAGGATGACACCTGCACATGTAGTGGGTTGATATAGGAGAAACTGGGGCTTAGGGAACATGTATCTTTTACAAAGGGTAGTAAGAATGCCTCCCTTTTGGTCTGGAGGGAGACACTATCTTATCCTTAAAGATTGTTTTCTAGTCAAACACCTTTGAAAAGATACTATGAATAAAGGGGAAAAGTACATTAGTTGCAAGATGTGCATGTTAGAGACCCTTGGAGAATTGACTCTCAACAACTACCTCCTAGGCTTATTCCTATACCTTTATAGGAGTTGTAAACTCAAAGCCCAAGAGGGGCCATACAGGAATAGTAAATGAGTTAACTGGGCTAAGTGCTAATAATAGGGACTGGAAGGCTCTGTGGTGAAGAATTCGAGAGGTATGCCTCCCCCACAACCCTACCTAAATCATTCAGATTAAAAAAATTTTTAAATAGAGTGCTTGCCAAATAAAACTATGGTCACTGCTCACACTCACTTAAAGATGAACACAATTCTTTCCTTATACATTTCTGTTAGTATATTCTCTACAAGAATTTTGAAAAAAATATCAACCTACTTACCGTTTTTAAGTTGTTTGTGATTTTGTATTTATTTTACATCTTTATTGGAGTATAATTGCTTTACAATGGTGTGTTAGTTTCTGCTTCATAACAAAGTGAATCAGTTATACATATACATATGTTCCCATATCTCCTCCCTCTGAGTCTCCCTTCCTATCCACCCCTCCGGGTGGTCACAAAACACCAAGCTGATCTCCCTGTGCTATGCGGCTGCTTCCCACTAATTATCTACCTTACCTTTGGCAGTGTATATATGTCCATGCCCCTCTCTGGCTTTGTCACAGCTTACCCTTCCCCCTCCCCATATCCTCAAGTCCATTCTCTAGTAGGTCTGTGTCTTTATTCCTGTCTTACCCCTAGGTTCTTCATGACATTTTTTTTTCTTAAATTCCATATATATGTGTTAGCATACAGTATTTGTCTTTCTCTTTCTGACTTACTTCACTCTGTATGACAGACTCTAGGTCTATCCACCTCATTAGAAATAGCTCAATTTCGTTTCTTTTTATGGCTGAGTAATATTCCATTGTATATATGGGCCACATCTTCTTTATCCATTCATCCGTATATGGGCACTTAGGTTGTTTCCACCTCCTGGCTATTGAAAATAGAGCTGCAATGAACATTTTGGTACATGACTCTTTTTCAGTTATGGCTTTCTCAGGGTATATGCCCAGTAGTGGGATTGCTGGGTCATATGGTCATTCTATTTGTAGTTTTTTAAGGAACCTCCATACTGTTCTCCATAGTGGCTGTACCAATTCACATTCCCACCAGCAGTGCAAGAGTGTTCCCTTTTCTCTACAACCTCTCCAGCATTTATTGTTTCGAGATTTTTTCATGATGGCCATTCTGACTGGTGTGAGATGATATCTCATTGTAGTTTTGATTTGCATTTCTCTAATGATTAATGAAGTTGACCATTCTTTCATGTGTTTGTTGGCAGTCTGTATATCTTCTTTGGAGAAATGTCTATTTAGGTCTTCTGCCCATTTTTGGATTGGGTTGTTTGGTTTTTCAATATTGAGCTGCATGAGCTGCTTATAAATTTTGGAGATTAATCCTTTGTCAGTTGCTTCATTTGCAAATATTTTCTCCCATTCTGAGGGTGTCTTTTTGTCTTGTTTATGGTTTCCTTTGCTGTGCAAAAGCTTTGAAGTTTCATTAGGTCCCATTTGTTTATTTTTGTTTTTATTTCCATTTCTCTGGGAGGTGGGTCAGAAAGGATCTTGCTGTGATTTATGTCATAGAGTGTTCTGCCTATGCTTTCCTCTAAGAGTTTGATAGTTGCTGGCCTTACATTTAGGTCTTTAATCCATTTTGAGCTTATTTTTGTGTATGGTGTTAGGGAGTGATCTAATCTCATACTTTTACATGTAGCTGTCCAGTTCTCCCAGCACCACATATTGAAGAGGCTGTCCTTTCTCCACTGTACATTCCTGCCTCCTTTATCAAAGATAAGGTGACCATATGTGTTTGGGTTTATCTCTGGGCTTTCTATCCTGTTGCATTGATCTATCTTTCTGTTTTTGTGCCAGTACCATACTGTCTTGATTATTGTAGCTTTGTAGTATAGTCTGAAGTCAGGGAGCCTGATTCCTCCAGCTCTGTTTTTCGTTCTCAAGATTGCTTTGGCTATTTGGGGTCTTTTGTGTTTCCATACAAATTGTGAAATTTTTTGTTCTAGCTCTGTGAAAAATACCAGTGGTAGTTTAATAGGGATTGCATTGAATCTGTAGATTGCTTTGGGTAGTAGAGTCATTTTCACAATGTTGATTCTTCCAATCCAAGAACATGGTATATATCTCTATCTATTTGTATCATCTTTAATTTCTTTCATCAGTGTCTTATAATTTTCTGCATACAGGTCTTTTGTCTCCTTAGGTAGGATTATTTCTAGATATTTTATTCTTTTTGTTGCAATGGTAAATGGGAGTGTTTTCTTGATTTCACTTTCAGATTGTTCATCATTAGTGTATAGGAATGCAAGAGATTTCTGTGCATTAATTTTGTATCCTGCTACCTTACCAAATTCATTGATTAGCTCTAGTAGTTTTCTGGTAGCATCTTTAGGATTCTCTATGTATAGTATCATGTCATCTGCAAACAGTGACAGCTTTACTTCTTCTTTTCTGATTTGGATTCCTTTTATTTCCTTTTCTTCTCTGATTGCTGTGGCTAACACTTCCAAAACTATGTTGAATAAGAGTGGTGAGAGTGGGCAACCTTGTCTTTTTCCTGATCTTAGTGGAAATGCTTTCTCTTTTTCACCATTGAGGGTGATGTTGGCTGTGGGTCTGTCATATGTGGCCTTTATTATGTTGAGGAAAGTTCCCTCTATGCCTACTTTCTGCAGGGTTTTTATCATAAATGGGTGTTGAATTTTTTCGAAAGCTTTCTCTGCATCTATTGAGTTGATCATATGGTTTTTCTCCTTCAATTTGTTAATATGGTTTATCACATTGATTGATTTGTTTATATTGAAGAATTCTTGCATTCCTGGAATAAACCCCACTTGATCATGGTGTATAATTCTTTTAATGTGCTGTTGGATTCTGTTTGCTACTGTTTTGTTGAGGATTTTTGCATCTATGTTCATCAGTGATATTGGCCTGTAGTTTTCTTTCTTTGTGACATCCTTGTCTGGTTTTGGTATTAAGGTGATGGTGGCCTTGTAGAATGAGTTTGGGAGTGTTCCTCCCTCTGCTATATTTTGGAAGAGTTTGAGAAGGACAGGTGTTAGCTCTTCTCTAAATGTTTGATAGAATTCGCCTGTGAAGCCATCTGGTCCTGGGATTTTTATCACACTTTCAATTTCAGTGCTTGTGATTGGTCTGTTCATATTTTCTATTTCTTTCTGATTAAGTCTTGGCAGGTTGTGCATTTCTAAGAGTTTGTCCATTTCTTCCAGGTTGTCCATTTTATTGGCATAGAGTTGCTTATAGTAATCTCTCATGATCTTTTGTATTTCTGCAGTGTCAGTTGTTACTTCTCCTTTTTCATTTCTAATTCTATTGATTTGAGTCTTCTCCCTTTTTTTCTTGATGAGTCTGGCTAATGGTTTATCTATTTTGTTTATCTTCTCAAAGAACCAGCTTTTGTTTTATTGATCTTTGCTATTGTTGCCTTCATTTCTTTTTCATTTATTTCTGATCTGATATTTCTGATTTCTTTCCTTCTGTTAACTTTGGAGGTTTTTTGTTCTTCTTTCTCTAACTGCTTTAGGTGCAAGGTTAGGTTGTTTATTCGAGATGTTTCCTGTCTCTTAAGGTAGGATTGTATTGCTATAAACTTCCCTCTTAGAACTGCTTTTGCTGCATCCCATAGATTTTGGGTCATTGTGTCTCCATTGTCATTTGTTTCTAGGTATTTTTTTATTTCCTCTTTGATTTCTTCAGTGATCACTTCATTATTAAGCATCGTATTGTTTCGCCTCCATGTGTTTGTATTTTTTACAGATCTTTCCCTGTAATTAATATCTAGTCTCATAGCCTTGTGGCTGGAAAAGATACTTGAAACAATTTCAGTTTTCTTAAATTTACCAAGGCTTGACTTGTGATCCAAGATATGATCTATCCTGGAGAATGTTCCATTAGCAGTTGAGAAAAATGTGTATTCTGTTGGTTTTGGATGGAATGTCCTATAAATATCAATTAAGTCCATCTTGTTTAATGTATCATTTAAAGCTTGTGTTTCCTTATTTATTTTCATTTTGGATGATCTGTCCATTGGTTAAAGTGGGGTGTTAAAGTCTCCTACTATGAATGTGTTACTATTTCCCCTTTTATGGCTGTTAGTATTTGCCTTATGTATTGAGGTGCTCCTATGTTGGGTGCATAAATATTTACAACTGTTATATCTTCTTGGATCAATCCCTTGACCATTATGTAGTGTTCTTCTTTGTATCTTCTAATAGTCTTTATTTTAAAGTCTACTTTGTCTGATATGAGAATTGCTACTCCAGCTTTCTTTTTGTTTCCATTTGCATGAAGTATCTTTTTCCATCCCCTTACTTTCAGTCTGTATGTGTCTCTAGGTCTGAAGTTGTTCTCTTGTAGACAGCATATATATGGGTCTTGTTTTTGTATCCATTCAGCCAATCTGTGTCTTTCGGTGGGAGCATTTAGTCCATTTACATTTAAGGTAATTATCGATATGTATGTTCCTATTCCCATTTTCTTAATTGTTTTGGGTTCGTTATTGTAGGTCTTTTCCTTCTCTTGTGTTTCTTGCCTAGAGAAGTTCCTTTAGCAGTTGTGGTAAAGCTGGTTTGGTGGTGCTGAACTCTCTCAGCCTTTGCTTGTCTGTAAAGGTTTTAATTTCTCCATCAAATCTGAGTGAGATCCTTGCTGGGTAGAGTAATCTTGGTTGCAGGTTTTTCTACTTCATCACTTTAAATATGTCCTGCCACTTCCTTCTGGCTTGCAGAGTTTCTGCTGAAAGTTCAGCTGTTAACCTTATGGGGATTCCCTTGTGTGTTATTTTTCCCTTGCTGCTTTTAATATGTTTTCTTTGTATTTAATTTTTGACAGTTTGATTAATATGTGTCTTGGTGTATTTCTCCTTGGGTTTATCCTGTATGGGACTCTCTGTGCTTCCTGGACTTGATTAACTATTTCGTTTCCTATATTAGGGAAGTTTTCAACTATAATCTCTTCAAATATTTTCTCAGTCCCTTTCTTTTTCTCTTCTTCTTCTGGAACCCCTATAATTTGAATGTTGGTCCGTTTAATGTTGACCCAGAGGTCTCTGAGACTGTCCTCAGTTCTTTTCATTCTTTTTTCTTTATTCTGCTCTGCAGTAGTTATTTCCACTATTTTATCTTCCAGGTCACTTATCCATTCTTCTGCCTCAGTTATTCTGCTACTGATCCCATCTAGAGTATTTTTAATTTCATTTATTGTGTTGTTCATCATTGTTTATTTCATCTGTAGTTCTTCTCGGTCCCTGTTAAACGTTTCTTGCATTTTGTCCATTCTATTTCCAAGATTTTGGATCCCCTTTACTATCATTATTCTGAATTCTTTTTCAGGTAGACTGCCTATTTTCTCTTCATTTGTTAGGTCTGGTGGGTTTTTATCTTGCTCCTTCATCTGCTGTGTGTTTTTCTGTCTTCTCATTTTGCTTTCTTACTGTGTTTGGGGGTCTCCTTTTTGCCGGCTGCAGGTTTGTAGTTCCCGTTGTTTTTGGTGTCTGTCCCCAGTGGCTAAAGTTGGTTCAGTGGGTTGTGTAGGCTTCCTGGTGGAGGGGACTAGTGCCTGTGTTCTGGTGGATGAGGCTGGGTCTTGTCTTTCTGGTGGGCAGCTTCACGTCTCTTGGTGTGTTTTGGTGTGTCTGTGGACTTATTATGATTTTAGGCAGCCTCTCTGCTAATGGGTGGGGTTTGTGTTCCTGTCTTGCTAGTTGTTTGGCATAGGATGTCCAGCACTGTAGCTTGCTGGTCATTGAGTGATGCTGGGTGTTGGTGTTGAGATGGAGGTCTCTGGGAGATTTTTGCCGTTTGATATTATGTGGAGCTGGGAGGTCTCTTGTGGACCAGTGTCCTGAAGTTGGCTCTCCCTCCTCAGAGGCACAGCATTGACTCCTGACTGCAGCACCAAGAGCCCTTCATCCACACGGCTCAGTATAAAAATGAGAAAAAGTAGAAGGAAAGAATTAGTAGAAGTAGAAAAAAGAAAGAAAGAAAGAAAGAAACAAAGGAGGGAGGGAGCGAGGGAGGAAGGAAGGAAGGAGGGAAGGAAGGAAGGAGAGAAAGAAAGAAAGAAGATAAAGTAAAATAAAGTAAGAAAATATAATAAAGTTATTAAAATAAGTAAATAATTATTAAGAAAAAAAAAAGGACGGATAGAACCCTAGGACAAATGGTGGAAGCAAAGCTATACAGACATAATCTCACACAGAAACATACACATACACACTCACAAAAAGAGGAAAAGGGGAAAAAATCATAAATCTTGCTCTCAACGTCCACCTCCTCAATTTGGGATGATTTGTTGTCTAAAGGAGGGAAGGAAGGAAGGCAAGAAAGAAAGAAAGAAAGGAAGGAAGAGAGGAGATAAAGTAAAATAAAATAAAGTTATTAAAATCCAAAATAATTATTAAGAAAAAAATTTTTTAAAGGAAGGATAGAACCCTAGGACAAATGGTGGAAGCAAAGCTATACAGACAAAATCTCACACAGAAGCGTACACATACACACTCACAAAAAGAGGAAAAGGGGAAAAAATCATAAATCTTGCTCTAAAAGTCCACCTCCTCAATTTGGGATGATTCGTTGTCTATTCATGTATTCCACAGATGCAGGGTACATCAAGTTGATTGTGGAGCTTTAATCCGCTGCTTCTGAGGCTGCTGGGAGAGATTTCCCTTTCTCTTCTTTGTTTTCACAGCTCCCAGGGGCTCAGCTTCGGATTTGGCCCCGCCTCTGTGTGTAGGTTGCCGGAGGGTCTCTGTTCTTCGCTGAGACAGGATGGGGTTAAAGGAGCCGCTGATTCGGAGCGGAGGCTCTGGCTCACTCAGGTTGGGGGAGGGAGTGGCACGGAGCGCGGGGCGAACCTGCGGTGGCAGAGGCCGGCGTGACGTTGCACCAGCCTGAGGTGCGCCGCGCGTTCTCCCAGTGGAGTTGTCCCTGGATCCCGGGACCCTGGCAGTGGTGGGCTGCACAGGCTCCCCGGAAGGGGGCTGTGGATAGTAACCTGTGCTCAGACACAGGCTTCTTGGTGGCGGCAGCAGCAGCCTTAGCGTCTCATGCTCGTCTCTGGGGTCTGTGGTTCTAGCCGCGGCTCGCGCCCTTCTCTGGAGCTCTTTTAAGCAGCGCTCTGAATCCCTTCTCCTCGGGCACCAGGAAACAAAGAGGGGAGAAAAAGTCTCTTGCCTCTTGGCAAGGTCCATACTTTTCCCCTGACTCCCTCCCGGCTAGCTGTGGCGCACTAACCCCCTGCAGGCTGTGCTCACGCCGCCAACCCCAGTCCTCTCCCGGCGCTCCGACCGAAGCCCAAGCCTCAACTCCCAGCCCCGCCCGCCCCGGCGGGTGAGCAGACAAGCCTCTCGGGCTGGTGAGTGCCGGTAGGCCCTGATCCTCTGTGCGGGAATCTCTCCACTTTGCCCTCCACACCCCTGTTGCTGTGCTCTCCTCCGCGGCTCCGAAGCTTCCCCCTCCGCCACCCGCAGTCTCCGCCCGCGAAGGAGCTTCCTAGTGTGTGGAAACCTTTCCTCCTTCACAGCTCCCTCCCACTGGTGCAGGTCCCTAGCCTTTTGTCTCTCTTTATTCTTTTTTCTTTTGCCCTATCCATGTACGTGGGGGGTTTCTTGCCTTTTGGGAGGTCTGAGGTCTTCTGCCAGCGTTCAGTAGGTGTTCTGTAGGAGTTGTTCCACGTGTAGATGTATTTCTGGTGTATCTGTGGGGAGGAAGGTGATCTTCGCATCTTACTCTTCCTCCATCTTCCCGGAAGCCCCTCTCTTCTTAATAACTAGGCTTTAAAATGCTTAGGCCCTGGATTCTACCTCACCCAGTTTCCGACTAAAACTGAAGTGGCTGTTTGTGATTTTTCACCATTAACTATAAATACACTTTTTTATGACTTTTATGAATTTTTAATTTTTTATAAAATGTTTAAAGGTTATACTCCATTTACAGTTATTACAAAATATTGGCTATATTCCCTGTGTTGAATGATACATCCTTGTAGCCTACCTTACACCCAGGAGTGTTTACCTACCACTCCCTCACCCCTACCTACCTTGCCCCTCCCCCCTCTCCCCACTTGTAACCACTAGTTTGTTCTCTATATCTGAATACACTTATTTTTTGATAAAATTAGGTAGGAACTAGTAAACATTTATAAAATGGGAATTAACTAACAGGAATATTTAATTATATGATTTGACAAATTTGGTTTTAATACTTAATTGAATAAAGCACATCATTTATCTATAGGTTTCAGTCACTGTATCTCAAAAAATTTAGGAGTCTCCCAAATATTCCATTTATATATACTATACATAAATATATAACATATATTAAATATGTATTCTATTTATATTGAAAAGAAAAATCCTCACTAATTTATACTGATTCATCTGTTCTGAATTCAGAATATCCTAATGCAGGCCAAAATATCCAATATCTAATGCTAAGTCTTACTAAGCAAGATAGGAAGCCCTGTGGGGCTGATTTATTGTTAAAGGAGATTTCTCCCAAACTAGCATTTTCATTTATGCTCTTGTTTGATGCTCTGGAAATATAACCCAGTGGAAAGTATCGTGCTAATATTTGGGTTGGATTAGGAATATGTTTCTTTTGTAAAGTAGGATAATTATTATTATGAACATAAGCTCATCCTTACACAGATCAATCGTGAAAAAGGCTTCTTGAGATTCTTGAAATTGACTTCTCAAAAAATCCTTCAATGATATAAGGATGTTTTCATGCATTTCTAGGGATCCTGGAATCCTAGTTTAGACACTGCTGGGGTATGAGTGAAATGGGTAAATGTGGATAAAGGGTAAACTTCCAGCAAATAAAGTAAATGAGTCTTGCAGATGTAATGACAGCATGATAACTGTAGTTAATAGTACTCTATTGTATATTTGAAGGTTGCTAGGAGAGTAGATCTTGAGGGATCTAATCACAAGGGAAATTGTAATTATGTGTGGTAATGGGTGTCGACTGGACTTAGTTTGGTGATCATTTCACAATATATACATGTATCGAATCATTATGTTGTACACCTAAAACTGAAAATGTTGTATGTCAATATTTCTCAATAATAACAACAAAAAAGAACCATCAAAAAATAAAAAAGAAAAAGAGGTCTCTTGTTCTCCAACTCTCTCAAAGTTCCAAGATATATGGCATCTAATCTAATCACTGATCTGACACTTTCATTCTTGCATATTTGCCTGAGATCCTTCAAGGCCTAAATCAAATGCCTTTAATTCTCCAGATCTCAACTTAATCTTTCATCTGGGAAGCTTTCTGAAATCTCTCAGTTTTGGTTAGGTTCTTTTATTATATACTGTCATAAAATTATGTTCTTTCACACATTTATTTTATTTATAGTGATGTTTCATCAGTGAGAAACATCTGATGAAATCTCATCATATGAGATTACTTTGTTTCCCCACAAGACAGTAATTTCCACTAGAGTTGAGATAATGTTTGTTCTTGCTATCATTGATCCCTAGCACCTGCAGAGTGCCTGAAAAATAGTAGGTATTCAATAAATATTGTGGAACGAATGAATGATGCCATCAGGTTCTCCTGATCAAGTTCCATTAGCTTGAATTTGAAAGCTCCTCAGTTTGATTCTGATGGTTAGGCGGACTTGAGGACCATTGCATTACATATACTAGAAGGTCCTGTTTAACATCCTGGACTGGGTCAGCAGATAGAAATATGACACAAGAAAAGCATGCTACCATTTATTAATTGCTGTGTCCACCAACATTCTTACATGCTAGCTATAGAATAAAATTCTGGTCGATCTGAATGGAGAATCACTTATTTTAAGGATATTGTGTTGCCTAAAGATCCACTAGGAAGACTGGAAAATCAGGTTCACCGTTGTGCAACCAGGAACAATGTTCAAAACCATGCTGAAGAACTTGTGTAGTGAGAACATTACAACTACCATCTTTATCACTAGATGCTTCAGTTTGCTCTGCAGAGAGTTCTCAAATATCTCTACTGTAGTTGCTCCAGGTACTTTTCTTTCTTTCTCTTTCTTTCTGTCTTTCTCTCTCTTTCTTTCTGGCTGTGCGGGGTCTTTGTTGCTGCTCGCATGCTTTCTCTAGTTGCGGTGAGCCGGGGCTACTCTTCGTGGCGGTGCGCGGGTTTCTCATTGAGGTGGCTTCTCTTGTTGTGGAGCACAGGCTGTAGGCTCACGGGCTCAGTAGTTGTGGCTCGCGGGCTCTAGAGAGCAGGCTCAGTAGTTGTGGCGCACGGGCTTAGCTGCTCCGCAGTATATGGGATCTTCCCGGCCCAGGGCTCGAACCCGTGTCCCCTACATTGGCAGGCAGATTCTTAACCACTGTGCCACCAGGAAAGCCCCCCACAGAGAGTTCTTTGCAGTCTTTGCTATTGAGAATAATTGGTGTGAGGGACAGTGATATCTGGTCAATTGAGCCTAAGTCATGTTCTAGCTGCAAGGGAGGATGCCACATTTTTAGCTTCCATAGTGAAATCTGGGCTCTGCCTTACCAAGAATCATAAGAAGAGGAACTTTTCCAAACAGTGAAAAGTTTCAGGTACCGGGTGACTAGAAAGAATGATAACTTTCATCTACAAATGCTTATTGTGGGCTATGCTAATTATTTCTTCCTCTGCTGTGTCCTCACAGTTCTTTGTCTGCTTAGCACTTATCATGTTCTACCCTGTGTAGTAGTTACTTATGTACATGTCCTACTCCCTACCTATAAAGGAATTATGTTTTATTTATCTTTGCTCTGCCTTAGGAGCCAGTGAAGTGCTTAGTTTATAGTCAGGTGACAAGAGATTTGGGGCAGTCGTTAATATTTGTTAAGAACTTCCTATTGAGGTGTGCTGTAAATTGAATTCAATTAAATTTGTGATTAGAGGAGCTAAAATATTCTGATCTGAAAATTCTTTATTTTATTTTATTATTATTATTTTTTGGCTGCGCTGCTTGTGGGACCTTAGTTCCCTGAGCAGGGATTGAACCCATGTCCTCAGCAGTGAGAGCTCAGAGTCCTAACTACTGGACCATCAGGGAATTCCCTGAAAATTCTTTAATCTAGAGTGCTCATGTAATGATTATTTTTAAATTAAAAAAAATTTTTTTAATAAATGTATTTATTTATTTTTGGCTGTGTTGCGTCTTCATTGCTGCGCACAGGCTTTCTCTAGTTGCGGCCAGTGGGGGCTGCTCTTCGTTGTGGTGCATGGGCTTCTCATTGCAGTGGCTTCTCTTGTTGCGGAGCGCAGTCTCCAGGGGCGCAGACTTCAGTAGTTGTGGCACATGGGCTCAGTAGTTGTGGTTGCAGGCTCTAGAGCACAGGCTCAGTAGTTGTGGTGCACGGGCTTAGTTGCCCTGCAGCATGTGGGATCTTCCCGGACCAGGGCTTGAACCCGTGTCTCCTGCATTGGCAGGCGGATTCTTAACCACTGTGCCACCAGGGAAATCTCTCATGTAATGTTTAATAAACCGAGTCCTGATACTATCAAATCTGTAATCTTGAAATTCTGAAGAGTAAATGATAATTATAATGATAATTGTTTCTTGAACAATTCCCTCTCGACACTTCAGTTTCACCAGTCGTAGATAACTAAAATTATATTAATTAACACTAAAACAACAATTTACGCTGTCTCTTCCTTCTAATGCTTTTACTTTCTGTCACATTTATTCTTTCTAGGCTGAAAAGTATAGATTAGTTGTTCTCTCTAATTTTTAGTGTTTAACTTCAGTTTGATAAAATTCTTAAACGAGGGTAGCAAGTGAAAAATGAGGTTGCTAAAGGTTAATGTTTTAATGCTTTTAATAACTATTAGCGCCACTTCTGCATCTTGTCAAAATGATACAAATTCATTCTGGCAGGACTCAGAAGAGCTGCTAACAAAGAATTACTTGATTTAGTTAAAAAAAAGCAAGGAAGAGCAACTGTCCTCCTCCATAGATAATTTTAAAAATACCCATTCTAACTCTGGCATTAATATAAAAGGAGGTGCCAAGTATTCATAAACACTGCATTAAAAATGTGACTAATATTTTATCCTAACAATTAGAGCCTGAGCTGATCTGTCAATGCCCCATTAAATGAAACAGTCTGATAAGGCGCGCCCCCCCAAAAAAAGGCCTGCACAAATCATGTGCATTTCTGTAACATTATGCCAAATATGACATTGATTAAGGAAAAGGGGAAGTAGAATGAAAAGAAGTCTTAGAAGATTTAATTCTACATTTTAAGGTGCATTTACACAAAATATCTGACAGTCTAAAACCAATGGTTAAATTTCCAGGTAAAGCGTGTCAGTATCGTAAATGGTGACTCTCAAATTCTCTCGGATATTATTCAGCTTTTTAATTCACACAAAGGAGATTCACCTGGCTATTTAAACCAGGTGACTTTTTTTTTTTCTCAAAATAAGAACCCTTAACAGGTGGTCCTATACCTTTGCCACTTTGGTCCTATACCTTTGCCACTTTTCCCCTGCAGATTTTCACTAGTATTATGGGAAAATATTGAGCAGTATTATTTTGAAAATTCTCTAGATAGGAAAGTTGTAAGTAGAATACTTTAGAAAAATTTCCCACCCTTGAAATTGAGATTGTTATAAGATTTAATTTTTCATTGGTTATTTTATTAAAATGATATTTTAAAATGTATAATATTCTGCAAAAGCTGAGTGAAGAAGTTTCATAAATTATTATTTAATGTTAATTAGAAGCCATATATTTTTGGAGCTGTTTCTTCATAAACCAGTGCTAATCAATAAGATTTTTTAAATAATATATTTAAAGTATAAATTATAAATAGATAGAAATGTCCCTGCCATTATCTACAGTTTCTGTATTCTGAAAGGTCTGTACTACATTAATATACTAGGAACAAAATAAAAATGAAGAAGAAAATATTTTGGAGAAAGTGTCAACTTTGGGTTCAACAAGCGTTTATTGGTTATCTCTTATGTGCAAGTGACTGTATTAAGCACTGGGGAAATAAAACTAAACGTGGTCTCTGCTTATAAGGTATACATGATTAATTCATTAGGATAAATATGAATAAAAACAATTATAGCCCAGGGAGATAAAGCACTAATAGATTCATAAACAAAGTGTCAACTGCTATTGCTCAGTTTTCCTCCCACAAAATGAGCATAAATAAATCTTGAATTCAAAACAGGAGCTATAAGATAATGAAGTCCTTAATTGAGTATTTTGACTTTCTTGAATGCCAGAGCCATTACTTTATTGCATCTTTACTTTCACTCCCTGGATAGTTAACTAGGCTGGTTAGTATAGCAGCCATTCCTTCTTCATGCATTTATTTGTTTATTCAATCAAGAAATACTTATTGAGCATTTATTATGAGCCAAGCCCTGTGATGGGCACTGGGAACACAATAGTGAAGAAGATTGCCACAGACCAATAGTCTAACAGAATAGTAATGAAAAAAGATCATTGACTGAATCACCCTAAGAACCTTTCCTGCTCTATAGCTACAGACTGACTCCCTTAGTCAGCAAAGTGAACTAGAAAAGAAGCTCAAACAACATGCTCAATTGATGATCAGCCAATAGCATCATTTATAAATATAAAGCTTGCACCTCATCATTATCCCTTATATTTTGAATTAGCATTCTATTTTTTTGCCTTATTTTTCTAACATTCTCAACTCTACAAAATATGAAGACTTGAGGAGAAATGATTACAAGAGTGGAGCATATTTAACTATAAATCACTTAAAACTTTGTGGCATTCTCATTAAATTCCAGTAGAACAGTCTTTTGGAATTGAATATTTAAATCTGATTTTGTTTTTGGATACACAAACTGATAATTTTGCTTGTGCAATCTCATAAGCATATCATAAACTAAGAAATATGTTTTAAACTGTCTCCCATGCTCTTTTTTACTCAATCTACTGAAAACTAAGTAGACTAGAAAATGATGTCTCTAAAGGTGGTTTGATTAAATAGGAATCTGATTTTTATAGCTTATAGACATAAATAAGCAGCTGAAAACTCTGCTTTTCATATCAGTGAAAAGTATTGTTAAAATAATTACTCTTGTATAAAAGAATTCAGATAACTTTGCCAAGAGAAATGCTGTAGGTCTTAAGATTCTTTCATAATAAATGGAAAACAACAACAAAATAACTTGGAACACTCCTATAATTAGTTGCAGTAGCTTTTAAAGAGATGTTACTTTGCCCAGATCCTATTCTTTGTTTAAATTTTGTTTGACAAGCATTTTTATAAATGATTAGAGGAGGTGGTTTCTGTTTCATTAATGAAGCTGATAATGGTTAAATACTAAAGTGGGGTAAACAGTTCAAAACCAGATCAAGAATGAAAGCCAATTATGTAGAAATGATCCAGCTGTACTAAATCTGATTTCCGTTTACTATTAAAAACCTCAAAAATGTTTTAAAACACTTGAGGAAAAAAAAACAACCAAACCACCTACCATGTAACTTTATTTCTTACTGTTTTGTTTAGAATTGAAAGCCACATCTAGTTTAGTTTTCAAATCCAGTGAAACAGCTCCAAAACCACAAAATGGAATTTACTTGATCTTACCATAAAATGAAAATCAGTGCAACTTTAAGAGACAGCCTTTCTGTTTGCTCAGTATGAACCTCAACTATAGAGCCAGGCCTTTCTTGTTATTAAACAAGGTGAGGTGTGGTTCATGTGAGGTGAGGTTCATGTAACATAAAATTACCCATTTTAAAGTGAACATTCCAGTTGTGTTTAGTACATTCAGTGCTGTGCAGCTACCACCTCTATCTAGTTCCAAATCATTTTCCTCACCCCAAGAGGAAAGCCCATGACCATTAAACTATTACTTCCCATTCACCCCACCCCCAGCTGCTGGCAACTACCAATGTGTGTTCTGTCTCCATGGATTTACCTATTCTGGATATTTCATACAAATGGAAATATACGATATGTGACCTTTTGGGTTTACTTTCATTCACTTAATAATGTTTTTGAGGTTCATCTATGTTGTAGCATATATCAGTATTTCATTTCTTTTTATGGCTTAATATTTCATTGCACGTTTATTTTTAATTATTTATTAATTTGTTTGTTTGTTTGTTTATTTTGCACACCAGGCAGCATGCAGAACTTCCCCAACCAGGGATGGAACCCGTGCCCCCTGCAGTGGAAGTGCAGAGTCTTAACTACTGGACCACCAGGGAAGTCCTCATTGCATGTTTACACCACAATTTATTTATCCATTCAACTATTGATGGACATTTACATTGTTTACTTTTTTTTTTTTTTCGCTACGCGGGCCTCTCACTGTTGTGGTCTCTCCCGTTGCGGAGCACAGGCTCCGGACGCGCAGGCTCAGCGGCCATGGCTCACGGGCCCAGCCGCTCTGCGGCATGTGGGATCTTCCTGGACCGGGGCACGAACCCGTGTCCCCTGCATCGGCAGGCGGAGTCTCAACCACTGCGCCACCAGGGAAGCCCCCATTGTTTCCATTTTTGGCTCAAATGAATAGTGATGATATGAACATGTATTTATTTGAGTATTCAATTCTTTTGGCTATGTACTTAGGAGTAGAATTACTTGGTCGTGTAGTAATGCTATGTTTAACTTTTTGAGGAATCACTAAATGCTTTTCCACAACACTGAATCATTTTACGTTCCCATCAGCAATGTAGGAGGGTTCTGGTTTCTCCACCTGCTTGCCAACACTTATTTTCTGTTTTTTAAAAAAATTATTATAGCTACCCTAGGGGTTGTGATGAGGTACCTCATTATGGTTTTGATTTGCATTTCCATGGTGATTAATGAAGTTCAGTATCCTTTCATGTGGTGTTGGCCATTTGTACATCTTCTTTGGGGAAATGTCTAATCAAGTCCTTTGCCCATTTTTTTATTGAATTTTTTCTTTTTGTTATTGATTTGTAAGAGTTCTTTATATATTCTGGATACTAGACCATTGACAGATATATGATTTGGAATATGTTTTCTACTATTCCATAGATTTTCTTTTCACCTTCTTGGTAATTTTCTTTGATGCACAAAAGTCTTTAATTCTGGTGAAGTCCAATTTATCTATATTTCTTTTGTTACGCATATTTTGGTGTCATATCTAAGAAACCATTTTTAAATCCAAGATCATGACAATTTACTCCTATGTTTTCTTGTAAGAGTTTTATGGTTTAGCTCTTGATATTTAGGCTATGGGCCCATTTTGAGTTAATTTTTTGATATGGTGTGAGGTAGGGGTGCAGCTTCATACTTTTGCAGGTGGATATTGAGATGTCCCAGCACTATTTTTTGAAGAGACTATTCTATCACCATTGAATGGTATTGGCACCCTGTCAAAAATCATAGATGTATGGCTTAAAGACTGGCTTTTAAATTCCTTCAAAACCAAGTGGACATTTCCATCTTACCACAGTGATTCTTAAAAATTTGATTCCAGACTAATGGGAGTGTGAGGATTTTCCAGGTGTTAGATATTCTGGACTCCAGGTTTAGTCCTTATAGTAGGATGTGGTAGTGAAGAATTCTATAGTGGAAAGAGCATTCACTCTAGGCTGCCTAGTGTTTGATCACACCTCTGCCTTTACTTGTCATTGACCTCAGGCAAATAGTATTATCTGCTTTTATAGGACAATGTCTAGAAGTTCCTTAGTTGAATTAATCATTTTGGTGCTCATCATTGGTATGTTGCCAAAAAAATGCAGTTATGCTTCTGAGCATTGTCCTTTTACTGCTATGACAACTGGTGGGGAAGGTGGCCCACTGGATCTTTTCTCCATGATAAAGGGTCTTGTACAAGAAAGAAGTTTGGTGTTTACGTTTTGATTGTACATGCTGTTTCCGCCCTATACCTTCTACTTAGTGGTGTGGGCTCATATTAACTTATGAAAGCCAATTGTGTGCATCTCTTTCTAACTCTGTGTTCATGTGACATCATGTTGAGAGCTTAAAATTGGCCATGCTAGGAGTATATACACCAGGGAAATTACTGAATTCTACAAATCAGGTTTGTTTGTTTGTTTTCCAGGGGCCTGGCTCACTAGCTCATTGCTGCTTCCACTCCTTCCTTGCCTTATTAATTTTTAATAACTCTTCAAGACTCAGGTTAAGTGAAATCTCACTCCAGAAGTCTTCACTTGCTTCCTCAGGTCAAGTGTACCTCCTCTCTTCTTTCATAGAAACTAGTGCACAATTTTATTGCCTTTTCAAGGACTTTTTTTGAGAATCAAATTCTACATCAGGATTCAATCCTAGAAGCAGAACCAGGGATTTTAAGGCATTTATTACAGGGAATAAGTTGATGCAATTGTGGAGGCTGGCTAGGTGAGTCTAAAGTCCAGGTGATCAGGAAGGGAAGATCACAAGCAGGTTAGAACCTATGGGCATGAGTTTTTCGGAGTCTCCCTTTTCATTCTCTTTCCTCCCTGCATCACTAGTCTCGCCCCTCCTCACAATGATCATTCTTATCATCTTACAAACATAGCCTACTACTTCATATTAAAAACAATGACAATAAAATAAAACAAAAATATCCCTGGACCTTATAACCCAATCTAGATACCATCCTACTTCTCTGCTCCTCTTCACAGCTAAACTTCTGGCCAAATGAATAGAAAATGTTTCTATTCATTGTATTTTGCTACCTCGCCTCCCATTCACTCTTCAGTCCCCTGTAATCTGGTTTCAGTCTCACCACACCATTAAAACTGTTATTGTCGAGGTCATCATGGCAGGCACTTTTGATTGCTTAAACCATCCATTCTCAATCCCTCTTTCTTTTGTCCATTTTCACTGTAGAGGCTAGAAAACTTAAATTCTCACCTTCCCAGAGTTTCCCTTGCAGTTCAGGATGGCTGTGTTACACAGTTCTGACTAATGAGATGCAAAATAATTCTGAGGGAAGGGAAAGTTCTTCTACTCTTGATAAAGGGGCATATGTTGCTGGCACCACACCTTTGCTTTCTTTTCCCTCTGTCTTGTACATGAGTCCAGAACAATGGCACCCACTTTCCAGCCATGAGGGACAGTCCAAGGGAAACACAAATCAGCAGGCTCTGACAATTGGCTCCCTAATGCTTTTAGCTGCTTACATCCAGGCTTTTTGTTGTGTGGGAAAAATAGCAGATTCCTATTTGGGGTTAAAATGGATTTTTTGTTTCTTGACTCTGAAATCAGTTTTAATTAATTCAATCATCAATTACTTTCATGCTGCTAAATTCAGTGGAAAAATTTTTTTCTTTGTCATATTTAGCTTCTCTCAGTAGCATTCTACACTATAGAATACACATATCTCCATGAAACACATATCTCCCTTTATTTCCTTGATGCCTCTTTCTTTGTTTCTCTCTTACCTTTTTAGCTACTCAATCTATTTTGTGAGTTCACTTTTCCCAAAGCAATACTTAAATATTGGAGTTCCTCAAGGCTGTGTCCAACTACTTTTTTTCTTCCTAGGTGATCTTATATAGTTCAACAGCTTTAAATGCTATCAATTTCTTGACAACTTCCAGATTATTACCTCCAGCCTTGACTTCTCTAAATTCCAGCCTCATGTATCTAATTCTTTGCTTGACATTCTAGATACTTCACAAACATTTTAATCGCACCATGTCCAAAGTTGAACTATCGCTTTCCCTTAAAAATCCATATCTCTTCCGCTCTTACACATCCTAGCAAACTGTAATATAATCTGTCAACCAGAAACATGGGAGTAATACATTATTCCTTATTCTCCATCATCCCTAATGTAGCAGGTACTCTGGGTTGGCTCACTTAGCGCCCATTGCAATAAACTTCTCCCTGCTTTTCTCTACTTTAGAGACTGGAAAATAAAATATTCATTTCCTAGCCTCCCTTGCAAGCTGAGTGGCCAGTGACATAGTTTTAATCAAGGAGATATAGATGGATGTTTCTGGAAGTGCTTAACTTTTTGAATAAAGTCTCACTAAAGGAAAATTTTTGCAATTCTATCTTTCTTACTGGAACTCATCTGTGGTACCTAGAAGTACAACATCCATTTGTGACCATATGGTTCAAAGTCATATGTTAATGATGAAGGAGCAAAGAATAGAAGGATCTTGAGACATTGGTGACATCAATAGAACTGCTAACACTCAGACTTACTTTTGTATGGGGGAAGAAAGCCTCTACTTAAGTCATTATAGTAGGGTTTTCTGCTATTTGTAGCCAAATGCAATTTCTGACTAACTGTCCAATCCATTAGCAAGTCCTACAGATTATACAGCAAAATATATCTTGAATCTTCCCTCTTATCTCCTAGTCCATATCACTACCATCATCTTAGTCTAGGCTACCATCATCTCTCACCTGGAGTACTGTGATAGTCACCTTACTGGTTACCTCATTTATTTTCTTGCTCTCCTCCCACGTAGCATCAGAATTATATGAAAATAAAATTCACTCATATAGTAGTTTAGTTAGGAGTAGAGAATTACCTCCACTTGATAAAGAGCATCTATAAAAATCTTAGCTAACATCACACTTAATGATGAAAAACTGAATGCTTTCTCCCTAAGATTGGAACAAGGGTAAGGATGTCTGCTTTCACCACTCTTACTGAACATAGTACTGGAAGTTCTAGACATTTTAATAAATGAAGAAAAAGAAATAAAAGGCATACAGTTGGGAAAGGAAGAAATAAAACTATTTCTACTTGCAGATGACATGATTGTCTACATAGAAAATTCCAAGGAATAGAAAAATCACTTTAGAGCTAATAAGTAAGTTCAGCAAGGTTGCAAGATACAAGATCAACAGAAAAATGCAATTATATTTCTATAAACCAACAATGAAGTAACTAAAATGAAAAACAATACCATTTAAAATCACTCCAAAGAAAATGAAGTACTTAGGTATTTACTTAGCAAAACATGTACAGGGTTTGTATGCTGAAATAAATCAAAGACCACCTAAATAAATGAAGAGATATACCATGCTCATGGGTTGGAAGGCTCAACATAGTAAAGATGTCAATTCTCTTCAAACTGATCAATAAGTTTAATACAATTCTTATAAAAATCCCAGCAATTTTTTTTGGTAGAAATAGACAAGCTTATTTTGAAATTTATATGAAAAAGCACAGGTCCTAGAATAATTAAGACAATCTTGACAAAGAAGGAGAAAGTGGGAAGATCCTTCCACTAAGCATTAAGTCTTTCTAGTTAGCTACAGCAGTCAAAATGGTGTGGTATGATAGTGGTGGAGAGATAGACACATAGAGAACCCCAAAATATACCCACACAGGTATGCCCAACTGAATTTTGACAAGGTGCAAAAGCAGTTCAACAGAGGAAGGATCACCTTTTCAACAAACAGTGCTGGGGCAATTGAACATCCATAGACAAAAACAAAACAAAACAAAACCTTAACTTAAACTTCACATCTTATAAAAATATTAACTAACAATGAATCCTAGACTTAAATGTAAAACTTAAAATATGAAACTTTTAGAAAACTATATAGAAGAAAATCTTCGGGATCTAGAGCTAGGTGAAGAGTTCTTAGACCTAACACTATAAGTACAATCTGTAAAAGGATAAATTGATAAATTATCCTTCATCAAAATTAAAAACTTTTGCTCTGCAAAACTGGACAGTTACATGTAAAAGAATGAAATTAGAACACTTCCTACCACCACACACAAAAATAAGCTCAAAATGGATCAAAGGAAAGGCCTAAATGTAAAGCCAGACACTATAGAATTTTAGGGGAAAACATAGGAGGAACACTCTTCGACATAAATCACAATATCTTTTTTGACCCACCTCCTAAAGAAATGGAAATAAAAACAAAAATAAATAAATGGGACCTAATGAAACTTCAAAGCTTTTGCACAGCAAAGGAAACCATAAACATGATGGAAAAAAAAACCCTCAGAATGGCAGAAAATATTTGCAAACGAAGCAACTGACAAAGGATTAATCTCCAAAACATACAAGCAGCTCATGCAGCTCAATATCAAAAAAACAAACAACCCAATCCAAAAATGGGCAGAAGACCTAAATAGACATTTCTCCAAAGAAGATATACAGGCTGCCAACAAACACATGAAAGGATGCTCAACATCACTGATCCTTAGAGAAATGCAAATCAAAGCTACAATGAGGTATCACCTCACACTGGTCAGAATGGCCGTCATCAAAAATCTACAAACAACACATGCTGGAGAGGGTGTGGAGAAAAGGGAACCCTCTTGCATTGTTGGTGGGAATGTAAATTGATACAGCCACTATGGAGAACAGTATGGAGGTTCCTTGAAAAAGTAAAAATAGAACTACCATATGACCCAGCAATCCCACTACTGGGCATATACCCTGAGAAAACCATAATTCAAAAAGGGTCATGTACCACAATGTTCACTGCAGCAATATTTACAGTAGCCAGGGCATGGAAGCAACCTAAGTGTCCATTGACAGATGAATGGATAAAGAAGATGTGGCACATATATACAATGGAATATTACTCAGCCATCAAAAGAAACGAAATTGAGTTATTTGTAGTGAGGTGGATGGACCTAGAGACTGTCACACAGAGTGAAGTAAGTCAGAAAGAGAAAAACAAATACCATATGCTAACACATATATATGGAATCTAAAAAAAAAGTGGTTCTGAAGATCCTAGGGACAGGACAGGAATAAAGACGCAGAATTAGAGAATGGACTTGAGGACACGGGGAGGGGGAAGGGTAAGCAGGAACGAAGTGAGAGAGTGGCATGGACATATACACACTGACAAATGTAAAATAGATAGCTAGTGGGAAGCAGCCACATAGCACAGGGAGATCAGCTAGGTGCTTTGTGGCAACCTAGAGGGGTGGGATAGGGAGGGTGGGAGGGAGACGCAAGAGGGAGGGGATATGGGGATATATGTATATGTATAGCTGATTCATTTTGCTATACAGTAGAAACTAACACAACAATGTAAAGCAATTATACTCCAATAAAGATGTTAAATAAACAAAACAAAACAAAGGCCAAAAAACTTTTGCTCTGCAAAAGACCCTGTAAAGAGGATGCAAAGACACACTACAGATTAGGAGAAATGTTTGCAAACCACATATGCAACAAAAGACTAGTATCTAAAATATGTAAACAACCCTCAAAACTCAACAATAAGAAGATAAACAATTCTATTAGAAAATGGGGAAAAGACATGAACAGACATTTCCCCAAAGAGGATACACAGATGGCAAAAAAAAAAAAAAAATGTGAAAAGATGTTCAGGAGACTTCCCTGGTGGTCCAGTGGTAAAGAATCCACCTTCCAATGCAAGGGATGCAGGTTCGATCCCTGGTTAGGAAACTAAGATCCCACATGCCGTGGGGCAAGTAAGCCCATGTGCCACAACCACTGAGCTTGTGTGCCTCAACAAGAGAGCCCAAATGCCACAAACTACAGAGCCCACGTGCCACAACTACAGAAAATACTGAGTGCCGCAACTAGAGAGAAACCTGAGCGCTGCAACGAAGAGACCACGTGCCGTAACGAAAAGATCCTGTGTGCCTCAACAAAGATCCCGTATGCCACAACTAAGACCCGAAGCAGCCAAAAAAAAAGGAAAATAAATAAATAAAATAAATATTAAAAAAAGATGTTCAGTATGATTAGCCATGAGGGAAACACAAATGAAAACCGCAAGATATCACTACCCATCTATCAGAAAGGCTAAAATTAAAAATAGTGACAATATCAAATTCTGGAAGAGATGGAGAGAAATTGGTTCACTCATACATTCCTAGTAGAAATATAAAATTATACAGTTATTTGGGAAAAGTTTTGCAGTTTCTTATAAAATACACAATTATCGTAAAACTAGAAATTATACTTTTGGGCGTTTACTCCAGAGAAATGAAAACTTATGTTCACACATAAATCTGTACATGAGTGTTCATAGCAACTTTATTTGCAGTAGCAGAAAATGGAATTAACCCATGTGCCCTTCCAAAGGTATTTAATATTTAAACTGTGGTTCGCCCAGAACCATAGACTACTACTCAGCAGTGAAAATGAGTGGTTTGTTGATCTACACAACAACTTAGATTAACCTCCAGGGAATTATGCTGAGGAAAAAAAGCCAATCATAAAAGGTTACACAATGTATGATCAATTGTATAACATTTTGAAAAGGCAAATTTTTAGAAATGGAGGACATATTAGTGGTTGCCAGAGGTTAGGAATGGGGAGAGGGAAGAAGGAAGTGAGTGTGGTTAAAACAGGGTGACACGAGGGATTGTGATATGGGAACTATTCAGTATCTTGACTCTGTGATGGCTACATGAACCTACAAGTGATAAAATTGTACAGAATTTAATTCACATACATAAATAAGCAGAGGTAAAATTGGGAAACTCTGAATAAGGTGGTTTTTATCAATGTCCATATACTGGTTGTGATATTGTACCACAATTTTGCAAAATGTTACCATTGGGGGAAACTAGATTAAGCACATGATCTCTCTGTATTATTTCTTAAAACTGCAAGGTAATCTACAATGGTCTCAATAAAAATGTCAATTAAAAACAAAACAACAAAATAAAGCAAAACAAAAAATATACTTCAGATTATGTGTCTTTTCTGCTTAAAATCCTTTAATGATTTCCTGTTATACCCAGAATAAAATTCGGACTTCTCTCTAAGGCTCTTACAATCTGGTTTTATTTTCTCTCCAGTCTCATCTTGTTCTATTCCTGTCTTCTGTCACCATTCACTACACTGACCTTCTTTTGGTGTTACACAAGCCAACACAGAGCAGTGTGTTGTTCCTTCTAAAACATTCATCCCTCAGCTCTTCCTGTGGCTGGCTTTTTGTCATCCTTTAGGTCTTGTCTTGGATGTCACTTTCTCATAGAGCCTTCCCAAATGATGCTCCTAATTATATAGCAAACAAGTGGGTTAGATTTGTAACTCTTTAGATTATTTGTTACTGATAATGTAATGATAATATTTATTTTAAATGGCATGTATCTATAAATATAGGCCACCTGTGTATTGAGTAACAGTATAAAAAGAATAAATTTCAAGAAATGTCCTTATTTATGCATATTAAGGGATATCAGTGAACCATGTGATTACAAGTAGAATGCTCGGTTGCCAGTAGCCTGTGTAAAATTAGAAAAATATAAATCTGCTTTCCTTATTTTAAAATATCAAGATATATTTGCACATATCTTTAAGTACCTTGGAATGAGCACTATGCTAATGCCACAGTAAGTCTAGAGTATTATTATAAACCAGGCAAGTACATGTAAAAATTTGTAGCTGTAAAGTTCTGGATGAATCTTTTTTTTTTTTTTTGTCTGCGGTCACACAGCTTGCAGGATCTTAGTTCCCGACCAGGGATTGAACCTGGTTCACCACAGTGAAAGCGTCAAATTCTAACCACTAGACTGCCAGGGAATTCCCAAATCATTTTTTGTAAAACTAAACAAGGAAGCTGATTGTCAATGAATTATAATATCTCAGATATAATTGGGATGGGACTGAGGGTATGCGTGGTCAGGATGATATAAGTGAAAAGTTTGAATCATTGAGCATTCGAAATTGTATTTTTTAAATACAGAAGCTAATAATTCTGCTTATAAACAGAGGTTAAAATTGGGAATTATCTAAGCAATAAAATTGTATACATTATCCCTGATGTTTGAATACTAATAGTGAAAGGATTAAAGTTCTTTAAAAAATATGTTCTCTTAAGAAACAAATGTTCCAGATAAATATTTAGAAGTTAAACATTGCTTTTAAAAGATATCAAGTACTATATGTTTGTTTTGCTATTTTTTTCTTTCATGTAGTTGTTTTGCTATTTTTCGATGTAAGGTTGCTAGTAGAGAGTACCTCTTATAAGACATAATCTGGAGTCTATTTTTGGAATATTTTAGAATCAACACAAATGAATTATAATGGCATGACTGTTATTCTTTGGTTAACCAATTAAAATTCACAGATACAGAGCCTCTTATTTAAAAAGTAAACAAAACTCCATGTGACATGACTTGCAGATTTTATCATGAATTCTGTTCTGTGGTAGATGAAGACCCTTGAAGAATTCATCATCAGTATTATAGTTTGAAGTCAGAAACTGGAGGTGGACAAGATCAGATGCCAGGAAAGGTAGAGGTGCATACTGAGGCTATGCCATGTTTACATGCAAGTGGAACTGGGCAGGACTGAGACAAGAGCATAGTGTCAGATAAGAAAAGTCAGAGATGGTGTAACCAGGAGAATGGGGTTTAGTGGTAGAAAACGCATTTGTAAACTTGCCTCTGTAGAAATGCCTTAAAGGAATAAGACTCTGAGCCTGGTATTATCTAACAGACTTTATTTATGTGACATTAAAAAAGTCATAATGAAATTATTTATATATCCTGTTCAACTGCTTGGATTTTCATTGAGTTTCATCTCTGCTACTAACTAGCTATGAGAACTTGAACAAGGAGTAGTATCTATTTGTGTTGCAGTTTTTCTTAGCCAAAAACTTGAGAGAGTTGGATTAGATGATTTGTATACATCTAACATTGCAGCAATCTATGAATTATTACACATTACTAATTGGTTTAACAAATTCCCTTTTTTATAGGTAATGAAAAGATAAACTTCAAGTTGAATTGTTATAGCACCTGTATTAGTGGAGTTTGAATTTAATGAAGGGTTTTTTTCCTTCCTGTATATATTACTTGGTAGTTTGTAGAGACCCAATGTTTTGTAATCAGAATGGAAGAATGTCAAATTCAATCATGAAAACAAAGTATGTATTAAATAAACAATAAGGAACTCTGGGAGAGTGTGACCTGAAGGTCCCAAAGGCTTCTATCCCTGATGATCTGGTTATTATTTGATTTATGTCAGCTTGTAACTGCCCTTGCTTTGACCCGAGAGGATTGTGTGGGAAGTTTGTCTCTGAGATAGAGCTGAAGCATTGCTCTGCAGAGTGTCTAGAGCCTAAATGTATGCAGAGTGCCCTTATTTCCACTCCTTGATAAATAGAGAAAAGGCTCAGTTGCTCCAGATGGAAAGTTAAAGTCATTGCTAAATCTATCTATACTCATTCTGTGAGGAAAAGGACAATCTCTAGTAATATCATTGAACTGTGAGTATTTTGTTCTCTCTAAAATAAGAAAAATATATTTTATACTGCCTAAATTAAATATGAATGCTAATTTTGTTGACAACTCACTTCATTATTAAATTGTAAGATATTAATAAATTAGAGGGTATTTTCTGAGATCTTTAGTTTCCACTAACATTAACTTAATTTTTGCAAGGTAGGACAATTGTAGCTACTATGATAGTCAAGCTATAAAAAGCATTTTCCCCTTGAAAATAAGAAATTTAATTAAGTAGATTACACAATAATTTGGTTCTTTCCTAAAGAATGACAAGATAGTTTTAGACTATGGTTGGACTTGACATTTGATGTGATAAGTCACTTCACAGTAATGTTTATTGTTATATTTTAAAAATTAAACTCATTTTTAAATCAAGAACTTATTGATAAAATATTTTATTTTTTGAAGCAATAGGTTATATGTAAATTCAAACCACTTGAAATAAATTCTGATAAAGATATATTCAGGGAATTATACTTTTGTTGAAAACTTTATGATGATATAATTATGAAAATTATGTCAGATTTTGGAAATAGACACAAATATTTCTATACTTCTGAAGTATATAAAATATTACTTTCATAGTCATGAATTTTCTAAATAATCTATTTTCTTTCTGTCTTATGCTGTGAAAATTACTTAACATATTAATTAAATACTTTTTTCATATAAAACTATGTATGGATTATATGATTAGATTTATATGAAATGTCTAGACTAGGCATATCCATAAAAACAGAAAGTTGCTTAGTGGTTGTCAGGGATTGGGGGGAGGAGGGAATGAGGTGCCATGCTTACAGGTATGGGGGGATCATTTTGGGGTGACAAAAATGCTCTGGAATTAGATGATGGTAATAGCTGCACACTCTGAATATTCTAAAAACCACTGAACTGTACAGTGAATTTAAGAGAATGAATATGATGTTATACAAATTACATCTTGATAAAGCTGTATAATAGAAGCATGAGAAGACTTCACAGTGTAAAGTTCTCCCTGTATTCAAAAGTTAAAGGACAGATACTTATGGAGGAATCAAGAAGCCTTAATTTGTGTTATTATTCAAATATATTCTTTTCATTTTTCCTGGTTCCAATAAGCTCAGAGAATTCTGGCTCAAAGAAGCACTACCATAAAAAACCTTTTTATAATTATGTATCATATAGCACTATCACTCATTTTTTAGTAGATGCTACTATGAAAACTAAAATTTTTTTTTGCAAAGCAATATATTTTTCAATTATGTCAATAAACAATGCATTATTCATGATTCAAATGACATATGTTACAAGAGTAAAAATGTGAAAACTGTGAACTTCTTTAACATATAGATATAGTTCTCAGTAATCAATATGTTTTTCCTGTTAAGGTTTTAGACATGAAGATTTACCAAGAACAATTTATGGTTAAAGCAGAGGAGATGCAAATTCATTTGTGCAATTACACATCTTTTCAGTAAAATAGCTATCATAATCTGTGAAAAATATGGTTTTTGATAAAGTTATATTTGTTAAAGAAAAAAATAGACTTTACGCAGGCCAAATTGATCCTCTGGACAAAATCTCCTCTCTTAACTAAGTTATTTTCTCTTTAAATAAATATTTACTAGGAAGGTAATGAAACAGAATCATTCCAAGACCACTGTAATTTTTCTCTTTACTTTAATAGGATAGGAAGTTTTTGATTACATACCTCTCTCTATGTTATTAATAATTTGTTTTTAAACTAATTTTATAAGCATATTATTTCTGAAAATTTTGTTTTACCATGCATACATATTATAACACTTCTGTTAGACATTTAGAAGTCTGAAGAAAAATTTAATTAGTGAACATTTTATGTAGAAAATAATGCAACTATTACTATAAGCATATAAAGGAGAGAAATATTTCATATTTTAAAAGGCATATTTTAATCAATGGCCTATTTATGTTTGTGTCCCATATATGCCCTGGATTATAACTACAAGCATACCTCATTTTACTGTACTTTGCTTTGCTGTGCTTGGCAGATACTGGGTTTTTTAACCAATTGAAGTTTTGTGGTGACCCTACACTGAGCAAGTCTAGTGGCACCATTTTTTCCAAAAGCAGTTAGCTCACTTTGTGTCTCTGTGTCACATTTTGGTAATTTTCTTAATATTTCAAACTTTTTCATTATTATTATATTTGTTATGGTAATCTGTGATCATTGATTTCTGATGTTACCATTGTAATCGTTTTGGGGCACCATGAACTCACACCCATATAAAGTGAACTTAATCGATAATGCTGTGTGTTCTGACTGCTCCACTAATTGCCTGGTTCCCATCTCTCCCCTTCTCCTTAGGCCTCCCTATTCTCTGAGGCACAACTATATTGAAATTAGGCCACTGAATAACCCTACAATGACCTCTAAGTGCTCAAGTGAAAGGAAGGGTCTCCTGTCTCTCACTTTAAATCAAAAGCTAGAAATGATTATGCATAGTGAGGAAGGCATGTTAAAAGCTGTGATAGGTCAAAAGCTAGGCCTCTTATGCCAGTTAGCCAAGCTGTGAGTGCAAAGGAAACGTTCTT
This sequence comes from Phocoena phocoena, assembly GCF_963924675.1. Classification (NCBI taxonomy): domain Eukaryota; kingdom Metazoa; phylum Chordata; class Mammalia; order Artiodactyla; family Phocoenidae; genus Phocoena; species Phocoena phocoena. The sequence goes on from NC_089219.1 coordinate 101,575,535, forward strand.
GAAGGAAATTAAAGGTGATTCCCCAGTGAACACACAAATGATAAGAAAGTGGAACAGCCCTATTGCTGATATGGAGAAAGTTTTAGTGGTCTGGATGGAAGATCAAACCAGCCACAACATTCCCTCAAGCCAAAGCCTAATCCAGAGCAAGGCCCTAACTCTCTTCAATTCTATGAAGGCTGAGATTGATGAGGAAGCTTCAGGAGAAAAGTTTGAAGCTAGCAGAGGTGGGTTAATGATGTTTAAGGAAAGAAGCCATCTCCGTAACGTAAAAGTGCAAGGTGAAGCAGCAAGTGCTGATGAAGAAGCTGCAGCATGTTATCCAGAAGACATACCTAAGTAATGAATGAAGGTGGCTACACTAAACAACAAATGTAGATGAAATAACCTTACACTGGAAGAAAATGCCTTCTAGGACTTCCATAGCTAGAGAGGAGAAGTCAAAGCCTGGCTTCAAAGCTTCAAAGGAAAGGCTGACTCTCCTGTTAGGGGCTAATACAGCTGGTGACTGGAAGTTGTAGCCAATGTTCAGTTACTATTCTGAAAATCCTAGGGCCCTAAAGAATTATGCTAAGCCTACTCTGCCTGTGCTCTATAAATGGAAAAACAAAGTCTGGATGACAGCACATCTGTTTACAACATGGTTTACTGAATATTTTAAATCCACTGTTGAAACGTACTGCTCAGAAAAAAAGATTCTTTTTAAAATATTACCGCTCATTGACAATGCACCTGGTCACCCAAGAGTTCTAATGGAGATGTATAGTAAGTTTAATGTTGTTTTTATGCCTGCTAACACAGCATCCATTCTACAGCCCATGGCTTTTGACTTTCAAGTCTTATTATTTAAGAAATATATTTTGTAAGGCTATAGCTGCTGCAGCTAGTGATTCCTCTGATGGATCTGGACCAAGTAACTTGAAAATCTTCTGGTAAGGACTCATCATTTTAGATGCCATTAAGAACATTCAGGGATTTCCCTAGCTGTCCAGTGGTTAAAACTCCACTCTTCCACTGCAGGGGGCACAGGTTCGATCCCTACTTGGGGAACAAAGATCCCACATGCTATGCGTTGAGGCCAAAAACAAAAAAACACACACACACCTTAAAAAAAAAAGAACATTCGTGATTCATAGGAAGAGGTAAAAATATCAACATTAACAGGAGTTTGGAAGAAGTTGACCCCAACCCTTATAGATGACTTTGAGGGGTTCAAGACTTCAGTGGAGGAAGTAACTGAAGCTGTGGTGAAAATAGCAAGAGAATTAGAATTAGAAGTCAAGCATGAATATGTGACTGAATTGCTGCAATCTCATGATAAAATGTGAATGGATGAGGAGTTGCTTCTTATGGATGAGAAAAGAAAGTGGTTTCTTGAGATGGAATCTATCCCTGGTGAAGATGCTATGAAGGTTGTTGAAATGACAACAAAGGATTTAGAATATTAAATAAACTTAGTTGATAAAGCACAGGCAGGGTTTGAAAGACTGATTTCAATTTTGAAAGAAGTTCTACTGTGGGTAAACTGCTATGAAACAGCAGTGCATGCTACAGAGAAATTGTTCATGAAAGGAAGAGTCAATTGATGAGGGAAACTTCAGCAGCCACCACCCTGATCAGTCAGCAGCCGACAACACTGAGGCAAGACCCTCCACCAGCAAAAAGATTATGACTTGCTAAAGGCTCAGATAATGATTACTTTTTTTAAGCAATAAAGTATTTTTAACAAGGTATTTTTTTAAAAGACATAATGCTATTGCATGTTTAGTAGACTACAGGATAAAATAAACATAACTTTTAATATGCACTGGGAAATAAAAAAATGTATGTGATTTGCTTTATTGTGATATTTGCTTAATTTTGGTGGTCTGGAACCAATCCCGCAGTATCTTGGAGGTATGCCTGTAGTCCATAAACTGATAAAGACATTTCTGCTTTAGACAATATTTTGGGGCATTTATTTATCAGTATTGGAAGGACTTGGTTTTAGAACATTGTTATTTATGATATGAACCCTGACAGCAGCATTGTTATAAGATACTTTTGTATGTATTTGCCAGGATATTACCGGTTTTGTTTTAATGTGCTACCTCTAATTTATTCTATATTATTTCTTAAATGAAATCTTGCTCAGCAAAAAAAAGGAATACCTAATACTTTTTAATTTTCAGATATTTATTTAATATTATATGAAGCCTAATGCTAAAAGCAGGAATTTTAAAGGAAGGGTGAGTAACAATTTCAAGTTTTCACATTCATTTGGGATTTTCTAAAATCAAATTGAGACTCAAAAGAGAAGTTTGGAAAAAACTAAACAGGATTATTACTAAAGAGTATGGCACAAATTAAACCAATAGCACTTAGAATTCTTTTCATATGGAGAGCCAATTAACCTGTTGTAATACTGATCCTATTGATTTTAGTCCTTACTTTTCAAGGAAAACTTCATTTTGAAAGTGCACTTATTTGGGGACACCACTTTTGCTTCATCTGTTCCATTCAGCACTTCTTCTACATGACTGTCAGAGAGTGGGAGATTTAAGTACTTTTAAAGGAACCTAGAGCCTATTAAATAATACAGGAGACAAATTTCAGAGATACTACTATTTTAATCATCTTCACGAATGTAGAAACCTTTGCCGTGACCTCATCACATGAGAAATAAATCTAAGTAAAAGATTTTTCAATATAATCTCAGAAGTTTGTCATGTATATCTTTTGGTATGTTTTAAAACCAATTTTCATCTTTTTCGGTTCTTTTAAAAGGTGAAAACAGTCTTTACCTTCGAATAGAGAGGATAAAGCTATAAAATACCATGGACTCTAGAGTGACCTTTATTTTCTTTTAATAATTTCCAATTTCTTTAACTGTGATTTCCTGTTTAAGTCTATTCAAAGATGCATTATTTTTGGAGTTCCTACCTAGGAAAAAACAAAAACAGTTTTTTTTCCCATAAGGGATCGTCTTAGATTTTGAATAATTTTTCCTCATAATAGCTTATGATTTTTAGTCTTTACTATTAAAAATAAAACACTTTTTCAGTAATCAAAAAACTATTTTCATTAGTCACGCAGAACCAAAATTAATGTTTTAATGCTCAGCATATCACAGTGCTATGAAAAATATTTACAAAGGACTTAGAAGATTAAATAAAGTGCTATGAAAGCCATTCTTTTCCTACTCTTTAATTTCCTTCATGAAAAAGTGTAATTTTTCTTCCTAATTCACCTAAATTTAGAACACTGAGATCTAGCGAAACTATTAGAATAATAATTATACGACTCAGTTATTAAGTCAAGAACTGTTCTGGATTTTAAACACATTAATTAAACTCTCCCATAACTTGGCTAGGTGTGTTTCATTCTTTCGCTTCTACAAATGAGGAAACTAAGGTTCAGGGAGGTGTAAAAATGACCCATAAATAAGTGGTAAATGCAGTGTATGAAGTCTAACTCCAAATCTTGGTACCCTTTCAAGAGCCATAATGATTATTACCAAGATTTAAGTTATTTTAAAGAACTGAGCAATAAGAAGTTGTCTGAATTAAATAATCTGGTATGTAGAGATACGAAAAATCAATATTCTTCCAGTTAAAGTGTAAATATAAATGTCTTGTATAAAGTCTGCTAAATTCTTTATTTTTCAAAAACAGTATTATACTTTTATAAAATCATACTGATTTGATAATCATACTTTCAAAAAGTCTACAAAATTTTTGTTTCCTTCAGGTTCTATTTTAGCATCTACTAATGAAGAAGTGAAAATTGGACCAGAGAATGGCCAATACTTACGTCACTGCATCTGATGGGTATTGTCTTGCTGAACCAGTGCAGTACTACGGTGTGTAACAAAAAACTACAGTATGATAGTTAATAAAACTTTTTTTTTTGGCGGGAATTATGGTTAATTAGAGGGTTTTTTTAAAAAGAAATTAACAAATGAACCAAAGACTTTCAATTACTCCCTACCAGAGAATATAATTACTTTCAAAAATCAGAAATACCAAAATGCTGTAAGCCAGAATCAAATGTAAAGAAGAAAAAGCACAGTAGTCTAAAATTGTATTCAATTTTTAAAAATAGAATTAGCATGCAAATTATAAGTTATTTTTAGGGGTTAGCTGAAGCTAGTTCACATGCAATTTAGAAAATGTAGTTCAGAGTAGTTATTCAATGTTCCTGAAACTTTAATCTTAATATAAGATTTTTATCAAAGGGAAAGAAATAGAAAACAGAGTGCAAGAGACAATAGGATTTTTCTCCAAAAAGACCAAGATTATAATATGAATTGAATTTTAAATGCAGTTTTCTTTTATATTATACTTTGAACTCTGATTTCCATGCCAATGGAACATCAGCCAGTATTCTGCAGTCTTTTGATATTCAGCCAAGAAGGGCCCTCTTCTTTAAATAAAAGTTACATTGTTTTTACTGATAACTTTTCTTCTTATATCAGGCTGTTATTGGTATTTATTCAACACTTTGCATTGGATTGGATGCTATCAGATTGCAAATAATTTATGTGAATTAATAGAAATTATACTGTTTACCAATCTTGGGGTTAGAATTTTGAGGGTAAGAGTAAGTCTAATCATCTTGGGATTCAGCACCAGGAAAAGTACAAATATTACTAGATACAGACATAGAGGAACTAAGTATTCCTGGGTCTCTTTGGAGCCAATTTTCTGGATTGATTTCAGTAATCCTCCTGAAAACAGAAAGTAAGTTGGTGCTTGGTAGCTTCTGATAATAACAATAAAGATACCCATTAAGTATCATTTTGTATTTTATACATGCTTTTGCATTTCACATTTTATTTCATTCTTACAGTCACCCTCCGGGGTAGGTAAGTTTATCACCAGATAATTGAATTGCTAGACAATAAAACAGAAAAGAAACTAGTAATTTAAATCAGGTCTGCAAATGGCGAAGGAGAGTGTTAAGGTATATTAAATGGGGAGTTTAAAGAATTTATTTTTTGCTTGAAATAACCAGATAACTGGTATAATTGTATTTTAGTTTGATTTTTTTGGTGGGGGGGTGGGATAATTTATTAATTCATCTCTTTACTGATCTGATTGCACTGAAAACAATTTTATTCACAACAAAGAAAATACAGAAGCTGGGGGAAAGCTTTCATTTCAAACTCCGGGAAATACTCATTTCTACTTAAGGAAATAGACTGCATTGGTATGTAAGCCATTAACAACCCTTTCTCCCAGCTCCTGAGCAACCTCTGCATACTTCTGGGGTGGCAGCATTTATCATGTATTGCAATTCAGTTTACTGTCTGCCTCTTATGCTGGACAGCAAGTCCCTGGGATGTATTGGACATGTTGAATTAACTCTGTTCTTTGAGTGTAAAACTCTTTGAAATTGAAAAATAACTTGACTTTCACCATTTTTTTTTGTGTGTGTGTGTGTGTTAAAAAAACTAGATATTTTGCCAGAACAAATCAATTATCAGCTGTACGACACTGATTTTCAAGAATCACCTTATTGCCAGTATTCTACTGTCCAGTTTCTTCCAGCTCTACAGTCCCAATCTTTACAAAGTCATTTCAACACTTATAGCTTGGACCCACAGTTCAGTGGTGGAGAGTATGGACTTCTTTCCTGTGAATTAAATAAATCCACTTACGTGGTTGCCCACGATGCTGAAGATGGTTACCCTGGAATAAAAAGGTCCAGAATAACTCATTCTTCCATTCGTATTAAGGGACAGGAAGAACTCTGTGTAGTTTGTGGTGATAAAGCATCAGGATATCATTACAATGCACTTACTTGTGAAGGTTGCAAAGGTAAGGATAAAGTTAAAACTTTAATCCTAGTGTTCACTGAAGAGTCATGAAATTTTAAGCATGTAGGAGTACTCTCTTTAAAATGTGAAACATAAAATCAAGGAAAGCCATTGATATGTTTAAAGTGATCAATCTGTGGGATCAAAGATGTGAAAATGGAATTTAACAAAGTTTTGATTTCATTTTTTTAATTTTGATGAAAACTTTTTTATTTAAATATAAAATTCAAAATATTTATGTGGCAGAAACTTTGCATGTTCCTAGGTGAATTTGATGTTGGAATAAAAAATGTCTTTTAAAAAGGTGTGAATGTTAACTATTACATCTCATATGGCTGGTATAATTCGTGAATTAGGAAGAAATTTCAATTAAATGACTTCTACGATTCTATCTAAGTCTATTTGTTTGAAATGCTTTTTAAGAAATATTTATTTATTTTATTTTATTTTTAAATTTTTGGCTGTGTGGGGTCTTAGTTGTGGCACGTGGGATCTCCACTGCGGCATGCAGGACTTTGGTGTGTTGCGTGGGCTATTTGTTGTGGTGCATGGGCTTCTCTCTAGTTGTGGCGTGCAGGTTTTCTCTCACTAGTTGTGGTGCTTGGGCTCCAGAGAACGTGGACCCTGGAGTTCGAGGCACGCGGCCTCTCTAGTTGAAGCAGGTGGGCTTAGTTGCCCCGCAGCATGTGGGATCTTAGTTCCCAACCAGGGATCGAACCCGCATCCCCTGCATTGGAAGGCGGATTCTTTACCACTGGACCACCAGGGAAGTCCCAGGAATGCTTTTTTGAAAACCAATGGGAGGTCTACCACTGAAGATCATCATTGATATTGACATGGAGTAAGGAGTAAAATAGTCCTTGATGAAGTTTTGAGGTTTTGAAACACTTCTGCATTTTTTAAATTCACAAGTGAAATATTGGGGCAGAACCTGGAAATGATTAGATTAATACAGGACTAGGTAAACGTGTCTAGAAGTTCAAGGTAAAGTCTTATTGTCAGAATCTCACACTCACCCCGCACAAAGAATAGCCAAACGAAGACTAAGGGAAAGGAGGTACCAGCTTTATGAGTAGAATAGCTAGGCCAGTATTTGCTTACTCTTAAAATGCAGGGCCTTGCTGTTAAAACTAAGTTGAAGAATGAGGCATAGTTCTGAAACCTAAGCTGAGCTTTCTATTCCCTTTGCTGAATCTAAGTCATGAAACTCCCACTCTCAAGCGTGTCTACAGAAAGAGTATGGCAGGCTTCTAATTGGGGTATTGACTAACTTTATCAACTTCACTGCTTGGAATGGAATAAGAGGAAGATATCAGGGATTGTTGCACAGGAATGGGAAATGAAACAGGAAATGGGAAGAGACTACTATGCATGGATTTAGGAAAATGTAGAATCTCCACACCTCTCCCCAGCATGCACACACACAAACTCACACACACACACACACACACACGCACACACACACACACACGCACACACACACAAAACGGCCCATTCAACGTCTTGGACTAAATAAATTAGCAATATGTTCTCATCTGGGGAAGTGCTAAAAAGGAAGGACAGAGGAGTAACTTTGGAAGAATTATCTCTTCCTTTATGAGTTGAGGTAGAAATGTGAGGCGAGAAAAAGAGAGGTTTCCTTATAGTTTTATTCTACATGAGCACGTACGTATTCCTTCTAGGGAACCTTGAGAGATGTGTCATGGAATCTTGATATTCTGTAAAATATAGTTTAAAAATGCTTTTAGATGGTATATTATAACCATAGAAAACAGAGAGTTGTTTTAATGTGTTGGGGTTATTTAGTTTAATTTCCAGATAGATTATTTACAGGAACAACCATGGAATAAGATATATCAAATAGGAGAGGATTAAAACAATTATCCAGATAAATGTATATTAAACCAAACCTTCTTACTGAGGGAAAAAACATTTTATTGAAATAATTTAGTTAACTTGATTACTTTTACTATGAAGGTTAAAAACAAGTAACTAAAAATACCTAATAGTAAAATTTTAAAAACTCTCCTTTGTTATTAGGGTTTTTTCGACGTAGCATCACCAAAAATGCAGTATATAGTTGCAAGAATGGTGGTCACTGTGAAATGGACATGTACATGCGTAGAAAATGTCAAGAGTGCAGACTAAAAAAGTGTAAGGCAGTAGGAATGTTGGAAGAATGTAAGTGCCATTGTGGTTTTTTTTTAGGGGGATTTTAGTTTTTCTTACCTTACTAGGAACTTACGTTCTTCAAGTTATTTTGAACATAACATATTTGTCTGGATTTAAGCTATTTCTCCAGCAACTGCTAACTTAGGATAGCCAGTTACCAATCTAGGTAATTATTTCCATAAAATCTGTTCTATACTATATTGCTCTAACTTTGGTAATAATCGTATTTTCTTCTTAATTGGAAATCCTTGTATTTTTATATTACTTAACCTAAAGTTATATAATTCAACTACAAAAAGCACAATTTTAAATTACTGGTTTCCCTTCAATGTACCAATTAACATTCTGTTGCTTCCAAGATATAATTAATGTGGAAATTTCTCTAACATAAAAAGGTCTAAATTTATAATTTGGAGATGCAAAATTAATTTTTAATTTAAGTCTAGGATGACTGTGTAGTTTTAAGTAGACAGGTAGTTGTGGAAGGAAAAGAAGTAAGTAATGTAGTAAATTTAACTGCTGCTGTACATGCTTACCAAAAAAGAAAGGTTCTTTGTGAAAAGGCAAGTTCATGATCACATATGTGTACAATGTAAGACAATTTTCATCAAATCCTATAATGTTATTTGTTGTACCAAAAATATTTTATGTGAATTTTGTAATATCACAGGTTTGCTCACAGAAATCCAATGCAGATCAAAGAGACTTCGAAAGAACTTTAAGCAGAAGAATAATTTTTACTCTAACATCAAAGTGGAAGAGGAAGGGGTAAACAACAAGCTTGTGTCACCTACCACTAGATCTGGAAAAGTGGCAAGACTCTCCTTAAAAAATTTCTTGTTTCTTTAATGATGATGTCTTATTTAATAGGTATGCATTATAGTTTTCCCCCTATATTTTCTTACAGATTCAGGAGAGCATGGAACTAACTCAAGAGGAACATCAGCTCATTAACAACATTGTGGCCGCTCATCAAAAATATACAATTCCTTTAGAAGAAACAGAAAGATTTGTATGTGTTCATTACTAGCAAGAAATAATTTGTAATTAATTATGTTAGAAAATAACAGCATAATCAGAAAAGTTTAAAATTTAAAGTTATTTGAAAGAAAAAAATTATTAATCTTATTTCTTTTTGTTGCTTAGCTGCAGGGATATGCAAATCCTGAACTGATCTTCTTGCGACTCTCAGAGACAGTTGTCCTACATATACAGAGGTTAATGGATTTCACCAAGAGACTCTCAGGTAATCACTTTATCTTTGGAAAAAATTAAAGTAATTTAATACGTAATTTTTAAAAAGTTCCTTGTTTTAAAGGAAGGTGGCATTTTAAGAAAACAAAACCCTCTATTTTTCTACCAAAACTGCTTCTAAATTTAAAAACATGTTTACTTTGTTTGCTTTAATCAATCAGTTGGATGAAAATATAAATATTTTAAAATATTATTCAAGTGACTTCAAAGACTTAGAGTTAAGACAAACTATGATTGATTGTATGTTTTATTTTATTTTTATTTTGGGAAATAAATTGTTTTTGTTTTTTTTTTTTTGCGGTACATGGGGCTCTCACCGCTGTGGCCTCTCCCGCTGCGGAGCACAGGCTCCGGACGCGCAGGCCCAGTGGCCATGGCCCACGGGCCCAGCCGCTCTGCGGCATGTGGGATCTTCCCGGACCGGGGCACGAACCCGTGTCCCCTGCATCGGCAGGCGGACTCTCAACCACTGCGCCACCAGGGAAGCCCTGTTTTTGTTTTTTAGATAAAACATGAAACAAAATTCCCTGTACCATACCAAAAAAAAAAAAAAAAAAAGGTGAAGTCACTGTTGGCCAAAACTTAGCTATCTAGTTACGTGCACAGGTAACTCTCTGTGAAAATAAATTCTTCAAGGCTAAACCAACTATGTTTAATTTGCTCTTGCCATAGGAAATTATTATTATCTGGTTCTGATGAAAGTGCCCCCAAATAGTACCGTGTGGAATCATAATTATTCTAAGGGACCAGTTAAGATTCGTATCATAAGTAAATAATATAAAAATGTTGAGTCCTGGGCTTCCCTGGTGGCGCAGTGGTTAAGAGTCTGCCTGCCGATGCAGGGGACACAGGTTCATGCCCTGGTCCAGGAAGATCCCACATGCCGTGGGGTGACAGGGCCCGGGAGCCATGGCCGCTGAGCCTGCGCGTCCGGAGCCTGTGCTCCGCAACGGGAGAGGCCACAACAGTGAGAGGCCCGCATAACTAAAAAAAAAAAAAAAAGTTAAATCCTATACCTGAAAATTATCTTTTCATTATTTATTTCAAACAATTATGTGATCTTTTCGTAAAGGATTTGAAAATTTGACCAATGAGGATCAGACTGCATTACAGAAGGGATCAAAAACTGAAGTGATGTTCCTTCATGTGGCCCAAATTTACAGTCAAAAAGAATGTCTTTCATCAACTTCTGAAAGCAAAAAAGGTCAACTAACTCAATCTTAATGTTAATAGTTACTATTAAATTTAGCAACAGATTATATAACATTGAGCTATTTTTAATTATATTTTTATTGTACTAGTTGGTGTACAAATAAGTACTTCATAATAGTGGTTTATAGTTTTCCAATTCATTGTTCTAGCTTTTGTTTTTCTTTTAAAGAAAGCCATTCTTCTTCTATAGTATCATAGAAAACACATTTTTGGAGGGTCTTCTATATAATGTTTATATAAAGTGTGAACTATTATTCTAGATTCATGTTTCAGTAATAAAAATTATAAAGATACCATTTGTTGGGAATGTTTCCTGTTTAACAGATGTTGGAGAGATTGACTTTACTATCTGAATAAAGATTTTAAAAAATCAGACTTTATATTTTTTCCCTTAACTAGGTACTATGAAAATATCAGATCATTCACTGAATTGTCATGATCAAAGTGGTGATAGAAGTGCTATTTATCCTCTGGAAGCATTTTGCAATGAAGATTGTCCTTCTGCTATGCTGACTGGTAATATTATATAGAATACAAAATATTGTATTGGATGGAAAAAATTTGTCAGACATGTTTCATTTTCTTGTACTGCTTTGAGAAAATATGATAATGGCAATATGAGTCTGCACTGTGTTCTGATGAAAATACATTTGATATTAATCTTTTTAGGTATTTCTGAAGAATTTATTACTACACTGTATTACTTCTGTAGAAGAATGAGTGAGCTTAGTATTACTAATACTGAATATGCTCTGCTTGCAGCCACAACAGTGTTTTTTTCAGGTAAAAAACTATTTAGCAGTAAAAATTTGGATTAAGTTTGGCAATGAAATCATGAAGATTGTGATTATTTTATTACTCATTGATTCCAAATGTACCAATTTTCATCAAAATAGCCTTCTCTATAAGGGCATTCCCTTCAGCTTACAAACATGCTGTAATTTCTTACATCTTAAAAAAATGCCTTTTTTTTTAAAACATCTTTATTGGAGTATAATTGCTTTACAATGGTGTGTTAGTTTCTGCTTTATAACAAAGTTTTTTTTTCTTTTTTATATTTGAGTTTATTCTTCATTTAACTTTTAAAACACTACTATAGTTGAATATTAAAACAAACAATAGCAAGTAGTGAGCATATTATGATTATAGTCTTTCACTCAATCGCTACTGCAAATAAAACGCCAGCAGTGAGTGTTATTCACTGGCCGCATTAGGAGGTCTGACACTGAACACCACCCCGAGGATGATGTTCATCATCCCCATATGCTTCTCCATTGTAATGGCGCCGTCTTTCCTGATTTGGATCAAAGTCCACTAGTTCTACCTGGTCCATTTCATCAGTCTCTTCTACTTCCTTCCTCTCAGGTAGGAGTTTTTCCAGCAAAGAGAGTTTATCCGGGGAGAGAAAGCCATTCTCAGGAAAGTTTACCTTAAATTCAATAATTAGGTGATCCTTTTCATATGGTCTACGATAAATTGGCATGCCTTCATTTAGCACACACTTGATATCTCCATGCTTGACAATCTGACCTGGATGAGAAGTGATGAGTATGGTTCGGTTGTCAAGAGTAGATGTTGGCTTTTGGAAGCCACACAATGCCCCAACCAGCTGTATGTCCATACACATGAAAAGGTCTTCTCCTCGTCAAGTAAAAACAGCATGGTCCTTCTGATCTAAAATGATGATAATATCTGCTGGCTCAAGTCCTGGTTCTTGGTCTCCTTCACCATGGAATGTTATCTTCTGGCCATCTGTCATGCCTTTGTCAATATGAACTTCTAGAATTTTCTTCTCTCGAACTATCTTCCTTCCATTGCAGCTTTTACATCTATCTTTAGGACTGATCCACTCCCCATGGCCCTGGCACTCCATGCAGACAGACTGAACCATTCCAGGTCCTATCTGATGAATTCTTATTTGCATTCCAGTACCTAGGCAATTGGGACCGCACTCTACTGCTCCTTTCTTACCACCTTGGCCTTCACATTTGTCACAAATCACATTATTTTGCAGAGCTAGTTTTCTTGTTGCACCATACATATACATATATCCCCATATCCCGTCCCTCTTGCATCTCCCTCCCACCCTCCCTATCCCACCCCTCTAGGAGGTCACAAGGCACCCAGCTGATCTCCCTGTGCTATGCGGCTGCTTCCCACTAGCTATCTTATTTTACATTAGGTAGTGTATATATGTCCATGCCACTCTCTCACTTTGTCCCAGCTTACCCTTCCCCCTCCCTGTGTCCTCAAGTCTGTTCTCTACGTCTGTGTCTTTATCCCTGTCCTGCCCCTAGGTTCTTCAGAACCATTTATTTTTTAGTTTCCATATATACGTGTTAGCATACGGTATTTGTTTTTCTCTTTCTGACTTACTTCACTCTGTATGACAGAGTCTAGGTCCATCCACCTCACTACAAATAACTCAATTTCGTTTCTTTTTATGGCTGAGTAATATTCCATTGTATATATGTGCCACATCTTCTTTATCCATTCATCTGTTGATGGACATTTAGGTTGCTTCCATGTCCTGGCTATTGTAAATATTGCTGCAATGAACATTGTGGTACATGACTCTTTTTGAATTATGGTTTTCTCAGGGTATATGTCTGGTAGTGGGATTGCTGGGTCATATGGTAGTTCTATTTTTATTTTTTTAAGGAACCTCCATACTGTTCTCCATAGTGGCTGTATCAATTTACATTCCCACCAAAAATGCAAGAGGGTTCCCTTTTCTTCACACCCTCTCCAGCATTTGTTGTTTGTAGATTTTTGATGATGGCCATTCTGACTAGTGTGAGGTGACACCTCATTGTAGTTTTTTTTTTTTCTTTTTTAGCAGTATGCAGGCCTCTCACTGTTGTGGTCTCTCCCATTGTGGAGCACAGGCTCTGGACGTGCAGGCTCAGTGGCCATGGCTCATGGGCCCAGCTGCTCTGCGGCATGTGGGATCTTCCCGGACTGGGGCACAAACCCGTGTCCCCTGCATCGGCAGGTGGACTCCCAACCACTGCGCCACCAGGGAAGGCCCTCATTGTAGTTTTGATTCACATTTCTCTAATGATTAGTGATGTTGAGCATCCTTTCATGTGTTTGTTGGCAATCTGTATATCTTCTTTGGATAAATGTCTATTTAGGTCTTCTGCCCATTTTTGGATTGGGTTGTTTGTTTTTTTGATATTGAGCTGCATGAGCTGCTTGTAAATCTTGGAGATTAATCCTTTGTCAGTTGCTTCATTTGCAAATATTTTCTCCCATTCTGAGGGTTGTCTTTTTGTCTTGTTTATGGTTTCCTTTGCTGTGCAAAAGCTTTGAAGTTTCATTAGGTCCCATTTGTTTATTTTTGTTTTTATTTCCATTTCTCTAAGAGGTGGGTCAAAAAGGATCTTGCTGTGATTTATGTCATAGAGTGTTCTGCCTATGTTTTCCTCGAAGAGTTTTATAGTGTCTGCCCTTACCTCAAATCCCCTTTCAGCTATTCTCCTATTTCTCTGTTCTACATTATAGCAAAAAAAAAAAAAAAAAAAAAAAAAATTTAAGAGTTGTCTATACTCCTGCCTCCATTTCTCTCTTCTCATTTACTTCTGAACCCAGTACAGTCAGATTTTGTCCCCTCCTTTCCCTTCCACCATAACTTATCAAAATCTTCAGTAATTTGGCATTGCAGATTACAGTGGTCAATTCTTAGTCTTCATCTTACTTGACCCGTGAGCTACATTTGACAGAGCGGATCACTCCCTCTTTCTTAGAACACTTAACATTTGGCTTCAGTTGATCACTCCTTCCTTCTTGACATGATTTTTTTCCACTTGATTTCCAGAACATTTCACTCTCTTGGTTTTCCTCTTCAGTTGCTGCTCTTTCTGTCTCCTTTGTTAATTCCCCCTCATCTCCCACACTGATAAATGTTAAAATGTCCCAGGACTCAGTTCTCTTTTTTCCTATGTGCACTTCCTTTGAAATTTCATCTTATCTCATGGCTTTAAATGCCATCTAGAGGCTGACAACTCCCAAATTATATACTAACCTGGACTGCTACCCTAAGCTCCATTAAATAGCCTACTCAAGATTTCAATTTGGATGTTTAGTAGGCATATAAAATTTAACATGTCTGAATGTGAACTCCTGATTGCCCCCTGATTCTCCTATATTCTTCCTCCATCTCTACTAAATGGCATCTCCATACTTCAAGTTGTATAAGCCAAAATTCTTGAAGTCATCCTTCACTTCTTTTTCTCTTATGCCCATTATCAAATATGCAACAAGTCTTGTTGGCTATAGCCTCAAAATAGATCCAGAACTCAACCACTTCTTACTGTCTCTGTCCCTGCCATCCTAATAAAACTACTAACTCACTTTCCTGTTTTTGTCCTTGCCAGGGTCTATTCTTTATACGGTAGCCAGAGTGATTCTTTGACAACATAAGCCAGATTATGTCATTCCTCTGCTCATAATCCTGTAATGGCTTTCTATTTTACACAGTTTAAAGCCAAAGTTCTTTCTATCAGTGTCTATTACTATTCCTTTTGCTCACACCAGCCACTCTGCCTTTGATGCATATGTTGCCTGTAAATTTCAAGCAGACTCCTTCCACAGCTTCTACTGTACTTGACAAATCTTCTGCTTGGAAAGCTCTTTCCTAGGTAGTTTCATGGCTCCCTCTTCACCATCCTGGATCTCTGCTAAATGTCATCTTATCTCTGATTACCCTTTTAAAAATAGCTAATGCCCCTCCCCCCCAAATTCTTATCCCGTATTCTCGCTTATTGTTGTCATATATATATATATATTTTTTTCATATATTTTTATTTAAAAAATGTGTATATGTCTCTTTCCTCCCCTACTCCTCCCAGACCCAAAAAATAAGCTCAATGAGGGCAGGAAATTTAGTCTCTGTTCACTGCTGTATCTCCAGCACAATGACTGGATGAGTGAATGCTGTCTGATCATTAAGAAATACTCTTCATAGAGTATTATGAAGATTAAATAAAACATTGCATAGAAGCAAGTTACCTGGCATAAAATCTGGCATATATTAAAGGTTCAGTAAATATTTGCAATTTTTATTATTTAAAACTGTATTGTTTTAAATTAGTTCATTATCTTCTACCATTTTCCAATATTCATTAAGATATATGTGATAATGTTTTTCAGATCGTCCATGCATTACAAATAAGCAACATGTGGAAAATTTACAAGAACCAGTTTTACAAATTTTGTACAAATATTCAAAAATTTATCATCCAGAAGACCTACAGCATTTTGCTCATCTCATAGGGAGGCTCACTGAACTGCGAACACTGAATCACAACTACTCAGAAATACTTAGCATTTGGAAAACAAAGGACTCCAAATTGGCTAGTTTACTCTCTGAGAAATGGAATTTGTATTCACTTTGATGAAATTTTAGAATGTTGTGGTTTGTCTTAAACTTCCTAAATCTAGATTGTTTATGCTATGATCACAGGATACTGATTTGAAAAACATGAACAGAATTGCTGTTACGAATATATCGCCATAAAATGGACATCATCAAGGGCTCATCAAATTTTGTGGAATTTAGGACCACCACTAGAGGGACATCTAGTATTCTTTTTAAGATTCGTCCCCAAAGAAGCAATGGTTATTGTTACTGCGTGGTTCGTTCAGAAAGGAGTAGTACTAAATAGAGTTCTTACCTGAAGAAACTCTCCTTTTTTTCATTTAGTAGAAAATTGAATTAAAATATATATATTATTTGAAGACATAAAAGAGATTTAATGGAAACAGTTGTAATCAGAATAAAAGCAGTTGTGAACCTCTTTAAGGCTAGATTGATGGATAAGGAACTAACATTTTAAACTTATTTCTGTTATAGCATTTTATAAATTATTAAAGAGGAACAAAGCTTCGTTCAATTCTTACTTTTCCTTAATGTCTTTTTTTTTAAGATTCTTTTTTTGATGTGGACCATTTTTAAAGTCTTTATTGAGTTTGTTACAATATTGCTTGTGTTTTATGTTTTTTTGGTTTTTTGGCCCCGAGGCATGTGGGAGCTTAGCTCCCTGACTGGTGATCAAACCCGCACCCGCTGCATTGGAAGGTGAAGTCTTAACCACTGGACCGCCTGGGAAGTCCCTTAATGTCTTTAAAAGAGATCTTTTATAAGCCCCAATTAAAAATTTTGTCATGGCAAGATACTGAAAAAATTAAAATGACAAAATATGTTAACATACATTGGGAAATTCAGCACAATTTAATGCTCATTCTGGTAGACAATATTTTGACATTTTTGCCACCACCTTTTGCAGAAAAAATAAAGTTCTTAAAATCTGAAATCTTACCACAAATATTTTAATCCTTGTAAGAATAAGATTAATGTTAACACTTTTTCATGTGAAATACATGAAAGTGAGAAATTCTATGGAAGCACAATTGTTTTGAAAGACTGGATCTGATTAAATAAAATACTGTGATTTTTAAGTTAATTTAATACTAGGAATAGCATTTTGTTTTCAATACAGAAAAAAGACCATAGTTGAATATTTCACTGTTGTAAAACTTAAAAAAATTGGAATATTGAATTTATACCCTCAACTTATAAAATATATTAATTAAATGTATCAATTATTCCCCCCAGGGGTTATCTTGTGCATTTATTCTTGGTATCATCTCTTGAAGGGAGTATTTTATCTTTTTTAGCGTATCTAGACTGTTTCATGTAAAATGAAAGCCTTACACTGGATCATCCTTTCTAGCTCAAAATGTAATTTTATCAGAAACTGTACCGTCTGGTAGGTTAAATGTATACAAAACGAGTTGCTTAAAAATATTACTAAAGTCCTTTGGAAAAGCATCAATTATATTGTAGTACATGGAGAAAGTTAGAAAACAAAGTCAGTATGTTGAAAACAGAACTCATTGTCTTATTGCTCAAACCTAGGTACCTAGCACCCACAATATTTATTGTGTCTAGTAGCCCAAGTCTGAAACCAGGCAGTCATCTTAGACTTCTCTCCTTTGCTGCTCACTTTAAAAAAGCCATCAAATCCTATTAATTTTCCTTCCTAAATATCTTTTACATTTGACACATTTTCTTCATCTTTACTGGCACTGTCATAGCTCAGGTCTCATACCTTACTCACCCAGGCTATTAAAACTGTCTCCCTAACTCCAGTCTCATAAATCTAAACCATTTTTCATACTACAAATTTTCTTCTGAACTTGATCATGCCCCCTTTTCCGCTCAAACTTCCTCAAGATTCCCATCCATAAAGGCTAAAATCCAAAAGCCTTCGAGAGGCCGTCACATCTGCTAAGTCTCCAGTCTCATCATTTTCCCATTTGCGTCCTCACACACCTACACCGCATTGCCTGGATCCACTCACTCTTTTTATTTTTTTTTTATTTTTTGCGGTACACGGGCCTCTCGTTGTGGCCTCTCCCGTTGCGGAGCACAGGCTCCGGACGCGCAGGCTCAGCGGCCATGGCTCAAGGCGCCAGCCGCTCCGCGGCGGGATCTTCCCAGACCGGGGCACGAACTGGTCGGCAGGCGGACTCTCAACCACTGCGCCACCAGGGAAGCCCCCTCAGTCACTCTTGGACTCATCTCTCTCACGACTCCAGCGCCTTTGCCTACCGTCCCTCAGCCGGGAACACCCCTTCCCGCATTCACTATCTAGCCAACGCTCTATTCACCCTTCTGTTTTCTACGGAAGTAGTAACAAAAGTGTACCACATCCGTGAAGCTCTCTCCTGACTCCCAAGCCACTGTAAAGGCCACTGTCCCTTTCTAAGGGTCCCAACAACCCTTAGAAAATTACTACCGTTAAATGATTACAGGGGGTTTTAATTATGTTTGCACTTGTTTCTTCCCTAAGACTGTAAGCTCTTCTTAGAGGACAGAAATAGATTTTTCACTGTCAGCTCCATTCTATCACAGCACCTGATAGTTTTCCTCACATTCTTTAACAATAGGAGAAGCTTAAAGAAGGCCAATTCTAAGGAGAAAGAGTATCCAGGGAAGAATTGCTATTAAGGTAAAGGGAAATCTCGCGAGATGTAGGTCTTGCGCCCCGGGGTCAACGGAGGTCGCCGACCGTTATTTAGCCGTTAAACCTCCAACCGCCCTGCACCTCCCTCCTGGCCGCTCGGCTGGCGCGGTATCCCGCCTTTTCCGAGGTTCGGAGGCAGAAGTTCGTGTTGGTTCTTTCTGCTGCCCTAATAGACGGAAGGTGGCGGTTCGCGTGAGCACCGAGCCCGCGGTTTCCCGCTAGTTTTTTAAAGGTAAGGGCAGGTGTGCCGAGTTCCTTCCCTGATGATTGAACCAGAGCTGGGCGACGTTTTGTTACTGGCCCTCCCACACGCAGGCAGCCCCCGGCGCCATCTGGCGCCTTCTCCGTAGTCGTCTAAGCACCTCAACTAGTTCTTCCCGGCGAGGTGATGCAATTTAACAGGGCTGGTGGAGGTAACGAGCTTCTTTTCAGGCTGTCCCGGCGATGATGCCTAGTTTGAGTTTCTCGATTATCCATTGACGTCGCCAGCGTGGCCATTGGTGGTGGGGGGATGGTGGGGACAAATAGGGGATGTTTCTGCTTTGAACACCACGGCAGTAAGGGACACCGTAGGCTTCCATGGTAGCAAATGTTTCACGCATTCCTTTATATACCCATTTATTATAGAATAAGTAGTGCATTAATGAAACAATGTAAAACACTTTCTCCCCCATCTTGAGCAATAGATAATTACGACTCGAAGAGAAAATGGAAAAGCAGAAGCCCTTTAAATTGTTTGTACCACCGAGATTAAGTAGCAGTCAAGTATCTGCAGTGAAACCTCAGACCTTGGGAGGAGATTCTGATTTCTTCAAGGTAAATTTGCATTTACTCATTAGGTAAATGAGGCAAAGTGAACTTTCTTACTGGTGATATCTTATAATTTTTTTCAGTAAATATGGTCTGATTTACCCAAGAATTTTGAATAGCATTTCTTTGAATGAATAATGAGCACACTTAATGTGTTTAGGCATCATTCATTTAAAGAAATAATTACTGGTGCTTTGGAATTCTGCATACATAATGGGACCTGCTTACTTTAATCCTCTTTCTTTAAATGATTTAAAGCAACTTACGAACATATACAATGAAATAGTAAAATATATATTAGAAGAATATTAGGATCAAGGAAAATTAAGAAAATTTGGACAAATATGTTGACATACTGGTAAAAATCAGTGTTTGAGGTTAAAATTTGACTCTGAGCTTCTGGGTTGACAGGATAAACGGGAAGTTCATACGTGTAGTAGGTTCTTATAGGAAAGGAGGAATAGAGCTTTTTTAGTAATTTATTTAAATTTCTCATGTGGGGACTTCCCTGGCAGTCCAGTGGTTGACTCCGCACTTTCACTGCAGGGGGCATGCGTTCAGTCCCTGGTCAGGGAACTAAGAACCCACATTATGCACAGTGTGGCAAAAAAAAAAAAAAAATTACATTAAAAAAATAATTTTTTTAACATCTTTATTGGGGTATAATTGCTTTACAATGGTGTGTTAGTTTCTGCTTTATAACAAAGTGAATCAGTTATACATATACATATGTTCCCATATCTCTTCCCTCTTGCATCTCCCTCCCCCCCACCCTCCCTATCCCACCCCTCCAGGCGGTCACAAAGCACCCAGCCGATATCCCTGTGCCATGCAGCTGCTTCCCACTAGCTATCTACCTTACGTTTGTTAGTGTGTATATGTCCATGACTCTCTCTCGCCCTGTCACAGCTCACCCTTCCCCCTCCCCATATCCTCAAGTCCGTTCTCCAGTAGGTCTGTGTCTTTATTCCTGTCTTACCCCTAGGTTCTTCATGACATTTTTTCCCTTAAATTCCATATATATGTGTTAGCATACGGTATTTGTCTTTTTCTTTCTGACTTACTTCACTCTGTATGACAGACTCTAGGTCTATCCACCTTATTACAAATAGCTCAATTTCGTTTCTTTTTATGGCTGAGTAATATTCCATTGTATATATGTGCCACATCTTCTTTATCCATTCATCCGATGATGGACACTTAGGTTGTTTCCATCTCCTGGCTATTGTAAATAGAGCTGCAATGAACATTTTGGTACATGACTCTTTTTGAATTTTTCGTTTTCTCAAGGTATATGCCCAGTAGTGGGATTGCTGGGTCATATGGTCGTTCTATTTGTAGTTTTTTAAGGAACCTCCATACTGTTCTCCATAGTGGCCGAACCAATTTCACATTCCCACCAGCAGTGCAAGAGTGTTCCCTTTTTTCCACACCCTCTCCAGCATTTATTGTTTCTAGATTTTTTGATGATGGCCATTCTGACTGGTATGAGATGATATCTCATGGTAGTTTTGATTTGCATTTCTCTGATGATTAATGATGTTGAGCATTCTTTCATGTGTTTGTTGGCAGTCTGTATATCTTCTTTGGAGAAATGTCTATTTAGGTCTTCTGCCTAATTTTGGATTGGGTTGTTTGTTTTTTTGTTATTGAGCTGCATGAGCTGCTTGTAAATTTTGCAGATTAATCCTTTGTCAGTTGCTTCATTTGCAAATATTTTCTCCCATTCTGAGGGTTGTCTTTTGGTCTTGTTTATGGTTTCCTTTGCTGTGCAAAAGCTTTGAAGTTTCATTAGGTCCCATTTGTTTATTTTTGTTTTTATTTCCATTACTCTAGGAGGTGGATCAGAAAGGATCTTGCTGTGATTTATGTCATAGAGTGTTCTGCCTATGTTTTCCTCTAAGAGTTTGATAGTTTCTGGCCTTACATTTATGTCTTTAATCCATTTTGAGCTTATTTTTGTGTATGGTGTTGGGGAGTGATCTAATCTCATACTTTTACATGTATCTGTCCAGTTTTCCCAGCACCACTTATTGAAGAGGCTGTCCTTTCTCCACTGTACATTCCTGCCACCTTTATCAAAGATAAGGTGTCCATATGTGCATGGGTTTATCTCTGGGCTTTCTATCCTGTTCCATTGATCTATCTTTCTGTTTAAAAAAATAAATTTCTTATGTGGAACTTTATGTTGGAAATAGGATGAAGCAATGATTATTTTAATTTTCTATGTTGTAGAAAAATTCTTATGTCTCTATAGCCAAAGAGTATAATATTAAAATGCTATTCAGTGAAGAAAATTCTCAGTTCTACCAGGGCAAAGTTCATAATGAAATTGAAGAAAGCCAATATTCTAAGCTACTAATTAAAATCACTAAAATTATTACTGAGTACTTACAAAGCATGTATCATGTAATTTTAGTTTAGCTTTCTCTTATAAGTGAAAACTAAAAAATTTTGCTTTGTTTACAGGGCAAAATCATTTGATATATTTAACACTATGTATACATTAAAGGATTTACAATTATAGTCACTTTTTTAAGCAGATGTATACTGTATATGTAATTGCATATTACACTGCTAGTTATTAGAGTGGTATAAGACAGTGTGTTTAAGAACTTCTTTGTGTTTCTAGGGTTTCAACAAATGTGTTGAAGATGATTTTGGTTTTCCATTTGCAATGACTAATTTCTCCAAAAATGGGAAAAACATTGATTCAGGTAGGAGACTAGAAAAGCAATATATCACCTTACATAGAAACATTTTTAAAATACACATTGCTAGATATCAAATAAGAGTATTATATTGATAGCCTTGACATTAAAGCTAGATATAATAGTTAATATATAAAAGAGGATGTTGGCATATTTAATTCCAGTTGTCTTTTATCTTGCAGATCCTGCTTTACAAAAAGTTGACTTTTTGCCCATGCTTGAACAGGTCAGTTAAGTATAGTGTATATAGATATAACCTGTTTAGATATTGAATTGCTTGCTTGAAAAAGAAAAAAAAATCTTTAGTTGTTGGATTACTAGTCTTCAGTATTTAATTGCTGCTATTTGGAAACCATCATCAGGAGTATTTTCTCATAGGAAAAATTTATTCATTTTTTAGGTTGATAATTCTGACAGTTGTCATTACCAGGAGGGACTAAAAGACTCTGATTTTGAGGTCAGAAGATTTCCCGTCTATATTAAATTTCTTGTAATTGGGGTATCATTTATTATTACTTATATTTATCTTTCTTTTGAAGCTTCAAAAGGATTAATATTTAGTTAAGGTTTTAAGTTGTATTCTTTAAAACCTTTTTGCCACTTTGCTTTTCTTTTGAATTTGCTGAAACACTAGGCCTCTGTATTTTCCTGAGTTATAAAAGCATGAATTCTTAAAGGGCAATTTAACTTTAAACCATAAAAATCAAGAATAGGAAAGGGGAGATGAATGCAATGTGTGAAAAGGTTGAGAATTAAGCCAGTATTTTACAAACAATTCTTGAATTAATAAGTATGATTGTTTGGCTGGTTTACTGTCTAAGGTATTTGTAGGATATACTGTACTTTTGATTTTAGTTATAAAAATCTTTCTTTCTTATGGCACATAGATGTCTTTAAAGCAAAGAGAAATTCCATGGCCTGGTAAAGTGTTATCTGGTTGTTGCTGGGATTATGGTATCACAAATTTAGAAATATGGAATTTATTCATATATTTTGATAACAGAGCTATCAGCAAGGAGAAAGTAGCATGATTAAAAAAATAAAAGAAAACCTTTGACATTTACCTTATAATGTGGAAAGGGATGATGCAGGAAATCCAAATAAAATCCAAATAAAACCTCAGGCTAAATGAAAGATCTTGTGTTCACTATTATTTTTCTTGTCATTGTACCTTAAACTTCATATCCTTTGTCTAATCCTTAAGCTGTTTGTATAACCAAAATATTTCAAGACCATTGCTAAAATTGACACATTTCATGTAGAGTGATTTATTTTAGCTTTTAAGCAGCCAGATTCTCTCATTGACTTAAAGATTTCTAACTTCTGGCTTAGGCACATTTTGAAGTTATTTGATTTTATTCATCAAGGAATAACTTAGGTGACCAGTAACCTTAGTAAAGTAGCTAATATTGCCTTAGTAGTTAGAAAAAAGTTAATATAGCTTTCAGCATGGTATTAGGGCATAAATTGAGGAGAGATTTGGTCTCAACTATTAAGATACTCATGGATATTTTCAATAGGCAGCTGTAGTTTGGTTATACTAAAATTTTGAACTATTAACAGTCATTGAAAACCTATTTTATAATAGAATTCAGAACCAATGAGCAAACTATATTCAAAACTGTATAAGGAGACTGACAAGATCAAGAAGTGGAAAGTGAGTGTAGAATCTGAACTGAAGCAGAAAGAAAACAAGTTGCAAGAAAATAGAAAAATAATTGAAGCACAGCGGAAAGCCATTCAAGAACTACAGGTATAATGAAATTTGTAATTGAAAATATAGTATAGTAAATCTTATAATACTATTAAAACTAGAGTATTGTTTCAGAGTAAGTTGGGTTTATCTTGTTTCTGTGATGTGGATTTTAAGAATGGTGTTTTTTGAAGTTTCATTAATATTAGTTGCATTTCAACTTTAGGATGAGCAGAAGACAGGCTGCACGAAACTTAATGCAAATGACTAGGGAAATAGTAATTTACTTTAGATAAAGATTGATTTAATGATTCTAATTATAGAATTTTAATTTTTATTGGTTCCCGTTACTGATGATGTTTTGTTTGATATGTCTTTTTTATTATATTAGAAAATGACATTGTAGATAAAACTTTAAATTTGAAACTATTTCTCTTCAATTTTATGGCATAGTGAAAGAAAAATTTTGAGAAAATGCAACATTGGGTTAGGAGAAAGATAAAACATCATTTCAAAATGCTTAGGGAAGATAATATCACATTAAAATATTGTTGGATACATTTTGGAGATAATTCAGCAAACCTAATTTTAGACTGATGAAAGTGAGACCCATATTCTTATAGGATATCCATAAGTGTGACAAAAAAAGTTCTTCTTTGTGTTCAAAGAAAATAATTCTTATTGACCATCATAGCATGTTAGCAAAGAAATGCTGCTTAATGAATATACTCATGTTTATTTTGCTAAGTAAAATGTGATGAACTGTTCTTTTGTCTTATAAATTAGTTTGAAAATGAAAAAGTAAGTTTGAAATTAGAAGAAGGAATTCAAGAAAATAAAGATTTAATAAAAGAGTAAGTAATAATTTAATGAATTTGTTCTTTACAAATTTATTTTTTATTCCAAACTAATTATTAAAATAATTTCTAAAAATTGAATGTGCTCTTTCTGTTGTATAATGTTAATTGATATATAGAATTCTATCTGGGTGCTGTGGAGAAAAGGAAGACATACCTATTTTACATTCTTGCATTTGGCAAACTGTGGTCACTGACTAGTAACTTCTCACTTTTTAAAATGACAGGCAGGGGAAGGCATTACTTAGTGTTGATAAAGGTACCTGATAATCTTATATCTACAACTGCCTATGTATATTGTATACCTTTTTGTTTGACTATTGTCTTAGGTGAAACCCTTGCAGAAGAGGGCTCAACTTAGTTCCAAGCTAATTCTCACTGTCAAATTCCTGTTTTTGCCAGGGGCCCAATCATTCTTCCATTAACTTTGGCTTAAAACTTTAGTATCATCCTTTTTTTAAAAATTAATTAATTTATTTTATTTATTTAATTTTGGCTGCGTTGGGTCTTCGTTGTTGCGCGCGGGCTTTCTCTAGTTGTGGTGAGCGGGGGGGCTACTCTTTGTTGCGGTGTGCGGGCTTCTCATTGCGGTGGTTCTCTTGTTGCAGAGCAAGGGCTCTAGGTGCATGGGCTTCAGTAGTTGTGGCTTGCGGGTTTTAGAGCGCAGGCTCAGTAGTTGTGGCACACAGGCTTAGTTGCTCCACAGCATGTGGGATCTTCCTGGACCAGGGCGCCAACCCGTGTTACCTGCATTGGCAAGCAGATTCTTAACCACTGTGCCACCAGGGAAGTCCAAGAATTAGGTTTGTAGTTACTTGTTTTGATTTTACAAAATCGGTAACAATAAAAAGTTCCTCTGTCTAGAACAGTGGTTCTTAAACTTTAGCAAGCTTCAGAATTACCCGCAGAGCTTCTTAAAACACATGTCATTGGCCTCTCCTCCCCTGCTCCCCTGCCAGAGTTTCTGATTCAGTGGAGTAGACTTAAGAATGTGTACTTCTAACAAGTGATGCGGATGCTGCTGGTGCAAGGATCATACTTTGAGAACTACTGATTTGTGGTAGAGAATAGTCACAGGCTTTGAAAACAAAACAAAGCCACCTTTGATTTCAGTGACTTCTTAACCTTTTCATTTATTAGATTATTGAAAATGTTAAAGGATGTAGTTTATGTAATATTACAGCTTTTGCTCTTCAGTAAACTAATATTTAGACTTAAAAATTATTATAAAATGTTAATCTGTAACAATTCATTTCTGCAGAAAAATTATACATTGGAAAATTTAAACTGGTGTATATGTTAGCAACTTCAAGACACCCAGAGGTCTTTTTTTTTTTTAACTTTCAATACCATTTAATGAGATTTGGAAGATATGACTACATTATATTGACCTTTAAAATTTTTTTTGGTTGAGATATAATTGACATATAACATTATATTATTTTTAAGTGTATAATGTAATGATTGATATATGTATATATTGCAAAATTATCACCACAATAAGTCTAGTTAATACCCATTACCACATATAATTACAGATTTTTTGTTTTGACAAGAACCCTCAAGATCTACTCTCTTAGCAACTTTCAAATATATAATATTACTAACTATATTATTACTATAGCTTTATAATGTAGTTTCAAATCAGGAAGTGTGATGCCTCCAGCTTTGGTCTCCTTTCTCAAGATACTTTGGCTAATTGGGGTTTTTGGTGATGCCATACAAATTTTGGTATTGTTTGTTCTGTTTCTGTGAAAAATGCCATTGGAAATTTGAGTGGGATTGCATTGAATTTGTAGATTGCTTTCAGTAGTGTGGTATTGTGATTTATAAGAAAAAAAAAATATATATTTGGTCATTCAGATGACCAAAATATATTTCACGTATATATGTAGTTTTCATCCATCTTTCCTGACTCACAACTCTTCAAACCCTTGGAATTTTCTAAATGTTGAGAGTGAAAAGGTGTCTTGTTATGCTAATGAGGTGACTTTTGGACCCCACCTAAAGATAGGGGCCGGTTGCCTGGAGAGCCAACCACGTGGTTAGAGGATTGGAACTTCCAACCTCTGGGGACAGGCAAGGACCTGGAGGTTGAATCAGTTGCCAATGGCTAAAGATTTAATCAGTCATGACTATCTAATGAAGCCTATGTAAAAACCTGAGAGGTCAGGGTTTGAGAGGTTCCTGGTTGGTGAACATGTGGAGATTTGGGGAGAATGATGAGCTCGGAGAGAGCATGAAAGATTCTCACCCTTTCCTCATATCTTGCCCTGTGCATCTATCCCACTTGGCTGTTCCTGAATTATATCCTTTTATGATAAACCAGTACTCTAGTAAGTAAATTGTTTCTCTGTTCTCTGAGTCATTCTAGCAAATTAATAGAAACCAAGGAGGAGGTCATGGGAACCTCTGATTTATAGCCAGTGGGACAGAACCACAGGTAACAACCTGGGCTTGCAACAAGCATCTGAAGTTGGTGGGATAAGGGGAGGGTAGCAGTCTTATAGGACTGAACCCTTAACTTATGAAGTCTGATGCTATCTCCAGGTAGATGGTGTCAGAATTGAATTGTAGGACACTCAGCTGGGGTGCCCAGAATTGCTTGTTGGTGTGAGGAACCCCCTTCCAAATTTGGAATTGGTACCAGACTCCATTTAGGTAGTGTGGACATTTTAACAATATTAATTCTTCTAATTCATGGACACAGAAGATTTTTCCATTTATTTGTGTCTTCTTCAATTTCTTTCATCAGTGTGTTATAGTTTTCAGTGTGCAGGTCTTTTACCTCCTTGGTTAAATGTATTCCTAAGCGTGTTATTCTTTTTGATGCAATTGTAAATGGAATTATATTCTTAATTTCTCTTCTGATAGTTCATTATTAGTGTACAGAAATACAACTGATTTTTGTATGTTGGTTTTGTATCCTGTAACTTTACTGAATTTGTTTATTCTAACAGTTTTTCGGTGGAGGCTTTAGGGTTTTCTATATATAATAGCATGTCATCTGCAAATCGTGACAGTTTTACTTTGTTCTTTCTGATTCAAGTGCCTTTTATTTTCTTGTCTATTGCTGTGGCTAGGACTTCCAATACTATGTTGAATATCAGTGGCAAGAATGGGCATCCTTGTCTTGCTCCTGATCTTACAGGACAAACTTTCAGCTTTTCAGGGTTGAGTATGATGTTAGCTGTGGGCTTGTTATATATGGCTTTTATTATGTTGATGTAGGTTCCCTCTGTACCCACTCTGTTGAAAATTTTTATCATAGATGGATTTTGAATTTTGTCAAAAGTTTTTTCTGCATCTGTGAGACGATCAGAGGTCTTATTCACATAATTAATGACTCTTCAGAAAATTACTTATTTTATGTTTTGAAGGTAAGATAGCTAGAATATTTCTGGGGTAATTAGTAATGAAAATCCCAATCCTCTCTTCTCATTTTATTTCTTAGGTGAATCTGGAACTGTTTACTAAAAGGTTATTGAAAGCTACTTGGGTAGAAACTTTTAAGGAGCTTTTCACTTTAATAGGAGGCAGTTATTAAATCATCTTTGCTAATAGTACAGTCAACCAATTTTTCCTTTATAGTCACTTATGAGTGATATGTGATATATATTAAATATTATGATGTTTTAAGAATTTCTTTAAAATTGTAACAGTAATGTTTTATAACTTTTATATATGATTTTGCTTTGAGATACATTACACTTATGCAAACTCTTTCCTCTGTTTCAGGAATAATGCTACAAGGCATTTATGTAATCTACTCAAAGAAACTTGTGCCAGATCTGCTGAAAAGACAAAGAAATGTAAATATCTTTCTCATTTTATATGATTTTATCAATTTATTGTTATTACTTTAATGGTGGGGGGGTGGAGAGGGAAATAAATTGTCTTTTCAGTTTTTGGAACCAATTAAAATTTTTTAATTAATTTATTTATTTGGCTGTGTTGGGTCTTAGTTGTGGCACATGGGATCTTCATTGCAGCATGCAAGGTCTTTTGGTTGTTGCATGTGGGGTCTTTTCATTGCGGCATGTGGGGTCTTTTTGTTGCAGCATGCGGGCTTCTCTCTACTTGTGGCGCACGGGCTCCAGAGCATGCGGGCTAGGTAGTTGTGGTGCATGGGCTGTCTAGTTGCGGCACGTAGCCTCCAGAGTGTGCAGCCTCAGTAGTTGCGGCATGTGGGCTCTCTAGTTGTGGTGCGTGGGCTCTAGAGCATGCAGGCTCAGTAGTTGTGGCACGGCCTTAGTTGCCCTGTGGCATGTGGGATCCTAGTTTCCTGACCAGGGATCGAACCCATGTCCCCTACATTGGAAGGTGGATTCTTAACCACTGGACCACCAGGGAAGTCCCAGGAGCCATTTTTTATTTGAACAAGTTATATGTGTCTCATACCAGTTCTTTATATAAGTAGTAACTAGATTCTCAGTTCTTTGAGCTTTGAAAAGTTCTTCAAGCTTTTTGAAAGGTAATATATTTTAAAAGATATATATTTACTTGGCATTTATGGTTAATTCTCATTTCAATTAAAGTGTGATCTTGAGACTAACCTTCTCTTCTGTTTGGAACAACCAGGAAATTGAATCAAGAATGATATATAGCCATGTTCATAATAGAAAATACTGATGGAGGGCTATGCTGAAAGCATAGTGCTTAAGAATAGCAGTGTAGTATTTATTTATAAATAGAATTCTCAAATTTCTTCTAAAGAAACATTATTTTAAAACATTCTATTAAGGTTGTAGTATATATGTGAAAGTGCATGTTTTTATTTTATGCATATTTTGATGTTAATTGTAAAGTAGGAATTTTTTTCATTTTGATGAAAAACATAATCTGATTTTCAAAAATAATTGTTTTTGTCTTTGTCATTAATCTGCCATTAGGTCTACTTTGTTGTTTGTTTGTTTCTGCCAAGAATCTGTTGGGAAATACTGTCTACCTGCTTTTTCAGGGTAGCCTCTATTTTTCAAATTTTAATTGATACCACACAGCTTAAGAGCTTGGACTGAAAAGATAGATAGCCCTGTGCTCAAATTCAAACTTTCAGTTGTTATCTGCTTGACCTTGAATAATTTGAATAATTTATGTAATCTCTGACCCTCTGTTTATTAGTTAATAAAGTACCTCAGTGTTGTTTTGAGAATTAAAGTAGTTAATAAATATAAAATGCTTAAACAGTGCCAAGTGCTCAATAAATGTTAGCCGTTATTATTATTTCTAGTATGCAGTATTGCTAGTTATTTTATTCTTGGTCTCTGCCTAAAGTACTTTGCTTTTGCAACTATATATACCTTCCAGAATGTACTGCACCACTATCAGCTCTTCCATGATACCCTGTTTATTCAACTTGCAAGATTAACTTTTCTGTCTAAATATAAAAAGTGGTGAAAAGTATATGGATGGGGTAGAGAGATAGTATATGGACTGCATTGTAGAAAGTAACCTGGGCTAGAGAGACAAGGCTGCTAGTTCTTTCTTCCATTTAGTTTTAAGCTAAGTCAGATATCAGATGGTGGGAGAGGTTTGAAGAACCTTTTAAACATTTTTAGGTGATCTCTTAAGTGAACTAAAGAGTATATCTTTTTTCCTCATATTTGTTTGTTTGTTTGTTTATTTATTTATTTATTTATTTATTTATTTATGGCGATGCCACATGGCTTGCAGGATCTTAGTTCTCCAGCCAGGGATTGAACCTGTGCCCTTGGCAGTGAAAGCACAGAGTCCTAACCACTGGACCACCACAGAATTACCCTAAAGAGTATATCTTGATGTGACATGTAGATTCTTTTTTTCCTAAAACATCTTTTATTTATTCTATTATTATTATGATGATTATTATTTTTTAAATTTTTATTGGAGTATATTTGATTTACAATGTTGTGTTAGTTTCAGGTGTACAGCAAAGTGAATCAGTTACACATACATATATCCACTCTTTTTTAGATTCTTTTCCATATAGGCCATTACAGAGTATTGAGTAGAGTTCCCTGTGCTATGTAGCAGGTCCTTATTAGTTATCTATTTTATATATAGTAGTCTGTATATGTCAGTCCCAATGTCCCATTTTATCCCTTCCTCCCACCTTACCTCCTGGTAACCATAAGTTTGTTTTCTACATCTGTAACTCTATTTCTGTTTTGTAGATAAGTTGATTTGTACCTTTTTTTAGATTCCACATATAAGCAATATCATACAATATTTGTCTTTCTCTGTTTGACTTACTTCACTCAGTATGATAATCTCTAGGTCCATCCATGTTGCTGCAAATGGCATTAGTTCATTCTTTTTTCTGGCTGAATAATATTCTGTTGTATATATGTACCACATTTTCTTTATCCATTCCTCTTTGGATAGACATTTAGGTTACTTCCATGTCCTGGCTATTGTAAATAGTGCTGCAGTGAACATTGGGGTGCATGTATCTTTTTGAATTATGGTTTTCTCCGGATATATGCCCAGGAGTGGTGGATCATATGGTAGCTCTATTTTTAGTTTTGTAAAGAACCTCTATACTGTTTTCCATAGTGGCTGTACCAATTTACATTCCCACCAACAATGTAGCAGGGTTCCTTTTTCTGCACACCCTCTCCAGCATTTACTGTTTGTAGATTTTTTTGTTGATGGCCATTCTGACCAGTGTGAAGTGATACCTCATGGTAGGTTGTTTTTTTTTTCTTTCAGATGGTAAAATTTTTGTTTTTTTTTAAAGATACTATAATTAATTAATTAATTAATGTATTTTTGACTGTGTTGGGTCTTCATTTCTGTGTGAGGGCTTTCTCTAGTTGCGGCAAGTGGGGGCCACTCTTCATCACGGTGCGTGGGCCTCTCACTATCGTGGCCTCTCTTGTTGCAGAGCACGGGCTCCAGACGCGCAGGCTCAGTAGTTGTGGCTCACGGGCCTAGTTGCTCTGTGGCATGTGGGATTTTCCCAGACCAGGGCTTGAACCCATGTCCCCTGCATTGGCAGGCAGATTCTCAACCACTGCGCCACCAGGGAAGCCCTCAGATGGTAAAATTTTTATTGGAAATACCTGATCTATATTTAAAACTCATAAATGTACAGTTGAAAAAAATAGATTCACGTACCCAAGTTGTTCCAAACACACTTATAAGTTTTCAAATCACTGAATCAAGAAATGAGTTTTAAATTTAATTAAAATGAAATAAAATGGAAAATCAGTCCCTCCATCTCATCAGCCACATTTCCAAAGGTCTCTTGCTCACCTTTGGGGCATTGGTGGTCTAGATAATACTGTTAAGCCTAAGTCTGATTGTACTGTTGCTGTGCTCCTAATTCTCCAACAGTTTCCCATCACACTCAATGGAAAAGTCAAAGTCCTGACAGTGGTCCACAAGGCCTTTCATGTCTGCCCCTGCCTACTCTTCCATCCTCATCTCTTGCTTCTCTCCTCCTCATTGACTCCACTCTGGCCACCTCAGACTCTCCAGACCTACTCCCACTTCAAGTTCTTTGTCCCTGCTGGTCCCTCTGCCTGGGATGCTCCCACCCCTCCCCAACATCATCATGTGCTGCTCCCTCACCTCCTTCAGGTCTTTATTCAAATACCATCTTCCCCTAGGTTCTAGCCTAGCCACTGTATTGTACATTGATGACCCCAACCCCTACTGACACTTCAAGTCCTTCTTCCCTGAATTGTTTCACTCCTGGGCAGTCAATCACTATCTGACAAACTCTAGATTTTACTTTTTTGAGATGTTTATTATCTTACCTCCTCCCGCAATGGAATGTAAGCTCTATGAGATTAAAATTTTTGTCTGTTTATTCACTGCTGGATCCCTGGCCCTGAGCATATCACTTGTTGAATGAATGTACCTCATGGTAGTTTTGATTTGCATTTCTCTTAATTAGTGATGTTGAGCTTCTTTTCATGTGCTTTTTAGCCATGAGTATGTCTTCTTTGGAGAAAAGGCTTTTTAGGTCTTCCACCCATTTTTTGACTGGGTTGTTTGCTTTTTTGATATTGAGTTGCATGAGCTGTTTGTATATTTTGGAGATTAATTTCTTGTCGGTTGCTTCATTCGTAAATATTTTCTCCCATTCTGAGGGTTGTCTTTTTGTTTTGTTTATGGTTTCCTTTGCTGTGCAAAAGCTTTTAAGTTTAATTAGGTCCCATTTGTTTATTTTTGTTTTTATTTTCATTACTCTAGGAGGTGGATCAAAAAAGATCTTGCTGTGATTTATGTCAGTGTTCTGCCTATGTTTTCCTCTAAGAGTTTTGTAGTCTGTGGCCTTACATTTAGGTCTTTAATCCATTTTGAGTTTATTTTTGTGTATTAGGGAATGTTCTAATTTCATTCATTTACATGTTGCTGTCCAGTTTTCCAAACACCACTTATTGAACAGACTGTCTTTTCTCCATTGTATAATCTTGCCCTAAAAATTCTTAATACTTGCCTTATATTTACTGTAAACTCCATCTGTATTCTTGCTGTAAGCCTTTATTTTTGCTATTGTGATTTTCTCTGTCTTTTATTTATTCATTCAACATTTAAAAAAGTGCCTACTATGTGCCATGAAATGTTCTAGATGCTGAGGGAAAACAGTAGTAAACAGACAAAATTTCTGCTATTATGGAGTATGCACTCTTGTAAAGGGACACATATCATAAATGAATAAATAAAATACATGTTGGGTGATGACAACTGCTTCAAAAGAGAATATTTTGGGATAGGGTATTTGGGGAATTTTTTTTCTGATTAAGTGGTATCTGATTAGAGACCTGAATAAATGAGGGAATGTATCATGTAGCTATTTTGGGAATGAATATTTCAGGCAGAGGAAAGAGCAAATGCAAAATCCCTTAGATGAGAGCCTGTTGAATCTTTTCAAGTCATAACAGTGAGGTCACTGTGCTGTTCCTTCCATATTTCTTACCTTTTTTGTATCTTTCATCTTCTTTTCTCATTGTGCTCCCTTCAGGATAATTTCTTCTGCTTTGTTCCAGTTCACTAATTCTCTATTTAGCTGTTTCTAAACTGTTTTTAAATTCATCTGTTAGGCCTTTATTTCTGCTCTTGTATTCTCTGGTTCTGTTCTTTAAAAAATATCTGTAATGTTACTTTTTAGAGTTTCAAATTCCTTGCAGAAATTTTTAAGCTCGTTTTTTTTTTTTTTGTCTCCATGAGCATAGTAAGCTTAGTTTTATTAAATTTTTTGTCCAGCAATGCCAATATCTGGAATCCCTTGGGATCTGTTTCTGTGGTTTGTTGTTTTGTAGATTCTAGTTCTTATTGTTTATCTCATTGTGTACTTCATTATTTTTGCTTGCTTGCTTGAGACTTAGAGTGATGTGACATTTTCCTAGTTCTCTGAATGCTGAGAAATTTTAGATTATATCCTGGACATGTTGTGAGATTCTGGGTCCTGTTAAAAATCCCCTGGAAAATGTTTGTTTGTTTGTTTGTATTTTAGCAGATATGCAACTCAAGTTTAGATCACAAGTTCTATCTTACCTTTTGTGTGCTGGGGTTCCATTGTCAGTTCAGTTTTCAAAGCTTTTGCCATGTTACTCTGCGTCTGTTTCATGTACGCTCCACTCAAGATTAGATTAGTTCTGGGACTTGGATAGTGATTTCAGAGGGACTTGCTATATTTGCCTTGGGTCTATCTTGTACATGCACATCCTCCCTTTTCCCTATGGCACTTGTGCCAAGTCATACAAATAATTAGGGAATCACCTTCTCCAGCTCTCTCTAGCATCGCCCCTTCACCCTCAGCCTTACAGGGGTCCCGTCCTCCTGTCCTTTGGTGAGAGACATGGAGTTTCTCCTGGGGTTTTATATGTCCTTGCTGCATGGCTGCTGTAGCTCCACTACTGGAGCCACCTTTGGGGCAGGGCAGGAAGAGAAAAAAAAAAAGAAAAAAAAAAGGGATTTCCTTTTGCTTTTATAGTTCTGCTGGGCCCTTATACTTTAGTAATGCTAGGAGAGAAGGTAGGAAAAAAAATAAACAAACAGGAAACTCGCCTTCACATGAGTCATTTCTTCAAGATTTTACTTTTCTTCCCAATCTACCTGCTTTTGCTTACTTTTCAGATTCCTCAAGTAGTTGCTTTATGGATTTCATCCAGAGTTTTTAGTTGTAATCAATGGGAGAGAAAGGCTATAGTGGGCTTATTCCATCTTGACTGATACTGGAAGTTGGTTTAGGTTTTCTGAGTTATAATCCTCAGCCTATTCTTGGCCTGATGATTCATCACTATCTTTTTAGATCTTTGATTCTTTCAATAATTCAAAAAATTCCTCCAGATTTTTATCTTTAGGAGGAAGGTTGGTCTGAATTATTTAGTCATTACCATAAAACAGAGTCCTGGTTGCTTTTTCAAAATACAGATCAAATAATGTCACTGTCTAATTTTTTCAGTGGCTTTCCATAATTTTCAGGATAGCATGGTGTTTGCCACTTCCCTTCACCTTGCCAAATCTTTTCACATGTCCCACATACACAAGCTCATGGAGAACTACTTGTTAACCCTCAAACAGATTATACTTCTGAGTTTTTGCATATGTTTATTGGCTGATCCTCCTTCCTTTTTCATCTTGTTAATTCATATTTGTCCTTCAAAACTCAGAGTAATTATTACCACCCTTGGGAAATATTCCCTAGTTTTTCACTCTGACTTAGATGCTCCTCTTCTTTTACTTAGTACCCTTAGTATACCTTTACCATGTATTTATGAATTCCTTCAACATATACTGAGTACCTACTACATCTCACTGTAAGCTTGCAGGCAAGGGATCGTGTCTTATTTGACTCAGTATATTCAACACTTTGCACAGTGTCTGTGAAGATAGCAGGCAATAAATAAATTCATGAATGAATAAGTAAAGAATAAGTTTGTTCTTAGATATATCTTAAAAAAAAAAACAAACCTTTAAATGGCTGTCTATTGCTCACGTTAAGTACATTGGAATTCTTTAGCCTGCCATTCGAAGTACTGCATACATTTTTTTTTTTCTGTAGCCTTATTCCTTAATCTAAATTACTTAGTGTTGAAAAGGACTTTAAAGCTTTTTGGTCTATTTACATATCCATTGCTTTAATTCTTTTATAGGAAATTAATAATTTCCTTTGTGACTACCAAGTGGTAGTCTCTTTCCTGTGTTTGAACATATTCAGTGTTGGAAACCCACTAACCCCGAGGCTGTCATTTAAGCACAGCTCTTATTTTTATGTTGAAATCTCTCTCTCTCTTTTTGTTTTTTTGGCCACACCAGGCAGCTTGGGGATCTTAGTTCCCCACCAGGGGTGGAACCTGGGCCCCCTGCAGTGAAAGTGTGGACCTCCAGGGAATTTCCTGTTGAAATCTCTTATATTGAAATCTCTTTGTAGTTTCTCTCTTATTGTATTTCTTCTCCTTAAGGCATACAGAAAAAGTCTAAGCACTTTTTTATCTCTTTAGATTTTTAAAGGTGGTTACTTGTCCTTTCTGAATCTTGTCTTCTTCAGCCTAGATGTTTCAAGATTCTTTGTACTTTTGTTATTTTGGTTGATCTGTTTGAATATTGTTGTTATATTTAGGAGTCCAGATCTGTATTAGGTAATCTAATGTGTAACTTGACCTGTGTAAAGGACTATTTCTTGTCTAATTGTAGGTGTCATTAATGAACTCTAAAGTCAGCTTATTTGATAGTCACATTGTATTATAGGCTTTAGTGACTTCACTAGTCATTAAAATCTTTCACTTTTTTTTTTTTTTACTTCATTCTTTGCAAGTGCACTTAGATTTTTGGATCCAAATAACATTCTTTGCATTTACCCCTACTGGTTTTCATTAGGCAGACCTGTGTTTTAATCATGTACCACCACTTATTATTTTGGGATCCTAGCAAACAACATAATTTTTCTGTGTCACACTTTTGTTATCTGTGAAATGGGGATAATCACAGTTCCATTTATCTATACCTAGATTTCTACCTAAATATATAGTATATGTATTTATGCATATATTTTCCCCCTTGCCAGGACTCTGGCATTTTCATGATCCTTATGATTTACAGTTTTGTCAGTGCAACCATTTGGATCTATATGCACCAGTCTATTTCTTTAGACCAGGAAAGCCTTATGATATCTTTGGTCACTTATTCTGATTTCTGTTTGGGCATACTTATTATTTGTTTGTTGGCCCTCTGTTCTTCGTTTCTCTAATTGTTTTAATATTTGTTCCCCCACCCCCTCAATTTATGTTTGTTTCCTGTATTAGGAAACAATTTGACTTCTGAAGTATCAGTTCTTTCCTGTCCTGCCTCTAATCTCTAGTTCCTTTGAGTCTCTCATTATCTAAGCCATTGCTCCTTTCCTCCTTATTTATTTTTTCTATTTAATTCACCCCATTTCTTGAATTTCTAACATGGCCTGTTCTTTCTTTATGACTGTATCTTCCTCTTTCACTGAGACCATATTTTCTTGGTTCTGTTGAGAATACCAAATAGTTTTCTGAAATTTTCATCTGAATTCTCTAGAGTTCATTTTCAGAGATAGGCTGTTCCTTTTAACATCTTTCATGTTCCCTTTTCTTTGTTTGACAGTATTTTTTCATAGGCCTCGTGTAGGTTTTCTAATCATATACATCATTGAAAAAAGCAAGAACTATCTAGACTAAATAAACAAACTAGGTGATAAACTGAGCTTGGTCCTAGTATAGTGGTTGAATCCTCTTTTTATATTTATAGTTGTACAGCAGGTCACTGAGCAATTTCTAATGTTTTCACCTTGCATGGCTCTACTTATGGTAGCTGAATCTCTTTTCTGTCCCTTCTGTGTGGTTTTCTCGTACTCTGATAAATTTTGTAGAATATATGATTCTGAGTGATTTTAGTCAACAAACTCAAGTATGCACAAGATTTTTATGTCTTAAAATGTTAAAAATTCTTAATTTTTAAGATGTTTTGTATCTTTATATTTATATTTTTTATATTTTTATATCTTTTTTGTATCTTTATATCTTAAAGCCTTCATTCTGCTAGTGTGGAAGAAATTATCTCAGTAAATTTGGGAATTTTTCTTCTTTCCCTGGGATTGTATGTAAATTTGGGGGTGCCCATATAGTACCATGTGGTAGAGAGGGACGTTTGTTTCTCAGTCATCTATCCTCTGAGACTTTTCATCATTTCAATTGGTATTCAGTTATTTGTCCACACAGATAGTTGGTGAGCTGCTCCTCATACCAGTCCTCAGGGCCTATTCAGGTATGCTGGTTCTCTGTGCTTTATCCCACCATGCTCAGTTGCACAACGTGTTGGAACAAGGGAAATTATGAAGTTGTTTAAGGTCTTACCTGTCTATATATATTTCACAGGCATTTCTTCTCAGGTTTTGTCATCTTCCTAGAGTTATACTGAAGAAAAAAAGAAGCACAGCCCCACTCTACTCTTAGTTTGCCCTAACTCTCTGGGATTTCTGTGTTCCCCAACCCTGAAGCTTAGCTTGATGAGGGTAGAGGGCTACAGAACGCTTTCTTTTTTTTTTTTTTTTACATCTTTATTGGAGTATAATTGCTTTACAATGGTGTGTTAGTTTCTGCTTTATAACAAAGTGAATCAGTTATACATATACATATGTTCCCATATCTCTTTCCTCTTGCATCTCCCTCCCTCCCACCCTCCCTATCCCACCCCTCTAGGTGGTCACAAAGCACCCAGCTGATCTCCCTGTGCTATGCGGCTCCTTCCCACTGGCTATCTATTTTACGTTTGGTAGTGTATATATGTCCATGCCACTCTCTGGCTTTGTCACAGCTTACCCTTCCCCCTCCCCATATCCTCAAGTCCATTCTCTAGTAGGTCTGTGTCTTTATTCCTGTCTTACCCCTAGGTTCTTCATGACATTTTTTTTTCTTAGATCCCGTATATATGTGTTAGCATATGGTATTTGTGAACCCTTTCTTAAGTACCTGCCAGAATCTAATAAGCTCTCTCAGCTTCCCCTTTTAAAGGCTTCTTCCTTACAAACTGGTAAATATTTCTTAGGTCTAGAGGATGGAAGCTTTGTTCTGACTTATATATTTTGAAAATCTATTACTTGTTTATATCTTGAATCTTTCCCCTAATCCCAACACTGGGCTTTTGAAACTCATAGACATTTTCTTTGCTTTTGGTTGAATCATTTCTTATTTAAGATGATGAATGCGGCAAGATCTAGTTGGCCAAATTAGGGCAAAGTAAGTGTGTGTGTGTGTGTGTGTGTGTGTGTGTGTATGTGTATGAGAGAGAGAGAGAGAGAGAGAAAGAGAGGAGGGAGAGGAGAGAGAGAGGGAAGGGAGGAGGTGGGGGTGGGGAGTTTAGATAGATAGATAGATAGATACCAGGAAAACCAGGGAGTTTAGATAGATAGATAGATAGATACCAGGAAAACCAAAAAGGTAGGCTTATACTGTTACAGTATTATGTCAGTATATTAGAACACTCTGCTACCAAAGTCCCTTCTCTATGCCACCTGTAGCAACTTGCTCCTGACAACTGTAAAGTACATCTATACCAATTTATTTTCTTTTTTGTAGTTTTATTTATTTGCTTTTCAGTACTTGCCTATTGGAAGAATGACTGGAGGGTATTTTGGAAGTACTGGTGGTAGTGGTAATGGGAAGATTGGAGGTGTTGGCAATAGAATGCAGTTCTTTGGTGCAGATAATTTCTGTGGAATAGAGAAGGTTTGTTGCTAAATGTGTTTGTTAGTGAATATGAGACAGTGAATAGATGGAGTGAGAAGGATGAACCATCTTT
This sequence comes from Phocoena phocoena, assembly GCF_963924675.1. Classification (NCBI taxonomy): domain Eukaryota; kingdom Metazoa; phylum Chordata; class Mammalia; order Artiodactyla; family Phocoenidae; genus Phocoena; species Phocoena phocoena. Next base: position 101,614,831 of record NC_089219.1, read on the forward strand.
CTGTTGAAATGCTGATGTGTTCTGTCTCTACTTCTCTAAATTTTCCAGCCCTTTAATATTCAAATAAAAGTGGTTTGGCTCCTGTTCCATGGGCTGTGATAAGTCTAGAGCTCTCTCCAGTATTTTTGAGGCATTTAGGATACTTGTATTCTTCTAAAGTCAGTTCATTTGGCTCTTCATTGACATTTGAGTCTATCGTAGCTGTCGTTCTCTTGTTTTGCAGCTTGTTACTGAGAGTATAGGACCAATACCCTCCCTTTAGTCTAATGTGGTTTCTGTGTTGCTTGGCCTTACCTGGGAGAATGATGATGGGACAGCTGCATTTCTTTTCCTGCCTCGTGCCTTAATTCTCTACAACACCACCTATCAACTCTAAGTTTTACTGACTTTACTCGAGGCTTGAATATATAGTTAGAGGGAATCATTGCTCAGGTTAAAAAAAAAACCAAAAAAGAAAACCCTAAAAAATATTATAGAGGATTTACAGGAGATTTGTTCTTGGGGCTACACCTATTCTTAACTTGTTCCTCTGGTCTTGAGATTTATCTTCTTTCCTGCCTCTTCAGAGATAGAGCAGAAACAAGAGTGAGCTTTGCCTTTCACATGTACTTCAAGAATCTTAAATATACAAAGGAAAAATACTTCATAGATTAGTGGTTAAATCCCTACTTATTGTAAAGTCTAAAACTGTAAATATATTTTACAAAGTTGGAATAAATTAATGAATAGTAGTAATTCTATAAAAGGAAATTAGAGATAATTGAACAGCACCTAGCTTTTGAGGTTGATGTCATGAAGTATGACCATACCTTACTATGAAGCTGCTTTTGATACTACTTTAAAAGACTCAAAAGATATACCAGTGCCCTTTACTAACACAGATTTTTAAATATTTTAATGTTTACCGGAGACATTTGAGTATTATCTTATTGGAATTGTAATTGTTTTAAAATTTACTTTTGAAAATTTTATATTTATAATAGATGAATATGAGCGGGAAGAAACTAGGCAAGTTTATATGGACCTAAATAGTAACATTGAGGTAAGTGGTATTGAAAATTTGAATATTTTAAACAGAGGCATTTCTAAGCAAATTAGAGTGATAGCTACAAAGATATGAACAATTGTTCTTGCTAAAGGGATTATTATTTATCTTTTGATATATGATTATATCCAATAAAATTCCCAGGGTTCTATATATACTATGAGTATTAATGTTCTGTTTTTAAATATTTTTTGAATTTACATGTTAGTGACACCATTTAACTTAATTTATTAGGTATTAACTCTGTGTCAGAGACTAGCACATTGTGACACTTAACCATTAATTTGAAAAACATACCAGTATTATCAGTCTGTCTGTTGCCTGTTTACCTTTTTTACCCCATCCCTATCATTTTCCACTTTGCTTCTCTTCTATAGTTGTTCCTTTTTTGTTTCTCAAACTTGCTAAGCTCTTTCTGATCTTGCTTCTTTGAATTTGTTCCTTCTATCTAGAACTTCTGTATCCAAGATCTTATGCAAACTCATAAGCTTCATTCTGCTTTTTTTATTATCCCCTTTACTACTTTACCTAAAATGTCTTTCTGTTCAATTATCCTCTATCTCCTCAACTTGTCTAACTTTTCTGAAGAGCACTTAAAACTACATGATATTTATTTGATATACACGTGTGTGTGTATGTGTGTGTGTGTATATATATTCTTTCTTACACTGAAATATAAGTTAGTTCCAATAGGGTAAGGACTTTGTCTTATATCCTAAGTGCTTAAAACAGTGCCTGGCACATAATTGACACTCAGTAACTATTTATTAAATGAATAAATGAATTCATCCAATTTTACAAATCAGGATTTGTTGAATGTGAATGAACTCATGCTGCCAGGTAATGGAAGTATAATTTGAACTCTTATGGGGAGAGACCTCACAGAGGTTACACTTTAGTGAAGACAGAAATACATAAGCAAAAATCAATAGAAAATTACAGATTTTGATATGGGCTATTAAGTAAATGACTAGAGTACCAACAATTGTTTTTTTGCTGTTCGGTGATATATAACCTGTCTTCAGTGCCTTCAAATACCTGGGAAGCTACCTTAATAGGCACTCTTAATATTTTAGTAAATTATTTAATTGTTAAAAGTTATAGAATTTTCATTATTCAAAGTTGTATAGTTTTAAGTATAATGATCAGATGATACAAATTTATTATTTTCATTGTTTGAGGAAAGCTATTTAAAAAGTCTAAGTATGATTCTTAAAAGTTAAATGTATTTCAGAAAATGATAATAGCTTTTGAGGAACTTCGTGTGCAAGCTGAGAATTCCAGACTGGAAATCCATTTTAAGGGTAGGAATCCTTATTTTTTATATTACTCTTTTGCTGTTTATTAGATTCTGCTAATGTTTTCATACCTTCAGCTTGATGCCTAAACTATTAAAAAATTTCTGTATTGTATATGGTTTTATAAGCCCCTCAAAATCTTGTGGAATGTGGCAGGAAATTGGTATATGTTAAAAATACCCTTTTGGCTTCAAAAGCTACATTTTCCCTGAAATCAAATTATGGTTTGTATAATGGTGTGATTTGGTGATTTGAAGTGTGATTTGGTCTTATTTTTACATTTCTTGGTCAAGTTGCATGTTAAAATAATAATGTACATACACATTTAAAATCTGTTATTTCAGACTAGTGTGTTATAAAGAAAAAACTTTTATATATCTGGTATTATAAGAATGATAGGATTTTTAAAAGTTATTGTAACTTTGATATTATTTAAATTCTTTATTTTACTAAACAGAAAGTTAGCAGCAAGAAAATAGCAGTTTTAACTTGTTAGAAACCTTTGGGGTTTAATATCTAGATAAATAAGGAAGTGAAATAAAATATCAGAAACTTAAAATTTTGTTTGTTATACAATTATGTGAAGATATTAAAGTGTATTTGTTTTATTTTTAAAGTAAAGGAAGATTATGAAAAAATCCAACATCTTGATGAACAATACAAGAAGGAAGTAAATAACAAGGAAAAGCAGGTGCTTTTTAAAAATCAACTTTCTGTATTCTTTATACTTGCTAATTCATGAGATACTTAAAATTTCAAGAGAAATTTGTACTTGCTGCCTGCTTGATAAATTTCTGAGAGAATTTTAATATTATACATATTTAAATATATTTTCCATTTGCCTTAATTTCCATTGACTCAAATTTATACATACTAAATGCTAGTCCTTTTTTAAAATCAGTGAATCTTCTACAATATTTATATTAGTGGGTTTTAGGACATTGCTGTAAAAATATATTATTTTGTGAGAAGTTTTGTTCAGACAGAAACCTCATAAAATATAAAGATGATGATGATTGACCACTCGACCCACATTTTGCAGTTTATTTTGAAATACACTATTTATGACACCAATCAAGGGGAACTAAAACATTCTTTTGCTTCTTTCTATTAATGACACACAGTGCGAGACTTGAAAATGATGAGTCTGTGTTCTTTTGCAGTCACAAGAATGTTGATTTCAGATGATTATTATGCCAACTTTAACAGTTTCAAGCCTTCTGAATCCAGAATGGAAAATGAAATATAGAAAAGAATCCTCATCTCTCTACTTCCCCCTATTTTTCCTGAGTTTTTATCTGACTTGCCACAGATACCTTGTAATTATAGATAATAAGGATATCTACTTGAACAATAATGGCAAATGTTAATTGAAAGTACAGAGAAGATTCTTAGAGTTTCTTTAAGTTCTGGTTAAATGATAGAATTCTGATTTATGTGTTATACATTGATCTTTTGAAAGAGTTAACAATTTTTTCTGTATTTTAACTGTATTTTTTAAACCAGATTTCTGAAAGAAGAAGGTCTTCTTAAAATTTAAAATTGTGTTTATTATTACAGAACACAAAAATAGAATAAAGTGCTAAGAAGCTTGTTGGAATCCTGGGTACATGAGCAGAGCTTACAGATTTGGGGGGTTCCCTGTAAAATTATGCTGTGGCCAGCTAGTGTTTTTGTTGGGGACTCCTAAATGTCATTATTTGTAAGGCTTTTTTTTCTGGAGTTCTCCAAATTCCTGCCTGGGAATGTAAACTTTGCTGATGGCATTTTGGGGCTGGGTTGGCAGGGTAGGAAGGACAAGCTGAGTCTCATCATTCCATATGCTGACTTCTCAATTATATCCTTTGTCTCCACCCCTTCCTGTGCCTGGAATACCCAGGTTTAGAGATTCTTTTTTTCAGTTTGATCATACCAGTGTCTCTTATGAAGATGGAGTAGGTTAGTTCACTGACTACATTGGCTTTCAGGGAGTAGAGTCCAGGGAAGGAGGGTTAAGAGGGCCTAGGGAGGTCTTACTACTCTGCAGACTTCCAGTCTCCTTATACTTAGTCTCCTGTTTCATACCTACCTTTCGCAGTGTCTGTTGCTTCTAATTCTTGAAACATTCTGTTTCTTTGGGATTGAATTATCTTCTCATTTGTAATCTTCCCTGTGTAGACTCTTAGTTTTTTTTTTTTAAATTTATTTTTATTTATTTATTTATTTGGCTGCGTTGGGTCTTCGTTGCTGCGCACGGGCTTTCTCTAGTTGTGGTGAGTGGGGGCAACTCTTTGTTGCAGTGCACAGGCCTCTCATTGTGATGGCTTCTCTTGTTTTGGAGCATGGGCTGTAGGTGCGCGGGCTTCAGTAGTTGTGCCACATGGGCTCAGTAGTTGTGGCTCATAGGTTCTAGAGCGCAGGCTCTGTAGCTGTGGCACATGGGCTTAGTTGCTCTGCGGCATGTGGGATCTTCCCGGACCAGGGCTTGAACCTTTGTCCCCTGCATTGGCAGGCAGATTCTTAACCACTGCGCCACCAGAGAAGCCCCTAGACTCTTAGTTTTGACCTTGCTTTTCTATACTAAATCCTTTTCTGTTCATTCTAACTGCTTTCCTTTTTTACATGTTGTGGTTTGGATTATAGAAGTCTCGTGGTTTCATGGAAGATGAAGTCCACCTTTGTTGTTTTCCTGGTTACTTTTTGGGTGATTTGATGATGAAAATAGGGCATAGAGGTCTTTCTGCCATGTTGAATCTGCAAGTCTTCAATCTATCTTTATGAGTTTATCTTTCACCTTTTCTTTACATGCACTCTGTATTCTAGCCATCTGAATATTTTCAGTTCTCTGAATAGAAGCATGATCTCTTGATCCTTTGTGTTCTCATACAAGTCTAGAATGTTCATTTCCCCTGCAGCCTGATTAATTTGTACTTGTCTATCAAGACTCAGTTCAGTTCTCTGAGAAGGATTAATTTTTGATTACCTCCCCCAGGACTGATTTAGGTGTTCCTTTCTTGATTCCTATAACATTTTTGTCTTATTACTAATAATATTCAAGTATAGTTGTTTGTATCCTGGTCTAGGCTGTGAGTTTCTTGAAGGTGAGTTCCATCATCTCTGTATATTCAGTGCGTATTATGGTTTCTGGAACAGATTAGGTGCTCAATAATATTTATGGAATAAATGAACGAGTAGATTTCAATATATAATCTTCTAAGTGATAACTTAAAACGCATACTGTAATATTGGGTATATTGCATTAGTTTGTTCATTCCTTCATCCAATAAATGTTTATCGTACAGGCACATAACTAAATGCCAGGCACAGACAGCTGAAAAGCATATAAGCAAGTACATAAAATAATCACAGATAATGATAAATGCTAAGGTGTCATATTTAATTTTTCATATCTATAATGTAGTATTTAAATATTTCATTTTAGGTATCACTGCTATTGATCCAAAGTACTGAGAAAGAAAAGAAAATGAAAGAGTTAACATTTCTGCTAGAGGAGTCCAGAGATAAAGTTAATCAATTAGAGGAAAAAACAAGTAAGAATTTATATAAGAAAATATAAGAATGTCTTATGTATTCCTCTTGTTATGTTTTAAATTTAGCTTTCATTACAATTTTTTTGTAATGCTTTCTAATGCTGTAATTTTCCACCTAGGTTGGAACAGTTGGAGGAGGGAATAATAGTCACTTAAGAAGATTTTTCAAAGTATATGTGCTCCTCTTATCCCTTTTAATACTGTCACCTTCTTCAGAGTTTCAATAAGGTGCTCCATGAAAACAAGGATCTTTGTCTTTTTTTGTTCATTGATGCATTCCAAGTGCCTGGCATATATTAGGCACTCAAACATGTTATAAATAAATGAATACTCTGGGAGCACTATGGAGGGAATTATTAATTATTCTTGGAGCAAGACATTTAGAAAAAATTGTTAGTTAAACTAAACCTTAGATGATTAAAAGTTCACTGGACAATGAATTGGAGGAGGGAGTGTAGGCAGAAGAAATGGCTTGTGCAAGTCATGGAAGTGTGAAAATTAGGGTATATTTGAAACACTGATTGGTGTGTCTGTATCTTAAAGAACTCAGGTAAATGAGACTGGAAAAAAAAATGTTTGGATCAGATTATGAAGGATCTTTAGTGTCATGTAATGTTTAGACTATATTATTATTGAGTATTTTTCAAACTTGTTCAACTAGTAAGGCACTTGAAAGGCATACACTTTGTGAAATACTATGTCCCTTTCAGAACATCATAGAGGTCTTGTGACATTTTTCACCTTTCTCTTAAAAATGTGGCAAATAATTATCTAGTTCCTGCTAACCTATGCCTGCTCATTTCACCTTACTGTCACTACTATATCCTATACTCCAGATATACTGAAATTGTTTAACTTCCTTACCTTTTATGTTCTTCCTATCTCACCATCATGCTTTTGGCTACTTACTCTGTCCACAATGAACCTCCTACCTCCTCTCCAAATCTACTGGCTAAATTCTAGTGAACTCCTTATTGTTAAGAGTGGCTTAAGCATTACTTGTGTGTCTCCTGTGACCATGAGTGTCTTGAGGGCAGGTACTGTGTCTCACTAAATATCTTTGTCACTCTAGTGCCCAGCATATTGCTATGTATATATAATAGGAGTTTAATACGTGTTAGGATGAATGAATGTTTAATCTTATATAAACTGGAAACAACTTACTGGTAATAAATAACTAATACAATGTGATTCTGCAGACTCATAACCACTGAAATATATTCATTTAAGTTACTTTTCATTGTTTCCCATATGTATGTATCTTCCATTTGTTTTTCTTTTTGTTTCAACTTAGAGATCTTCTATTGACCTGTTACCTAACCCTGCCTTTTGTGGTGTCTAATTTGGTTTTAAACTCATTTACTGAATTCTTAACTTTAATCATATTTTTTCCTTCTAAATTTCCATTCAATTATTTTTCTTAAGATTCCAATTCTCTGGTTAATGCTCCTCTTTTAAAAATGACATTTCATCCTTTTTGAATATATTAATCATTGATATTTTATAGCTATTTTCTTTTTATTTCAATATCTGGCTTACCTGTTGGTCTGTTTCTTTTTAAAAAATGTGATAAAATACATATAACATAAAACTTACCATCTTAATCATTTTTAAGTGTACAGCTCAGTGGTGTAGATACATTCACATTGTTATGTAGTCATCACTAGTATTTATCTCCAGAACTCTTGCAACTCTTTTCATGTTGCAAAACTGAAACTCTGTACCCATTAACCAGTAACTCCCCTTCCTTCCTCCCCTCAGCCCATTCTACTTTCTATTCCTTTACAGTCTTACTTTTTAGTGATTTGTCCTTATCTTTTGATGTGCCCAGTAATTTTTTGATTGAATTCCATACATTGTTATAAGAAAAGTTAGAGGCTCGAGATATTGTCTTCTGTTTGCTAGGGAGAAATTGGGAGTGTGGTGGGCTAATTACTATAATGCAATTAGAGGCTGAGCTGAATGAAGGGAAATAGTCAAGTTTATGAGGTTTTTGAGTCTTCAGTTTTGTTTCTTCAGCTCTTTGAGACCCAATAAAACTATGCTCTTTTTTTTATCCCCTGGCAGTGGCCCTCTGCTGGGACCAAGGCAGCATTTAGACCTCTTGCTCATACCCAGAATCAGCAGATGTCAGCTGCACTTTGTCAGTTCAGTTATCAGGAGTTCTTTCTTAGGAATCTTAGCCTCTTTTGTCCTTTCTGTTTTGGTTTGTTTCGTGTTTTCTAGTTATTTTCAGCATGAGAGTTGTTCTGTTACAGACTACTTCATTCTGCCTGGAACTATCCATTTAAATGAATTATGATCAGCTAATTTTTATTTTTAATATTTTCTTGCTATTACCTAATTTTTGTCTCTTGCCAATACTTGTTGCCTGCAAAGAGTATCAGTGATCAGAGATTTAAGAAATAAATTTAAGGGGAGAAAATTTTGATTATTTTCTTTCTGTGTATTAAGAGTACTATACTTTGAAATAGGATGCTGTTTGGAGAGGGTTTGGGTTTTTTCATGAGGCCACATATCAGTCATCCTTGGTTAAAACCCATTACCTTTTTTCATTCTCTTATCAACGTTGGCTTTTCTCCCTGTCTTAACCTCCTATTGTTCCTCTACTTTCCAAACTTTGTCTTTGAAACCCTTGCTCTTCTTATGTAGCATATAAAATTTTTTTCCCTCAAAACCTATTAATGAAGGTTTTCTTTACCTTCTGGCTTTAACAAATTTGAGGTCTCTACTTCCTCTGCTAATCTTTTGAATGGAAGCTGCACATTGTCCTACATTCCATGTATAATGCAGTTGGAAGGCAGTTGGAAACTTTCTTTTGGATGTATATTACCTCTTTCAAACAATTACTCATTCTTTCATCTGTTCAACTTTTATTAACCTCCTTTCTATTCTGTGTCAGGCACAAAGCTAATTATGGGGAATGCAATTATTTATTATTGCATCCCTGCTTTCTGGAAGAGAATTACTGTCAAAGAGTTTTATAATGGATATTGACTTATCAAATGTGCTTTTTTTTGGCATATATTGAGATTGTCATATGTTTTTTTCCCTTTAATTTATTAGTGATTATTTTCTAATGTTAAACCTAATTTTCTAATATTAACTTTTTATCCCTGGTTATGAATCTACTTTTATTATTATTTTTGTGTTATTTTATTCAATTTTACATATTGTTTGATTAATGTTATTTTTAGGACTTTTTTGGCATTTTTGCTGGAAAATATTTTTGCTGATTGGGCGATTTACATTTTTCTATCTTTCAGATCATTTATGCATTCTTCTATATCACTTAGTCACTTGTTAATTCCCTGTAGTGTGTTTTTCATTTAATTATTGTATTATTCAGTTCTTACTGTTTCTTTTTTATATTTTCTTGTTTCTTGTTAAAATTCTCACTGTGTTCATCTGTTCTTTTCTCTAATTCAGGTAGCATTCTTATTACTAATGGTTTAAACTCTTTATTTGGTAAATTATTTATTAGTTTCATCAGTTGTTTTTAGGGTTTTTCTCCTGTTCTGTTGATTGAAAGAAATTCATCTGTCTTCTCATTTTGCTTAACTTTCTCTGTTTTGATGAAATTAGGTGAAAAAGTTACCCATTGAGGTCCTGAAGGGGTATTCTTGTATGGGAGAGTCTGAGTGTGCCCATTGGCTGTGGTGGGAGAGTGGGATCTGATGTGAGTCGTGTTTTTTCCCAGCATGTGCTGGCAGCTATCACCTTGGTAAGAGGTTGGGCTGGAGATGGAGGGACTAGAGCCAGAGCCAGTTGTGAGCTGGTGTTTCTTTTCTAAGTGGCCAACACCACCCTATTGGGGGCAGGGTCAGGTCTCACGTTGCTCAAGGAGAAAACCTAAGGGTTTGGTCTGATCTGTCTTTGTTCCTTCTAAGTGTGTGCTCTTCCCTCCCAGCACTGGCACCCTTACCCCATGCAGAGCAGTGCTGGAGCAAGAGGGGCCAGTGCAAGTGCTCGGCGTGGGTCTGGGTATGGTCTGTGGCATCCCTGGTCACAGTCAGAGTCTGGACTGCTTAAGTGCTGCATCTGTAAGCACCATTAATAGCTGTCCCTGCCCCATTCAGATGGGACTAAAATGCCTTTGCAACCCTCACCCTAGTTTGGAGTTGGACTGCAGAGTAGGCAGGGCTGGTGTGGGTGCTCTGTGTGGGTCTGGGTGCGGGCTGTGGTGGTGTCAGCTGTAGTCAGAGCCTGGGACCACTTCTGATGTACTGTTGCTTTAAGTGCTGATAATGGATGCCCCTCCCTATTCAGATGCTGTTTTGTGTTTGGGCTGGCATGGTCCCTCACAATTGAGCACTCGGGTCAGCCACAGCAGCCCTTTACGTAGTGTGGAGTTGCGGGCAAAGCAAGCAAAGCCTGAGCAGGCACTTGGCTCAGGCTGGGTAGCACACTGTGGAAGTTGTGGGAAATGGGACAGAGTACAGTGCAGATTCAGTTTGCTTTCTCTGCCTTGTTTCAGGAGTAAGCAAGTGTTACAGTTCTTCACAAGTTGAGTTTAGGTTTCTTACAGCCCCCTTGTTAGTCTCACTGGTTTTCTAACCAGCTTAGGGGACTTGTCTTCCCACTTTTGGACCTGAGAGCTGAGGTGCCCAATACGTGGTTTGAACTGCTCTCTCCCCAAGGAGGATTCCCCTCCTCTTCCGTGTCTCTTCACAGGGGCACAGGTCCCGATCTGATTGCTTCTCTTTCCTTTCTACTGGATTCCATGTGGATCTTTCTTACAGCCTTGGATGTACAAGAGTTTTTCTGACATTCTTCAGTTAGTTTTCAGTGAGAATTGTTCCACGTATAAATGTATTTTTGATGTGTTCCTCGTGGGGAGGTGAGTTTTGTGTCCTCCTACTCTGCCATCTTGATTTTGATCCCTCCTCTTAATTCTCAGATCTTTTGTTTGGATCATATTCTTTCTACCTTGAAGAGTAATACTTAGAATATGCTTTAGTGAGCATATTCTTGTGATGATTTTGTCTGAACGTTTGTTTATCCATTCTCATCTGGAAAGGATTTTTTTGTTTGATATGTATTTCTAGTTGGCACACTATATGTTAAAACTATATGTTTGAGAACACTGAAGGTAGCATCTTGCTTTCTTTTGGCTTCCTTTGTGTCATTTTTCAACCTAACTGTTGAACCTTTGAATATAAGTTATCTTCTCCCTCTATTGTGGCTTTTTAGATTTTCTTTGCCTTTGATATTTTAGCATTTTCAGTATGATATGTTAAGATATATGCTTAATCTTATTTTACAGCTTCTTGAATCTGTAAATTAATGTCCTTTATTATTGCTTTCCTTCAAACATTATATTTGCTCTATTCTCTGTTTCCTCTCATTCTGGAACTTTGAATAAAAATCATGTTAATTTTCTCTATCTTCTGTGACTCTTAATTTCTTTTCCATCTTTTCACAGTTTTGCTTTTCTGTGCCTTATTCTTGACGATTTCTTTTCACCTATCTTGTCATTCACTAATTCTCTCTTCATTTGTTTCTCACCCACTATGAACTCTTCCAATTTTATTTTCAGTTATTAAGATGTTTAAGATGTTATTCTTACTTATTTTTCAAATCTGCTATTCTACTTTATGTAATTTTCTGTTTCTTATTATTTTCAAGGTTTTTATTCTTTAAATATACTAAGAATAGCTATTTTATAGTTTCTTTCTGATAATTCTTTATCTTAAATGTTTGTGGGCCTCATACTGTCTTTTGTTTCTGATATATTTTAGTCCAGATTTTGTTTTATTTATTTAGCCTTGTTTTATTGGGTGCCTTGTTGTCTTTGACTACATGTTTATTATTTTTCTTGAAAAAATTTGTAAGTATTGTAAGCCTTGCCTAGTATGTAAGTAATTTAACTTCCTCTTTGGAAGATTCCTATTTACTTTTACCATGTGCATGGTGGCTCTACCCACCTTAAGTCCGTTTCATGGCTTGGGATTAACTGGACCACTCAGGTGATGTGAACCTGTGCTGTAGATTTGCTTGAGGGTTTGTTTACTTTTGCTCCCTCCACATATAATGATTGTTCTAGCTTATTGTACAAAGGTTTAATTCTTGGGCTTCTTACCTTATATAGTCTTTGGATTTTCATATTTCTTTTTCTCATTTCATCATAATTTCAAATCAAAAGTCCAGCTTTGCCAGGACCTGCAAATTCCCCTGAGGCAAAAGCAGGTTTTGTACTTATCTTACTTCTCTAAGTTTCTATTTTCCCTTCACTTTGTGCCTGGTAATTTCTTATTATTTCGTTGGGAGTTTAGTGATTTTAATGTTCTTAATATTTGATCCTGAATTTTTATTCCTTTTTAGAGGAATGTTTGTTTGAATGACATACCTCACTATTACCCCAGTGAAATTGTCAGTTTCAATTTTATATGTCATTTCTAGATAGTTTTAGGACATCTTCCTTATTTCTTTTATTTTTTATTTTATTTATTTATTATTTATTTATTTATTTTTGCGGTTCGCGGGCCTCTCACTGTTGTGGCCTCTCCCGTTGTGGAGCACAGGCTCCAGACGTGCAGGCTCAGTGGCCATGGCTCACAGGCCCAGCCGCTCCATGCATGTGGGATCTTCCCGGACTGGGGCACAAACCCGTGTCCCCTGCATCGGCAGGCGAACTCTCAACCACTGCGCCACCAGGGAAGTCCCCTTATTTGTTTTAGTATTTTTGTGTTTTTAAAATTTTTGTCTGCACCGCACGGCATGTGGGATCTTAGTTCCCCGACCAGGGGTCAAACCTGTGCCCCCTGCATTGGAAGCATGGAGTCTTAACCACTGGACTGACAGGGAAGTTCCTTCTTTTAGTTTTTAAAAATGATATAATACTTATTTTTTAAATTCTACAGCCAGTAATTCTAACATCTAAAATCTTACAGTCAGGTCAAAGTCTGTCTTTTGTTCCTTCTACTGACTTTGCTCGTAGTGCTTTGTTTACTCTTGTGATTTTTGATTGTGAGGTCATGTAATTTCAGCTGTGGAAATTCTTTAAGACCTGAACTGGAAGTATATTTTTACAGAGGAAATTTACATTTGCAGCTTCTGGAATCCTGGGGGAACTTAGGGGAACTTCAAACTAAGTTTTGGCTTGGAGCTTTTTAGGATATTCAAGCAGCATATATTCTGTTCCCACACATGCCTAAGTACTAGTTCGTGATTATGGTTTCTCAGAGGAGACACTTATTGACAGACCATTATAAATAGTATGATAATAGACAATCTTTAGTTATCATTGCCCCCTCTCCAGATCTACTTTTCCTATTTCTTTCTGAGAGTTGGAGCACTAGCCCCTTCATTTCTACACAGATTTTGAGATTGGAATTAAAAAAAAATATAAACCTGGAACATTATTCTGTTGTTTAACATCCTTCATTGTTTTTCATGACTTAGGAAGCGTACACCTCTGAGCAAGTTATATGAATCCTGTTATGATTTTGTCATTATTTTTCCAATCATATCTGCTGTGATTTCTCCCTCGTACTTTAAGTTTCATGCTATTGAAATATATTTCCTTTAGATTTCAGAATGTGTCATCCTGTCTCTTCCATTTTTGCCTTTGTATATGCTCTTTCACATCTCTTGTGATTTTCTCCCAACTCCCATTACTCTTGTTAATTGTTACTGGCTTTCAAATGTTTCAACCCAGCTGTCATTTTCTGGAACTTTCCCTCTCTATGTCTGTCTCCCCTTACCTCTAACCGTTACTGGTCCTATTAAGCTTTGGTGTCCCCTCTATGTATTGATATATTCCCAGAATTTCTAGTGACTACCCATCAGCACTTATCTTTGATTATTTGTCTGCCTGCCCAGTTGTACTGTAAATACCTTGAATTTTAAGGTCCAGTTTCGGTATACACTATACCATCATTACCATCATCATAATAGTATTTAACATTTGTTGACTATATGCTAGAAAACACTGTGGTTAAATGTTTTAAGTTGCATTATCGTGTGTAATCCTAACAGGAACTCTTCAAGATATGAATAACTATCATTTTACGTGTGGGAAAAGTAGAGAGAGATTGGTTAAGTATCATGCCCAAGTGTAGGTAGCTAGTAAAAGGAAATAGAATAATTTGAACCCAGAGAAGGGTATGAACAGTTTTCCCTTAGTGTTTTTTATGAGGTTGAAAAGTGACTGCATATGTGTAAAGCATATAAACTAGCACCTGGCACTTAGGATTTAGTAAATATTTAGCTATCAAGTGGAGTCAGTAGCTTTTTTTCATAATATTTGAATAAGTAAATGCAATTATTTAGAAAAATATAAAAATCAAGATAGGGAATAATGAATATCATGAATAATTTCACCATTAGGAGACAAATTACTTTTGAGATTTTTATGTGTATTCTTTCCTTTCACATGTACTATTTATATAAATACTGTTTTTAAGTTGCCCTTTTTATTCTATGATTTTTATGAATATTAAAATTAGTAATAAATAAATAAACATCTATATCATCATTTACAGTGGCTGGCTACATGATATACCATTGTATCACCATAATTTAATGTCTCCTTTTGGATATTTAGGTTGTTTCTAATGCTTAGCTAGTATTAAAAAATGTAGCACAAAATGTCCCTATATATTCACCTTTGAGTCCTTGGGCAATAACAATCTTGAAAGGTCAGTAAAAGGTGATGATATCAGTGCATCTGTATATGCATAATTCTCTCTCATTTTGGAGTATGTAATAGAGGAAAAAGTAATTGTTACAAATAACTTGTTTTCTTGATATGTATTTTTTATTAAGTATTACCTATCTGCAACTTTCTTTTTTAGAATTACAGAATGAAAGCTTAAAAGAATCAAATGAGAAGAAGGATCATTTGACATCAGAACTAGAAGATATTAAAATGTCTTTGCAAATAAGTGTGGTATGATTTAAAAACTGATTAGTGTGTGATAATTCTCACACCATCAGTCAACAAATATTTACTGAATGCTAATACTATGTACAAGGACCTGAAGCTTCAAACAGAGAAGATACAATCTCTGTCTACAAATGCTTATAGTTTAGAGACATTTGATAAAAACACATCAAAAGTATAACAAATACAAGACTATGCTAGGTACCAACATGATTCAGGCAAAAATTCTACAATATTTCTAAGAATTGAAAGAACATTATGGGCTGGATTGGTTAGGAAGACTCCATGGAGGGATTGGGAGTATAGGTGGGCTTTGGAGGAATGGTGAATTGAAATAAGAGTAGTGGGTGTGGCACTCCAGATTGGCCAGGGTGGAGTAGAGGAGGGGTGAAAGAAAAGGAGAGAGGGAGGGAGAGGCAGTGAATTACAGAAAGCAGATGAATTCAGCCTTTTTTCTTAAGGCCCTTGGTTCATAGGGGTTTTTTTTGTACTTTATTTCATTTAGAGTACTCAAAAGGCTTTAGAGGAAGATTTACAAATAGCAACAAAAAAAATATATCAGCTCACTGGAGAAAAAGAAGCGCAAATGGAAGAACTTAATGAAGCTAAAGCTGCCCATTCATTTGTGGTTACTGAACTTAAAACTACTACCTGCAACTTGAAAGAATTATTGACAACAGAACAGCAAAGGTAAAAATACTTCTTATTTAGCTGAATAAAAGCAATTTACTTCTAATATTCAGTGCCATTTTCTATTCATTGACAATTGACTTGTAATTCCTATAACAACTATAACCAAGTCTTTTTTTTATATATAAAGTGGGAACACATTTTAAGAGTTTGTATTGGGTAGGCAGGTATCCCAGAAAAAGATAGCAGGTATTCTCTAGGATAGTTCCCGTGCATGCTTTTCATAGAGTTAAGCAATATAGACAAGCTCATAAGGGCTGATGCAGTGATATCACATATTTAATTAACTGTGGGTTATTAAATAGAAATAACTTCCTAGGTTGTTGGTTTGTTTTTACTGGGGTCTGTAACCTTCTTTGTGATTTATAAATTTAACAACTAGCCTGGTACAGAGTAGGTACTCAAACATTTTTAATAAATCAATGGATTAATGAATATGGTTAGATATATATAAAATATTCATGTGCATTTCATCTAAATAGTTTTTCTAAAACTTGAGTTAAAAACTTCATCTGTTTTCCACTACTTTGTATTAAGGAAATGTTTATATGAAGTTGTGTTATGAGGCCTAGGTAATTATTTTTGTCCTGTTAGTATAAGGGTTAATTAAGTCTGGAAGATGAAAGAGAGGAATAAGCTTCTCTCTGAAGTCATGACCTGGGCCTAGTAGAGTTTCTTCTCTACTGCTTGTGTATAGTGAAGGAAGGAAAACTAGATATTCTAGCTCAGCTAATCTTGTATATTCTTGATTGACCTATCCAGGTGATTTTCAAATTTTAAGTGACTTTGGATGTCATCTGTTCCAATTACCTCAGTTTTATAGATGAGGAAATGGAAAGCCAGTGGAGTTAAGTGAATTGGGTAATTCTCATATATTGTTCCTAAGGCAGAATTCAGTATAATAGTAGTTATGTACTCAATCTCTTTCAAAGTTCTAGGATGCATTAATTTGATTATCATCAATAGCTAAGAGATAAATCATGACAATAAGTTTGAGGTTTTATGTAGATGTAATTAATATACAACTATGTATGTATAATAGTAATATCTTGTTTTGAAATGTTACACTATCTGACACGAAGTAGGTTGTCAAGAAATGTGTAATGATTGAATGAGTGAATCTATGATAAGATATACTGTTGCTAAATTGCACCAGTTTTAGTTACTAGATGAATTCTGACTAAAAGAATATTTTACATTATGAACTAATATATTTTACAAGATTGGAAAGAAGTGAAGATCAATTGAAAGTACTTACCATCGAGCTTCAGAAGAAATCAAGTGATCTGGGTAAGTTTTAGAGAATAACATATGTACATGATAATATTAGCCAATTATAAAACCATCAACATTATTTCAGAATAAAATATAGTTTCTCCTCCATCATTTACCAATAGTGATTATTTGATAACTATTAATTTGATTTTTCAAAGATAGAAAATTTAAATCTTAAGAAAGACTTTTCAGTTTCATTATGCAGTTCATACATACCTAGAATTGTAAGGAGCCTAACAGATGTTTTGTAGTCTTTTTTATTTTTCTTACTATATATATATATATATATATATATATATATATGTACATATATATACATATGTACATATGTATATATATGTACATATATACACATATGTATATATATATACATATATATATAATTATATATATATGTAATTTTTTTATACACCAGGTTCTGATTAGTCATCAACTTTATGCACATCAGTATATAAATGTCAATCCCAATCCGCCAGTTCATCCCGCCACCCCCCCTACCCCCCGCTGCTTTCCCCCCTTGGTGTGCATACATTTGTTCTGTACATCTGTGTCTCAATTTCTGCCCTGCAAACTGGTTCATCTGTACCATTTTTCTAGGTTCCACATATATGCGTTAATATACGATATTTCTTTTCTCTTTCTGACTTCACTTTGTATGACAGTCTCTAGATCCATCCACATCTCAACAAATGACCCAATTTCGTTCCTTTTTATGGCCCAGTAATATTCCATTGTATATATGTACCACATCTTCTTTATCCATTCGTCTGTCAATGGGCATTTAGGTTGCTTCCGTGTTCTGGCTATTGTAAATAGTGCTGCAATGAACATTGGGGTGCATGTGTCTTTTTGAATTATGGTTTTCTCTGGGTATATGCCCAGTGGTGGGATTGCTGGGTCAGATGGTAATTCTATTTTTAGTTTTTTAAGGAACCTCCATACTGTTCTCCATAGTGGCTGCATCAATTTACATTCCCACCAACAGTGCAAGAAGGTTCCCTTTTCTCCACACCCTCTCCAGCAATTGCTGTTTTTAGGTTTTCTGATGATGCCCATTCTAACTGGTGTGAGGTGATACCTCACTGTAGTTTTGATTTGCATTTCTCTAACAATTAGCACAGCTTTTCATGTGCTCCTTGGCCATCTGTATGTCTTCTTTGGAGAAATGTCTATTTAGGTCTTCTTCCCATTTTTTGATTGGGTCTTTTTTTTTTTTAATATTGAGCTGCATGAGCTGTTTATATATTTTGGAGATTAATCCTTTGTCTGCTGATTTGTTTGCAAATATTTTCTCCCACTCTGAGGGTAGTCTTTTCATCTTGTTCATGGTTTCCTTTGCTGTGCAAAAGCTTTTAGGTTTCATTAGGTCCCATTTGTTTATTTTTTTATTAGTTTTTTTACATCTTTATTGAAAAATAATTGCTTTACAATGGTGTGTGAGTTTCTGCTTTATAACAAAGTGAACCAGTTATACATATACATATGTTCCCATATCTCTTGCCTCTTGCGTCTCCCTCCCTCCCACCCTCCCTCTGCCACCCCTCCAGGCGGTCACAAAGCATGGAGCCAATCTCCCTGTGCCATGCAGCTGCTTCCCACTAGCTATCTATTTTACGTTTGGTAGTGTATATATGTCCATGCCTCTCTCTTGCCCTGTCACAGCTCAACCTTCCCCCTCCGCATATCCTCAAGTCCATTCTCCAGTAGGTCTGTGTCTTTATTCCTGTCTTACCCCTAGGTTCTTCATGACATTTTTTTTTCTTAAATTCCATATATATGTGTTAGCATACGGTATATGTCTTTCTCATTCTGACTTACTTCACTCTGTATGACAGACTCTAGGTCCATCCGCCTCATTACAAATAACTCAATTTCGTTTCTTTTTATGGCTGAGTAATATTCCATTGTATATATGTGCCACATCTTCTTTATCCATTCATCCGATGATGGACAATTAGGTTGTTTCCATCTCTGGGCTATTGTAAATAGAGCTGCAATGAACATTTTGGTACATGACTCTTTTTGAATTATGGTTTTCTCAGGGTATATGCCCAGTAGTGGGATTGCTGGGTCATATGGTAGTTCTGTTTATAGCTTTTTAAGGAACCTCCATACTGTTTTCAATAGTGGCTGTATCAACTTGCATTCCCACCAACAGTGCAAGAGTGTTCCCTTTTCTCCACACCCTCTCCAGCATTTATTGTTTCTAGATTTTTTGATGATGGCCGTTCTGACTGGTGTGAGATGATATCTCATTGCAGTTTTGATGTGCATTTCTCTAATGATTAATGATGTTGAGCATTCTTTCATGTGTTTGTTGGCAATCTGTATATCTTCTTTGGAGAAATGTCTATTTAGGTCTTCTGCCCATTTTTGGATTGGGTTGTTTATTTTTTTGTTATTGAGCTGCGTGAGCTGCTTTTAAATTTTGCAGATTAATCCTTTGTCAGTTGCTTCATTTGAAAATATTTTCTCTCATTCTGAGGGTTGTCTTTTGGTCTTGTTTATGGTTTCCTTTGCTGCACAAAAGCTTTGAAGTTTCATTAAGTCCCATTTGTTTATTTTTGTTTTTATTTCCAGTTCTCTAGGAGGTGGGTCAAAAAGGATCTTGCTGTGATTTATGTCATAGAGTGTTCTGCCTATGTTTTCCTCTAAGAGTTTGATAGTTTCTGGCGTCACATTTATGTCTTTAATCCATTTTGAGCTTATTTTTGTGTATGGTGTTAGGGAGTGATCTAATCTCATACTTTTACATGTACCTGTCCAGTTTTCCCAGGACCACTTATCGAAGAGGCTGTCCTTTCTCCACTGTACATTCCTGCCTCCTTTATCAAAGATAAGGTGACCATATGTGTTTGGGTTTATCTCTGGGCTTTCTATCCTGTTGCATTGATCTATCTTTCTGTTTTTGTGCCAGTACCATACTGTCTTGATTACTGTAGCTTTGTAGTATAGTCTGAAGTCAGGGAGCCTGATTCCTCCAGCTCCGTTTTTCGTTCTCAAGATTGCTTTGGCTATTCGGGGTCTTTTGTGTTTCCATACAAATTGTGAAATTTTTTGTTCTAGTTCTGTGAAAAATGCCAGTGGTAGTTTGATAGGGATTGCATTGAATCTATAGCCTGCTATGGGTAGTAGAGTCATTTTCACAATGTTGATTTTTCCAATCCAAGACCATGGTATATCTCTCCATCTATTTGTATCATCTTTAATTTCTTTCATCAGTGTCTTATAATTTTCTGCATACAGGTCTTTTGTCTCCTTAGGTAGGTTTATTCGTAGATATTTTATTCTTTTTGTTGCAATGGGAAATGGGAGTGTTTTCTTGATTTCACTTTCAGATTTTTCATCATTAGTGTATAGGACTGCCAGAGATTTCTGTGCCGTAATTTTGTATCCTGCTACTTTACCAAATTCATTGATTAGCTCTAGTAGTTTTCTGGTTGCATCTTTAGGATTCTCTATGTATAGTATCATGTCATCTGCAAAGAGTGACAGCTTTACTTCTTTTCCGATTTGGATACCTTTTATTTCCTTTTCTTCTCTGATTGCTGTGGCTAACACTTCCAAAACTATGTTGAATAAGAGTGGTGAGAGTGGGCAACCTTGTCTTGTTCCTGATCTTAGTGGAAATGCTTTCAGTTTTTTACCATTGAGGATGATGTTGGCTGTGGGCTTCTCATATATGGCCTTTATTATGTTGAGGAAAGTTCCTTCTATGCCTACTTTCTGAAGAGTTTTTATCATAAATGGGTGTTGAATTTTGTCAAAGGCTTTCTGTGCATCTATTGAGATGATCATATGGTTTTTCTCCTTCAGTTTGTTAATATGGTTTATCACATTGATAGATTTGTGTATATTGAAGAATCCTTGCATTCCTGGAACAAACTCCACTTGATCATGGTGTATGGTCCTTTTAATGTGCTGTTGGATTCTGTTTGTTAATATTTTGTTGAGAATTTTTGCATCTATGTTCATCAGTGATATTGGCCTGTAGTTTTCTTTCTTTGTGACATCCTTGTCTGGTTTTGGTATCAGGGTGATGGTGTCCTCGTAGAATCAGTTTGGGAGTGTTCCTCCCTCTGCTATGTTTTGGAAGAGTTTGAGAAGGATAGGTGTTAGCTCTTCTCTAAATGTTTGGTAGAATTTGCCCGTGAAGGCATCTGGTCCTGGGCTTTTGTTTGTTGGAAGATTTTTTATCACAGTTTCAATTTCAGTGCTTGTGATTGGTCTGTTCATATTTTCTATTTCTTCCTGTTTCAGTCTTGGCAGATTGTGCATTTCTAAAAATTTGTCCATTTCTTCCAGGTTGTCCATTTTATTGGCATAGAGTTGCTTGTAATAATCTCTCATGATCTTTTTTATTTCTGCAGTGTCAGTTGTTACTTCTCTTTTTTCATTTCCAATTCTATTGATTTGAGTCTTCTCCCTTTTGTTTTGATGAGTCTGGCTAATGGTTTATCTATTTTGTTTATCTTCTCAAAGAACCATCTTTCAGTTTTATTGATCTTTGCCATTCTTTCCTTCATTTCTTTTTCATTTATTTCTGATCTGATTTTTATGATTTCTTTCCTTCTGCTAACTTTGGGGTTTTTTTGTTCTTCTTTCTCTAATTGCTTTAGGTGCAAGGTTAGGTTGTTTATTCGAGATGTTTCCTGCTTCTTAAGGTGGGCTTGTATTGCTATAAACTTCCCTCTTAGAACTGCTTTTGCTGCATCCCATAGATTTTGGGTCATGGTGTCTCCATTGGCATTTGTTTCTAGGTATTTTTTAATTTCCTCTTTTATTTCTTCAGTGGTCACTTCGTTATTAAGTAGTGTATTGTTTAGCCTCCATGTGTTTGTATTTTTTACAGATCTTTTCCTGTAATTGATATCTAGTTTCATAGCGCTGTGGTCTGAAAAGATACTTGATACAATTTCAATTTTCTTAAATTTACCAAGGCTTGATTTGTGACCCAAGATATGATCTATCCTGGAGAATGTTCCATGAGCACTTGAGAAAAATGTGTATTCTGTTGTTTTTGGATGGAGTGTCCTATAAATATCAATTAAGTCCATCTTGTTTAATGTATCATTTAAAGCTTATGTTTCCTTATTTATTTTCGTTTTGGATGATCTGTCCACTGGTGAAAGTGGGTTGTTAAGTCCCCTACTATGAATGTGTTACTGTCGATTTCCCCTTTTATGGCTGTTAGTATTTGCCTTATGTATTGAGGTGCTCCTATGTTGGATGCATAAATATTTACAATTGTTATATCTTCTTCTTGGATCAATCCCTTGATCATTATGTAGTGTCCTTCTTTGTCTCTTGTAATAGTCTTTATTTTAAAGTGTATTTTGTCTGATATGAGAATTGCTACTCCAGCTTTCTTTTGGTTTCCATTTGCATGGAATATCTTTTTCCATCCCCTTACTTTAAGTGTGTATGTGTCTCTAGGTCTGAAGTGGGTCTCTTGTAGACAGTATATATATGGGTCTTGTTTTTGTATCCATTCAGCCAATCTGTATCTTTTGGTGAGAGCATTTAGTCCATTTACATTTAAGGTAATTATCGATATGTATGTTCCTATTCCCATTTTCTTAATTGTTTTGGGTTTGTTACTGTAGGTCTTTTCCTTCTCTTGTGTTTCTTGCCTAGAGAAGTTCCTTTAGCATTTGTTGTAAAGCTAGTTTGGTGGTGGTGAACTCTCTCAGCTTTTGCTTGTCTGTAAAGGTTTTAATTTGTCCATCACATCTGAATGAGATCTTTGGTGGGTAGAATAATCTTGGTTGCAGGTTTTTCTCCTTCTTCACTTTAAATATGTCCTGCCAGTCAGTTCTGGCTTGCAGAGTTTCTGCTGAAAGTTCAGCTGTTAACCTTATGGGGATTCCCTTGTGTGTTATTTGTTGTTTTTCCCTTGCTGCTTTTAATATGTTTTCTTTGTATTTAATTTTTGACAGTGTGATTAATATGTGTCTTGGCGTATTTCTCTTTGGATTTATCCTGTATGGGACTCTCTGTACTTCTTGGACTTGATTAATTATTTCCTTTCCCATATTAGGGAAGTTTTCAACTCTAATCTCTTCAAATATTTTCTCAATCCCTTTCTTTTTCTCTTCTTTTTCTGGAACCCCTATAATTCAAATGTTGGTGCTTTTAATGTTGTCCCAGAGGTCTCTGAGACTGTCCTCAGTTCTTTTCATTCTTTTTTCTTTATTCTGCTCTGCAGTAGTTATTTCCACTATTTTATCTTCCAGGTCACTTATCCATTCTTCTGCCTCAATTATTCTGCTATTGATCCCATCTAGAGTCTTTATAATTTCATTTGTTGTGTTGTTCATCATTGCTTGTTTCTTCTTTAGTTCTTCTAGGTCCTTGTTAAATGTTTCTTGCATATTCTCTATTGTATTTCCAAGATCTTGGATCATCTTTACTATCATTATTCTGAATTCTTTTTCAGGTAGACTGCCTATTTCCTCTTCATTTGTTAGGTCTGGTGGGTTTTTATCTTGCTCCTTCATCTGCTGTGTGTTTTTCTGTCTTCTTATTTTGCTTAACTAACTGTGTTTGGGGTCTCCTTTTTGCAGGCTGCAGGTTCGTAGTTCTCATTTTTTTTGGTGTATATCCCCAGTGGCTAAAGTTGGTTCAGTGGGTTGTGTAGGCTTCCTGGTGGAGGGGACTAGTGCCTGTGTTCTGGTGGATGAGGCTGGATCTTGTCTTTCTGGTGTGGGCAGGTCCACGTCTGGTGGTGTATTTTGGAGTATCTGTAGCCTTATTATGATTTTAGGCAGCCTCTCTGCTAATGGGTGGGGTTGTGTTCCTGTTTTGCTAGTTGTTTGGCATAGGGTGTCCAGCACTGTAGGTTGCTGGTCATTGAGTGAAGCTGGGTGTTGGTGTTGAGATGGAGGTCTCTGGGAGATTTTCTCCGTTTGATATTACATGGAGCTGGGAGGTCTCTTGTGGACCAGTGTCCTGAAGTTGCCTCTCCCACCTAAGAGGCATAGCAGTGACTCCTGGCTGCAGCGCCAATAGCCTTTTATCCACATGGCCATTCTATAGTGGCAGGGACTTTTGGAGCTGGGTGCTTCCGTAGTCTTGTTCTTTCAGTCCATTGCCTGTCCAAGGTTTTTCCTCCTCCGCCATATGAAATGTCACTGGGCCTTGCCTTACAGAATTTTCCAACTCCATCAGCAGCAGGAGTGCGACATCCCAGTGGTGATGTTGAGAAGAGCCATTCACTGGAGTGATGGGACCAAAACCCTGAGTAAGACTGACGAGCCACAGAGCCACGTGTGCTCCTGCACCAAGCCCAAGGCTCTCCACTTGCACCTGCGCAGTCGCTGTTCCATTTGTTTATCTTTGTTTTTATTTCCATTACTCTAGGAGGTGGTTTTAAAAATATCTTGCTGTGATTTATGTCAAAGAGTGTTCTTCCTATGTTTTCCTCTAAGCATTTTATAGTGTCCGGTCTTACATTTAGCTCTCTAATCCATTTTGAGTTTATTTTTGTGTATGGTGTTAGGGAGTGTTCTAATTTCATTCTTTTACATGTAGCTGTCCAGTTTTCCCAGCACCACTTACTGAAGAGACTATCTTTTCTCCATTGTATATCCTTGCCTCCTTTGTCATAGATTAGTTGACGATAGGTGCATGGGTTTATCTCTGGGCTTTCTATCTTGTTCCATTGATCTATATTTCTGTTTTTGTGCCAGTACCATATTGTCTTGATTACTGTAGCTTTGAAGTCAGGGAGTCTGATTCCTCCAGCTCTGTATTTCTCCCTCAAGACAGCTTTCGCTATTCAGAGTCTTTTGTGTCTCCATACAAATTTTAAGATTTTTTGTTCTAACTCTGTAAAAAATGCAATTGGTAATTTGATAGGGATTGCATTGAATCTGTAGATTGCTTTGGGTAGTATAGTCATTTTCACAATACTGATTCTTCCAATTCAAGAACATGGTATATCTCTCCATCTGTTGGTATCATCTGTAATTTCTTTCATCAGTGTCTTATAGTTTTCTGCATACAGGTCTCTTGTCTCCCTAGGTAGGTTTATTCCTAGGTATTTTCTTTTTGTTGCAAAGGTAAATGGCAGTGTTTCCTTAATTTCTCTTTCAGATTTTTCATCATTAGTATATAGGAATGCAAGAGATTTCTGTGCATTAATTTTATATCCTGCAGCTTTACCAAATTCATTGATTAGCTCTAGTAGTTTTCTGGTGGCATCTTTAGGATTCTCTATGTATAGTATCACTTCATCTGCAAACAGTGACAGTTTCACTTCTTCATTTCCTATTCATATTCCTTTTATTTCTTTTTTTCTCTGATTGCCATGGCTAGGACTTCCAAAACTATGTTTAATAATAGTGGTGAGAGTGGACATCCTTTTCTTGTTCCTGGTCTTAGAGGAAATGCTTTCAGTTTTTCACCATTGAGAATGGTGTTTGCTTTGCGTTTGTCATATATGGCCTTTATTATGTTGAGGTAGGTTCCCTCTATGCCCACTTTCTAGAGAGTTTTTATCATAAATTGGTGTTGAATTTTGTCAAAAGCTTTTTCTGCATCTATTGAGATGATCATATGATTTTTATTCTTCAATTTGTTAATATGGTGTATCACATTGATTGATTTGCATATATTGAAGAATCCTTGCATCTTTGGGATAAATCCCACTTGATCATGGTGTATGATCCTTTTAATGTGTTGTTGGATTCTGTTTGCTAGTATTTTGCTGAGGATTTTTGCATCTATATTCATCAATGATATTGGTCTGTAATTTTTTTTTTTGTAGTATCTTTGTCTGGTTTTGGTTTCAGGGTGATGATAGCCTCATAGAATGAGTTTCAGAGTGTTCCTTCCTCTGCAAATTCTTGGAAGAGTTTGAGAAGGATAGGTGTTAGCTCTTCTCTAAATGTTTGATAGAATTCACCTCTGAAGCTATCTGGTCCTGGACTTTTGTTTGTTGGAAGATGTTTAATCACAGTTTCATTTTCATTACTTGTGATTGGTCTGTTCATATTATTTTCTATTTCTTCCTAGTTCAGTCTTGGAAGGTTATACCTTTCTAAGAATTTGTCCATTTCTTCCAGATTGTCCATTTTAGTGGCTAGAGTTACTTGTAGTAGTCTCTTAGGATGCTTTTTATTTCTGTGGTGTCTGTTGTTACTTCTCCTTTTTCATTTCTAATTTTATTGATTTGAGTCCTCTCCCTCTTTTTCTTGATGAGTCTGGCTAATGGTTTATCACTTTTGTTTATCTCCTCAAAGAACCAGCTTTTAGTTTTATTGATCTTTGCTATTGTTTTCTTTGTTTCTATTTCATTTATTTCTGCTGTGATCTTTATGCTTTCTTTCCTTCTGCTAACTGTGGGTTTTGTTTGTTCTTCTTTCTTTAGGTCCTTTAGGTGTAAGGTTAAATTGTTTATTTGAGATTTTTCTTGTTTCTTGAGGTAGGCTTTTATAGCTATAAACTTCCCTCTTAGAACTGCTTTTGCTGCATACCATAGGTTTTGGATCATCGTGTTTTCATTGTCATTTGTCTCTAGGTATTTTTTGATTTCCTCTTTGATTTTTTCAGTGACCTCTTTGTTATTTGGTAACGTATTGTTTAGCCTCTATGCATTTGTGTTTTTTACGTTTTTTCCTTGTAATTCACTTCTAATCTCATAGCGTTGTGGGCAGAAAACATGCTTGATATGATTTCAATTTTCTTAAATTTACTGTGGCTTAATTTGTGACCCAAGATGTGATCTATCCTGGAGAATATTCCATTTGCACTTAAGAAGAAGGTGTAATCTGCTGTTTTTGGATGGAATGTCCTATAAATATCAATTAAATCTATCTGGTCTATTATGTCATTTAAAGCTTGTGTTTCCTTATTAATATTCTGTTTGGATGATCTGTCCATTGGTGTAAGTGAGGTTTACAGCCCCCCACTATTATTGTGTTACTGTCGATTTCCTCCTTTATAGTTGGTAGCAGTTGCCTTATGTATTGAGGTGCTCCTATGTTGGGTGCATATATATTTATAATTGTTATATCTCCTTCTTGGATTCATCCCTTGATCATTATGTAGTGTCCTTCCTTGTCTCTTGTAACATTCTTTATTTTAAAGCCTATTTTATCTGGTATGAGTATTGCTACTCCAGCTTTCTTCTGATTTCCATTTGCATGGAATATCTTTTCCATCCACTCACTTTCAGTCTGTATGTGTCCCTAGGCCTAAAGTGCATCTCTTGTAGACAGCACATATATGGGTTTTGTTTTTGTGTCCATTCAGCAAGCCTGTGTCTTTTGTTTGGAGCATTTAATCCATTCATGTTTAAGGTAATTATCGATATGTATGTTCCTATGACCATTTTCTTAATTGTTTTGGGTTTGTTTTTGTCGGCCCTTTTCTTCTCTTGTGTTTCCCTCTTAGCGAAGTTCCTTTAGCATTTCTTGTACAGCTGATTTGGTGGTGCTGAATTCTCTTAGCTTTTGCTTGTCTGTAAAGCTTTTGATTTCTCCATCCAATCTGAATGAGATCCTTGCCAGGTAGAGTAATATTGGTTGTAGGTTCTTTCCTTTCATCTCTTTAAGTATGTCATGCCACTCCCTTCTGGTTTGTAGAGTTTTTGCTGAGAAATCAGCTGTTAACGTTATGGGAGTTCCCTTGTATATTATTTGTCATTTTTCCCTTGCTGCTTTCAATAATTTTTCTTTGTCTTTAATTTTTGCCAATTTGATTGCTATGTGTCTCAGCATGTTTCTCCGTGGGTTTATCCTGTATGGGACTCTCTGCTCTTCCTGGCCTTGCGTGGCTATTTCCTTTCCCATGTTAGGGAATTTTTTGACTGTAATCTCTTCAAATATTTTCTTGGGTCCTTTCTCTCTCTCTTCTCTTTCTGGCACCCCTATAATGCGAATGTTGTTGCATTTAATATTGTCCCAGAGGTCTCTTAGGCTCTCTTCATTTCTTTTCATTCTTTTTTCTTTATTCTGTTCATCAGCAGTGAATTCCACCGTTCTGTCTTCCAGGTCACTTATCCGTTTTCTGCCTCAGTTATTCTTCTATTGATTCCTTCTAGTGTAGTTTTCATTTCAGTTATTGTACTGTTCATCTCTGTTTGTTCTTTACTTCTTTTAGGTCTTTGTTAAATATTTCTTGCATCTTCTCAATCTTTGCCTCCATTCATTTTCTGAGGTCCTGGATCATCTTCACTATCATTATTCTGAATTCTTTTTCTGGAAGGTTGCCTATCTCCTCTTCATTTAGTTGTTTTTGTGGGGTTTTATCTTGTTTCTTCATCTGGTACATAGCCCTCTGCCTTTGCATTTTGTTTATCTTTCTGTGAATGTGGTTTTCATTCCACAGGGTGCAGGATTGTAGTTCTTCTTGCTTCTGCTCTCTGCCCACTGGTGGATGAGGATATCTAAGAGGCTTGTGCCTGAAACTGCCTTTTACCCCTTGTTCTCCTTCTGGACAGTTGCCGTGGCTTTTAGGCTCTGCATATGGGAAGAGAAGATTCCTTCCATAGAGTGTTATAAACGTGCGCTTGATGCATTCTCAAGGTTTTAGTGGCTGGCTAGGCAAGTCTGAAATGTGTAGGGTAGGCTGGAACTCTGGAGCATGGCCTGAAGCTGCTGCCCACGGGTGGAATGTCTTCCTCCTGTAGTCTTTTTTTCTTAATTTAGGATTCAGAGGCTGTAATAATAATTCTTAGTGGGAAATGTCTTATATTTTGATTGAATTTTGAAATTTCATTTATTGGCCATGTTGGATTATGAACTATTTTCAGGAAAATGTGACCCTATTTTATCATGTGGTGTTGTTAATACTCAACTTTCATGGCTAAAAGAAAGAGAAGTTTGTAGTTATTTTGTGAATTTATGACCATTTAGTTAGCTAATTTTAATAAGTCTATGCTTCATATTTATAAAGCCTCATATTTATAATTGTGGAGAATTATAAATATATATAAACATTTTTTTCCAATTTTGGTGAAAAGAATTATTTTATAAATTAAGATAATTCATGGATTGGCAGGCATTTTTCTGGAAATCTCTATAACTTTCTATAATCTTTATTATTAACTTTGAATACTTATATAATTAAAATAATTGTAAGCAGTAGTGCCTGTTAGGATGTTTGGTTGAACTTTGAAACCCAATTTATGCTTTTCCTTTTGCAAAGCTTACTTTTCCATTACAGACTAGACTGTTTTGAACATCCAAAATTGTACTATCCAATGGTAAATAATATTTTTAGTATTATTTTACATTAGAATGATTGTGAATGCATATTTCACCCATTTTTTAAATCTTCCTTTAGACCATAACATACTGTCTTAAATCACTGCATATACCTATGTTCTTTAGAATTGGTCAATTGAATGTTGTAGACTATGGAATAATTAAATCTGATATTGAATATAAGTGGCTGTTATTGTCATATTGAAAGATCGAATGCATAATGTGATTTTTCTCTTAGTAGAGCAATATATTATGAGAAGTTTGGATAAGGAATTCCAGAACTGTGAAATAGTTCTATGTGTGTTTCTTAGCACTATCTTAGGTGGAAACATATACAAGAAGTGAAATACCATGTTCTTGAGAAATCTCTAATTATTGTAGGAGAAAGTTTGAATTCATAAAATCATTAGAACCATGTTTCAAAAATTAAAGGAGTGAGAGAGACTTCTGTTTAGGATTAGGGAAGGAAGTATTAGAACTTCTATTTCTATTTATTTTTAATGCTGTATATATGTTTTATAATGAATAATATATGTATTTTATATAAATTTATAAAATATAAATATGTATTTGTATTGTATAAATATTTATATATTTGGAGTGAATGCTCACAGATTTCTTATTGATGGAAATATGTTAATGCTGTTAACAAGAGGAAGCCAAGGTATCAATGTGGACTGCAGAGTTGGAAAAGGCTTTATAGAATAGGTAGATTTAAAAAACAAAGTAGAGTTTAAGATACAGAGAGGATTTGGATAGTTGTAGAGAATGATGGAGTGTGCAAAGTATTATGTTTAGGAGAGTATCATTAACAATGATGTAAGTACTCAACATTAGTTTATTTCCTTCTTTGATTGATAGTATAGTTCTCAAAACCAAAAAATCTTCTTTCTCCCTTA
Organism: Phocoena phocoena; assembly: GCF_963924675.1. Lineage (NCBI taxonomy): Eukaryota > Metazoa > Chordata > Mammalia > Artiodactyla > Phocoenidae > Phocoena > Phocoena phocoena. The sequence continues at coordinate 101,644,667 of NC_089219.1, forward strand.
CCTTTCACTTCTAATTGGTTATCTAATGCTGTTGTTTCTAACTCTTAATATCTAGCTCTTAAAATCTAACTAATTTAAGAGTTTTTAACTCTTAAATATCTTCTGAATCTTCCCCCTTTTCTTCGTCTCCACATACCTAGAACAGTTCAAGTCCTCATTTCCTCTTTCCTGGTTTTCAGAGTTTCAAGCACATTCTCTTAGCCTAGGAGAGGGATGCATGTGAGTAACATAATGGAACACAAATTGTGTCTGGGACATTATCATAAACCATGCTTCATATTACCCTCATTTGTCCTCATCTTTGTTCATCTCTTTTTGTGTTTACTAGGCTTCTGTTTGCTTTGGCCTTTATTCATAACCTTCTTTCTTACTGCAGTAGCCCTCATTCTTACTGCATTGTTTCCTGGCTACACTTTGCATTCTTCCTTAATGATATTTTCGTAGGATTACATCTTGATTAGTGTATGCCTCCACTGTCCCCTCAGGAGTTACAATCATTGACCTATCCTAAGACCACTGTTATTCCGTGCACTCCTCAGATACAGCCTACTCTACCCCTTATATCTTGACATTAGCTTGGAACCAGACATCTCTGACCAGAACTAATTGCAGTATCTTTAGAATCAATCTTTTTGTTTCCAGTCTTGTCTACCTTTTGTTCATTCTCTGCATTTATGCTAGAGTGTTCCTTTAAAAATACAAATCTGACTATTCTGTGTTGCAGATTTAAGAGCCATCTAATTGCCTAAGTTCAAACTCTTTGTCTCTTCATTGTTCATTTAAAGAATGAGGTAGTGCATAACAAGTAAGTTAAAGACAACTGTAAATTCAGAATCTTTGTCAAATAATTTTTGTGTGTTTCTTTACTTGGTACAGTTTTCTTTGCTTCTTCATGTGTCTCCCATCTTCAGTTCAGTCTAATATAGCTCTAAACAGGTTTTACTCCTGTGGTCAGTTTTCTATCTCTGTGCCCACATTTATTTTCACTCTGGTTGTATAATAGATTCTCCCTCTAGTTTTTTCTATTGCTTCTTCTTTGGTTATTAGATACACAATAACTATAGAACTTAGACTTAGATGTTTCTCATTTAGCTTTGGATATTCATTAGGAACATAACAGACATGGTCTTTGTTCTCATGAGATTTTGCACTCGGAGACACATAAAATGAATAATTACAAATAAATATTTAATTACAAATTGGGATAAGTGCTACGAAGGAATGAAATGAATGAAAATGACAAAATATAAGAAAATAATAAGGCCTAATCTAGATTTGGTGATCAAGGATGGCCTTAAACTGAGACCTAAATAAGTGAGATTTAGTTAAGGGAAAGCATGTGAGTTGGAGAGAGCTTTTCATTCAGGAGGAAAAGCATGTAGAAATGCCCTGAGGTGTGAAGGAGCTTGGTTAATACATGTGAGTGAATGAAAACCTTTGTGACTAAGTGTAAGAAGAAATATGGAAAGGGGAATGAAGTGAGTATGGGGTAATAAGGACCAAATCAGGTAGGGCCAAGGAAAGGAATTTTGATTTTATTCTGCTGGCAAAGGAACACCACTGAAAGATTTTAATTAGAGGAATGACATGATCTTGTTTACATTTTTAAAAGATCATTGTCACTTCTGTATGGAAGGTAAATTTGATGTTGGATGGGGGAGTGTTGGTAGTGAGGAATAGAAGTGGAGAAATCAGGTTGGAGGCTATTTGAATGGTACAGCTATGAAAGAATGTCTTTTAAAAATGGAATCTTTTTTTTGTTTTCTTGTCTCTCCTTTCCCATTTTTTTAAATCCAGCTTTTAACGCATTTATATTCTTTTGATTTTTTAGAAGAGATGACTAAGCTTAAAAATAACAAAGAAGTAGAACTTGAAGAATTGAAAAAAATCTTGGTAAGTGTATGGTTTCTCTTATTAATATGTAGCAATTATTTTTCAAAATAGTATTAAATCCAGTGACTTAGACTCTCATCCTATAGATGTCTTATGGTAGTTTTTCAACTAAAATATAAAAAAAACTACATTTGGTTTTAGTGAAGCCACATTTCTTATCTCTATCAATTTTTATGGTATATTTTGATAACTGTCGGTGTAGGTGTTTATATTACTGAAGCATGTGTTGACAGTACATTTAAGTGAGATCAAATATGCTTATTCTGTAGCTGATTGTAAATTTGGTGTGCGTTTGATAACTTTGAGCCACAAAGCTGCAATTTTGAGAAAGATATGTATGATATTTATTCAGTACCTACGTTTAGTATTCAAATAGAATCATATTTAATGAATTTGTTAGGATAGGCTTCATTATGTTTTACTTGATTATAGTGTGTAGAGCATGGGTTGGTAAACTTTTTTTGTAAAGGACTAGATAGTAAATATTTTAGGCTTTGTGGCTATATACAGAATGTTAATTTTCTCCTCCCCTTCCATTTTTTTTCTTTTATTTTTAACAATCTTATAAAAATGTAAGAACCATTCTTAGTTCAAGGGCCTACAAAAGAAGGTTGTGGGCTGATTTTGTCTCAGAGGCTGTAGTTTGCCAACCTTTGCTTATAAAAGACAATATTGTTTATCATTACAGGTCTTTGATTTTGGGTTTAACCAATCACATCTCTACCTGATTTTGCAACTCCTAATTCTTCCATCTCTTGGGAAGCACTATTTTCAAATGCTTATCCTTTCTTCGGTGAATTGCTTTTGCACAAATTCTTGCAAATAATAATATTTACATTTCTTTCAAATTTGATAATGTAAACTTATACTTCAGGTCTCAGCTTAAATATCAATTCTTTAGAAATCTCTCTTGACATTCCTAGCTAGTTTAGGTCTCTGTATAGCTTGTTCCTCTAGCACCCTGAATTTTTCCTTTATAGCACTTATCACAAATGAAATTTAATTTATTTTTGGTATAATTATTTAAAGCTTTATTCACCCTTTAGAGTCTCCTTTACTTAGCACAGTAGTTGGCACATAGTAGGTGGTCAATAAATAAATAGTGGAATGCTCCAATAAGGGCTAAGAACCTTTGTCCTGTTTGCCCTGTAACCTCAGTACTTAGCACAGTAACTGACACTTTGTAAGCACTTTGTAAATATTTGTTGAATGAATTAATACTAAAGTATTATTCTTACATTCCTACATGGACAAGGATTGGTTTAGGTTTTGTTTTATTTGAATAGCCGTTAGAGCATAATTAATATCTTGGTCCTTAGAATCATAATGCTTTGATGGTATCCAGCTTTTTACTTCTTAGCTGTATGACCTAGAGCAATTTACCTAAATTCTTGATGCCTTGGTTTTTCCATTTTATGAAATGGGGGAAATAATTGTACATATCTCATAGGGTGGTTGTGAAGGATGAATAAGATACATTTATTCATTTAACAAACATTTGTTGAGTTCCTTTTATGGTATACTCTGGGGATGCACTGGGGAGCAAATGGATGCATATCCTGTTTTCATGGAGCTAGTCATGAAATAATCATACTTAAATACAAGCAGCCATTCAAAGGGAATAATACAATGGTGTCAAGGGCAATAAAGGATTAGTTTACAGTGTAATAAAGGGATTTGAACTATGCAGAGAGTTTAGGAGACGTTTTTTGAAAAAGTAAAGATTGAACTGAAATCCAGAGAAGGAAGGGAAGTGCTTATCAGGTAGAGAAAATATGTGCAAAGGTCATTTGATAGGAAGGAGAATGGTGAATACAACATGGAGTGAAAGAAAGAGTGTGGTGCAAAATGAGGCTAGAGAGGTAGTAGGAGCCTGTAAATTCATGGCCCTTTAAAATCATATCAACAGAATTTTATGTTTATCCTAAGAGGAATGAGAAGCTCTAAAGAATTTCAGCAGGGAGTGACTTGGTCAGATTTGCAGAGCTCATTTGGTTTGCAGTACGGAGAACACAATATATTAAGAGAACAGTTCAGAATAGACAATCACAGGAGCCAGAGAAGAGAACTTAGGCTGGGAGATGATGGTAGTAATGAGATACTACTTTGAGAGATATTTAAGATTTAAATACTTTGGATTGATGTAGGGTACTGATAATACCATTTGTTGAAAAGACTCTCTTTTTCTTTATATATGTATGTGTGTATGTATGTATTTATTTTTTTGGCTGCACCAAGCGGCTTACGGGATCTAAGTTCCTCGACCAGGGATTGAACCTGAGCTCTCGGCAGTGAAAGTGCGGAGTCCTAAGCACTGGACCACCAGGGAATTCCCAAGACTCTCCGTTTTCTATTGAGTTACTCTTGCACATTTATAAAAAAAATCAATTGACCATATTTGTGTGGGTCTACTTCTGGGCTATTTCTGTTTCATTGATTTTTGTGGTCTATCCATTCACCAGTGTTTTGCTTACTGTAGCTTTATAGTGAGTCTTAGATTTGGGTAGTGTGATTCCTCCAGCTTTATTATTCTTTTGTGTATAATTTTTTTAATGTATTTATTTTTTGAATCTAATTGTATTTTATTTTTTCTTCCAGTTTTCTTGAGATATAATTGTCATACAGCACTGTATAAGTTTAAGGTCTACAGCATAATGATTTGACTTACATACATTACAATAAGTCTACATCCATCATCTCATATAGATACAAAATTAAAGAAATAGAAAAAAAATTTTCCTTGTGATGAGAACTCTTAAGATTTACTGTCTTAACAACTTTCATAAATAACATACAGCAGTGTGAATTATATCACATTGTACGTTACATCCCTAGTACTGTTTATCTTACAACTGGAAGTTTGTGCCTTTTGGCAGCCTTCATCCAACTCCTCGTCCTCCCTTATTTTGCCCACCCCCATAACCATAAATCTCATCTCTGTTTTATGACTTTGTTTGTTTGTTTTGAAGTATAATTGACCTAAAACAGTATGTTAGTTCCTGTTGCACACCAGTGATTTGATATTTCTGTACATTTTGAAATGTTCACTGTGATAAGTCTAGTTACAGTATGTCACCATACGAATATATTACACAGGTATTGACTATATTCCCCACACTGTACATTTCATACCTGTGACTCATTTATTTTGCAACTGGAAGTTTGTACCTCTTAGTCTCCTTTGCCTATTTCTTTCCTACCCTCACCTCTCTCCCCTCTGGCAACCACCTGTTTTTTCACTGTATCTATAACTCTGCTTCTGTTTTGTTGTGTCTGTTCATTTGTTTTGTTTTTTAGATTTCACATATAAGTGAAATCATACAGTATTTGCTTTTCTCTGTACAACTTATTTCAACATAATACCCTCTGGGTCCACCTATGTTGTTGCAGATGAAAAGATTTCATTTTTTTTATGGCTGTTATCTATCTATCTTTCTCACATATTCTTTATCTGTTCATCAATTGATGGGCATTTATGTTGCTTCCATATCTTAGCTATTGTAAATAATGCTAATCCCACCAACAATGCATGAGGGTTCCCTTTGTTCCACATCCTCACCAACACTTGTTATCTCTTATCTTTTGATAACAGCCATTCTGACAGATGGGAGGTGGTATCTCATTGTGGTTTTGATTTGCCTTTCCCTGAGTAGTGGTGATGAGCATCTTTTCATGTGCCGGTTGAACATCTTTATGTCTTTGGAAAAATCTCTCTTCAGATCCTTTTCCCTGCCCTGTTTTATAATGAGCTTGTTTGTTTTTTTTTTGATGTTGAGTTGTATGAGTTCTTTGTTTCTTTGTATATGAACCCCTTTTGGATGTATCATTTGCAAATATTTTCTCCCATTCAGTAGGTGGCCTTTTCATTTTTTTGATAGTTTCCTTTTCTATGAAAAAGTTTTTTAGTTTAATATAGTCCAATTTGTTTATTTTGCTTTTTTTCCCTTGCCTGAGGAAACATATCCAAAAAAGATATTGCTAACACTGATGTCAACTAGTGTATTGCCTATGTTTTCTCCTAGGAATTTTATGGTTTCAGGTCTTGCATTTAAGTCTTCAATCCATTTTGAATTTATTTTTATGCATGGTGTGAGAGAGTAGTCCAGTTTGATTCTTTTGAATGTAGCTCTCCAGTGTTCCCAATACCATTTATTAAAGAGGCTGTCTTTTCCCCATTGTATTTCTTGCTCTTTTGTTGTAGGTTAATTGATTATATAAGCATGGGCTTAGTTCTGCGCTCTCTGTTCTGTTCCATTGATCTATGTGTCTGTTTTGGTGCCAGTACCATACTGTTTTGATGACTGTAGCTTTGTGGTAGAGTTTGAAATCAGGTAGCATGATACCTCCTGCTTTGTTCTTTCTCAAGATCATTTTGGCAATCTGAGGTCTTTTGTGTTTCCATACAAATTTTAGAATTATTATAGTATGGTGGAAAATGCCATTGTTATTTTGATAGGGAATGCATTGAATTTGTAGATTGCCTTGGGTATTGTGGTTGTTTTAATGACATTAATTCTTTGAGTCCATGAATATGGTATACCTTTTCATCTTTTTTTTGTTTGTTTTCAATTTCTTTCATCAGTGTCTTATAGTTTTCCAGGTAGAGATTTTTACTTCCTTACTTAGAGTTATTCATAGGTATTGTATTCTCCTTGATGTGATTGTAAATGGGATTGCTTTCTTAATTTCTCTTTCTGTTAGTTTGTTGTTAGTATATAGAACTGCAGCAGATTTCTGTGTATTAATTTTGTGTCCTGTAACTTTACCGAATTCATGGATGAGTTCTAGTAGTTTTTTGGTGGCGTCTTTAGGATTTTCTGTTTATAGTATCATGTCATATGCAAACAGTGACAATTTTACTTCTTCCTTTCTGATTTGGATTCCTTTTATTTCTTTTTCTTGTATGATAGATGTGGCTAGGATTTCCAATTCTTTGTTAGGTAGAAGTGGCAAGTGTGGGCATCCTTGTCTTGTTCCTGATTTTAAAGGAAGTACTTTTGACTGTTGAGTATGATGTTAGCTGTGGGCTTGTCATATATGACCTCTATTATGTTGAGATATATTCCCTCTATACTCACTTTCTGGAGAGATTTTAGCATAAATGGATATTGAATTTTGTCAAAAACTTTTTCCACATCTATTGAGATGATCATATAATTTTTATTCTTCATCTGGTTAATGTGGTGTATCACATTAATTTGCAGATTTGAGCCATCCTTGCATCCCTGGGATAAACCCCACTTGATCATGGTGTATGATCCTTTTAATGTATTGTTGAATTTGGTTTCCTAATATTTTGTTGAGGATTTTTGTATCTATGTTCATCAATGATATTGTCCTGTAATCTTTTGTTTTTGTGATATCTTTGACTGGTTTTGCTAATAGGATAATACTGGCCTGGCAGGATTAGTTTGGAAGAGTTCCTGCCTCTGCAGTTTTTTGGAATAGTTTGAGAAGGATAAGTGTTAATTCCCCTTTAAATGTTTGGTAGAATTCACCTATGAAGCCATCTGGTCCTGGACTTTCGTTTGTTGGAAATTTTTTAAATTACTGATTCAATTTCATTACTGGTAATTGGTCTGTTTATTCTTTCTATGTCTTCCTGGTTCAGTCTTGGAAAATTGTACAATTCTAGGAATTTGTCCTTTTCTTCTAGGCTGTCCATTTTATTAGTGTAAAATTGTTCATAGTAATCTCTCATGATCCTTTGTATTTCTGTGGTGTTGGTTCTATTTATCCTTTTTTATTTCTGATTTTATTGCTTTGGGCCCTGTTTTTCTCTTGATGAGTCTCTTATTAAGGTTTATCAATTTTGTCTATTTTTTCAAATAACCAGCTGTTAGTTTTGTTGATCTTTTCTATTGTTTTCTTAGTCTCTCTTTTTAAAAATTTAGTTCTGATTTTTATGATTTTCTTCCTTCCACTGACTTTGGGTTTTGTGTCTTCTTTTTCTACTTCCTTTGAGTGTAAGATTAAGCTATTTATTTGAGATTTTTCTTGTTTCCTGAGAGGTAGACTTGTATCACTATAAACCTCCCTCTTAGAACTGCTTTTGCTGCATTGCTTAGATTTTGGATTGTTGTGTTTTCATTTTCATTTGTCACCATGTATTTTCTGATTTATTCTTTGATTCCTTCAGTGATCCATTGGTTGTTTAGTAGCATATTGTTTAGCCTTCACATGTTTGGGAGATTTTTTCCCTTGTAGTTTCTTTCTTTGTAGTTGATTTCTAGTCTCATAGTGTTGTGGTCAGAAAAGATGCTTGATATGAATTGAATTTTCTTAAATTTACTGATTTTTTTTGTGGCCTAGCATGTGATCTATCCTGGAAAAGGTTCCAGGTATACTTGAAAAGAATGTCTATTCTGCTGCTTTTGGATGGAATGTTCTGTATAGATATATTGAGTCCTTTTGGTCTAATGTGTCATTTAAGGCCAGTGCTTTATTGATTTTCTGTCTGGATAATCTGTCTATTGGTGTAAGTGGGATGTTAAAGTTCCCTGCTATTATTGTGTTGCTGTCAATTACTCCCTTTATGTTTGTTAATGTTTGCACTATGTATTTAGGTACTTCTATATGTTGGGTGCATATATATTTATAATTATTATATCGTCCTTTTGATTAATCCCTTAATCATTATGTAATGTACTTCTTTGTCTCTTGTAACAGTCTTTGTTTTACTTTGTCTGATATAAGTATTGTTACCCTGGCTTTCTTTTGATTTACATTTGCATGGAATACATTTTTCCATGCCCTCACTTTTAGTCTGTGTCTTTAGATCTGAAGTGAGTCTCTTGTAAGCAGCATATATATGCATCTTGTTTTTTTGTCCATTCAGGCACTCTGTGTCTTTTGTTGGGAGAATTTAGTCCATTAGTCCTTTTTTTTTTTTGTGGTACACGGGCCTCTTACTGTTGTGGCCTCTCCCGTTGTGGAGCACAGGCTCCGGACGCACAGGCTCAGCGGCCATGGCTCACGGGCCCAGCCGCTCCGCGGCACGTGGGATCCTCCTGGACCAGGGCACGAACCTGTGTCCCCTGCATCGGAAGGCGGACTCTCAACCACTGCACCACCAGGGAAGCCCCAGTCCATTTCTTTTAAAGTAATTATTGATAGGTATGTTCTTATTGCCGTTTTAAAATTGGTTTTGTTGTATTTTTCAAAGTTAGACAGGTTTATTGTTTTGTAAGACCTGTCAGAGCTTTCTTTCTTCCTCTTTTTCTTCTTGAACTATAGTTGATTTACAATATTGTGTTATTTTCAGGTGTATAGCATAGTGATTTGGTTTTTTGCAGATTATATTCCATTATAGGTTATCAAAAGATATTGGGTGTAATTCTGTATGCTATACAGTATATTCTTGTTGTATATCTATTTTATTTAAAAGTAGTTTGTATTTGTTAACCGCATACCCCTAATTTGCCCCTCCCCACTTCCCTCTCCCCTTTGGTAACTACAAGTTTGTTTTCTACATCTGTGATTCTGTTTCTGTTTTGCATATACATTCATTTGTATTATTTTTTAGATTCCACATGTGATATAATGTATTTGTATTTGTATTTCTCTCTCTGACTTATTTTACTAAGCATAATATTCTCTAGGTCCATCCATGTTGCTGCAAATGGCAGTATTTCATTCTTTCTTATGGCTGAGCAATATTCCATTTTGTGTGTGTGTGTGTGTGTGTGTGTGTGTGTGTGTGTGTGTGTGTGTGTGTATACATCTTAATCCAGTCATCTGTTGATGGGTACTTGGGTAGCTTCTGTGTTTCTGTGTCTTGGTTGTTGTAAATAGTGCTTCTGTGAACAGTGGGGTGCATATATCTTTTTGAGTTAGTGTTTTAGGTTTTTTGGATATGTGCCCAGGAGTGGAATTGCTTCAGCATATGGTAATTCTGTTCTTAGTTTTTTAAAGGAATTTCTATACTGTTTTCCATAGTGGCTGAACCAATTTACATTCCCACCAACAGTGTACCAGGGTTCCCTTTTCTCCACATCCTCTCCAATGTTTGTTATATGTAGACTTTTGATGATAGCTATTCTCAGAGGTGTGAGGTGATATTTAATTGTGGTTTTGATTTGCATTTCTCTAATAATTAGTGATGTTGAGCATCTTTTTATGTGCCTGTTAGCCATTTGTGTATCTTCTTTGGAAAAATATCTCTACAAGTCTTCTGTCCATTTTCTGATTGGATTGGTTGTTTTTGATATTGAGTTGTATGAGCTGTTTGTATATTTTAAATATTAACACTCCTTGTCTGGGCTTCCCTGGTGGTGCAGTGGTTGAGAGTCCGCTTGCTGATGCAGGGGACACGGGTTTGTGCCCCGGTCCGGGAGGATCCCACATGCCACAGAGTGGCTGGGTCCATGATCCATGGCTGCTGAGCCTGTGCGTCTGGAGCCTGTGCTCTGCAACGGGAGAGGCCACAGCAGTGAGAGGCCCGCGTACCGCAAAACAAACAAACAAACAAAAAATCTCCTTGTCAGTCATATCATTTGCAAATATTTTCTCCTATTTTGTAGGTTGTCTTTTTGTTTTGTCGATGGCTTCATTTACTGTGCAAAAGCTTTTAAGTTTAATAGGGTCCCATTTATTTATTTTTGCTTTTATTTCTTTTGCCTTAGTAGACTGATCCAAGAAGATATTGCTATGATTTATGTTAAAGAGTGGTCTGCCTATGTTTTCCTCTAGGAGTTTTATAGATTCCATTCTTACATTTAGGTTTTTAATCTATTTTGTGTTATTTTTATATATGGTGTTAGAGAATGTTTTGATTTCATTCTTTTACATGTAGCTGTCCAGTTTTCCCAGCACCAAAGAGACTGTCTTTTCTCCATTGTACATTCTTGCCCCCTTTGTCGTAGATTAATTGGCAATAGGTGTGCGGATTTATTTCTGGGTTCTATTTTGTTCTATTCACCTTTGTGTCTGGTTTTGTACCAGTACCATACTGCCTTGATTACTGCAGCTTTGTAGTATATATATATATATTTTTTTTCTACCTTCCAGATCACTTATGAATTCTTTTGTGTCATTTAGTCTGTGAGTCATTACCTCTAGAGTGCATTTTATCAGAAATTGAATGTTCTATTTTTGATTAGATCTTCTGTATAATTTCTAGTTCCTTGTTAAAATGTTTAGATCTATTCTCTTTCTTAATTTAGTGTTTTCATTACCAACGTTTTGAACTTGTGTGTTGTACTGATTATCTCTGTTTCATTATTTTTCAGGGGATTTCTCTTGCTCTTTCAATTATGAGTTGTTCCTCTGCCTTTTCATTTTACTTAACTTTTTCTGTCTCTATGAATTTAGGTGAAACAGTTATCTACTGTGGTCTTGAAGGGGTGTTTTTATGTGGGAGCATTCCTGTGTAGACTGCATGTGCCCAGTGTTTTTAGTGTAAGGGCTGGATTTGGTGTGGAGACCAGTCACATCTTTCCCCAGGGTGTGCCGGCCACTATCACCTTGATAGGGTATGTGGCTGGTGTTTGAGGAGCTAAAGCCTGCACAGGGTGTGAGGTGTGACTTCTCTGCTCAGTGGCAATCCCCACCCTTTCAGTTCCTAAGTTACAGGAGTGGATGCCCTGAGGGTTGGGATAGAGCTGGCTGTGTTCCCTTAAGTGTGTATTTTTTCCTTCTCCTCATGCTGGATCCTTTGCCCCAAAGGAGGGGAATACTGTATAGAAAGTGGGCTCGTGGGCTAACAGAGGTCAGGTCCACTACCTGCATATGTGTCTGTGGCTTCACTCACTCAGCCCAAGGTCACGTCTTTTCCCCTGTTGTCATTGTCCCAGATCTAGTGCAAGGTTATGGCATGGAGTGGGCAGGGCCGGAGCATTAACTTGATTGACACTGGAGATCGTGACGTTATGGTTGCAGGAATTGAATTGGCTGTGCTGCCATCAGAAGCCTGGGCTACTTCTGTGGCACTGTTTGAGTAAGCACCAACAATGGCTGCCGCCACCCTACCTGGACCACACCCCAGGCTCTTGGGCTGCCTCTGCATTCCCAGATCGAGTCTTTTCCCAGGACCTGGCTTTCCTAGATCCAGTGCCAAGATGTTGCATGGAGTGAGTGGGGCCAAGGTGTTCACTCAGCTTGGACTGGGGAGTGCTCAAGGTGCTAGCCTGCAGGGCAGACCTCTCCCTGCCCTGCCTGGTGGCAAGCCAGCACCCACTCACTCCTCACAAGTAGAGTCTAGACACCTCCAGCCTTTCTCTCTGTCCCAGCAGTTCTCCAAATAGCCAAAGGGGCTTGTCTCCTCTATGTAATACCTCAGGACTGGGATGCCCAGTCTGTGGCTCAACCCACTTACTCCCCACAGTGAGTGTCCCCCCATGCAATTTCCCTTTTCTTCTTAGTCCCCTCCCAGGGGCACAGGTCCCAACTTGATGCTTTTCTTCCTGTCCTACCTGATTACATGGGAATCTTTCTTGCATCCTTGGTTGTATAGGAGTTCCTCTGTCAGTTTCCAGTTTTCCATGCGAATTGTTCCATGTGTAGATGTATTTTTAACGTATTTGTGGGGAGAGGTAAGTTCCATATCTTCCTACTCCACCATCTTGGTCCCCTCCTTGAGTTGTTTTTGTAGTTCTTTTTTGCTCTCTTCCTTTATGATTTGATGGCTATCTTTAGTGTTATGTTTGGGTTCTTTTCTATTTTGTGTGTATGTATCTATAATAGATTTTTGGCTTGTGGTTACTATGAGGTTTATATACAGCAGTCTATCTATCTATCTGATTAAGTTTTTAATGTCTTAAGTTCAAATGCATTTTAACAACCCTGCATTTTTACTCCCTTCTCCCCATGATTACTATTTTTGACATCATACTTTTCATCTTTTTGTTTTGTGTATCCCTTAACTACTTATGGCAGATAAAGTTGATTTTATTACTGTTGTCTTTTAACCTTTCTACTAGCTTTGTACATGAGCTGGTTTGGTGGTGCTGAACTCTTTTAGCTTTTCTTTTCTGTAAAACTTTTGATCTCTTTATCAAATCCGAGTGAAAGCCTTGCCAGGTAGAGTATTCTTGGTTGTTAAGTTTTTCCCTTTCATCAGTTTAAATATATCATGCCACTCCCTTCTGGGCTGTGGAGTTTCTGCAGAAAAGTCAGCTGATAGCCTTTTGGGAGTTCTCATGTGCATAACTTCTTTTCCATTGCTGCTTTTAATATTCTCTCTTTATCTTTAACTTTTGCTATTTAAGTTACAGTGTGTCTTGGTGTGGCCCTGTTTGGGACTCTTTGTTCTTTCTGAACCTTGATGTCTGTTTCCTTTCCCAGGTTGCTATTATGTCTTCAAATATGTCCTCTGGCCTTTTCTCTCTCTGTTCTTCTGGGCCCTCTATAATGCAGATGTTAATACTCTTGATGTTGTCATGGAAGTCTCTTAAACTGTCCTCATTTCTTCTTATTCTTTTTTCTGTTCATCTTCAGTAATTTCCACTACTCTGTCTTCCAGCTCACTGATCTATTCCTCTGTATTGTCTAATCTACTGTTGATTTCTTCTAGTGTATTTTTAAAATTTCAGTTATTGTATTCTTCATCTCTGTTTGGGTCTTCTTTATATTTTCTAACTTTTTGTTAAAAACTTCTAACTTCTCCCCCTGTTCATCCAATTTTCTCCCATGTTCTTTGAGCATTTTTCAATCATTATCCTGAACTCTTTTGGGTAGATTCTTATCTCCACTTCACTTTGTTGTTCCTACATTTAGAACATATTCCTCTGTTGCCTCATTTTGCCTAATTTGCTGTTTTTATTTCTATGTATTTAGAAGGTTGGTTATATTTCCTGACCTTTGAGATGTGGCCTTTTATAGGAGACATCCTATGTGCCCCAGCGACATATTCTCCTCTGGTCATCAGAACTATATGCTTTAGGGGTGCCCCCTATGTGGGCCATGTTTTTCCTTCTGTTGTGGTGGGCTGCCTACTTTGGGTGGTCTTACAGGTGTGGGTGGCCCCGGTCCAGTTGATTGCCAGGCCCTGCCTTGTGTGGAGGCTGCTGCCCACTGATGGGTGGAGCTGGGTCACAAGGTGGCTGGCTGTGGAGCCTCAGGAGATCCTAGGGCTAGTGCTGACCTATGGGTGGGCAGAGCTGGGTTCTGGGATGAGTAGTTGTATTGCTGGGGTCTTGCATCTAGTATCGGCCTGCTGGTGGGCATGGCTGATTCCTGACACTACTGGCTCTGGGGTCCGGGGTATCCCAGAGCTGTTGTCAGCCTGAAGGTTGGTGGGGCTGGATAATTGGATGGCTGTCTGAGGGGGTCCAAGGCATCTCAGAACTGGTATTGGCCTGCAGGTGGGCAGGTTCAGGGCCCGGGGTTCCTGAGACTGGTGCCAGCCTCCTGGTATGTGGACTGTTTTTTGACAAGGCAGGCTGTGTGGCTGCAGTGGTCCTGTGCCTTTTGTTCACCCACTGGTGGGCAGGGTGGGAGCCCAAGGGATCCTGGGGTTTGTGCTCACCAACTGGTGGGTGAGGCTGGGTCCTCGTGTTTGTGCTGGCTCACTGGTGGGTAGATCTGGTTCCTGAGATCTCTGATTGTAGGGCCCTGGTGGTTCCAGGGCTGGTGCTGGTGCACTGATGTGTGGGGCTGAGTCCTCTGCCTTCTCGTGGATAGGGCCATGTCTTGGGTTGGCTGTGGGCTTTGGGGCTCTTAAGGAAGTTGGCCTGTTGGTGGGTGGGGCTGTATCTGGCTAGTTGCTTGGCTTGAGGTTCCCAGTATTAGAGTCTTCAGGCTGTTGAGGCGGACTGGGTCTTGGCACTAATAAGCTAGAGGGGGAGAATTCCAGAATGTTGCTTGCCAGCACAAGTGTCCTCGTAGTAGAACGAGCTCCAAAAATTGGCTGCTGCCAGTGTCTGTGTTCCCAGGGTGGGCTCCACTTGCCTCATGCCTCTCTAAGAGGCTTTCTGGTGTCAGCAGGTGGGTCTGACGCAGGCTCCTTTCAAATTAGTTTCTTTCCCTGGGTCCCAGAGCATGTGAGATTTTGTGTGCACTCTTTAAAAGTGGAATCTCGATTTCCCATAGCCGTTTGGCTCTCCTGAAAGTAAATCCCACTGGCCTTCAAAGGCAAATGTTTTGGGGACTCATCTTCTGGTGCAGGGCCCCTAGCCTGGGAGCCCAGTGTGGGGCTTGGACTCCGTGCTCTTTGGGGAGAATCTCTGCAATTTCAATTATTCTTCTGTTTGTGGGTTGCCCACCCTGGGGGTATGGGTCTTGACTATACCACATATCTGCCCCTCCTACCCATCTCATTGTGGTTCCTTTTTTATTTCTTTAGTTGTAGAAGAACTTTTCTCTAGTCTTCTGGTCTTTCTCATCAACAGTTTCTGTGTAAATCGTTTAATTCTGATATGCTGATGCGGGAGGTGAGCACAAGGTCTTCCTACTGTGCCATCTTGGCCACACCCCCAACCTTTTCCACAAAATATTTATTTATTTATTAAAGATGAATTATTTTGTGTATTTTTTTATTCTTCCATACTTCCAATGTGATGTTGAATAGGAGTGATGATTGTGTACATCTTTGATGTCCTGATCTTAAGGGGAAAACATTTAGTGTTTAACTATTAACTATGATGTTAATTATAGGTTTTTTGTTGACTTTCCCATGTAGTCCTAGTTTGTTGAGAATTTTTACTATGAATCTGTGTTGAATTTTGTCAAATTATTTTTACGTGTCATTTGATATGATCATGTGGTTTTTCTTCTTTAGACTATTAATATGGTGTTTTACATTGATTAATTTCTAAACATTGAAACAGCCTTGTATTCCTGGGAAAAATCTCACTTGGTGTGGTGTATAGGCATACTTTGTTTTATTGCACTTCACCGCAGATAATTGCATTTTCTGTAAATTGAAGGTTTGTGGCAACGCTGCCTCAAGCAAGTATATTGGCACTATTTTTCCAACAGCATTTGCTCACTCTGTGTCTTGGTGTCACTTTTTGGTAATTCTCATGGTATTTCAAACTTTTTCATTATTATTATATTTGTTACAGTGATCTGTGATCAGTGATCTTTGTTACTAGTGCAGAAAGATTACAAATAATGTAATGATGGTTAGCATTTTTTTAGCAATGAAGTATTTTTTTTTCCCTCTCCCACCCACCTACCCCTGGCAACCACCAGTCTATTCTCTATATCCATGACTCCGTTTTTGTTTCTTAGGTAGGTTCATTGGTGTCATATTTTAGATTCCATATATAAGTGATATCATATGGTATTTGTCTTTCTCTTTCTGACTTACTTCACTTCATATGGTAATCTCTAGGTTCATCCATGTTGCTGCAAATGGCATTATTTTGTTCTGTTTTATGCCTGAGTAGTATTCCATTGTATATATGTACCACATCTTCTTTATCCATCTATCTGTCGATGGACATTTAGGTTGTTTCCATGTCTTGGCTATTGTGAATAATGCCGCTATGAACATAGGGGTGCATATATCTTTTTGAATTATAGTTTTGTCTGGATAGATGCCCAGGAGTGGGATTGCTGGATCCTATGGTAATTCTATTTTTAGTTTTCTGAGAAAACCTCCATACTGTTTTCCACAGTGGCTGCACCAACTTACATTCCCACCAACAGTGTAGGAGGGCTCCCTTTTCTCCACACTCTCTCCAGCATTTGTTATCTGTAGACTTTTTAATGATGCCATTCTGACTGGCGTGAGGTGGTACCTCATTATAGCTTTGATTTGCATTTCTCTAATAATTAGCAATGTTGATCATCTTTTCATGTGTCTATTGGCCATCTCTATATCTTCTTTGGAGAAATGTCTCTTTAGGTCTTCTGCCCATTTTTCGATTGGGTTGTTTGTTTCTTTATTGTTGTATGAACTGTTTGTATATTTTGGAAATTAAACCCTTGTTGGTCACATCGTTTGCAATTATTTTTTCCAATTCTGTAGGTTGTTTTTTTGTTTTGCTTATGGTTTCCTTTGCTGTGCAAAAGCTTGTAAGTTTGATTAGGTCCCACTTATTTATTTTTGTTTTAATTTCTATTGCCTTGGGAGACTGACCTAAGAAAAAATTGGTATGATTTATGTCAGAGAATGTTTTGCCTGTGATCTGTTATAGGAGTTTTGTGGTGTCATGTCTTATGTTTAAGTCTTTAAGCCATTTTGAGTTTATTTTTGAGTATGGTGAGAGGGTGTATTCTTTTTTATTTTTTTTAACATCTATATTGGAGTATAATTGCTTTACAATGGTATGTTAGTTTCTGCTTTATAACAAAGTGAATCAGTTATACATATACCTATGTTCCCATATCTCTTCCCTCTTGCATGTCCCTCCCTCCCACCCTCCCTATCCCACCCCTCTAGGTGGTCACAAAGCACCGAGCTATCTCCCTGTGCTATGCGGCTGCTTCCCACTAGCTATCTATTTTACGTTTGGTAGTGTATATATGTCCATGCCACTCTCTCACTTTGTCACAGCTTACCCTTCCTCCTCCCCATATCCTCAAGTCCATTCTCTAGTAGGTCTGTGTCTTTATTTCTGTCTTACCCCTAGGTTCTTCATGATATTTTTTTTCATAAATTCCATATATATGTGTTAGCATACTAACTTCACTGATTTACATGCAGCTGTCCAACATTCCCAATACCACTTGCTGAAGAGACTTTTCCCATTGTATATTCTTGCCTCCTTAGTCAAAGGTTAATTGACCGTAGGTGTCTGGGTTTATTTAGCAATGAAGTATTTTTAAAAAACTTTATTTATTTATTTCTTTTTGGCTGCATTGCATCTTCATTGCTGTGCACGGGCTTTCTCTAGTTGCAGCGAGTGGGGGCTACTCTTTGTTGTGGTGCACGGGCTTCTCATTGAGGTGGCTTCTCTTGTGGCAGAGCATGGGCTCTAGGTGTGTGGGTTTCTGTAGTTGTGGCAAGTGGGCTCAGTAGTTGTGGATCATGAGCTCTAGAGCACAGGCTCAGTAGTTGTGGCATATGGGTTTAGTTGCTCCATGTCATGTGGGATGTTCCCGGACCAGGGCTTGAACCCATGTCACCTGCTTTGGCAGGTGGATTCTTAACCACTGCTCCATCAGGGAAGTTCCGAAGTATTTTTAAATTAAAGTATGTACATTGTTGTTTTTAGACATAATGCTATTGAACACTTAATAAACTAAGAATAGTGTAAACATAACTTTTATGTGCACAGAAAGTTCCTATGCCTTGCTTTATTGTGATATTTGCTTTATTGCAGTATTCTGTAATGAACCCACAATATCTCTGAGATATGCCTGTATTATTCTTTTTCTGTATTGTTGAATTTTTTTGTTAATATTTTGTTGAGGATTTTTGTTTTCATGTTCATGAGAGTTATTGGCCTATAGTTTTCTTGGACTGTCTTTCACTGGTTTTGGAACCAGGCTAATGCTGGCCTCATAAAGTGAGTTGGGAATCATTTCTTTCATTTCCATTTTCTGGAAGAGATTATATAGAATTAGTATTATTTCTTTTTTAAATGTTTGGTAGAATTCTCCAGAGAAATCATGTGGACCTAGAGATTGCTTTTTGGCAAGATTTTTAACTATGAATTTTATTTATTTTTGCTATAGAATTATTCAAGTTACTTGCTTTATCTTGGGTGATTTTGGTAGTTTGTGGTTTTTAAGGAATTAACCCATTTCATTAACTTTGTTGACTGTCTGTGCATGGAGTTGTTTGTAGCACTCCCTGCAATTATTTTTTTAATGTCTTTGGAGTCTGTAGTGTTACCCTTATTTTCATTGCTGATACTGGTGATTTATGTCTTCTCTCTTTTTTCTTTGTCAGTCATTTTATTTTTAACATCTTTGTTGGAGTATGATTGCTTTACAATGGTGTGTTAGTTTCTGCTTTATAACAAAGTGAATCAGTTATACATATACATATGTTCCCATATCTCTTCCCTCTTGCATCTCTCTCCCTCCCACCCTTCCTATCCCACCCCTCTAGGTGGTCACAAACCACCGAGCTGATCTCCCTGTGCTATGTGGCTGCTTCCCACTAGCTACCTATTTTATGTTTGGTAGTGTATATATGTCCATGCCACTCTCTCACTTTGTCACAGCTTACCCTTCCCTCTCCCCATATCCTTAAGTCCATTCTTTAGTAGGTCTGTGTCGTTATTCCCATCTTACCCCAGATTCTTCATGACCTATTTTTTTCTTACATTCCATATATATGTGTTAGCATACAGTATTTGTTTTTCTCTTTTTGTGACTTACTTCACTCTATGACAGACTCTAGGTCCATCCACCTCACTACAAATAACTCAATTTCATTTCTTTTTATGGCTGAGTAATATTCCATTGTATATATGTGCCACATCTTCTTTATCCATTCATCCAGTGACGGACACTTAGGTTGCTTCCATCTCCTGGCTATTGTAAATGGAGCTGCAATGAACATTTTGGTACCTGACTCTTTCTGAATTATGGTTTTCTCAGGGTATATGCCCAGTAGTGGGATTGCTGGGTCATATGGTAATTCTATTTTTAGTTTTTTAAGGAACCTCCATACCGTTCTCCATAGTGGCTGTATCAACTTGCATTCCCACCAACAGTGCAAGAGTGTTCCCTTTTCTCCACACCCTCTCCAGCATTTATTGTTTCTAGATTTTTTGTTGATAGCCATTCTGACCAGTGTGACATGATAGCTCATTGTAGTTTTGATTTGCATTTCTCTAATGATTAATGATGTTGAGCATTCTTTCATATGTTTGTTGGCAATCTGTATATCTTCTTTGGAGAAATGTCTATTTAGGTCTTCTGCCCATTTTTGGATTGGATTTATTGGTTTTTTGTTATTTAGCTGCATGAGCTGCTTGTAAATTTTGGAGATTAATCCTTTGTCAGTTGCTTCATTTGCAAATATTTTCTTCCATTCTGAGGGTTGTCTTGTGGTCTTGTTTTCTTTGTCAGTCTTGATAGAGTTTAATTACTTTATCAATCTTTTCAAATAACCAGCTTTCTATTTCATTGATTTTCTCTGTTGGTTTTTGATTTTCAATCTCACTGATTTCTTCTCTTTATTCCTTCCTTCTGTTTGCTTTGTGTGTATTTGCTCTTTTTCTATGTTTTTAAGGTGGAAACTTAGATTGCTCTTTTGAGACTTTTCTAATGTAAACATTTAATATTATAAATTTCCTCTAATCACCTCTTTAGCTTTAGCCCACAAATTTTGATATGTTGTATTTTCATTTTCATTTATTTTCTGATTTCTCTTGAGATTTATTCTTTGACCCTGGGGTTATTTATAAGTCTGTTATTTAATTTCTGTGTATTTGGAGATTTTGCTGTTATATTTCTGTTATTCATTTCTAGCTTAATTCCATTATGGTCAAATAATATACTTTATTACTTAAATTTGTTATGGTTTGTTTTAGAAATCATGATCTCGTATATCTGAGTGAATGCTCCATGTGCACTTGAAAAGAATATTTCCTCTGCTATTGTTAGGTGGAACGTTCTATAAATGTCAATTAGGTACAGTTGGTTGATGGTATTGTGAAAAATCTTTTGGTTTTGATTGATTTTTGTCCAGTTCTATTGATTACTGAAAGATGGGTATTAAAATCTCTTACTTTGATTTTGTAATTGTCTGTTTCTCTCTAATTCTGTCAATGTTTGCCTTGTGTATTTTGAATTTCGGTTAAAGGTTTTACATTTATATGTAACTATTATATCTTCCAGCTGAATTGACTCTTTGGTCATGATTGAATGCCTGTCTTTATCTCTGATAATACTGTCTCATTTTGAAGTCTGTTTTAACTAATATTATTATGGCCATTAGTTTTCTTATGTTTATTGTTTACATGGCATATCTTTGAGTCTTTATATTTGTAGATATTTGTACATATCTATATAGGTATAGATATATACCTGATTATAATTGGGTCTTCCTATGTACTATTTCTATAGTTATCTTTTTTAAATCACAAATATGATCATGTTATATTGCTATATCAAAACTTTCAATAGCTCTACATTGCTTATAGGTAAAATTCAAACTCTATAACTGCAATTAGTGGATTTTATAGTTTTTAATCTCAGACCTCTTATTGGCAAGGCTTTAATAAAATTATTATAATCTCATGCTTAAGTAAACAAAATAAATATTGAATTCATAATCTTATGCTCTGTTGGATAACAGGAAGAAGTAATAGAAATTAAGCACTCATAACTAAAGAGTTAATGGTTAGATTATAGTTTGTTTTGCTCAGTAGCTAGAGCTATGCTAACCAGTATGGTAGCCACTGGCCAAATGTGTTATATTTAAATTAATTAAAATAAATCAAATTAACAAGTCAGTTTCTAAGCTCCAGTGGCCCACATTTGAAGGACTAATAGCTACCATATTGGACAGGATGGAAAATGTTCCTATTGTTGCAGAAAGTTTTGTTGTATAGGACTTGTCTAGAGCAGAGGTTGACAAAATTTTTATGTGAAAGGCCAATAGTAAGTTTTTAGGCTTTGCGGGCCATGTGGTCTCTGCTGCAGCTATTCAACTTTGCTGTTACAGGGCAAGACAGGCATAGATAATATATAAACAACTAGGTTGGCTATATTATGGTAAAGAATTATTAAAAACAGACAGTGGCTGGGTTTGATCTGTGAGCTGTAGTTTGCTGACCCATGGTTGTCTAGAACATTGAATTAAATTCTTGACACCTCATTTAGAATGGTATGTTGACAAAGTGAGCCCATCCTGAAGGAATGAGGCAATATAAAACCATTCCATAGGAATATATAATAAAAATAATTAGAAATTTTAGAATAGCTAAGAGAAAAGTTCAGGAGTGATGATAGCTCTTCAAATATTTCTCAGCTATCATGTGAAAAGAGGAATTAGACTTTGTGATTAAGGAACACAGAACAATGACCATTGCATGAAAGTTACAGGAAGAGCATTTTAGTAAAATGTAAGTACAAACTGGGTTGATAGAATAGTGAGTTAAGTAATAAGTGCTAATAAATTAAAGTGATTTATGCATAAGGTGAGGTTTGAATTCAGTGACCTGTATGACTTATTTTTTTAAAATAAAAAATTCCAGGGCTCTGCCCATTAAATCCTCTGTTATCATATTTAGTTTGGGAATTTACTTAATGACTTGTTTTCTCTTTTTTAAAAATTTGAGCCAAAGAGAAATTCATAATTCTCTTCACAACTCTGTTTGAGCAGCTTGATTATCTTGAATGTGTGTGTACTTTGATTGTCATGATTTGTTAATGTCCTTAAATAGGCAGAAAACCAAAAGCTTTTAGATGAGAAGAAACAATTTGAGAAGATTGCTGAAGAATTAAAAGGAGCAGAACAAGAACTAACAGGGCTTCTCAAAACCAGAGAGGTTTGTTTAAAAAGGATACATTTTTTTTTTCAAGTGTTTTGTTAGTAGGATACATTGTAGATTATGGTGTGGCTGTTAGATTTGTGCAAGATTGCTTCACAAAATTCCTCTGGAAGATGTGTTCCTGCTACATTTAGTATGCTAACGATTGATTTAAAGCACATTTAGAGAACCTGCATATTATAATGAGGAAGAGAAAGGTCAACATTTTAGATACCAATAGTATACATAATGCCATGGCTTATAACAATTACATTTCTTGATGTCTTGAGTATTTCTTAATTGATACATTTAAATTTTAGCCTTTATTAAGTTCTTAGCTTACAGTAGTGTTTATAGTGCTCATGTTATAATTTTAGAATGTCTTTTATTTTTAAAAAGTATGTTTTCAGTCTATTACAGTATTACATTGTAATTGTCTTTCTAATATAGTAAGAACAGCTTAGTTTTTCAAGTACTGCCTGATTTCATTAACTAATGCATTTCTTCTTAAAAATGTGACATTTTAATTGAAATTAATTACTTGGTAGTATAAAATTGACAATAGTATTTTATAATATGTAAATATAATTTTACTGGTTGAGCTTCAGAATATCAAGATGGAATTTACTTATAGTATTGCATTTGTCATTGCTCATTGTTTTAAAATTATAATGACTATGGCATTAAATCAATTTAAATTTTAAAAATTTGACATATTTTTGCCAAAGGTATAACTTGCTTACATGGAGTGACCATACTTTTTAAGTGAGAAAACTGTAAAAACATTTGCTGTGATAATACATGTTTATTTTCCAGAAAAAAGTACATGATTTGGAAATACAGTTAACTGCCATTGCAACAAGTGAACAGCATTATTCAAAACAGGTTAAAGAGCTGAAAACTGAGCTTGAAAATGAGAAGTATGTTTTCTATCTATAAAGTAGCTTATGTATTCAATTCCTAAGCTTTCTGTAATACTTTCCGAAGTAGGTAATACTAAATTAGTAAATTATGTGTAATACTTCTTTGAATAGGCTTAAAGTTGTGTTTTATTTCTGATTAAAGATCAAAATAATGTGCCAATTTCATTGTTAAAGGAGGTACATATTATTGACATAAGAGTATATATCACAAACTTGAGAACTGCATTAGAAGAGTGATATGCTCTTTTCTTGGAGATTATTTAGCTCCTCATAAAAATAATCATTTGTAGTTGTAACTAGTTATTTTGATTGTTTTACTAAATTACTACATAGGTTTGTATTGATGAACTGACAAAATATAAATTCATTTCTCACATTGTCCAAACATAATATTTAGTTGTTTCACCTACTTAGTAAATTTAATTTCTAGAGAAAGTGGGAGGAAATGATTGTTGTGTTGTTACTCAGGGAGAACTAAACTGAAGTAGGCAACCTAGTGGTGAGCATGATTTTTGCTTTCTGGTTGCTTCTCAACTCTAGATAAAAATGAGAAATAAGTAATTTACTCAGCATCTTGTCACTTCTCTTTCAACTCCCATTCTCAGCTTTCTGGTACCTTTTCAACAGTACTTTTGTAGGGGCTCTGGGTAATATTCATCTATTAACCAAAATTCCTTTTAATGAATGAACTGATTAATATAAATTTGTGTTATCCTTGGTATATTTGCTTTTTCAACTTTTCATTTTTTAATTAAAACTCTTTGATGAGTTTCCAGTATCAATAAGTAGGAGATAAAAGGTGCTTCTGAAATCATTCCATAGAGCCAGCCACACACTCCCCTTCCCTCATTTAAAATTGATCCTGGCTGCAACCAGTAACAGCAGTAATCTCTCTTCCAATGTAGAATATTTGAGACCTTGTAAGAGCAGTTTAAGTGTTGTTCATGTGCACAAAGTTTTATTTATTTTAATGAAAATATTTTAATTAAAAATAGTTAGTCTCATGTACTATTAATCATCAGAAATTTGAAACAGTTTCTAAGAGACAGTCTACTAGAAAGAAAATATTATATGAAAAAAATAAATACTTTTCAAAATTTGTGAAAGATAAACGGGGAAGTGGTATGGAGAATATGCAAGGAAATATGTAACATCTTGAAAAACTTACTATAGAAAAATTTCAAATATATACAACGTTAAGAGGGAATATTGTAATGACCCAGCATATACCTATCACCCAGCTTCAAAAATTTTTAACTGATGGCCAATCTTATTTCATTTGTAGCCCCAGCCCTTCCTTTCTTTCTCCTAAGATTATTTTGGATAAAATTCCACATCATATAATTTTATATGTAAATATTTTGGTATGACATGTTTTTTAAAAAACAGGCTTAAGAATACTGAACTAACTGCAAGCTGCAAAAGGCTTTCACTGGAAAACAAAGACCTAGCAAAAGAAACAAGGGATATGGCCCTAGAATTAAAGAAACAGCAAGAAGATATTAATGTGAGTTGAAAAAGAAAGTCCCAGTGACTTAGTTTTCTTACTGTAAAGTTAAGGGTTTAGAACAGATTACCTCTAAAGTTTCTTCCAGCTTTAAAAGTCTGATTATTTTAGATTATCTGATTATCTTTTTCTTCGAAATACTTTGTTTTAGAAGAAAAATATGCATATTGAGGTAGTAATAATATGCATACAATGATGAATAAAATATCATTCCTCTTTAGTTTATGACTCAATAAAAAAATAAATGCTCAAATAGCTTAAAATAGTATATCATATGTATTGTTTGGGGGACAAAGTGTTATCACAGTTCACAGGATCACTTCTGCCTTGGGGAAAGAGAAAGAGAAGGCTTCAGAGAGAATACAGCATTGATTTTTGCCTTAAAAACATGAATAATTATCAGTTCAGTTGGTAGCAATGAGTGGAAAAGCATTCCTTGAAGCCATAACAATACGAACAAAGGACACAAGTCTCAAAGGATCACTGGGAAACAGCAAGTAAGACTAGTTTTTTAGCTACTAATATAGAGATTATTAGGGGAATAGAGTAAGACTGGAAAACTAGTGTGGAACTGTATAAGTTAAATAACCCATTCTCTTGCTTTATATATAACTAAATGAATTTTAAGACAGATAAAGGTCTTGAGTATTAATTTCAATTTTAGTTTTGTTGAAACAAAATAATTAATATAAACCGCACTGATTATTTCTTTAGAACAGCAAAAAGCAAGAAGAAAGGATGTTGAAACAAATAGAAAATCTGGAAGAGACAGAAACACAATTGAGGCAAGACTAATGCATTGGCCTTTTTTGACTGGCCCAAAATAGTATTTCTTTTCTATTAACTTGTTGTAGTTAATTTACATTAATCTTATGTTGAATATAGTATAAAATAAAAAATTAGACTTAAATCATTGCTTTGGAATCCTGCTTAAAAGTAAAATTGTAATAATGTCTATTTTATACTTAGCTTGAAATAGTGATATTAGATGTAGAAATTAATTTTAAAGTATCATAAACTTTCTAATATTTAATATTTATTTAAGAAAGTATACTAGTCATATGCCAGAAAATTTAGAAGAGGTATTTAAAAAATTTAATATTACTTTAAGCATTATCTATGTTTCTAGTTGTTTTCACAATCATCTATATTAATGCTTGTATGCCAGTCAGTCAAGTGGATAGATATAACAATATTTTAATTTGGATATTTACATTTTCCAGTTTTTCACTATCGTAAAGAATACTGTAGTAAACATTTTGGGACATAGAGATTTTTTTCTTATAGGATAAATTTCCAGTGTGAATTTATTGAGTCATAGGAATAATTATTTCAATTACTTTTTATAGACCAATGGTTTCTAATAGGTTTTATCAGTTGTAAACTATGCAATACAACCAATATTTTATGAAAATGCTGGTTCCAAATGTTTTAATTACTTTTGGGTATTATCATTAATTTATTTGATAATATAACAGGTAGAAACAACTCATAGTTCTTATGATTTATAATTTTCATGTTTTGGGTAAGCTTTGGAATTTTTCGTGTGTGTTTGCTAGAGTTTCTTCTCTGTAAATTGCTTATGCCTGTTGCCCACTAATATTTTGATATCTTGATTATTTTCTTACTCATTTAAGCTTTAAAAAACATATTAATCCTTTATATTATTTTATTTAAAGCACATATTTCCCCTAACCTGTTGTTTTCCTTTCACTTTGGGTAATTTTTTTGTTATACAGAAGTTTTTTTAAAAAAATTTGTATTAAATCGAATTCTTTCCTTTTGAAATTTTTTCCCATTGCTTTTTTACTTACAAATCTTTTTCCTGCCTGCAATCAAATATTAATATTTTCTTTAGTTACTTTAAAAATTGATATATTTAAAAATCAATATATTGATATTTGGTTTATCTTTCTCTTTTTCAAATACTGAAAAACATTTCAAGGTATCAATTTACTTTCTAACACTACTGTAGATCTGTGACCTGCTTTTTGATATGCAGTGTTTTCATGTTTATTATTTTCTAAATAATCTGTTTTTGTATTTTAAGTTTCCTTTTAATCTATTAGTAATTTAGATGATTTCCAAATATTTGGGGGCTCTTGTTTTTACTCACATTCTGATGTACTAAGTTTTGACTTGTTTGATTAAAGAATGTGGTCATTAAAACTTAACAATTGTAAATTATTTGATATTTCCTTAGACCTAATATATCTCCCTCATAGGACTGTCTGGGGATTACATGAGGAAATGTGAATAAAGTGCTGAGCACAGTGCCTGGCACTTAACTGTTACTATTTTCCATATTTGGAAAGTCATCTTTTACTATGCTTCTAAAGATTACTTTTGTCCTTTATGCTTACTTTTCTTCTTCAGAAGTAACTGTTATTTATAGACTAAATCTGTGATTAAGCCACTACATTTTGGGGATAAAAAGTGAAGATTTTTTTAGGGAAAGGCTGCTTTTAATTTAAGTTGTTTGGATAATATCTTTTTGTCCTACTCTATGGACTTACAGAACGGTAAATAAAAATATATTTAGGAAAAGTAAGAATATTCCAATTAAAAATTTTAAACTCAGTTGAAGAGTAAACATCCTAGATTCAGTTCTTACAAGGCCAAGTTATTCCACGTGATTGAATACTATTCCATGCATTTACATTAGACCCAGTAACATATCAGTTGTAGTAACAAGAGAGTCTACAATTAGAAATAGCTTTAGGGCTTCCCTGGTGGCACAGTGGTTGAGAGTCTGCCTGCCGATGCAGGGGACACAGGTTCGTGCCCCGGTCTGGGAAGATCCCACATGCTGCGGAGCGGCTGGGCCCGTGAGCCATGGCCGCTGAGCCTGTGCTTCGCAACGGGAGAGGCCACAACAGTGAGAGGCCCGTGTACCACCAAAAAAAAAAAAAAAAGAAAGAAATAGCTTTAAGTATCCTTCTGAGACAAAACACCCTTGTTTTCATATGCAACAGACAGATTTTAATTTGAAAAAAGTTTGAAAGGATAATACATGCATGTGGTGTAAAAATCAAAAGGACATGGGGAAAGAAACCTGTTTTGCTTGCCTTTTGTCTTCCTGATATCCAGTTTCCCTCTCCAGAGGTATCATGGTTTCTTGTGTATGTTTCCAGAGATACTCTGTACATATATAAGGATACAGGTATACGCAAATATCTCAGTCATGTAGTTCTTCTTTAAAATCACTGGTATGTATGTCCCTAATTTATCTGTACGACATTACGACTATGTCTTAGAATGATGACTAATTTATGACTAAGAAAACAGTAAAGTGAAATCTTGACTTAAATAAGAAATAAGCTTTCCTATCTAGGAGTTTCTTTTTTTATGGAAAAAATGGCTATAAAGATCTAAGTAACTTCAAAATAAATGTATAAATTAATTTAAATGTAGGAGTAGAATTGTGCTTATTGACATTAATGCATGAAAAATTATCAAACAAAATGAAAATATAAACCAACAAAAAATTAAATAGTCGACCGTTTTAGGAATTCCAGAAAGAGAATAAAATGAAAATATAGATTTTATTACAGTATCACTCTTCTATTTCTTTAAGGAATGAACTAGAATCTGTGAAAGAAGAACTAAAACAGAAAGGAGATGAAGTTAAATATAAATTGGACAAGAGTGAAGAAAAGGTATGTTGTATTTAATAAAAGGTTCTATCACAAAATTTTAAATCATAAAAGCAATACCACGTGTCAAGAAAAAGTATACTATTGTATAAATAATTAGTGGGCCAAGGACTGTTGTAGGCTATTGACCTTAAAAATTGGGGCCACGTTGGGTTATTTTGCTTATGTGGTTTATATCTAGAAGAAATAGTGGCATGATTCTAAATTTCTTTAAATAGTGAGCATTTATAAATGTTGATTTATATTTTAGGCTAAATAAAAGGCTCATACTTTAGTAATATGAAATATACTGATAAATTGATTAATAAATTTGTGTTGTGCATTGGTGGAAATGATTTCAAAGAGTTGAGATAGGAAGAAGGCTTTTAGGGAAGATTATTCACAAAAGTGGAATAGTATAAAGTATGTGACATGATTATAGTATATAACATACATAGAGGGAGAAAAGGGTGCCAAAATAGATTGTGCTGATCAACCTAGATTGTGAAAGCCTTGACTGTGTTTTTTCATTCATTCCACAAATATTACTGACTACCTATGATGTGCCAGGCACTGTTCTGGTTGCTAAGTTTGTTTTTAATTTGTTTTGGTGGACAATAGTATCCAATTTAGTTTTTTCATTAGGCAAGTAACATTTTTAATTTTTGAGAATGGAATAGGGAGAGGTGAAAGGCACTGGAATAAGTTGGAAGGCTATAAAAAATAGTCTTGAAAGCTCTGGAAAAAATCTTAGAGAGGACTCTGGCCTAGTTTAGCTCACTTATACCTGAGCCATTCATTGCAATTAGGGGATAGAGTAATCTGTCTAAGCCTGAGCTGCATTGCTATCCTTGGAGACATATCAGTCCCCATCAAGCTTTATGAACTAAGCAGGATTACTGTGAAATTTATACTGAAAGAGTCTTTCCAGGAAAGGATGCTGGCCAGACCAAAACATAGGTCTTCTATGTAATTGCTGTTGGAGCCCATGGAAAGGGCATCTATCTAAACTTGAGTCAGGACAAGCTTCCTGGAAGAAGCAACATTCATTTTGAAACCTCTGATTAATAGGAATTAGTGGAAGGCAGAGGTGTGGGCACAAGTATATCAGGGAAAAGAAGAGTATTCCAAGTTACACACACACACACACACACACACACACACACACACACACATTGTATATGAAGTATGAGAGAGCCCATCATATTTAAGCAACTAGACAAAGTTTATCTTGGCTGAAAGGTGGAGTTTAAGATAGTGGTGAGAGTGGAGAGAGGAGGGAAAGATGAGAGGCGAGGAGATGCGAGTGGAGAGATGAAGGGGAAAAATGAGAGTGGGGGAAAATGAGGGTAGATCATTTAAGGCCACATAGCTATATTTAGGAGTTTGAGGTTATTGAAGAGTTTTCACCTGAGAAGTGTCATAATTTTATTTATACGTTGGAGAGTTCTAAGACTATTGGAATAGTCTAAGGATGAGATGAACTATATTTTTAAGGGCTTGCAATGAACCAGGAACATTCTAGATTGTGTATGTTATCTTAAACTGGAAGTCATTTTTGTTCTCATTTTATGAATTAGGAAGTCAGGCCTTCAAAGGGTAAAAACTTGAAAAGCTACATGACTAAGAAGTGGTAGAGCTGCCTCTCTAACATTCTTTAGACTATATCACATATTTTTCTCAAAAAGCTATTTTTTCTTTGAGTTTCATATTTATTTGTTAAATTCAACCCAAAAAAATGAATTTAATCTCCTAAAGACTTGGTATGTAATTCACTACTTTAAAATTTGTATCAGAGGCTGCTTCAAAACACTAATTTTGTTGGTGTAGGGAAAAACATGAATTTCATGTTTAATGTAAAATAAAAATCTTCCACTAAGAACTTAAATTTATTTTACCAAAGTAGAAAATATTAATGATGAGTTAAGGAAAAAAAAACAAAAACAAATGAAATGCAAGACAAATTGATAGCATGTTTCAGCTTTCCATGGTTGGATTTCAATTTACCTGTTGAAACAGTTTTCTGGCAAGAATTTAAAATACAAATATTTCTTGGATATTTTGGCTGACATTGAAATTCATTACACTCTTCTTTATCCCAATCCACTACGTTAGTTCAGACATTTATTATTTCATACGTAGTTTATCTGAGCCTTTGTTTCCTCATCTCTAAAGTGGGGATAGTAATACCTACTTTTCTATATCATTGGATTGTTACAAAGTTCAGTTTAACAAATGTTTGTGAAAGACATATTTAACAAATTATAAACATTTATATATAGTTAAAAAAATTCAGTATAAACTGGGAAAGCTAATAAAATATTGTAAAGTGATATTAATGCTAAGATAAGAATAATGAACATTGACATATAGACACAAAAAGAATTTCTTTTTTAAAAAAGGTTACTGAACTAAACTGGGAGAGCTGATAAATGTTTTTGTAGAAATATAAGACTAAGCTTTATAATTCCACGTCTAAAAGATACTCAGAAAATAGAAATTCTGTTAACATTTTTTAAAAATCTGATGTCAAATAATGTTTTTTAGGCTCGAAGCATTGAATGTGAAGTCGTAAAAAAAGATAAACAAATGAAGATATTAGAAAACAAGGTATTATCAAATGTGAAAAATATTTAGGAATAGAGACTTTGTAACAAAATATGTATGGCTAGATTCTTTAGGGCCAACCTTTACATTGTCCTGTAAAAAGAAATCTCAATTCCACTTTGAAGGCTTTCAGGAATAGTATAGGATTTTTTTTAAACATTTTTATTGGAGTATAATTGCTTTACAATGGTGTGTTAGTTTCTGCTTTATAACAAAGTGAATCAGCTATACATATACATATATCCCCATATCTCCTCCCTCTTGTGTCTCCCTCCCACCCTCCCTATCCCACCTCTCTAGGTGGTCACAAAGCACTGAGCTGATTGCCCTGTGCTATGCGGCTGCTTCCTACTAGCTATCTATTTTACATTTGGTAGTATATATAAGTCCATGCCACTCTCTCACTTTGTCCCAGCTTACCCTTCCCCCTTCCTGAGGAATAGTATAGGATTTTTACTACAGGTTTCTTTGAAGAGGCTCTGGGATAAGGAGTTTTTGCATACTGCTTCAAAGACCAAAGAAAGCTTCGTTAAACTGATCTTTAGCTATCTCTTCACTTTCCCCAAATTTCATTCTCTTAGCAGCTGCATTTGTTGTGGATATCTTTAGAGTGGCAAGATGCTTTTAAAAATCATTCTTAGATATCTCTCCAATTCTTATAATCAAGGGAGCTGCAGAAAAATTTCTGCTTTCTTTATGTGAAATGTTTTTACTGCCTGGCTGGCAATACCAATTCACTTTTCCCTTCTCTGCCCTTCACCACACACTTGTCTTAAACTTGACTTTCTGTATAGTGAGTCAGTGAGTAGTCTTTTGGAAAGCATAGTTCACTTTCTGAAGTTCCGACCTCTAATAATTAACACTATTTTCTTCTACCTAGAATTCTGGTGAATAAAATTCTTTGATTTTTTGTACATGAATTATTTGACTTAAAAATAACTGTAATACTTTAAAATCTTTTCAAGAATTTCTGGGTATTCCACCAAATATATTAATTAGTCCTAAATTTGGATATTATTTAAATTTAAAAGGATTGAAAACTTAAGTTACTTTAATTTTCATTAGTTTATTCAGAAATAAGGGACAGTGAGGTGGGCCAGTCAAAATGACAAAGTTGATAGATCTGATGTCATTATCCTTTTAGTAAAATATACATATTTTTTGAACTGTCATAATTACAGTTATAAAGATGGTTTTTATAATATGTAGTAATGTCAGTTATAAAGATAGTTTTTTAGGAAAAACTGAGTAGCAGGAAAATATGATCATCAATATTAACTCTCAAGGGAATAAGTTTTGATGGTCTGAAGAACAGAGAAATGCATAAAACATGTGTTTTTTTGGGCAAAGTTAATAATCTGGTGATACTTCAAACTGATATTTTAAAAATGTGTTCAGCATTCATGTGGTAAGGCCAAGAAGTAACCTATTTTCCTGTCTATTGAGTTTTAAATTTTACTTATATTTTTCATTACTGAAGTTTTAATTAGTTCTTTTAAAAATCTGCTCAATTGTTGTTTATTGTCTCTCATTTCTTTTTCATAGTTTCAAGTCTTTAATTTTAAAAAATATTTAATATATTTTAATATGATATTCTTTGTCTGATAATATCAATATCTGAAGTCTTCTTCAGGTCTGATTTTGCTCTTTATTCTTTCTGCTGACTTTTTATTCTTTGAGCCTTATTTATGTTTTCTGATTCCTTGGTTTTTTACCTGTGGTAATTCTTTGTGGCTTGTGTTGAGATTGGTATCCTCCCAGAAAGATTTTCTTGGGGACACTACTAACGAGGAGCCCATTTTAAAGTAAATTCTCCATTTGAAGTTTTTGAGATTATAAATGAGATAGTATGAATCCAGCTATAAATGACTGCCCCGCTCCCCTCCCCAATCCAATATAAGGCCACCTCATGGCTACAAATTTTCAGGACAGTTTTCATACCATTCACTCAGTGCCAGGGTCAAGACAGACAAGTTTCCTTACTGTACCCTTCTGTGTGGCAAATTTATTTCTTGTTTACACTTTCACTGAGTAGGTAGTCCTTTGAGTTTGTGACTTTATGCAGGGTTCTCTCATTGGATTCTCTACCTTTAGTGAGCTCTGAGTTTTATCTCCCATCTCTTTGACCCTAGGTATGTTCAGCAGATACCCGTAGGCCAAGTGCTGCCTTTGATGCTAGCCTCAAACCTACTATTACGACACTTTAAAGTTGTAATTTCAAGTAGGCAGATTTCTTATTTTTTAGACATTTACTTTTAAATTATTTTTATCAGGAAAGTTGTTCAGAGTATCTAGGTGATTTTTCTGTCAAAAATGGAAGTCTTTGATTTTTTTAATAAATAAAAATTGTATACACAAATAGTTTCACCTAATATGTTTATACCTGCCAATTGGCATGATAATCAGTAAAATGTTTCTCACTTTTCTATGGCTTTTCTTCTTCAGTTTTCTTTTGAGTTTTCTGAAATAGACCATTGAGAGGGATGGTGCACAGTAAAATTTAGATAAAATAAATCACTTGTAAACCCCAGTATCATACCTTATTCAGTTTCAGAATAGTTGCTGACTATGACTACATATGAGTATTTCAAGAAAGATATTTAACACAGCATTTTGTGCTAATCGTGGATATTAAAATTTTTTTCCCGTTGGACTTTCTTTCTACTTTGATGGAAATTAGAACAGCTTATATATCTGTAATGCTTTAGGACCCTTTAGAAATCTGTGCTGCATTTATGGTGCTCCATATATTTTTGGGCTAGTACCTCTTAATCCAATTCTACATGTGTAGCCAGGTGAAATAGTCCCTCAAAGTGAGGTATTAAAAAAATGATTTAGATGGTATTTCTGTAAGAGGAATTAGAATGTATTTAGGAGGAGATAGAGTATTATAGAGGAGATAGAGTATTATATTATTCCCCTTCCCCAAATATAATAAGTAAAAGAGATCTCATAAATGATAAATGGGGAATAATGAATAAGAAAGAAGACAAATTATAGTTAATCCTCTGGCTGGCTTTCCAAAATCCAATTAATTATATAATTCAGCCCTCTGTATGGGATTCAGTAAAAGGTACTTTTCCCTTAAAGTAATTGAATTCATGTGTTCTTTAAGTAGATTAAGACATTTTAAGAATTTCAAATTTGTACTGAGATAATCTATTAAAATTTGTACTTGTTCACATATTTTTGATATTAATGGAATTGTTTAACGACATGATTTTTGAAGTGATCTCTATGCTAATATTTTTGTTAGTTTGAAATTATTTTGACTGGAATATTGAATAAAATATTTTAAATTTCTCTTGATTTTTTAGTGTAACAATTTAAGGAAACAAGTTGAAAATAAAAGCAAGGTTATTGAAGAACTCCAGCAGGAGGTATGTACTGATTCTCAAAATAAAACTATTTAAAAAAAAAACAACCTATGTTTTTACTACAGTTTTAGAGAATAATGCTTTCCTTTCCTTTAGTAATTTTAGTCTAAGTCAGTAACAGTGCAAGTTTGAATCACTTTGATATTAAACATAATCCTTTATTTTTATCTTTTAACAGAATAAGGCCTTAAAAAAAAAAAGTACAGCAGAAAGCAAGCAACTGAATGTTTATGAGATAAAGGTATTTGGAATCCTTATTTTTGTTTTAAAAATGCTAACACATAGATGAGAATTTAGGAATTTTAAGCCCTTTATTTATATTGTAGCAATTATTTTCAATCATTATCTTTTGAGATTGAGGGGATCAATCCTTTTAGTTGTAGTAGAGTGCACATCTTTGCTTTATCTATGTTAAAATCATCTAAGCAGCTTAGAATATATGTACGTGTGTGTATATATATGTCTTCATATTCCTTACCCATACATTGAAAATTGAATTTGAGTAGGTTTGGGGTGGAGGCTTGGAATTGTTAGTCTGGATAAAAAAGTCAAGGCCACACTATATGCTCCCTGCAAGAGACACACTTTATTAAATATAAAGATAAAAGGAAGTTGAAGTAAAAATATGGAAAAAGATATGTCATATGCTATACAAACAGTAAGCATAAAAAAGCTGGAATAACAAGTTTTATAACACATATAATAGATTGAAATATAAGGAGTATTATCAGAGATCCTAAGGGGCATTTGATAATGATAAAGGTATCAGTTCATCAGGAAGATATAACAGTCATGAATGTATTTGTTCTTAATAGCAGAGCTTCAACATACGTGAAGTAAAAACGTAAAAAACTAAAATGAGAAATAGATAATTTTATTATTATATTTGGGGGTTGTAATAGCCCTCTTTCAGCAATTGATGCAACTAGAAGAAAATAGGTAAGAATATACAAAATTTGAACATTATTAACTACCTTGACTTAATTGACATTTGTAGAACATTATAGCTACAACTGTAAATTCTTCTGAAGTGCACATAGGTTGTTTACCAAGATAGACCATATGCTGGGCCATACATTTAAAAATTTTAAAGTCTTATAGAGTATATTCTCTCACTACAACAGAATTAAATTACAAATAAGTAACCATAGGATATCTGGAAAAGCCTAAATATTTGGAAATTAAGCATTATACTAGTAAGTAACTCATGGGCCAAAGAAGAAATCACAAGGAAAATTAGAAATTATTTTAAACGGAATGATCATAGAAATACAATATGCAAAAATTTGTGGGATGCAACTAAAGCAGTTCTTGTAGGGAAATTTATAAATAATGTTTATTTTAGAAAAGGAGAAATGACCTAGGTTTTCACCCAGATACTGAAAAGAGGTGAGCAAATGAAACCCATGGAAAGTAGACCAAAGGAAATAATACAAATGAAAAGAGAGATCAAAGAAATAAGAGAGACAAAGACAAAAATTAATGAAATCAAAAGTTGATTCTTTGAAAATATTAATAAAATTGATAAGCCCCTAGCAGGGTTGATTACAAAAGGAGAGAGAGTAAAATTCACTGAAGGCAGGAATAAAATAGAACACTACCATATAGATACTGTAAATATTAAAAGGATAACAAAGGAATGTCATGGACAACATTATATCAATAAATTTGAAACTTAGATGAAATGGGCAAATTTATTTTTTAAAAATTTAATTAAATTTAACTTTTTTATACAGCAGGTTCTTATTAGTTATCAATTTTATACATATTAGTGTATATATGTATCTCCCAATTCTTCCCACCACCACCACCACCACCCCCACCCCCGCTTTTCCACCTTGCTGTCCATATGTTTGTTCTCTACATCTGTGTCTCTGTTTCAGCCTTGCAAACCAGTTCATCTGTACCATTTTTTCTAGATTCCACATATATACGTTAATATACAATATTTGTTTTTCTCTTTCTGACTTACTTCACTCTGTATGACAGTCTGTAGGTCCATCCATGTCTTTGCAAATGACCCAATTTCATTCCTTTTTATGGCCGAGTAATATTCCATTGTATATATGGGCAAATTTCTTGGAAAATCTAACTTCCTAAAAACTGACACAAGATGAAACAGTACATCTGAAGAGCCATATATCAGGGAAATTGAATTTGTCATCAAAAATCTCCTAGAGAAGAGATATACCATGTTCTTGGATTGGAAGGATCAATATTGTGAAAATGACTATGCTACCCAAAGCAATCTACAGATTCAGTGCAATCCCTATCAAACTACCAATGGCATTTTTCACAGAACTAGAAGAAAAAAATCTTAAAATTTGTATGGAGACACAAAAGACCCTGAATAACCAAAGCAATCTTGAGAAAGAAAAATGGAGTTGGAAGAATCAGACGCCCTGACTTCTGACTATACTACCAAGCTATAGTAATCAAGGCAATGTAGTACTGAAACAAAAACAGAAATATAGATCAATGGAACAGGATAGAAAGCCCAGAGATAAACCCACACACCTATGTCAACTAATCTATGACAAAGGAGTCAAGGATATACAATGGGGAAAAGACAGTCTCTTCAGTAAGTGGTGCTGGGAAAACTGGACAGCTACATGTAAAAGAATGAAATGAGAACACTCCCTGACACCATACACAAAAGTAAACTCAAAATGGATTAAAGACCTAAATGTAAGACCGGACACTATAAAACGCTTAGAGGAAAACAGGCAGAACACTCTATGACATAAATCACATCAAGATCCTTTTTGACCCACCTCCTAGAGTAATGGAAATAAAAACAAAAATAAACAAATGGGACCTAATGAAACTTAAAAGCTTTTGCACAGCAAAGGAAACTATAAGCAAAACAAAAAGACAACCCTCAGAATGGGAGAAAATATTTGCAAACGAATCAACAGACAAAGGATTAATCTCCAAAATATATAAACAGTTCATGCAGCTCAATATCAAAAAAACAAACAACCCAATCAAAAAATGGGCAGAAGATCTAAACAGACATTTCTCCAAAGAAGACATACAGATGGCCCAAAGCACATGAAAAGATGCTCAACATCACTAATTATTAGAGAAATGCAAATCAAACCTACCATGAGGTATCACCTCACACCAGTCAGAATGGCCATCATCAAAAAAATCTACAAACAAATGCTGGAGAGGGTGTGAAGAAAAGGGAACCCTCTTACATTGTTGGTTGGAATGTAAATTGATATAGCCACTATGGAGAACAGTATGGAAGTTCCTAGGAAAACTAAAAATAGAATTACCATGTGATCCAGCAATCCCACTACTGGGCATATACCCAGAGAAAACCATAATTCAGAAAGACACATGCACCCCAGTGTTCATTGCAGCACTATTTACAATAACCAGATCATGGAAGCAACCTAAGTGCCCATTGACAGACGAATGGATAAAGAAGATGTGGTACATATATGCAATGGAATATTACTTATCCATAAAAAGGAATGAAATTGGGTCATTTGTAGAGATGTGGTTGGACCTAAAGACTGTCATACAGAGTGAAGCAAGTCAGAGAAAAACAAATATCATCTATTAACACATATTTGTGGAATCCAGAAAAATGGAACAGATGAACTGGTTTGCAGGGCAGAAATAGAGACACAGATGTAGAGAACAAACGTATGGACACCAAGGGGGGAAGTGTGTGTGTGGGGTGTGGTTGGATGAATTGAGAGATTGGGATTGACATATATACACCAATATTTATAAAATAGATAACTAATAAGAACCTGCTGTATAAAAACAAATTAAATAAAATTCAAAAAAAAATCTCCTTGAGAAAATCCTGATCTGGAAATTCTCAGGTGAATTCTAACACACAATTCAGGAAGAAGTAATGCCAGTGTTCTACAAATTCTTTCAAAAAATAGAAGAGGGGAAACAATTCCCAACTAGTTTTTTGATACAAAATCCTGATAAAGATATTATAAGAAAAAAAATTACAGACCAGTATCCTTTATAGAGACATAAAACCCTTAAAAAAATACCAGTAAATATAATCTAGCAAAACCATATTACATTGAAGAAGTGGGGGTTTTCGAAACTTAAGTTAGGTTTAAAATTTGAAACTATCAGTGTAATTTACTGTATCAAGTGATTAAATAGAAAAATATAATCAGCTCAATGATTGCAGAGAAACATTTGACAAAATTCAGCACTCATTCTTGATAAAAATTTTCAACAAAACTTGGTATAAAAGGAGACTTTATCAGTCTAATACAGAATACCTACAAAATACCTAGAGCTAGCATCATACTTAATGATGAAAGACTGAATACTTTCTCTTTAGTATCAGGAACAGTGTCTGCTCTTACTACCCCATTCAACATTGTATTGGAGGTTCTAGCTAGTACATTAAGGCAAGAAAAAGGAATAAAGTTATATAGATTGTAAAACAATATGTAAAACTGTTTCTTCTTAAGCGATGTGATGGTCTACACTGAAAATTCTAAGGTTTCTACAAAGTCACTAGTGTACTAGTACGTGAACTAGCAATATTCATAAAAATATGATAAATTAGACTTCATCAAAATCTGAAAGATCTGCATATCAAAAGGTATCATTAAGAAGATAGGCGGGCTTCCCTGGTGGCACAGTGGTTGAGAGTCTGCCTGCCGATACAGGGGACACAGGTTCGTGCCCCAGTCTGGGAAGATCCCACATGCCACAAAGCGGCTAGGCCCGTGAG
The DNA here is from genome assembly GCF_963924675.1 of Phocoena phocoena. Lineage (NCBI taxonomy): Eukaryota > Metazoa > Chordata > Mammalia > Artiodactyla > Phocoenidae > Phocoena > Phocoena phocoena. The sequence goes on from NC_089219.1 coordinate 101,683,659, forward strand.
CCATGGCCGCTGAGCCTGCGCGTCCGGAGAGGCCACAACAGTCAGAGGCCCGCGTACGGAAAAAAAAAAAAAAAAAAAAAAAAAAAGGCAAAGTACAAAGAAGACGAAAATACTGACAAAAATATTTGTTTGACAAATAACATATATGCAGAATATATAAAGAACTCTTAAAACTCAACACTAAAAGACAAATATTCCAATTCAAAATTGGCAAAAGACAACTACAAACAACCTGGATTGGAAATGGGCAAAGGACGTGAATAAATATTTCTCCACAGAAGATGTATAAATGGTATATAGGTACATGAAAATATCTTCAACATCACTAATCATTAGGAAAATGCAAATCAAAACCACAATGAGATATCACCTCACATCCATTAGGATGGGTACTATTAAAAAAAAAAAGAACATAAGAAATATTTGTGAAATTGTAGAGAAATTGGAATCCTTGTACACTGTTGGTGGGATGTCAAATGGTACCATTGCTATGGAAAGCAGTCTGGTGGTTACTCAAAAATTAAAAATTGAATTAACATATGATCTGGTAATTCCACCTCTGTGTATATACCTAAAGAATTGAAAGTAGGGTCTGAAAGAAATATGTGTACACCCGTGTTTTTAGCAGCATTATTCACAATAGCTGAAAGGTAGAAGCAACTCAACATTCATTGACTAATGAGTAGACAAACAATATGTGGTATATACATAGAATGAAATTTTACCCAGCCTTAAGAAAGAAGGAAATTCTGATATATGCTATGGCATGAATAAACCTTGGGGGCATAAGCTAAGTGAAAGAAGCCAGTCACAAAAAGACAAATATTATTCTACTTATGTGGGGTACCTAGAGTTGTCAAATTTATGGGCTAGAGAGTGGTGGTTGCCAGGGACTGTGGGAGGGGGGTAGTGGGGAATTATTTAATGGGTATAGAGTTTCAGTTTTATGAGATAAAGAGTTCTGGGGATTGGTTGCATAACCATGTAAATGAACTGTATGGTTTAGAAAGGTTAAGATGGTAAATGTTATGTTATGGGTATTTTATCATAATAAAAATTAAAAAATGGGCAAAAGACTTGAATAGACACTTCACAAAGGAAATATACTAATGACTGATTAGCTCATGAAGAAATATTTAACACTATTAGTTACAGAAAGAAAAATAAAATCACAATGGGATATCACTACACCCCTAAGCAGGACTAGCCACATAATATGTAGGGCTCAGTGCAAAATAAAAAGGTGGGGCACCTAGTTCAAATATTCTTAAAAAATTCAAAATAGGCTAGAAACTAATCAGAGAGCATTGTATGACTACATAGGTCTCAAACCTATGAAAGTGGGCCCTACCTACAAGAATGGTTGAAATTTTATTGGTTCATCTGTTGATGGACATTTAGGTTGCTTCTATATCTTGACTATTGTAAATAATGCTACAAGGAACATAGGGGTACATATATATTTCAAATTAGTGTTTTTGTTTTCCTCAGAAAAGCACCCAGAAATGGAATTGCATCATAGGGTAGTGTTCTTTTTTAATTTTCTGAGGAATTTCTATACTGTTTTCCACAGTGGCTGTACCAATTTATATTTCTACTGACAGTGCATGAGGGTTCCCTTTTCTCCACATCCTCATCAATGCTTGTTATTTGTTGTCTTTGAGGATAGTCATTCTGACAGGTGAGGGGTGATACCTCGTGGTAGTTTTGATTTGCATTTCTCTAGTAATAAGTGATGTTGACCATCTTTTCATGTGATTTTGGCCATCTGTATGTCTTCTTTGGAGAAATGTCTGTTTAGATCTTCTGCCCAGTTTTTGATTGGATTGTTTGTTTTTTTAATATTGGGCTGTGTGAGCTGTTTGTATGTTTTGGAGATTAATCCCTTGTCAGTCACTTTGCTTGCAAATATTTTTTCTTGTTTTTTGGGTTGTCTTTCCATTTTGTTTATGGCTTCCTTTGCTGTGCAAAAGCTTTTAAGTTTAGTTAGGTCCCATTTGTTTATTTTTGTTTTATTTTAGTTACTCTAGGAGGTGGATCCAAAAAGATATTGCTACAGTTATGTCAGAGAGTGTTCTGCCTATGTTTTCCTCTAAGAGTTTTATAGTATCCGGCCTTACATTTAGGTCTTTAATCCAGTTTTAGTATATTTTTGTGTATGGTGTTAGGGAATGTTCTAATTTCATTCTTTCTCATAAAGCTGTCCAGTTTTCCCAGCACTGGTTATTGAAGAGGCTGTCTTTTCTCCATTGTATATTCTTGCCTCCTTTGTCATAGATCAGTTTACCATAGGTGCATGAGTTTATCTCTGGACTTTCTATTCTGTTGCATTGAGCTATATTTTTGTTTTTGTGCCAATATTATACTGTTTTGATTATTGTAGCTTTGTATTGTCTGAAGTCAGGGTGTCTGATTCCTCCAGCTCCATTTTTCTTTCTCAAGATTGCTTCGACTATTTGGGGTCTTTTATGTTTCCATACAAATTAAAATTTTTTTTGGTTCTATTTCTGTAAAAAATGCCATTGGTAATTTGCTGGGGTTGCATTGAGTCTGTAGATTGACTTGGGTAGTATAGTCACTTTGACAACATTGATTCTTCCAATACAAGCACATGGTATATTTCTCCATCTGTTTGTGTTATCTTTGATTTCTTTCATCAGCATCTTATAGCTTTCAGAGTACAGGTCTTTTGCCTCCTTAGATAGGTTTATTCCTAGGTATTGTATTCTTTTTGATGCGATGGTAAATGGGACTGTTTCCTCAATTTCTTTTTCTGATCTTTTGTTATTAGTGTATAGGAATGCAACATTTCTGTGTATTGATTTATTTGTATAGGAATGCAACATTTATGTGTATTAATTTAGTATCCTGCAACTTTGCCAAATTCATTGATGAGCCCTAGTAGTTTTCTGGTAGCATCTTTAGGATTTTCTGTGTATGGTATCATGGCATCTGCAAACAGTGACAGTTTTACTTTTTCCTTTGCAATATGGATTCCCTTTATTTCTTTTTCTTCTCTGTTTTCCATGTCTAGGATTTCCAAAACTATGTTGGATAAAAGTGGCAAGAGTGGACATCCTTGTCTTGTTCCTGATCTTAGAGGAAATGCTTTGTTTTTTTTTTTTTACATCTTTATTGGAGTATAATTGTTTTACAGTGGTGTGTTAGTTTCTGCTTTATAACAAAGTGAATCAGTTATACATATACATATGTTCCCATATCTCTTCCCTCTGTGTCTCCCTCCCTCCCACCCTCCCTATCCCACCCCTCTAGGTGGTCACAAAGCACCGAGCTGATTTCCCTGTGCTATGCGGCTGCTTCCCACTAGCTATGACCTACTAGAGAATGGACTTGAGGGTATGGGGAGGGGGAATGGTAAGCTGTGACAAAGTGAGAGAGTGGCATGGACATATATACACTGCTTTCAGTTTTTCACCACTGAGAATAAGGGTTTATGTGGGTTTGTCATATATGGCCTTTATTATGTTGAGGTAGGTTCCCTCTATGCCAACCTTCTGGAGAGCTTTTATCATAAATGGGTGTTGAATTTTGTCAAAAGCTTTTCCTGCATCTACTGAGATGATCGTATGGTTTTTATTCTTCAGTTTGTTAATGTGGTGTGTCCCACTGATTTGCATATATTGAAAACTCCTGCATCCCTGGGATAAATCCCACTTGATCATGGTGTATGCTACTTTTAACGTATTGTTTGTTGGATTCGGTTTGCTAGTATTTTGTTGAGGATATTTGTGTCTCTGTTCATCCATGTGTAATTTTCTTTTATTGTGGTATCTTTGTCTGGTTTTGGTATCAGGGTGTTGGTGGCCTCATAAAATGAGCTTAGGAGTGTTTCTTTCTCTGCAATTTTTTGGAAGAGTTTCAGAAGAATAGGTGTTAACTCTTCTCTAAATGTTTGATACAGTTTGCCTGTGAAGCCATCTGGTTCTGGACTTTTGTTTGTTGGAAATTTTTCAATTTCAGTACTTGTGATTGGTCTGTTCATGTTTTCTATTTCTTCCTGGTTCAGTCTTGGGAGATCGTACCCTTCTAAGAATTTGTCCATTTCTTCTAGGTTGTCCATTTTATTGGTGTGTAGTTGCTTGTAGTAATGTCCTAATTTTATTGATTTGAGCCCTTTCCCTTTTTTTCTTGATGAGTCTGGCTAAAGGTTTATCAATTTTGTTTACCTTTTCAAGGAACCAGCTTTTAGTTTCATTGATCTTGTTTTCTTTGTCTCTATTTCATTTATTTCTGCTCTGATCTTTATGAGTTTTTTCCTTCTACTAACTTTGGGCTTTGTTTGTTTTTCTTTCTCTAGTTGCTTTAAGTGTAAGGTTAAGTTGTTTATTTGATATTTTTCTTGTTTCCTAAGGTAATATTGTATTGCTGTAAACTTTCCTCTTGGGACTGCTTTTACTGTGTCCAATAGATTTTAGATTGTCATGTTTCATCGTCATTTTTCTCTAGGTATTTTTTGATTTCCTCTTTGATTTCTTCAGTGATCCATTGGTTGTTTAGTAACATATTGTTTAGCCTCCTCGTGTTTGTGTTTTTTACAGTTTTTTCCTGTAATTTCTTTCTTTTATTTTTATATTTAATAAATTTATTTATTTATTTATTTACTTATTTTATTTTTGGCTGCTTTGGGTTACCGTTGCTGCTCACAGGCTTTCTTTTAGGTTCGGTGAGCAGGGTCTACTCTGTTGCAGTGCGTGGGCTTCTCATTGTGGTGGCTTCTGTTTGTTGCAGAGCACAGGCTCTAGGCGTGCGGGCTCAGTAGTTGTGGTACGTGGGCTCTAGAGCGCAGGCTTCTGTAGTTGTGGTGCACGGGCTTAGTTGCTCTGCAGCATGTGGGATCTTCCCGGACCAGGGCTCAAACCCATGTCCCCTGCACTGGCAGGTGGATTCTTAACCACTGCACCACCAGGGAAGCCCCTCCTGTAATTTATTTCTAATTTCAGAGCGTTGTGGTTGGCGAAGATGCTTGATATGATTTCCATTGTCTTAAATTTACCGAGGCTTGATTTGTGGTCCAAGATGTGATCTATCCTAGAGAACATTTTGTGTGCATTTGAGAAGAAAGTGTATTCTGGTGCTTTTGGATAGAATGTTTTATAAATATCAGTTAAGTCCGAATGGTCTAATGTGTCATTTAAGGCCTGTGGTTCCTTATTGATTTTCTATCTGGATGATTTGTCCATTGGTATAAGTGGGGTGTTAAAGTCCCCCACTTTTATTGTGTTACTGTCAATTTCCCCTTTTATGGTTGTTAGCATTTGCATTATATATTGAGGTGCTCCTATGTTGGGTGCGTATATTTTTACAATTGTTATATCTTCTTGTATTGTTCCCTTGATCATTGTGTAGTGTTCTTCCTTATCCCTTTTAACAGTCTTTAATTTTTTATCATTTTTTAACAGCTTTATTGGAGTATAATTGCTTTACAGTGTTGTGTTAGTTTCTGCTGTATAACAAAGTGAGTCAGCTATATGCATATGTATATCCCCATAACCTCTTACTCATGTGTCTCCCTGTTATCCCACACCTCTAGGTGGGTGCAAAGCACCGAACTGATCTTCCTCTGCCATGCAGCTGCTTCCCACTAGCTATCTGTTTTATATTTATATTTATATTTATATTTGTCAAGTCCATTCTCTACGTCTGTGTCCTTATTCCTGTCCTGCCCCTAATTCATCAGAACCATTTTGTTTTTTAGATTCCATATGTATGTGTTAGCATACGGTGTTTATTTTTCTCTTTCTGATTTACTTCACTCTGTATGACAGACTCTGGGACAATTTCATTTCTTGTTATGGCTGAGTAATATTCCACTGTATATATGTGCCACATCTTCTTTATCCATTCATTTGTTGATGGACATGTAGGTTGCTTCCACGTCCTGGCTATTGTAAATATTGCTGCAATGAATATTGTGATACATGACTCTTTTTGAATTATGGTTTTCTCAGGGTATATGTCTGGTAGTGGGATTGCTGGGTCATATGGTAGTTCTATTTTTATTTTTTTAAGGAACCTCCATACTGTTCTCCATAGTGGCTGTATCAATTTACGTTCCTACCAACAGTGCAAGAGGGTGCCTTTTTCTTCACACCCTCTCCAGCATTTATTGTTTGTAGATTTTTTGATGATGGCGATTCTGACCGGTGTGAGGTGATATCTCATTGTAGTTTTGATTTACATTTCTCTAATGATTAGTGATGTTGAGCATCTTTTCATGTGTTTGTTGGCCATCTGTATATCTCCTTTGGAGAAATGTCTATTTAGGTCTTCTGCCCATTTTTGGATTGGGCTGTTTGCTTTTTTTGATATTGAGCTGCATGAGGTGCTTGTATATTTTTGAGATTAATCCTTTGTCAGTTGCTTCATTTGCAAATATTTTCTCCCATTCTGAGTATTGTCTTTTCATGTATATTTATGGTTTCCTTTGCTGTGCAAAATCTTTTAAGTTTCATTAGGTCCCATTTGTTTTTATTTCCATTTCTCTAGGAGGTGGGTCAAAATGGATCTTGCTGTGATTTATGTCATAGAGTATTCTGCTTATGTTTTATTCTAAGAGTTTTATACTGTCTGCCCTTACATTTAGGTCTTTAATCCATTTTGAGTTTAATTTTGTGTAAGGTGTTAGGAAGGGTTCTAATTTCATTCTTTTACATGTAGCTGTCCAGTTGTCCCAGCACCACTTATTGAAGAGGCTGTCTTTTCTCCATTGTATACTCTTGCCTCCTTTATCAAATATAAGTTGACCATATGTGCATGGGTTTATCTCTGGGCTTTCTCTCCTGTTCCATTGATCTGTATTTCTGTTTTTGTGCCCATACCGTATTGTCTTCATTACTGTAGCTTTGTAGTATATTCTGAAATCTGGGAGCCTGATTCCTCCAGCTCCATTTTTCTTTCTCAACATTGTTTGGCTATTCGGGGTCTTTTGTGTTTCCATACAAATTGTGCAATTTTTTCTTCTAGTTCTGTGAAAAATGCCATTGGTAGTTTGATAGGGGTTGCACTGAATCTGTAAATTGCTTTGGGTAGTATAGTCATTTTCACAATGATGATTCTTCTAATCCAAGAACATAGTATATCTCTCCATCTGTTGGTATCATCTTGAATTTCTTTCATCAGTGTCATATAGTTTTCTACATACAGGTCTTTTGCCTCCTTAGGTAGGTTTATGCCTAGGTATATTACTTTTTTTTGTTGCAATGGTAAATGTAGTGTTCCTTAATTTCTCTTTCAGACTTTTCATCATTGGTGTAAAGGAATGCAAGAGATTTCTGTGAAGTAATTTTGTATCCTTCTACTCTACCAAATTCATTGATTAGCTCTAGTAGTTTTCAGGTAGCATCTTTAGGATTCTCTATGTACAGTATCATGTGATCTGCAAACAGTGACAGTCTCACTTCTTCTTTTCCAATTTGTATTCCTTTTATTTCTTTTTCTTATCTGATTGCTGTGGCTAAAACTTCCAAAACTATATTGAATACTAGTGGCAAGAGTGGGCAACCTTGTCTTCTTCCTGATATTTGAGGAAATGGTTTCAGTTTTTCACCATTGAGAACCATGTTGGCTGCGAGTTTGTCATATATGACCTTTATTATGTTGATGTAGGGTCCCTTTATGCCTACTTTCTGGAGAGTTTTTATCATAAATTGGTGCTGAATTTTGTCAAAAGTTTTTTCTGCATCTATTGAGATTATCATATGGTTTTTATCCTTCAATTTGTTAATGTGGTGTATCACATTGTTTGATTTGCATATATTGAGGAATCTTTGCATTCTTGGGATAAACCCTAGTTGATCATGGTGTATGGTCATTTTAAGTATTGTTGGATTCTGTTTGCTAGTATTTTGTTGAGGATTTTGGCATCTATGGTCATCAGTGAATTTGGCCTGCAGTTTTCTTTTTTTGTGACATCTTTGTCTGGTTTTGATATCAGGGTGATGGTGGCTTTATAGAATGAGTTTGGGAGTGTTCCTCCCTCTGCTATATTTTGGAAGAGTTTGAGAAGGATAGGTGTTAGCTCTTCTATAAATGTTTGATAGAATTTGCCTGTGAAACCATCTGGTCCTGGACTTCTCTTTTTTGGAAGATTTTTAATCACAGTCTCAATTTCAGTCCTTGTGATTGGTCTGTTTATATTTTTTATTTCTTCCTGTTCAGTCTCAGAAGGTTGTGCTTTTCTAAGAATATGTCCATTTCTTACAGGTTATCCATTTTATTGGCATATAGTAATCTCTCATGATCCTTTGTATTTCTGCAGTGTCAGTTGTTACTTCTCCTTTTTCTTTCTTATTCTGTTGATTTGAGTCTTCTCCCTGTTTTCCTTGGTGAGTTTGGTAATGGTTTCTCAATTTTGTTTATCTTCTCAAAGAACCAGCTTTTAGTTTTATTGATCTTATCTATTGTTTGCTTCATTTCTTTTTCATTTATTTCTGATCCGATCTTTACGATTTCTTTCCTTCTGCCAACTTTGGGTTTTTTGTTTCTTCTTTCTCTAATTGCTTTAGGTGTAAGGTTAGGTTTTATTTGAGATGTTTCTTGTTTCTTGAGGTAGGATTGTATTGCTATAAACTTCCCTCTTAGAACTGCTTTTGCTGCATCCCATAGGTTTTGGGTCATCGTGTTTTCATTGTCATTTGTTTCTAGGTATTTTTTGATTTCCTCTTTGATTTCTTCAGTGATCTCTTGGTTATTTAGTACTGTATTGTTTATCCTCCATGTGTTTGTATTTTTTATAGATTTTTTCCTGTAATTGATATCTAGTCTCATAGCCTTGTGGTTGGAAAAGATACTTGATATTATTTCAATTTTCTTAAATTTTCCAAGGCTTGATTTGTGACCCAAGATATGATCTATATTGCAGAATTGTTCCATGAGCACTTGAGAAGAAAGTGTATTCTGTTGTTTTTAGGTGGAACGTCATATAAATATCAATTAAGTCCATCTTGTTTAATGTATCATTTAAAGCTTGTGTTGCCTTATTCATTTTCATTCTGGATGATCTCTCCGTTGGTGAAAGTGGGGTGTTAAAGTCCCCTACTATCATTGTGTTACTATCAATTTCCCCTCTTATGGCTGTCAGCATTTGCCTTATGTATTGAGGTGCTCCTATGTTGGGTGCATAAATATTTACAACTGTTATATCTTCTTGGATTTATCCCTTGGTCATTATGTAGTGTCCTTCTTTTTCTCTTATAATAGTCATTATTTTAGAATTTATTTTGTCTGATATGAGTGTTGCTACTCCAGATTCCTTTTGATTTCCATTTTTATGGAATACCTTTTTCCATCTACTCACTTTCAGTCTGTATGTGTCCATAGATCTGAAGTGGCTCTCTTCTAGCATATATATGGGTCTTTTTAAAAATTCTTTCAGCCAGTCTGCCTCTTTTGGTTGGAGCATTTAATCTATTTACAATTAAGGTAATTATCGGTATGTATGTTCTTATTGCCATTTTCTTAATTGTTTTGGATTTGTTTTTGTAGGTGATTTTTCTTCCCTTCCTCTTTTGTTCTCTTCTCTTTTGATTTAATGACTATCTTTTAGTGTTATGTTTGGGCTGCTTTTTCTTCTTTGTGTGTGATTCTATTGTTTTTTGTTTGCAGTTCCCATGAGGTTTTCATATAGCAATCTTTATATATACAAGGCTGTTTTAAGTTGCTGGTATCTTAATTTCAAATGCATTTCCCATTTCCTGCTTTTGTACTCTCCTCACGGTTGCTGGTTTTGATATATTTGTATGTTGATGAATTTTTACTTTTACTGTATGTTTGCCTTTACCAGTGACTTTTCCCATTTGTGATTTTCTTGTTTCTAGTTGTGGTCTCTTTTTTTCCCCCCACCTAGTGAAGTTCTTTTAGCATTTTTTGTAAGGCTGGTTTGGTAGTGCTGAATTCTCTTAGCTTTTGCTTATCTGTAAAGCTTTTAATTTCTCCCTGGAATCTTAATGAGAGCCTTGTTTGGTAAAGTATTCTTGGTTGTAGGTCTTTCCCTTTCATCACTTTAAATATATTCTGCCACTCCCTTCTGGCCTACAGAGTTTCTGCTGAGAAATCAACTGATAGCCTTATGGATTTTCCCTTGTATATTATTTGTCACTTTTTCCTTGTTGCTTTTAATATTTTTTCTTGATATTTAATTTTTTTCTGTCTGATTAATATGTGTTTTGGCATGTTCCTCCTTGGGTTTATCCTGTATGGGACTCTCTGTGCTTCCTGGTCTTGAGTGAGTGTTTCTTTTCTCATATTAGGGAAATTTTTGACTATAATTTCTTCAAATATTTTCTCAGGCCCTTTCTCTTTCTCTTCTCCTTCTGGGACCCATATAATGCAAATTTTGGTACATTTATTGTTGTCCCAGAGGTCTCTGAGACTGTCCTCATTTCTTTTAACTCTTTTTTTCTTTATTCTGTTCTGTGGCAGTGATTTCCACCATTCTATATTCCAGCTCACTTGTTCATTCTTCTGCCTCAGTTATTCTGCTATTGATTCCTTCTAGTGTATTTTTCATTTCATTTGTTGTATTGTTCATATCTGTTCTTTAAATCTTGTAGCTCTTTGTTAAACATTTCTTGTATCTTCTTGGTCTGTGCCGCCATTCTTTTTCTGAGATTTTGGATCATCTTTAGTATTGTTACTCTGAATTCTCTTTTGGGTAGGTTGCCTATGTCCTCTTCATTTAGTTGTTCTTTTGGGTTTTTATCTTTTTCCTTCATCTGAAACATACTTCTGTCATCTCATTTTGTCTAACTTTCTGTGTTTGTGGTCTCCTTTCCGCAGGCTGCAGGATCATAGTTCCTCTTGCTTCTGGTGTCTGCTCCTTGGTGGAAGAGTTTGGTCTGGGGCCTTGTGGAGGTTTCCTGGTGGGAGGGACTGGTGCCTGCCCTCTGGTGGGTGGAGCTGTGTCTTGTCCGTCTGGTGGGCAGGACTGTGTCAAGCGGTATGTTTTGAGGTGGCTGTGAGCTCAGTACTCCTTTAGGCAGCCTGTCTACTGATGGGTAGGGTTGTATTCCTATCCTGCTGGTTGTTTGGCCTGAGATGTTCCAGTGCTGGAGCCTGCATGCTGTTTGTGGGGCTGGGTCTAGTGCTGAAATTGGAAACTCCAGGAGTGCTTATGCTTATCAATATTCCCTGAGGTCTCCACAACCAGTGTCCTTGCTTCCACAGTGAGCTACAGCCAACCCCTGCCTCCCGAGGAGACCTCCCAAGACCCCTTGGTAGGTCTAGCCCAGGTTCCTATGGAGATACTGCTTTGTGCTGGGTCCCCGTGCATATGAGACCCTGTGTGTGCCCTCTAAGAATGGAGTCTCTGTATCCCTCAGCTCTGTTGGGCTCCCGCACTCAAGACCCACTGGCCTTCAGAGCCAAATGCTCGGGTGGCTCTTCCTCCCGATGCCAGAACCTCACACTGTGTTGGAGGGCTATTTTTATGTGGGAACGTCCTTGTGTAGTCTCTGTGTGTTTAATATTTTTTGGTTTGGGGGCTGTTTTTTAGTATGGATGTCTGCCACCTGTTTCCTAGTGTATGCTGGCCGTTATCCCCTTGATAGGAGGTTGTGGTGACCAGAGCCTGCACTGGATATTGAGTGAGGCCTCCCCTTTGCTCTGTGATTGTCACAGCCCTGTCAGGGACAGGGTTTGCTCCCTAGTTCTTGGAGTAGAGGCCCCCAGATCTGTTTTGGAGCTGTATTTCTGATCTGCAGTGCTAGGTAGGCAAGATTGGAGCATTCCCACTGGGAGAGACGCTGCTAAATATTACTCTTCTGAAACTGTTCACCTGTGAGTGTGCTCTGTTGTGTCACCTTTTACCCATTGTGTGGGCTCACAAATTACATTTTTGTTGTCAGTGCTCATGACCCACCTTAACTGTGGGTATGCCAGCAATTGATTGGCCCTGGTGTCTCTTTGGTGTTGTTTTCACCAGGCCACCACCACAGACCTACTGAAGTCAGGTCCAAGGACTGCAGTAATCGTGCACCTGGACCCACTGTTGGAGCTACGGAGGCTGCTCAGACTGTGGCCTAGCCTAACTTCTGAGTGTATGTGCCCACAAACCCTCCACTTGCTAAAGCTAGACCTGTCTCATCTTCGGGAGCACCCATTGTCCTTTCAAATGTTCCACAGGTGCTGAATTTACAAAGCTGGCAGCAGGGGTGTAAATCTATGGTTCGCACAGCCTCAAGGAGAGATTTCAGCTCTTCTTCCTTAGTCACACAACCCCTGGGGCTCAGCTTTGGTTTCAGCTCCACATCTGCGTGTGGGTCACCCACCGGTGTCTGCTCCTGAGGTTGCCCCAGAGTACATGAGCCTGCCCTGGCGAGAGGGGGCTGGGGCAGCGATTTGGGTATGTGAGCCCACCCATACAGGTTGGGGGGAGCTGAGGTGGTGACCAGGGCATGCAAGTCTGCTCAGGAGGGCGCTCCTTGTAATGCCCATGGAGGCAAGGGCCAGCACGTGGGGAAAGAGGCTGCAATGACAGCCCCGCCCTTCATGTGCCATTCAACAATGATGCTTCACTTCTATGGTGCCCCAGGCTTCTTCCACGAATGTTCCCAGTTGCAGAGCTCCTCACTCCCGTCCCTTCAGGCTGTCTCCTCGCAGCCAACAACAGACCTCTCCCTGGGTCTGCTCTCCAAACCCCATGTTCCAGCACCCAGTCCCCGCCTGCAATGGCAGACACATGTCTCAGGCTGGGGCGTGCAGGGCTGTGGCATGGACCATCTGTGTAGGTCTCACTCTATCCTGCCTGCCACAGACTGGTTGCTGTACTCTCCTTTGAGCCCCTGAAGTTCCCCTTCTGTCCCAGCTGATCTTCCTACTGGTGAGGGGGCTTCCCTGGGTGCAGGAACCTCTCCTCTTCTTCAGCTCCCCACCAGGGGCACTGGTCCCATCCCACTTCCTCTTTTTTTCCTTTCTTTCATCCTACTGAGTTATGCAGGAATCTTTCTTGTCCTTTTAGGTGTCCAAGGTCCTCTGCTAGTGTTTAGAAGGTGCTCTGTGAGAATTGTTCCATTTGTGGATGTATTTGTTGGGAGAGGTGAATTCCATGTCCTCCTACTCTGCCATCTTGACTCCTCCCCACCTCATTGTGGTTTTGATTTGCATTTCGCTGATGATTAGTGATGTTAAGCATCTTTTCATCTGCCTGTTGGCCTTCTGCATGTCTGTTTTGGAAAAATGTCTATTCAGGTCTTCTGCCCTTTTTTTAATCGAGTTGCTTGTTTATTTTGATGTTGAGTTGTATAAGTTCTTTGTATATTTTGGATGTTAATCCCTTATCAGATATATTTTTACAAATATTTTTTCCCATTCAGTAGATTGCTTTTTCATTTTGTTGATAGTTTCCTTCTCTATGCAAAAGTTTTTATTTTGATTCCCATTTGTTTAATTTTTGCTTTTGTTACCCTTGCCTAAGAAGACATATCCAAAAAAAAAATATTGGTAAGATCAATGTCAAAGAGCATACCGCCTAGGTTTTCTCCTAGGAGGTTTATGGTTTCAGGTCTTGCATTTAAGTCTTTAATCTATTTTATTTTTGTATATGGTGTGAGAAAGTAGTCCAATTTGATTCTTTTGCATGTAGCTGTCCAGTTTTCTTGACACAATTTATGAAGAGGCTGTCTTTTTCTCATTGTGTGTTCTTCTTTTGTTGTAGATTAATTGACCATATAAGCATAGGTTTATTTCCGGACTCTCTATTCTGTTCCATTGATCTATGTGTCTGTTTTTGTGCCAGCTCCTTTGATTACTGTTGCTTTGTAGTACAGTGTTGAAGTCAGGGAGTGTGATACCTCCTGCTTTGCTGTTCTTTCTCAAGATTATTTTAGCTATCTGGGATCTTTCATGTTTCCATACAAATTTTAAAATTATTTGTTGTAGTTTGGTGAAAAATGCCATTGGTATTTTGATAGAGATTGCACTGAATCTGTAGATTGCCTTAGGTAGTATGGTCATTTTAACAGTATTAATTCTTCCAATCCCTGAGCTTAGTATATTTTCCCTTTTTTTTTTTGTGGCATCTTCACTTTCTTTCATCTGTGTCTTATAGTTTTCTGAGTACAGGTCTTTACCTCTTTATTTAGATTATTCTTAGGTATTTTATTCTTTTTCTTTTGCAATTTTAAATGGGATTTAAAAAAAATTTTCTTTCTGCTTGTTCATTGTTAGTGTTTAGACATGCAACAGATATCTGTATGTTCATTTCGTATCCTACTATTTCTTTCAATTTTAGTAAATAATATTTTGGGGGGATTTTGCCCTGTTAATCTACATTTTCTATATTTTGAAAATTGTAGCATCTATAGTATTGTCCTTTTTTCAATCCTGATGTTGGTTATTTATGCCTTTTGTTATTCTTGATCAGTCTTACCAGGCATTTATCAATTTTGGAAGTTTTAAAAAAACACAGCTTTGGATTTTTTGATCTTCTCTGTAGGGTGCTTGTTTTTGTTTCATTAATTTATGTTCTTTATCATTTTCTCCTCCTTTTATTGTTTTTTCATTATGTTCTTTTTCCAATTTGATATTAATTCTTTGATAATTAATTTTCAGTCTTTCCAGTGTACACATTTTAAGGCAATATATTTCCTTCTAAGCTTGTTGTAGTTGTGTCTCGTAGGTTTAAATATATATTAAATTAGTATTGTTTCATTCAATACCTTCCTATATTTCTCAGTTTCTGAGCTTAACAGCATGTTATGTTTTTGGAATTGATTTCTATCATAAGCACACTGTAATTAGAGAACACACTCTGGTATGACTTCAGTACTTTGGAATTTATTGACATTTGCTTGATGGACCAATATAGGGTTACTGTTTATAATCACACCCATATACCTGAAAATAATGTGTATTCTACAGTTGTTGGTCCATTTGGTCAAGATTATAGTCATATTCTTTAAACTGTTGCATATTTATTGATTCTATATCTTTACTTCTTTTTTCTTCGTGTTTTATTACTTGAATGAGATTGATGTGTTAAAAAATCTCACTTGATGATTGTGGATTTCTATTCTTCCTTGCAGTTCTGTCAATTTTTCTTTTAATACCATGTTATTAGGTACATACTATAATATATGTAATTTCTTATTATACAATGTGGAACTTTATGTGTATACTTAATATATATTCTATATATATTCTGTATATTCTATACATAATAGAACTTTTTTTCCACTTTAAAGATACTCACTTTATCTATGTAATAGTGTTTTCTTGCCTTAGAGAATAATTCTTTTTTATTGTTATAACTATACCAGTTTTCTTCTTAGTGTTTACAGGGTTTAATTAATTTATTTATTTAAAATTTTTATTGGAGTATAGTTGATTTACAATGTTGTGTTAAGCATGGTATTTTTAACAACCTATTTACTATTGTGCTTTCTATATCTTTGTTTTATATGTGTCTCTTGTGAACAACATACAGCTGGAGTTCATAATTTTTGTCCTTTTTACTGGTACATTTTAGCTTCAGAATACATAATCTCCTTTCTCTCTCATGTCTAACTTATATGCTATCATATTCTTATTATTGTCACATATTGTAATGAATTTGTTTTTATAAGGGTTTTGTATTACCCAGGAAGAAGGAAAGAATAGAGTGAATTGGGGAGAGGCAATAAATACTAAGAATGTTTAGAATTGATGAAATACACGAATTCATAGCTATAGGAAGACTGATGGATACCTAGAAGGAAAAATTAGAATAAATCCAGAACTAGACTTAGTATAGTAAAACTACAGAATGTTAGACACACATAGGTCTTAAAAGTAGCTAGAGAGAAATGAGAGATCACCAGTGAAAGAATGACAAGAGATTTACCGTGGACATCTCAGCAAGTAACAGTGGAAGTTAGAAATCAGTGAAACAATATTCTCAAGTACAGAGAAAAGATCAACCTTGAATTATGTCCACAACGTGTCTCTCTTTTATGTTGGAGAAATCAGGACATTTTTAGATGAAAAACTGAAGGAAACATATTTTTCAAGAACACTCAGATAGTTAACAAAAATGATCATGTATAGGGCCACAGAATTCAAAGGCTTGAAATCATACAGAATATGTCCTCTAACCACAATTCTATTAATCTAGAAATTATAACATGTGTTTTTTTAATGAAGGTCTGAAGTTAATACCTTTACTATGAACATTGTTATGCCAATATATTTGAAAGATATAAAAAATATAAAGCGAAGTCGATTAACCAAAACAATCTCAAAACGAATAATTAACCTGAATAGTCCTATTAAGGAGATTGGATCAGCAGTTTAAAATCTTTCAACAAACAAACTTCAGACTCAGATGGTTTTAGGTTGGAGTTGCATTTGTAGAAAATCTATAAGAATCTCCAGATGAGTTAATAAAGTATTGAGTCATTTAGTAAGGTTGATAGATATATAATCATTACACAGAAAAAATTACTAGTCTTAAACATCTGCAACAAGCTATTAGAAAATGTAATTTTAACAATCTACCATTTATGTGAAAATGCTGGTTCTCTCCAAATTGATATACATATTCACACACTGTTGCTGGGAGTTTAAATTGGTACATATACTTTGGAAAACAATGATGTTATCTTGTAAAGTTGAACATGCAATCTGCAATTTCAGGTCTGGATATAGAGAAATGTATACATTTGTACCAGGAGACAATGTTTTTGAGAACAGTCACACCATTATCGTGTGTATTATCTCCAAGTTGAATACAATTCAGTGTCTGTGAACAGTTGAGTACATAAAATAAACCATGGTATATTCATACAATGGAACACTACTCTGCAGAGAAAATGAAGGAACTATACACACATAAATATGTAAAACCTACTGCTGAGTGAAAATGCAAGACAGAAAAATATATATACTAAGAAAACATTTATATAGAGTCTGAAACAAAAAACTGAAATACTGATATATCATTATGCAGTAAAGCTATAAAAAAGGGGAAGGGCCTCATGAATATTAAATTAAGAATCTTTGTTGCACTTGAGAGAGCAGAAAGGGAAACTAATGAACAGAGGCATTCAGAAGCCTTTATCAACATTGATAATATTCTGTGTTTTAAAGTTGGTGATTGTGGGACTTCCCTGATGGTCCAGTGGCTAAAACTCTGTGCTCCCAATGTAGGGGGCTGGGTTTGATCCCTAGTCAGGAAACTAGATCCCACATGCCACAACCAAGAGTTTGCATGCTACAACTAAAGATCCTGCATGCTGCAACTAAAGGACTCATGTGCCACAACTAAAGGTTCCTCATGCCTCAACTAAAAGATCCCACATGCAGCAATGAAGATCCCACATGCTGCAACTAAGACCCGGCACAGCCAAATAAATAAATATTAAGAAAAATAAAGTTAGTGGTTCTTTCATGGGTACAGAATACAGTCTGTTTCATTATTAAGTTACCCATGCCTCCCTTCCCCAATTCCTGTCACTGTCCTCTACCCCCTCCTCAATTCTAATTCAGTCCTAATGCCATAAGTGATTCTGGAGGGTGGGTGCTAATTAAAGGTCCTCTTTTTTAAAATATTTATTTTATTATTTATTTATTTTATTTTTGGCTGCATCAGGTCTCAGCTGCGGCACACGGGATCTATTATTGTGGTGCGCAGGCTCTAGAGCACGTGGGCTCTGTAGTTGCAGTATGTGGGCTCTCCAGTTGTGGCCTGTGTGCTCAATAGTTGCAGTGCACAGGCTTAGTTGCCCTGAGGCATGTGGGATCTTAGTTCTCTGACCAGAGATCCAACCCACATCCACTGCACTGGTAGGCGGATTCTTAACATTGGACCACCAGGGAAGTCCTAAGGTCCTCTTTCTTTTGATAATTATTATATTAGTAAATATTTGTACAAAATATATGGAAAAAATAGAAATTGAAGGTGTTGATTCTTTAGAGAAAATTAATCTCAGTAATACTGAGTGTGCTTTTTAATGGAATCCATTTTAACTGTTTTTCTTTAGTTGCTTGTGTTTTTAGTGTCATATCTAAGGATCCATTGCCAAATCTATTGTCATGCATTTTAACTCCTATTTTCTTCTAAGAGTTTTTGGTTTTAGCTATTACATTTAGATCTTTAATCTATTTTGAGTTATTTTTGTAATGTGATATGAGGTAAGAGTGCAACTTTATTCTTTTCCATGTGCTTATTATTTGTCTTAACAACATTTGTTAGAAGCTGTTCTTTCTCCATTGAATTCTTTTGTCATTCTTATTGTTAGAAGCTATTCTTTCTCCATTGAATTGTCTTGTCATTCTAAGTTGACCATAGTTGTATAGCTTTATTTCTGGACTTCCTATTCTATTCCATTGATCCATATGTTTACCTTATGTCAGTACCACGCTGTTTTGATTACTGTAGCTTTGTAGTGAGTTTTAAAATTGGGGATTATGTGTCCTCCAACATTGTTCTTTTTCAAGATTGTTTTGGCTATCCAGGGTCCCTGGGAATTCCTTGTAAACTTTAGGATCAATTTGTTCTGACAAAAGGCAGTTGGAATTTGGGTAGAGACTGCAATGAATCTTTTCACTCTATTGATAATGTTCAAGGGGCCACTATCAAAGGATGAAAGGACACTATCAAGGGAGTGAAAAGACAAGCCAAAAAATTGGAAAAAATATTTGTAAATCATTATTTGGTAATGATCTAATATCCAGAATATGTAAAGAATATTTACAATTCAGCAACAAAAGCCAGTCACTGAAGAACAAATACTGCATGATACCTAAAATAGTCAAACGCATAGAAGCAGAAATTAGAAAAGTAAATACCAGGGACTAGGAGGGAGGGGGAAATGGGGAGTTGTTCTTCAATTTGCTTAGGTTTCAGTTATGCAAGATAAAGTAGTTCTAGAGATCTGCTCTACTACATAGTGCCTGTAGTCAACAAATCTGTATTGTTTACTTAAAGCAGTCTACAGATTCAATGCAATCCCTATCAAATTACCAATGGCATTTTTCACAGAAATAGAACAAAAATTTTTACAATTTGTATGGAAACAAAGGACCCCGAATAGCCGAAGCAATCTTGAGAAAGAAAACTGGAGCTGGAGGAATCAGACTCCCTGATTTCAGACTACACTACAAAACTACAGTAATCAAGACAGTATGGTACTGTTATGGTACTGTAACAGTAATATAGATAAATGGAACAGAATAGAAAGCCCAGAGATAAACCCACACACCTGTGGTCAACTAATCTATGAAAAAGGAGGCAAGAATATACAATGGAGAAAAGACAGCCTCTTCAATAAGTGGTGCCGGGAAAACTGGACAGCTACATGTAAAACAATGAAATTGGAACACTCCCTAACACCATACACAAAAATAAACTCAAAAGGGATTAAAGACCTAAATGTAAGGCCAGACACTATAAAACTCTTAGAGGAAAACATAGGCAGAACACTCTTTGACATAAATCACAGCAAGATCTTTTTGGACACACCTTCTAGAATAATGAAAATTAAAACAAAAATAAACAAATGGGACCCAGTTAAGCTTAAAAGCTTTTGCACAGCAAAGGAAACCATAAACAAGACCAAAAGGCAACCCTCAGAATGGGAAAAATATTTGCAAATGAAGCAACTGACAAGGGATTAATCTCCAAAATATACAAATAGCTTATGCAGCTCAATATCCAGACAAACAACCCAATCAAAAGTGGGCAGAAGACCTAAATAGGCTTTTCTCCAAAGAAGGCATACAGATGGCCAAGAGGCACATGAAAAGCTGCTCAACATCACTAATTATTAGAGAAATGCAAATCAAAACCACCATGAGGTATCACCTCACACTGTTCAGAATGTCCATCATCAAAAAATCTACAAACAATAAATGCTGAAGAGGATGTGGAGAAAAGGGAACCCTTTTACACCGTTGGTTGGAATGTAAATTGATACAGCCACTATGGAGAACAGTATGGAGGTTCCTTAAAAAACTAAAAATACAACTACCATATGACCCAGCAATCACACTACTGGGCATATACCCTGAGAAAACCATAATTCCAAAAGATGCATGCACCCCAGTGTGCATTGCAGCACTATTTACAATAGCCAGGTCATGGAAGCAACCTAAGTGTCCATCAACAGAGGAATGTATAAAGAAGATGTGGTACAATGGAATATTACTCAGCCATAAAAAGGAATGAAGTTGTGCCATTCACAGAGACGTGGATGGACCTAGAAACTGTCATACAGAGTGAAGTAAGTTCGAGAAAAACAAATGTTGTATATTAACGCATGTATATGGAATTTAGAAAAATGGTGCAAATGAACCTATTTGCAAAGCAGAAATAGAGACACAGTTGTAGAGAGCAAATGTATGGACACTAAGAGAGGGGTGAAATGGATTGGGAGATTGGGACTGATGTAGGTACACTACTATGTATGATGTATTTGGCTGGTGAGTACCTACTGTATAGCACAGGGGGGAAAAAAGAAGGTACATTCTGTTTGCAGGACATATATTAAGTTAGCCTTAAAAATACATTCCAGTATACATTACGTGCAGACAAGTACTGTTTGATTCCACTTATACGAGGTGCCTAGAATAGTCAAATTCATAGAGTCAGAAAGTACATTGGTAGATGCCAGGGGCTGGGGGGTAGAGGGAGTGGGGAGGGAGAATGGGGAGTTAATGTTTAAAGGGAACAGAGTTTCAGTTTAGGAAGGTGAAATATTCGGGAGATGGATGATGGTGAGAGTTGCACAACAATGTGAATGTACTTAGTGCCATTGAATCGTACAGTTAAATATGGTTAAAATAGTATGTTTTATATCATGTGACTTTTACCACAATAAAAACATTTAAAAAATGTATCAGGGTTAGGAGGATAGGGAGAAATAGGCATCAGTTAAAAAGAACCTGAACACTATCTATTAGAAGGAATAAATATGCACAAAAATTTAAAAAAATTGTTAGGAGAGTAGTCTCATGTAAGTGTTCTTATGACAAAAAAAACGGGACAGAAGGAAACTTTTGAAGATGATGGATATGTCTATTACCTTGATTTTGGCGATGATTTCATGGGTGTATGCATTTGTCCAATCTCATCACACTGTATACATTAAATATGTGTCGTTTTTTGCATATGTTATACCTCAATAAAACTTTTTTTTTTGAAAAAATGCTTTTCCTTTGAATTGCATGTGTGTTCTGTCCAAATGGAATAGTTACTTATTGTAATAAAACAGCAAACTGAGACTAAATAAATATTGTTGAAAAATTCATTAAAAATAAAAATATGGCTGCTTTTAAAATATTACTTGTCAAGACTAAATATGTATTTTAGGGAAAAAGATAGATATTGTGAAAAATAAAGCACATCTCACCATATGAAAACTGTAAGTAAAATGATCCAATTATAATATCTATGAATAAATCATCTTTTAAGAGTCACAAAACCACAAAATGAATACAGAATATTTTCAAGTAATCCACAGAATTTATTAATGTTCATGCTGTTTTCTTTATTCAAAGGTCAATAAATTAGAATTAGAACTAGAAGGTGCCAAACAAAAATTTAAAGAAATGACCGACAGCTATCAGAAAGAAATTGAGGACAAAAAGCTATTAGAAGAAAATCTTTTGGGAGAGGTAGGAAAAACTAAATATGTTTGAGAAGTTGTTATACTAAAACCCTATATTTGTATGTTTGCATTTTAAGAGAAAAGTAATAATTCTTTTAACATTATGATTCTTTAGAAGATTTAATAAATTTATACTAGGGATAATTAATTAGCTTTTTTAATAGAAGCTAAAAGTATCATTGTTATTCTAAGTATTTGAGTATTGGGTAGTATATAATCATTTTGAAAAGCTTAAATGATCTTTACAGTGTTATACTGTCATTCACTTAGTAGAAGACCCTAACTAAAATAAACCAAAACAATAATGTATTTTCTACTTGGCTTTCCTAATTTCCTGGTGTTTGATTTCTGTATTTTAACTTAAATTTAACATTTAAGTTAAATTTGTTTTTTGTGCATTAATTTAAAAAAACTTTAAATTTATTTGATAGGTTGAGAAAGCAAAAGTAATAGCTGATGAAGCAGTAAAATTACAGAAAGAAATTGATATACGATGTCAACATAAAGTAGCTGAAATGGTAGCACTTATGGAAAAACATAAGGTAATTTTTTTCCTGTTGTGTAATGAAAATTATTAATTGGAGCCATATTTATGCATAAAATGGTAAAATATAGCATTCTGATTTGTCAGAGAAAATTATTGTCTATGCAACAATGACTAATTATAGTTGGAATACTCTTGATCTCTCATTTCTCCAAGTTCAAGTCTTAACCACATGAAGCTGAGCCTGGGGGTCACTTCCTTGAGGAAGTCTCTCCTTATTGTCTTGATGGATAAACGTAATCACTCTTTTCCTCAATTTTCATAGTAGTCTCTTATAGACTTTTCCACCTTGTAGTTATTTAAATACATACCCAGGATATGTATTTAAATAAATATAATATAACTATAAATATAATATTTTTATCCTCTACCTGCGTCTAACACATACTAGGCTAAACAATAATAAATAGATGAAAGACAATGTTTGTTGTGTTTGTGAGTGTGCTCTATTTTTTATTGTTGTTTGAAAGTAATCATTCTCTTGGGGAATTAAGCCCTATACTCTTCAAGATTTGGAGAGGAAGTGGGCTATACCTATCAATTAATCTTTATAAGTTGTTGCTAGGATATTATTATGAAGTAACCAATGAGGATTTAAAAAAATATTTTAAGTAATATTGTGAACTCATAGATTTAAGCATATTTGGTATGTCTTAATCCAGTACAGTTTTGATCCTTGTTGACACTTAAATTGTCCCAACTTTGGCCAGTGGGAGCCTCCTCGAACTGGTTGGCAGGTCCCTTTGATTTGACCCTAATAATCTGTGACAGCTTTCTTGCTTTCTGTTATGACAAAATGTTCAAGACTCATTTTGTATTCCCTGCACAAGATCTGGAATCAGCCGTTTTTCGAAGAGGTCCTGTGTTTCTAGACTTTTTATAAATTATGAAATTCAGTGTCTCTAATTTAAAAAATTATTTCTTGCTCTTGGGTTATTTCCAAGACAGTTATCTATGTTTCATTGTTTTTATTGTTAGAATTTTAAAATGTAGTTGAAAAAATTAAAAAATAGCTCAGATATGTATTACTGAATTCATAAACATCATTTTTTATAAATATTAAATGCATAAGGATACCAGTCGTATTAAAATGTAATCTTTTGGGCTTCTAATATACTTAAAATGGTTTCTCTTTTTAACATAGCACCAATATGATAAAATTGTTGAAGAAAGAGACTCAGAATTAGGACTTTATAAGAGCAAAGAACAAGAACAGTCATCATTGAAAGCATCTTTGGTGAGAACAAATAGCAGTAGAAGCCAATTTTCATGTCAGCATGGCTGTTAGTAAAGAATAATAAATAAAACCATAATTTTGAACTGTAGAATCAAATAATCATAAATCTGAAAGGGATGTTATAGATCTTATAGGTAGGTGGTTTTCTAATCATTTTTTTGGTAAAACGAACTCTGTTTTTCAAATGAAAAGTTATAAACTCCAGTTACGAATAAGTTTTGAGCTCTGATTGAGGTTGGGAAAGGAGGAGTGAGATAGATTGGGAGATAATGAGAAGGAGAGATATACATAGTGTTAAACATTTCTTTAGAGCAAACTATACAAAATTTGTCTAAATGAAATCTTTAGTTATATTCAACTAGGAGCCTTCATATCAGTAGGGTTTTAAAAAGTGTATATATTTCATGAGTGAATTTATTTCTCTATAAAACTAAATTGTTTTTGAAACACTAGTTTGAATTTTTATTGTCTTAAGAAATATATGGATGCACTTATAAGTTTCATGTTCCTTTTTCTTTAGGAGACTGAACTATCCAATCTCAAAAATGAACTTTGTTCTGCTAAGAAACAACTTGAAATAGAAAGAGAAGAAAAAGTAGGTTTTGTGGCATTATAGATAAAGTAACTAATTTTAAGTTTTAGGTGTAATTTAAGTTTTTATAAACATGTCATATTAGAAAATAATATGATAAATTTGAGTAAGGATTAAAAATATAATTTTCCCCATTAGCTTTTATTTCAGAAGTATTTAGCATATTCCCTTGTTTAAATATTAAAGACATATAAATATAAGTATACTTTAAGAGTAGGCGAGCTTTCAGATATAAATATTTGAGAAATATTATTTCGTATATTATAAAGTACTTATGTATTTGGATGTGTTTTTTAGCTATTGATCATGTTCCAGAAAAAAAATAATGCCTTATATTTGTATAGTGTTTTGGAATTTACAAAGTGAATTGACTCGCACTTTAAAATGACAAATACTTTTTTTTTCTTTCTATATGACAGCTCACTGTGCTGAGTATACTACTTATATATAATTTAATCTTTATAACAGTTCTATAAACAATACTTATTATTATCTCCATTTTTATAGAGGTTAGCTTATTTATTCAGGATCACATAATAAAAAAATAGAATGGCTTAGAATTCAAATCTAGGTTTATTTTTCATGATTCCAAATCCTCCTCCCTAATCACTCTGCAGCATGCCTAGGTAACACGCAATTTCAATTTCAAACCTCTGTGCATTTGTTCACTTTGTTTCCTGCATTTAATTTCTTTCTTCCTTTCTCCACCTATGGAAAACTTCACATATCTTTTATCTTGCAAAGGTGAGCTGACTGTATATAAGTATTCTCATAGTATTTTGCTCTTATATTAAAATAGTTATGTCACTCTGTGCCCCATTATATTTCAAGTTCCTCAAGGGCTGGGGTTATGTCTATTTATCTTTGTCTTTCCTTTATTTGAGCATAGTGCTTCGAAAATTTTCTGTTTTCGACAAATGTTTGTCAAAGAAATGACTAAGTGGCTTTTACTCCACCTGCGATTGTAGCATACATATTTACCTTTATCCTACTGTTTTAGTAAAAGAGGAATAATACTTCCTTGTATTAAACCACTCCTAACGTTCTTTCTTCTAGGTTCTTTTTCCAATTTTATTGAGATATAATTGACAGCACTGTATAAGTTAAGGTGTACAGCATGATTTGCCTTACATACATTGTAAAATGATAACCACAATAAGTTTAGTTAGCATCTATCATCTCATATAGATTAAGAAAAAGAAAGACAAAGAAAAAAAAGGTTTTTTCCTTGTGATGAGAACTCTTAAGATTTACTCTCTTAGCAACTTTCAAATGTACCATACAGTAGTGTTAATGATAGTCATCATGTTATACATTACATCCCTAGTACTTGTCTTATAACTGGATGTTAGTGCCTTTTGACCACCTTCATCCAGTTCCCCATCACCCCAAACCCTGCATCTTGTAACCATAAATCTAATCCTCTTCTCTGTGAATTTAGTTGTGTTTTGTTTGTTTTTTAAGATTCCACATATAAGTGATATCATATAGTATTTGTCTTTCTCTATTTCAGTTAGCATAATGCTCTCAAGGTCTAACCATGTTGTTACAAATGAAAGGATTTCCTTCTTTTTACACCTGAATAATACTCCATTGTATATATATACTGCACTTTCTCTATCCATTCTTCGTCTATGGACACTCAGGTTGTTTCCATGTATTGGATGTTGTGAATAATGCTACATGGGGGTGCAAATACCTCTTCAGCATAATAATTTCATTTCCTTTGGATGTAGTCTCAGAAGTAGAATTGCTGACTTGTATGGCAGTTCTATTTTTAATTTTTTGAAGAATCTTTATACTGTTTTCTGTAGGGGCTGAACCAATTTACCTTCCCATCTGTAGTGCACAAGGGTTCTTTTTCTCTGCATCCATGCCAGCATTTATCTCTTGTTTTATTTGATAATAGCCATTCCAACAAACATGAGGTGATATATCTAATAGTACTTTTGATTTGCAGTTCCCTGATGATTAGTGATGTTGAATACCTTTTCATTTACTTGTTGGCCATTTATATATCTTCTTTGGAAATATGTCTACTCAGGTCCTGTGCCAATTTTTAAATTGGATCGTTTGGCTTTTGGCTATTGAATTTATGAGTTCTTTATATGTTTTTGACATTAACCCTTTATCACATATATGGTTTGCAAATATTTGGCAGTGTTTTGCATAGTTGGGGAAGCTAGGTGCTTACTTTCCTGGTCTCACTTTTCCCCATGGGAAAAATTGCTGACTTAACAGGTTCTCTCTGGGAGCTGTGTTGTACTGTCTTGGAAGAGGGGGTGATGTGGGTAAAATGAAACCATTCTTCTTATCTTCTTCAGTGTGTTGAATCTGGGATTTATTATTTTTTTTGCTCTAATGGTGTGCTGGAAGTTCTCTTTTGGACTCCAGAACTTCCACAGAGGTATTCTCATCTATGGATTATAGTCAAAATCTGTGTTCTTGATGGGGAGGACGGTAAACACGCCTATTCTGCCATTTTGCTGAAATCACTCTCCCCTTTTTCCTAATGTAAGCATTTAGTACTAAAAATTTCTCTCTCAGTACTGCTTTAGCTGTGTCCCGTATGTTTTGATATGTTGTGTTTTGTGTTCATTCAGTTTTTTTTTTTACTTCTTTACTAGACTTTTGAAATGAAAGGTTAGCCCTACTTTTCATGTCTCTAAAGACTTTTTTTTTACATCTTTATTGGAGTATAATTGCTTTACAATGGTGTGTTAGTTTGTGCTTTATAACAAAGTGAATCAGTTATACATATACATATGTTCCCATATCTCTTCCCTCTTGCGTCTCCCTCCCTCCCACCCTCCCTATCCCACCCCTCTAGGTGGTCACAAAGCACCCAGCTGATCTCCCTATGCTATGCGGCTGCTTCCCACTAGCTATCTATTTTATGTTTGGTAGTGTATATATGTCCATGCCACTCTCTCACTTTGTCACAACTTACCCTCCCCCCTCCCTATATCCTCAAGTCCCTTCTCTAGTAGGTCTGTGTCTTTATTCCCGTCTTACCCCTAGGTTCTTCATGACATTTTTTTTTTCTTAGATTCCATATATATGTGTTAGCATACGGTATTTGCCTTTCTGTTTCTGAGTTACTTCACTCTGTATGACAGACTCTAGGTCCATCCACCTCACTACAAATAACTCAATTTTGTTTCTTCTTATGGCTGAGTAATATTCCATTGTATATATGTGCCACATCTTCTTTATCCATTCATCCGATGACGGAAAATTAGGTTGCTTCCATCTCCGGGCTATTGTAAATAGTGCTGCAATGAACATTTTGGTACATGACTCTTTTTTTTTTTTTTTTTTTGCTGTACGCGGGCCTCTCACTGCTGTGGCCTCTCCCTTTGCGGAGCACAGGCTCGGGACGCGCAGGCTCAGCGGCCATGGCTCACGGGCCCAGCTGCTCCGCGGCATGTGGGATCTTCCCGGACCAGGGCACGAACCCGTGTCCCCTGCATCGACAGGCAGACTCTCAACCACTGTGCCACCAGGGAAGCCCCACATGACTCTTTTTGAATTATGATTTTCTCAGGGTATATGCCCAGTAGTGGGATTGCTGGGTCATATGGTAGTTCTGTTTGTAGTTTTTTAAGGAACCTCCATACTGTTCTCCATAGTGGCTATACCAATTCACATTCCCACCAGCAGTGCAAGAGGGTTCCCTTTTGTCCACACCCTCTCCAGCATTTATTGGTTCTAGATTTTTTGATGATGGCCATTCTGACCAGTGTGAGATGATATCTCATTGTAGTTTTGATTTGCATTTCTCTAATGATTAATGATGATGAGCATTGTTTCATGTGTTTGTTGGCAATCTGTATATCTTCTTTGGAGAAATGTCTATTTAGGTCTTCTGCCCATTTTTGGATTGGGTTGTTTGGTTTTTTGTTATTGAGCTGCTTGTAAATTTTTGAGATTAATCCTTTGTCAGTTGCTTCATTTGCAAATATTTACTCCCATTCTGAGGGTTGTCTTTTGGTTTTGTTTATGGTTTCCTTTGCTGTGCAAAAGCTTTGAAGTTTCATTAGGCCCCATTTGTTTATTTTTGTTTTTATTTCCATTTCTCTAAGAGGTGGGTCAAAAAGGATCTTGATGTGATTTACGTCATAGAGTGTTCTGTCTATGTTTTCCTCTAAGAGTTTGATAGTTTCTGGCCTTACATTTATGTCTTTAATCCATTCTAAGCTAATTTTTGTGTATGGTGTTAGGGAGTGTTCTAATTTCATACTTTTACATGTACCTGTCCAGTTTTCCCAGGACCACTTATCGAAGAGGCTGTTCTTTCTCCACTGTACATTCCTGACTCCTTTATCAAAGATAAGGTGACCATATGTGTGTGGGTTTATCTCTGGGCTTTCTATCCTGTTGCATTGATCTATCTTTCTGTTTTTGTGCCAGTACCATAGTGTCTTGATTACTGTAGCTTTGTAGTATAGTCTGAAGTCAGGGAGCCTGATTCCTCCAGCTCCGGTTTTCCTTCTCAAGATTGCTTTGGCTATTCGGGGTCTTTTGTGTTTCCATACAAATTGTGAAATTTTTTGTTCTAGTTCTGTGAAAAATGCCAGTGGTAGTTTGATAGGGATTGCATTGAATCTATAGCCTGCTATGGGTAGTAGAGTCATTTTCACAATGTTGATTCTTCCAATCCAAGAACATGATATATCTCTCCATCTATTTGTATCATCTTTAATTTCTTTCATCAGTGTCTTATAATTTTCTGCATACACGTCTTTTGTCTCCTTAGGTAGGCTTATTCCTAGATATTGTATTCTTTTTGTTGCAGTGGTAAATGGGAGTGTTTTCTTGATTTCACTTTCAGATTTTTCATCATTAGTGTATAGGACTGCCAGAGATTTCTGTGCAGTAATTTTGTATCCTGCTACTTTACCAAATTCATTGATTAGCTCTAGTAGTGGTCTGGTAGCATCTTTAGGATTCTCTATGTATAGTATCATGTCATCTGTAAACAGTGACAGCTTTACTTCTTCTTTTCTGATTTGGATTCCCTTTATTTCCTTTTCTTATCTGATTGCTGTGGTTAAAACTTCCAAAACTACGTTGAATAAGAGTGGTGAGAGTGGGCAACCTTGTCTTGTTCCTGATCTTCGTGGAAATGCTTTCTCTTTTTCACCATTGAGGATGATGTTGGCTGTGGGTTTGTCATATGTGGCCTTTATTATGTTGAGGAAAGTTCCCTCTATGCCTACTTTCTGCAGGGTTTTTATCATAAATGGGTGTTGAATTTTTTCGAAAGCTTTCTCTGCATCTATTGAGTTGATCATATGGTTTTTCTCCTTCAATTTGTTAATATGGTTTATCACATTGATTGATTTGCGTATATTGAAGAATCCTTGAATTACTGGAATAAACTCCACTTGATCATGGTGTATGGTCCTTTTAATGTGCTGTTGGATTCTGTTTGTTAATATTTTGTTGAGAATTTTTGCATCTATGTTCATCAGTGATATTGGCCTGTAGTTTTCTTTCTTTGTGACATCCTTGTCTGGTTTTGGTATCAGGGTGATGGTGTCCTCGTAGAATCAGTTTGGGAGTGTTCCTCCCTCTGCTATGTTTTGGAAGAGTTTGAGAAGGATAGGTGTTAGCTCTTCTCTAAATGTTTGGTAGAATTTGCCCGTGAAGGCATCTGGTCCTGGGCTTTTGTTTGTTGGAAGATTTTTTATCACAGTTTCAATTTCAGTGCTTGTGATTGGTCTGTTCATATTTTCTATTTCTTCCTGATTCAGTCTTGGCAGATTGTGCATTTCTAAGATTTGTCCATTTCTTCCAGGTTGTCCATTTTATTGGCATAGAGTTGCTTGTAGTAATCTTTCATGATCTTTTGTATTTCTGCAGTGTCAGTTGTTACTTCTTTTTCATTTTTAATTCTATTGATTTGAGTCTTCTCCCTTTTTTCTTCATGAGTCTGGCTAATGGTTTATCTATTTTGTTTATCTTCTCAAAGAACCAGCTTTTAGTTTATTGATCTTTGCTGTCGTTTCCTTCATTTCTTTTTCCTTTATTTCTGATCTGATCTTTATGATTTATTTCCTTCTGCTAACTTTGGGGTTTTTTGTTCTTCTTTCTCTAATTGCTTTAGGTGCAAGGTTAGGTTGTTTATTTGAGATGCTTCCTGTTTCTTAAGGTACGATTGTATTGCTATATACTTCCCTCTTAGAACTGCTTTTGCTGCATCCCATAGATTTTGGGTCATCATGTCTCCACTGTCATTTGTTTCTAGGTATTTTTTTATTTCCTCTTTGATTTCTTAAGTGATCACTTCATTATTAAGTATTGTATTGTTTAGCGACCTCTTAGAACTGCTTTTGCTGCATCCCATAGATTTTGGGTCATCGTGTCTCCACTGTCATTTGTTTCTAGGTATTTTTTTATTTCCTCTTTGATTTCTTAAGTGATCACTTCATTATTAAGTATTGTATTGTTTAGCGACCATGTGTCTGTGTTTTTTACAGATCTTTTCCTGTAATTGATATCTAGTCTCATAGCCTTGTGGTCGGAAAAGATACTTGATACAATTTCAATTTTCTTAAATTTACCAAGGCTTGATTTGTGACCCAAGATATGATCTATCCTGGAGATTGTTCCATGGGCACTTGAGAAAAATGTGTATTCTGTTGGTTTTGAATGGAATGTCCTATAAATATCAATTAAGTCCACCTTGTTTAATGTATCATTTAAAGCTTGTGTTTCCTTATTTATTTCATTTTGGATGATCTGTCCATTGGTGAAAGTGGGGTGTTAAAGTCCCCTACTATGAATGTGTTACTGTCGATTTCCCCTTTTATGGCTGTTAGTGTTTGCCTTATGTATTGAGGTGCTCCTATGTTGGGTGCAGAAATATTTACAATTGTTATATCTTCTTCTTGGATCGATCCCTTGATCATTATGTAGTGTCCTTCTTTGTCTCTTGTAATAGTCTTTATTTTAAAGTCTATTTTGTCTGACATGAGAATTGCTACTCCAGCTTTCTTTTGGTTTCAATTTGCATGGAATATCTTTTTCCATCTGCTCACTTTCAGTCTGTATGTGTCCCTAGGTCTGAAGTGGGTCTCTTGTAGACAGCATATATATGGGTCTTGTTTTTGTATCCATTCAGCCAGTCTGTGTCTTTTGGTGGGAGCATTTAATCCATTTACATTTAAGGTAATTATCGATATGTATGTTACTATTCCCATTTTCTTAATTGTTTTGGGTTTGTTATTGTAGGTCTTTTCCTCCTCTTGTGTTTCTTGCCTAGAGAAGTTCCTTTAGCATTTGTTGTAAAGCTGGTTTGGTGGTGGTGAACTCTCTCAGCTTTTCCTTGTCTGTAAAGGTTTTAATTTCTCCATCAAATCTGAATGAGATCCTTGCTGGGTAGAGTAATCTTGGTTGTAGGTTTTTCTCCTTCATCACTTTAAATATGTCCTGCCACTCCCTTCTGGCTTGCAGATTTTCTGCTGAAAGATCAGCTGTTAACCTTATGGGGATTCCCTTGTGTGTTATTTGTTGTTTTTCCCTTGCTGCTTTTAATATGTTTTGTTTGTATTTAATTTTTGACAGTTTGCTTAATATGTGTCTTGGCGTGTTTCTCCTTGGATTTATCCTGTGTGGGACTCTCTGTGCTTCCTGGACTTGATTAACTATTTCCTTTCCCATATTAGGGAAGTTTTCAACTCTAATCTCTTCAAATATTTTCTCAGTCCCTTTCTTTTTCTCTTCTTCTTCTGGAACCCCTATAATTCGAATATTGTTGCATTTAATGTTGTCCCAGAAGTCTCTGAGACTATCTTCAGTTCTTTTTATTCTTTTTTCTTTATTCTGCTCTGCAGTTGTTATTTCCACTATTTTATCTTCCAGGTCACTTATCCGTTCTTCTGCCTCAGTTATTCTGCTATTGATCCGTTCTAGAGTATTTTTAATTTCATTTATTGTGTTGTTCATCATTGCTTGTTTCTTCTTTAGTTCTTCTAGGTCCTTGTTAAATATTTCTTGCGTTTTCTCTATTGTATTTCCAAGATCTTGGATCATCTTTACTATCATTATTCTGAATTCTTTCTCAGGTAGACTGCCTATTTTCTCTTCATTTGTTAGGTCTGGTGGGTTTTTATCTTGCTCCTTCATCTGCTGTATGTTTTTCTGTCTTCTCATTATGCTTATCTTACTGTGTTTGGGGTCTCCTTTTTGCAGGCTGCAGATTCGTAGTTCCCATTGTTTTTGGTGTCTGTCCGCAGTGGCTAAAATTGTTTCAGTGGGTTGTGTAGGCTTCCTGGTGGAGGGGACTAGTGCCTGTGTTCTGGTGGATGAGGCTGGATCTTGTCTTTCTGGTGGGCAGGTCCACATCTGGTGGTGTGTTTTGGGGTGTCTGTGGCCTTATTATGATTTTAGGCAGCCTCTCTGCTAATGGGTGGGGTTGTGTTCCTGTCTTGCTAGTTGTTTGGCATAGGGTGTCCAGCACTGTAGCTTCCTGGTCGTTGAGTGAAGGTGGGTGTTGGTGTTGAGATGGAGATCTCTGGGAGATTTTTGCTGTTTGATATTATGTGGAGCTGGGAGGTCTCTTGTGGACCAGTGTCCTGAAGTTGGCTCTCCCACTTCAGAGGCACAGCACTGACTCCTGACTGCAGCACCAAGAGCCTTTCATCCACACGGCTCAGAATAAAAGGGAGAAAAAGTAGAAAGAAAGAAAGAGGATAAAATAAAATAAAGTTATTAAAAAAAATAATTATTAAGAAAAAAAATTTTCAGTAAAAAAAAAAAAAACGGATGGACAGAATCCTAGGACAAATGGTGAAAGCAAAGCTATACAAAATCTCACACTGAAGCATACACATATACACTCACAAAAAGAGGAAAAGAGGAACAAATAATATATCTTGCTGTCAAAGTCCACCTCCTCAATTTTGGATGATTCGTTGTCCATTCAGGTATTCCACCGATGCAGGGTACATCAAGTTGATTGTGGAGATTTAATCCGCTGCTCCTGAAGCTGCTTGGAGAAATTTCCCTTTCTCTTCTGTGTTCGCACAGCTCCCGGGGTTCAGCTTAGGATGTGGCCCCGCCTCTGCGTGTAGGTTGCCTGAGGGCGTCTGTTCTTCGCTCAGACAGGACGGGGTTAAAGGAGCAGCTGATTCGGGGGCTCTGGCTCACTCAGGCTGGGGGGAGGGAGGTGCACGGAGTGCGTGGCGAGCCTGCGGCGGCAGAGGCCGGCAGGACGTTGCACCAGCCTGAGGTGCCCACCGTGTGTTCTCCCGGGGAAGTTGTCCCTGGATCTCGGGACCCTGGCAGTGGCGGACTGCACAGGCTCCCGGGAGGGGAGGTGTGGACAGTGACCTGTGCTTGCACACAGGCTTCTTGGTGGTGGCAGCAGCAGCCTTAGCGTCCCATGCCCGTCTCTGGGGTCCGCGCTGATAGCCGCGGCTCACGCCCATCTTGGAGCTCCTTTAAGCAGCGCTCTGAATCCCCTCTCCTCGCGCACCAGGAAACAAAAAGGGAAGAAAAAGTCTCTTGCCTCTTCGGCAGGTCCAGACTTTTCCTCGGACTCCCTCCTGGCTAGCTGTGGTGCACTAACCCCTTCAGGCTGTGTTCTCGCCGCCAGTCCTCTGCCTGCGATCCAACCGAATCCCGAGCCTCAGCTCCCAGCCCTGCCCTCCCCGGCGGGTGAGCAGACAAGCCTCTCGGGCTGGTGAGTGCCAGTCGGCACCGATCCTCTGTGTGGGAATCTCTCCCCTTTGCCCTCCACACCCCTGTAGCTGTGCTCTCCTCCGCGGCACCGAAGCTTCCCCCCTCCGCCACCCGCAGTCTCCGCCTGCGAAGGGGCTTCCTAGTGTGTGGAAACCTTTCCTCCTTCACAGCTCCCTCCCACTGGTGCAGGTCCCGTCCCGTCCCTATTCTTTTGTCTCTGTTTATTCTTTTTTCTTTTGCCCTACCCAGGTACGTGGGGAGTTTCTTCCCTTTTGGGAGGTCTGATGAGTTCTGCCAGCGTTCAGTAGGTGTTCTCTAGGAGTTGTTCCACGTGTAGATGTATTTCTGATGTATCTGTGGGGAGGAAGGTGATCTCCGCGTCTTACTCTTCGCCATCTTCCCCCTCTCCCCATTCAGTTCTTATAATTTTATTTTTCTTTGAGACTTCTTCTTTGACCCATTGATTATTTAGAAGTTTGTTTTCAAATTTTCATGTGTTCAAAGATTTTCCTGTTGTCTCTCTGTTACTGATTTCTAGTTTGATTCCATTATGGTTAGAGAATACAATCTTTATGAGTTCTGTATTTGTCTGCGTAATACTATAACAAAAATACCATAGATTGAATGGCTTAAACAACAAATATTATTTCTCACAGTTCTGGAAGCTGTAAGTCTGAGATCAGAGTGCCAGCGTGGTAAAGTTCTGGTCAGGGCCCATTTCCTGGCTTGAAGACAGTTACTTTCTTGCTATGTCCTCACATGGCTGAAAGAGAATGCTGGTCTCTTCAACTCTTTATGAGTACCAGTCCCATCGTGAGGGCTTCACCTCTATGATGTCTTCCAAACCCAATTACTTCTTAAAGGCCCTACCTCCAAACACCATTCCACACTGGGTGTTAAGGCCTTGATATATGAATTTTGGGGGGGTACAAACATTTAGTCCATAGCAGTTTTATTCTTTTAAATTTGTTGAGGTTCACTTTATGGCCCAGAATATGGTCTGTCTTGGTGAATGATCTATAGGTGCTTGAAACAAATGTATGTTATGCTATTGTTGGTGGAGTGTACTGTAAATGTCAATGAAACCTAATTAGTTAGTTGTGTTGTTCAGGTTTTATATATTTTTGCTGACTTTCTGCCTAGTAATTCTATCAGTAGCTGAAAGAGGGGTGTTAAAGTGCCCAACTTTGTCTGTTTCCTTGCTCAGCTCCGAAAGTTTTTAAAAACAGTTTCACTGACATATAATTTATGTACTATATAATCATCCATTTAAAGTGTACAATTCAGTGGCTTTTAGATATACTGACAGTTACTGAGAGTTGTGCCACCATCACTGCTACGTAGTTTTAGAATATACGTATCAACCCCCCAGCAGCAATTATACCTGCCCCTTGGCTCCCATCAACAAATTCACTAGCTCTAGTCAATCAGTGATCTACTTTCTATTTCTATAAGATTTACCTTTTCTGGATATTTCACTTAAATGAAATCATATAATATATGGTCTTGTTTCACTGAGCATAATGTCTTCAAGGTCCAACCATGTCCTAGCATATATCAGTACTACATTCCTTTTTATTACTGAATAATATTTTGTTATATGGGTATACTGTTTTATTTATCCATTTATCAATTGATGGAAATTTGGGTTGTTTCCATTTTGACTATTAAGAATAATGCTGTTAAGAATATTTGTGTACACGTTTTGTGAGGATATATGTTTTCATTTCTCTTGATTATATATGTAGAAGTAGAATTGCTGGGTAATATGGTGTCTCTATGTTTCATATTTTAAGATACTGCCCAACTGTTCTTTAAACCAACTGTACCATTTTGGATTCCCACTAGTAGTGCATGAAGGTCTCAATTTTTCCACAACCTCACCAATACTTGTTGTTGTCTTTTTTTGATATAATCATCCAGGTGGGTGTGGCATGGTATATCATTTTTGTTTTGATTTGTATTTATTTAATGCCTAATGATTTTGATCATCTTTTCACGTGCTATTGGCCATTTGTATATCTTTTTTGGAGAAATATCTATTCAGATACTTTGCGTATTTTAAAATTAGGTTACTTATTTTTTTCGTGTTGAGTTTTAAGAGTTCTTTATATATTCTAGATACAAGTCCCTTATCTGATATAAGATCTTTAAACATTTTCTCCCATTCTTTGAATTGTCTTTTCAGTTTCTTGATGGTATCATTTGTAGCACAAAGTCTTTAATTTTGATGAAATTCAATTTCAATTCTTGGGAGAAATCCTACTTTGTCATGACATATAATCTTCTTTGTATTCTGCTAGATTTGGTTTGCTAGTATTTTGTTGAGCAATTTTTGCACCTAGATTCATAACAAAGATTGGTCTGTAGTTTTTTTGTGATGATTTTTTCCTTAGGCTTCACATCTTTTTTTTTTTTTTTTTTTGCGGTACGCAGGCGTCTCACTGTTGTGGCCTCTCCCATTGCAGAGCACAGGCTCCAGATGCACAGGCTCAGCAGCCATGGCTCACGGGCTCAGTCGCTCCGTGGCATGTGGGATCTTCCCGTACCAGGGCACGAACCCGTGTCCCCTGCATCGGCAGGTAGACTCTCAACCACTGCGCCATCAGAGAAGCCCAGGCTTCGCATCTTTTAACCAACTCAGGCTGAAGCCCTGGAACCCATGTGTCTATCCAACAGGATAAGCTATAGTTATTCATTTTTGCCATTTTTCCAATCTCTCTTCCTAGCTGTATTTCCTCACGCACCAAATTTTATGAGGGAAAAGATAAGAATATCATGATTTGGTATACCTCACTTACAAGGTGATGAGAGGTGGACCCAGGGATAAGGACAAAATTCACGTGGTTTATCAGTGAATCTCATATTTTTTATGTGTTCTGCTCCTTCAGGGGAATCTTTTCTTCTTTTTTACATTTTGTCTTTTGACTTTATTTCTAATATGTTCTATTTATTGGCAAGGATAATTAATTCTATACGGGTATGGTTGTTATGCTTTTTTGTCCAGACTAGAGAGACCAAAATGATAAGATTTAGTCATTTTTCGTGCATTTCCTAGGCTTCTTTTTCTTGGACTGCCTGCTTATCCCCTCAGATTTCTTCTTACAAATTCAGGTATATTAGTGACAATTCTTCTCATTATTGTATGTGTTCACTTTCACCAATACCATGTAAGTAGTGATTAGGTTAGGAGACACATTGAGTCAAATCAGCACAGCTGTACTCTGTATCTTTCATGCTGAACCTTCACTAGAATCAGAGATTATGGCCTGGTATGGTATGTTTCTGTCGTTGAATTCATTTTTGCCGGTTCTTGACTACTTACATTTCCTCCCTGCCTTTATACTTTTTTGTTAGTGTAGGGAGAGGAAGATTTTATAATCTGCCTTCACTCTTCCACCTTTACCAAACAGTTTGACCTATTGTATCAGTTTTTTTTGGACATCTATTTAACTTTGTTATATATCTTTTCTGTTTGATCAATCATGAGCTGAAAGAAGGAGTTAAGCGTTTATTACTGTTATATTTCTCTTCTTTGTGAGTTCTCAACCAGTTTTGCTTTACATGTTTTGATGAATACTATTCATTGTGTAAAAGTTTATGCTAATTAATTGCTCCTTGGAAACTGTATCTTTCATCTTTGTCCTTTTTGCTTTGACGCCAGCTTTGCCTGATATTTATGTTGTGATCCTAACTTCTTTTTGGACTTGTTTGTCTTGTATGTTTTTGTCCATTTCTTATTAACCCTGATGGAGTCTCTAATCTGAGAGTCTCTTTCTTTAGTAGCTTATTTTTTCCAATAGTATTTATTGATACGATTTGTAGTTTTAAATTATTCTTGCATTTCTGGAATGAACTCCATTTGGCCATGAAGTATTTTTAATGTGATGCTGGATTCTGTTTGCTAATATTTTTACTTAGTACCTTCATATTGATATTCATAAGATAGAATGGTTGTAGTTTTACTTTTTTTAATCATGGTAAAAATATGTATCATTAAATTTACCATCCATCTTAACACTTTTTAAGTGTATACAGTTTAATAGTTTTAAGCATATACATATTGTACAATAGATCTCTAGAACTTTTTAATCTTGCAAAACTGGAAGTCTAAATCCATTAAACACTAATTCCCCTTCCAACCACCTTTTTTCTGTTTCTATGATTTTAACTACCTTTGATACTTCATATGAGTAGAACCATGCAGTATTTGTCTTTCTGTAACTGGATTATTTCAGTTAGTATAATGTCTTCAAGGTTCATCCATTTGTAGCATGTGACAGAATTTCCTTTTTTTTTTTTAAGGCAGTCTGATATTCCATTGCATGTATATACCACATGGATGAATATCCATTCATCTGTGATGAACATTTAGGTTGCTTCCACCTCTTGGCTATTGTGATTAATGGTGTAATTAATGAACATGGGTGTGCAAATGTCTTTTGGAGATCCTGCTGTGAATTCTTTTGGATATATACCCAAAAGTGGGATTCCTGGATCATATGGTAATTCTATTATTAATTTTTGAGGAACCACCATACAGTCTTCTGTAGCAACTGCACCATTTTACATTTCTGCCAGTAGTGTGCAAGGGTTCCGATTTCTCTGCATCCTTGCCAACACTTATTTTCTATTATTTTGATAGTGGTCATCCTCCTAAGGAGTGTGAGTGATAGCTCATTGTAGTTTTGATTTGCATTTCTCTTATAATTAGTGATGTTGGGCATCTTTTCATACGCTTGTTGGCCATTTGTATATCCTCTTTGGAGAATCGTCTATTCATGTCCTTTGCCCATTTAAAAATTATTTGGGTTTTTTTGGTTGAGTTGTGTGAGTTCCTTACATATTCTGGATATTAACCCTTATCAATATGATATATATTTTAATCATGCTTTTGCCATTTTATTTTACATTGCATATTAATATTTATTTTATTGTCTTTTTCTCTAAATTTTATGTGTGTGTATTTTTGGTTGATTTGGGACGTGTATATAGTTTTTTAAATTATTTTACTCGTTATCTTTATATTTTTAAACAGTATATCTAGCACTTTCTCCTACTGCCTATTCTTTTGCATATACAATTTTTATGTTTAATTATTTTACATTATCAGGATTAATAAAAACACATATTCTGTTCTGTAATCACAATTCCATTATTTAAGTTGAGCTCATGTTTTGTATGAAACTTTTTTTTAGTTTTCAATTTTGATCCTAGTCAATATGCCAATCCCGATTTTGACCTATTTTACATACCAGTTGGTATGAAGAAATTGTTGCCGAATGACAGTCTTAGCTTCCACTTAAAATAGGTTGGCTTTGTGAGACTGTACTAAATCACCTTTCCTATATCTTTCATCTCTTGATGGTGCCTTAATCTCTGCCTAGTGAGATGTGATATTTTGTATATTTGTTTACATTCTTGATATGGAAGGAGAGTTCTAAAGTCTTCCAATTGGTCCTTCCAAATATAAAAATCTCTCACTCTGTAGTCAGAACCAATATGGGGATTTTGCCACTTACTGAGTTTATCTGTTCAGCTGTATATTCAGGATCTAAAGAAATGACCACAGGATAGGTTTATGGTTCTATGGGCTCACCATGAGGTGGACTTGGATTAAGTGCTATTTATCACTTGACCCCAGTACACCTGCGCTCAAACTAGTGAAAAAATAATAACATTATGGGTTACAAGAACTGGTGTTAGCTAATAGTCAATGTCCAATTACCCATAAGTCTTAGTATTTATCTCAGTGCACATGGTAGTAGGAAGGATTCAGTATGAATTTGTGATATTATTGCAAAATCCTTCCACGATAGTACCAGGCTTTTGTTTAATTTAGAGGGTTCTAGGTTTGTAAATTTATTCAGGTCTGAAATTTGGGCACAGGGCTATCATATTCTACTCCTGTGCCTCAAGTCAATCCTCTCTTTGCCAGACCATATTACAGGCATTTTTTAGTTACTCAGATTAAATAGGTACCTTTGTGGACTGCCCATCACTTTGGTCTTAGGGAACTCATGATTAATTAGACACTAGCAAAGATACACCTTTGTATATGAGCTAATTCACACCTTGGAAACCCATGTTGTATTAGAACAGACTGTACTAAGATCTCCGGAGTAGCAAAAGTCAGAGTTGTAGAGAAAGTGCAGTTTTGGGAGGTGCTTTCTCCCTTCC
The DNA here is from genome assembly GCF_963924675.1 of Phocoena phocoena. Classification (NCBI taxonomy): domain Eukaryota; kingdom Metazoa; phylum Chordata; class Mammalia; order Artiodactyla; family Phocoenidae; genus Phocoena; species Phocoena phocoena. The sequence continues at coordinate 101,723,504 of NC_089219.1, forward strand.
ATCCTCTAGAAGCCAAGATATGTATTCTGAGAATCAGTGTAATTTAGCCAGTTTAGAGGGTATACTTTATCCTAGAAGACAGCATTTCATCCCCATAGAGTAGACCCCAGTTGTGATAACTGAAGATCAACTATTGGTAGTTGATAGGATACATAATAAGAGCAGTGACTACTGTTACATCAGCTTATTGCCAGCTTCTTTCATGGTGAAGTGTGTTCTCTGGTTAGGAGCAGCACTTTAGGAGAGATACCATGGTGTACGCAGACATTCAGTGAGTGCAGGTATTGGCATAGGCATCATGGGCAGGCAAGGCGAGTTTGCCTAAAGTTGTGCTTATTGAAACTTTTTCTTCTCTGAGACCTTTAAGGCTCCTTGGAGCTGTAACCATTCTGTTTTCCAGATGATTGTCATATTAAAGGCATTGCACATATTCTTTTCTCTAGGCCAGGGTTAATTTTTCTTTTTTTCCCACTGAATACACATGCCCTAATCTCCAGCAAAATGTATTGTTTCCTGGAGTACTAGAGAAATGATGTATTATTTTGTACTCTTTTTGTACTTTGTTTTTCTCTCTCATACCTGTTTATCTCAAGTTGAAAATTGATTATTCAGTGTCCAACTGAATTGCTTTTCTCCATACACAGAGAAAAAGGGAATTCTGCCTCTAAAGGCTCACAATATTTTGGATCTCTTTGCAGCTCTTTACAGTTAGTTACTTGTATATACCCTTACTTTATAAGCTGATCCATCCACTTCATTTTACAAATGAGAAAACTGAGATTCAGTGTTTTAAAGGACTTAATGAGTCCACAGATAACTACTGGAGACAGATCAGAATTTTTAAAAAAGGTAATCAAAATCAAATAACATACCTTTGTAGAAAGGAACTAATTTGTTTTTCTTTTTTCTTTTCATTATTTTATAAGATTTAGAAGGCAGTATTCTTTGTTAATACTTCTTAGGAAAGATTTGATAATAGGAACAGTAATTTTTTATAATAGTAATGACTACATTGTATGTACTTGATATTCATTTTTAATAGGCAAACCTCAAAAGAGAGGCAAAAGAAAACACAGTTACTCTCAAAGAAAAAAAAGACAAGGTAAGAGTTTTATATAACTCTCATAGATTTCTTTATAACCATTTCACTTTCTAACATCTACTTAGTAAATTTTTTTGTTCATAAATGGGAAAATAACATCAAAAATATATCACACAGAAGATGTGGTACATATATACAATGGAATATTACTCAGCCATTAAAAAGAACAAATAATGCCATTTGCTGGAACATGGATGGACCTAGAGATTATCATGCTAAGTGAAGTTAATTCAGACAGAGAAAGACAAATATCATATGATATTGCTTATATGTGGAATCTACAAATGAACTTATCTACAAAACAGAAATAGAGTTACAGATGTAGAAAATAAACTTATGGTTACTAGGGGGTAAAGGGTGAGGGAGGGATAAATTGGAAGATTGGGATTGACATATACCCACTGCTATATAAAAATACATAACTAATAAGGACCTATGGTATAGCACAGGGAACTCTATTCAATACTCTGTAATGGCCTATATGGGAAAAGAATCTAAAAAAGACTAGATATATGTATATGTATAACAGATTCACTTTGCTGTACCCCTGAAACTAATACAACATTGTAAATCAACTATACCCCAATAAAAATTAAATATATATATATATATCACACAATTTCATTTCCAAAATTGTTTCTTTCTACTTATTAATTCAAAAGCATTAGCTAAAAAATTTCAAAGCATTTGTCATTTGGAAATTTAGAGATTTTATTCTTTTATAGTTTTTATTATAGCATTAAATTAGATACTTCTGTGTTTCTTGAGAAATTTCCAACATTAGGGGAAAATATTTCAATTAAAAATTCTAAAGCTCATGTTTAGATTGTGTTTAATTTTGAGGTTTGAGAGGGCTAAATAAATGACATCTTGCTCTCTTAAGTCTAAGCCAACTGAGAAAGGCAGTGAAAATCAACATAATATCTTTATTATTGACAAATAACATTGGACAGTGTGGCTTATATTTGAAGGCAATAGTTACTAAATTAAACAAGTTTATCTACTCTATCACAGGTAGAGCTAGACTGGGACAAGTGTACCTACTTGAATGGCCTGCTCTTGTAAAATGTATGGCATAGAGTAGAATGTGTGCTTCTTCTGGTACCCAAGAGGAGGAGTAAGGAAGGGGCTGAACTATATGTCCCCCGTTACTCCTTTCATATTCAACAATCCCATTAAGTCATTGCTGTTTCTCTAAGAAAGCAGAGAGAAGTTAAGAATGTTCCGTGTACATAGAAGGAAGCATCAGGTATGAGAAAGGGAGGTTATATTCAGCTTCTAATCCAGTTGGTAATATAGAATTATTACAGAAGAGTTTTATTGCAAATTTTAGTTAAAATGATTAAATATTCCTTATACACAGTGATGTAGTCTCCTAAGTCCCCACAGAAGTTGCTTTAACTATAAACTGAAAGTAACAGAGTATATTGTTTGTCTTGTTTGTTTATATATTGTTTGTATATGTTTGTTTAACGTAAGAGTATGTTGTTTGTCTATACCAAACAACAATGTTCAGTTTTTTTGTATAGACAGTGATATAATTTTGTTACATTTGGGTTCAAAGAGAAGAAAGAAAGAAATATTGCACCTGTGAGTGAATATTAGGTGCTTCATATGTCCGGACACTGTGATAGATATTTGAAAACATTATATTTGGAGAAATTATTGTTATATTAAAATTAGCCAGGAGGGTTAGATATAGTCTAAGCGAAGTGTCTGATGAAGGTGATAAATTGGTTAAACTCCAATATTTATTTCTAAATATAGAATATGTTCATATTATGAAAGTATATATCACATATTCTTATAGAGTTGTTTTGATTCATGTATAATTCCAGTAACATATGTCTATTATTTATGTATGTTATCAAGTAGATTAGATAATTCCCTATATTTTATCTGGGTGTCTAGATATATATATATTGCAAATAATGAGAAAATGATGAAATGAAAAGATTTAAATAGACTTTTGTGTGCTATGATTTATTCCAACAATATTGAAGTATCACAAGCCTTATATATAATAATCATTAGGTTTATCAAACATTTCTGAGGTTGGGAATGTTATTTCTTCATGCTTCAGTTTTATTACCTAGGGATAATAATAGTACCTTTTTCCTAAAGTTGTTATGAAGATTAAATGAGATTATTATCTCATTTAATGCTTTGTGAAGCATTTAAAATAGTGCTTGGCAGGGAGATCAGCTCGGTGCTTTGTGACCGCCTGGAGGGGTGGGATAGGGAGGGTGGGAGGGAGGGGGATGCAAGAGGGAAGAGATATGGGAACATATGTATATGTATAACTGATTCACTTTGTTATAAAGCAGAAACTAGTACACCATTGTAAAGCTGGTATACTTTATACTCCAATAAAGATGTATTAAAAAAATAATAAAATAAAATAGTGCTTGGCACATAGGAAATACCGAATAAATGTTTGTTTAAAAAGAACAACAGAGAAAATCATGAATGTTCTGTATATATGCATCATTGGAAATGTAATATTCAGAAAAGAATGTAACTTGTAGGAAAGTATATACATTTTCATGATGTATTACAAAGAGGGTTATTTCAGTAGTCTAGAATGCTGGTGCATTTTCTTTTAGGCTACTAGGGAAATGTTAGATTCCAAGATATGACCACAGGGTGGTGTAGTTGCTATTCTCAGTCCTTTGGGGTATGAAAAATTTGTCCATGAAAGCAGTTACATTTTGGAGATTTTGAGGATGACTCCTGATGAGTCCAGAGAGCGGAAGAAATTTTGCTTTCATCAAAATTGTGTTATCAGCTATGATATAGAAATATTTATGGAAAAAGATATAGAAATGCAACTCTGTGGAAAAAATGCTGCCAAAATTCATACCTATTGGAAAAAGGATAATGAAGTAAGATCACTAGAACTGGGCAAGAAACCTTCAAATTACCTCATTTAGCTCCTTTTTAAAAATTTATATTTTATTTTTTAATTGAGGTATAGTTTCCTTACAGTATTATATAAGTTTCAGGTATACAACATAGAGATTCACAAATTTTAAAGGTTATACTCCATTTATAGTTATTATAAAATATTGGGTATATTCTCTGTGCTGTACAATATATTCTTGTAGCTTATTTATTTTATACATAGTAGTTTGTGCCTTCTAATCAGCTACCTTTATCTTGCCCTGAAAAATTTCCTGAAAATTTCTCTAGTTCTTTACTTTCATAATTTTTCTTCTCTATTTTTTTTTTTTTTTGAGGGGAATGAAGCTGGTGGATAGGAAAAGCTGATATTTTTATAGTTGATAGAGAAAATATGAAAGCATAAAAGAGAATGCCCTTTGGCTGTTAGGCTGTTGGAATGAACCTCAGATTAAGATTCTTTTGCCACCAGGAATAGAGATTTTTCTCTATTGGTCAAATAGGGAGTTGAGATGTCTTACTTGTTTTCATAGCAGCTCTATGAAGACAAAGAGGGGCAGATACCACTTTCATCTTAAATGGGAAAATAAAGTGACAAGATAAGTGAAATTTATTCAAAGTTATCTAATCAATACTAAATTTGGGGGTAAATTTGGGGGTAAATTCTAGTTTATTTCAGTGATATTTCTTCTAGTTGTACTTTAATTAAAATGACATTTAATGATGACTTTATTCATTTTTGTTGTTCAATATAGAAAATACGGACATCTTTATTGGAAACACCTGAAACTAGTTGTTGGAAACTTGATTCTAAAGCAGCTCCTTCACAAAATAAATCTGGAAACTTCCCATCAGCTGATCACGGCAAATCAAAAGATAAAAGAGACTGTCTGTGGACATCTGCCAAAAATACTTTATCTACACCATTACCAAAGGTTTGTTGCTAAAATTCTAAGAAAGTAGTAATTTTTTTAATAAAAAAGAAGTCTCTGTTATCACATACCATATATCTGGTATCACACACATAGACATGAAGCCATTTTCTTTAAAGTTTCAATTATTTGTTATACCAGCACGAAATGGTTTCATTTTTTTTAATCTATCACTGTTCACAACTTAATGACATCTTGGGCAAATTTTATCACTTTCTGGTATTCACCAGTGCATAGGACCCTGATGTACAAAATCTGGTTTTGACTTGCATTTTCCAGTATGACCTCAGTTACCTCCCTTTGCTGTTTACTCCTCATCATCTTGCTGCTGGAGTCTTTTACTTAGCAGTCAGCCCTGTGGAGCACGTGCCACTAACAAAGTGGCTCATTGCTAGCTATCTTCGACATGTCCACTTAATCCATGGGGAATTCATTCTACCTTTCAATGCTAAATGGTGGTGCATAATGCTCTACTTCTGACTCCCCCTTTCCCGCTCTCTGCCATCTATCTCTCTCTAATTTCTTTTTACTTTGCTCAGGGAGACACAAAGACAGATAAACAAATTTTCTGCCTAGGTTTATATCCACTTAGGGAATGAGATGCCAGTATCCCCTTCTTATAAGGCTGCTTTTTAAAGTTATATCCTCACTTGTCTTGGGAGTCGCGGGGAAGAGTATTTCAACCTGTCTTTACCCCCTAAGTGGAAATTTTGTGCTTTAACCTCCCAGTTTCCTTAAAATAACTGGGGATAAGAGAGGTATTTGGTGATTGCTGGGCCTGTTCTACCACCTTTTAATAAGCCTTAGAGAAGGAGCTGGCCTTAATTATAGGTAGCTTTCTTTAGAGTATGTGTTACTGGCACTTTCCCCCAGCTTTGTGCTTTAGTTGACAATTCCAGAGCAAAAGGAAGAGTTCCACTCATATCCTGTTATATATACAATATTATGCACCTCGTGGAATTTATGAAAATTAGTAAAGTACATAGCTTAGCGAGGCTTTTTAAAAAAAGATATATTGTTTTTATTTTATTTTTATCATATTTTTAAAAAAAGAATAGTTTCTTTTTTAGCAAGCCTTTTATATAAAATTATTTTGTTGTATTTACTATTCTGTTATTCAAAATATGAAATGATCTCTGTTGAAGAATGACCTTACTTAAAAAAAATTTTATTGAAATATATGCAAGAAAAATGCACAGATCATAATTATACAACTTGATGAATCTTTACAAACCAAACTTAACCTTATTACTAGCACTCAGATTAAAAGAGACTATTACTATCACTTCAGAATAGTTGATTGTTTCCCCTTCCAGTCACTAGCCCTTCCTCCAAGTCCAACTGCTGTCCCAAATTCTAGTATTAGATGTACCTGTTTTTGCATTTTCTATAATTAGAATCATATTCTTTTTGTTTTGACATTTTCCACTTAACATTATGTTTATGAGATTCATCCACACTGTTGCTTGAAGTTGCTTTATTTTTATTTGGTATTTCATGGTGTGACTGTACCACAGCTTATTTATCCCTTGTAATGTTAATGGACATTTGGTTAGCTTCCAGAGTGGACTTTTATGAATAGCATTGCTATAAAAATGTATTGCTTGACATGTACGCATCTTGGTTGGGTATGTCCATAGAAGTGAAATTGCTGGGTTACAGGGTTATGCATAATACATTCCATGTTAACAGATACAGCCTGAGCTGTTTTTACTCTGATACAAAATGTGTGTGTGTCTTTTCCCACACCAGCCAATTCTCCAGTTCTCCAGACATCAACTAGGCGTCCTACAATTTGATTCAATTCTGACACTGTAGTTAATGTAGTTAATGTAGACCCCACAGGTTAAGGGCTCAGTCCCACAATGCTTCCATTTTAGACACCGTCCTGGCTTGCCACTTGTACTACTGACCAACTGGCTATAAATTGGGGGTTCCCACAACCCCCTTCTCAGGTTTAATAATTTGCTAGAATGACTCACAGAACTCAGGAAATTACTTTACTTGCTATTACCAGTTTTTATAAAGGACACAATTTGGGAACAGCCAAATAGAAAAAATGCATAGGGCACAAGGTATGGGGAAAGGGGCACAGAAGCTTCCATGCCTCTCCGGGAGTGCTATCCTCCCAACACCTCCATGTGTCTACCAACCTGGAAGCTCTCTGAACCTCATTGTTTAGGGGTTTTATGGAGGTTTCATTACATGGCATGATTTGTTAAATCATTGGCCATTGGTGATTAACTCAGTCTTTAACCCATCTCCCCTCCTAGGAGTTCAGGGGGTGGGGTGAAAGGTTCCAAACTTCTAATCATGCCTTGGTCTTCCTGGCAACCAGCCACCATCCTGAAGCTATCATCCTGAAGCACCCCCTACCACCAGTTATTTCATTAGCATAAACTCAGGTAAGTTGAAAGGAGCTCATTATGAATAACAAAAAACTCTCCTATCAACATCACTGGGGACAAAGACCAAATATTATACCAAAAGATGCCTCCTGTCAACCCTGTCACTCAGGAAATTACAAGGGTTTTAGAAGTTGTGTCAGGAACCAAGGACAAAGACCAAATATATATATATATATTTCTTATTGTATCACACTGCCAGTCATGTTTTAAAAAAAATTATTGTACCAATTTATTGTACCAAATTATTGTACATTCTGGCTACCAGTGAATGAGAGTTCTGATTGCTGCGCATCCTTGTCACCACATGGTATTTTTCATCTTTTTATTTTGGCTATTCTGGTGGTGTGGTGACCTTTTTATTTCAAATGAAGTTTTATTTTGCAATTAATTTTAGATCTATGGAAAAGTTACAAACATAATACAGAGAATCCCTTTATATTCCTCACCCAGTTTTCACCATTGTTAACATCTTACATTACCATGTACATTTGTCAAAACTAAGAATCATTCATTGGTACATTACTATTAACTAGACTTCAGACTTGATTTGGATTTCACAGTTTTTCCGTTAATGTCCTCTTTCTTTTCCAGGATCCAACTCAGGGTACCATACTGTATTTAATTGTCATGTCTTCATCATAATTTTTAATGTAGACATTTATAGCTATAAAATTCTCTCTAAACACTGATTTCACTGTATCCCATAAGTCTGTTGTATTTTCCTTTTCATTATCTCAAAGTACTTTCTAATTTCCCTTGTGATTTATTTTTTGACCCATTGGTTATTTAGGAATGCATTGTATTTCCAAATTTGTGATTTTGCTAAGTATCCATCTAGCTGGTTTATAGTGTTGTTCAAGTATTATATTTCCTTGCTGATCTTATGTCTGGTTGTTCTTTTCATTATTCAGAGTGGGGGTATGGAAGTCTCCTACTATTACTGTTGAATAATCTAATTTTCCCAGTTTTTGGTTCATGTGTTGGGGGCTATATTGTTAGCTGCATGTATACTTCATACCAATTATCTTTTCTTGATGGATTGATTCTTTTACCTTTATAAAATGTTCCTTTTGTCACTACTAATCTTTTTTTAAAGTATATTTTATCTGATATTAGCTCTTTTGTTTACCATTTGCATGGTATATCTTTTATCACCCTTTTACTGCCAACCTATTCATGTTATGGAATCTAAATTGTGTCTTTTGTGGACATCATATAGTTGGATCATGCTTTTATCCATCATTCATTTGGACAATCTCTGCATTTTGATTGGAATGTTTAATCGACTTACATTTAATGTAATTACTAATAATGTAGAACTTAGGTCCACCATTTTGTTCTTTGTTTTCTATATGTCTTATGTCTTTTTATTCCTGTACCTTTCCATTACTGCCTTATTTTGTGATAAATAGGTATTACCTAGTATACCACTTTAATCCTTTTGATTTTTACTATACTTTTGGAATAATTTTCTTAGTGATTAGCTGAAAAGTACAGTTAACACCTTAACTTAAATTTAGTTTGAATTAATGTCAGTGTAATTTCAATGGTATATAAAAACTTTGCCCCAGTATATCTTTGTTCCCTCTTTCTCTTTTGTGTTATCATTGTCACATAAGTCACATATTTATACATTTTAAGCCCATTGATACAGTATTATTGCTTTATATATCTGTGTCTAAAATCAGATAGGAAAAACAGAGTTACAAACAAAAATATATTTATACTATCTTTTATGATTACCTATGCAGTGTCCTTTTCTGGTGCTCTTTATTTCTTCATATGAATTTGAGTCTTGTGTTGTTTCATTTCAGCCTGAAGGACTGCCTTTAGTATTTCTTGTGGGGAAGGTCTGCTTGTGACAAATTCTCTCAATTTTTGTTTATCTAGGAATATCTTAATTTCTCCTTCATTTTTGAAGGACACTTTTACTGGATATAGAATTATTTGGTAATGGTTCCTTTTAGCATTTGGATATGTCAATCTTTTATGGACTCCCTGGTTTCTGATGAGAAACCAGCCGTTAATATTATTGAAGATACCTTGTATATGGTGAGTCCCTTGTCTCTTGCTACTTTCAAGTTTCTCTTTGTTTTTTGACATTTTGGTTATGATGTGTCTAGGTGTGGATCTCTTTGATTTCATCTTCCTTGGAGCTTGTTGAGCCTCTTGGATGTATAGATTAATGTTTACATCAAATTTGGGAGGTTTTCAGTCATTATTTTTTCAAATATTATTTCTGCCCTTTCTCTCTCTGCTCTCATTCTTTTTTAATTTTTATATTTATTTTTTGGGGGGCTGTGCCATGTGGCTTGCAGGATGTTAGTTCCCCAACCAGGGATTGAACCCAGGCCACTTGCACTGGAAGCACAGAGTCCTAACCATTGGACCACCAGGGAATTCCCTCCGCTCTCATTCCCATTATGTGTATGTTGGTATGGTTGATGGTGCCCCACAAGTCTCTGAGGCTCTTTTCATTTTTCTTTTTTCTTCTTTTTGTTACTCAGATTGGATAATATCAGTTGAACTATCTTCAGGTTCATGGATTCTTTCCTCTACCTGCTCAAATCTGAGGTTGAGCCTCTTTAGTGATTTTTCATTTCAGTTATTGTACTTTTCAACTCCAGAATTTCTATTTGGTTCTTTTAAAAATAATTTCTATCCATCTATTGATGTTCCATTTGGTTTGACGTTGTCTTTATACCTTCCTTTAGTTCTTTGGACATGGTTTTTCTTATCTCTTACTATAATAAGACTATAAGATTACTATAATATGTTCACTTTGAACATGTTTAAAATAGTTGGTTTAAAGTCTTTGTCTAGGAAGTCCAATAACTAGGTTTCCTTAGGGATAGTTTCTGTTGATTGCTTCCTCACACATGTATGGGCCATTATTTCTTATTTGCACAGCTTATATTTTTCTCTTGAAATCTGAACATTAAAAATAATGTAAGTGACGAATCTGGATATCAGATTCTCCCTTCTCCTCAAGGTTTGTTGTTTCTGCTTGTCATAGTTTTTATTGTTTGTTTAGTGATTTTTCTAAATTAATTCTGTAAAGTTTGTATTCTTTGAGTGCCACTAAAGTCTCTACTGGTTAGCTTAATGTTCAGCTAATGTTTTAATAGAGATTTCCTTAAATACCTGGATCAATAAATTTCACAATCTTTGCCAAAAGACTATTAAGTTAGTGTTAAGGCATGCTTTCAACACTCAGCCAGACAGTAGAAAACTCTACCTTAGCCTTCAGTTTCTGCTTTTGCAGACCTTCAAGATGAGCCACAGGTAAGAGCTTAGGGCCTTCTCATGTCTTTCCTGTGCTTACAGCCCTGTCTGTGAGCATGGCTTTCTGTACTTCCAGGAATATTTCAGAGTTTTTCAAAGCCCCTTATGGACATCTTATTTCCTAACTGTCCTTTTAAGGTTTTTGGTTAGTCTGTCATTCACCCAAATGTTAATCATTGCCTCAGGGAGCTGCAAAGTTAAAACACTTGTCTTTAATTGTTTTTGACAAATATTCCCTACCCTACACACATCAAGGAGAAAGCTTTTTTTTTTTAACTGAGTGAGCTCTGAGTTGGATCAAATACCAACAGTCCTGTAAATGAAATCATCCAGAGAACCACTAGGCAGGTCAAATAATGATAACTTTTTGGGAATAAAACTTTGAAAGAGCTCCCAGTTCTGTTTTGCTGTGTCCAGTGGCTGCCAGGCTGGACCAGGAAGGAGGGCTGTTACTTTTTAAGGGTACCACTGAGCTAGAGAGCAGGGGATGATATGAGGAAAAGTTAAGATACTGCTAATTTTGCTCTTCTTACAGAAGTTCAGCCATTAACAACAACAAAAATCTCTCCAGGTTGTTGCAAGCTTTCTGTTAATTTCCATAGTTCTAAACAAGCTGATTCTGACCACCTTTACCAGCATTTTTGTTGCTTTGTGGAAGAGCATATTTTTGGAGCTCCTTATTCTGCCATTTTTGCTGATATCAGTGCCCTTACTTTTTAAAGATACTTTTTAAAAATTATAAAACTTACATATTACAGGGTAATATGGAATACTAAACATTGACTAATGGAATTACTTTGTCAAGAAAACATAAGCAAACTTTTTGTCAAATAAATCAGTAAGTATTTCTATGGAGTGAGAAAAAATTTCAGGTCTTGGGTCTTAATCATTGTTAGAAAAATTAAAGTCTCTCTTAAGATTGTTGACTGCTGAAGCTGGAGTGCCTCTTTTCTCTCTCTTTCTCTGCCCCTCCCTCTCTTTCTCCTTCTCTCTCCCCCATGATTTTTTTCAAAAACTTCTGAATTAAATTCTTATCCAAAATTTCTACTTCATATACATGTCAATAATAATGGAGAGTTATTATTGATTGCTGAAACCTCAACTTGCGTTTATTAGTAATATATGTTGTATTTGATGGGATAACGTATTGTTTTTCTTTTTGAATAGGTATATACTGTGAAGACACCAACGAAACTAAAAATTCAGCAAAGAGAAAACAAGAATGTACCCACTGAAGAAAGTAATAAAAAGAGAAAAATGGTCTTCGATTTTGATATTAATTCAGATAGTTCAGAAACTACTGATCTTTTGGTAAACTTATTACAAATAATCAGCATTTATTATTTGTTTACATTATTATATTTCTATATTATTTCTTGATGTATATGTATAATATATATGCATAGTATCTATTATTGCAATACTGAAAAAAAGTAGAACTCTACTATAACACAGAACCCTCTACTTTTGCAGCATTTTAAAGAAATTAGGGTTAAAAAATCGCCATAAACTTCAGAAAACAATGACATTTTGAAATACTTGATATAACATAGTTGTCATATGAGAGGACTAACCCTCTTGTTTTCCAGAAGAGTGTTATTTCTTTTCCTTTTTTTTTTTTTTTAAAGAAAGGCTAGGTGAATATCTTTAATCTTGCTGCAGCCAAATTTGTTATTCAAGACCCCTCTTGATTTTGCATATTATACATGTTCTTTTATTTTATACCACTTATTGGTTGAAATTTATATCAAGGTATTGGTTGAAAACTATTACATTTCTATGATTCGTAATGGGTTAATGTGTTAAAGATGACATGTTTAAAGAGGATAGTTCCCCTAGCAGTTTGTATCACCAATTACTCCCTACTATGAGTATATTAACACATATCAGTATTTTCTTAAGGCATAATAATGATTTATTGAGAATAATTAAACTTATACTCATTTGATTTAAAATCAGATAAACCTTATTACACGAAATGGAGCAATTTACCAAAGATTCTTAATTACAAAATTCCAGCTAAAGTCATTTGTTTCATTATTCCAACTCATAGCTTTGAGATCCTTCAAGCTTTTATACTGTTTTGGGATCCTCTACTTTCATTTGTTCTGGAATAATGAGTAGCTGAAGTCTTAAAATTGTAATTATTGAAGTTAACTTATAGAAAATCCCTACTCTAGTATCTCTTTATTTTGTAGATAATGATTAGCATTTTAATGATTAAAATGTGAACCAGGCACTATTGTAAAGACTTTACACAGATTACTTCAGTTATTTCTTGAAACAATCTCATGCTTTAGAAGTAGAGACAGGGTTGTTATTCTCATTTTACAGATGAAGAAACTGAATCACACTGTTATGTTGCCTAAGGTCACATAACTAGTAAGGCATGGAGCCAAAATTTGAACACCAACAGTCTAGCTCCATAGCCTATGTATGTCATTGTACATAATAACTGCCAGTTCAAACTGAAGTCCAGATATTAAAAGAATGTAATGAGAATTATTAGAAAGAGCATGAGCTATGGAATTAGATATTCCAGGACTAGAATTCATACTGTTTTTCTAGTAGTGTGAATTTATGCTAGTTTCTTAGCTTATCTGAGATTCAGAATGATTCATGATTTCATTTCATTTTTAAAAGGAGCATCACAACTTTGTAACACAATAAACATACGACAGTATTTTATTTATTTTTATTTTATTTATTACAGTTTAAACTAGTCTAAAGATATTTCATAGTGGGCTTTATTTGTTATAATTATCACTTGAAGTTAGTTATTGTTGTAATTTTCTTAGCTGTTGCATTTAAATTTTGGTGAACATTGAAATTATTATAAAAAGTAAGATTTAAAAATGTATTGTCTAGAATGACCTTAGAGAAGATAGTGGAGTGGGAAGTGCCAGGAACCCATTTCTCCACCTAGACAACAATGGTACTGGTAGAAACTATCTGAAGTAATTTATTTTGGAACTCTAAAGACTATTTGAATGCTTGCAACTTCCAGAGGGAAACTTGGCTGGTAAGTTATGGTTAATTTTGGTCAATTTCAGCATTAAAAGTGGTAATGGCTACCTATCACTCAACCTATAACCATGTGGTAGGGCCATGCTCATGTCTTGCTGGAACCAGGGTGAACAATAAGGACCTTGTCCTCCGAAGATCAAGGTTCAGTGTTTTGACTGCTGATTCTGATCACTGAGGTACAGGTACAGAGTCTGGCTGCCATTGTTTAGAACCTCACTGGCTGAAGTGTCTTCCAGAAGATTTGTCTTCCAGAAGAACAAACTGCACTTTTATCTCTCTCTTTTTTTCCCTCTTTGGAGAGCCAGATGTTCAAGCATTAGAACATTCAAAATCAATCACATTTACAGGGCATTTAGAAAGCCATGCCCAGGGAAAGACACAGGCTCAGAAAAAGAACCAGGAAGATCTCAAATTTTCACCACAGACTTATCCAATGCACAGAGACATTTTTAATAGTAAAACAAAAAGCAAAAAAAATCTAAATAAACAGTAAATCCTGGGGAAGGGGAAGAATCTAATTTGCAGATGTATCAAATTATAAGATTAAAGTGGCTAGTTTTCAACAACAACAACCACAAAATCACAAGGCATATGAAGAAAAGGAAAGTATAGCCTATCAAAGGAACAAAACAAATCAACAGAAAATGTCCAGAGGAAGCTCAGATATTGGACTTACTAGACAAAGACTTTAAAAACAACCATCTTAAAGATGTTCAAAGAGCTAAAGGAAGACATAGACAAAAACAGAAAAATGTATGAATAAAATGAGAATAGCAATAAAGAGATAGAAATTATAAAAGGAACCAAGAAGAAATCTTGGAATTGACAGTACAGTAATTGAAATGAAAAGTGTATTAGAGGGATTCAAAAGCAGATATAAGTAAGCAAAAGAAAGAATTGGTAAACTTGAAGATAGGACAATAAACTATTGAGTATAAGCACAGAAAAAAAGGAATGAAGAAAAGTGAACAGAGCCTCAGAAACTTGTGGGACACCATCAAAAAATCAATATATGAATTGTGGGAGTCCCAGAAAGAGAAGAGAGAAAGGGGAAGAAAGAATGTTTGAAGAAATGGCTGAAAACTTTTCAGATTTTGATGAAGTAAATGAATCTACAAATCCAAGAACCTCAATGAATTCTAAGTGGATAGATTCAAATAGACTCACATCAAAACACATTATAATCAAACTGTTGAAAGACAGAGAGAATCTTTTTTTTAATACATAATATATTTGTTCCCCTGTGCTATACAGTAGGTTCTTGTTGGTTATCCTTTATAAGTATAGCAGTATGTACATGTCAATAGGAAACTCCCTAACTATCCCTTCCCTCCATCCTTCCCCACCTGATAAACATAAGTTCATTCAAAAGACAGAGAGAATCTTGAAAGCAGCAAGAGAGAATCAACTCATCATATATGTTACCCTCAATAAGATTATCAGCTGATTTCTCTTTAGAAACCTTGGAACCAGAAGTCAGTAGGTTTACATATTCAAAGTGCTGAAAGACAAACATTGTCAGCTAAGCATTTGCTATCTAGCAAAACTGTCCTTCAAAAATGTAGTGAAATTAAGACATTTCCAGATAAACAAAAGCTGAGGGAGTTGTCACTAGACCTTCTCTTCAAGAAATGCTGAAGGGAGTTGTTCAGGTTGAAATGAAAGTATGCTAGACAAAGAAATAAGAGATCTCTGATAAAGTTAAATACATTGGAAATTATAAAAGCTGAAATGATTGTAATTTTGGTTTCTAACTTCACTTTTTATCCTCTACATAATTTAAAAGACAAATGCTTAATTAATCTATATTGTTGGGCACACAATATATAAAGATGTAATTTTTGACATCAGTAACAGAAGGAGAATGGAGCTGTATAAGAGCAGTTTGTGTAGGCTATTGAAGTGAAGTTGGTATAAATTCAAATTAGTTACTATAATGTTTGGTCATTAAATGTAATCCCCATGGTAAACACAAAAATTATCTATAGAATACACACAAAAGGAAATGGGAAGGGAATCAAAACATTTTACTACCATCACCTAAACACAAGAGAGTAATGGAGGAAATGAGTGACCAAAAACAAACAAACAAAACACCTATAAAGCATATAGAAAATGAATATCAAAAAAGGCAAAAGTTAGTCTCTCTTTATCAGTAGTTACTTAAATGTAAACAGATTATACACTCTAGTAAACAAAAAGAGACTCATGTTAGCTTTAAATTGGTTAAATGTGAAAGGATGGAAAAAGATGTGCAAATAGTAACCAAAAAGGAGGTGGGATGGCTATACTAATATCTGACAAAATAGACTTTAAATCAAAAAGTACAAGAAACAAATAAGGACATTATATATTAATAAAAGATTCAATACAGTGGGAACTTATGAGAGTTTTAATCATTTACACATCTAATAACAAACCCTTAAAATATATGAAATAAAGCTAATGCAAAGAGATGAAGTTAGAAATCAATGAGAAGGAAAATTAGAAAATTCACAAACTTGTGGAAATTAACACACTTCTAACCAACCAATGAATCAGAGAAGAAATCACAAGGGAAATTTGACTTAGAGATGTATGAAAATGAAAAACACAATACACCAAAACTTACGTAAGACAGATAAAACAGTGCTCTAAGGGAAATGTAATAGCTGTAAATTCCTACATTGAAAAAGAAAGAAATCAATAAACTAACTTTATACCTTAAGGAACTAGAAAAAGAAGATCAAACTAAACCCAAAGCTGACAGAGGAAGGAAATAATAAGGTTAGAGTGGAGATAAACAAATTAGAGAAAAGGAAACAGCAGAAAATCAATGAAGCCAAAATTTGTTTCTTTGAAAAGATCAATTAAATTGACAAACCTTTAGCTAGACTGACAAAAGCAAATACCTAAAGTCAGAAATATAATTGGAGATGTTATTACCAACATTTTAGAGATAGATAATACTGTGAATAATTATATGACAACAAATTAGATAACCTAGAAGAAATATACAAATAGAAAAACTACTTGAAATACACAAATTACCTAAATCTGCTCAAGAAGAAACAGAAAACCTTATCAGAGCTGAGTTAGTAATCCAAAACTCCCAACAAAGAAAAGTCCTCGACCAGATAGCTTTATCGATGGATTCTACCAAATATTTAAAGACTTAACACCAATCCTTCTCAAAGTCTTCCAGAAAATTGAAGGGAGAACACTTTGTAACTCATTCAATAAGGCCAGCATTACCTTGATACCAAAGCCAGATGAAGACATCACAAGAAAGGAAAATTGTAGACCATTATTCTTTCTGAACGTAGATGCAAAAATCCTCAACAAAATATTAGCAAATCAAATCCAGCAGCATAGTAAATGGATCATTTACCATGACCAATGAGACTTATCCAAGAAATGCCAGAGTGGTTCAATATAAGAAAATCAATATAATACACCACATTAATAGAACGAAGGAAAAAAAATTGCAAATAATCGTCTCAATTGACATTATAAAAATTCATAAAGCTAGGACAGAGGGAAAATTCCTCAACATGATAAAGGGTATAAATGAAAACCAAAGCTAACATCATACTCAATGGTGAAAGACTGGAAAGCTTTCCCCCTAAGATTAAGAATAAAACAAGGATGCCCATTTTCACCAATGTTAGTCAGCATTGTACTGGAAGTTCTAGCCATGGCTTTTAACTATTAGACAAATACAAAAAACAAAAATAAAAGACATGCAAATGTAAAAAAGAGGTAAAACTGCCTCTAATTTGCAGGTGACATGATCATATCTATACATGGAAAATCACAAAGCCTAAACAAGAAAGCTTCTAGACCTAATAGATAAATTCAGCAATGTTGAAAGGTAGAAGATCAACATATGAAAATCAGTTATGTTTCTATACACCAACAATGAATAATCCAAAAAGGAAATTACAAAAACAATTTTATTTACTATACCATTAAAAAGAACTAAATACTTAAGAACAAATCTAGCCAAGAAAGTAAAATACTCATACACTGAAAATTACAAAACATTGCTGAAAGACTTTAAAATAAAGAAAAAAAATTCTGTGTTCATGGATAGGAAGACTTAACATTGTTAAGATGTCAATACTACCAAAAACAGTGTACATATTTAACATGTTCCCTATTAAATTTCCAACAGCTTTTTTGGCAGAAATGGAAAATTTGATACATTTATACAGATTTGCAAGGGGCCCCAGATAGCTAAAGCAATCTTGAAAAAGAAAGACAACATTGGAGGACTCACAGTTCTTGACTTTGAAACTTATTACAAAGCTAGTAATTGAAATAGTATAGTACCGGCATAAAGACAAATATATGTACCAATGTAATAAAAAACAGAGCCCAGAAATAAATCTTCACATATATAATCAATTGAGTTTTGACAAGAGTGCCAAGATCATTCAGTGGGGAAAGGACAGTTTTTTCAACAAATGGTACTAGGAAAACTGGATGTCCACATACAAGAAAATGAAGTTGGACTCTTACCTTACACCATATACAAAAACTGACTCAGAATGAATCAAAGACCTAATCGTAAGGACTAAAACTATGAAACTCTTAGAAGAACATTGGGAAAATCTTCATGACATTGAATGGCAAGGACTTCATGGATATCATGACACCAAAGCACAGGCAAAAAAGAGAAAAAAATAAGTAAATTGGACTTCATCAAAATTAAGGACTTAAATGCATCAAAGGACTCTATTAAGAAAGTGAAAAGGTTAAAGATTGGGAGAAAATATTTGCAAATCATATATCTGACAAGAGATTAATATCCAGAATACATAAGGAACTCCCGTAACTCAATGACAAAAAACAAGCCAGTTGAAAAATGGGCAAAGGACTTGACCAGACATTTCTCCAAAGGAGATATATAAGTGCCCAATAAGCACATAAAAGATGAATGCAACAGAGTTATGAGGACAGACAAGTTTTTGTTGTTTTAAATTAGGTTAATTTATTCTTTTTATATAGGCAGCCATTAGTGAACATACAGTTACCATACAGTAAGCAAAATTTTAATGATAGTTTACGATATGATTTTTAAGATAATTTATCTTTTCTAAGTTGGTCAGTTGGTGCATACTGATTTGAGTGTATCTGAAAGGTCAGCTCTTTGTGACTAAGTGAATTCTGCTGAAATCTTAGAATTCATGAAAATGGCTGAATATTTTCATCCATGAAGCTTCTGAAATTTGTCTTAAGTGTGACTTTAATGAGCAGGAAAAGATAATGTGAACTGATTGCTTACCTGACTAAATTTATGTAGCATATTCATTAAGGAAATGGATTCTGGAGCCAGCCTACCTGGATTTGAATCCTGGCTCCACCTCTTACTAGCTGTATAGTCTTGGGCAAGTTACTTAATATTTGTGTGTCTCAGTTCTTCACCTTTAAAATAGGGATAATAATAGTATTTGTGTGTCATAAAAATGTTGTGAGGATTAAAACTAATTAAAATATGCAAAGTGCTTAAAGTAGTGCCTGACATAAAGAAAATACTGAATAAGTGTTAGCTATTATTATTTGGGAAAATATTCATAAATTGATAATTGACAACATTTATAATTTTTATAGGATTATGAATGCTTATTATAAGGCCTAAGTGTATTTAAATAAGTAGGTTGGGAGAAGGGGTGGGGAA
Source organism: Phocoena phocoena (assembly GCF_963924675.1). Classification (NCBI taxonomy): domain Eukaryota; kingdom Metazoa; phylum Chordata; class Mammalia; order Artiodactyla; family Phocoenidae; genus Phocoena; species Phocoena phocoena. Next base: position 101,742,821 of record NC_089219.1, read on the forward strand.
AGTGATAGTATGAAGACTCTGAAACAGAAATAGAAATCAGTAGAAAAACACTATTCATACACATCTTGTATTCCACATAACCTTTTAGGTATATAGTTAATAGAATCAAAATCTAGGTCCTTGTTTGACAGATTGAAGATTTATTTTGTCATTGTCTTTTTTATTTTTTTCCTCTTCTTTTCCTTTCCCCTCTCTCCTCTTTTATTCTCCCTCCTTCTACTCCTCCATCTCCTTCTCATATGTGGGATGTAGACAAAAATTTAATAATATAATATTAATGGTGGCAGCCTCCAAATTATATTTTTATATTTCTCTTTAAGAGCATGGTTTCAGAGGAAGAGACATTGAAAAAACTATACAAGAAGAAGAATCCACCAATTTCTCAATTTTGTGTCAGAACACCAAAAAAGGTAGTTTTAAAATTTTATTTCAGAAAGCAAATTTCAAAAGCTGGATTTAATTTTTTTTTTTTATTTAAACATATTATGATTTTATTTATTTTCTATTCAGACTCCTTCATCTCTAACAACCACTGGATGTACGTGGAAGCTTGGAGCTATGAGGAAAATGCAGGAGGACCCTTGGGCTATAATTGCTAAAATGGATAGGAAACAAAAACTAAAGGAAGCAGAAAAGCTATTTGTTTAATTTCAGAAAATCAGTGTGATTAAGGAGCCTAAATAACAGCAAATTTATAGTTAATTTTTTTATTCTTATTTTCTACAAAGCCAAACATTTTCTGAAATTGAGACTTTTTTGATATTTTCATAAATAATTTGGTCTTTATATTTTAATATTTTGGCCTAAATGGGAGATAACCACATGTTACTTAAAAACTTGTAATTCTATTCAGATAATTAGATGATTATATTTTGGTCTTACCTTTTCTTGTATTCATGAAAGCTGTTTTGGCTAAGTTTTCACACCTGTAAAGTTGTCCGTTGAACACTAGGAACACATTACTGAGATTTACTATTTATTCTTTACTATTAAAATATTTTAGATGCAAATACTTCTCATTGATTCTGTGAGGTCATCTGAACAGCTAATTATTATAATTTTGCTAATATTATTTATTTTTAAAATCTTGAGGGCATTTAAGTTTCACGGTTCTGAAGCAGCTTTGATTTATCTATTTATAAAATTGACAAATGGCTTTAAGTTGTGGGAAAAAAGGCTCCACCAGTATGACTACCTAAAATACTTCATTTATTCAACATTCATTCAGCAAATATTTATTGAATATCTGCTAAGAATTAAGCACAGTTCTAGATACTGGGGATATAAGAATGAATGAAACAAAAATAAGCCCTCTCTTCTTCTAGAGCTTACATTTTAATGGGGAAAATAGACAATAAATAAACTATATAAGCAAAACACATAGTATATTAGTTAATGATAATTGCTAAGGAGAAATAAAACAGGTAAGAGTATTAGGGAGTATTGAAGAGGGTTGAAATTTTATGTAGAGTGGCCCTCAGTGCAATGACATTTGAAGATCTGATGAATAACTAGTAAGCCTGTGGCTATCTTGAGGAGAACATTCCTGATAAAAGGAACAAAAAGTATAAAGGCCCAGAGGTGGAGGTGTGCTTAGTGTATCTGGGAAACAGCAAGGAGGCCAGTGTGGGTAGAGGATAATGAGCAAAAGAAGAGTATAAGGAGAAAAGGCCTGGTATTTAACAGGATAGGGAGTTTGGGTGGGCAGATTATGTAATGCTTATAGGCTACTGTAAGAACTTTGGCTTTTACTCTGAATAAGATGTGAAATTAGCAGATATTTCTGAGCAAAGAAAACTGTGATCTGACTCATGTTTTAAAATAAGGATCTTTCTGACTGCTATATTGAGAACAGATTTTGAAAAGAGGACAAAAGGTTAAAACAGGAAGACAGGTTATTTTAATAATACATATGAGAGATGGTAGTGGTGTGAACAAAGCTGAGAGCAGTAGAGGAGTAAAGAGGTCAACTTCTGGATCTATTTTTAAGATTAGATGTGGGATGTGATTAAAAAAAAAAAGAAAAGGCCAAGGATAATGTCAATATTTTTGGCCTGAGCAATGTAATTTTGGACATATTTGGTCTAAAATGTATATTAGACATCCAAACAGAGATGGTAAGTAGGCTTAGAGACAGATCCAGGAGAGAGATATAAATTTGGGAGTCAACAGCATATTTAAAGCTATCAGAGTGGTTGAGAACATGTACAATTATGAGAGTGACTGTACCTAGAAAAGAGAAGAGATCAGAGATGAGAAGGAACCATAAAAGATTTAGCAAGGGTAATACTGAAGTCTAGCAAGAAGGTATTTCAAAGAAGAAGGGAGTGATAAATTGTGTTAAATACTGCTCAGAGATAAAATTGATTAATGTGTTATTAATGGGGTGGTTTTTGGTGATCTTAACAATGGCAGTTTCAGTGAAGTGGAGTTCGATTGGAGGGGGTGGTTAAGGAAAGAATGGAAGGAAAAAAGTGGAGACAGCTGTCTTCATTAAGAGTAAGAAAACTAAGAAGTTATACCTTAAAAGGGAAGAAGATAAATGAAATAGCTACTTGAAATGGAAGTGGGTCAAGAGAAGATTCTTTTTAAAAAGATGTAAGAATTAATAGCAAGTTTAAATAATTAAGGAAAGATTCAGGATGATGGGAAATGATGCCGAAGAGAAAGATTTTTTTTTAAGTAGAATGTCCTATAATAAATAGGCAAGAGGAATGGAATCTGGTGGAAGATTAAAGTGCTGGGCCTTAGCTAGGAGAGTAGACAATTCTACCATAGTAACAAGGGAAAAGGAAACATATATATCACAACATGATGGTGGATGGGAGTTTGTAGAACTTCTGGTTTCATAGCTTCAATTTTCTTAAGTGAAGTGAGAATTAAGATCATCCACTGAGAATGAAGGTGGAGGGGAAAGTGTTGCAAGTTGTGAGAGAAGAGTAGGTATGAAAGACTCATCTAATAAAGTAAGGGAGTGAATGAACTTTATAAAAACAATTGGCAAATGGATAAAAATAGTCTTAGAGTTGTCTATAACAATTTTGGTATAGTAGAATTTTAATTTCCTTATGGTGGGGAAATGTGTTTGTAGGAAAGGCTACCCAAGAAAAAAATGGAAATGCTATATAACATTATGGAATTTATGTTCCTCCTTCAATTTGTGTGCCTATAACTGTACTCTGAAAACTGGATATAGTCTTAGGATTTCTAGCTTTTGATCTAGAAACTTTAATTGGAACTTTATAATTAGTCTCCTGAGCAAGTATTTTCTTTGGAGGATTATTAGTCTTGATGACATGATATTTCACATTTGAAGCTACTATATATTTTCAAACATTTTAAAATAAAACAAGACTTGTATATTAGTTAACACTAGCTTCTCTGGCTAATCATCAACTTCTCACTTAAATGCTACTATTTAGTAAGCAGCATTTCTCCAGGTGGTGATTTAGGAACGCAGTCTCCTTCCAACTTCTAGCTCTGCCGTCTTCAACAACTTGCTTCCAAGGTTGTTGCGAAAGGGGAAATACCATGGAGGATCCATGTGGGAAGTTTTTAATGACCCAGGTCTGAAATAGATGTACGTCACTTCCACACACATTCTACTTTCTAGAACCAAATCACATGGCCACACCTAATTTCAAGACAGACTGTGATCCATTTCTAGTTGTCTCAGGAGATCAGGGAAGGGGGTCAGGTGAACAACTAGCCAGTCTGTCACAATTAGTTTGCACTCTTTAAATTTTCAAATATTGTTCTTCCTTGCTTTTAATTTAAAAAGATGAGTTAGGCTCTTAAGTTTTGAAAGATTGCTTCTTGCTGTTTTTGAGCATGCTGGGCATGCTTCTTTCTCGGAAACTTTCCCCTCTCTCCAGTACTTCTGATTCCCCTTACACTACTCTTTTTCTCCCCATGGCACATATAATCTTCTAACACACTATATACCTCACTTAGTATGTTTATTATTCATTGTCTTCACTCACTAGAATGTAAACTTCACAAAGACAGGGATTTTTGTCTGCTTTGTTTATTGATGCATCCTGAGTACTTAGAACAATGCCTGGCCCATTGTAGGTACTCAGTATTTGTTGAATTGATTAAATAAAAATTTAATATATATTTAAGAAAAAGTTACATATGCCATACTGATGATTCTTATAGTAAGACTTCAGAATCAAAATGTTTAATACGTGATTTAAAAATAAGATCAGAAATTAATACAACATTGTAAAGCAACTATACTCCAATAAAAATTAATTTAAAAAATAAAAATAAGATCAAATATTGGAAATTAGAAAAACATAAAATTTCCATAAAATTTCCTAAAATTTCCTATATTGTTATACTAGCCTATATTCGTGTCTTCTGTTTTGAGATTTGGAGAGTCAGTTTTGACAACCAAATCCAGAATAAAACTTAAGACTAATGCTATTGTTTTTACTTTGAGGCAACTCCTGAAAAACACCAGAGTAAGAAAAATAATTTATCATTCTAAGTTTAGGGATCAGTGCACTCATTTGTGGTAACCTCATCAAAAAAAAAAAAAAAAAACCTCACAAAAAATATCATAAAAATAATTTTAACTAGCATTAATGAACAATTGGAAAATTTATAATTTAATTATTATGAAAATTTTATAGGCTAATTACATAATGATTAATACCTTTTTTAAGCATATTAATTTAAACTGAGTGCAGTTTAGATATTATTATAAGAAGAAGCTTTTTGTCATAACCCATTTTTAGGTTGTTAGGAAATATTTCCTGCCCTTTAGTCACTCTTTGAAGGAGTGACAGTATGATCCATGAGTTTAGGAAAATTGGGCATAGGGGACCCAGCCTTCTCTACTCTTTTCATCATGAAGCTTCTTGCAGGAGGCATGTGATCTGCTCCATGCTGTATGTTTTACAGAGCAGGCTTTGCCCTGCAGATGAAAGGTCCTCTAATGAGGGGATAAATTCAGTAGAGCGTTATCAAATCCCAGTAATTTGATTAAGTAGGCTGGATACTTTGAGAAAAAAATAGAGTAGAATTTGGGGCTTCTCTGGCGGCGCAGTGGTTAAGAATCCACCTGCCAATGCAGGGGACACGGGTTCGAGCCCCGGTCCGGGAAGATCCCACATGCCGCGGAGCAACAAAGCCCGTGCGCCACAACTCCTGAGCCTGCGCTCTAGAGCCCGCGGGCCATAACTACTAAAGCCTGCGTGCCTAGAGCCCGTGCTCTGCAACAAGAGAAGCCACCGCAACGAGAAGCCTGTGCACCGCAAAGAGTAGCCCCCGCTCGCCGCAAATAGAGAAAGTCTGCGCACAGCAACAAAGACCCAACAGAGCCAAAAATAAATAAAAAACTAATTTTTTAAAAAATAGAGTGGAATTTGGGGGAGCTAAATAACATACTAATATTGAAACTCTGATGTGGCTTTGGTGATCCTGTTCTGGATCATAGCCCCATAGGAATTTTCACTTGGTGAGTCATTATAGCCTATGGTAGCTTTGCTTTTACATGAATTACTGTTTTTTAGAAATAGGTTGCAGGTTCTGGGTCTTAACTGAATGATTTGTAAGCTTTGTCTGAAGCACAGATGAGTACTTCAGTGTGTCTACAGGCCGTACGTTTCAGCAGAAGCATGGGCTGAGAGAGCCTCAGCCAAATTTGGGCTGTAAAAAGAGCATATGTTAGCCACACTAGACTGAGCAAGGGTGTGGGGCTCAGGGGTTATATTTTGGATATATTTTGATAGTGGAACCAAACAGATGTGACCACTGACAGATTGGCTGGAGGTAAGGATGAGGTGAAAGAAAGAAAATGTGTAAGCTTGGGTTTTCAAGTTCTGTTTTGGGCTATGTAATATTTGAGATAGCTTAGATATCTAAGTGGAGATGTTGAGAAGGTCATTGGACAAATGAATCTGGAGCTTTCCAGAAGGGTCAGTATTTACTAATCATTGACATAAACATGCCATTTAAAGCACAGGATTGAATGCACTCTCTTTACAGGTAGTGAGTGTGTAGTTACAGAAGGGAAAGGAGTTAGTACTGAGCCTTGGGATACTGAAACATTGTCATGCAATAGAGAGGTTGCTGTAAACACTAATAAGGGAGACAAGTGAAGTGTAAAGGATCATGGAAGCCTAGAGAACAAAGTGATTCAAGAAAGGAATATTCTGTATTGTATCATTCTGAGTGGCAATACCTGAAAGTATAGAATAAATAGTTGGATTTGGGGGTATCAATATGATAAATGATACTCTCAATGACTTGCAGTCTAGTAGCAAATGTAAATGTGTAAACAAATGAGTCACTTATAAGTAATTCAACAGTATACAAGTATGAAATATACAGAGACATAAATGATAATTTCATGTCGACTTCAGAGAAGGCCTTCAGGAAGAGATGGATTTTGAACATAAATAGGAATTCTACAGGTGTATAAGAAGGATAAGAGGAAATCAAAGCAGAAGAAATAGCAAAATAAAGGTTGAAATGAAGAATAATTAGTAGAACCAGACCATGGTCTCTTCATATAGAATGTTGTATATTATGTTGCAAAGCTTGTACTTTTTTGGTATGGAAAATGGAATAGAGTTTAAGCAAGGAAAATAAGACTTTATTACTTAAAATATGGTATTTTAAAATTAAAACTTTACAAAAGGATATAAAGTATATGGTTTCCCAACTTTATCATCCACCCTTTCACTTGAAAAAGACTTTTGTTTTAGAAAGATCATTAGATGTAAATCAAAACAGGTGAGGTTATTGAAGATATTTAAATAGTCCAGATGAGAGATGGGGAAATTTCTTAGACTGATAGTTTAAGTTATAGACTTTTAGATTAGACCTAATACCTGTCCTAAGAAAAATATCCATAACTTTATCACTTTAGCAGTAATAAAATGTCTCCTGCTTCATGTAAATGTAAATTAATGACGTCAAAGAGCAAGTTGCTTCGGTTGATATAAAGGTTAGAAATAAATTATTCATAATTTCAGGCAACCTGAATTCAGTATAACTCAGTATAATTAATAGTCCACAGGCTGTAGTAGTACATCAAGAACTTTAATCAGTAGCAGGTCAACTGTGGGTTAGAAATAGGAAGTGACAAATAGAGACAGATAAGACTTATTTAAATTATGAAATCATAGAGTTTAGAGCTGGGGGCAAGTGAAAAGTTCATTTAATTTCAACAGATCAGTGTTTTGAGGCCTATAAAAGCAATCAAGATTATAAGGAAAAGATTAAAAATGACTTAGTTTCTATATTCATATACATAACTTACATCAATGCATAAATATAATCATACAAGTTCTTAGTGCCCTAATTTTCTCCTTTTGCTTTCTTTTCACCCTCTCTCTTCCCCTGTCTACATATATCAGGGTCCCCCTCCACCAAATCCCCCTCTCCTAGGTAGTAACCCTTGGCAAGAACCCTATTTTTCTCCATGACAGATAGATATAGATATAATGTATTTGCTTATATTTTTACATATGCGTGATACATACAGGGTTCTCCGATCATGGTTAGTTTACAAAAATTAGATAATATATACTTTTTGGATTCTTGCTTTACTCGTTCATTATCTCATGGAGATCTCTCTAAAACATGGTATACTTCCAATTCATTCTTTTAAATTGCTGTTTAACATTTTATGAATGTACCATAATTTAGCTATTTATCTACTAGAGTATGGTAGAGACTTTTATGATCAGCTGTATCCAGTTCTTCTCTCCTTCCAGACACATGAGAAAATTATACTTCCCCTTTCACTTTGGTAAGGCTATATGATAAGTTCTGGCCAATCAATTTCAGGTAGAAGTGATGTACGTTAATTACTTCCATGCCAGAGTATTTGGTTAATAACATGAGACCCTCTGTTACACTCTTCCTCCTGCTGCAGCAATTTGTGATGTTACAAATGATGAAACCTCTGTCATCCTAGGGCTGTGAGTGAAAATTACATGGAATAAAGTTCTCTGATTAAGCACATCATGGTCATGTAGTGTGAATAAGTAATAAGACTTTGTGGTGTTAAGCCCTTGTGAGTTTGGGGTTGTTTGTTATTGTTGGCATAATCTGCTCTATCTTAACTGATGTAATGGGATTTCTCTTTGTTTCCAGTTTTATGCACTATGAACAATGCTAATGTTAGTGCTTTTATTTCTATAGAATAAATTATTAACTTGGAATTCATGGGCCTATGGAGATGTATATTTAAAATTTTAATAGACATTCCCAGACTTCCCTGGTGATCCAGTGGTTTAAGACTCCATGCTTCAACTGCAGGGGGCACAGGTTCAATCCATGGTCGGGGAACTAATAAGATCCCACATGCTGCACAGTGCGGCCAAGAAACAAACAAACAAACAAACAAAACCTTAAAAAACCCAAAGTGATAAGCCTGTAGTGCAGATCCTCTAATTATTCTAATAATTTCCAAATTATTTTTAATTTAAAAATAATTGCTGTGTTATTTGCTTGATGAGGCTGTCTGTAGTTAAAAGAAGCCCATGTCTGAACTATGATTTGTCAAAGGAAAATGCATCAATTTTTTAAATGATTTTCCCAGTATATTGATAGTCATTGGATGACCTAGTCTCAATAGGTAGAAAATTCCTTTTTGTCAACAATATTGTTCATAGTGCCAAATCCTCTCTCAACGTACACTAAGTTAACAACTATTACATTAAAAGTTTTCTAGCTCACATATTAACAAATTGAAGGATAAAAACCATATGATAATCTCAATAGAGACAGAAAAAGCTTTTGACAAATTTTAACACCCATTTATGATAAAAACTCTCCAGAAAGTGGGTATAGAGGGAACCTACCTCAACATAATAAAAGCCATATGTGACAAACCTGCAGCCAACATCATTCTCAATGGTGACTAACTGAAAGCATTTCCTCTAAGATCAGGAAGAAGACAAGGGTGCCCACTCACCACTCTTATTCAACATACTTTTGGAAGTTTTAGCCACTGCAATCAGAGAAGAAAAAGAAATAAAAGGAATCCAAATTGGAAAAGAAGAAGTAAAACTGTCACTGTTTGCAGATGACATGATACTATGCATAGAAAATCCTAAAGATGCCACCAGAAAACTACTAGAGCTAAGCAATGAATTCAGCAAAGCAGCAGGATAAAAAATTAATGCACAGAAATCTCTTGCATTCCTATACACTAACAATGAAAAATCAGAAAGAGAAATTAAGGAAACACTCCCATTTACCATTGCAACAAAAAGAATAAAATACCTAGGTATAAACCTACCTAAGGAGGCAAAAGACCTGTATGCAGAAAACTGTAGGACACTGATGAAAGAAATCAAAGACAATACAAACAGATGGAGAGAGATACTCTGTTCTTGGATTGGAAGAATCAACATTGTGAAAATGACTATATTACCCAAAGCAATTTACAGATTCAATGAAATCCTTATCAAATTACCAATGGCATTTTTCACAGAACTAGAACAAGAAATTTTATAATTTGTATGGAGACACAAAAGACCTTGAATAGCCAAAGCAATCTTGAGAAAGAGAAATGGAGCTGGAGGAATCAGGCTCCCTGACTTCAGACTATACTACAAAGATATAGTAATCAAGACAGTATGGTACTGGCACAAAAACAGAAATATAGATCAATGAAACAGGATAGAAAGCCCGGAGGTAAACCCATGCACATATGGTCACTTTTTCTTTGACAAAAGAGGCAAGAATATACAATGGAGAAAAGACAGCCTCCTCAATTAAGTGGTGCTGGGGAAACTGGACAGCTACATGTAAAAGAATGAAATTATAACACCTCCTAACATCATACACAAAAATAAACTCAAAATGGATTAAAGACCTAAATGTAAGGCCGGACACTATAAAATTCTTAGAGGAAAACATAGGCAGAACACTCTTTGACATAAATCACAGCAAGATCCTTTTTTTACCCACCTCCTAGAGTAATGGAAATAAAAACAAGAATAAACAAATGCGACCTAATGAAACTTCAAAGCTTCTGCACAGCAAAGGAAACCATAAACAAGACAAAAAGACAACCCTCAGAATGGGAGAAAATAGTTGCAAATGAAGCAACTGAGAAAGGATTAATCTCCAAAATATACAAGCAGCTCTTGCAGCTCAATATCAAAAAAACAAACAACTCAATCCGAAAATGGGCAGACCTAAATAGACATTTCTCCAAAGAAGACATACAGATTGCCAACAAACACATGAAAAGATGCTCAACATCACTAATCATTAGAGAAATGCAAATCAAATCTACCATGAGGTATCACCTCACACCAGTCAGAATGGCCATCATCAAAAAATCTAGAAACAATAAATGCTGGAGAGGGTGTGGAGAAAGGGGAACCCTCCTGTACTGCTGGTGGAAATGTAAATTGATACAACCACTATGGAGAACAGTATGGAGGTTCCTTAAAAAACTAAAAATAGAACTACCATATGACCCAGCAATCCCACTCCTGGGCATATACTCGGAGAAAACCATAATTCCAAAAGGTACATGCATCCTAATGTGCACTGCAGCACTATTTACAATAGCCAAGACATGGAAGCAACCTAAATGTCCATCAACACATGAATGGATAAAGAAGATGTGGCACATATATACAATGGAATATTACTCAGCCATAAAATGGAATGAAATTGAGTTATTTTTAGTGAGGTGGATGGAACTAGAGTCTGTCATACAGAGTGAAGTAAGTCAGAAAGAGAAAAACAAATACCGTATGCTAATGCATATATATGGAATCTAAAGAAAGGAGCTGATGAACCTAGTGGCAGGGCAGGAATAAAGATGCAGACGTAGAAAACGGACTTGGGGACACGGGGAAGGGGAAGCTGGGATGAAGTGAGAGAGTAACATTGACATATATACACTACCAAAAGTAAAATGGATGGCTAGTGGGAAGCAGCTGCATAGCACAGGGAGATCAACTTGATGTTTTGTGATGACCTAGAGGGGTGGGATAGGAAGTGTCGGAGGGAGGCTCACGAGGGAGGGGATATGGGGATATATGTATACATATAGTTGATTCACTTTGTTGTACAGCAGAAACTAACATGACATTTTAAAGCAATTATACTCCAATAAAGATGTGGAAAAAAAAGTTTTCTAGCTCTTTTAATATCTGAGATTTTTGTACAATCTGTTTATTAGCTAAATCGCAAATATAGTTTATTGGATTATCATGTTTAATTAAGTCAAAACTAATTCTTCAGGCCTACCTACCACAGGTGATATTATGTGTATATTAAAAGTATGGCGTTTGTTTGGCTGACTAAGTTTGGAGTCCTTGCTCTGCCATTCAGGTTCTGAATAACCTCTCTGTGGCTCAGTTTTCTGGTGTGTAAAATGGTGATAATTATAAATAGAAAAAAATGAGTTAACAGACATTTTGAAGGGTATCTAGCACAAAGCAAGTGCTAATAATTATCTCTCATTTTTATTAATAAAATCAATGTTATGAATGCCCATGATAGGTGGGCGTTCAGTGGGTTTTAATGAATTTGACTCACTACATGAAGGTGAATTCAACAGGGACAAGGAAAAAGGAGGACTTGTACTCTAGATGTTCCCTAGCTCTAAACTGGCCCCATGGACTCTCTCCATCCTCAGAAGCCTCCTTCCTGTCCTGGGAGTAGCTGAAATGTCAAGAGAACCCATATTGCCAGACTGATGCCTGCAATAGCCATTATTATTATGCACCTGCCTATCCCAGGTCCTTTGAAAACAGAAGTTAACTTGGAGGCTGCAGTTCCTACAAATGGACACGTGAGGGCCACCCAAGGCAGCTCTGGTCAGTAATAGGTGGTCACAGTCTATGAAGGACCATGTTGGCATGGAGCATTGGTATTTTGGTGCCAGCTCTACCGATTGAGTGTTTTTTGCCTCGCTAAGGTCTGCATTTGCTTCGTAGGACTCAGGGAATGGTATTTGGTACATGGGAGTCAAGGCAGGCTAGCTGGCAGACCAAACAAGTAGATGAACCCAAGGATGGCCACCTAGCAGTAACCATCTGTGGTGCCCAGGACCCAGAAAGAGGGCATGAGTGTAACATAGTCTGACACTCCAGAAACCTTGTGGCAGAAGGAAGATAATGATGCCTAGGGAGGTGGAAATTTTTGTCTAATGAACTTGATTCCTGCAACCTTGATAAACCTGCTTACTAGTTCCAGTAGCATTTACTAGTTCCAGTAACATTTTTGTAGATTCCTTACAATTTTCTGTATAGATGATCATGTCATCTGTAGATAAACACATTTTTACTTCTTCAATCTCTATGCTTTTTTTCCCTTTTTATCGCCTTGTTACACAGGCTAGTATTTCTAATATAACATTGTATACAAATGGTGAGAGTGGACATCCTTGCCTTCTTCCCAATTATTTCACCTTAAGTATGATGTTAGATATCTTTTATCAGGTTGAAGAAGTTCATTGTATGACTAATTTGCTGGAAATTTTTATCATGAATGAATGCTGATTTTTCTCAAGCTTTTTCTGCATATTTTGAGATGAACATATGGTATTTCATTTTTAGTCTGTTGACATGGTGAATTACATTAATTGATTTTCCAGTGTTAAACCAACTTTGCACTCGTGGGGTAAACCCCATTTGGTCATGACATATTATCCTTTTTATATATTATTGGACTTGATTTGCTAAAATTCTTGTGAAGAATTTTTGCATCTTGACATTTTTTGAGAGATGTTGGTCTCTAGTTTTCTTAGTCTGTAATTTTGCCATCAAGGTTATGCTGGCCTTATAACATTAACTGAGGAGTGTTCTCTCAACTTTTGGAAAGACTTTGTGTTAACTTGGTATTATATCTTTCTTAAATGTTTGAGAGATTTACCATTGAAATAATCTGGGAATGAAGTTTTCTTTGAAGTAATATATTTAATTATGAAATAAATTTATTTGATAAATATATGGCTATTTAAAGTTACTATTTCTTCTTGAGCTTCTTGAAATATGTAGTATTTCAATTACTGAGAGAAAGGTGTTGAAATTTTCAACTATAATTATAGATTATTGATTTCTCCTTTTAAGTCTGTCTGTGTTTGTTTCATATACTTTTAAATTTGTTTTTATGTGCATACACTTTTAGGATTGCTTTTTTGTTCTTGATGACTTCACCCCTTCATCATTGTAATGTGTTCCTTTTTATTCATAGAATATTCATTGCTCTGAAGTTTACTTTGATATTCATATAGCCACTACAGCTTTCTTCTAATTAATGTTTTCATATTTTATCTTTTTCCACTCTTTTGTCTTTGTCTGTATTTCTATATGTAAACTGGGTTACATGTAGACAGAATACTGTCAGTCTTGATTTTTTAATCAAATCTGTTCATCTTTGCTTTATAATTTGAATGATTAACCATTTACATATATATCTTTAATTGAAGTATAGTTGATTTACAGTATTTTAATTGAATATTATTGACTTACAATAATATGCTGTTACAGGTGTACAGCATAGTGATTCAGTTTTTTTGTAGGTTATATTCCATTATAAGTAATTGCAAGCTATTGGATATAATCCCCTGTGCTATACAGTAAATCCTTATTGCTTATCTATTTTACATATAGTAGTTTGTATCTGTTAATCCCATACACGTAATTTGTCCCTCCCTCCCTCCCCTCTCCTCTTTGATAACCATAAGTTTGTTTTCTTTGTCTGTGAGACTGTTTCTGTTTTATATATAGATTCATTTGTATTATTTTTTAGATTCCACAAGTGATATCATTTTTGTGTTTCTCTGACTTCACTAATATAATATTCTCTAGGTCCATCCATGTTGCTACAAATGGCAATATTTCTTTATTATAGCTGAATAATATTCACTGTATATATATATACCCACACACACAATCGTCTGTTGATGGGCACTTGGATTGCTTCCATGTCTTGACTATTGTAAATAGTGCTGCTATGAACATTGGGGTGCATGTATCTTTTGAATTAGTGAAACCATTTACGTTTAATATAATTATTGATGCACTTGGGTTTAATTTTACCATCTTGCCATTTATTTTCTATTCCATCTGTTCTTTGTACCTTGTTTTCTCTGTTTCTACAGGCATATTTTGGAGATATTCAAGGTTCAGTTGCAGAGCACTGCAGTAAATAAGATATCAAAACAAAGTGAGTCACACAAATTTTTTGGTTTCCCAATGCATATAAAAGTTATGTTTACATTCTGCTATAGCCTATTAAGTTTGCAATAGCATTATGTCTAAAAATAATGTATATACTTTAATTTAAAAATAATGCTGTTGGAAAAATGGTACTGATAGATTTGCTTGACACAGGGTTGCCACAGACCTTCAATTTGTAAAAAATACACTGTGAAGTGCAATTAAGTGAAGCACAGTAAAATGAGGTAAGCCTGTATTTTCTTTTGGATTATTTTAGTGTTGTCATGATTCCATTTTATTCTCATCATTGGCTGTTTCAAAAGTAACAGACTTTATTTTTTAGAGTAGTTTTAGGTTCACAGTAAAACTGAATGGAGGGCTTCCCTGGTGGCGCAGTGGTTGAGAGTCTGCCTGCCGATGCAGGGTACACGGGTTCGTGACCCGGTCCAGGAAGATCCCACATGCCGCGGAGTGGCTAGGCCCATGAGCCATGGCCGCTGAGCCTGCGTGTCCGGAGCCTGTGCTCCACAACGGGAGAGGCCACAGCAGTGAGAGGCCTGCGTACTGCAAAAAAAAAAAAAAAAAAAAACTGAATGGGAAATACAGAGATTTCCCATATGCACATGGTCCCACGCATGCTTAATCTCCCCCTCAGTTAACATCCAGTATCATAGTGGTACATTTGTTACAACTGATGAAGTTTTATCAATTTATTATTGCCATCCAAAGTTCATAGTTTACATTAGGGTTTACTCTTGGTGCTCTACATTCTATGGGTTTTGACAAATGTATAATGACATGTACCCAACATTATCATATTGTACAGAATATTATCACTACCCTACAAATCCTCTGTGCTTTGCCCATTCATCCCTCCCTCCCCCAACCCCTGGTAACCGCTGTTCTTTTTAATGTCTCCATTGTTTTGCCTTTTCCAGAATGTCATTTAGTTGGAATCATACAGTACGTAGCCTTTTCAGATTGCCTTCTTTCACTTAGTAATATGCATTTAAGGCTCCTCCATAACTTTTCATGGCTTGGTAGATCATTTCTTTTTAGTGCTGAATAATTTTCCATTGTCTGAATGTACCACGATTTGTTTATCCTTTCACCTCTTGAAGGCCATCTTGGTTGCTTCCAAGTTTTGGCAATCATGGATTAAGCTTCTATAAACATCCATGTGGAAATTTCTGTGTGGACACAAGCTTTTAACTCCTTTGGGTTAATACCAATGAGCATGATTGCTAGATCTTATGATAAGAGTCATGTAGTTTTGTAATAAACTGCCAATCTATCTTCTAAAGTGGCTGTATCACTTTGTATTCACACCAGCAATTAATGAGAGCTCCTGTTGCTCCACATTCTTGCCAGCATTTGGTATTGTCAGTGTTCTGGATTTTGGCCATTCTAATAAGTGTGTAGTGGTATCTTTTTTTTTTAATTTGTGATTCCCTGGTGACATATAATGTGGAACATCTTTTCATATGCTGATTTGCCATTTATATGTCTTCTCTGGTGAGATGTCTGCTCAAGTCTTTTGTCCATTTTTAAATCAGGTTGTTAGTTTTCTTATCATTGAGTTTTAATATCTTTGACTATTTCAGATAACAATGGTTTATCTGATATATCTTTTGTAAATATTTTCTCCCAGTCTGTGTCTTCTCATTCTTTTGAACTATTGCTTTTTTAGCTATATTTTATTTTTTTGGTGGTTGCTCTAGGATTTTCAATATACATCTTTAACTTTTCATAGTTTACCTTCTAATAATAATATAGCACTTTACATATGGTATAAAAACCTTACAGAGGGCTTCCCTGGTGGCACAGTGGTTGAGAGTTCGCCTGCCAATGCAGGGGACGCAGGTTCCTGCCCCAGTCTGGGAAGATCCCACATGCCGCGGAGCGGCTAGGCCCATGAACCATGGCTGCTGAGCCTGCGTGTCTGGAGCCTGTGCTCTGCAACGGGAGAGGCCACAACAGTGGGAGGCCCGTGTACCGCAAAAAAAAAAAAAAAAAAATACTTTACAGAAATACATTTCCATTCCCCATTCCTGTCCTTTATTCTGTTCTTGACATACAATATACTTCTACATGTATTACAAACACCACAATGTATTGTTAATATTTTTGCATTAAGCTGTCAGTTGTCTTTTTTATTTTGTGAAATTCACATAATAAAAATAAACATTTCAAAATGAACAGTTCTGTGGCATTTAATACATTCACAGTGTTGTGCAAGCACTACCTTTATCTAGTTCAAAATAATTTCATCACCCCAAAAGGATACCCTTTACCCTCTAAGTTGTTATTCCCCATTTTCTACTCCCCCAGCTCCTGGTAACCACCAGTCTGCTTTCTGTCTCTATGAATTCACCTGTGTATTTCAAATAAGTGGATCATACAATACGTGATTTTTTGTGTCTAGCTTCTTTCACTTCAATTGTTTTTTTACACATGTGTAGTGAAGGAAGTTAACTATATTATTAGTTTATTATTCCTTAGCTACCACAGATTAATTTGCTAATGATCTTTTATTGATTTTCGCATATAACAATACTGTGTTATTGTGAGCACAGTTAATACTGCTCATATTATTTAGCCAGAGAAATAATATCTAATTACCAAGAGGTTATATAAAGTAACAAAAATAGAGTGAAAGATATTATACTAAGGGTTAGAAAAATAAGTTTTGATATATAGGAAAAAAACCTTGGTATTGATCTGACTTTATAACACTATAAATTTTATTACAGAAAATGTTAGCAATTCCTATTAACATTTATATATGACCTTAATTTTAAAAATGTTTTGAAATGGATGGGACAAGCTTGCATAAATTCATATAAATCTGTCATATTAGGGGCTTTAACTGGTTACCAAAAGAAAGCAGCAAATTGACATATTTTTTATACATATTAAATCAAAATTGTCTCTTCGGAGCTTCAAGATAATAAAATTATCAATACGCCCATTAGGTCCAGCTCTTCTTGCTCTCATTTATCTGTATTGTTTAAGAAAAGAGGATTAAAAGGAGTTTAATAAACAAATAGATTTTGTTTCAAATTGCAGACTATTGCAATTTGATTCTTATAGATAACTCAGAGTTCAGATGAATAAACTGATGTTTAAAAAAATATCTGTTGCATAGGATTTTAGAATTTTATGGAACTAGAGCATGTTGCAAGCTAGAAAAGTACACTCTTTGAGGAGGGGAAAGTATTAGTAAATCTGATCCATATTCCAATGTCATTCCTCTGCTTAGTTAATTGAAGATTGTGGATGGCTCTTTTTACCTTTGAAAGTGAGTTAAAATTTTAATGTCATGAAAAGGATATTAGGAAACTTGGATTTTAGCCTGGCTTTTACTGTAACTATCTATAGAACATTGAAACAGTTAATAACCTCTCTATGTATTGAATTATACACTCTGAGATTAGCTCTATATGTTCACTTATTTATGTGTTCAATAAATATTTATTTAACATATAGTATATACAGTAGGCTGGTTTGAAGTCTGAGGATATAGTGATGACAGATGAGCCTCTCCATTTATGGTGTTTACATTCTCTTTGGAAAGGGAGAAACAGAGAAAAGTGTGTAAACAAATAATACAATATCAGAAAGTTATAAATGCTATGAAGAAAGTACGAGATAGTGGGGTAAAAAGTGATGGGGGCAATGTGAGACACTAGATTTGGTTGTCAAGGAAGATTTTTCTGAGGAAATATATATATTTTTTTTTTTTTTTTTTTGCGGCACGCGGGCCTCTCACTGCCGTGGCCTCTCCCGTTGCGGAGCACAGTCTCTGGACGCGCAGGCTCAGCGGCCATGGCTCACGGGCCCAACCTCTCCGCGGCATGTGGGATCTTCCTGGTCCTGGGCACGAACCCGTGTCCTCTGCATCGGCAGGCGGACTCTCAACCACTGTGCCACAAGGGAAGCCCAGGAAATAATTTTTAAGCTGAGATAATGAGGAAGCCATTTGGAGATATGGTGAAAGAGCTCTTCATAATGAACAAACAGCAAATGCAAAGCTCTGCTGCAAGAAAAGTTTAGAATGTTCAAAAGAACATAGTAAAAGGAAGAGTGAAAGAGTGGTACAACCTGAATCCAGATAAGGCACAGGTCATTTCCATCTACTGGATTTTTAAAAACAGCTTTGTTGGGGGTATGATTGGCATACAATTAACTGCATGTATTAGTTTCCTAGGGCTGTTATAAAATAGTACCACAACTGAATGGCTTAAACATCAGAAATGTATTGTCTCACAGTTATAGAGGCGAGAAGTCCAAGATAAGATATTGGTAGGCTAGGGTCATGCTACTCTGAGAGTGCTGGGAAAGGATCTGTTGTAGGCCTGTCTCCTAGTTTCTGCTAGTTCCTTGTGGCAAGGAACTCCAATCGTCACATGGCATTCTCCCTGCTCATGTGTCTGTATCCAAATTTCCCCTTTTTATAAGGATACCAATCATATTGTTTTAGGGGCCTAACCTACTCCATCTTAACTAATTTCATCTGCAATGCCCTATCTCCCAAATAAGATTACATTCTGAGTTACTTGGGGTTGGGACTTCAACGTATGAATTTTGGGGGTACTCAATTCAAACCATAACTGTGCATATGTTTAAAGAGTATAATTTGATAGGTTTTGACATATGTATATCCTATGAAATCATCACAATCAAGATAATGAACATATTCATCACCCCTAAAAATTTCCTCTGCCCCTTTGTAATCCTTCTCTCCTGCTCTTCCTCGCATTTCCCCATCCCCAGTTAGTTACTAATTGACTTTTGCTCTAATGATTAACTTGTATTTTCTAGAATTTTATATAAACAGAATCATATGGCATGTACATTTTTTGGTCTGGCTTTTTCACATAGAATATTTTTATTGAGGTAACATTGGTTTATAACATTGTGTGTTTCATGTGTACGGCATTATGATTCGGCTTCTGAATACACAACAGCGTGCTCACCACCAAGAGTCTAGTTTCTATCTGTCACCATGCAGCTGACCCCCTTTACCCATTTTGCCCTGCCTCCAATCCTCTTTCTCCTCTGGTAGCCACCAATCTGTGCTCTGAATCTATGTGTTTGTTTGTTTTGTTTTGTTTATTTTGATTTTTAAAAGTATTCCACATATGATTGAAATCATATGTTATTTGTCTTTCTCCATCTGACTTATTTCACTTAGCATAATACCCTCAAGGTACCTCCATGTTATTGCAAATGGCAAGATTTCATCTTTTTATGACTGAGTAGTATTCCATTTTATATATATACCACATCTTCTTTATTTATTCATCCATTGATGAGCACTTAGGTTATTTCCATATCCTACCTTTTGTGAATAATGCTGCCATGAACATAGGGGTGCATATATCTTTTTGAATTAGTATTTTCGTACTCTTCAGACAAATACCTAGGAATAAAATAGATGGATCATATAGTTTTATTCTTAATTTTTTGAGGAATCACCATATTGTTTTTCATAGTGACTGCACCAATTTACCTTTCTACTAAGTGTATGACAGTTCTGTTTTCTCCACATACTCTCCAACACTTGTTATTTTTTTCTCTTTTTGATAATAACCATTCTGATGAGTGTGAGGTGATATCTCATAGTGGTTTTGATTTGCATTTACCTATTAATTAGTGATGCTGAGCATCTTTTCATGTGTCTGTTGGCCATCTGTATGGAAAAATGTCTATTCAGGTTCTCTGCTTATATTTTAATTGAGGTGGGTTTTTTTTGATGTTGAGTTGTATGAGTTCTTTATATTTTTTGGATATTAACCCCTTATTGGATATATGATTTACAAATATCTTCTCCCATTTGGTAGGTTGTCTTTTAGTTTTGTTGATGATTTCCTTTTCTGTGAAGAACCTTTTTAGTTTGACGTAGTCCTGTTTGTTTATTTTTGCTTTTGTTTTTCTTGCCTGAGGAGACATATCCAGAAAGATATAGCTAAGACCAATGTCAAAGAATATGCTGCCTGTGTTTTCTTCTAGGACTTTTATGGTTTCAGGTCTTACATCCAAGTTTTTAATCCATTTTGAATTAATTTTTGTGTATGGTGTAAGATAATGGTCTAGTTTCATTCTTTTGCATGTGGCTGTCTAGTTTTCCGAACTTATTGAAGAGACTGTCCTTTCTTCATTGTATGCCCTGCACTTTTGTTTGTTGGGGCGTCTTTGATTACTGATTCAATCTCCTTACTAGTGATTGGTCTCTTCAGATTTTCTATTTCTTTATAATTCAGTGTTGTTAAGTTGTATGTTTCTATGGGAATTTCCCATTTTGTCTAGGATGTTTAGTTCTTTGGCCTATAATTGTTCATGGTAATCTCTTATGTTCTTTTGTATTTCTGTGATATCAATTGTAATATCTCCTCTTTTCTGATTTTATTTATTTAAGTTTTCTTTTTTCTTGGTTAGTCTAGCTAAGGGTTTGACAATTTTGTTTATCTTTTCAAAAATTGAGCTCTTATTTTCATCGGACTTTTCTATTGCATTTTTAGTCTCTATTTCTTTTATTTCTGCTCTGATCTTTGTTATGTACTTCCTTCTACTAACTTTGAGGTTAGTTTGTTTTTCTTTTTCTAGTTCCTTGTGGTATAAAGTTATGTTGCTTATTTGATATCTTTCTTGTTTCTTAAAGTAGGCATTTATTGCTATGAACCTCCCTCTTGGCACTGCTTTTGCTGCATCATATAATTTGGTATGTTGTATTTCCAGTTCCATTTGTCTCAAGGTAATTTTTTAATTTCTCTCTTGATTTCTTCTTTGACCAATTGGTTATTCAGTAGCATGTTTTTAATCTACACATATTTGTGAGTTTTACAGTTTTCTCCTTGTAATTGATTTCTAGCTTCATACCATTTTGATTGGAAAAGCTGCTTTATATGATTTCAGTCTTCTTAAATTTATTAAGACTTATTTTGTGACCTAACAAAATATGATTTATCCTGGATAATGTTCCATGTGTGGTTGCATTGGATAAAATAGCCACCTTTCGTAGTCTGTAATGAGTGGCTTCATATAGGAGATGGATTTATTGTTCAACCCTGTCCTAGCTTTTGGTTGTCTCTCAAACCTTTTTGAGTGTCCAAGCAGCTTAATTTATTCTTAGTTGCTCCTAGTAGTTGGGGGCTGGGGGGTGCAAAGACCTGTCATGTCCCAAACAGGAACATCTCACACAGCACCTAGATTCAGCTAGTTGGAAGCCAGACCCTCAAGCAGCAGTTTTTAAAGTATGCAAATATAATAACAATTGTTTTAAAATTTTGATGTTTATGTATAGAAATACAACTGATTTTTGTATATTAATCTTGCTGAACTCTATTAGTTTATTAAGTTCTATTAGTTTTTTTAGATTCAATAAGGTTTTATATATAATCATGTTTTTTGTGACTAAAAATGTTACTCCTTCCTTTCCAGTCTCAATGCCTTTTTGTGTTTCTTACCTTATCCCCAGTGCAGTGTTAAATAGAAGATGTGAGAACAGACATTCTTGCCTTTTTCACTGTCTTCAGGGTGAAGCATTCTATCTTTTGATATTAAGTATGATGTTAGTCATAGTTTTTTTGTTGATACCTTTTATTAAGTTAAGTAAGTTTCCTTCTATCCCCAGTTGGCTGATAATTTTGTCAGGAATAGAGTTTGGATTTTGCCAAACGTTTTTTGTGTGTGTGCCTTTATTGAGATGATCATATAGTTTTTATTGTTTAGTCTTCTAGTATAGTGTATTTTTTTCTGTGCCCCTTGCCTTCAGGGGTAGTTACACATAAATTTGGAATCTCAAAGTTGTTCCACAACTCAGTCATTTAGTGTTCATTTTTTTCAGTCCTTTTACCTCTGTAATTTATTTAGAATAGTTTGTATTGCTATGTATTTAACTTTACTAATCTTTTTCACTGTAATGCTTTATCTGCTGTCAACCTACTTCAGTGTATTCTCATCAGAAACAATGTTGTTTTTATCTTTAGAAGTTCAATTTGGACATTTTATATCTCCATGTCTATACATGTTTAGTTTTTCCTCTAACTACTTGAATATATAAAATTTAGTTATAATACACTTTTCCAACTTTATTTATTAAGGAGTAATTGACGAATATAATTGTATATGTTAAAAGTATACAACGTGATGATTTGATATACATATACATTGTGGAATAATTACCAAGATCAAGATAATTAATATATCCATCATCTAATATAGTTAGCTCTTTTTTTGTCTGTCATGAGAATGCTTAGTATCTACTCACAGAAACTTTCAAGTTTACAATACCCTATTATTAACTATAGTCACCATGGCACACATTAGAACCTTGGAATTTATTCTTCTTGTAATTGAAAATTTATATCCTTTGGCCTACATATCCTTATTTTCCCCTAACCCCAGCTCCTGGAAATAAACATTTTATTCTCTGTTTCTATGAAATCAGCTTTTTTTTTCTATTTGGCTTCCATGTATAACTGATATCGTACAGTATTTGTCTTTGGCTTATTTCACTTAGTACATCCTTTAGGTTCATCCATATTGCTGCAGAAGGAAGAATTTTCTTCTATTTTATGCCTGAATAATAATATTCCAGTGTGTGTATGAGTATGTGTGTGTGTGTGTGTGTGTGTGTGCATGTAAGACACCTTCTTTATCCATTCATCTGTTGATAAGCACTTAGTTTGTATCCATATCTTGGTTATATGAATAATGTTGCCATGAACATGGGAGTGCAGATGCTTCTTTGAGATTCTGATTTCATTTCCTTTGGATATATAACCAGGAGTAGGATTACTGGCTTATATGGTAGTTCTAATTTTATTTTTTTGAGGAACTGCCGTACTGTTTTCCATAATGCTTGTACCAATTTACATTCCTACAACAGTGTATAAGGGTTCCATTCTCTTCATCCTTGCCAACATTTTTCATCTCTTGACTTTTGGATAATAACTTTTCTTACAAGTATGAGGTGATTATGTTATTGTGGTTTTGATTTGCATTTTCCTAGTGATTCCTGATGTTTAGCACCTTTTTGTGTACTTACTGGCCATCTGTAAGTCATCTTTGGAAAAATGTCTATTCAGATCATATGTCCATTTTTAAATTGGATTATTTGGCTTTTTGCTATTGAACTATAAGAGTTCTTTTATTTTATTTTTACCATTTTTCCCCAGCTTGAAGTACAAATGATAAAAAATTATATATATTTAAGCTGTACAACATGATTTTTGAAGCAGTACAATGTGATGATTTAATATATGTATAAATTGTGAAATGATTACCACAGTCAAGTTAATTAGCACATCCACCACCTTACATAGTTATCATTTTTGTGTGTGTGTGGTAAGAACACTAAAATTTACTCTTGTAGCAAATTTAAAGTCTATAATACAGTATAATTAACTGGATTAATTATTATTAACTATATTGTACATTAGATTCCCCAGGACTTATTCACCTTATAACAAAAATCTTGTACTCTTTGACCAACATCTCCCAATTTTCCCCAACTCTTAGTCCCTGGAAACCACCATTCTACTCTCTGCTTCTATGAGTTTGACTTTAAATTTTTATTATTTATTATTATTTTTTAAAATTGAAGTATACATGATTTACAATATTGTATTACATTCAGGTGTACAACATGGTGATTCAATATTTTTATAGATTATACTCCATTTAAAGTTATTACAAAAAAATGACTATATTTCCCTGTGCTGTACAACATATCCTTGTTTCTTATTTATTTTATACATAGTAGTTTGTGTCTCTTAATCCCATATCATTATATCACCCCTCTGCTCTTCCCTCTCTGTACTGGTAACCACTAGCTTGTTCTCTATATCTGTGAGTTTATTTCTGTTTTTGTTGTATACATTTGTTTATATTATTTTTTAGATTCTACATATAAATGCTAACAGAGTTTTGTCTTTCTCTGTCTCACTTATTTCACTAAGGATAATATTCTCTAGGTTCATCCACATTATTGCAAATGGCAGAATTTCATTTTTTTTATGGCTGAGTAATATTCCATTGTATATATACTACATCTTCTTTTTACATTCATCTCTTGATGGGCACTTAGGCTGTTTCCATATCTTGGCTATTGTAAATAATGCTGCTATGAACATTGAGGTGCATGTATTTTTTTGAAATAGTGTTTTCATTTTCTTTGGATATATACCCATTAGTGGAATTGCTGGATCATATGGTAGTTTTATAAGGAAGCTCCATACCGTTTTCCATAGTGGCTGTACCAATTTACAACCCCACCAACAGTGTACTAGGGTTCCCTTTTCTCTACAACCCTGCCAACATTTTTTATTTGTAGATTTTGATGATAGCCATTTTGATAGGTATATTGTGATATCTCATTGTGGGTTTGATTTGCATTTCTCTGATGAGTAATTATGTTAAGCATTTTTCCATGTCCTTTTAGCTATCTGAATGTCTTCTTTGGAAAAATATCTATTCAGATGTTCTACCCATTTTTAAATTGGGTTGTTTGGTTTTTTTGATATTGAGTTGTATGAATTTTTAAATAAATTTCGGATATCATCCCTTATGGGTCATATCATTTGCAAATATTTTCTCCCATTCAGTAAGTTATCTTTTTGTTTTGCTGATGGTTTCCTATGCTGCACAAAATCTTTTAAGTTTAATTAAGTTCCATTTGTTTATTTTTGCTTTTATTTCTTTTGCTTTTGGAGGCAGATCAAAAAAAAAAATATTGCAATGATGTCAAAGAGTGTTCTACCTATGTTTTCTTCCAGGAGTTGTATGACTTCAGGTCTTACATTTAGCTCTTTAATCCATTTTGCGTTTATTTTTTTTTGTATGATGTGAGGAAATGTTTTCATCTCATTCTTTTACCTGTACCTCTCCAGTTATCCCAGCATCACTTATTGAAGAGAATGTCTTTTCTCCATTGTATATTCTTGTCTCCTTTGTTGTAGATTAATTGACCATGTGTGTAGGTTTGTTTCTGGGCTTTCTATTCTGTTCCACTGATCTATATGTCTGTTTCTGTGCCAGTACCATACTGCTTTTTATGACTGTAACTTTTCAGTATAGTTTCAAATCAGGGTGCGTTTTTAGTTTGATGTAGTCCCACTAATTTCTTTTAGCTTCTGTTGACTGTGCTTTTGGAGTTATATCCAAAAGACCATTGCCAAGACACAAATCAAGGAGATTTTCCTGTATGTTTTCTTCTAGGAACTTTATGGTTTCAGGTCTTATGTTTAAGCTTTAATCCATTCTGAGTTAATTGTGAGTGGTATAAGATAGGGGTCCAGGGCTTTGCTGGTGGCGCAGTGATTGAGAGTCCGCCTGCCAATGCAGGGGACACGGGTTCATGCCCCAGTCCAGGAAGATCCCACATGCCACAGAGCGGCTGGGCCCGTGAGCCAATGCTGCTGAGCCTGCGTGTCCGGAGCCTGTGCTCCACAATAGGAGAGGCCACAACAGTGAGAGGCCCGCGTATCACAGAAAAAAAAAAAAAAATAGGGGTCCAGTTTCATTTCTTCACATGTAACTGTCCACTTTTCCCAACACCATTTACTGAAGAAACTGCCTTTTCTCCATTGTATATTTTTGCCTCTTTTGTTGTAGATTAATTGACCATAAGTGCATGGGTTTATTTTGGGGTTCTCTGTTCTGTTCCATTGATCTGTGTATCTGTTTTTGTGCCAATACCATACTGTTTTTATGACTACAGGTTTGCAGTGTAGTTTGAAATCAGGGAACATGATGCCTTTGTTCTTCTTTCTCAAGATTGTTTTAGCTATTCAGGGTCCTTTGTGGTTCCATACAGTTTTAGGATTATTTCTATTTTTGTGGAAAATGCCATTGGAATTTTGATAGAATTTGCATTGAATCTGTAGATTGCTTTGGGTATTATAGACATTTTAACAATATTAATTCTTCCAGTCCATCAACACAGCATATCTTTCCATTTATTTGTGACTTCCTCAATTTATTTCATCAGTGTTTTCATAGTTTGCAGTGTACAGGTCTTTCACCTCATTAGTTAAATTTTTCCTAAGTATTTTATTGTTTTTGATGCTATTTTAAATGGGTTTGGTTTGTTAATTTCTCTTTCTGTTAGTCCATTGTTAATGTATAGAAATGTGACTCACTTTTGCATGTTGATTTTGTATCCTGCAACGTTACTGAATTCATTTATTAGGTCTAACATTTTTTTTTTTTTGGTGGTGTCTTTAAGGGTTTTGTGTATAAGATTATGTAATCTGCAGAGATCACTTTACTTCTTCTTTTGCAATTTGGATGCCTTTATTTATTTTTTTCCCTAATTGCTATGAGTAGGACTTCCCTTACTATGTTCAATTAAGGGAAGTGGCAGTAGTGAGCCTGCATGTCTTATTTTCATCTTGGAGGAGAAGACTTTTAACTTTTCACCACTGAGTATGGTGTTTGCTGTGGACTTATCATATATGGCCTTTATTATTTTAAGGTACCTTCCTTCTATACCTTACTTGTTGAGATTTTTTATCATGAAATGACATCGAATTTTGTTGACTATATTTTCTATTTCTATTGAGATGATCATATGCTTTTTATTATTCATTTTGTTAATGTGGTGTATTGCATTGATTTATTTGCTCATGTTGAACTATCCTTGCATCCCAGGGATAAATTATGCTTGATCGTGGTACATGATCCTTTTAATCTGTTGTTGAATTTAATTTGCTAACATTTGTTTAAAATTTTTCAATCTATGTTCATTTAAGAGTTTAGCCTATAGTTTTCTTGTCTTTTTTTTAGTTTTATAAAAATCTTTATTGAGATATAATTAATAATTAATGGCACATATTTAAAGTATTCAATTTGGGCTTCCCTGGTGGCGCTGTGATTGAAAGTCTGCCTGTCAGTGCAGGGGACACGGGTTCGTGCCCCGGTCCGGGAAGAGCCCACATGCCACGGAGTGGCTGGGCCTGTGAGCCATGGCCGCTGGGCCTGCGCGTCCGGAACCTGTGCTCCGCAACGGGAGAGGCCACAACAGTGAGAGGCCCGCGTACCGCAAAAAAAAAAAAAAAAAGAAAATTAAAGTATTCAATTTAATAAGTTTTAAAACCATCATGATATCAAAATAATGAACATGTCCATATCCACCAAAATTTTGCTCATATTCTTCATAATCTCATCCTCTGTCTCTCCCCTTGTCCCCAGGAAACCACTGATGTACTTCATGTACCATAGGTTAGTTTGAATTTCATAGCATTTTATACAAATGGAGTCATAAGCATGCACTCTTTTTTGCTTGGCTTCTTTACCCAGAATAATTATTTTATTTTGAGTTTCATTCATGTCTAACATCAATAGTTCATTCATTGTTATTGCTGAGTAGTATTCTATTATATGGTTATACCACAGTTTGTTTACTCATTCACTTGTTGATGGACATTTGGGTTGTTTCCAGGGTTTGGATACTACAAGTAAAGCTGCTAAAACATCTGTATACAAGTTTTTGTGTTGGCATACACTTTTATTTTGCTTGGAAAAAGAGCTAGCAATGGAATGGGTAGGTCACATGGTATGTTTATGTTTAACTTTTTAAGAGACTTCAAAATATTTTCAAAAGTGGTCACCGTTTTACATTGCCATCAACAATGTATAAGAGTTCTAGTCTTCCACGTCTTCAGTAGCACTTGGTATGTTCGGTCTTTTTAATTAAGCCATTCTAGGATAAAGAAGATGTGGCACATATACACAATGGAATATTACTCAGCCTTAAAAAGAAATGAAATTGAGATATTTGTAATGAGATGGATAGACCTAGAGTCTGTCATACAGAGTGAAGTAAGTCAGAAAGACAAAGACAAATACCGTATGCTAACACATATATATGGAATTTAAGGGGAAAAAATGTCATGAAGAACCTAGGGATAAGACAGGAATGGAGGCGCAGACCTACTGGAGAACGGACTTAAGGATATGGGGAGGGGGAAGGGTGAGTTTTGACAGGGCGGGAGAGAGTCATGGACATATACACACTAACAAATGTAGTAAGGTAGATAGCTAGGGGGAAGCAGCCGCAAGGCACAGGGATATTGGCTCGGCGCTTTGGGACAGCCTGGAGGGGTGGGAGGGGGAGAGTGGGAGGGAGGGAGACGCAAGAGGGAAGACACATGGGAGCACATGTATATGTATAGCTGATTCACTTTGTTATAAATCAGAAGCTAACACACCATTGTAAAGCAATTATACCCCAATAAAGATGTTAAAAAAAAAAAAAAATTAAGCCATTCTAATGGAGGCATAGTAGTATCCCATTGTTTTTGTTGTTTGTTTTTTAAATTTTTTATTGAAATATAGTTGATTTACAATGTTGTGTTAGTTTCAGTTGTACAGCAAAGTGATTCAGTTGGGGCTTCCCTGGTGGCGCAGTGGTTGAGAGTCTGCCTGCCAATGCAGGGGACACGGGTTCGTGCCCCGGTCCTGGAAGATCCCACGTGCCGCGGAGTGGCTGCGCCTGTGAGCCATGGCCACTGAGCCTGCGCATCCGGAGCCTGTGCTCTGCAGCGGGAGAGGCCACAACAGTGAGAAGCCTGCGTACTGCAAAAAAAAAAAAAAAGCGATTCAGTTGTACATATACATATATCCACTCTTTTTTAGATTTTATTCCCATATATGTCATTACAGAGTATTGAGGAGAGTTCCCTGTGCTATACAGTAGGTTCTTATTAGTTATCTATTTTATATACAGTAGTGTGTACATGTCAATCCCAATCTCCCAATTTATCTGTCTCCCCTGTTTCCCCCCTTGGTAACCATAAGTTTGTTTTCTACATCTGTGACTCTATTTCTGTTTTGTAAATAGGTTCATTTGTACCATTTTTTTAGATTCCACATATAAGCGATAGCATATGATATTTGTCTTTCTCTGACAACTTCACTCAGTATGACAATCTCTAGGTCCATCCATGTTGCTGCAAATGGCATTATTTCGTTCTTTTTTTTTTTCTTTTAAAGATGTTGAATTGTTTATATTTTCTCAGCTTTGGAACTCTATAACAAAAGCTATAACATTTAAATTTAATTCAATAAGTGAATTTGTAATTAGTGTTAAATAAACTACTATGCTCTAAAACTTAACATACTAAATGTGGTCATTTGAGAACAAACCACAATATGCATAATGCATTTTAATATTTCTAAATTAAAAAGAGACTTGAGATGGGCAAAAAAGAAATAGTACTACCGTATTTACATTTTCCTGACTGTTCATATTTAATTATTCCTCCAAATTAATAGGTCCATCTTAACTCCATGTGAATTTCAGCATAAGTTGCACTATTTAGCTACTAATGGGGAATATTAGACCATTAGAACTTGGATTAGCTTTATCCTATTGGTGATGATATTCTCCTGATTGCTTCTTGGCATTGTAACAGAGTAAATTCTTTGTAATTAATTTTTGGTTTTGTTTTGTTTTGTTTTGTTTTTTGCGGTATGCGGGCCTCTCACTGTTGTGGCCTCTCCCGCTGCGGAGCGCAGGCTCCGGATGCGCAGGCTCAGCAGCCATGGCTCACGGGCCCAGCAGCTCCGCGGCATGTGGGATCTTCCCGGACCAGGGCACGAACCCGTGTCCCCTGCATTGGCAGACAGACTCTCAACCACTGCGCCACCAGCAAAGCCCTGTAATTAATTTTTATTGGAGTATAGTTGCTTTACAATGTTGTGTTAGTTTCTACTGTACAGCAAAATGAATCAGCTATACATATATGTATATGTATATACATACATATGTATATACATATTTTTTATATATGTATATATAAAAATCCCTCTTTTTTGGATTTCCTTCCCATTTAGGTCACCACAGTGCATTAAGTAGAGTTCCCTGTGCTATACAGTATGTTCTCATTAGTTGTCTATTTTATACATAGTATCAATAGTGTATATGTGTCAATCCCAATCTCCCAATTCCTCCCATCTCCCCCTTCCCCCCTTGGTATCCATACGTTTGTTCTCTACATCTGTGTCTCTATTTCTGCTTTGCAAATAAGATCATCTATACCATTTTTCTAGATTCCACATATATGCATTAATATATAATATTTGATATAAGTCTTTTTGACTTATTTCACTCTGTATGACACTCTCTACATCCATCCACGGCTCTACAAATGACCCAATTTTGTTCCTTTTTATGGCTAATATTCCACTGTATATATGTACCACATCTTCCTTATCCATTCCTCCATTGATGGACATTTAGGTTGCTTCCATGTAGCATTATTTACAATAGCTAGTTTTCTTGTCTTTAGTGTCCTTTTATGGCTTAATAGCAGTGTAATGCTGGCCTCATAAAATGAATTTTGAAGTTTTCTTTCCTCTTCAATTGAGAAGAGTTTGAAAAGGATTGGTATTCATTCTTTTTAAAATGGAATTCACCAGCAAAGCCATCTGGTCCTAGGCTTTTACTTTTGGGAGATTTTTGATTAATGATTCAATCTCCTTACTCATTATTGATCTGTTCAGATTTTCTATTACTATATGATTCAATCTTGGTAGCTTGTAAGTTTCTAGGAATTTATCCATTTCTTCTAGGTTATCTAATTTGTTGGTATGTAATTATTTATAGTCTCTTGTGGTACTTTGTATTTCTGTTGTCAGTTGTAATGTCCCTTTTTTCCTTTATAGTTTTATTTGCGTTATCTCCCTTTTTTTCTTTGTGAGTCTAATTAAAATTTGTCATTTTGTTTATGTTTTCGAAAATACCCAACCCAGTTTCATTGGTTTCTATAGTCTGTCTAGTCTCAATTTCATTTATTTCTGCTCTAATCTTTATTATTTTCTTCCTTCTGCTAACTTTGGGCTTAGTTTATTCTTCTTTTTATAATTACTTGAGGCATAATTGTAGGTTGTCTATGATACCTTTCTTTTTTCTTAATGTAGTCACTTGTAACTCTAAACTTTCCTCTTAGAACTGGTTTTACTACACCCCATAAGTTTTAGTAGATTGTGTTTCAATTTTCATTTGTTTCAAGACATTTTCTCATTTTTTCTTTGACTCATTGGTAGTTCAGGAGTATATTGTTTTAATTTCCACATATTTGTAAATTTTCCAATTTTCCTATTATTGATTTGTATTTTCATACTATTGTTGTCAGAAAAGTTGCTAGATATAATTTCAGTCTTCTTAAATTTGTTAAGACTTGTTTTGTGACCTAACATATGATCTATCCTAGAGAATGTTCTATGTGTGCCTAAGAAGAATGTACATTCTGCTGCCATTGGAATTAATGTTGCATATATGTCTGTTAGGTCTGCGTGGCCTAAAGCATATTTCAAGTCTACTATTTTTGTGTTGATTTTCTGTCTAGGTGATCTATCCATTATTGAAAGTGGGGTATTTAAGTCCCCTATTGTTATTGCATTGCTGTTAATTTCTGCCTTCACATCTGTTAATCATTGTTTAATATATTTAAGTGCTCCAATATTGAATACATATATATTTATAATTGTTATAGCCTCTTGATGAATTGACCCCTTTATCATTATTTAATGGCCTTCTTTGTCTCTTGTTACAGCTTTTGATTTAAAGTCTATTTTGTATGGTATAAGTATAGCTGTCCCTGCTCTCTTTTGGTTTCCATTTGCATGGGATATCTTTTTCCATCCTTCAGTTTTGGCCTATGAGTATCCTTAAAGCTTAAGTGAGTCTCTTATAGGCATATTATTGAGACTTTCTTTTTAATCCATTCAGCCACTCTGTGTGTCTTTTGGAGAATTTAAACCATTTACATTTAGAGTAATTATTGATATTTAAGAATTTACTATTATCATTTTGTTAATTGTTTTCTGACAGTTTTGTAGTTCTTTTTTTCTTTCTTCCTCTCTTGCCATCTTTGTGAATTGCTGACTTTTTGTAGTTGTATGCTTTGATTCTTTTCTCTTTCTCATTTGTGTATCAATTATAGGTTTTCCTTTGTGATTACTGTGAGGCTTATATAAACATCTCATATTTATGTCTATTTTTAAGCTGATAACTTAATTTGCATAAATGTTCTACACATTTATTTGCCCCCCAACTTTATGTTGTTGGTGCCCCAATTTACATCTTTTTATATCATGTATTCATTAACAAAATATTGTAGCTATGGTTATTTTCAACAGACCTGTCTTTTAACTCATATCTGAGAGTTCAATATGATTACATAGTCTTCAGCCCCAGGAGTTCTGTTTGGTTCTTTATTTTTTATGATTTCTATCTCATTGTTAAAGTTCTTATTTTTTCAAATATTGTGTTCCTGAGTTCATTGAGTTGTCTGTCTACGTTCCCTTAAATCTTGCTGAGCTTCTTTAAAATAATCAGTTTGAATTCTTTCTCAGGTAACTCACAAATTTCCGTTTCTTTGGCATCAGTTACTGGAAAATTATTGTGTTCATTTGGTAATGTCATGTTCTGATCTCTTTTGTCTACTAATTCTATTATATATGTCATTTCTGGGTGAGTTTCAATTGATTAATTTTTTCTTCATCATGAATTGTATTTTCTTGCTTCTTTGCATGTCTAGTAATTTGTTCATTGAATGCCACATATTGTAGATTATACTTTTTTGGGTACCAGATATTGTTGTATTCTTTTTTTGAATTGAAGTATAGTTGATTTACAATATTATATTAGTTTCAGGTATACAACATAGTGATTCAATATTTTAATAGATTATACTCCATTTAAAGTTCTTAAATATTGACTATATTCCCTGTGCTGTACAATATATCCTGGTAACTTATTTATTTTATTGTAGTAGTCTGTACCTCTTAATCTCCTTCTCCTATCTTGCCCCTCCCCCCCTTCCCTCTCCCAACTGGTAACTACTACTTTGTTCTCCACAGATATTTTTGTATTTCTATAAATATTATTCAGCTTTCTTATTTGACTCAGTTCTGTTATTGGTAAACAGTTGATCCTTTGGGATCTTGCTTTTAAGTTTTGCTAGGCAGAGTCAGAATAGCATTTAGTCTGGGGCTAATTTTTCCTCACAAATGAGGCAAAATCTTTGTAAGTATATGACTCAATTTCCCATGAATCAGGAGAGTTTTCACTGTTGCTGGTTGGAGCATGTGCTATTCCTATATCTGTGTGAGTCCCAGGACTGTCCTTTTAAACACTTCAGAAATTTATTTTCTCAGCCTCATCAGGCATGAGTTTATCAGTTCTTAGCTGAATACTCAAAGAGATCCTCTACACATCACTAGAATTTTCTCTCTGCACAGTTGTCTCCTTTCCTTCTTTGTGTACTCTAGGTGCCTTGAGCTCCAAGAACTCCCAAGTCCATCTCCTCATTTTGGGGACATGTCTGGCCTCTTCCTTGGTACCCGTCCCTATACCAGTAGGCCAGAAACTTTCTCCAGGAAGTAAGCTATAGTTTGCTTGTTTGCATCCCATTTCTCTGGGGTCACTTTCCTTTGCTGTCTAATATTCAATGTGTGTGTAGTACCTTGTTTCATATATTTTGTCCTATTTATAGTTATTTTATGTGGGAGAGTAAATCTAGGCCAGAAGTGCAAGTTCAATCTGCCTGGATTCTTTTAACAGCATGAGATCACATATGTGAGAGTTTTTTTGAAAAGAAAACTATTACTCAAATGTATGATATTTATCATAGTTCTTCTAGTAATAGGACAAGTGTTTGTCAGTTACCTATTATGTGTATGTATATTTCCCAGAGACGTGTGTATAAATCTGCTAGAAACTGAATTCCTGAATCTACTTCATACAACAGAGATACTACTTCCATTAGAAACAAACATCTAATGTTCCCAGAGTTACCATACTCTTGTCTTAACATAGCATCACATGAAGCAGGTTAAGTTTGGCACCCTCGTTTCCACTTTCCCTGTTTTCTTTTCTTTAAAAAAAAAAATTATGTATTTGGCTACACTAGGTCTTAGTTGCAGCACACAAGATCTTCGTTGCTGCCTGTGGAATCTTTGTTCTGGCATGCGGATCTTTAGTTGTGGCCTGTGGTATCTAGTTCCCTGACCAGGGATCATTCCCGGGTCCCCTGCATTGGGAGCATGGAGTTTTAACCACTGGGCCACCAGGGAAGTCCCTTTCCCTGTTTTCATAGTTCTTCCCTTACTACACAGTAGCTCACATTCCCAAGATTTGGGGGCTCCAAAATGGCTTTTTCTGGTATATATCCTAGATTCTTTCTTGACCTTCCCATCTCCCCTCCAAGGAGACTCAGCTATATCAGGCCTCTTTTTTTTCAATAACTTTTATTAATAATATAGACTAGAATAAGTGAATACTAATGGGATTGTCAATAATCTATAATATCTATGATTTATTGAGCATCTACCATGTGCCATATGTTCTATATATTTCCTCTAATTCTCTTAAAACCACTAACCATGAGAAAGACCTTGGGGAAACAGAGAAGGCTTTGCAAAGAATGAGCAGGAGGGACTTCCCCGGTGGTCCAGTGGTAAAGAATCTGCCTTACAATGCAGGAGATGCAGCTTTGATCCCTGGTCAGGGAGCTAAGATCCCACATGCCACGGGGCAACTAAGCCCGTGCGCCACAACTACTGAGCTTGCGCATCTCAACTAGAGAGGCTGCTGTGCCGCAAACTACAGAGCCCATGCTCTCTGGAACCCATGCGCCACAACTACAAAGCTCACGTGCCCTGGAGCCTGCACACTACAACTAGAGAGAAGCCTGCACGCTACAACAAAAAGCCCACACGCTGTAGCGAAAAATCCCGCATGCCTTAACAAAGATCCCGCATGCCGCAACCAAGACCCGATGCAGCCAAAAATAAATAAAATAAATAAATAAGTAATAAATCTTAAATAAAAAAGGAACAACCCATTAAAAAAAAAGAATGAGCAGGAGTTGGATAAGATGAGGCATGGAATGAAGGATCAGGCAAATGTTTCAGATAGAAGGAATGACATATGAAAAGACTTGGAGGCAAGAAAGGATGTGACTAATCTGAGGAACTCATGCAGTATGGCTGAAAAACATAGGAAGTGGAGAAAAGGTAGGGAAGGTAGGGGGAAGGTGGGAGATGGTGAAAGATAAAACTAGAGAGATAAAATACATTGTGAGGGACTTGGTAAATAATACTAAGGAGTTTAGACTTTTTGCTGAGGGCAATGGGATATTCTTATTGAACTTTTGGCATATTGCCTTTGTTACAGTGACGCAAATGGGTTAAAAGGGGTAAAATTGAGTTACAACTATGGAATGGAGAAAAGTGTATGTTGGTACCAAAAATTCAGTAATTATTTATTCATGCACTCCCTCAGCCATTTATGTACTCAACAAATGTAATAATTGCCTACTATGTACTAGGTTCTGTAACTAAATATTTTTTAAATAAAAAAGTTGAGTTATTATAGATTTCCTCCCATTTATTGAGCACTTATTATATGCCAGACACTGTGTTAAGTGCTTTACATAAACACTAATATTATCACTTTTTAAATTCTAAAAAATTTAAAAAATTTGTGAGCTAGTTTTTTATTGGAGTATAGTTGCTTTACAATGTTGTGTTAGTTTCTACTGTACAGCAAAGTAAATCAGCTATACGTTTACATATAACCACTTTTTTTGGATTTCCTTCCCATTTAGGTCACCGCAGAGCATCAAGTAGAGTTCCCTGTGCTATACAGTAGGTTCTTATTAATTATCTATTTTATACATAGTATCAATAATGTATATATGTCAATCCCCATCTTCCAATTCATCCCACACCCCCTTCCCCCTTGGTATCCATATGTTTGTTCTCTACATCTGTCTCTCTATTTCTGCTTTGCAAATAAGATCATCAATACCATTGTTTTAGATTCCACATACACGCGTTAATATATGATCTTTGTTTTTCTTTTTTTGGCTTATTTCACTCTGTATGACACTCCCTAGGTCCATCCATGTCTCTACAAATGACCCAATTTTGTTCCTTTTTCTTGCTGAGTAATATTCCATTGTATATGTGTACCACATCTTCTTTATCCATTCCTCTGTTGATGGATATTTAGGTTGCTTCCATGTCCTGGCTATTGTAAATAGTGCTGCAATAAACATTGGGGTGCATGTGTCTTTCTGAATTATGGTTTTCTCTGGGCATATGCCTAGTAGTGAGATTGCTGGGTCATATGGTAGTTCTATTTTTAGTTTTTTAAGGAACCTCCATACTGTTCTCCATAATGGTTGTATCAATTAACATTCCCACCAACAGTGCAGGAGGGTTCCCTTTTCTCCACACTCTTTCCAGGATTTATAGTTTGCAGATTTTTTGATGATGGCAATAGTAAATATTTATACACCCAACATAGGAGCACCTCAATACCTAAGGCAAATGCTAACAGCCATAAAAGGGGAAATTGACAGTAACACAGTAATAGTGGGAGACTTTAACCCTCTACTTATACCAATGGATAGATCATCCAGACAGAAAATTAATAAGGAAACACAAGCCTTAAATGACACATTAGACCAGATAGACTTAACTGATATTTATAGGACATTCCATCTGAAAGCAGCAGAATGCATTTTCTTCTCAAGTGCACGTGGAATGTTCTCCAGGATAGATCACATCTTGGGTCACAAATCAAGCCTCGGAAAATTTAAGAAAATTGAAATCGTATCAAGCATGTTTTCTGACCACAACGCTATGAGGTTAGAAATCAATCACAGGGAAAAAAACTTAAAAAACACAAAACAGATGGAGGCTAAACAATATGCTACTAAATAACCAAGAGATCATTGAAGAAATCAAAGAAGAAATCAAAAAATACCTAGAAACAAAAGACAATGAAAGTACAACAACCCAAAACCTATGGGATGCAGCAAAAGCAGTTCTTAAGAAACTGATATTATCTTTAAATAGGTAAAGACACTGAAGTAAAGAGAGCTCAAGCATGCTAAAGTCATATAACTAGTAAATGGCAGAGCCAGGATTTGCACTCAATCATTTTGACATCTCAAAATATTTGGCCATTTACTTAGATGACTATTGTTTCCCACATGTAAATTTTACTTATTATTTTTTAAATCCAAAGAAAAAACAAATACTATATTTTGAACTAATTTTGGGGAGGGTTTAATCAGCAAGATGTATGCCAATTGTCCTGGATTACCATAATGAAGTTACCTTTGCTTTATAGATGAGCAATAATTATATATATCTCTAAATGAACATTTAGGTAAAATTTGGGGCACTCAAGCCCACCAAAAATTTTCATTCCTAAGACTTACTTAGATGATGTTTAAGGGTTTTTTGTTTTGAATTTGTTTTTTATCCTTCTGTGTTTTTCTCCTTTATTAATAAATATTAATAAAGGATATATTTACAAGGGTAATTTTATTTTGAAATAGGAGAAAAGGAAATTCGTGCTGCAATAATGTCAGAGTTTCCAGAGGAAGATGTTGTGAAATTGTTTGTCTAAACACATTTTATTTGGGGTTCAGTATGAATTTTCAATAGATGGTTTTTAGATAAGGAAGCGGTAATTCAAACGTGATTATATAAACAAGAAGATCAGAGAGGAATTATCCTGAAGGGTATAAAATGAACCAAGAGCTTCTAGTCTGGGTCATTACAGCATCAGCTCCCCAATGCAAAGTAAGGTAGGTGTCTACACTGAGAAGGCATTATGAAATGAAATGTTGTTATTCTAAATTATTTTCATTTTCATCATTTTAGCATTTATTTCAAAATGGCAAATGCTGAGTGACAATTTGCTTTGATAGGCTCTAGAAATTCTAGTTATTGCTCCAAAATTGTTCAGTGATAGGTGAAGATGAATGAACTACATATGTAAGGATAAGAAAATATTCTACTGACTTCAAAGAAGAGGAAAAATTGGTCAATTTCCTAATGAAGGCTGATTGATATTCATGGCCTTCCCTTACTATTTACATTTGATTTAAATGTTTTAATCAGTTAAATAATCTGTGTATTAAATCCTGTCAATTACTAATGGTTATCTTTGATGATAATGTACTTCTGAGAAAAGTTGGGAATAAATTCAGTTTTGGGTACCTGCAGAGGTAATTTACTCTTTATTGTTTTAGTTATAGCTAACCCCCCTTGGATAGTTTCCAAAGCACACACCTGACTTATAGTACATTTTGCTCTCTAGAAAACTGTATTGCTTTAGTGAACTTCCTGGAGTTCACAGGGTGGACAATTGATTCTTTTCATAGCACAGTAAGGGATTTGGGGAGAAAAGATTGGTGAAGGCAATTAGCAGATTAGAGAGAAATGTGCTTAAGACTGAAGGTAGTGAGAACAAAAAGATGAGAGAAAAGGCTGGGTAAGGGGCAAAGGAAAGAGGATATCTTGGAATAAGTACAAATGTTGAAAGTGTAGACATAGTGGTCATGGCACTGAAAAGGGCATCTCTCATCATTTAGGGCCTAAAATCACACCTCTGTTTAGGTGCTCAATAAATCATTTATGAATGATTTTAAAAGAGGCAATTAAGTTACAGAGGATGAGAATCCAGGTGACAATAAAGGAGAAACTGTGGCAGATCATCTAGGGAGGTATTAACTAACACTGATTTATATACTCAGTATTATATAGATACATAGTTTTCTGTAGCATTCCAAGTGCTTCACATGTATTGTTTTATACTTATTATGATTTTAGGAAAGAGTATATGGAAAAATAAAGGTACAGATTTCTTAATTTCTCAGTTACACACAATTGCAATAAAATCTGGAAGCATAATTCTAGGTCACTATCTCTTAGACCAGGGACCAGACACTAATTTATCACATAGGATCATAGTCTATTTGTGCTGAAAAGTCCTTCCTGATCATCTTGTGGTTCTAAGCCTTTTCTTTTAGAGCTGAAGAAATTGAGCCCCAGAAAGATTCTTTGGGTGAAATTTTACTATTTGCAATAAAAGAGAAAGAATAATTCTTACTTTCTTTACTAAGTTATATAGCTACTGCTGCTGCTGATTCAGCACTTTTAATTTTTCTTTTTGTTAATTTGGAGTTTTACATTTATAAGAGGAACTTCAGACAATGTAAAGTGTCCATAATGAATATGACAACAATGGGTAAAAGTTCCAAAACGGTTTTTTCTTCTACAGTTTTAAAAAGGATCAGGTGTACTTGTCTTTTTCTGTTTTGCAGATGGGGAAATTAGGCCCAGATAGATTCAATATTTTAGTCGATTTCTCATAGATCCATGGGAGATCTTGAAATAGAATTCTGTTCCTTAACTCCAGGACCAATATTCTCACCACTAGGTCAGCACATATCTATTTTATATAGAACATAGAGCTAAAAGTTAAAATATGTGAAGTTAATTATTTCCTATGGCAAAAATTCAGTAGCTGGCTGGCTAGATGGGCAAGAACCATATGATCATGACAGGTGAATATTTTATATCATTTACTCAGTCCATTTTTTTTTGATGTGGACAATTTTTAAAGTCTTTATTGAATTTGTTACAATATTTCTTCTGTTTTATATCTTTTGGCCGCAAGGCATGTGGGATCTTAGCTCCCCAACCAGGGATCGAACCCGCACCCACTGCATTGGAAGGTGAAGTCTTAACCCCTGGACTACCAGGGAAGTCCCTCAGTCGATATTTTTAAGATCCTGCAGAGGATCCTCTACGTCTATGGCTCTAAAATAATGGAACCAGCTCTATACCATAGAGGGAGCTCACGTTTGTGAAGCACTGAGAAAACCAGACTCTATGAGCAAGGAATTCTTATAACTTTGCTCCATGATTGAAATACCAAAAAACCTCCAAGGAATGCTTAAATATGCAAATTTTATTTGAAAGTATTCACCAGAAAACACTTCTTAATGGGTTAGTTCACCTCCTTGTCTATATAGGAAAAAAAAATCTTTGATTATTGTGGGTGTCAGAGTCATAATTTCAAGTCATTCAGAGCACTTAAAACACTACCTACTTTTTGTTAACATTTGTTCTTATTTATCTTGAGTGACTATCTAGGAGTAGAATTGCTGGGTGATCAGTTAAGTGTATGTTTAATTTTATAAGAAACAAACTGATTTTCAAAATATTTGTATGTACCATTTTACCATCCCACCAGCAACATATGAAAGTTCTAGTTGCTCAAAATCATCACCAACACTTGGTGTTTTCAGTTAAACAATATATATTTTTATTATTAGTGTTCATAGTTAACTCCTTCACTAGACTGTCAGCCCTTGAGGTCAAAGACCATAGCTTATCCATTTTGTGTCTGTCAGTGCCTACTTTAAATGCTCAATATATGTTTGTCTAATTTATCAGCAATTCTCATTCTCCAAACAGGAGACTGGTTGGAATGGCCACTAATCTCTGGAAGTTGACATTTAAAATAAATACCTGGTAGCTTGTTGAATGTGGTTTCATTTTTTTCTTACGAGCTGATTAAAGACAAAAATTCTTGTTAACTGAGGCAGTCTATGAGATTTCAGTTAATGGAAGTTTCAGTGTATGTAGCTTAAAGATGCTCTTGGGATATAATTGATAGATTTGAGAAAAAAATTGAGAAAAATCTTGATACATTTTTCATGATTGAATAACAACATTTAATGAATTATAATTTATTTAATAGAATAGTAAAACAATTTTGTGTTCAAAGGTAATACTACTCCATTAAGATATGTATTTTCTTTTCTGACAATGATACTTGAGAAGGAAAAAAACCCAAATATGCCTAGCTAACTGTACAATCTTTGAAGTGATCAACTTACCTCCAAAAGTCTGAAACTTGATTACCCTCTCTCAGTAGCAAAACTTAAATAATTATAAGTCATAACATTATCCAACTCATTACAAAGTCCAGTTGATAGTGAACACACTCTTCATCAGACAGGCTCTATAGAGATACGTATTCTGCCTGAGGCACAGTGGATCCTCTGTTGTCATCCGTTCACCCAAAACTTATTTTACTTTCCTGGCTAACTTACAGTGGACCTGTCATCCTTGATTGTATTACTCTCATTGTGTCAATCTGTATTTTTTGCCTCCACAATCTTTTTAAGATAATTCCATACAACTTCTGTGTAAAATAATTTTATTTTTCCAACTCTAATTCTTTCAACCTTAAAGGATATCCTAAGGGTTGAGAAGAGGGGTTTTTAGATTTCTAGGTTAGCCCCTTAACACCAGTGGTAGTTTTAGCTGACCTTTAGCCTTGTCTTTCTTGACAGGCATTGGGTAGAATCATATGCAAGACTGTTTGCATTGAGCTGGTACTGAAGTTTGATTATGCACTTCCTTGATTTCTTTGCCTTTTCTTATTATGACCAGTTTGTTGGCCTTTTAAGCTATTGAATCAACGTTTTTAGAAAAGCACATTTCTGGGAAAGCCCTTACTGAAGCCTGTTAACTCACTTCTTATAATGATAAAGGCAGGTATTTTGATTGTTTCCATTGAATGAATTATTTTGTACTTAGTTGACAAATGTGTCCCTGCCACTTTTCTGTTATAGTGTTTCAGGCTTGCCATTTCACTGCCCAGTGGAGCTAAGTGGCACCTGCAAGCAGGACTTTCACTATGTGAGCTCTGTCACTATGGGGTATGTGGATCATAGGCACATCTAAATATATAAAGAAAGGTTACTGAGAGTATTAACTATGTAAAAACACCTAATATAGGGCCTAGGACAAAGTAGGCATTCAATAAATACATATATTTATACACACACACACATACACACACATTATAGCTCTTTCTGAATGTCCCTTCTGAATGTCCTAAAGGATACATGTAATAGATTCTTTAATTTTATCTTTGATTTAGCATGACTGCTATCTTCCTGATGTCCATGCTTTTTGGCCTTGCATGTGGGCAAGCGATGGCTTTTTGTATTCCAACTGAGTATATGATGCATGTCGAAAGGAAAGAGTGTGCTTACTGCCTAACCATCAACACTACCATCTGTGCTGGATATTGTATGACACGGGTATGTAGTTCATTTCACTTCTTTTAGCTGAAAATTAGATAAACCTAGACTCAGTCCAGAGTCTCATTTCTATCCAGAGAGAAAATGAGATAAAACACAACCTCATTTCCAAAATCTAATAGTTATTGGCTCTGTAGAGGTAGAGCACACAGGTTACAGTATCTACTCAGCACAGTGGATACAGATAATTTTATAACAGTTTTACTTCCAAAATTTATTTAAAACTTATCTTGTTCTCATGATATAAGGTAAAAGGGGGTGTCACTTTTGTCTCTATGGGACTTAGTGTGGATATGTTGAGTTAGTACCGGGGAATGGTACCAAGGAATCCTCCTCCAGTCCTGTTTGTGACAAAGGAATATAAGTGAATTGATTTTTATCTATTTCCATTATCTATATATTTTCTAAAGTCCTATCACAGTATGCTCCTTTTTTAATTCTTTCCTCAGGACTTCAATGGCAAGCTGTTTCTTCCCAAATATGCT
This sequence comes from Phocoena phocoena, assembly GCF_963924675.1. Taxonomy (NCBI): domain Eukaryota; kingdom Metazoa; phylum Chordata; class Mammalia; order Artiodactyla; family Phocoenidae; genus Phocoena; species Phocoena phocoena. The sequence goes on from NC_089219.1 coordinate 101,785,403, forward strand.
CTGTCCCAGGATGTTTGTACATATAGAGACTTCATGTACAAGACTGTAGAAATACCAGGATGCCCACGCCATGTTACTCCTTATTTCTCCTACCCTGTAGCTATAAGCTGTAAGTGTGGCAAGTGTAATACTGACTATAGTGATTGTATACATGAAGCCATCAAAACAAACTACTGTACCAAACCTCAGAAGTCCTATGTGGTGGGATTTTCTATCTAACTTCAATTGCGATGTAATTTGCAATTTGGTTAAATGTGTTTACCTGGAATAAAACTAATAAAATACCAAAATATTTCACACCACCATGTGTATATTTGAGTACTATTTCATCCATACCCATACCCATTCATGCATTAGTGAGCTTAAGGGCTTTAGAAGAAAAGGTGAGTGAAAGAGCATTTCCAGCTCATATGAAGGATGCTTTCCACATGAAAGGGCAGAGTGCAGGTAAAATGGAGAACAGGAACATGAAATACTAATGAAAGACAGCGTTAATCAGGCTCTCTTAACAGAGGGCTACGAGGTTTGTCTTGACATAGAAAATGAATATGGGAAAGCTACAGAGTAATGTGATCAACGGCTGAAGGAACAAACCGTGTCAGCGTACTGGACACACCTATTTCCAAAGGCTGAAACGGGGCTGGAGTAGAGAGAGAGAGTAAGGAATATATGAAATTTGCAATATACTACTTTATCCTGTCATTCAAATACACAAGATAAAACTTTACCAAAACTCAGTAAACAGTATATTTTAATCTATTTAATTTAATTACTCTGGTAGGCCTACTGACTTATGAAAGTTATACTCCAAAAGCCTAGAAAAGAGGCCACGATCATTTTACATGTAGAAGATTAAATCCTTTGTAGTCTTTAAGGTAATTTGAGACACTTTCCAGCAACTTATGCTGTTTTGGCTTTCAATGTCATGAAAAACTAGTATGATTATGAAAGATTTTAGGAATAGTGGTAGAGTGCTAAGGGATCTAACAGAGAGGAATCATCCTAAATTCTAACCTAAACCTTCAAGTTAAACACTGTTTTCCAGTAAATGTGCTTAGAGAGTGGTTTATTTTTCTCTTCCTTCCTTAGGTACTGTTTCATGAGAGTTTGGTTTCAATAGCTGCGTGAAGTGAGACAGACCTAGTGCCCTGCAGACTTGACCTCATAAAAGATGATTTATCCTATATTTTTCCATTTCTCTCCATCCAAATTGCTGCCATTGGGTGAAAATCATTTGTCAGCAGGGCCAGTTGTCTTTGTTATATCCTAGTCATTGGTTCATCTGGGCATGTTGTAAATGCCTGCAGGCTGACAGTGTCCAAGGGGGGATGCTAAAGGTGGTGTAGATGGATTAGTACCAAACCCATGCTCTGCCGATGGGGACAGAATAGTTGTACATTTATATGCAAAGTCATGAATCCACATTATTCTTACCTTAACATGTGAAGTCAATGTTATCATGATCTCCAAATATTAATCTGGGGTTTTGGGTTCTCATATCACTTGACAATATGGACACTTAAAGCTGTAGAATTAAAACATTCCCTCTGAAAACTGTATATCAAATATAGATTTTTGATTAATCAAACCTAACTGGCACTAATCACACATGACTTGCACAGAATCTGAAAAATGTTTTCCAAGGACTTGAGCTGTGGAAAGCCTATGGGGTTCAGTGAGGCCCCTTATAAACAGTCCAGCTCAGAAGACATTCATTAAATGGGCTTCCTCAACATTCAGGGAGGAGGCTAGGCCTGGACATGGGTGTGGTGGCCTTGTATCAGCATGGAGCCTTAGAGTGGGTGCATTAGAGACAACTCGTTTCTTTCCACTGAAGGCAGTCCATTTGGATTAGATGCATATATAAATTATCTTAAACTACTTTTGAAAATGGAGTTGTCCAAGGCAAAGAATCCTTAGAAAAGAGCTTAGGAATTAGCATGACCAAAAATTTACCTCAGCTAGATCCAGAAACTTGGGTATGTGGAAATGCTATTTTGGAATGTATTAGTATTCTTTGGGTTTAGAAGTGGGAGAATGAATAGAGAACTTAGAGATGGAGGCGTGAAGAATTATTGCTTGTGTGAGAAGAGAAAGATGGAAATTTTGGAACATCTTCTGAACTGGTCTTTAATTCGACCTGAAGTTTAATAGGTCAGTTTTTGGCAGAGGAAGTTTGAGATTCAGTTCTTTAAAAAGAGTCCCTCTTGTTTCTCATTTGACTTTGAAATATAAAGAGTTCTTTCATAACTAAATGGATGCTGCTAGTAATAGAAGTTCTCTTTTAGAGGGAATGTACCTCAAAATAATAAAGAACATATATGCAAGCCCACAGCTAACATCATACTGATGAAAACGTTTTCTCTAAGAAGAGGAACAAGACAAGAATATCCACTCTTACCAATATATTGGAAGTCTTAGCCAGAGCAAGTAGACAAGAAAAAGATAAAAGACATCCAAATTGGAAATGAAAATGTAAAATGGTCACTACTGCATGGTACTATATATAGAAAACCCTAAAGACTCCATCAAAAAACTGTGAGAACTAATTGCAGGATACAAAATCATGTACAGAAATCAGTTGCATTTATATATACTAGTAAAAAACTAACAGAGACATTAACAAAACTATCCTATTTACAATTACATCAAAAATAGATAGGAGGTAAAAGACCTGTACACTGAAAACTATAAGACACTAATGAAAGAACATGAAGAAGACACAAATAAGTGGGAAGATGGTCTGTGCTCATGGCTTGGAAGAATTAATATTGTTAAAATAAATATCCATACTACCCAAAGTGATTTACAGATTCAAAGCAATCTTTATCAAAATTCCAATGCCATTTTTTACAGAACTAGAACAAACAATTCTAAAATTTGTACAGAACCACAAAAGACCTCAAATAGCCAAAGCAATCCTGAGAAAGAAGAACAAATCTGGAGCATCATCCGTCCTGATTTCAAACTATATTACAAAGCTATAGTAATCAAAATAGTATGGTACTGGCATTAAAAAAAAGGCACTAAATCAATTGAACAGGATAGAGAGCTCAGAATAAAACCATGCATATATGGTCAATTACTATAAAACAAAAGAGCCAAGACTATACAATGGGGAAAGGACAGTCTCTTCAATAAATGGTGTTGAGAAAACTGGACGTCTACATGCAAAAGAATGAAACTGGACTGCTTTCTCACACCATATACAAAAATCACCTCAAAATGGATTAAAGACTTAAACGTAAGACCTGAAACCATAAGTCTCCTAGAAGAAAATGTAGGCAGTATGCTCTTTGACACTGGTATTAGCAATATTCTTTTTCAATCTGTTTCCTCAGACAATGGAAACAAAAACAAAAATAAATAAATGTCAAACTAAAAAGCTGCTGCACAGCAAAGGAAACTATCAACAAAATAAAAAAGCAACCTACTAAATGGGAGAAGGTATTTGAAAACAATATATCCCATAAGGGGTTAATATCCCAAATATACAAAGACTCATGTAACTTGACATCGAAAAAAAAAAAAAAAAAGAAACAGCCTGATTTAAAAGATGGGCAGAGGACCTGAATAGACATTTTTTCCAAAGAATACATGCAGACAGCCAACAGGTACACAAAAAGATGTACAATATCACTAATCATCAGGGAAATGCAAATAAAAACCACATGAGATATCATCTCACACCTGTTAGAATAGCTATTATCAAAAAGACAACAAATAACAAGGAGAAAAAGGAACCTTGTACACTGTTGGTGGGGTTATAAATTGGTGGAGCCATTATGGAAAACTGTATGGAGTTTCCTTTAAAAAAATGGAAAATAGAGCTATCATATGATCCAGCAATTCCACATCTGGATATTTATCTGAAGAAAATGAAAATATTAACTGGAAAAGATATATGCACCCCTACGTTCATTGCAGCACTATTTACAATAGCCAAGATTTGGAAACAACCTAGGTGTCCATTGATGGATGAATGGTTAATGATGTGGTAGATATATATAATGGACTACTGCTCAGCAGACAACAAGGAAATCTTGCCATTTTCGGCAACATGGATGGACGCCGAGTGTATTATAAGTGAAAAAGTCAGATGGAGAAAGACTGCCAATCATTGCCGTTTGATTTCACTTGTATGTGGAAAGAAAACCCCCAAAAAGCCAATAGAAAAAGATAACAGGTAGGTGCTTGCCGGAGGTGAAGGGTGGGGAGGTAGGTGAAATGGATGAAGGGAGTCAAAAGGAAAAAACTTCCAGATATAAAATAAATAAGTCATGGCGAGGTACAGCATGGCGACTGTAGTTAGTAATACCGTGTTGCATAGTTGAAAGTTGCTAAGAGAGTAAATCTTAAGTTCTCATCAGAAGAAAAAAATTCTGTAACTATGTGTGATGACAGATGTTACCTGGACTTATTGTGGTGATTATTTTGAAATATTTACAAGTATTGAATCATTATTTTGTACACCTGAAAGTAATATAATGTATGTCAATTATACCTCAATTTTTAAAAAGTTGTTTTTTATATAAGAAATTACCTCTCCCCCCTTTATTGAGCAGCAAGTCTGAGTTTAAGTGCCATAAAAATTCTTATATCATGGTATCTTCCACTCTAGTTCTAATGTTCAGCGTTGGGTTCTTCCTTACCCTCTCATTTCTTTTGACCAATTCTTACTTATCTTTTAACACAACTCTGTCTCACTTTCTCTACTTCTATTACCCTCCTTTCACCTACCATTTTTGCCTGGCTAACATCCATGTCCCTTCTTTTGGTAGCTGCACCTTGATTTTCCTTTGGGGGCTCTCCCCCCATCCTTTTCCAAGTCAAATGGTTTGAGTGGAGCTGATGGAGGTAGGCATGCTACTTAAGCTCAACCAAGCCTGACGGATTAAGGGGTGGACATATGACCTAATCTCTTCCAGTAGGAGTCAGTCTCAGGGCTTTTACTGTAACTGTTGGACAAAGAGGAGTGCTTGGCCTGTTGGGGTTTCTAAGCTGCTAGAATGTGAACCTAGAGCCACTGCTAGCCATCCTTGGCATCTCCTAGAAACAGCCAGCCTGAGAATAAAGCCAACCCAGAGAAGAACAAGAGAGTGAGGAAAGGGAGACCTTCTGATATCAGTAGGTCTAATCTGAAGCCAGCTTCAACCCTTAAATAAGTCATAACTTTCCTGTTCTGCTTAAGCTAGAGTTGGGTTTCTGATACTGTTTCAACTGAAAATTACTGATTGATTCAGCATCTTTTCCACTAGTTTCAAAAGATGCTCCTCATCCCATCCTCCATTTCCTCCAGGACCTTGCTGTTTCCTCTTCTATCTTCTCTTACTTCTGCTTTATGGACTCCTTCGCTTCAGTATAAAGCATCCTTGAATGGTTTCTCATCCAAAAAAAAAAGCAAACAGCTCTCTCTCGACCCTGTGCAACCTTAGATTTATTTACCCCTCTCCTTGAATTCTTATTCCAGATTCTTTGTGAAATAGCCCTGTCTTAGTCTGTTTGGGCTGCTATAGCAAAATACCACAGATTGGGTAGCTTATAAATGACAAAAATCTATTTCTCACAGCTCTTCTGGCTGGGAAGTTCAAGGTCATGGTGCCAGCATGGTCATGTTCTGGTGAGAGCTCTTCCTGCTTCAGAGCTGGCTCCTTCTTACTGTGTCCTCACTTGGTGGAAGGGGCAAGGGATCTCTGTAGGGTTTCTTTTTATAAGAACACTAATCCCATTCATGAGGGATCCACCCTCATGACCTAGGCACTTCCCAAAGGCCCCACCTCCTAATACTATCACAATGGGCATTAGGATTTCAACATATGAATTTTAGGGAAAAACAATCAGACCAGAGCAAGACCCTTACACTAAATATTTACTTCCTCACTTCTCATTCTCTTCCTAACCCATTACAATTTGACTTCCACTCCTATCTTCCCTTGAAACTGTTTTCAATAAGGTCAACAAAGACTTGCTAATAGTCCAATATTCAGGACAATTTTTAGTCCTGATCTTCCCTGACCTTTCTGCTTCCCTAGAGGGCCCAGTGGAGGTCACATATCTGGAGTCTCAGTGTAATACATTCATGTCATTTATAACCAGTCCTAATGAGGCTGAAGTCAATATTTTCTCCTGTCATGCCTTTATACCCTTTTTCTCTAAGATGACTCAAAATCTATGCTATGGTGTTTAGCAAGCAACAGTAATATAGTTCTGGACTATACTTCCTTCTGGGAATGTAATTTTGCTTGGTGCTGTAGGGGTGAAGGTTATAAACTTTGTGAAGGAAGGGCTAGTGTTGTGATAATCTTATGTGTCCTGTTGACCTTGTGGACACTGTTAAATGTAGAGCATATGAGAAACTTCAATTTGTGTTCATTCAGCCTTGATTGTCCTAAGGAATTACACTCATTGCATTAAAAGACAGTTTAGATGGCAACTGTTGAAGGAATGCAGGTAGCTAAGAGACACTCCAGTCTGAGATTAAGAAATGCATGGGGAGTAAAGAATTGTTTGGGGTTCTTATCTTACTAGAGTAGGAGATTATAATTTTTTAAACTTTATCACTGAGCTCTTAAATATGAGAGGTGGCTCCTATTGTTCAAATCTGGGCATTACTACCTTTATGTTGCAGACTCCTCCACTACAGTTCTAGTCTAGACTTCTTTCTTGAGCTTCAGAGTCATGTATCCAGTGCCTGTTTATATACCCTCTTGGATGTCCTGTAGTCATCTCCAACTTGCATCATCAGTACAATCTGCTTTTCCTCCTGTCCACCACTATCTTCCAGCTGCCAAGAAACCTAGGCATGGCTCTAGGTTCCTCTTTCCCTCAATTTCTCTTGCATCTGTCTACTACTTCTTGGTAGAATTTGCATTTCATTAGTTAGAAATCCTCCTGACTCTGGCCTTTGCCCTCCAATCACTGTTTAGACTAAAGCTAAGTAATCTTTAAAAGGCTGAAATTTGATTTTGTAAAGATTAATTTGATTAAAATAAATTAATCAAATTAATTTGATTTTGTTTAAAAATTTCCCAAGGACCTCTGTACAAACCTAAGACTTCTTAGCACAGTTTAACAGGGCCCTTTATCAACTCAGTTCTTGACCTTCCCTCTTTGAATGTTTCCATGCTTTCTCTGTTTCAGGGCCTTCTTCATACTGTTCCTCAGTAATCCCCCTTTTTTTTCTACCTCTATTTCTTTTTACTTGACTTATTTGTATGGGTTCTTCAGGACTCAGTTTGGTGACCTCAAAATTCAGGAAACCTCTTTCCTCTGACCATCCTTCCCAAGGCTGAGTGGATCCACTTCAGGTTAATGATTATCATAGCACTTACCTCATGGTAATTATACTTGCCTTTTTTCCACTCTAACCTCCTTGGGGACAGAGACTTGTCTTGTTCATCTTAGCATATCAGCATTCTTATAAAGAGTTTTTTCAAGTGTACAAAATAGTAGTTCCAAAACAAAGCAAGAAAACAATTCTAATATTAGAATGGGTTGCATCTTACAGGGCAGAGCAGGCCCAGGGAAAAATATAGGAACTGTAGCTATGGCTCTTGATATGTAATCTTTAAATTAAAATAGAATTGGGAAATATATAAAAAACTATTCAGCAAATGAATGTGTTCAAATAGGTATTTGGTATCATGCAGAAGTATCTTTAGTTATACACAATTACATGTTTGACTTATAATTAACAAAAACTCATAAACATAATAATTGTAACAATAGGTAATAATATTCATCAGTGCCAGGCATGCTAGGCACTTTGTTGGTTATTTCTTTTAATTTAATTTAAATTTCTTCTATTTAATATAAGTAAAACCATCATAAATTATACAGGACAAAAACAAAAACAACACCCAAATTTTGGAGTGTTTCTGGTATATTAGCTAAAAACTTTGTGAAATCAGCATAGATTTTGCTTTGCAACATTCAGGACATATTACTTCTATTCTTCATGTATTCCATGTCCCCAGGAGATAGCCATCTGAATAGTGGATTCCTGAAATGTATTTAGTGGTTGTTTTTAAAATGAGAAAACCAACAAAATGATTAATAACAACATTTTGCATTGTAGTCTTTTTACCTTTCAAAAGACACCTACATACAGTACCTTACATTTTATAGAAAAAAAAAAGTCATGTTGAAAGAAAATAGAAACCATTTGTCTGTCTTAAAGTATACCTTAACACAAATTTGATTTTGATGAGGCCAAACTAAGATGATGTAGTTAAGTGACTAGCTTCAAGCGTTCATTAGTGCTCCCTCCTAGGGGTGGTGAAAATGGGGCTGCTGAAATCAAGGGGCTGGTAGTTACATGGGAGCGGTGAACCGGGAAAGCTGGGGTGCACCTCCTAAATACTCAAGGGCTGCCCTTGGGGCCATGGAAACCACATTTTACCCATGACACAGAGGGGGTCTCTTCTTTTTAATCTCTGATAAACTTACTTCAGAAGGGAAAATATGCTATCTCCTTCACTGCCATCTTTCCAGGAGCCTCATTCTCACCACGCCAAACCTACTGGCACTGCTCACAGGGGAAAGGAGAGCACCTGTCATTGGTGACTGCACAGGTGGTTACACTGGCCTCTGTATCAGTGTGTAATTTTACAGGTTGTACTATGGATGACAAAGGAGCTACTCTGGGGAAAAGAGGTGTAATTCGGGTGAAACAATATTAATTGAAATATAACTATATGCAATAACTTTGTTAGCGTGTTGTTTTTAAGCCCAGCTCCTATTAGTAACACTATAGAAAGGTTACTACTCTTTCCTTTTTCACCATATTATTTGGGTTGATTGATAGGCATTTAGATAAGTTGAATGAGTGTGTATAAAGATATAACAGGATTTTAAGATAAATCAAACAAGAAATTCTGGTACATAGAAAATTTAATTTGAAATAACTTAAAATATTTCATCAAGAAGTTTTAATTCTGTGCCTTGGCACCATACATTTAAGAAAATCTTTGGGCCTGATCTCAAATTAGTTCAGGTAAACAGATATAATCAAAACTTTATACGTGTGTGTATATATTTGTACACATATATGTATACATGTATGTGTGCATATATACATATATACACACACGTATACATATGTTCAAGTTATACATGTATATATATTCAAGAGATATATATTCAAGATGCATATGTAGATTCAAGATATATATGTATATAATTCTTCCCTCACTCAGAGATGAAATTCTCTAATTTTACTCATGGCACATATTTTAGAAAAATTACTCCCAAAGTCACACTTTAATCACATATGGAACAAATCTCTACTCTTCCACTTTTAGCTAGACTTCTTTAAGGTTAATTCAGATATAGAATGAAACTCACTTTTGTTGAATCCCAGAAGATTCTGAGCTGGAAGAAACCTAAGTATGCCCTTAAGCCTGTTTCCTGTCTTCAGGCAGACAGGTGAAATAAGCCACCAAGAGAGATGGTGGCTTTTTGTTCTTTACTTAAAAAGCTCTACTTCTCAACTACCAGGGTAGAAACATCTATTGAGTTTCTTAAAATAATCTTTCTGTTAGCTACAGACACAGAAATGTAGCCATGCACAATTAAATTTTTGGCTTGCTTCCAGTCTGACTTTTTTTCTAGAAATCTTCCTCCACAGTTAGTAGCAAGTATGGCAGGAGAAATGTGGTTCCCAATGGGAGTGAGATTATTTCAAATGGTTACGTGTTCTCAGCAAAATGTTTTGTAGAACTTTCTCGGAGTGCACACTCTCCTTTAGTGTAGACCCAAAGACTTGTGTTCTCACATGAGTACAAACTTACTTGGGGGTTTCCAAAAGTCCCCCATACTTTCATTTTTGTGTGGCCTTTTAAAATGTAATTTAAAAAAATCCATGATTTACTAAATGTACCAAGTTGCTATTTAAAAATGGACGTATATGTCAATTTAGATTGTAAATTTGGGATTACAATGAAGCGTCAAGACCATAAAGAACGCAAACATTTTATTTTTATAGGAGACCTGCACAGAAGGAAATATTTCTGTTGTGTGTGTATTTTTGTTTCCTTAGCTTGTCTCCCTTGTGTGCACAAAACTAGGAGAGGATGTTTCTCTTTATTTTGGTTTGGCTAAGGATGCTCATGATATAGTATATTTTAAGTGGCAAAAACTGTAGTTCTTAATCTATAAAGAAGAATTCTCTAGGTGAATAAATAAGAAAAATACCAAAAAATTAGGAAAATATGTAAACTCAAGTTATGAGGTATTTCAAAGATACAGTGCCAGTAAAAATTCTCTTTCCCACAATTTGCAACTGCCAGATCTCTTGCTTTAGTCTTTCTATGCTTACATCTGAAGAAATACAGAAAAGTTGGAGATAAAAGCCCTTTTGTGTTTATGGGGGTTACAGTAGTTCAGGGAAGAGTCAGAAAAGGAAAGTCATAAAGCAATATTTAAATGTCTTTATATAAGAACAAAAATATTTCCTTAAAAAGTTGTTAAAAGATTTTCTTTCTAGTCCTAAAATCACTCAGTTTTATAGGGCATGTGATTGTCTGTGTGACACCTCTTTCCAGAGCAAGGTTTTCTTTGTTTTTTAAATACTAGGAAAGTATGACTTAGTCAAATTAGATTTTCCAAGCTATATTTAGTTTTACAGATGTGTTTAGTCCTGAATTCTGGGGAGAGTATGTATATAAGAAAAATCCCAGGAAACCCTTACACCTAACCCAAACACAGTTACTTTTTTTTTTTTTTTTTTCGGTACGCAGGCCTCTCACTGTTGTGGCCTCTCGCGCTGCGGAGCACAGGCTCCGGACGCGCAGGCTCGGCGGCCATGGCTCACGGGCCCAGCCGCTCCGCGGCACGTGGGATCTTCCCGGAGCGGGGCACGAACCCGTGTCCCCTGCATCAGCAGGCGGACTCTCAACCACTGCGCCACCAGGGAAGCCCAACACAGTTACTTTTAACACTGCACCATGATCTCTCAATTCCTATAGCTTATTGCTTCCACAAACTAGAAATCCCTGAATTCTCTGTATCTAACTTCCTATGGCTAGAGTCTGAGAAACTGACCCACTATCATATTTTTTTCCTAAATAACCAAGTTTTTAAAGTTTATCAAAGATTTTGATCTTTTTCTGAGAGTTAAATATGTGTTTCTCTCACATAACAAGAATCAGGAATTCCCAGCAAACAGATTTCATTATGCATATACCAGAAACATGCAGATCACACATGAATATGCTTCAGTCAACATACATAGGCATTCACTCAAGGGGTAAACCAGTAATGAGCCAAACATACATACATGTGCAAATGTACAATTAACAGCAAATTATTTTAGATCCTAATGTCCTTTGAATATTAAAAATGAGCCAGGAGACAGCTCCTGTGACATTTGTATGCTCTAGATTACAACTTTCACGTAGAAGTAGCTTCATATGACATCTCGTGAATTTCGTATCGCACAGCAAAGGACCATGCTGAATATCATGCCAAAGATCTGAAACAGAAGGAACCACTTATTAATGACTTTCAAATGATGAAAATTGATTTTTAAAAAAGGCCAGCAAACTGCTTGCATGTTTAACTCATGTTGACAAATAATTATAAGCAATAATTACTGAATACAAGTGACACTTTTATATGTGCTACTTAATTATGGCTACTGGTTAAAGACTTCCGTTAACTGCTTAAAATACATTCTTATTTTATTATTGTTAAAAAGTAGCAAGACTCTTGTTTAAAAAAATGACTCTATTTCTAGCTTATAGGACAGTTCTTAATAATTATAAAAGACTAATACACTACTGGTTTTAGAATTTTATATTTCAGGTTAAACCCAGATCTAATTTATATATATATAGTTTTGAAATTCTGAATTTTATTTTTTTTTATACAGCAGGTTCTTATTAGTCACCCATTTTATACACATCAGTGTACACATGTCAAACCCCATCTCCCAATTCATCACACCACCACCTGCACCCCCCGCCACTTTCCCCCTTTGGTGTGCATACATTTGTTCTCTACATCTGTGTCTCAATTTCTGCCCTGCAAACCAGTTCATCTGTACCATTTTTCTAGGTTCCACATATATGCGTTAGTATATGGTATTTGTTTTTCTCTTTCTGACTCACTTCACTCTGTATGACAGTCTCTAGATCTATCCATGTCTCTACAAATGACCCAATTTCATTCCTTTTTATGCCTGAGTAATATTCCATTGTATATATGTACCATATCTTCTTTATCCATTCATCTGTCGATGGGCATTTAGGTTGGTTCCATGTTCTGGCTGTTGTAAATAGTGCTGCAACGAACATTGGGGTGCACATGTCTTTTTGAATTAAGTTTTCTCTGGGTATATGCCCAGTAGTGGGATCACTGGGTCATATGCTAATTTTATTTTTAGTTTTTTAAGGAAACTCCATACTGTTCTCCATAGTGGCTGCATCAATTTACATTCCCACCAACAGTGCAAGAGGGTTCCCTTCTCTCTGCACCCTCTCCAGCATTTGTTGTGTGTAGATTTTCTGATGATGCCCATTCTAACTGGTGTGAGGTGATACCTCATTGTAGTTTTGATTTGCATTTCTCTAATAATTAGTGATGTTGAGTAGCTTTTCATGTGCTTCTTGGCCATCTGTATGTCTTCTTTGGAGAAATGTCTATTTAGGTCTTCTGCCCATTTTTGGATTGGGTTGTTTGTTTTTTCAATATTGAGCTGCATGAGCTGTTTATATATTTTGGAGATTAATCCTTTGTCCATTGATTCCTTTGCAAATATTTTCTCCCATTCTGAGGGTTGTCTTTTAATCTTGTTTGTAGTTTCCTTTGCTGTGCAAAAGCTTTTAAGTTTCATTAGGTCCCATTTGTTTATTTTTGTTTTTATTTCCATTACTCTCAGAGGTGGATCAAAAAAGATCTTGCTGTGATTTATGTCAGTGTTCTTCCTATGTTGTCCTCTAAGAGTTTGATAGTGTCCAGTCTTACATTTAGGTCTCTAATCCATTTTGAGTTTATTTTTGTGTATGGTGTTAGGGAGTGTTCTAATTTCATTCTTTTACATATAGCTGTCCAGTTTCCCCAGCACCACTTATTGAAGAGACTGTCTTTTCTCCATTGTATATCCTTGCCTCCTTTGTCATAGATTAGTTGTCCATAGGTGCGTGGGTTTATCTCTGGGCTTTCCATCCTGTTCCATTGATCTATATTTCTGTTTGATAGAGATTGAACTGAATCTGTAGATTGCTTTGGGTAGTATAGTCATTTTCACAATATTGATTTTTCCAATCAAAGACCATGGTATATCTCTCCATCTGTTGGTATCATCTTTAATTTCTGTCATCAGTGTCTTATAGTCTTCTGCATACAGGACTTTTATCTCCCTAGGTAGGTTTATTCCTAGGTATTTTATTCTTTTTGTTGCAATGGTAAATGGGAGTGTTTCCTTAATTTCTTTCTGATTTTTCATCATTAGTGTCTAGGAATGCAAGAGGTATCTGTGCATTAATTTTGTGTCCTGTAACTTTACCAAATTCATTGATTAGCTCTAGTAATTTTCTGGTGGCACCTTCAAGATTCTCTGTGTATAGTATCGTGTCATCTGCAAACAGTGACAGTTTTACTTCTTCTTTTCCAATTTGAATTCCTTTTATTTCTTTTTCTTCTCTGATTGCCATGGCTAGGACTTCCAAAACTATGTTGAATAATAGTGGTGAGAGTGGACATCCTTGTCTTGTTCCTGATCTTAGAGGACATGCTTTCAGTTTTTAACCATTGAGAATGATGTTTGCTATAGGTTTGTCGTATATGGCCTTTATTATGTTGAGGTACGTCCCTTTATGCCCACTTTCTGGAGAGTTTTTATCATAAATCGGTGTTGAATTTTGTCAAAAGCTTTTTCTGCATCTGTTGAGATGATCATATTGTTTTTATTCTTCAGTTTGTTAATAGATGGTGTATCACATTGATTGATTTGCATATATTGAAGAATCCTTGCATCCCTGGGATAAATCCCACTTGATCATGGTGTATGATCCTTTTAATGTGTTGTTGGATTCTGTTTGCTAGTATTTTATTGAGGATTTTTGCATCTATATTCATCAGTGGTATGGGTCTGGAATTTTCTTTTTTTGTAGTATCTTTGTCTGGTTTTTGTATCAAGGTGATGGTGGCCTCATAGAATGAGTTTGGCAGTGTTCCTTCCTCTGCAATTTTTTGGAAGGATTTGAGAAGCATGGGTATTAGCTCTTCTCAAAATATTTGATAGAATTCACCTGTGAAGCCATCTTGTCCTGGACTTTTGTTTGTTGGAAGATTTTTAATCACACTTTCAATTTCATTACTTGTGATTGGTCTGTTCACATTTTCTGTTTCTTCCTGGTTCAGCCTTGGAAGATTACACCTTTCTAAGAATTTGTCCATTTCTTCCAGGTTGTCCATTTTATTGGCATAGAGTTGCTTGTAGTTGTCTCTTAGGATGGTTTGTACTTTGGTGGTGTCTGTTGTAACTTCTCCTTTTTCGTTTTTAATTTCATTAATTTGAGCCTCTCCCTCTTTTTCTTGATGAGTCTGGCTAATGGTTTATCAATTTTGTTTATCTTCTCAAAGAACCAGCTTTGAGTTTTACTGATCTTTGCTATTTTTTTCTTCATTTCTTTTTCAATTATTTCTGATCTGATCTTTATGATTTCTTTCCTTCTACTAACTTTGGGTTTTGTTTGTTCTTCTTTCTCTAGTTCCTTTAGGTGTAAGGTTAGATTGTTTATTTGAGATTTTTCTTGTGTCTTGAGGTAGGCTTGTATTGCTATAAACTTCCCTCTTAGAACTGCTTTTGCTGCATCCCATAGGTTTTGAATGGTCGTGTTTTCCTTGTCATTTGTCTCTACGTATTTTTTTATTTCCTCTTTGATTTCTTCAGTCATCTCTTGGTTATTTAGTAATGTAATGTTTAGCCTCCATGTGTTTGTGATTTTTACATTTTTTTCCCTGTAATTGATTTCTAATCTCATAGTGTTGTGGTCAGAAAATATGCTTGACATGATTTCAATTTTCTTAAATTTACCAAGGTTTGATTTGTGACCCAAGATGTGATCAGTCCTGGAGAATGTTCCATGCGCTGCTGTTTTTGGATGGAATGTCCTATAAATATCAATTAAATCTATCTGGTCTATTGTGTCATTTAAAGCTTCTGTTTCCTTATTAATTTTCTGTCTGGATGATCTCTCCCCTGGTGTAAGTGAGGTGTTAAAGTCCCCCACTATTATCATGTTACTGTTGATTTCCTCCTTTATAGCTGTCAGCAGTTGCCTTATGTATTGAGGTGCTCCTATGTTGGGTGCATATTTATAATTGCTATATCTTCTTCTCAGATTGATCCCTTGATCATTATGTGTCCTTCTTTGTCTCTTGTAACATTCTTTATTTTAAAGTCTATTTTATCTGATATGAGTATTGTTACTCCAGCATTCTTTTGGTTTCCATTTGCATGGAATATCTTTTTCTATCTTCTCACTTTCAGTCTGTATGTATCCCTAGGTCTGAAGTGGGTCTCTTGTAGACAGCATATATATGGGTCTTGTTTTTGTATCCATTCAGTGAGCCTGTGTCTTTTGGTTGGAGCATTTAATCCATTTACATTTAAGGTAATTATCTATATGTATGTTCCTATTACCATTTTCTTAATTGTTATGGGTTTGTTTTTTTAGGTCCTTTTCTTCTCTTGTGTTTCCCACTTAGAGAAGTTCCTTTAGCATTTGTTGTAGAGCTGGTTTGGTGGTGCTGAATTCTCTCAGCTTTTGCTTGTCTGTAAAGCTTTTGATTTCTCTGTTGAATCTGAATGAGATTCTTCCCAGGTAGAGTAATCTTGGTTGTAGGTTCTTCCTCTTCATTACTTTAAATATGTCATGCCACTCCCTTCTGGCTTGTAGAGTTTCTGCTAAGAAATCAGCTGTTAACCTTACGGGAGTTCCCTTGTATGTTATTTGTCATTTTTCCCTTGTTGCTTTCAATAATTTTTCTTTGTCTTTAATTTTTGTCAATTTGATTACTATGTGTCTTGGCATGTTTCTCCTCGGGTTTATCCTGCCTGGGACTCTCTGTACTTCCTGGCCTTGCGTGGCTATTTCCTTTCCTATGTTAGGGAATTTTTTGACTATAATCTCTTCAAATATTTTCTCGGGTCGTTTCTCTCTCTCTTCTCCTCCTGGGACCCCTATAATGCGAATGTTGTTGCGTTTAATGTGGTCCCAGAGGTCTCTTAGACTGTCTTCATTTCTTTGCATTCTTTTTTCTTTATTCTGTTCTGCAGCAGTGAGTTCCACCATTCCATCTTCCAGGTCCCTTATCCGTTCTTCTGCCTCAGTTATTCTGCTCTTGATTCCTTCAAGTGCAGTCTTCATTTCAGTTATTGTATTGTTCATGTGTTTATTTGTTCCTTAATCTTTCTAGGTGTTTGTTCTTTAATTCTTCTAGGTCTTTGTTAAACATTTCTTGCATCTTCTCAATCTTTGCCTCCATTCTTTTTCTGAGGTCCTGCATCATCTTCACTATCATTATTCTGAATTCTTTTTCTGGAAGATTGCCTATCTCCCCTTCATTTAGTTGTTTTTCTGGGGTTTTATCTTGTTCCTTCATCTGGTACATAGCCCTCTGCCTTTTCATCTTGTGTATCTTTTTGTGAATGTGGTTTTTGTTCTACAGGCTGCAGGATTGTAGTTCTTCTTGCTTCTGCTGTGTGCCCTCTGGTGGATGAGGCTGTCTAAGAGATTGTGCAAGCTTCCTGATGGGAGGGACTGGTGGTGGGTAGAGCTGGGTGTTGCTCTGGTGGGCAGAGCTCAGTAAAACTTTAATCTGCTTGTCTGCTGATGGGTGGGGCTGGGTTCCCTCCCTGTTGGTTGTTTGGCCTGAGGTGACCCAATACTGGAGCCTACCTGGCTCTTTGGTGGGGCTAATGGCAGATTCTGGGAGGCCTCATGCCAAGGAGTACTTCCCAGAACTTCTGCTGCCAGTGTCCTTGTCCTCACAGTGAGCCACAGCCACCCCCTGCCTCTGCAGGAGACCCTCCAACACTAGCAGGTAGGTCTGGTTCAGTCTCCTATGGGGTCACTGCTCCTTCCCCTGGGTCCTGATGTGCACACTACTTTGTGTGTGCCCTCCAAGAGTGGAGTCTCTGTTTACCCCAGTCCTATCAAAGTCCTTCAATGAAATCCTGCTAGGATTCAAAGTCTGATTCTCTAGGAAATCCTTCTCCCGTTGCCGGACCGCCAAGTTGGGAAGCCTGATGTGGGGCTCAGAACCTTCACTCCAGTGGGTGGACTTCTGTGGTATAAGTGTTCTCCAGTTTGTGAGTCACCCACCCAGCAGTTATGGGATTTGATTTTACTGTGATTGCACCCCTCCTACTGTCTCACTGTGGCTTCTCCTTTGTCTTTGGATGTGGGGTATCTTTTTTGGTGAGTTCCAGTGTCTCCCTGTTGATGACTGTTCAGCAGTTAGTTGTGATTCCAGTTTTCTTGCAAGAGGGAGGGAGTGCACATCCTTCTCCTCCACCATCTTGAACCAATCTCTCTCATTTATATTTTTATTTTGGAAAATGTGTTTGTAACCACTTGTTGTTTAAATACACTTGCAGTCTAAATAGTTTTCTATTGCTGGCAAAGCTTTGAATTTTTGCAACAGTGACCACATATTAAAAAGCGGAGCATCTCTTCATTCCCAGTTCATTTTTAAGTGTACATGATGCTTTGTTATTTAACTCAATAGTTTTACCAAAGCATAAATTGAGGTGTTTGTACTATGGTACTACTGACATCTTCTACCACTTGGATGCTTCTTTGAAAAGACAAATATTTAGCAAAATTAATAGCTACTTAAATGGTTTGAAGAGAAGGACGCCCCAAAATCCTTCTTGTCCTCAATCACTTCTCCTATTAATTTTGCAGACCCTATGATATGCTATCTGTAGGTGCGTTGTTCATAGACTACTCTCAATGTTTGTTCAAAGAAATCAGTACCATAGCTCTCTGATTCTCTCCTCAATCCCATCCTACATTAGACTAGGACCTGTAAATGCTGAATTTAAAAAGGCATGTGTTATCAGTTATTGGAGAGGAAGGGGCAGACTTAAGGGAATAGCTGGGATCAGGGCTCCAAGCTTCTGGCTGACAGAACTCAGTACCAGTGTGTGGCAGGGGAGACACCTAATGGACATTTTGTTAACTGATTACATTGTGAAACTCTTACCTTATGAAGAAAGGAATTAAAGAAGAAACTCTGGGCGTTTCTTCTGAGGCAAGATGGCCAACACAGGTCCTTCCCCTTTTCCGTGGTTGTAAGGTTGGATGCAACCCCTGGTTAGACCTCGTTGTACCTAAAGGGATCCCCTCAGAAAGAAACTCATCCTGCCACTGTCATGAGTCAGGGGTGACAACTTCTAGAATGTTCATTCCGTGAGACTGTAGAATTGTTGGGAGCATCTATTTGATACCTCCGTTAATGCAGAACATTTTCAAATCTTCTGCCTCAGGATTGTCCTTGGGAAGCCGCAGACTGGCCATCAGGCTAGCCCCAGGGTAGGTGGGGAGACCCTGAGAGAAGTCCCTGGATTGGGAGGTCCTCAGCATAGTATTTTCACCCACTGCCCCAGCCCTCTGTGCTCTAAATACAGAAAGGAGGGAAGAGGATTGTGTGTCCCCTGAGAACTGCCAATTCATTGATTTCCTCACAATTCCATTGCCCCTGCCTCAGCTTAGGCCATGAATTAATCTACATAGGAGGGCAAGAGGGTAAGTACTATCTTAGCATTAGCTATTATCACTCAGCCCCTGGACAATGGGAATCACCTCTTTATGGGCTTACCTGACTCCAATCTTACTTCCCTCCAACTTTACCTCCACACTGCACTACAGGTCCTTCCAAACCTGGGTGGCTCCCCTCTACCTTAAGGATAAAGCCCAACCTATCAAAAAGTCACACAAATAACACAATTATGTGGACCCTCATAACCCTCTCCAGTGTCATCTCTTGCTACACTTACCATAGCCCTCTGCCCCTATGAACTCTTGCACACTCTTCTTTTGTACTTTAGAAGTACTGAGCTACCTACAGGTGCAAGGATGCACTATGCTTCACACTTCCATATATAGTTCGCCTGGATTCAGGGTTTGGGAACACTCAGATTCTATGTAGAGCTAGCATTTATTGAGTGCTATGTTCCAGACCCTTTATATGAATTAATTCCTAATAATACTTTATATGTATTATTCCACTTAATTGTCAAAACAATTTTCTGAGGTTGATATATTAAAATCCCCATTTTGCAGATGAGGGAATTGAGACATAGAGAAATTAAGAAACTTTCCAGTGACCCCAGGGTTTGTAAGTAGTGGAGCTAGTAGTTGAATCCAGAAAGTGTGATGCCAGAGTTTGCACTGTTAATCACTACACTGTGCTACCTCTGCAAATCATAGGTGAGAGAGTTTAATCTATGTTGTCTTAAATATCTAACAAAGGAAGAGACCCAGAATTAAAAATCATTCATCTAGTTTAAGCCTGGTGACCTTAAAATGGGAAGTTATTGCAATGAAAAACTCAAAGTCATAATTAGCTTAAAACTGAATTTGTACCATGTTTGAGAGAACTAAGTATTGATGTATCTAATTAGCTTTGTTCTTAGATATTCTGTCAAAAACATCTTTGTCTTTTATGAAAAAATCTCTCCTAAGATACTGCCATATCACACTTGAAGAGAAATAAGATACGAAGGTTCAAGGCTTCTTAGGGGTCAAAGAAGGTATGTTCTGGAACTTTCTTACCGTGAGGGCTGCGATTCCAATACCGACAATTCCGATGAGCTGGAGTTTAACACTGATTATGCTCTCAATTTCATCAATGCAATTCTGTTTTGGAAAAGAAAAAGTCAGGAATAACAGCTGGTGGTATGTGTGAATCATCACCCTGATCCAATCCTTTCCTTCTCTACAGAGCATCCTGTGAGAGTTAACCCATGTCACCTTCTGTTCATATTTAAACCATTCTTCCCAGATATCACTCTGATAACTTTAAAGCAAAAGTGTTGTTGGGGGAAAAATGACAATACTCTCCTTTTGGTGGAATTTTCCTATTTAGGCCAATGGCTCCTTCAAAGCCCTGAAACCTGGCTGGATGAAGCTATTCTGGGACCTGAGGCATTAAAAATTTGGGGCCTCTTCTTACTTTCAGCAAATAAAAAAAAGTAAAATATCCCCAAAATAATAGCCCCTTGCTTTTGGATTGTCATTTATAGTTTAAAAGACTTTCTACATACTTAGTCCAATTTACTATGCAAGGTAGGCATCACCTAGTAAGAAGCTATAAAGTCTGTATAGGTTCAAATTTAACAAAGGAAAGCCAAGTGTTGGGGGCTGGAGGACTGTTCTCTTCTATGGTGGCCGGGCTGGGTGGCCCTATTCTTTCATCTGTGTCCCATAGAGACCTGTGCAGTGTAGGTCCAAAGAACCTTCATGGATGGAGGAATATTGGACAGGGGGCAGAACAGATCACTTGTAATTGCAATTAGTTTCTCCAACTTCTATTTGGTCCTCTTAAATACAGAGGTATTCTCTCAACCCAATTTTGTCCTTAGGCTGTCCAGGTCCTTTTACTTGTCAATGGTCAGCTCTCTCTGATACCCACCTAAGCTCTATGAAACTCTTAATGCCATCCTCACACCTCCTGTCTTACTTCATTCATTCATCATTCATTCATTCAACAAATATTTCTTGAGCATCTGCCTTGCATTAGTCACCAGAATGGCATGGTGGATATGGAGAAAGTAAGACATGGTTACTTTTGCCCTCAGGGAGCTCATAGTTTTAGAGAAGGACACAGACTCACAAAAATAATTACAATACATTCTGGTAAAAGTTGAGAACCACTGCTCTAGATAGTGGCTCCCTTACTTATTAGAGTCAAGCTGTAGAAATTCTTCCAACCTTCCTCACCTGCACCTACAAACTTACACACTCCATTCATCCGGTGGCAGGTACTGCTGTAGGCAGTGAGCATGCAGATGAGAAAGGCACACTGCTTCTTTCTTCCTTCTCATTAAAGCCAAAGAAGTGCCCTGCTCTGCTGAAAGTCAACCCCTTTACTGGCTCTGGATCTTATTCTCTCATCTCCTCAGGAAGCCTGTGCTGTCACTTATCTCCTTTCCTTCCTACACGCTCAGCCTCTCCTTCTCTGTAGCCAAGCAGGCATCTGAAGTCTTAGCTTCCTCCCTTTCACTCCCCACTCACACCCAGTCAGTCACCTGTGCCTGTTGACTCTACCCCTGGACGTCTCTGTATCTGTCGCCTCCTCTCCCTCCCCAAGGTATGTGACTTGCTCTAGTTCCTCATCCTCTCTCGCCAGGAAAAACATAAGTGTCACCTAAGCGGCCTCCCTCCATTGGTCTCCAGCCTTCTGTTCTACCAGTCATACCCAGCAGCCTGAGTGCTCTTTCAACAATGCAAAACGGATTATGTTAATCCTCTGCTAAAAGCAATGGCTTCTCCAAACTTCCAGGTATAAAACGATGCCATTGCCTGCCTTTTCAAAAATGTCCCTCACAATTCCCTCTGGACTCCCTATTCTCCTCCAGTCCTGGAATTGCATGCTTCTGTTCTTGCTGCTTTCTGGGCCTGGCATGACCTTCCTTTGTCAAAACTTGGCTCAAGGATCCATCCTCTGCAAGCTTTCCTGACTCCACTATATTCTGTACAGGTATTGTGCTCTGCCAAGCATCAGCTCCCTTGACTAGTCTGTGAGGCCACTGAGGCAGGGACCATGTGTTTTTCACCTTAGAGTTTCCAGAACCTGGCATCGTGCCTGCCACATAGCACTTAATAAAGGAAGCATTTATCAGTGCGATGACACCTCTGGAAGGGTAGGGGGCAACGTCCTTAGGGTGCATACCTCTGGCCCTGGTGAGCTTAATTAATGCCACTGCATTTGCATCATTACTGGCAAGTCAGCACACCATTATTCCCCAGGTTACCAGGAGCCTGGGACTCATCATTGCTTCACTTATTCTGCATAGAATAAAGCTGAGGCTAGAAGCCACTGGCAGAGGGCCTCCCAGAATCACCCCTCCACCCCAAGGGCAAGAACCATCTTAACACCACAGGCAGGACAGGAACCTGGTAGAGAAGCTTACCTTGTGTCCTAGGAGCTCCTTTGGGCAGGTCGGTTGGACCTGTTCAGAGCTTTCTTTTCCACAGCACTGAAACTAGAGAGTCCGAAAAGAGCTTTTAGCACAAGGAGGGAGAAGCTGAAGCTACAAATCCGGGTATCACTGCTAAGGACTGGGTGTGCTGAGGCCGTAAAACAGCTCTGAGGCCTGACACTACAACCTAGTGGCCGTTCTGGAGACAGTATGAAGAGTCACATAGTCGTGCTAGCAAAGCAAGAAACGACTTCACCAAATCTGTCCAAGTTTTATGACAGGAGGTGACTGAAGGCAATGCAAACAAGGCAAGAAGCTAGCTGACAGTGCCTGTGTAAACTGCTGTTCTTTAGACAGGAGTTAGGTCTTTAGATTCTTCCTTTCAGCCTTGCTGAATAGCTAAAGTTTTATGAGCTTCAGGAAAGGCTCATTAACTGAGGAGAGCCTAGGACGGACAGAAGTGGCCACAGTAAACCCCAGGGGCTAAAAGACTGGGGCTTGAATACCGGCCAGCCAACAGGTGTCCTGCCTTACGGCTGCCCTTCAAAGACAAAGGAACCTGTGTGCTGTCTGATGTCCCTGGGGCAGCTGCAGCTGAACAGGATAAATGGTTGGCACCTTCCAGGACATACCTGTGACAGACAAGAACTGGGCTACCTTAAAACACCTGGCCAGGAGTTCATAGCTACTTCTCCATATGACAGGGGTTGAGAAATCAGGATGACACTGGCCTGGCCCATCTCCCCCGGGGAGCCTTCCTTGATGAACTGTCTGTAGCTTAGAACACTGCACTGACAGCACGTTCTCACAGGATGTCCCGGGAGAAAAGCAGCGTGCCTGTCTCATGTGCCCCTTCATTTTACAACTGAGGGTTCTGAGTGAGGATCAGGAAGGCAAGGAACTTGCTCCAGGTCACAAAGCTGTTCCATGGCACAGCTGCAGCTAGAGATAAGCTTTTCTGTCTTGAAGGTCACAGCTGTTTCTGTTACATCACAAGGCCACTCTTGTTTTTGTTTTTTTTTGTTTTTGTTTTTGTTTCTTGCAGTACGCGGGCCTCTCACTGTTGTGGCCTCTCCCGTTGCGGAGCACAGGCTCCGGACACGCAGGCTCAGTGGCCACGGCTCACGGGCCCAGCCGCTCTGCGGCATGTGGGATCTTCCCGGACGGGGGCACGAACCCGTGTCCCCTGCATCGGCAGGCAGACTCTCAACCACTGCGCCACCAGGGAAGCCCCACAAGGCCACTCTTGAGAGAACCTGATATTTACTTGGGCAGCTGTCTCGATGTTCTTATTTGTGTGTGCTCTTCTGTCTCTTTGGGTGCATGTCCTGACTTCCTTCTGTCGACTCTGTGTTAGGCCTCTTTCTCTTCTAGGTTCTACACATAATGCAAACCATGGCTCCCACGAAGGCAGACATATAGTGCAGTTGCCTGGCTTCACTCAATTTATTTTTAATCTAGGTGATTAGAGAGAACCTGGCTCATGTATAATCTTTAGAAGATTCCATTTTAAGGAAGAAGTAGAGTCACTTACTGTTGAGTGGAAGGTGATGAGAGTCCCATTTCCCTTTTCCCTGTCTCTAAGGTAATCGTTATAAGCTTCTTCATACATGGTCTGAACATGTCGTATAGCCTGAAAAATTACCAGGAAAACAAGAGGACGTGAGTGAGAAGTTTCAAACGTTCCCCTTTCATCAAGAATAAAGCCCCTCTTCCCTACCCTTCAAAAATATGGCATTTCCATATGTTTATCTGGATTTAAGTAAGGGTAATTCTGCCTATATGGAACAGATTATAGATTCTGGAGTTTCTAATATGCTTCTGAAGATGGAAGGATAGATTAACCAAGAATAATTTTCATAGACTAGAAAGATTTCTTAGAGTGGAGGTTCTCAACCTGGAATGGACCTCAGCAACAGCTGAACCCCAGATTCCTGGGCCCCAGCCAGGTGATTCTGGTACACAGCCAGGGTAGAAACCTATGCATTCTTGGGACTCCATTAGTTACAAGTACTCAAGTCTTTTCACGACATGGTTTAAAAGGTGTTCACGACCAAGGAAAACTGTTTCAGCATTCAAATATCATAGAAAATGTAGAGAATGCTTTTTCTAGTATAATTGCATGTGATCCCCAAATCCATAGGCTCTCAAGAAGTCATAAGATCCAATTCCTCTAACCTACAAATATAACCAGCTACTTTAGAAAAATTCCAGAGGAGTTGACATTTACTTATTCTACATGTTTACCGTTTTTAAAATCTAAAATAAGTTCATAAACACAATATTGATGGCACATGAATTTATGTAAAATACAGTAAACTTAAGATTCCATTCTTCCTCCTTTTCCATTTCACTCCTCTCTTCCCCACTGCATGTTTACACCTAAAAAGACCCCTTCCTCTGTGGATTCTCCTGATAACCTATTCTGCCCACCTATAGTTTGAGCAAAAATCTTAACAAACTGGCTTCACTGGCACGCAGGAGGCTGCCTATAGTCTTTGAGGACGACCTGGCCTCTGCCCAGGCCAAACCCTAAGGACAAAGGACAGGCTAACAAGGGATGAGAATGCATGTTCTTCCCCATCCTTCTTTCTCATACCTGCAATCTATCTCCTCCCACATTCCAAACAGGCTCATCTTAAATTAGAAATCCTTTTGTTACAAAAAACATAGGCCTCTCTATATATCTAATGAAAGCTAGGAACTATCTCCCCAGAAATATGGGTGCACCTATATGCACGCACACACATACACACATATGCTAAAGTCCACACCACACTCCTAGGTTAAAAAGTTCTGCATAAACGATTATTGTGGGGGTTATTTGGCTTTGGACTATCACTGTGGGTACCAATATTCTCATGACCTTTGCCGTAAAGAGAACACTTTAACCATCGTTAAAAAACAATTATAAGTAATATTTACTTACTACATCCTTGCCTATAAAAGCAAATACTCCAGTGGTTATTTCAGCAGCAAATATCACCAATAGGCAGGTAAAAAACTGTAGAGGAGAGAAAATACTAACTTCATTAATTCAGTACCTTTTCAGTTTACTTAACCTCTTTGACTCTAGTTCCTTTTGAAAAACACTAGGCAAGGTTATTAGTTTGAAGAGATCTAGCAGAAAGCACTTGGCCCCTTAGTTATTCATAGTTTGTTCACACATTCATTCACTCATTAATTCATTCAGCAATTGTTTATTGAGCATTTGCTCTGTGCCAGGTACTGTCCTTGATACTGGGTGTATAGCGGTGAATAAGATAAGATCTCAGTGCCTCTGCTCTCAGGGACCTTATAGTAGAGAGAGGAGGATATGATAAATGAGTAAGCAATAAAAGAGTAAGTTAATTTCAGAGAGTGATATAGAAATCCCACAACCTAGAACAGCGCCCGGCACCCATATGTTCAGTGACTACTTGAAGAACAAAAGAGGTTCTATAAAGATGTAAAATAAGACCAGAAGATAGAGAGTGGCTGGTGGGACTGGGTTTGGGGAGGGGGTGACTTGAGACTGTGTGGTCTGGATGGCTTCCCTGAGGAGGTGGAAGTGGAGGTGAAGGGTGTCCTTCTGGACAGATTTCTGTTCCAATCTCAGGGTCTGCTCTGATTAAACTAAGTTCAGTGATAAACAAGACCTGAGATGCTCAGCAACAGGGGAAAGAGAAAGAATAGAGAACTGAGGGAATGAGTTAGGAATCTTACATGGCAAGAGATCAGGAGAAGGGCTTCCCTGGTGGTGCAGCGGTTGAGAATCTGCCTGCCAATGCAGGGGACACGGGTTTGAGCCCTGGTCTGGGAAGATCCCACATGCCGCTGAGCAACTGGGCCCATGCACCACAACTACTGAGCCTGCGCACCTGGAGCCTTGCTCCGCAACAAAAGAGGCCGCGATAGTGAGAGGTCCGCGCACCGTGATGAAGAGTGGTCCCCGCTCGCTGCAACTAGAGAAAGCCCGTGCGCAGAAACGAAGACCCGACACACCCCCGAAATCAATCAATCAATGAATAAATTTATTTAAAAAAAAAGAGAGAGATCAGGAGAAGCAGCCACAGTTCAAACACCAAAGGTTGCAATGAGTAAGGAGAGGCCGCCTAATAAAACTGCCATTTCTCCTCATGGAGAAACACAAAAACTTTCTTCCTGCTCCTCTTCTTTCTTAGGTCACACTGGCACTGGATGTATAGCAGTTAACGGAAATTATTTCATTTTTTTTTAAAAAACCAGAGGCTACTAAACTAAATAGCCTTAAAATAAACCACAAGAGGTATGTTTGTTTAAATTACTGATCTCAAACAGCAGTACTTTTCTTATAGATAACAGTACTTCCCTGACTCTGGGAATCTTGTAGCTGCCTCACTCATTGTGAAATTTTATTAGGCACTTTTTCTCCCAAAACATCTTCACACTAATGACCTATTTTTTGTTTTTTTTCACATTTTCCACAGAGGTAGGGACAAAGAGAACATCCAGCTCCCTTCAGGCCAAGTCCCTCCCCACCTCGCCCCACTTACAGATCCGAGAACACACTGGGACTCCCGCGTGGCTCCACAGCAGCCGAGGAAGCCCACGGCCATCATCAGGGCCCCCGCTCCAACCAGCACATAGAGCCCTGGGGGAAGAGGCCAGAGAAGATGCTGACTACGCAAGATCGGCTCCCTCCCCGGCACCAATGCTGCCAGCCCAGCCTCTGCCACCACTGCCCCAGGCATCTGGCCCCGCAGGGCCTTCAGTTGTTAATATGATAAAGGTAACACTTGTGGAAGGCTTCTTGCTGAGAGCTTCATACACCTGACTTCATATATCCTGCACAAGGATCCTGAGAGGTAGGGGCTGCTGTAATCCCCAGGGAACAAAGAAAACCCATGCTTACAGAGGTGAAGGGAGCCGCCCAGGCTCACACAACCAGCGAGGATGGGAAGTCGCCTTTGTCCCACAGCTTACGCTTAGTCATCTGCAAGTGCCTCCTACGTGCCACGCACTTCACCTGCCAGATCTCCGCCACCCCTGTAAAGTGGGCGTTAATACCATGCACAGAGATTGGCGACAGTGGGTCCAGGGGCGGTGAGGAGCCAGTGCCAGAGCTGGGACGTGAACCTCTGCCGTCCTAGGAGCCCACGGCCCTCGTGGCACTCTGGAATTAGTGGCTGTCCCCATCTCATGAGAGGCCCTGAGGACAAAGTGTCTGGGACGGGAGGGAGGCCGTTGATCTGCCCAGGCTCAGACGGAGAAGCAGGGAGTGGGTGGAACGGAAGAGGGGAGCTTTTAGTCAAGGAGAGGGGCGGAGGGCACAGCGATGAGACAATATGGTTTTGTGTGAATGATAAACTCTAGATGGCAGTACCATATACACTGGATGCACGCAAGGTGGTAAGTGTTACAAGAAAATATCCAGTGAGGGGAGGTGATAAGGTAATATGCGCCAAATAATGTTATTATTAATATAATATTAGCTACATTTATTTTAAGGGCTTATTTTCTCCAGGCACTACTCTAAGGACCTAGCACAGATTTATTAATTTAATCTTCATGAAGCAGGTACCATTATTATCTCCATTTTTTTAGACAGAGGAACTGGGCCCCCAAAGGTTAAGTGACTTGCCCGAGATCATAGAGCTGGGATAAAAACACCCATCTGCCTCTAAAGCTAGCTCATCACCATTATCCCATCCTGCCTCTCCGACAATAACAGCGGCCTTAACTCGGGTGGTCGTTTCACTTAGTTCTGAAGTCAAGCCACAGGAACAGCTGTTCCACGGAGAAAGAGAAGGGCAGAAATGTCTTGTTCTGAGAGAAATAAAAGCGAGCCAGTTTTTTACTTCCTTTCCTGATCCCGAGATAAGTTGGAACACAATATGGGGCCTGGCACTCGACTTGCTTAGAATAATACCAATCACCTCAACTGTATTTTCTGCATTTTGTTCCTGGGAACCACTCCCATCCGCGAGAGGGCGGGCAGCTGGCGCCCCACCTCTGTGGGGGAACCCTGAGGTTGGCCTGCAGGGTGTCTCCAGGGGCCCCTCTGGGTGCTGACAGTGGTTTGTGGGCAGCCCCCTCTGTTCCCTGACAGACTAGGCGGCAGGCTGGGCTGCTCTGCTCCCTGCACCACCCAGGCTGTTCTCAGGGCCCTTTTCAGGGTCCGGGAAGCCCTGCTCTTCCGAGGTCCTGAGACGGGTATTTATTTATTTCCCAATAGGCGGGCTCAGCCACTTCCTCCCTTTTCCTTTTCTCTAAAAAAAATAATTTCATGGGGAATGGATGTGGTAATGAGAGAAATGATACTGTATTAAAAATAATACTATTGTTGGTCCCACTGCCGAAATACCTTATTGTTTTAAAATTTTTCAAAGCTCTTTTATTTCCATCATCTCTTTGGCTCCTCAAAACAGCACCACTAAGCAAGGCAAGTATTATACACATTTCTATTTTACTAATGGGGGTAACAGCGGCAAGAGGGCTCCAGGCTGGATACGCAAAGCCTTGAGCCCCGATTCCCACCCGAATGGAGCAGTTCCCTCACAGAATGTCTCCTGGGTGGGCCACCTTACTGTACTGATTTCTTACTTACAATGTTCATTGCCTCTTCACTGCTACATGATACAGTCTACAGATTCTGCGTGGAGTCATTAGAGACTGGAGCCACTGGGAACATTATCCATCCTACACTCCAGCCACATAGGAATTCACTATGATGTGACCCAGCCTACTCTTTTCCATGTTGTACCTCTGTGGGTTCTCATCTATGTCTCTCTCTATAGATGTTAGGTCCTTAAACAAACCTTATTCACCCTACATAGAATATGCTAGGAACAAGACAGAATTCTCGGTTAGTGTTTGTTGGATAAGAGGATAAAGAGAGATCACGCTAAATCTGAAGTTCTGGACTGGCTGTCTACTGTTGCCCATCTTTGCTTAGAGATACATGCCGGGGATACATCCCAACAAGCATCCAAGAAGCCACCAGAGGGCTGGGCTCTCCCAAGTCAGGTAGATGAGGGCATGGCTGCACACCGTGGGGAAAGCCTTCTGAGAGTGTGGAATCTAGGAGAGAGGGGTGCTCCTGCGGAGGCTGGGGTACAGAGGACAGAGGCACCAGGCTCTGAGGAGGACAGACCTGCTCCCAACTGAGAACAAGCTAACTCAGCCCCTTGTCCTTCTGAAATAAGAGCTCCCCAAGAAAATTCACTTATTTGTACAATATTTCATTCTTAGGCTATCAGAATTCCAGAGCTCACAGCAAACACCCTGAAACTGCTCCAGGAGCTCTGATTCCTGAGGCCTCTCCCCAGCAAACCTCCATGTGCATGTGTGGCCACAGGACTCAGTTCAATGTCAAATGAGCACTGCTGGTTGGAGCTGATGGGAAAATCAGAAGAAATTCTACACGTGGCAAATTTCTTGGGCCTGCTGATTTCAGTTCCAAATCTGGTTGTAATACTCTGCACACCACAAGGCCACTTGTAGCTTCCAAGCATACCTTATCGGTTTTTTTTTTTTGATCTGGCCCTCAAAACATAGTTGTTGAATGAATGCATTAATCGGCAGTCACATTTTACTTCCAAGATGGTTTCTGTAGAGCCCTCTCGCTCCCGCGGCAGCTTTGTGACAAGTGTATGACCTATTTCTCAATCCCCTATGCTTTCTGAGTCCTATTTCCCTTGAGTTGAAAAAGAGAAAACACTTTGATATTGCATTTTTAGCATTAGTAGCTGGGCCTTGCAATGCCAGTGATCTCCAGATGACATGCTACCACCAATTTCCTGACAATTTCATCACTTGTCTCTGGTTTCCGATCCTTCTTTTGAAGCTAGAAGCATCATTTCAGTTAACACAGAAAGGAGACAGTGGCATCCTAAAAGCCTTGTCTGCATCAACTCATTTTTAAATGGCTCCCCTTTAAGGACTGGGTAGTGACACGCTCATCAATTTCGGTGGCTTTTTGGCTGTAGATGATTTTACATACCCGCCTAATGACCATTTTTCCTCTGAAAATATTTTTCTCTGCCTCTGTGCAACTTTCCCTCTCTCCCAGCTTGCCCTGGACACACATAATTATATATGTATTTAGAATATTGGATGGGACTTAGTTTATGGGGAAGGTAAGGACTAGGTACTGTGCAGCTGTTAGTTATTGAGTGCTGTCCTAAGAGCTGAACATACATTAGTCATGGAGTCATTCAACACTGAGTAACCACCACCATTCCCAGTGCCTCAGCTGCTCTATGCAGCATCTGTCCTTTGCCCTAGGCAGGCATTATGTCAGGAACCTGCCACCTGGAAGCCTCAGTGCTACCAGTTGGTGTCTCGCCCTGACTACATGGCATCTAAACCACCCTTTTATCTTCCCCTCTCTTACTCTCCCACATCATTGTGCCTCCCGCAGGCTGAGTCCTTCCTCAGCCTGCCCTCACTGCTGTAATGACAGCTGACATTTATTGAGGGCTCATGACACAACAGGTACTGCGCTCAAGCCACGTTCATAGGTTAAATCATCTCATACATCAACGCTATGAGGTATGTAGAAATGGTATTCATATTTCACAGATTAGGAATCCGAGACACGGAGAACTAATTTATGGAAGATTGCATGACTAGTGAGGGGGGAAACTGGAACTGAACCCGGGGTTCTATTCCAAAGTGCACACCCTCACTCCTATGCTGCAGTTTCAGAAGGAACTCAGAAGAAGCATGAGTTTCTTAGCTAGAAATCTGTGAATTTTGCAATTTACAAATGGCAGGAGGGTTCTTTTCCTTCTTCCTTGAGAAAAGTGCCCGAGGGATCTATCATTGATGATTTCTGGGTTTTCCCTTCAAAGCACATTGGTGGGAGCTAGAAATCCAGGCCTGCCACACGCGCCTTTAGGTAAGTCCTCTTATTCCTCAGTTTTGTTATGTGTAATATGGCAATAATTATCTATTAAGTTCTTGTAAAAATGCTTTGGAGAAATTGTCTCAACAATGTAAGCTATGGCACGTGTCTGTTCTGCAATTCCTAGGAATCTCAGGTACAACTAAAAATTGAGAAGTAAAACAATATTAGCAGAGTGAGTCAGAGTTTTTAAAAACTCAAGCCAGCCCCTCAGCACTCAGCGCTGGAATGCTTTCCTTACACATAACATCCAGCCGCCATCAAAGCCAGGCTCTGCGGCTCTGGATTCACAGGGAGGGACAGCCACAGAAAGCCTGCGATCCCGGAGAGCGAGTGGCTGCAGTCTGTGTGGGCAGCCCCTTCCCCTTCATGGAGAAACCCGATGACGCCCTCGGTCCTCTGCTCACAGACATGACTTCATGTGCTCCAGCTTTCTGAGGGCCGAGGGGATCGCTCCTCACTCTGCCTCCTGGAAAGAAGACCCCTGTGCTGCCTATACCCCTAAGGGGCAGCCCCAGGGACAAGTTGTAACAGGAAAGCAGAGGGGCACATTGGTGGAACTTGGAAGACACTGGGGCCTTCTCCCAAGAGCTCACTGAAGGAGACTAATGTGGAAAGGGTCTGGGAAACACCAAGTCACCCAGCCTTTCTTGCTGCCAGCTCCACGCTTGCCAGGCTCTCCTTTCTCCATGATAGCAACCAGTGGACATGACAGTCTGGGTTGGCCTCCAGGTCTCAACCTGAGCTCTGAGGTCCTTGAGAAGAGGCAGCAGGTGCAGTGTCTGACTACCTGGCTCCCTGGCCTCATTTCCAGCTCCCCTCACAGCTGGATCCTCTCCACACTGGCCTCTGGCTGTGAAGTCACCTCCAGATCTTTATTATAAGAAGGGACCTTTTCTCCATCACCAAGGAGAAAGACCCAAGGGTCCCAGAGAGGAAAGCATCCCCCTAGAGGCGGCAGTCATCTGCCCAGAAGCAGGGAGCTAGACCACGTGCCTGCCTGAGGTCCCTCTCAGGGAGAGGTGGTATTTCTTTAAGAGTGCTTCAATGGGCCAAGCCTACTCTCCAGGGCTCTTTAACAATGGGGTGATAAGAGTGTAATGGGCTGATTGCTCTGGAACCTATTCTGAAAAGGAAAATACACAGAGCAGTGCACAGTACCCTGTGACATGAAGTGAGATTTTCCAAAAACTGGGCCTGCTTCTTCTTTGAAGTCCTGTTACCTCACACCGTTTGCTATGCAAGTCCATAAAATGGAATCCTGGTGTACTTTTCTTCTCGTTTTATTGCTAGGGAACTGGTGTCTTTCCTATTTGGAAAATTATTTATTGAGGAAAGAAACATCAATTTCTGTAAACATGTATATTGCTCTATTTATATTATAAGAAGTATTTAAAGTGGAAAAAAGGTTCCTGACCTCACAAGGACTTTTTCTTGTTGGCACTCTCCAGAGAGACAGCACAGGGAAACAGAATAAGCACAGGCCTGGGCGTTGGCAGACCTGGGGTGCGGGCTGAGCCCCACCCTGAAGGGCTGGAAAACCACGGCTGACTGTCAGCACCCCTCCTCCTCTGCTTCAACCCCTGGTCCTCAGTTTCCTTATTCCGTCTAGTGCTAAGACTCTATGATAATCCACTT
The DNA here is from genome assembly GCF_963924675.1 of Phocoena phocoena. Lineage (NCBI taxonomy): Eukaryota > Metazoa > Chordata > Mammalia > Artiodactyla > Phocoenidae > Phocoena > Phocoena phocoena. Next base: position 101,818,069 of record NC_089219.1, read on the forward strand.
CTCTGGACTTCAAGCACTGACCGTGAGCATTCTCACCACCAGCCACTCAGAGAGGGGAGGGAGAACCAAGGGTGGGCAGACCCACGCCACGCCCCAGGCTGCCAAGAACAAGCAGGAAGGATTCAGGCCCTGCTGTGAGGGCTGTTGTTTTCCCCACCCAGAGTTCACTTCCTTTTCTTTTCTATTAGACAAAGAACCTCCTCCACTCTCAGTCCTTGTGGTCTGAGAGGGCTGACTCGCCTCAGTTCCAAGGCAGGTGTGAAGCCCAGGCTTCAGCCAACAAGCCCGTCCCAAGCAGCTGGCCGCGATGACTGGTGTGGGAACGGGCACTGGACCCAAGATTGCCAGTGACAGTGCGACCCAGGACTTTGGTTGGATCAGTTGGAATGAAAGAAGAGTGTACTGTTGCTGAGGTTACCTGGGAGATGGCGCCTGGAGCTGTGGGTGGACGTTTTATCACGTCTAGGGGGAACCTGCCCCAAACTGGAGCCACAGGAAAGCGGAGCTAAGAGGTAGCTACAGACCGCATTCCAATCACATCACTTGTGTCCCTGTGATGAGAACTAATCCTGACTTTTCAGTTATGTGAGTCAAGAAATTTCTGTTTTGCTCTAGACAGTTTGAGTCAAGTTTCTGTGATTTGCAATTAAAAGAGTCCTGACCGATATGTCTATAAATATATGACATTTCTTGCATCTTGGGCTGTTCATGTTGCTTTAGTTTACATTAGGAAATAGGATCAGGAACGTCTGTATAGAACTAGTTTGTTCTCCTATTTAATGCAGGAATCTCCTGTATTGATAAAGGCTCCATTCTGATTTTGGGTTAAATACCAAGGTATCAGAGGGATCACTGTAGAAGTCTGCTCAGCTTCTTTGATTTATCAAGTCATTAGAAAGCTTTTCTTACGTTGGCCCCAAATCTACACCTGTGAAATTGCTATCAGTGCTTTGTTTCTGGAGCAACACAGACAGAGGCTGCCCCCCAGACTGGCTTCCATCTTTCCTTCCGCATACCCGCCCCTCTCTCTAACCGAGCAGGGTCCCTTACCTCAGGTTTCCATCTGAAAACTATGAGTTGTGACTTCTAGGCTTGACTCTGTCTATCATTGATATCTTTTTTGTTTTGATTCCTTTTGTCCCTGAGTTTAACGATGTTTAATAATAATATTTAATAATGCTTAATAAAGTTTCTTGTCTTTCTGTCCCTTTCTTCACAATTCCTACTGCAACCACCATGGGTTATGCCCTTATTTCTTCAGGCCTGACTATATCAATAATCTAGCACCGTCTTTTTCTGTCCTCCTCTCTCATTCCACAATAATCTCTTTAAAATGCAGTGTAGGTCGTTCCCTCCCCCAAACCCTAAATTATCCTTCTATTGTTTATTAAATTAACTGGCCCTGACATTCAAGGCCCTCTATACTTGTCCTCTGTCCCTCCCCGACTTTCCTAATCTTAATTCCTACCATGCCCATATCCTTTACGTTCTGGTAAGAGTCCTCTGCCCAGCCTCGGCTTGCTAATCACTATCCTATAGACACACTGTGTGCCCCAAACCTCTGCAGTCCCTATTCTTCCTTTTCTCTATCGATTATGGTTGGTCTTTCAAACCTAACTCAAATCCTTCTTGCCTCACCAGTTTAGAATGACCCCTGATGCACCAACTGCAAATACCACTAAGTCAGCACTTGGTTACACACCAGTTTCTCATCCCCTACTTATCACATGGTCTCAGAATTGGAGGCTACGTCAGCCTCCAGCTCCTCACCCCTTTCCCACAGTTGGAGGGAGACAGCAACTACCCCTCCCACACTGAGGCCTCTCTCCATGGCAGCCCTCCCTCTGCCCCTCCCTCCTCTCTCCACCCGCCTCCACTCCCCCTTCTCTCTCCCCTCTGCAGTCCCTAGTCACGGAGGGATGAGATTGACCCTTCCACATCTTGAGATGTCTCTCTTCATTTTGAATTATGTGTCTCTCCTAGACAATTTAAAATACAAGATCACAAATACACAAAACCAGACCCTGACTGGGCAAGGGTCCCCCGTCACCCCAGATGGATGAGTGAATAACTGACTTTGTGGTGTGCCCACTCCACTCGGGGGGCAAAGGGGCTTTTCCAATTCTTTGGAAATGAATTGTGGTTACACGCTGGGCTTCTTTTCTTGAAGTGGCTGAAAGAAACACAACAGTTCAGTTCCACCTGGTCTTCCTTGGTTTTAGAAGCAGAGGGATGAACCACGTGTGGGGTGGGCAGGGTAGGGGTGGTAGGGCCCTCTCCTCTCCACTTGGACCACACATCCCTACCCCAGGGCCAGGTGGGCATCTGGGGCTCAGGTGTGCCTCCTTTCTCTCCCTCCATCCCCCGTCCCAGAAGTCCAGGTGCAGGCTCCCCTCGAAGCCGGGGCAGCCCCAGCTAAGGTGGAGGAGAGCTGAAGTCACTCACCTATGTAGAAGTACTCTGGGGAACTGTCCTCCGAAGAGAAATCCTTCATGGTGCCTCCAAACCGAAACCACAGTCCAAAAGCAATGACTGCCGACCCTGCCAGCTGAAAGGTAAACAGCCTGCATTTACAAGGGAGGGGAAAGTGTGTGCAGGACCTGGGAGGCCTGAGGCCCCAGAATCTGAGGGTTGGAGGGGGTCCCCTAAGAAACCAGCCCATCTCCTCTTCACGTTTCTTATAATAGGAGTGGAATGATGTGCTCAAAGCCCCCAGCCCACCCCAGGTCCCTGATGTGATATTAAAACTGGGGTTTCCTGATTGCAAGCCCAGAGTTTCTCCCATTCTGCCAGGCTCCCCCGCGGTTATGGGGCATACACAGCACAGCCCAGGAGGTGTCTCAGAAAGGGTATTCCCACAACAGTCCCCCGGGAAGGTATTTGGTTCCTGCCCTATTGTCCCCTGCTGGGCACTTGGGATTTCCTCACCAACACCACAGTGAGAGGTCACCGAGAGCAAGATGAACTCCGAGACTGGGGGAAACCCACTTTTTTAAATGGGAAGAAAACACGCCAACCTCAGAACCTGCCCACACCTCCTGAGTGTCCAGTGTCCAGTTAGAAAGCCGTTTTAGAGGCATCTAGAAGCTGTCCTAACCCCCAGGCTGCCACTGTCACTGTGCCCCACTGCCTGGGGATGGTTTTGCAGGCAGTGAGGGAAACTGGCCGGGGTTGTTTTGTTTCTTTTTTTTTTTTTTGGTTGCTATTTTGGGTTTCCATGGAAAGCAAGAAAGGAAAAACTAATTTTCTGAAAAAGCCTGGTCTGTGTGCTGTGTGGCTCAGGGAGAGGCTGAGTGGCCGGTGCAGGCAGCGGCTGGGCAGGCTGGCGGCTGGTAGAGTCATGGCCCGCTTCCTCTCCGCCACTCGGAGGGCTTTTGTGAGGCTCCGCACCTGAGCTGGAAGCCTTTCCTTCCCAGGACTGTCACAAAGGCCCGCCAGCAGGCTCCAGCCAGGGTCTCCTCTCTCTCCACAAACACCCATCTCGAATTTCATTGTGTCAATCAACAGATGGCCACTGGCACCTTCTGGACTCAAGGCACCACAAGTGAGCAGAGATGTAGAAAGAGTCCCGTGGTTCTGCCAACCCATCCAGTTAGTGTTGGGCTCCCCTAACCCCTCCCCAGACCAACAGTTTAGAGGCTGCCCCCGCCCCAGCAGGGAAGAGTAGACACAGATGCTGGCAAAAGGGGGACAAGCACACAAGTCAGAGAAGTAGAGGTTTAATAAGGAAAAATGATGTCAAAGTCAGGGTCAGACCAGAGCCCTGTTTATACATGATCCTTCTGTCTGTGGGCTATTTGTAAAGAGCCGGGGCTATCTGTCTGAATATATATGAGGACTTTATCTTTCTTTACCCTCCATCTTCCCAAGGCCCATTCCCTCCGTGGCCGGCTTCTTAAGCAGACCAGCATGACTGCTGCAGGAGGAATTGGAGGGGCAGAGGTCTACCAGCTGGACTCTCTAATGTGGAACAACGAAAAGTTTCCAGTACTTAGAGGAAAGCACTAATTAGATAATGTGAGGAACAGCTAAAGGAACTGGGTTCAACCAGCTTTCAAAGGTTTTGCATTTTTTAAAAGGGTAGCAAGGCGTGGAGAAATATTCCGAGAAGTCATGTTAAAACATTAACAATACTTTTCTTTGACAGGTAAAATTACAGGTGACTTTTCTCTTTTCACGGTACTTTCTAAGGTTTGTGCGTGAAGCATGTATTACTCTTGTAAGTTTAAAAGTGTGATATGGTAGTTTAACTGATCAGTCCAGAAAAAAATGGGGAGAGTTTTCTTGGGCTGTGCTTTAGTTTGGGAGGAAATCGGCTTTGAGGTCATTGCTGTTTCTGGTGCAGGGAAGAGGTCATTGTGAGGTCATTGCTGTTTTCTGATGCCCTTGGGAAAGCCCCATCCTCGGAGTGCTAGGGGCTCCCTGGGACACACGTGCCCAGCAAAGCCTCACAGGCAGCCCTGCCTACGCCGCCTCTGCAGCAACTCGGTGGAAAGAGTTTCCAAGTACAAAGCAAAAATCTGTTGATGGAGGCGTCAGGCCAAGGCCTGTAATCACCGAGCAGACTGTGGAGGAGGTGACTGGTCCCAGGGACACCCTATCACGAGGCCACATTTTTGGCACCTCTGTACACAAGCTCTAATTTATAGCTGTCTGGGATCATCCTCCCAGACGGAATACATTTGTCCATTTTTGGCACCGATGTGTTTGATTCATAATGGAAAATTAAAAGAGAGGCTGCAATTTAAAGCCAAGGGGCAAAATGAGAAAAACTCTGCGCCTGCTCGTCCACACCCCCCAACCCCAAACCCAGGCTTTCCTCCTGGGTCAAGGAAACTGCGGTGCGGCTGAATGTCATCACTGCGGAGGGAATCCTCCCAGCATGCCGCCGGATCAGGAAAACTGTGGGCGCGGGCCAGGTCAAGCCCGAGGCTGCGCCTGATGACAGCCATCACCGATTTGGAAAGTGGCATCAACAGGGACAATGAAGCCCTTTGGTCCTTTGCAACTCACTGTTCTTTCAAGACTCTTGAAATACTCTGTGTTCACTGGACTTTGGTTGCTCTATCACACACCTGAAATTGCTTGAAAAAAATTCACACCGGGCTTCCCTGGTGGTGCAGTGGTTGAGAGTCCGCCCGCCGATGCAGGGGACACGGGTTCGTACCCCGGTCCGGGAAGATCCCACGTGCCGCGGAGCGGCTGGGCCCGTGAGCCATGGCCACTGAGCCTGCGCGTCCGGAGCCTGTGCTCCGCAACGGGAGAGGCCACAACAGTGAGAGGCCCGCGTACCTCAAAAAAAAAAAAAAAAAAAAAAAAAAAAAAATTCACACCAAGTCCAGTCTAGTCAGGGGCAAAGTGAGCAACTCTGGTGTCAGTAAGGCCCATTGCTCTGTGCGTCCCATACCCGGGAAGAGAAGTCTCACTGAGCAGCCTCTAGTGCTAAATTTTAACCCTACTAGACCAACCCCCCAGCCCCACCCCATGCCCCCATTCTCAGCCCCTCCTTCGCATTCAGATACAACACTGTACCTCTGGTTGCACCTCAACACTGCAGCCAACATGAGAACAAATAAGGATGGAGAGGCTGCCCCTTCATGTTGCTTTCCTTCTCGTGCCCCTGCCCGTCCTCATCTGCTCTCCTTCCTCCCTGTTTTTCACGGAGGAGGTAACTATGGTCCTGACTGGGTACCGTGTTAAGCATTAGGGAAGCAACGATGAAAAAGACATGAAAAGTCTGACATGGAAGATAATCCTGTAAACTAATAAATGCCACAGGACGCAGGAAGTGCGCTCCATGGAACTGCTTCACTGCCCAGGGATTAGAGCAAAGCGTGATGACCAGCGTGCAGCAGGTGTTCCATTTTGACTTACAGCTTGAAGAATGAGTTAGAAGTGTCGGAGCAGGGAGGGACTGGAGGGAGGAGTGAATGCCAGGCAGAGGGAACAGTGTGGGTAAGGGCTGCGCTGCCTTTCACGGAACCCTGTGCTGGGGAGAGAGAGGAATCTGGGGGAGGTCAGAGTCTGGGGCTTGAAACAGGAGTTAGGGCACACGGCTCACAGCTTGTACTAAGCTTGCTACCGTTGTGGAAGGTCCATGGCAGGGCCTTGAGGAGAGGGGAGGTGGGAGCCCTCATTCTGATGGGGGCAATGAGCAGCACGAGTGCTGCCGGATGCCAGACACGATGAGAAGCCAAAGGTAACGACCTGAGTGGTTGAAGGCCAGAGGGGGGATGTTAGGGGCTGGACGCGGTGATCGGCGAGGACCATGATGGATCCACTCTACCAACCAAAGAACTTTGCCGAGGGCTACTCTGCATCCGTGACTAGTACCAATCCCTATGCCTTTGGAACAATTACCATTAGAAACACTGTTTTTCCAGGGGTGGACTTTTTCATACAACAGCATGAGTAGGGCTTTGATGCTAATCATTTAATAAACATTTGCTGAGCATCTGTCGTGAGCCAGGAGGCAAGGATTCATAGATAAGGAAGATCCAGTTCCTTCTCCAAAGGATCTCAGGGGCTAGTGGAGAAACTGATCCCACCTCTGTGGCCCAAGAGGGACTCTAACAATGCAGGTCAGAGAACCAGCCCCTGAGAAGACTCCAAATGTCATCATTCTTTGCATCACCGTTTCTCTTCTGTGCACCAATTGTGCATTAAGCACTCAGAGAATGTGATGCAACAGGATTTTGAGGGCAAAAGTGTGTACACTATGTAAAAGGAAGAGAGAAGTAAAATAGAAAAGGAAGATAGAAATGAAAGGAATAGACGATGACATTAGATCGGGGATTACCTGGTACGATTACATTATGCATTTTCATGGACAAGTCATTTCAGTAGCTAACCATATTCCAGAGAGTCTGCAGGACAAAGTTGCAAATTGTAAGCATATGTCCATGGAGAAGACTGTATGTGTTCTAAAACTAAAGCAGCAGAAAAGAGGACTACAGACCCAACTGGAAAACTTTTAAAGCAAAGTGGATGAACAAAAAGTTTCCTTTAAGTAATGCCTATCTGCCAGAAAACAAGTCATTTAACATGAAGCAAAGCTTGTTATTGGATTTCAATTATATTGTGCTGTATTTATTTCCACTTTCCTGGGATTGCTGCTGAAATGTTCTATCTTGAGGACATATTCTTTTACTTAAAAAAATTTTTTTTTCATGAATCACAAATGTGGTTCTTAGGAAGGCACCAGATTGGAGGGAGGGTAGTGCTGAGATACAAAAATGTGAAGATCACTCCCCAGGCCTGGGTCCTTCATTCTTCTCAGCTCCCCCCACCTCCACCCCTTGCCTCCAGCAGAAGGTAGCCCACCCTGATCACAAAGAGCGAATACATGCTACTCTGCTATTTGATGGCTAAACCCACCAGAAAGCTCCCTTTCTGGGTAAAAAGCATCACTTAGGGATGTTCTCAGGCAGCTCATGTGCTTTTCCCTAGATAGGAGACCCAGTTAATTATCCTCAGAAGCTCTAGCCACACAGTTTCAGTTCCTTCTCCCACTTGGGGACCCTGCTCTTGCTATTTCCTTAGCTTACAAAGTTCTCCTCTGCTCCCCTCCACCTGGCTCACACCCACTCACAGCTGTCAGCTCTCATGTCACTTCCTCTGCAAAGCCTAGCCTAGCCTAGGTGTGTGTCTTCCTCCATGTCTCATATAACCACTTCTGTTTAAATATTTCTGTAATTAAAAAAGAAAAATTAAGTCCTGAGCTATGTGAGGGAAGGGGCAGGGTTTATATTGCTGTGTCCCAAGCACCTACCCCTCTGCCTTGCACAGCCACCTCCCAACAGACATCTGTTAAATGAATGCATGGAGGGCCTTCACAAAGGTACAATTTAGGCTGTGCTATTGACTGAATTGTGCTCCCCGCCACAATTCATGCATGCGTTGAAGCCCTAACCCTCAATGTGATGGTATTTCAAGGTGGGGCCTTTGGGAGGTGATTAGGATTAGATGAGGTCATGAGGGTGGGGCTCCCAAGATGGGATTCCCTCATAAGAGACACCAGAGAGTGCTTTCTGCCACGTAGGACACGGGGAGAAGGCAGCTGTCTGCAAGCCAGGAAGAAAGCTTTCACCAGGAACTGAATTAGCTGATACCTTGATCTTGATTTTCCAGGCTTCAGGACTGTGAGAAATAAATTCCTGTTGTTTAAGCCACCCAATCTATAGTTGTTTTTTTTTTTTTTTTTTTATGGCGACTTGACCTAAGACAGGCTGATAGAAGCAATTGTGAACAAACTCCTTCACAACCCTCCAAGGGAATACTTCCCAAAGTACTGATTTCAAATTCATCTGCACCTGGGAAACACTGTGTAGACACCTCAGATGGCACTGTGTGAATACACTGTTGAATACACTCAGCAAAACACTTTCCCACAGAAAAACAAAACAAAACTAGAGAAGGTAGTATCAGTTCTGTGTTTTCCAAGCCTGCAGGGATGTGTGCCATGCATCAGGCATGGACACAAAGAATAAATCTATACATGCCTTTTATAGGCAGGACATATGAATACTTAATGTAATCATGGCAACACACACACACACACACACACACACACAAAATGCACTTGAATGAAAAAATAGACAAAATGAATTCCATATTTCTGCTCCTCCAGGGTAAATACCATGTACATACATACCCAACTCTTTTGCAATTCTATTCTTTGGGATGACGTCACACAAAGAGGAAAATGACACTTCAATCCTAGAAATGTCATTAAAAGCTTTTAAGCTAATACTTGCTCTTGGTGGCAATTCTCACCCCAGATGGAATCATGTAATGAACACTCACAATTCTTGATCTGATTGCAAATCACATTATGATACCATAAGGGTAATGGGAGCTTCATCCTTTTAGCAGGCAAAAGTCGGAAGCACATTTGCTCTAGAAGATGATACTAATTTTCTCAAAGAGGTAAGCCAGCTCCCAAGATTTTCATCCAATTATGCAGTGAAAGCAAGGCAAGGATTGAGATGGCACTTTCTCAAAATCAAGGATTTTGTCAGAAGAAACACAAGAGCCAAATGCCATATGACATCCAGGTGAAACCACCTCTGAGGAAGCTTGCTGCCCTTGCCTCAACATCAGGACCAGGTGAGGTGGAATTGGGAGGCAGGACTATGGTAGCATATGATGAGACGGCTGCTAGGTTGGAAATGCATGGCTGTCAGTCTGGAAACGCACTGGTTAGTTGCCAGTGTTTCTGATTTCCCCTATTATTTTCCTCACAACAATTTCATAAGAACAAGCTTATGCTAAGAAATTCCTGAAAGACTTCCTTCAGGTAAGGATATATTTTAAAAATCAATGCTTAATTCTCTGCACTAATGGATGGGTTCTGCAATTCAAACCACAATAGAGCAGGAGTGTTCTATGCATCTCCAGAAAGATAATTGAGCTACATATTTGTCCTAATTATACCTTCTGCTGTTTGTTTAGGTTGTTATAGTTAACTCGTGTGGATCAATTGACATTGCTGGGGGGTGGGGGTGGGGGATAGTACAAAAGTGCTGGGGGGATACTAAGGTCAGGGGAAGGAAACTGAGCCAGGATGAAACGCTTGCTCTCAATGATAAAGCAGATAAATATAGATGTGGAATGTGTATGTATTTATTCAGTGGTTGTACACAATGCCTTTTTCTAAAGAGATACAGGGAAAAGGAGAGATCAGTAAGAATTAGGAGAAAGATGATGGCTGTATAGTTTTCTTCATACAGTAAAAACAAATGCCACAGGCTACTGGCTAATGATTCCACTGTGCAGACGGCTGTATCAAATGAAGATCAAATACAACTAAAGTAAAATCCAATCCACCAAGTTATCAAAGTGATTTAAAGCCAGTGTCTGTCTTACCTGACCGGGGGGACGAACTCCAGGAGGACAATAATGGTCTTTTCTATGTCTCTGAACTTCCTCCTGGCAGCATCCAGCTGGCTCTTATCCCAGGCTTGCCCTCTGAGTAAACACGACTTTGAGGGCTACCCTGAATTCTATGGACATCTCAGCTATATTGAGCTTTTACATAAGCAAAGATGGAATATTAAACAATATTTATTTTACAGCCTAATATTTTTCAAGGTAGTTTGAGAGAACTACTCTTGAGCAGATAAACAGGATTTTTGAATATCAATCAATAATAATGACCTTCACCCGGTTTTAGTTGCTACAGACAGACAATGGGAGAAAAGAATGTTTCAGGTAAAACTCAGGTTAGATTGGAACAAGCCAAAACACTTTGTTTATTCAAAAGTTAGCTTGAATGGAATCCTGAAAGTCTTGTATTCTAGAGAGAATTTTTCTTAACAGCAATTTGACCAGAAATCATTTGGGGTCAGAGAGGCAGGCAGCACTGGGCCACTTACAGGGGACTAGATGGGTACAGGGAGCACAGGGAGACCACATGGGCTTCCTGGATGAGTGGCAGCAGCTTCCAGGCCCCACACCTGCCCCACTGGGGGGCTCTGTTGTCCCTGCCTAATTCCTTTGCCCCAGTTTATAAGCTGGCTCTTTCCCAGTCACCATTACAATGGGGAGGACAGGGCTTGGCACACACCTTGGAACATTCCCCAACTGCTCTTGTAGAAAATTTTACCTCTTCTGAGTATTAATAATGATGCTCTTGGACAGGATAGTAACAAAAACAATCCATATGTATACGCTGTGTTGTCGAGGAGTTGTAGCAGATAAAAACAGGGGGTTCTAGGCATCCCGGGTTTGAATCAGGCTCTGCCACTTTGTAGTCCTGTGATCTCGGGCAAGTCCCTTAACCTCACTAACCTTCAGCTTCCTCAGCTGCAACGTGGGGGTAATAATAGTGCCTCCCTAAGAGATTAAATGAGTTCACCTTACACACTTAGAACCACTCAGAACTGTGATTGCCCAGCACTTATTGTTATTATGGTGGTAGACTCACTAATGTTATATTCAAACTGAAAACTTAATCCTACTCAAGATAGGAAACACCATGGCCATGATTCTAATGATTTAGTCCTCGGCTGCCTTCCTCTACTAATTTTTATTTTAGCACTACACTCTTTCCATGACAGCTGGGATTCCCTTGAGTTTCTAAACCTCTATACTAGGTATGTCGGTCCTGCTTTCCAGAAAGTATGTTCCCCCTCTCTCTTTAGTTTTAGTTTTTATAAGACCCAATAAGAGAGAAACAGGAAAAGATGACTTATGAGAGAAAGAATAACTATATTTAGCCTAGAGCTATCCAAAAGAACTTTCTCCAGTGATGTAAATATAAATGTTCTCTGTCTGTGCTGTCCAATACTGCAGCCACTAGCCACCCATGGTCACTGAGCACTTGAGATGTGGCTAGTGCAACTTAGAAGCTGAATATTCAATTCCTTTTAATACAGATTAATTTAAATGTGAAAAGCCACATGTGGCTAGTAGCACAGCCGCCATATTGGAGAGTGCAGGTCTGGAATTCACATGCTCATCAGAGCTTCAATCTTCTCTTCTTGTCAGTCTGTAGACTTGGAGTGGTTAAGAGGACAGTTTCTGGGGCCACGCACAGAAACCCAGCTCTGCCACTGGCCAGCTCTGAGGTCTCGGACAAGGCTCTTAAACTCTCTGTACCTCTGTTTCCTTATATATAAACTAGGGGTGACAATAGCTGCTATTTCAGAAGGTCATTTTGAGGATTAAGGAAGTTAATATACAAGATGTGCATGGGAAAGCAGCGAGCACGTACCTTCCATTTATATAATGCTTAATATTCTTCTTCAAGTTTTTGCTACTGAAATTAATTTTAAACACTGTCTCTTGATACATACCCTTTCTCAATTCCCATCTTGCTTTTCCTCCGCCTTAAACCAATCAGGGGTGTTCTCAGCCTTACTCTTCTTTCTCCCACATGCCAGAGCGTTATGCACCTCTTTGCACCCGCATTTCTGGAATGCATCAACACAATCCAACACTGGATATAATCTCCCCGACCATAAACTTCATGTTTTCTAAGCCAGTAGCATTTATTATACCTTATATTCCATGTGCCCTCATAAATGTGTACAGTGAAAAGAACACAGGGTTTAAAGTCAGAAGACCAGGGTGTGAATCTTGGCTTTGCTCCTCCCTAACTCTTGGACCCCAGACATACTGTGCTTGCCTCTCGGCTTTCACATCAGTAAAACGGGGATTACATTACTTCATGGGGTTGTTGTTGATTCATGATCAAATGGGATAATGTATGTAAGAGCATTTTTAACCCAAAGCATCATAGGAATGTTAGTTTTGTCCCTAATTAAATCCAAAGAGGATGAAAAAAGCAAGCCAAGGTAACCCCTATTCGTCCGTATCATGTGCTCTCAGCCCATCTGGTCGTCCCATCTTATGGGCTTCTTTCTCAATTCCTTCTCCTTAATTCCTTCGCAAGCATGACATGACGGTTAGTATAGTGTCACTTACCCAAAGATACTACATATTCTGGAATAACACAGTGAAGCATAATGGGCAATGGACAGGTGGCCTCCTGGTAACTGTAGAAACCAACAAGTCTCAGTGTAAAAGAAAATTCTTAGAAGAATAACGGTAAAGTGGTAAATGGGATTAAGAGAACTGCCACAAGGAAGCCAGGTGAGCAGGCCTAAAGGAAGGGCACTCCCTGCCCCATTCAGAAATGAGAGCCACCAGTGGATCTTTGACCTCTTAAGGCCACATCTAAACCGGTGCTTCTCAAAGTGTGTTCCCTGGACCAGCAGCATGACCAGCATCTGGGGGCTTCTTAGAAATGCAGACCTACCAAATCAGAAGAGATATTTGAACAAGATTCCCAGGTGATGTGTATTCATGTTCAAGTTTGAGAGGTACTGATCACCAAAGGTTTTCCTATTTCTACCCCCTGGCCTCCCCTTGGTAGCACAGAAGCAGGGCGGGGAACAAACAAACAGCTCCAGCGCTAGGGTCTCTTAGCCAGAGCTGTGCCAGTGACTGCCGAAGCTATTCTAGGTGCTGAGAGATGGAAGAAGAAGGATACCAGCACAGCACACTCCCTGCCCCGAGGAGCAAAGACATTAAAGAGACAGTAAACTATACTCAAAGGCACAAAGGAGCACCAAATAAAGGTCTTTTGAGTGCCTCAAGATCAAGGACTGTGTCTTAACCATTTCTGAATGCCCAGCATTTGGTAGGGTGCTGGGCACAGAGTTGGTGGTAAGCACATACCTGCTGAGTGACTAACTGCAGAGGAAAGAACCTCTCCTTTTGACTTCAGGCCTTTGATAAGCTACAAGACTCTTGCCACTTTGCTTGGTTGGTTGGACTTAGGACACCTGTTTCCTACTTCTCCTTACCTTTATGAATCTCTTGGATTCTAGATTCCACTTTCCCACTTGTTTTCTAGTGTTTAAATATGACTACCAGTAATATATATCTGTGTTACTGAATATTTACTATCTCATGTACCATACTTAATACTCTACATATATTTACTCTTTTATCTGCACCAAGGTCATACACTGATGTTGATACTTGATTATGTCCATTATATAGATGAGAAAATGGAGGCTCAAAGAGGTTAAACAGCTTACTAACCAAGCACCCCTGGTTAGTAAATACTATGGCCAGGAATAAACCCAGGAAGTGAGATGCCAGTATCCACCTTCCAGGCTTTGAATTCGTGGATATGAATTGCCACGCTGCCTAGACCTGGCCGAGGTCTACCAGACTCCTGGAACCATAGCTCTGGCTTCTGCAGGCCGGCTCCTATCATAGAGTCCTGCCCCTCCCAGCACCACTGGGCCCCTCTTATCCAAAATAGGGGAGGCTGCCACTCTCTCCCCACCTTGACAGAAATCAGAAATGGAGACTATCCAACGACAGGGCCAAGGAAATTCCTATCTGCCTTCTGGGGTGGTCTAGCTTTTGGGTGGACCCCATAGAATACTTTCTTCAGGTATTTTTTTAAACAAGTCTTTCTGACAGGTGGTAGCTCTGGAGCTACAGTTTGAAATGAATTTGGGAAAGAGGAGTAGACAAGTCAGACATCTCGTAAGCCCACGAGACACGGTCTTTCCTAAAAGCACCTGTTAGGCATCACCAAGTGAAACTCCAGAGCTGCATTAATAACAGTGAGAAGGAAAGGAGAGCAACTTCAAACAAGCCATATATGGCATCTGACTCTCAACGACGAACGGTCCTGCTTCCTGTTGGTCGGCGACCCTGAGCAGCTCACACAGCACAACGATGGGAAAACGCCGAGTACACAACAACAAACCAAGGAATAAACAGAGCCCAGGTTTTTTTCTTTTTTCTTTAAACCAACACACGTGGCTTGGTAGATTGTGGTGTTTTATTTATATCACTATGCAACGGAGGAGGAAAAAAAAAAAAGGTGATCGCAGTGAAAGGCATGGGACCATGCCATGCTATCTGACTGTAATGTCCGAATTTAGACATGACAGATATTGGGAGGGGTTTCATGTTAGACATCAGCCATGATAAGAGAAATTAATTTAGTGGTGCTTGGGGCCAGGCTTTACTTTTGTTTTGTTAAAATTCAATGGTGAGCACAGTCAGCAGCCCTGGGCCGGGGAGTGCTCTGCTGGCTCAGGCAGGCTCTAGCTGAATGTTTATAAAACCAGGAGCACAGCCTAGGGAAACTTCACCCAGCTGCCAGAAGGAGGCTGTGAATCGATTTGCAGATCACAAAACATACCCCACCCAGCCTCTGCGTCTGCCTTCTGGTGAGTTCCTGACAGGAAAGGAAGTGCTGTCACCCAGGGGGACCCCAGACCTCAGAAGGACAGGCACGCAAGCATCTAAGAGTGTGTAAATAGAACGCCTGAAGTCATGGCGAACGCCTGTCCTTCCAGGAAAACTGTCCCCTGCCCTCTCCCCCTTCCCCAAACTTCCCACAAACCCTCTAACCAGGAAAAAAAACAACTTCCAAAACTAGGGTGGGGCTTTCCTGGAATCAGGTTCCCTCAGTTACAGTGAAGGTACACATCTAGACAATTTATCCCAAACAATCGCTTTCCTTTGAATCATTAGGAGCCTGTTTCAGGTCGCCCCTTTCCCTTTGGTTGTACAGTTATAGACAGGGGAGAGCTGTCTGTGACTGCTGCTGGTCCCTGGTCCTCATTCCCCACGGAACTGAGAGTGAGGAGAGGCCCCATATCCTCTTCCTGGGCCCAATCTGTACAAAGAACAAACCGACAGGGAATGAGCAGGAAGAGACAGGCTCAGTCCTGCAGATAAAGTTGACAATTGATTACCTTTGCAAATCGGGAAGGCCATTTGTATCCAGTTCCTAATCTATTCCTAATGGAATAGATTCATCCATTCTTTCTACAGATGTTTATGGAATGCCTTCTATAAGCTGGGTACTATTAGGCGCTGGAGATATATCCCTGAACAAGACGGAAAAAGATTCCTGCTCTCAGAGTATTCTAAGTCCTAGTGGGGAAAATCCACAAGTACAAACTGAGAAGCCAGTATGTAGTTATCCTAAAGCAAAGACAAGCTGTAAGTTACTTGGCAAAGATATACACTATTCCCCGATATTAAGGGACTCTGGGGAAAGAGCGCTAACTTTTTTTAAATGCTTTCTATGTGCCAGGCACTTAATAATAAAAGTAATAATTTAAAAAATTTGAGCACTTACTACATATTGGGCTCACAGGAAGGTGAAGTCAGATACTTTACATATTTCCTTTGAATCCTCTCAACAACTCTTTTACCTCAATTGTTCAGCTGAGAAAACAGGGCTAGAAGTAAAGATGACTTGCTCAAGCACACTCTGCTTGCGATCTCTGCACTTGAGCCTGATCCTTTTGTCAGCTGGTGGTCACACTCACCCTTGCTCTGTTCCTCTGCCCGTGGGTGGTGTGTCACCCCCCTCACCCTTGTCCACCTCCATCCTACCAGTCCTTCAAGCTTCAGCTTAAAGGTCCCCGGGACAACTGTCCCAACTCCTCACTATTGCTGGGAACTCCTTAATTAGGTCGGATATATAAAAGGTCACGCCTAACCCCAGTGGCTAATACATGATAGGTACTCTAACATTGCTTTGTTCCTACTTCCCTTCCTTCCTGTGTTTAGAGTCAGAGGTGTGAAATTTGTCACTTGATTATATGCTGTCGTTTTTTTTTGTTTGTTGTTGTTCTATATTCATTGGTCATTTCCTCAACTAGATTAGCAGCTTAGGGAACAGTATTTTTAATTTATAAATTATATATATTTTTGTCAATATAAATTATGTATATTTATTTATATTTACATATATAAGCTATTTTTCCTGTTCTTGTGCATTGATTCTTTAACAGAGTGGTTCTCAAACTTGAGCAAGCATAAGCATTTCCTGGACTTGTTTAAATAGATTGCTGGGTCCCTCCCCCAGAATTTCTGATTCAGCAGGCCTGTGATGGGGCTGAGAATGTGCGTCTCTGACAAGTTCCCAGGAGGTGCTGATGCTACTGGCCCAGGACTCACACTTTGAGAACCAGTGGTTAACTACATGTACCACAGTGCTTAGGAGCATGAAGGCTGAGTCTGAGTCCCACCTCTGCCACTCATTAGCTGTGTGACCTTGGGCAAGTGGACCTATTTGAGCCTCAGTTTTTCCTTATTTGTAAGAATGGGGAGAATAATAGTATGCACCTCAGGATTGTTGTGAGGGTTAAGTTAATTATGAATGCAGTGTGCATAGCACTGTCCCTTACACACTGAAAATGCTCAATAAATGTTGCCTATTATCTCTGGACAGGCTGGCACAGCATCAGGCACTAAACAAGCACTGCACCCGGCCTAAGAATTCCTTCTCAGACTTCGATAAAACCTCTTTTGAATTTGTAAGCAGTGAGAGTGAAGAGTGTCACTAAAGCATGACATTTATAATTAACAGCTTTTGAAATTAAGCCAGACTATTAAAAAGCACAACATAAAGGGCCTTTAGAAATGCCCTTCCCGATAGTATGCTGGATGTAAATGCCCAAGTGTACAAAAGCCATGTGTATTTTTAAAATTCAGGGCTGTCTGTGGGGTACCTCCTTCACACCTTCCCCTGTTGCAGGATGCTGAGGATGGCAACTTGACCTCTGAGAGCTTGGAATTGCTGGAGTCACCCAGGCATCTGGGCTAATGGGTTGGCAGACACAAGCAGAGACCATCCTTCAATAATTAATTAGTTGGAGTCACGGGAAAACAAACTCCCCAGAGCAGATAAGACAAACAGCAACCTCCTTTATCCTAGTTATTTTAAAGCACCCAGCCCCCTTGCTGCTCCCTCCCAGCTCTAAGATACTTCTTCACCCAATGCAAGATCTGTATTTTCCTTCAGGGTCTGTCTGAGCAGTTATAGTGACTGACATTCCCTTGAGGAAGCCCAAGAGGAAATGTGCAGACAAGACAATTTTCAGACCTTGTCTCCCAGTCCTTCAGGGCCTGAGGCAGAATATCCAGGAATCTAGGGATGGTCTAGCCCTAATCTTGTCCCAGTAATACAGGAGACAAGGGTCATGGCCCTATCAGCCGGTGAACCACTAATCCTGGGAATGTTGTTCATTCAATGCAAAGTTGAATGAGATCATCTCTGGGAGCAGTAGGATTTAGCAAAGGCTTTGAGCTGGGGTTTGTGGGGAGGTGCTGCTGTCCCTTGGAAGCCCCTCCCTTCCGCCCATTCCCTCACAGAAGAGCACCACCGCCTCCTTCCATCCAGCGGTACCCTCCCCTAATGCCCAGGAAAAGGCTGAACCCCCACCAATACCACTTCCACTGCTACCCCCAATTTCCTACACAAGCCCGCCACAGCCAGGTGATGTCTCTGCACACTCCGGATGGGGCACCACCTCTGGCAGTCCCGGCGCCCTGGCGGGCCCCTGCTCCAGCGGAAAGACAGAGCGAGAAGGGGGTGTGTGCGCAGAGAAGCTGGTGGCCCCGCACCTGGTGTTACCAGACTCCAGATGAAAACCGAGGCAGAGAGGTTCCTCAAAGGGAAGAGCCGCACGGGGTCTCCCCCCTTTTCCCATTTCTCATTGCTCAATCTCTCTCTCTGTCGGTTCTCTCCCCCTCCATCTTTCCCTCCCTCCCCCCTCCCCACCCCGCCCGCTTTGTCTGCCTTTTTCTTACCTCCGTCTTTTTGAACACCCTGCCTTCAGGAGCCCGGCTCGGACGCCGCAGCGGTCAGCTCCCCGGGGACCCCTGCCCTGTGTCCCCGCCCAGCCCCCTCCCCTGCCCGGCCCTCTCCGCTCCGGGTCTCACCCAGAAGAGCAGGTTGAAGCCGAGCAGCAGGTACTTGATGCACCGCAGGGCCCCGCCGAAGCGCCCCATGCTGCGACCCCGGCGGCGGGATCCCGAGTCCCCAGGCCCGGGCTCGGAGCTCCGGCAGTGCCGGGGGCCGGCGGGGAGGGGGCGGAGCGCGAGGGGCCTTGGGCGGGGCCTGCGGGGGGGCGGGGGGCGGGGCTGGAGCCGGCACAGGGTGAGAGAGGGCCGGGGAGGACCCCGAGCCAAGAGGCTGGCGATGGGTGGGAGCGCCGCTGGGTGGGGGTCGAGCGGCCAGAAGGAGCAGGTACCCCGCTCACCTCCGGAACGAGAGGCCGCCTCCTTCCCTCCCCAGGCCGGGCGACGCGCCCCGCAGGCACCCTTCTCGCGGTGGTTATCGGAGCATCTGCGAAGAAGGAGCGTCCACTGGGGACCCGAGACTCATTTAATCAGAGCTCTGTGCAGAGACTCATTTGAGGCCTGCGGTGATGGTTGAGAATAAGGACACGGCCCTGGTGGCTATGGAAACTAGGAAGATGGCCTCGGGTAGAAGAGATAAGTAGGACCCAAAGCCGCCCAGAAGCTGGCAGTACCCATCGCGGGACACCCGGCCCGCGGCACCCGGTCCCAGGTTGTGATTCCTCAGCCCCTTGCGAGCGCACAGGCCACGGAAGCAGCTTCTAGGGGACCCTCCCTCGGCCCCTTCCGCGCGACTCCAACTCTTACCTTAATAGGCAAGAACTGGGAGAAGAAGGCGTGGGATGCGGCTTCCCTGCGCCCAGAAGACTGCGACCCATCCTGCTCGGCCTGGCCATTGGAGGGGAGTCAGACACTCCGGGTCCTGCTGTATTCGACTGATGCGAGAGCTTGGAAAGGAATCCAGATCCTCGGGGATTATTGTGATGTGGAAATGGGAGCAAAGGGGGGAAGGTTTTGTTTCGCTTTATTTTATTAAGTTAGGGGTCTGGTGGGGAAACCAGGCTCCCACTCCGAATGACTAAGTGTCTGCAACATGTGGTGCCAGGCAGTACGGGGGCGACAAGAAAGTGTAAAATCCAGGGAGCCTATGCATTAATTCAGTAAAACTTTAAGTGCCCGTTATAGGCCAGGAATAGTAGCAAGCCCCAGGGACTCGACAACGAGGAGACAGCCAGGCCTGCTGCAACTGGCTCTGGTGGTAGAGACAGATCTATGAGCAAATTATAGCAAGGTGAGGATGTGGGGCAAGGTTCTGGTAAGCACCGCCTGCCCTCTTGGCACTGGGCAGGGAAGGCTTTGCTGAGGACAGTGGGCCTGAGCGAGTCCTGAACGAGTCTGAGCAGAAGGGAAGAGCAGACGGGGCCACAGGTGCCAAAGCACAGGGCTGGAGAAGCCAGGGGCTCCTGGGGGGCCTGTGAGAAGGGGAGCAGCCCAAGTGGAGCAGAGGGAGGTGAGTGGAGAAGGTGCTAGGGAACAGCTTTCAGTCAGCTCACAAAAGTGCCAAGCTGTCCTGGGGCCTCAGTTTCCTCATCTGCAACATGGAGATACTAGTACATACCTCGTGGAGTTGTGCAGGTTAATGAGTTAATATTTGTAAAGTACCTAGAACAGTGTCTGGCACAGAGTAAGTAAGTACAATATAAGGGTTAGCTATTACTGTGTTGTACTCTACCAGTCAGTTTCTACCATGTTGCCGTCTTTACCATCTGTGTCTTTGGACACTTGTTTGAATATCTCATGAATTTTAACTTATGAAAATGAAGAGAAGACAGAAAAATGAATGTGTGGATTCTGGTAATAAGTATAAGCCCCAAATAGTGAAATAGAGGCAGAGATGGAAGTCATTAGGAATGCAGAAAGAGGCACATCTTTAGTTTCAGTCAAACACTTATTGTCCTCTCTGATCTATCAAAAAAGAAAAGAACTAAAGAATAGTGTCTCGTACATGGTAGGCGTTCAGTAAATCTCTGAACTAAATGAACGACAATGCTATGATACTTTAAATATATTGTTGAACTTTATGTCTCTAAGACAAAATACATTCTCGACCCTCTAGGAACAGAACCCCTATTATATATCTATTATTCTTTCACACTACAATTTTAGCACACATGCATTAGAGACAGAGGGTTGCCTGCCTAACGTAACAGATATAGATTTTGAGTGTAGACTTCCCCAGCCACCCACCCTCCAACAAAGCTGTGCCTTAGGGGAGCTGACCCTTGACAGGACTAGGACATCCTAACTGATAACACGTGTTCAAGAGTACATCATTATATGAAAGTAGGAGACTACATTAAATTAAATAAGGAAGTTAGCCTTTAAACTAGACATTATGCAAAGCCAGAGACAGGAGCTAAAGCAGGGCGTAAGATGGTTAGATTTCTATTTTTAGTCAAATTGGGCCTGCATGGAGGATGCTTTGAAGTTAAGGCTTGAGACTAATTAAGAGACTACTATTGCAGTTCAGGTAAGAAATGAGAACGTGAACCAAGACAGTGGCAATGGGTTTAGGAAGGAGGCTCAGATTTCAGAGGTATTCAAAAGCTTGATGAAAGATCAAGACAGATTGGATATAGGGATAGGAGGGGAAAGAGAGGAAAGGATGACTCCTGGGTTTCTTACTTGGGTGAGTAACTAGGCAGATCATGGAACCATTAACACAGATAGAGCTTATAGACGATGGAGCAGGTTTTGGGGAGAATGTTACAGATACTGTAGGTGGGCTCACCTGTCACCCAATCCTATGTCCAATTTAGAGGATAGGAAGGTTAAGTACTTGCTTCCTGGTATCCTTTGCAGGTAGGGGTGGTAGTAGGACACAGTTCTGATTAATGGGATTTATGTGGAAGTCTGTGGGGAGGTTTCTGGAAAACGTGAAATTGTCTTGGTAAATGGTTCAGTTGTGGGACTTCCCTGGTGGTGCAGTGGTTAAGAATCTGCCTGCCAATGCAGGGGACACAGGTTTGAGCACTCGTCCAGGAAGATCCCACATGCTGCAGAGCAACTAAGGCTGTGTGCCACAACTACTGAGCCTGCGCTCTAGAACCCGCGAGCTACAACTACTGAGCTCACGCGCCACAGCCACTGAAGTCCATGAGCCTAGAGCCCGTGCTCCACAACAAGAAAAACCACCACAATGAGAAGCCCATGCACTGCAATGAAGGGTGGACCCTGCTCGCCGCGACTAGAGAAAGCCTGTGTGCATCAATGAAGACCCAACGCAGCCAAAAATAATAAATAAATAAATTTATTTATTTAAAAAAAACAAGATTCAATTGTCACTGGCATTGCTTCCTTCCCTTTTTTCCTGTCTTGAACTCAGGCATGATGCCTAGAGCTGTAGAACATTTTGTGACTATGAGGAAAGGCCAAGAGAATTGCAGACCTGCCAGCCAGGATATCATTGAACTGCTGAACCAACACCAGCAGGCACCTATCTCCAGGTTTCTTGTTATGTAGGAAAAATAACCCTCATTTTGTTTGACACTTATATTCTGTTACTTTTAGCTGATGATATTTTAACTGACATGTGAAGACAATAAATGCATGTTTATATCTGTTGAGTTTTAAATGTGATGGGAAATCCAGATAATGTGTCCAGGAGACAAATGGAAATATGGTTGAGATTCTGGAGAGAGGTTTGGACTGCAAGTTTAAGATTCATAAGCAAATGTTGATAATAGAAACCAGTGGTCTCCAAACTTTTGCTCACATGTTCCCTAAAAGAATTATGAAAAAATATATTCTCCCTTGCACATTTCCCCCAATATTTTATTATGAATATTTTCAGGCATACAAAAAAGTTGAAAGAATTGAGCAGTGAACACCGTATGCTCACCACCTAGATTCTACTATAGCTGATTCACTTTGTTATAAAGCAGAAACTAACACACCATTGTAAAGCAATTATACTCCAATAAAGATGTTATAAAAAATATTCCAATCAGAAATTTTATCATGATTTACAAGAATCAATATCTAGTGATGTATAACATTTTTGTATATTTCTATTTTTGTGACATACTGTCGGTAAGGCATATGTCAGTCAAGCACACCCATATATAACTTATTTCCAGTTTATTAAAAGTCATATAATTCTATCTGCATCCTCAAATTACCCTTAAGGCATTTTAGTAGCATAGTACACCCAAAAATGTAATATACCAGCATTTTTACTCATAACAATTCAGATTTAATATTATACTTTATCAGATTCAATCTTCAGTTTGTATTATTGCAGATATTATTCTAATTTAAGAAATAAGCTGCATTTAAAATTTTAAAATTCACACCAACTGTCATCTCCGTTTAGCAAATGTCTGTTTATGTCAAAGAATATAGAAAGCCTTCTTCAAGTAGCCCTTATTGTGAAAATCATAGTTTTTTGGAACTACAACAAATAGTTTGAATTAATAAAAACGTTTGAACTTAAAAAAATTTTTTTTACTTTAGTTACATTACTTACCTCTTCATCTGTCCATTTGTCAGCCTACCTTATTTTTTATGCATTTCCAGATGAATTTTAGACAATACATTTTACCCCTAAACTCTTCAGAATGAATAACAGTAACTAGAGTTCAAATATTTGCTTATAGTCTTTCTTCTTTTAGATAAAATTTATCTGAATGAAATGTTCACATTTTAAGCATACCCTTTGATGATTTTTGACAAATACTTTTGCCTTTCTAACTCCAAACACTATTAAGGTATGGGACATTACTATCACCACTGAAAAGTTCCCTTGTACCTTTTCCCAGTCAATCCATGACCCCACCTCTCCTAAAGAAAACTACTGTTTTGATTTTTTTTTTTACTATAGATTAGTTTTTCCTGTTATACAATATTATATAAATGGAATTTTACAGTATTTACCCTCACACATGGTTGACATATAAAATTATTTATTATAAGTTTGAGTATATGCAAAAGATGTCATTTCTGATGTATTTCAAATTTTGACATTTAAAAAAAAATTGTCACATCCCTCATTTAATGCATTCAGTAGAAACTAAATACCAGTGTGATCGGCTACCAACCATCATCCATTTTTTTTTAATTAGATTTGATATTTGAAATGACAACATGAAATTTTTGATCAAGACTTGTAGATGATGGTATCTTCAATTTTTAAACATTCCTCATTGATGAGAAACCTAATTCAAAATAATTTTTTTTTTTTTTTTTTTTTTGCGGTATGCGGGCCTCTCACTGTTTTGGCCTCTCCTGTTGCGGAGCACAGGCTCCGGACACGCATGCTCAGCAGCCATGGCTCACGGGCCCAGCCGCTCCATGGCATGTGGGATCCTCCCGGACCGGGGCACGAACCCGTGTCCCCTGCATCGTCAGGTGGACTCTCAACCACTGCGCCACCAGGGAAGCCCCAAAATAATTTTTTAAATTGAGGTATAATTGACATGCAACATTATATTAATTTTGGGTGTACAACATAATGATTTAACATTTGTATATACG
Source organism: Phocoena phocoena (assembly GCF_963924675.1). NCBI lineage: Eukaryota > Metazoa > Chordata > Mammalia > Artiodactyla > Phocoenidae > Phocoena > Phocoena phocoena. The sequence goes on from NC_089219.1 coordinate 101,841,742, forward strand.
CATCATCTATTTTAAAAAGTACATGAAAAAGCTCCTCTTTAATATGGTGAAAGCTTTATGTCTTTCTTTCTTCTCCTTAAACTTGTATTTTATTTCACTTTTTCCATGAAGTGTAGTCCCAAAGCAATGCATTTTTATGTGTGAAAGATTTTTCTTGAATGTTCTTTTATACTTGTTCAAACAAATATTATTATATGTTTAATAAAAGAAATTAATGTTTCCTTCTGAGACCATAAGGCTCTGAGTGTTAATTAATTTCTCCTAGGCTGAGTTATCATTAAAATTATTCTTAGTATACAATTAATTAAAATAACAAATACAATATAAATAATCAATCATTAAACATAAAATATTACTGGAAATGTATCTGTTAGTGAGATTGGTGGGGTTGGGATTTTTTTGTACTAGTTCATGTATCCATGAATGAATATTCCTTATTGCTGGAACAACACAGGGCTCAGCATAAATTCCCTTAATATTTTTTATTGCTTTGATATTAATGCTAAGAAACTTTGTTTAGACAAATAAGTAGATGAGGATGGAAGGAGTTGTTATAGCAATGCCAATCAATTCTTTAAACCCCTTCTGAATTGTATGCCCCAATTCACATACTGATCTATCATCAGAAACTATTTCTAGGGGCTTCCCTGGAGGCGCAGTGGTTGAGAATCTGCCTGCCAATGCCGGGGGCACGGGTTCGAGCCCTGGTCTGGGAAGATCCCATATTCTGCAGAGCAACTGGGCCCGTGAGCCACAATTACTGAGCCTGCGCGTCTGGAGCCTGTGCTCCACAACAAGAGAGGCCGTGATAGCGAGAGGCCCGCGCACCGCGATGAAGAGTGACCCTCGCTTGCCACAATTAGAGAAAGCCCTCACACAGAAACGAAGACCCAACACAGCCAAAAAATAAATAAATAAATAAATTTAAATCAAAAACTATTTCTAATGATCAATCAGCTGACAACTTTAGTGTTTCTTCAATTTTATTTAAAGCATAGTTGGAACCCTTCTAACTTACAAGAGCATTTGCTACCCATGTTATAGTCATTCACTGTATTAATGTCATTGTTAGTGGTCTCAGTACCTAAGGAATTTTTCAAGTTGCTGGCCAAAAGATTTTTATATAAACTCAGGAGAAATGTACTGTAATAGGATTTCAGATGAGTGAGAGGTAGCTTGTGAGGGAAGACACCTTGATCACAGGCATATTCTCAGGCAGATTGATTCTAGGAAGGAATACACGTGGAAATTGAGGATCTGGAAAATTGATTCTTTTAGAACTATTCACGTGGGAGTACCCTCTGGAAAGACTTCTTACATTGCCATTATATGCATGCCCCAGAGATAGAAGGCTGTTTTAGGCCACGAGGATGGATGATATGGCCAGGGAGAATGTGAAAAGTGTTGAGAACAGAAACTTAAGAACAACAGCAATTTAGGAAGTGGGCAGAGATGTAGACTCAAAGTAGACTGGGAAGAAATGACCAGAGAGGTAAGAGAACACTCAGAGGAAAGTGATGTCACAGAGGCCGAGGGAGAAAAGAGCTTCTGAGGAGGGAATGGCCACCGTACAAATACCTCAGCAATAATAGGTGGATTATAGTTCACTGGAATTGGTATTATGGTAATTTAGGGCCTTGACAACTGGTGTAAGAGCTATTTCAGAATAGCGGAGGCGGCTGTGCTGGAGCCAGACTGCAGTTTAGGAGTGAAAGCAGAGTGGGGAGCTCACTATGATTGCTCTTTCAGGAAGCTTAGCTAAAGGGATGGAGCAAGATGAAGGGGAAGCAAGTTTTCCTTTTTTCTTTCCTTCCTTCCTTGATGGGAAAGATCTGGACATGTTCTTAGTCCTTGAGGAAGGTGTCTATGGAGAAAGAAAGGTTGAACAAGAAGTAAAGCAAGGGCAGAGTCTTGGAAGAAATAGAAAGTGGCTGAGAGCCAGAGCGCTGGTGGGGATTTACATCTGGAGACAGGAGAAAATAGGTAAGCGTGGAGTTGTAGAAAGATTTTGTTTTCTGTATCTCCTAATCCCAATATTTGAACTGTCATCTGATTTTGCTGGCTGTGGAATATGCTGCTTGGAATTTTGTGTCTCGCCTCCTTGTGTATTGTGTGATTTCTTCTTTCTTTTCTTACTGTAAGCTGCTCATTTTCCTTGGAAAATTGTCGAGATTCTTTGAGTCCTCAGTTGAGGTTTTGTTCCTCCAGAGAGGGTATACTTTGACTTCTGCAAATCATCTTAAGGCACTACCACAGAGTATTAATTCAGATAACAAGTGTATTTACAGGCTGGCTTTACAAGTTCCCTGGGGAGATTTCCCCCTACTCACGATGATCAAAATAAGTACGTAGCCTTTTGCATGATGGGGTTTTTTCCTATCTACTCGTACCTTGAAGGTGTAGCCCTTGGGAGGGGGCACGAGGTTTGGGTGGGGTCTCCTAATAGACTCCTTACCTTAGTGGGATCTCAGGCTTTACTTCATGAACCCCAAGCCTTTGCAACTGTTGAAACAGAAACTCGGGGCCAAAGCTGGTCTTGGTAGCTGCTCACTTCCTCGGGTTCTTGCTTTCACTTCATTTTGGCCATTGTAGATTTCCTTCCTTTTGTGCTAGCTAAGCAATGTGTTTTTTAAAAGATGCTTAAATATTTTCTCCAGTGCTTAGTTTCAATGGAGAAGGTAGTTCAGGATATCAAGTCTGCCCTAGTGCTGGACAAAGAAGCCCAATGTGCCCACTGTTGATTTTGGTTTTGATAAGCAGGACATGAGCAGTGTTTTGACTGCTGGGTTTACAGCATATTAATCCTGTTGCTATGCAGCTGTTACTGGAAAATAGTCTGTGGGCTCAGGGTTTCTAAACCAACCATGTCTGGATACCTAGAGAAGGAAGGAAGGTGAGGGCCTTGGTTTGCTAGTTACAAACTATCTCCATGGTCACAGGTTACTGAGCTCTCCTCTCACAATGTTTTCCCAGCAGCATTCAGGCAGCTATGGCTTCCTCTCATTATTTTTCAGCTTCTGGTGTTTGCTGGTGAGAGGAAGGAGTGTATACGTGCTTGTGCAGGCATGTGTGAAGCAAGAGAGGACTGTGAAACAGGAGAAGGGGGCAAACTCAAAGGATAATTGATTGTTTCCACAGGACAACCTTAGGAGTAGGGAATAACATACTCATTTTAATTTTCACTTTTATAGGGGGATGGAGGAAGGAGAGGAACATAACCAATTCAGGTATAAGTTCTAAGTCTGAATGTTTATTGTATCTTCTAGATGATTCTCATTTGAATCATCTGAATTAGGAAATTAATTAATTAAAATTTACCAAATAATCATCTGGTATTATTTTAATCTGACTTTTCTTTTTGTTTCTAAGTTTCAGCAGAAGTCCCAAAATACTGAGGGCAAAGTCATAGGTACTTAAGGACCCTTACATTCTAAAGCAAAACGAAAGATTATCTGCATAGGCAGGGTTCTCTAGAGAAAGAGAACCAACAGGATGTATGTGTATATATATTATAAGGAGTTGGTGCATGTCATTTGGAGGCTGAGAAGTCCCAAGATCTGCAGTGCTCAGGCTGGAGACCCCGGAGAGCCAATGGTGTAGGTCCAGTCCAAAAGCTGGTAGGCCCAAGATCCAAGAAGATCTGATTGTTTCAGTTGGCGTCTGAAGGCAGGAAAAGACCACACAGCTCAAGGAAGTCAGGCAGGGGGAGTTCCCTCTTACTCAAAATTTTTGTTCTATTTTGGTCTTCAACTGATTATATGAGGCCTGCCCACATTAGGGAGGCAACCTGCTCTACTCAGTCTACCAATCAAATGTTAATCTGAACATAGACACATCCTCACAGACACATCCAAAATAATAATCACCACACTATGTAGGACTTTCAAAAAGATGGAATGAAACCTGGTTCTGCCACCCAAGGGCATCCCTTATCATCTTGGCTAAGAGAAGGCTAAGAGTACATTGACAGATTGAAAAGAGAGGGTCAGTTGCACTCCACCAAGGAGAGCAGTGAGGGAGGGGATGCTTTCCTTCCCCAACTTCAAGTCAGCTGTAAGAGGCTTCAAGAAAACCCCTGGAGGGCTTGATGTATGTCCCCTGGAGTTTGGGGAACAGAAGAACTGGTCCTTGACTAACGATAGGGCTACAATGAGAATGACAGGACCTAATGACACAAGTGTTTCCTGTGGACCAGACATGGGCCCTTTGGAGAGACCTGGACTTGGGATGTCCTAAAAGAGACCTTGTGCAAGAGGAGTTCCCAGCAGAGGTGGGGACAGTTAGAAGCCAGGGGCTTAAGGGATATTCATGATTGCATGGCTGGAAGGGGCCTTACCCAAATCAAGAGAGCTAAAGATGGGGAGGGGGCTTCAGAGACCTTGCAAAGTGGCCCTTGAGAGAAAGCAACTAATGGGGACATGTGCTACCTCTAGGGGTCAAGTAAGACCTTCTTTCTTTTGCTTGCTTTGGGTACTTGACCCTGGAGAGTGGGGGATGGGGGAGAATGGGGTAAAGAAATGGGAGTTACCACAGTCTCTTCCCTTCAGGCTTCTTAGTCTCAGATAGGCCCAGGCTAGGGCTGGGGGAAGTCTTAGATGGAATGAGGAGCGGGAGATTTGAATTATTCTGGACTGGGACTCTTATTAACTGGAAGGGACCAGGAAAGCTTTGGGAACTGCCTGAGATTTCCTGCAGGGGTGGTGAAGGTGAGTGCTGCAGAGCAGATTTCCTGGGTACGTGGTGAGAAAGGACAAAGTTGCTTGTTTGCACCCTTCTGGGTGTGGAATGATACCTTCAGTGTCTTGAAAAAAATAACTGCCATTCTAGGAATTTGTAGCCAGCAAAAATAACCTTCAAGACTACAAAAAAAAAAAATATTTTCAGGCCAATAGAAATAGTCTTTGCCACCAAAAGACCTGCATTAAAGAAAATACTACAAAATGTATTTCAGGGGCGTCCCTGATGGTACAGTGGTTAAGAATCCGCCAGCCCTGAAGGCAGGGGACACGTGTTCGAGCCCTGGTCCGGGAAGATTCCACATGCTGTGGAGCAACTAAGCCCATGCGCCATAACTACTGAGCCTGTGCTCTAGAGCCCGCAAGCCACAACTACTGAGCCCGTGAGCCACAACCACTGAGCCCACGTGCCACAACTACTGAAGCCTGCGCACCTAGAGGCTGTGCTCCACAACAAGAGAAGCCACTGCAATAAGAAGCCCATGCACCGTAATGAAGAGTAGCCCCCACTCGCCGCAACTAGAGAAAGCTGTCACGCGGCAATGAAGACCCAATGCAGCCAATAACTAACTAACTAACTAACTAAATAATTAAATAAATAAAAATGTATTTCAGGCAGAAGGAAAATGGTCCCAGCTGGACAGTCAGAGATGCTAGGAGAAATGAAGAGCAAAGAAAACAGAAAATATATGGGTACAGTAAGTCCCTTACATATGAACCTTCAAGTTGCGAACTTTCAAAGGTGCAAACATGCCCCTGTATGCCAGCTGTTGTTCTGTACTACTGTACTTTTCAAGGTACTGTACTGTAAGAGTAAAAATGTTTTATTTATCTTTTGTGTTTTTTTAATGTATTATTTGTGTTAAAAAGTATTATAAACCTATTACAGTACAATACCATATAGCCAATTGTGTTAGTTGGATACCTAGACTCACTTTGTTTTACTTATGAACAAATTGGACTTGTGTGAACAAACAAAAACGCATGAACAAACGTGCTCTTGGAACGGAGCTCATTCATATGTAGGGGACTTACTGTATATCTGAATAAATAGGCAACCACAGTTTTCCCACTAAACATGGAATGCAAGCTTAATCAGTTTAAAAATAATATTAAAGGAGGGTTGACAGGGGAACTCTTGAGGCAAATGACGCTTGGTTTGCTCTTACGGTATCTGGTAGTTTAGTGATGTTAAATGGTGAAGACATGAGGGAACTAACTAGAAAGCCTTTTAAGATTCTTTTAAGGAGAACATAAGAGTTGGAAGGGACCCTAAAGATCAATCATTCTAATCTCCTCATTGTACAGCTGGGGAAACTGAGGTCCAGGGAGGTCATGTGGTTTGTTGGTGGTTAAGGCAGGGCCAGATCCCAGGTGCCCAGATTTCTCAACAAGGTGCTTTCAACTCATAAATGCCCATTGTCTTAGGTGTGTATATTGAAATACTTCCATCTTCGTGCACTCACATTATCCATAATGAATCCCATTTGGCCATGGTTCTTCTTCTTCACCCAACTTCTAAAGACTTTTTAGGAATTTAGAAGCAAAAATTTACAAACATGGAAAATTCATGGGGCAGTCCATGTTCAAGCTAGCTACGCAAGAACTACATGAGACCCAGCCAGTCACAGAGTTTTTGATGGGAATAATGTAAATAACAGACTTTACTGAGCATGTAACGTGTAGAGCTCTATTCTAAGCTCATTACAGTTATTAACTCAGTTAATCCTTAAGACAACTGTATGAGTTATTACCATTTTAAAAATGAGGAAACTGAGGTACAGAGGAGGTAAGTAACATTCCCAAGATAAACAGTGACAATGTTTGGTTTCAAATCCCAGAGGTCTGGCTAGAGAGCTTACATTCTTACCCTTGCATTGGTCATTCACCAATGTTGAGTACCTACTATGTGCCAGGCACTGCGCTAGGCACTGGGGATATTGAATAAGATACCTGCTTATGGGAGCTAATGGGCCAAAGGAAGCAACAGTCTTTTTTTTTTTTTTTTTTTTTTTACTGTTCCCAAATAACTTTATTGAGTTAATTATGTAAAAGTGTGTAATTACTTGTTGCTTACAACTGCTCTATTCATTGTATTTGTGTGTATGTATTTTTTTTCTTCCAGAAACTATTTACATAAGTTTTTGGACCTAGTGCATAAAGGAAAATAGTGTTTTAAGAAAATAAAGTTATTTTACTACTCTTACTATATAGATGCCAGGCTTGATTATTACCTATGCTATAGAACCTAACTTTATTTATTTATTTATTTTTTTATTTTTTAAACATCTTTATTGGGGTATAATTGCTTTACAATGGTGTGTTAGTTTCTACTTTATAACAAAGTGAATCAGCTATACATATACATATGTTCCCATATGTCTTCCCTCTTGCGTCTCCCTCCCTCCCACTCTCCCCATCCCACCCTTCCAGGCTGTCACAAAGCACCAAGCTAATATCCCTGCGCCTTGCGGCTGCTTCCCCCCAGCTATCTACCTTACTACGTTTGTTAGTGTGTATATGTCCATGACTCTCTCTCGCCCTGTCAAAACTCACCCTTCCCCCTCCCCATATCCTCAAGTCCGTTCTCCAGCAGGTCTGCGTCTTTATTCCTGTCTTACCCCTAGGTTCTTCATGACATTTTTTTCCCTTAAATTCCATATATATGTGTTAGCATACGGTATTTGTCTTTTTCTTTCTGACTTACTTCACTCTGTATGACAGACTCTAGGTCTATCCATCTCATTACAAATAGCTCAATTTCATTTCTTTTTAAGGCTGAGTAATATTCCATTGTGTATATGTGCCACATCTTCTTTATCCATTCATCCGATGATGGGCACTTAGGTTGTTTCCATCTCCGGGCTATTGTAAATAGAGCTGCAATGAACATTTTGGTACATGACTCTTTTTGAATTTTGGTTTTCTCAGGGTATATGCCCAGTAGTGGGATTGCTGGGTCATATGGTAATTCTATTTGTAGTTTTTTAAGGAACCTCCATACTGTTCTCCATAGTGGCTGAACCATTTCACATTCCCACCAGCAGTGCAAGAGTGTCCCCTTTTCTCCACACCCTCTCCAGCATTTATTGTTTCTAGATTTTTTGATGATGGCCATTCTGACTGGTGTGAGATGATATCTCATTGTAGTTTTGATTTGCATTTCTCTAATGATTAATGATGTTGAGCATTCTTTCATGTGTTTGTTGGCATTCTGTATATCTTCTTTGGAGAAATGTCTATTTAGGTCTTCTGCCCATTTTTGGATGGGGTTGTTTGTTTTTTGGTTATTGAGCTGCATGAGCTGCTTGTAAATTTTGGAGATTAATCCTTTGTCAGTTGCTTCATTTGCAAATGTTTTCTCCCATTCTGAGGGTTGTCTTTTGGTCTTGGTTATGGTTTCCTTTGCTGTGCAAAAGCTTTGAAGTTTCATTAGGTCCCATTTGTTTATTTTTGTTTTTATTTCCATTACTCTAGGAGGTGGGTCAGAAAGGATCTTGCTGTGATTTATGTCATAGAGTGTTCTTCCTATGTTTTCCTCTAAGAGTTTGATAGTTTCTGGCCTTACATTTAGGTCTTTAATCCATTTTGAGCTTATTTTTGTGTATGGTGTTAGGGAGTGATCTAATCTCATACTTTTACATGTACCTGTCCAGTTTTCCCAGCACCATTTATTGAAGAGGCTGTCCTTTCTCCACTGTACATTCCTGCCTCCTTTATCAAAGATAAGGTGTCCATATGTGCGTGGGTTTATCTCTGGGCTTTCTATCCTGTTCCACTGATCTATCTTTCTGTTTTTGTGCCAGTACCATACTGTCTTGATTACTGAGCAACAGTCTTTTAAAGGAGAAATTCTAATATCATTGACAAGTGCTTCAATAAAAGGGGAGAGGGAAGGGTAAGCTGGGATGAATTGAGAGTGTGGCATGGACATACATACACTACCAAATGTAAAATAGATAGCTAGTGGGAAGCAGCCACATAGCACAGGGAGATCAGCTCAGTGCTTTGTGACCACCTAGAGGGATGGGATAGGGAGGGTGGGAGGCAGGGAGATGCAAGAGGGAAGAGATATGGGAACATATGTGTATGTATAACTGATTCATTTCGTTATAAAGCAGAAACTAACACACCATTGTAAAGCAATTATACTCCAATAAAGATGTTTTAAAAAATGTATAGAATGATTTGGGAACACAGAGGAGAGCTAGGAAAGGCTTCAAGGAAGAGAGGCCATTTTAGCTAACACTTGAGGACTGAGTTGGAGTTTGGTAGAGAGGAAGTACGTTTCATGGGCTGCTGGTAGGGAGACTAGACAAAGAGACAGCAAGGAGTTGGGTGTGGCTAGAGACAGACTGTGTGGCTGGGAGGAGAGCAGGGAGATAGCAGAGTGGATAAAATGACATTTGGGGCCAAATTGTGAAGGACATTTTCTCTTTATGTCTGCTAAGTTATTGGAACTTTATTTTGTGAGAAGCAGGAGAATGACATCAGATTTGTGTTTTACCAAAGAGAAGACTGAATAGTGAGGGGGGATACATTCATTCAATAAGTGTTAACTGAGCCAGACTCTCTGTAAAATGACCAGCTACGGTCTCAGAAAGCCTGCAGATGTTCTGAAAGAGGAGAAGGCGTCTACCCAAACCTCCTATTTCAAGACCAACACTGAGTCCTAAGTGAGAAGTACCCAGTGCTCTAAGTGCAGTGAGGGTTCAGAGAGGCGAGACGCCTTCAGGCCGGGAGAGTCGGGGAAGGCCTCAGCAGTGGGGGGCATCGGAGGGCTGGGCTTTAAGTGATTAATGTGATTTGAAAGGCAGAGACGGGTGGTGGGACAAACATGGGTGTGGACAGTGTGTGCAGGGAAAGGTGAATCGTCCATTTTGGCCGGAGTGCAAGGTATGACGTGAAGGGCGCCTGGTGGGAGCCACGGGCAGGCCTTGAATCATGTTTCCTAAAGTGTGGTGCCACCAGGGGATTCACAAAATGATTTCTGGTGGTACATGATGGACATTTTAAAGTTAGGTGTTTATATTCATGTACATTGAAAATATGTAAACAGTAATTATAATATTGCTCACAGTGACGCAAAGGAAACGAGGCAATTTAATCAACATTCAGGAAGTAATAATATAGATGGTACGTTGATATGACAGAATCATCAAGGAAACAAAGATTTGGGAAAATTGGGCTCAGGAGTTTAGAATGATTTAGGAGGGTAGGTGCACCAGAGTGGTGATTCAATAGAAAGATCAATCTGAGAGCTGGTGTGAAGTGGATTAAATTGGAAAAAGAGATCTGAGCTGGAGATCTCAGTAAGGAAACGACCAGAGCGCATCAGTAATAAGAGTTTCCTCTTTCAGGAGCCTGTGCTGCTCAAGTTCTTATTGTAAATTCATCGGATTTCGGCACATGGAAGCCGCACGTGCTGTCAGGAGTGGCCACGGTCTCTCCTACCGCCTTTCTGCAAGAGAGGCATCTCTTGGTTTTGACAGTGGTGTTTTGAAGATTTGACAGATTACACATCACAGTTTCATCTCTGAACTCCTTTCCTTGGAATTATTGCCACCCTTTTTGCACCAAAAAGTTCATCTAATGCGATGGAAGAAGTCTGTGAAAGAGGGGAAAAAACAAGTCTTGCAGAAACTGTCAGGCCGATGCCTCAAAACTGCACAAGAACCTCGAGCTCTATTCCAAGGAAGCAAAAGAGCACGAAGGCAAACCAAGGCTTCCCGTCCTGCCCCGGTGTCCAACTCTTGTGCAATTTTTATCTTTAGGCCTTTTGCAATGTCTTCCTAAGATACTGCAACCCACATTTGAAATGTTCTTCCTGTGAGAAATTATGCGTTGAATTTACACATTTTGAGCCAAGCTTGCTTGTCCGGGAAGGAAACCGCAATGTTATTCTAACAGACAGATCTGTAGTAGCAGGGGAAGTGGCTCTGCCCATATTGGGTGCTTCCTGCCTGCAGGTCTGTCAGCAGGTGCCAGGACGTATTTTCCTTTTGTCCTGCACACAGGGGTCTCATCGATAGGTAATGCTTGTCTCTTCCTTCACCCTCCAAAGCAGAGGAGCCTGTCAGAGACCGAGGAACATGCTTATACATAAGTATTGGTAGAATGAATATATTCCTTCTCAGTTTCCTCTGCCACCTCTCACTGTGCTTGGTGGCTTATTTGTTTAGTGGTTACCTAATCTCTCTGAATGCTACAGATAACTCAGAGAATGAGGCCTGGGGGAGGGCTATGTGACATGTGACCTGATATGAGTTGCCATCTGGTAGTTCCTTTCTCTACTTCCCATCTCCCAAGCCTCCTATATGGTCCACACCCTTGACACGATGCTGAGTTTGTTTCCTGGGCAAAACCATAGGAATCCAGTTTGTCCTTAATGATCCTCCTGCCTTTCTTTCAGAATCTGTAGTAGGTCTCTGATTTTCTTTTCCAGAATCCTTTCCCACTTCTTTGGGAATGTCACCACATTTTTTGGTGATTTTCCTTTGGGGAACACTCGTCCCTCCTTGGAAGCTGTTTTATCGAGAGACTGCCAGTCTAGGTGTATTGTCTTGTGGCCAAGCTGAGCCCATGAGAATTGGGCAGATTGGTTCTGATGGTGGTGACCATCCCTTAGTCCCACTGCCTGCATCTGTAGCACTTCCTTTGTTCCTGTCCTTTTCAAGGCTCGGTTGTTCAGCCTTTCCTTTGATGTTACAATATCTGCTTCCAATAAATTAGTTTTTTCTGAAGTAAATCAGACTGTTACTGTTGTTTAAGATCAAAGAACCCTGAAAAGGGCATTCCCTGCTCCCTTTTCTCAGTGCTCTTCTAGCTCCCCCTCTGCTTAAAGCGCTGTCGTGGCTGCACACTTTTGTTAGACCAAGACCCAGATCCCACAGCCTGCAGACCCAGCCTGTTCCACTCTTGGTGGCCTCCCTGCCCACCTTCTCCATCACTCTCTCTGCTGCCTGGTTCACTGTCTTCCCTTATCTTAAGTGTTCCATGCACCATCATGTGGGGAATTCACACACGCTATTCTCTGCCTGCCCGGCTCCTGGAGTTGGCCTTCCCATGCCCTTCCCAACTCACGGCCAGGTTTACTGCTTAGGTGCTCTCTCAACACACCTGGTACTTCCCCATCATAACACTTATCTCAGTTTGTACACGTATACACATATATCTACTTGTGTTTTATGTGATCATTATTTGTCTCCTTCACCAGGTGACAAGCTCCATGAGGACAGGAACTATGTTTTTGTTCCTGACTGTATGCTGATGTCTAACACAGCACCTGCTATATGGTAAGAGTCCAAAACATTTTTGTGGAATGAATACATAAGAAAACGTACAACCTGACCTTGTCAGACAACCTGAGATGTGAACTGTGCTCCCAGCCTTCCTCTCATCGGGGTTTCTGAGTTTCATCTGTCCTCTTTAGGGCTCCGATCTGCACTGGGCAGTGGTGGACGCAGTGGGTCAATCAAACACATAAACGTTGTTTCTGCTAACAAGCTTTCCCACAGCTCACCTTTCTCCAACATTCTCTCATACCCCTGCCTAATGTCCACCTTACACCACCGGACTGTATTCTCCTTTGGAGGCTCATTTCATGGGAGGATTATTATACCCATGAAGGCAGGAACTAGGGGTGTAAAGACTAATTCTTTTTCTGGTTCTGCCCAAGTAGTTGGGTGGACATTAGCTAATTCATTTAATCACACTGAACCTTAGTTTCCTCATCTTTAAAATGTGGATAATACCTGTTCTACTATATCATACAGTCAGTCATCTCTTGGTGTCCACGGGAGAATGGTTCCATCCCCTCCCCACTTCCCACATCTACCAAAATACAAGATGCTCAAGTCCCTTATGTAGAATGGCATAGTATTTGGATACAACCTCCCACATCCTCCCTTATATTTTATATCATCTCTACTTATGATACTAATACAATGTAAATAGTTGCCCATGGGGCAAATTCAAATTTTGCCTTTTGGAACTTTCTAGAATTTTTTCCCCTGAATGTTTCTGATTTGTGTTTGGTTGAACCCACAGATAGGAAGGGCTGACTACCTGGTGGTGGTGAGGATGTGAAGAGATGATGAATGTCAAAGTACTTGGGAAAACTGCTCAATGGATATAAAGTGTAAGAAACATTATCACCTCCATTTGGCACACTCCAAATACTACAATGCCTTAATCTCTCTGCCCTTATTTCATCTAGTAAGTGAAATAAGATGTGCTACTAGTTACCACTGAGTGCCTACCAATAGCCAGGCATGGAGTAAAAGGCTTCATATGTAGGACCCCATTTCATCCTCACAAGGCTATGAGGCAGACATTAGTTTTCATCATTTGGCTGGGGAGAAAACTCAGGCTGAGAGAGGTTAAGCCATTTATTCAAGGTCACACAACTTACAAGTTGGGGGATTGGGGTTCAAATCTGAGCCTGCTGACTCCAAGGCCAGTGCTCTTCACCAGGACCCACAGGGCCTCCCCTGCAAATCCCTCAGGTGGCCAAAAACAGGCCCCACTTTGCTAAGTGCCCCCATGCTCTGGGCACTGTGTTGGCTGATAGACATCCTTCCTTTCCCTTAATGTTTACACTATCATCATCATTTCACAGGTGAGGAAGCAGAAGCTTAGAGAGCGAACCTGGACTTCCGCTCCTGGGTAGGACAGACAGAGTTGCAACAGATCACCACCACTGCCACTGCAATAACACAGTAACAAGAAGAAAACTGGGTAAGTTGTCAGAGTCATGTACTGAAACAATGGAGATCAGTGGAAGCAATGAGCAGGAGGTGAACTAAACTAGAGAAGAAGGAGCCTTTCCTAGGCCAGCTGATCCCTACTAATTTTCTTCCCTGGGGGCATTTGCCTATCCTGAGCATGGGTGTGGACTTGACCTGAGCAGAGCAGACTCCACAGAGGGAAAGAAAAACCACAGAGGTTGTGGCCATCTTGAGGGGCTGGTATGACAGACGAGAAACCACAAAGGCCAGGCTGGTTTTCCCCATGGGACGTTGGCTGAGCTCTGGAGAAGCTGATAAGAGGGCTCAATAAGCCGGGAGCTAAATCTGGGACTGATTTGCCTGCATCACAGGCCAGTTTTGTTTTGAGTTTCTTTTCTGGGGCCCGTGGGGCCCAAAGGATCCTTTGCACTTCTTCCCTTTGGCATCTGTATTCCTCTGCACCAATCCTGTCTAGATTTTCTGCGACAGGTAGTTTTTCGGAGACATTGGCGCCCCCTGCTGTCAGAGAGCAGCTCTGCAAGGACTTGGAGCCTGCCCTTAGCATCTTCTGTCCTGATAACCATTCTCCCAAGAATCAGGGGTTTAACCTCGATGATCATTTCCAATGTCTGAGATTTTTGTCTCACTGGTCTCCCTTGAGTGCTGACTGTCTAGATTGGTAGATGCCCATGGCTGTCACTTCCTCGTCTGTAAAACAGAGTCAACGGTGACCACTTCCCAGGTTGGTTGTGTATTAAGGAAGGCACTGGATAAAGTTAACGTTGCCTGGTATACAATTAGTGCCTGGTAAACAGTAATAATAGCAGTGGTGTTTGCTAAGGCTGCCTTAGGTTCTTCTCAAATCTCCTCAAAGCACACAGCCCCAGCTGTCACTCTCAGTGGTGGTGAGAGCTGCTGTGACTCTGGATGTTCCGGGACGTTCAGATGTTCTCAGCCCTCCTCGCAGTAGGACACCAAGGACCTGGAGGCTGGTGCCCAAAACCAGGAAGAGAAAGGCCTGAGCTGCGGCAAGGTGAGTGCCAGGCAGTTCCCCTGACTTCAGCCTCCAGTCTGTTAGCTGGGTAGCCTTGGCAATTCTCAAGCCTCAGGCCTGTGGGAGCTGAGGTTGCTAAAACTGTCTCTGAAAAACTGCCTTTCTCGAGGGAGACGCAAGAGGGAAGAGATATGGGAACATATGTATATATATAACTGATTCATTTGTTGTAAAGCAGAAACGAACACACCATTGTAAAGCAGTTATACTCCAATAAAGATGTTAAAGAAAAAAAAAAAACTGCCTTTCTGAAGGTTGCACCTTGGTCCCCTCTTAGAAGATGAAACCTCCGACTTCCCTTACGTCTGAGTTGACTTCGCAGGGAGATCAGGCCTTCAGAGTCTGGTTCAGCTCTGGTTCACGCCGTTTCCTGTTTTTCAGTTTCTCCGCTCTCAAGTTCCCGTGTACCAGTACCCCTCACAGCGTGGGTCTCACGGAGATTTCTTTCCTGGCAACAAAGAAGACTTCGCATCACTCTTCATTTTGAAAGCGCACACCGTCCCTTCGGCACCCATCTCCGTTCCCTAGATCTTGGCACCACCTCCCCCGAGGCCCCGCCCCTGACCCGCCCCCTCCCAGGGTGCTTTGCGTCAGCTCTGGTCGAGCGGACGAGTGGACGCAGCTGGGTGCGAAGTCGCGGGACTTGTTTTTCTGGATCTCACCGGGCCCACGACCCAGGGACAGGGACGCAGCCAGCAGCAGCCTGCAGGGACGGTCAGAATCTGAGGTATTCCAGATAACCTGGGCACTGCCGGGCAGCCCCCTGCTGGCTCTGAGCCACTCTTTATTTTCTGCCTTCTCAGCATTTTGACGCTATGACTTTTAAATTTCTACCTGCTCACACATTGCCGCATATATGGACTTAGGTTTGGGCCTTGTGATTTTGTTGAGTTCTAGAGCTGCCAGATACAAAATATCTAGTTAAATTTAAATTTCAGATAGAGAAGGAATCCTTTTTTTTAAAGTTTAAGTATGTCCCACATATTGCACAGGAAATACACTAACAAAAGTTTACTTGGGCTTCCCTGGTGGCGCAGTGGTTGAGAGTCCGCCTGCCGATGCAGGGGACACGGGTTCGTGCCCCGGTCCGGGAAGATCCCACATGCTGTGGAGCGGCTGGGCCCGTGAGCCATGGCCGCTGAGCCTGCGCGTCCGGAGCCTGTGCTCCGCAACGGGAGAGGCCGCAACTGTGAGAGGCCCGCGTACCGCAAAAAAAAAAAAAAAAAAAAAAAAAAAAAAGTTTACTTGTTTATCAGAAATTGAAGTTTTACTAGATAGCTTATGTTTTTATTAAGTAAATGCAGTAACTCTATTCTGGTCTTCCTTGTCAGGGGCCTCCCTGCGCTAAGGAACTTTCTGGAGGAGGCTCTTTACCTGACAGCAGGGACTGCACCACTCTTCAGATTAGGGGCATCATCACGATGATTTCTTCCTTAGGCTGGGAGCTCCTTGGAGGCAGGACTGGCGCTCTCCTCCTCCCACTACCGCTTCAGATGCTCTGGGCAAACCTGTCTGCGTGCAGGGTCTCGAGCTACGGCCCGAAGGCTGGGCCCATTGTGAACAATTTGGGCGAGGGGCTCCCTTTCCTGAAGAGTTACCGGTCAGGGCTAAAACCACCCGTGTCCTGGTGCTGCCTACCTGCACGGGGACTACATTTCCTGAAAGAGGGACTGGCTTGTGAGCAGCAGGGAAACCTGGAGGGGGAATTCCCACGGTCACAGGTCTGGTGATGTCTGCCGGGCTGGGGGATGTGAGCTGAGCTTCCGCCCAGTGGGCTTCCTCCGGGTGCCTTGTGCCATTTTGCAAGACACAGAGGTTCATTTGATACTTTTCTGTGGTATGTGGTTTAGGATAAAGGGCAGACCTGGACTCCCTCCTCTACCCAGTGGCCTTTCAGTTTCCTGGCTTGTGCTTCATCTCAGAACGAGGGGAACAACTCCTTTGTTATGTGCATGAGGAGAAACCATTTGAGCAGAATTTGGCTCTTTTGGCTGTCAGTCCAGTGCGTCGCACTGGCTGTCTCTCTGGGGAGTTGGCGAAGGAGGGTGCAGAAGAGGATGGCTTGGGGCAGGAGATTTACCCATGCCCCAAACTGGCAGCGGCGACTGGTTGTTGCTTCTCTTCTCAGCAGAGATGACAGAAAGTGTCAAAGCCACATATTCACTGGAGGCAAAGTCTGAACACTTGAAGTAAGATTTAGTAACTCATGTGGGCTTGGGACACTGAGAATCCCTGTGGGTTATATACACTGATAGCTGAGCTAATCTTAGGAAGGTGGACAGGGGCATCTTCTGGTGTTTATATTTTGAAATTTCCCCTTTTCTCCTCCATTCAGGAAAAATAAGTTTTATCTTTGTGTTGTGAAGCTGAGGAGGCCTCTGGAAGCCTATCATCAGTGAATGACAAAGTCAAGGTGTGAACACTAGTGACAGAGAGCCTTGGGCTCAAGCAACCCCCTTCCCTTCTCCTTTCTTCCTCTCTGCCCTTTGATGTCCACTCATTTCCAGTAACCTGTGCTGATGTGCAGATCACCCAACGCAGGTTCTCTTAGAGGCACAGAGGTTACCCCTACTGTCTCCTGCCTCAGTGGGGCCCATCTGAAAGGGTGTCTCTTTTTTTAAAAAGTGCAGCTGTTTCTGCTTTAGCTGGAGCTCTCCTTAGTTCATTACCCCCACCTCCCATCATTATCATCGTCTTTTGCTACATTTCGCATCTCTAAGTGCCCCTTAGAGTCCTCTGTTGGGACTTGCCCAGTCCTCTGGCGGTAGAGGGCTACTCCTGCCAGTTGGTATTTCTAAACGGCAATCCCTTCCCTTGGGCTCTTTTCCACTTCCCCACAACCTCTTGCCCACCTGGCAGCTCTTAGGGGTGACTGATGGTGTTGTCTCCCATTATGTTGCCAGAGGGGAGAAGGTGAAGAGGCTGAGTGAAAGAGAGGGGCCTGGGTCTAGGGGTAGGTGGGCTTGTTTCCCTGAAGGGGCCTGGAGGTCCTTTTTTAAAAAAAAATTAATTAATTAATTAATTTTTGGCTGCATTGGGTCTTCATTGCTGCGTGCGGGCTTTTCTCTAATTGCGGCGAGTGGGGGCCACTCTTCATTGCGGTGCACGAGCTTCTCATTGCGGTGGCTTGTCTTGTTGTGGAGCACGGGCTCTAGGCACGCAGGCTTCAGCAGCTGTGGCACAGGCTCAGCAGTTGTGGCGCACGGGCCCAGTTGCTCCGCGGCTGTGGGATCTTCCCGGACCAGGGCTCGAACCCGTGTCCCCTGCATTGGCAGGCAGATTCTTAACCACTGTGCCACTAGGGAAGTCCCTGGAGGTCCTTTTTAATACCTTAAATTTCATGCAAGGGCTCTCTGTGGTCAATAACGTAAGTTTTTATTTAAAAAGCAAGTTTTAGAAAGGACTGCTCCCCCTCCCCCCAGCATTGATGTTCTGGCATGAGAATAGTTTATTCTTAAACAAGACATAAAAAGAATTTACTGTAACGTTGATTATATTAAAATAAAGAATTTATGTTTATGAAACATGAAACATGTTAAAGACAAGTTGTACACTGGGAGAAGAGATTATACATGCAGAATTCTTGCAATTCAATAAAAGAAGAATGAACAACTCAATAGGAAAGGGATAGATGACATGAACAGGGGTTTTACAGAAAAGGAAATTTATATGGCTAAGAAACATGTGGAGAGGTATTGAGTCTCATTAGTTATCAAGGAAAAATTAAGACAACAATGAGTTAACATTTATCTGACTGATTGGCAAAAATTACAAAGTCTGTTAATACAGGGCATTGGAAAAGATGTAGACATTCATTCATTTATTCAATAAAAATTAATCCAACCCTACTTTGCACTAACTAGTTACTCTTTTAGGTGCTCAGGACATAGCAGTGAACAAAAAGACAAAAATGCCAGTTCTTGTGGTGGCTTACATTCTTCTGGGAGGAGATGGGCAATAAGCAATAAATATAATAATTAGCTAGTTATATAGTGTGCTAGAAAGGGAGATGTAGAAAGAGGTGAGGATAATTGAGCATGATGGTGGGGCTGGTGAGGTTAATTTAAATTTAAATGGAGTAAGTCAGGGTATACCTCATTGAGAAAGTGACATTTGAGAAAGATTTGAAGGGAGTGAGGGAGTGAATTGTGCAGTGCCTGGGGGAAGAGCATTTCTGGCAGAGGGGTTAGCCAGTGTAAGAGCCCTGAGGTGAGAGATAACAGGATTTCTTATACCTTGTCAGTGGAATGTAACTTAGTACAACCTCTTTGAAAAAATGGTTTGGCATTATCTTGTAAATTTGAACAGCAATTCTACTCCTAAGTATATACCCAAAAGACACTCTTTTAGATGTGTGCTGGGGGAATGTACAAAAAATGTTCATAGCAGCAATGCTTACAATTGCAAAAAAAATGAAATAATTCAAATGTCCACACATGGGGTTTTAAACCATACTGTCAAGGTATAAGTTCCAGTTACATACTGCTGTAAAACAAATCATTGTTTAGTGGCTTAAAACAATGAAAATCATTTTGTTATCTTTCATGGTTTCTGTTGGTCAGAAATTTGGATAGGTCATAGAAGGAATGGCTTGTCTCTCCTCCACAACATCTGGGGACTCAGATGGAAAGACTTGAAGATTGCGGTGATTCAACAGCTGGGATCTAGAATTATCTGGAGATGTCAGGAGTCACGTAGTTTGTGGTTGATACTGGCTGTTGGCTAGGATCTGAACTGGGCTGTTGGACAGAAAACCTACACATGGCCTTTCCGTGTGGGATAGTTTGGACTTTCTCATAGCCTGGTGGCTGGGTTCCTAGAGTGTGTGCCCCTGAAGAGCAAGGCAGCAGTGCATGAACTTTTTATGATTTAACCTTTAAAATGACAGTGTTACTTCTGTCTCACTGTATTGATAGAGGCAGACACAAAGGTCCACCTAGGCTCAAGGGGAAGGGACGTGACACCACCACTCAATGGGAAGAATATCAGGACAGCATTGTAAGAAAAGCATGTGGGATGGGAGACACTGTTGTGATTATCTTTGAAAAATACAACTTGCCACAGTCTACCCTCTGGCCACAACAATTCAAATCGCTCTCATACACAAAATACACTCATCCCCTCCCCTGAGACTTCCAAGGCTTATCCCATTATAGCATCAGCTTGAAGTCCATGATCTTATCATTTAAATCAGGTTCAAATGTGAATGAGGCTACTCTGATGAGGTCCTTAAGGATCAACTTGAGTATATTCTTCTCAATCTGAAGAACTGTGGACCAAAGAGATGTTTTCCACTCCCCACATAGGCAACATAGAATGGTAGGTTAGGCATATGTTCTAGACTCTTTGGTTCATAAAGAGGAAAATAGGAGGCATATAGCAGTCACTGGTCCCTAGTAATTCTGAAATCTATTTGAGTGCATATTGCAAGTTCGTTTCATAATTAGGGCTCAATTCTGCTCTCTGGGAATTATTGTACGTAACTCTTGGCTCTCCGCTCTGGGATCTTGGGATTTTGACCTTACCTTCTGGGTCATTCTTCTTTTTACATGTAAAACAGCTCATGTTTACAGCTGAGTGATTTTCTGAGCCTACCTCCTGCTTATAGAAGTTTGGGGGTTCAAAGCCCTCTTCATTTTGTATTGTCTGTCTTTCTCAATTGAAACTGGTATAATCCTTTGAAAACTTTGTGACCTTTTATGTATCAGTTTATAATCCACTCCATTAATCAAAAGCCATGTCCACAGTGATGTTTGAGATAAGGTCTTCTCTACGTTGGGCTCCCAAGGAGGCTGCTTTGAAACAATGCCTTTGAGATATTACGAAGCTCTGTTTCTTAACAGAGAATCTGCAAGACATGCCCTTCAAATCATTATAAGGGAGGAGGCATTTTGGAATGGTGGAATAAGGACCTCTGAAAATCAGTTTCTCTGTAAAAGCAGCTAGAACACTGGAAAAGAAATGCCAGAATCAGTTTTTCAGAATTCTGGAAATTAAAAAAAGACTTGTAACAATTAGATGATTGTTTATTTTAAGAAGCCATCTTAGCAAAAACAGCAAGCTTTGTGATATTTTAACTTGCTCTTTTCCCATCCACTCTCCTCAGCTCTGTGGTAGACTTGAAATCCAACAACCTTGGAACTATGGAACCTGTGAAAACCAGTAGCCTAGCAATCACTGAAGGGGGCAGAATGGGTTTGTAGTGCCCCAAGAAGCCCCATCTCCAAGAATGAATAGAGAATTGTCATCCCTTGACCAGTCTGGCAGCTTCCTGGAAAAGTCCCATTCATAGCACTTACCTTGATTTGCCTGACTCAGAGTAGACTTAGTGCGGAAAGCTCTGTCCTTTGAGTATTTGTTAAAAGCAATCAGCTGCAGTTGTTTAACATCATGCTACTTGAGGCAGTGATACCACTTAGGGCAAGAGACTGACCCAAACCTTGAAAGAAATATCTGAGGAATGAGATGTACATAGAGGGCTCCATCCAAGAAACTCAACAAGCTCCAAGTAGGATAAATTCAAAGATATCTACACACGTCATAGTCAAACTGTTGAAAGTCAAAGACAAAGAGAGAATATTAAAATAAGAGGGAAACAACTTATCATATACAAGTATTCCTCAATAAGATTAACAGCTGGCATCATGTCAGAAACTGGAGGCCAGAAGGCAGTGAAACAACATATCAAAGTACTGAAAGAGTCATAGTGTTAACCAAGAATTTTATATTGAGCAAGACCCTCCTTCAAAAAGGGAGAAATTATGGCATTCCAAGAGAAACAAAAAATTAATAAAAGAAATTACTAGAACTTCCCTACAAAAAATACTAAAGGGAGTCCTTCAGGCTGAAATGAAAGGACACTCAACAGTAACTTGAATCCACATAAAGAAGTAACATCGTAAAGGTAACTACATAAGTAAATATAAAAGGCAGTATAAATATATTTTTGTTTGTAACTCTGTTCTTATCTGATTTAAAAGAAAATGCATAAATCAATAATTATAAAATTGTGTTCATGGGTTTACAATGTATAAAGATACAATTTATATGACAGTAATAGCACAAAGGAGGCAGGGAGTGAATAAAACCATATTAGAGCAAAGTTTTATACTATTGAAATTAAGTTGGTATTAATCTAAATGAGAATGTTTTAGTTAAGATGTTAATTATAATATTCCACCACTAAGGCAACCACTAAGAAAATAACTAAAAAAATGAAAGGAAACAACAAGGGAATTAAAATGGTACACTAGAAGATATCTGTTTGACGTAAAAGAAGGCAGTGATGCAGTAATAGAGGAACAAAACCCATAAGACATATAGAAAACAAATAGCAAAATGGTAAGTGTAAATTCTACCTTATTAGTAGCTACATTAAATATAAATGTTCCCCAAATGGGAACAACCCAAATGTCCATGAACTGATGAATGGATAGATAAAATGAGATATATGCATACAATGGAACATTATTCGACAATAACACAAAATAAAGTACAGATACTATTAGATACCGATAGATACCGATACTATTATTGTCTTTATTTTTTTTCTTTCAGAATTGGAAACTAGGGCATTAGAGAGGTTAAGTAAGCTGCCTAAGATTACACAGCTAGTAAGTGGTGAAGCTGCGATTCTCACCGAGGAGGAGGCCATCGAGGCTGGAGCTGGTGGGTGAGGATAAGAACAGGTAGGAGGTGGGGCTGGAGGCATGTGGAGGGTCTGGGTCATGTCTAGCCTTGTAGCCTATGGGAAAGGAGTTTGAATTTTATTCTGTGTGCATGAGAAACTATCAAAAAGATTTAAGCAGGAGAGTGCATGATTTAATGTACATGTAAAAAAGCAAGTGATGAACTTTGTTTTCTTAAAAAATTATATTTTATGAGTTTTAAAAAATAAATTTATTATTTTTAGTTTTGGCTGCATTGGGTCTTCGTTGCTGCGTGGGCTTTCTCTAGTTGCAGTGAGTGGGGGCTACTCTTCATTGTGGTGTGCTGGCTTCTCATTGTAGTGGCTTCTCTTGTTGTGGAGCACAGGCTCTAGGCACATGGGCTTCAGTAGTTGCAGCACGCAGGCTCAGTAGTTGTGGCTCACGGACTGTAGAGTGCAGGCTCAGTAGTTCTGGCGACGGGCTTAGTTGCTACACAGCATGTGGGATCTTCCTAGCCCAGGGCTCCAACCCGTGTCCCCTGCATTGGCAGACAGATTCTTAACCACTGCGCCACCAGGAAAGTCCCATATTTTATGATTATAAAACCTAAAATTGTTCATTTGGAAAATACAGAAAAGCATGAAGTCGAAAATAAAAATCACCTCTAATTCCACCCCTTGTAGACAATAGGTAATCACACTTAACCTTGGAATATAGTAACCTTGGCATATAGTTTTCTAATCATTGATAAATATTTATATTTTAGCATAACTGGAATGATTTCCCTACACATATTGTTCTGCCAGCCAGCACTTAAGAAAAATAGTGTGTCAAGTGATAGTTTTGTTCCAAGGTTTTGCAGGAAGAAATGGGCATTGGCGGGAGTGGTAGGAGAACCTGAGGAGTGGGGTAAGGGGATGGAAAGAAAGAAGCCCATTGTGTTCCAGGGGGATTAGCCCAGCAGCAAGATGGATCGTGTCTGGGGCATGGGTTTAGGTTGTCAAATTGGAAGGCTGCTTTTGAACCACATGTGAGCTCACTGAAAACTCCAGTTTCTTTTGAGTTCTCTAAGAGCCAGACTAGAGACTACACCTCTTCTTCCCCAGGCCTTGGCCACAAAACCCCAGCTCTCCTGTGCAGCTCCTAAAGTGGAGAGATTGTCCTTCTGTGCTGTTCTGTGTGCCTCCCTCATCCTCATCTTCCCCTCTGCTTTCACTAGATCATAATTCTGGAGTGAGAGGGTGGGTATGTCGTATGCTTCAGCCTGCCCCTCTTGTTCACAGTTGCAGTATATCACCAATTCTGTATCAGGCCCAGTGATAAGTACTTTTTATATATATTGCTTAAATTTATTGATCCTATCTCCTCCTGTTCTCTGAGGCAAGTCGTATTAGCTCTTTCACTGGTGAGGAAACTGAAACCCAAAGGAGTAACAACATCTAGAAAGTGGCAGAGCCAGTTGAACTTGGGTATGTCAGACCCCGAATTCCATGTGTTTAACCACTTCTTCATACAGCCTATGTCCCCTCCAAACCCTCTATCATCAGTCTGTCTTGTTGGCGGCAGAAGTTCACTCTCCATCTCATGCTAGGTTGGGGCTGGCCTGAGGTATGAGCACAGGTTACTGGTGGGGCCAGCCAGCCCTAAAGCCTGGGGTATTTAAGATGTGCAGATAATAACCCAGGCTGAAGAACTACCATGAAGATCCAACAGGGAGAGGAAGCTGGTTTGGGGGAATCAGGGCCGCCTCCTGTTTAAAAATCAGGGCTGCGCGAGCCACAACTACTGAGCCCTCATGCCACAACTACTGAAGCCTGCGTGCCTAGAGCCCATGCTCCGCAACAAAGAGAAGCCACTGCAATAAGAAGCCCGTGCACCGTAACGAAGAGGAGTCCCCGCTTGCCGCAGCTAGAGAAAGCCCGCACGCAGCAACAGAGACCCAATGCAGCCAGAAATAAATAAATAAACAAACAAAAAATCAGGGATGAAAGTATGAATGCTCACACCCATCAGGGCGTCAGCCACAGCTGGACTGGATCAGGTTGGAGTAACTTCCCCAAAGCCAACTGGGAAAATCTCCAGGATGCCAGGCCACCAGGCAGCGTTCCCAGGGAAGCCGACCCTGCTGCGGCCCCCTCCCTCCATTCATGGAAAAGTACAGGCAGTGCTGGTGCCCCGCAAATGTCTGGCTGCACTCTGGACTCACAACTGCAAGCTCTGATTGGTTTGTCCTTGGTCCAGGGCTGGAGGAAAATAGTTTCCCAAAAAAACAGTTTAAAAAAATGTGGAAAATATCCACAGCCCGTGTGTCTGAGCCGGGGCGGGAAGTGTTCTAGACAGCCTTGCAGAGAAGATTCCGAGGTCCTCATGCGAAGAGGCAGGAAGGAATGTGAAACCGTATCACCCGGAGGAGAAATGCACAGTATGCCTTTCACTTTCTGCCCGCTCTAGGAAGGAGTCGGTTGTGGATCATGCTGGCAAGTCTCGGCTTCCTGAGAAACTGCCTCAGACAGCAGTGGTTCAGCGGGTGGGCCAGGCAGGATACCTGTCTGTGGAGAATCACCCAGGTGCTCAGTGGGGACCTGGAACTCGCATCAGTTTCCTCATGGACGCTGGGGTTGCCCAAGCCTCCCAGTGCTAACCTAACTCTTGTTATCTCTTCCTCACTTCCTCCCTTTTATAGGGATTCACAGCTTTACATATGATCTCATTTGACACTGCAGCAGATGAGGAAGTGGGGAATAGATACGGATATTACTGGACGTATTGCATCAAAGAAGAGATAAAGTTAAGGGAGGCCATCTTCCTAGGGCCACATAGACCTCAGTCTTCTGTGAATCCAGTGTCCTCACGCTAGACCATGACGTGCCTTACAACCTCGTGCCCTAGATGCTCTGTGGGCCCCTGCCGTTGTTATTTCAGAAGCAGGAAGTGCTGGGAAGTGAGTGCTCTGTAGTCAGGAGGCTGGCCTTCTGTGGCATTGCACCTGATCCGTAGTTGGCTTACTGATTGTGTGAAAGAATGAATGTGTGAACTTGGGCAAGGCACTTCACCTCCTTGTGCCTCAGTTTCCTCACCTGCACAATGCAAGTGTGGAGTTGGGTAACCTCTAAGTCCTTTCCCATTCCAGGGTTTTGAGGTGCTTGCTGTACTTTCTGATGAAACACAAACTTCCTAGGCCCTGCCAAAGGTCTTCGTCCTGGTCCACTCAGCCACGTTTCCTAGCACAGACTCTGCCGTGACCTTCCCTGATACCCACCTTGCCCTGGAGCAGTGGGCCAAGTGCAGACTGAAAGCTCAAGGCCTGCTTTTGCCTCTGTATCTTGGCACAGAGCACAGGCCAGTTTGCACACAGATGCGTGTTTGATGCCCTGAATGACTCAGCCCTGGGACTACAGAATGAGGCTGGGGCTTGGGTAAGAAAGTGAAAGGTGTGGGAGAAATTCATGTGTCTCAGTGCTGGGGGCGGAGTGTGAGGCATTCAGCCAAGGATCAGGGTGAGGGGCTGAGGTTTTTGACCAAGAAAGGGAGAATTGCTGTGACTCCATCACCCTGAGTCAAATGTCTTCTGGATCTAGATTGAATGTTGTGGTGTGTGTATATTTCCTTTTTGTGGTCTTAGTAGCTGGGTGTCCTTGGTGGGACTAATGGTATGGGGCACAGAAAGGCAGGTGATGGGCTCCGACAAGTGTCAAGGAGCTGAGTCCCTGAAGCCCCTGGGGTGCTCAAGCCCCTGGGGTGCTCAAGGGCCTTGGGGTGCTCAAGGGCTTGTTTTTCACACCCTGTGGTTGGCTAAGCATCGTTCGTCTGGAGGTTCTGTGGACAAGGCTCCTCTGCATCCTGGCCTGAGCTGGTCCAGTGGTGCTGGTGGTGTGGGGAGAGCATGTCGAAGCTCCCTGGGAATGGGAGGACCGGCATGGGGCTGAGGGTGGGGCTGCATTTCTGTCTGGGCTGGAATGCTTACTTCTGTGTGTGTGCAGATGGCAGAGGGGGTGGAAGGTGGCAGTGTGGCTCCAGGCTTCCTAAGCCCAGCCGCCATGTTGGAAATCCAGTTTATTGAATTTACAGTAAAGGTTTTATGCGCCTTTCCTGGAAGCCTCTCAGTATGCTGGCAGTTCGGTGGCTGGTGTCTGGTTTGCTTGGGAGAGGTTGAGTCAGGCCTTGCTTTGATGGAAAGTTCCTCTCCCTGGGTCACTGGAGAGGAGCAGGCTGGGGGCCTGAGCGGGCCTGCCAGGTTCTTGGAGGGGATGACTGTCCTGCAGCTTGGTCCTGAATGGGCCCCCACTTGTTTCCTGTCTTCTCAGGGGAAGCTGTGATGCAAAGTCACCGCAGTTAGTAAAGCCGTTTTCATTATTTTCCACATGTTTGTTTTTTTTTTAACATCTTTATTGGAGTAAAATTGCTTTACAATGGTGTGTTAGTTTCTGCTTTATAACAAAGTGATGTGTACAGCTATATATATACATATATCCCCATATACATATACATATATCCCCATATCTCCTCCCTATTTTCCACATGTTTGAAAAGCATGAGGTGCTGGTCCACCAAGCAAAAATAAGCCAACTCCATAAGAATGGATTTGCTGATTATAAGCAGCAGGAACATACAGACACAGGGCCACATCTGGATTGAGAGTCCTTCGGCCTGGCATGAAGTGCTACCCGCTGCGCCTTACCAACTTCTCTGTCTGGCTTTTCCACCATCCTCTTGGACTCGCACTTTATGCCTTCCTCGCCACGAAGCGCCCATTCTGACCCCAGGACCCCTGATTTCATGGGGAGAAGAGCAAGGGCTTGGGCTCTAGGATCTTTGAAGGTCCAGAAGTCCAGTCCATGAGTGTGGGTGGTTCCATCCTGCCAAGGCCCTGACATGGAAACTGATTCCCAAGTCAACAGCCTTCCTTTGGCTTTTCACGAGACTATTGGGTCCTGCAGTGCTGGCTCACTAGTCCTTTGCCGTGTACCTTTTGTTGAAGCATTGAAGTCACTGATGCTCTCTTCTTTACATTCATAAAACAGAGCATGTTGCCTGGCATTTGAATGACAATTGTGAAAATCAGTTAGGTTGTTAAGGTGTCTCTGGGCACTGATGTGTGTCCCTTTCTGTGAAGCTGTCAAGGAAGATTCTCTAGAAGCGAATATTGGCCCTCCGCAGCACTAGTGGTCAGCCACCTTTCTGATGGTCCCAGGTCCGGGACCCAGCGAGCTGCCCACCATCAGAGAAACCAGCTGTGGTTTTCATGACTGCTCTGAAGGGTGATTGGCCTGGGTCATCTCTAAGCTTCCTAACCCGAGGTTCAAGGGGGAAGCCATTTGGAGTGAACGAGTATCAGCTTTGGAGTTCAAGTCCCAGTTCGCATACATACTTGGTTTCCTTCTCTGCAGAAAAGGAGGTAGTAATATCAAGCCTGCTGTGAGGAAGAAATGAAACAACGTGGAACTGGGATGGCAGTTCACTATTATTCTCTTCTCTTCATTTCAAGTCAATCGTGTGCTTAGGGCATGGGCTCCACACTGTAAACAATCCTGCATTTAAAAATAAACAACCACTTAGCTTCATTTGATACGTGATTATATACACACGTGAGTGTTTGCATCTTGTTTTGATTTCTCCCCACTGTCTGTGTTTCCGGCATGTATGTCTGGGTGAGTGTGTCTGTCCTGGATGGCAGAACCCCGAGGGACTCCGAGCCACACTGGGTACAATTATGTGCCTTGTGATGGTGATGATATAATGACACCTGTCTTATATTTATGATTACATTTGACTTTCACAGTAACCCTGGGAGGAAGGAAGGACTAACGAGGTGAAGGTCACAGTCGAAGGTCACAGTCGATCAGACTGCCTAGGGACACACAGCCAGGGTAGCAACAGGACCAGGCCTGGAACACAGGCCCCGCTGTGGATTGAACTGAAGAACTTCTTAGGATTGCCTTCTCTTTGCCACCCTCCAACCCCTTCCGAGACATTCTTTTTTTTAATGTGCTCCTGACCCCCTTTTTTCTGGGCTTGGCTTGAGTGCCAGTAATCAAATAAATGGCTCATTTTCCATGTGGGCTCTAAGCGGCATAATCTAAGAGACAGGGAAGACTTTTCCTCAGACCCTCCGGGCCTGGGTGTCTGGGGTAGCTGAGGGTTAGTTGCCTGCAGCCTGAAGGCCCTGGGGAAGCAGAGCTGTGGGCCTTGAAGCCAGAACTGCGCAGAGGAACATGGCGCTTTGTCCAGGGGTCTGCAGGCTAACTGCTTTGGACAGTGGTGCTCAGCAGGTCAGTCTTTTTTTCTCCCTAAATTAATTAATGTGATGGTTCATTCACACCTCTGGCACGAGTGGCATGTTATACTCAGTGTTTCGTCATTCACAGGAAAGGTGAGGTCCTCCCTGGCCTTGAGGATTTTGCAGTCCGTTGATGAGTCACCTAAACAATGGAAATAGACAAACAGAAGCGCCAGAGAATAAAGATTTATAAAGAAAAACATTGTTGGCAAAACCAGGGTTTAAATCCTGGCTCAGTGTGGGAAGCAGGGATTTGGCTGAGAGGCTGGGAGTCCCGGGTGTGAGATACAAAGGGCCTGGCTTCCGGTCACCTGTTTGGGGGAAAGGCGAGGTGAGTGTGGGCGACTCACAGCTTTCCGTTGTGCGCCAGCCTGGCTCCTGATCGGACAGGGCATCTACCCTAAGTGCGACTAACCCATGGGCCTGCCAGTGACTTGGTTGTTTGAAATGGTGAGCCAGACCAAGTGAGATGCCCCTCTAACTGTTCTCAACCAGAAAACACTGAGAGAATGAAATAGCCACGGGAGCTGAAGCTGCAGATCCACGACATGCGAGGGGAGGGCGGCCAGGCCGGCCGAATGCGAGCCTGCATTCGAGAGAAGCAGGTGCTCTGACAGCAGGAGCCGTGAGGTGGGGAAAAGCTCAGCTTCGGGAATCAGAGAGCTGCTCAGCGAGAGGCGAGAGGAAGGCACAGAAGGAAGTGAAGCCATGTTAATGGTGGAAAGTTAGATGGGAGATGTACAGACTCTGCTGTTGAGCGCCCCAGGGCTGCTGCAGGTCCAGAACCAACCTCCAGGTGCTGCGCCCACCCCCGATGCCAGGCTGCCTGGCTTCCCTGGGTCCCTGTGTCCATGGCTCTGTCCAGAGATCCCCACGACCAGAGGAAACAGTGGTCAGTCTTAGGCTCATGCAAACGAAAGATACATTAGCCTAAATAACATCTTAGACCCCTGGAGAATGAGGATCGGTGGAATGGCCATGGGTGCACATACACATATACTCATGTGTGCACACACGTGTATCTTAATTTAAATGGACTTGCAGGCTCAGTTTCGATATGGAAGTTCTGTGAGTGTGGAGTGGCCGGGCTGTGGGGAGTGCCAAGCGGTGGGACGTGGGCTGGATCAGCAAGGGAAGCCAAGCGTCCCGTCCTGGGGAGTCCAGTTGGAAGAACTAATGGGTCATGGCAATAGAAGCTGCCAATTTTAGTTTCCTTCAGGATGTAGATGTCATTTAAAGTCAAACTATTTCCTAATACTTGTGCCCAGAAAATGATTTATTGGAGAATGCTAATGCTGTTCTCTGCGTCCGACGTGGGCAGTGTGATTCTGTCCCAGAGTGGAGGACATGTGGCCTGATGGGAAGCAACTCAGTGCTGTCCCTAGAGGCCACTTCTAGGCGGTGCTTATCTTGTCCGCCTCCAGACCCTCCACTGTGGCCAACTTTCCCTCATGTTAATTCTTCAGATACCTTCAATGTGTGTCATCTGTACATATCCTTTTGGTACTCATCACCTTTCAGTTTTGTCTATTGCCCTTAGAGGTTTGTGTTTGGGGGTTTATTGTTTCCTCTGCTTCCCTGAACCCTGGATCCGGGGTCAGGATTCCCTGTTCTGGCACTCTGTGCTGTGTGACCTTTGGCAAGGCATGAACATCTCTGAACTGTAAAGTGGGAACAATGATATCACAGCAGGCTATGTTAAAGGGACAGGGATCAAATGCCAATGTTTGAGAAAGCTTTTAAACTCTGAATTATGGTGCTAAGTGAGGAACTGATATTATTTTCTTCTTGTAAGACCTGTGCTTTATAGTTTTTCATGGTTTTCTCATACCCCAACCCCAATCCCAAGAAAATTAGCACACTGATGAGCAAATAGGAGGAGCTCAATGAATAATTGTCGAATGTGATCATCGCTGTTTTCATCTTCACAAATTCCTTATTATGCCTATCTGGTGCTGCACAGAGAACTCACCCTCCCTGCGATGTTGACAGATAAGCACGGACACACACATGACCATGGGAAGGCATCAGGAAGTTACATAACTTGCCAGCAGAGAATAAACGTCAATTACACATAAAGGTTAAGAGTACGTTGGAGGTTAGAAAAAGCAGTGAGTGAATAATTGAGGTAAGAAAGTAGCTTGTGGGAACAGCTTTAAGATACAGATTGAGGCAGGGTGGAGCAGGGGAACCGCTCTTACGTGATTAATGTAAGAAAACCTTCGAGAGGAAGTGGGTTCTCAGGAGCAGGTAGACTGGAGGAAGGGATGGGCTCAGTGGAGAGGTGGCCAGGGAGCATTCCAGGCACGTGAGTGTCACTTCTGCAGGCTGAGGTGCTGAGGTGGCCTGGGAATGGCTCACTCCTTTCCACAGCCTGGAATGTCTAGAGCTGTGTATGCATGTATGTGCACATATATGTGTGTGTGTGTGCATATGTGTGTTTGTGTGTGTGTGTGTGTAGATGCTAGGGTAGGAGGAGGGCAAGGGACAGTGAGAGTGGGTGAAAGGAAAGGAGGACTTGGTGGGAGAGTTGAAGAATATATGAAATTGATAAGCCATCGGTGTGAGATGTTAGAGGAACCCCATAAAGAGATTTCTTTACACTATATCCAATAAAGATGCCCCACCTTCTTTGTTTGGGTTCAGAACTTGGACTTGGGACCAGATTAAAATCAGAGGAAAGGATAAGGTTAGGGATGACGGCAGAGTAAAGAACTCAGGTCCTGAGATTCACACGGTGACGCGCAGACCTCACTGGAGTTTAGTTGAGCCTTGGCCAGTTGATCTGGCACCTTTCCTTTTGAAGGTTTATCATTGGAATTGAGCTTTTATTTACTTGCTGCTCATTTTGGAGAACCGTTGTCGAAACCCCCAAGTTCCCATTTGTCTTAGGCCTCAGGCATGAGTGATGTGATCAGGCAGGCGCTACGCCGTTGGTCTGGACTTTTGAATGTGCACGTCCCCTTGAAGTGAGGAGAAGGACTGGGCTTCCCTCTGCCCAAGCCAACAGTCAGACATGATCTCAGCACGGCCACTCCTTAGAGGGAGGGGGGAGGCGCAGGACTATTTCATCCCATTTCCAAATGCAGAAACTGAGGCCTTGAGCAGTGAGACGAGCTTCGTAAACACGAGATAACGAACTAGCTGCAGAGCTGAGAAAAAATTGGGCTTTGGCTCAGGGTGTCCAGTGCAGTTAATGGGTGTGGGTGTACCTGTTCCTCTCTGGTCCTCCTAAGTCTTCAATGGGACATAGGAGATGACTTGGTTTAAAAACAGACACTGTTTCCTAAGAAAGCATGTGTGGCACTGGGAGAATTACATACTCTTTATAAGCCCAGTGTCCTCATCTGTCAACAGGGAATAATGGTAATAGCTACCTCATACCACTGTTGTGATGGGTCATTGAGGTCAGAATGGATCTAAATCTCAGGATCCAATTTCTGACCCCCTTGCTGAACACATGAGACACTACAATGCCCACTTGGTGGAGATTATGTCCACTTGACCTGAGCCCACTCTCGGTTACCCCCTTCAGTGGTGGGAGCCATGATGCAGTCAGCCTAGACACCAGCTGACCTAACGTAGGTCTGTATCCTGTTGGATTTACTTTCCTAGTTATGTTATCACAGTACAGGAGGGAGCTAGCTTTGAGTGTCTACTGTGTGCTGGGCAATTTCTAGGTGCTCTCCATAAATGATTTTATTGAATTCATATCACAGTCCTGTGATGGATGTTATCAAACCAAGGGTTTGCATTCCCCAAGAAATTTTTTACCTGGGTAGTCCTGGATGCTGAGTGGTAGAAAGAAAGGAAAGACTGGTATTTTCAGAATCCACATCGAAGAGGCCATGAAGCCGAGTGTCTGTAAGACCCACACTCCTTTTCTCAGCTCCACATACTCTTCAACTTACTGCAAAGCTTGTAGTCTTGGTACTCATTGGAGGAGGTTGACCACACCCTTCTTGAAGCTCTCTTCCATGGCTTCAGTTCGTTTCTGGTTCTCCTTCCACCTCAGTCTTTCCTCTTAGTCTCTGTGGGGGGGCAGCTGTTCTTCTGCCTGCCCCTTAAAAATCAGCTTTCCCTAAGGGCCTGCCCTCAGCTTTTTTCTCTCTTCATACTGAGTACTCACCTTAAAAGACATTTTCTCTTCCAATGCCAGACATTGCTCATAACCCCACATTAGCTCCCAGAGCTCCAGACTAAATAGTCAGCTAACAGTCACCTCCCAGAAATTTCCTCTTGGTTGTCCCTCAGGCACATCCAATCCTACGTGCTCAGAATTGAGCTCACTATCTTTCTTCCTCATCAGCTCCTTCTCTTAATTTCTGGTTTGATGAATGACATCACTATCAAGTTAGCCTCCCAAGCCTGAGGCTAGGAATTAGTCTAGATTCCTCTGTTTCCTTTAGCCTCCACACCCAATCTGTAACCGGGGCCTGGAGACCCTGTTGCCTTCACATCTCTTCCTCCTTGCCATCTGGATCCTCAATTTAGACCCTCAGGATTTTTGTATGCAGTTCAACTTCTGTTCCCTTTGCCAGAGAAATCCTTTTAAATCTGTAAAACAGATTTGTGCCTCTGTGGCTTCTTTCACCTTCAGGATGGAGGCCTAACTCTCCATGATCTGACCCAATTTACTCCCCCCCAGCTAGCTCTCTGGCCATGACCCCATCTTCCCCCTCTCTCCCAGCTGGGGCGAGAACACTTCAAGTCTGTGCTATTCTGTCTGGAAGGCCTGTCTCCCACTTATCTGTCCGGCAGACATCTCGGCTGGAGGGTCACCTCTCTTGGGAAGACCTTCCTGACCCACCACTCCTGCCTCTGCACGCCCACCATCCTTGACGCACACATCTACCACGACTGGTGGGACTTCCTCAACCAGGCTGAAACCCTCTTGAGAGAGCGATCATGTCTTAGCCACACGTCTCCCTAGTGTCTGTCGTGGTGTTCGGCACATAATGGGAATCCAACCAATATTTGTTGAATGTACTAGTGTGGAGCCTAACGGAACATTGAAATCCGTGCGGCTCTACGCAGACGTGAGGGGCGGTGAGCGCTTGTTCCTGCCGCTAGAGGGCACCCTCGCCGTGTGCTTCGCTGGAGGCCGAGGCAAGTAGGGCTCCTCCTCGGGCGGCTTCTCATTGCGAGCTACAAGCCTAGCCACTGAGTGCTCCCTGTGGGCTGTGCTGTCCCCTTACGAGGCTCCTGTCATTCCCTTTACACGTGTCCTTTATTTCTTCTCATTACGCCTGCCTCACCTCGTGCTCGCCCTGGACGTACACCACCTTACACTGGGGCAAATCCACGCCTTTCCGTACTTCCTTTAGCGGTAGCCAGTAAAATCTAAACTCAAGCTAAGACACTGATAAATAACAAGTTCTGAGGGTATCATCTTCCTGGTGACACAGCTGCGTCTTAACAACTGCTTTTAATGCCTTTGAGTAACGTGTGCTGGTGGTGGGACATATTTGGTGGGAGGGGTGGGGATGCCCTCAGAGGCCCTCAAATCACACCGTTCAGGGGCTTGCCCGTGAGTGCTCAGCCCCGGCTTGACGTGTGAAGGCACACATCCATCCGCATGCCACTTACATCACACCTCACCTACGGAGTGTAGTGGCCACCTCTGGAAGTGTGTCCGGTTTTGAACTGGGCTGTACTTGCATTTTGTAGAAAATGTTGTAAAAGTAATGCATTCTTCAGCTTCATTAGTAAAGTTTCTTCCTCATAGAAAGTTTTACAGTGCTTTGTGTTGTGAAACCACGCTTGAATTATTGTGTTCAGTTACGCACACATCTTTTTAAAGAGAATGGGAATTATCCAAGAATAATATAAAAATGGTGAAGCTCTGGGAACTGGGCCATTTGAGGGTCAGATGAAGAAATGGGGACTGTGTAGACTGGAGAAGAAAAGAGGTAGGGAAAGTGTGATGGCTTCGTGTCATGTGGGTGCTTCTGTTTCCACCAAGATATAATAAAAGAATAAAAACTCGTTTTTCAATACCAAGGAAGCTCCTGGGCCGCCTTTTGTAGTGCAGAATCTGGGGAGTGAGGTAAGGGAGAAAATAACAGAAAATTTAAGAAGCTAGAAAGGCTGAGATTATCCACAGTAGTTGTACAATCAGAGAGCAAGTGGTGGTGGAGCCCTGTGGAAAGAGACTGCTGTCTGCTTGCAGGCTTGGTTGGAAATGGTTAAAAGAGGGAAAGTTTTGGGGATCTCTGCAACTGAGTAGAAGGTCAAAAGAGAAATATGGAGAAAGAGGATTGTGAGAAGTTGTCTGTAGTTTATTATTTGATTGACTTTTAATAATATTTGAGAAATTCCAGGACACTTTTGAATTGCATCTTCACCTATTCTTGGTTGTTAGACTGTTTAATTAGAATGAGACATTATAGAGACAAGAGCACAGGGAACGCTGGGATTATCTGGGTAAAATGAGGAAGCATTTTCTAACAACCAGTCAAGAATAGGATAGGCTCCCTCATGCTGTGATGAGTCCCACTGAATTTGGATGAGCAATGGTCAGGGTTGCCGTGTTGAGATGCTCTGCCCTGGTTGAAGTTTGCAGTGGCTTCTAGGATTCCTTTCAATTCTGAGTCTACAACTTAATGAAAATGACATTGCTGGGCAAGTTTGAGAAGCCCATCTTTGTACCTGTCCTCCCACAGTCTGGTGTGGAGTTCATGGAAAGTTGGGAGTTTACAAGGAGATGACAGTCCTCCAGTCTATGCTGGACAGTTCTCTTCTGGCAGCTAATTTAGCTCTACGAGACCCTGGTTCCCAAAACACTATTGAGGGGTCACAATCAGAAGACTTAATAAAATGCAAGTGGTCAGCTTCACAAACGTGTGCTGCAGATAGTCTGTGTCCATGTACAGTCCTAGGATCTGGGGTACGAGAGTCACTGAGACACAGTCCTTGTTCTCGAGAAATTTACCTTCTGTGGGGGAGAGTCGCATAAGTCAGTGGCTACATCTGGTGTCCCAGGCATGGAGAGAAGTATGCATGAGAAGGGGCGATGGGAGATGAGGACAAGCTTCGCTAAAGAAGGTCATTCTAGAGCAAGTTTTAAAGGGTGAATAGGGGTTCGCCAAGTGAGCAAGGGGAGGGAAAGGGCATTCCAGGCAGACAAAGCCCCACGGGCCAAGGAGCAGACATGTGAGGTTACACGATGTAGTAGGGGAGTTGGGGCCAGGGAGACAGCGGCATGGCCAGGGCCTGAACACCTAGTTATAAAGTTTGTGATATGAGACTGCAGAGTTATGAAGGTCTTTCTCTTCCATGCTGAGGACTTTTAGCTTTATCCTACAGGGACTGTGGATCCCAGAAGCATTTCAGTCCTGTCACCTTTTGGTAGCAAGTGGAGGATGGCTCGGAGGGGTGTGATAGAGTGTGCACGCATGTGAATACGTGTATACGATGTACATGGCCAGATGCAGTTAATCAAAAAGCCCAAGGATGTGGGGCCTCCCCCAGCAGACATCCTCATAGTCTGCTTTGAAACCACACTTCTGTCCTCAAATTGTTTCACTTGCCTCTCATGGAATAAAAAAGTCATTCAGCTCGGTTCTCTCATTTGACAGAGGAAGAAAGTGAGACCCTGAGCAGGGCAGTCCCTTGCCCAAGATCACAGAGCTAGGAAATGGCAGATTCCTTGGTTTCTTGACTCTTAATCCAGTGTTCTCTTCATGATGTCATTCTGCCTTCTGAGAAGCTCCAATACCCACAGGGCAGACCTGGAGCTCTGGAGGATGGTAAATAAAGCTTTGGCAGTCAAGACACAGCTGTCTTTCCTTCCCAGCTAGGTCCCCAGCACATAGAATGCCCAGGGACACCTCTCTGCCTCACTTGAAAAGCTCCTGCTTCGGGGACTTCCCTGGTGGTGCAGTGGTTAAGAATCGCCTGCCAATGCAGGGGACACGGGTTCGATCCCTGGTCTGGGAGGATCCCACATGCCCCAGGAGCAACTAAGCCCATGCACCACAACTACTGAGCCTCCACTCTAGAGCCCACGAGCCACAACTACTGAGCCTGTGAGCCACAACTACTGAAGCCCGCATGCCTAGAGCCCATGCTCTGCAACAAGAGAAACCACCGCAATGAGAAGCCCGTGCACCGCAATGAAGGGTAGCCCCCACTCGCCACAGCTAGAGAAAGCCTGCGTGCAGCAATGAAGACCCAAAGCGGCCAGATAAATAAATTAAATTTACAAAAAAAGCTTCTGCTTCCCACTAGCTATCTGTTTTACATTTGGTAGTGTATATATGTCCATGCCACTCTCTCACTTTGTCCCAGCTTACCCTTCCCCCTCCCCGTGTCCTCAAGCTTTGTGACCACCTGGAGGGGGATAGGGAGGGTGGGAGGGAGATGCAAGAGGGAGGAGATATGGGAACGTATGTATATGTATAGCTGACTCACTTTGTTATAAAGCAGAAACTAACACACCATTGTGAAGCAATTATACTCCAATAAAGATGTTTAAAAAAAAAAAAAAATCCTGATTCTCTTCTTCCTAAAGAACTCCTACTCCTTCTTTAGGTCCCGGCAAATGTCACCTTTCATCTGACAGAGTCTGTTACCTCAACGCCTTTGGGCAGAACCAATCATGTTTCGTCTCTGTTTGCACAGCACCTAATATGGCAGGTTTACAAGTCTCCTGCCCCGCGAGTCTTCAAGCTTCTTGAAGGAAGGCACCATTTCTGTCTGGCTCCTGGTTGTAGCTTCAGTGCCTAGCATGGTACCTGGTAATGAGTAGATGTCCACAGAATATTTGTTGGATGACTAAATTGATGAATGTATGAATCAGGAGCCTGACCCTGAATCCTTCTATGTGGATCTATTGTGAGACTCTCAGGGGTCTAACAGAGCACATGGTTTTCTTATGTTATAGTGGCTGGTGCTGGTGTTCTAAGCAGAAATGCATTAGGGCTGGAAAGTTTTCTATGTGTTTCTTTTTCCTAAAGCAAAGTGAAGGTGGTGACTCTGGGTTCATTTTTCCTTTGTAATTCCTCTGAATTACATTGAACCCAGGAAATTAATTTCCCCTGGACACTTTCAGCCTGGAAGATTTATTTGTTTATTTTTTAGCTGCTAAGAGCTAAAGCTGTTCTTACGGTTTAGACTTGTTTTGTGTCTTTTGGGAAGAAAAATTCTCTTGCCCTTCTAAAAAATTTTTTTTCTTCCTTCTCCCTCTCAAATTCCATGCTTGTTTAATCTTGTTTAAACAATTAGATTCACCTTAAGGGAGCCAAAAATGGAGGCACTTTGGGGAGGGGGCTGGGGCTTGGCCAGCTTTCCTTCTCTTTTCAAGAAGAGCCTTTCCCATCAGCATTCTTCTGCCAACTGATTAACACCTTGTGATGAAGCACAGGCTGTGCATCTACAAGGGATTAGTTCTTTCCGTATGGAGAAGACTTGTTCTTTGTTTAAGGAGAACTATTTACATTTTTTTTGCATTTGATTAAAACTCCTGGGCCTGGTGCAGGCAAAGCTGTGAGAGGGTGACCCTGGGGCCAGGGTGGACTGTATCTGGAGAGCTCTGGCCTCTTTACTTTAGGGGAACCGCAGGGCTTGGCCTGGGCAGGAGAGACCGCCTTTGGTTGTAGGTGTACAGATACCTTCTCTCTCTCTCTGGCTTTATTTTCGCCTGAGCCTCAGATCCCTGGGGCTTTCTGGGGGCTGTTGGTGGCTATTGTCAGCTGGTGGCTCTGGGCAGGAGCTTACACACAGCCTTGAGGCCAAGTGGTGTGAAGCAGGGGCACATGTGTCTTCCTGCAGCTCAGAGGTCTGTTATGGAGTAACAGCCCTCTGGGATATTTGGAGAGTGATTGGAAGGAAAGTGAAAGGAAGGGCATTTGTGGATCATCTTGCAAGTGTGAGGAATTGAGCTAGGTATATTTAAAACATTTGCTCGATTAGTCCTGGGAATAACAATCACTAAGTGAACCGAGTGCCTCCCTCACGCCAGGCAGGATACATACACGATCACGTTTAGTCCTCAGCATGTTCCCCCATGAAGTGCTTACTGTTATTTCTCTTTTACTCATGTGGAAACTGAAGCTTGGAGAAGTCAGGTGAGTTAAAGAAATTGCCCAGGGGTGGGAACCAGAGCTGACTCAAAATCCCCTTCCGCAGTGCCTTGTCATGGAGCCTACCGGGGTTGGGGGCTGGGGCCTAAGAGTCATGAGGCTTTTCTCGGAATGCCATAAAATATGATCTGTTGAATTCCCTCAAATGAGAAAGGAACAATTTCCCCAGCAAACAAATGATCATATTAAACCACAAACATAAGCAGCCCAGGCCAGGAGAAAGCAAACTGTTGAAGGATGTGTGAGTGTTTGCTTCTGCGTTTTCTCATTAATGGTTTCTCCTCATTCATTTATTGTGTCTTTTGCTCTCTCTGGCTAAAAGGCAAGTGGTAACAGGCACTAAGGGCGGAACAGAAATTTATGGAAGAAATGCCTACAAATTGAGAAAAGGCTATATGTTCACATTTTTTTAGTGCTTTAGGAAAGCTGCTAATATTTGATTTAAGCAGTGCACCCCCCAGGCATGCTTCCAGAGCACCAGCCTTCACAGAAGTATTGATTCTGAGCCATACTGAAGATGTGTGGTGGACATGGGTGTGTGCAGGGGAGGGCTCACCGCCAAGTATGGATCTACTCC
This sequence comes from Phocoena phocoena, assembly GCF_963924675.1. NCBI lineage: Eukaryota > Metazoa > Chordata > Mammalia > Artiodactyla > Phocoenidae > Phocoena > Phocoena phocoena. Next base: position 101,880,849 of record NC_089219.1, read on the forward strand.
TTTGAGCCCTGAAAGACGTTGCCTACCATTTTACAGGCAGACAACTCACCTTCCACGTCCTTTTTGCTTAGGTCACCATCAAAATGATTGGAAATGCTCAGGTCACTGGTGGGCCTGTGAACTTGACCTGAGTGTGCTAGAGCAGAGGTGGGAGTGGGGGAGGTGTATTTGCTTAGAATTTTAGAAACAGGGATAATGCTGTAAATGGGCCACTGCCCTTCAGAAATCAGCTAGGTGATTATCCTTGTCCTTCCAGCAGGCGCAGACTCACGGACCATCATTTTCCCCAACTTGCAGACATTCTCCACAAGAGAGAACGAGAGCTTTCTGTGCGTCTTCTCATAATCATTCCTCACTGGGGCCTGAAGGTGTGAGTATCGCAGATTCCCACACTCTTTAGAAGGATCAGAGCTCTCTCTGCTTTTGCTGCACTAAGTAACTATTGTCATGCACGAGCTCAGCTCTTCTGACAGAATCTCACATGGATCTTTGGCCAATCCCTCCATTCAGATGGCAAGGATGGGTGGATGGGTTGGGTGGGGGAATAATATCAAGCTACAAGAATGCCAATATATTTCTCCAACTCACCTCTATTTCTAGTCTCTGCAGTGAACAGGGACTGGGCTCCAGATGATAAGATACTAATGAAATGGTAACAGTGTACTTTGCACTGTAAAAAAGAACAGATGTTAAATAACAACAACAATAGTAGTAATAGTAGTAATAAGATTTTGATTTGGGGCTGGGGCCTCAGAATGTCAGAGATGGAGCACATATGGAATACATTCGTAGCTGTGTGTAATGCCCTGTAAACTGATTGGGTTCAGGTGAGAAACATTTGTCAGCAAAGATCCCATTATGGGGCGTGGTGGGGTCTGGCCTGGGCTCTTACTGGAGGGGCTGCCTTAGGAGACCAGATGCTGTTGTTAGCTGTGATAGTGGGATATGTTCTGCAGGGAATTCTCCTTATCTTCCTGTTCCAAGCCAAGGAATGGTTGATCTCGCTTGAATTGCTCATTTCAGTCTGTTATACAGAAGGTATGATGGATCAAACAGGAAATGCTAAGCACACACGAGGAGACCTGCTGAAGTCATAGGCCGTGAGAATTTCAGATTTCAAGTTCATCCTCTTAAGGACCTCACTATTCTGGTACCAGTAATGGCATGTTATTTGTGAAGTTATCGCAGGTTTGGATAACCTAGAAGACCATGGATGATGCGTCCCAACATACCAGTAGCTGTTTGTGGTACACTGCAGTGCCGCTGGGGTAGGGCATACAAAGCCCCTGCCCTTCTACTATTGGGGCTGGGCACCCCTTTCATGATAAGATAAACAACCATATGACTATATTTTCGTTCTGGAAAAGAGGAAACCAAAGGTTTTCCCAGAGGGCTCTGTCCCCGGAGTTTCCTGATCCTCTGTGGTTTGGCTTCCCCACTTGGGTGGCCTTAGTGGTCTGCTGTTTTTATCCAGTTTCCTTGCTGCTATTTTGATCATCGTTGCCCCTAGTCACTGTTGCATGTTCTAGTGGAAATTTTACAAATATTTAAAATGAGACTGAGTTAGAGGTGTATCAAATAGAGATCTTCACCACACTTAGGGAGTAGTACTAACATGGGGAATATTTAAAAAGCCAAAGTCTATTTTAAGAAAATTTCTCCTTTGAAGCATAAATCAGTTTTTTAAGTTTTGTTTTATAAAACTCAGTTTTTGCTGGAATTTATCAGGGGTATGGGTAGATGAGAGAGCTTCAAGGAGCTGGGGAGGAAGGAAGGGTGTTGGGAGTTGGGTCTGAGGAGGGAGGTGACAGTGGGAAAATGGGCAACTAATGGAGGGGAGATGTTCAGATGGGTGATGGAGCAACCATCAGTATCATCAGAAAATAATTATTAAGTGCCGACGTATGCCACTAAGAGAAACCTGGGGATGACCGATATGCCCAAATCTAGGAACCGAGACAGGTAAGCTAGTGTTTCTCATCTTATCAAAACAGGAGGGCTTCCTGAAGGAGGTTGGGCATTTGGAATGATGCATGGGAAGAATGCTGTCTGAGCAAATAGGGCAAGGGCTGGCCTTGCCCTTGGGGGTAGCCAGTGTGGACTGCTGGTCTTGTCCTAGTCACTTTTTCTATTTTTAATATCTTTGCCAGTCCTTGGTCTAGGTTAAATATTCCAAAGCAGTGGTAGAATTTTAACAGAGAGCTGTGCTGACTTCCAGCAAGGCAAGCTCTGGCTCCACAGCTTAAACCATCCCCTCTCTATAGACTCTAACCTCGGCTCCTGCCTGAGTCCCAGCTTCACATTTCACCCTGCTTGTTGGACTTCTCCAAATGTGTCCAATTGGTACCTCACATTTGAAGAGTATAAAATATAATTTTCTTATTATTCCTCTCTTTTTTCTCTTCCTGACATCCAATTTTACTCTGAAATGCATTCCACATTTTTTCCTATGATTTTCATTCCTATCACCACCACACTCCTCTTTTCAGACCAAATTACTTCATGACTAGTGTACCAGCATGGCCATATTTCCCATCACCATGCACCCATATTCTCTCTTCCCTAATGTGCTGATGCTAGAGGTGCCTCCCATATATAGTCCAGCTTGATAAATATTGACCGAGTGCTTAATAAGTGCACAAGGCCTGTCACTTATAGACCTCGATAAATATGTCCTGAATTATACCAATCTGAAATACTTTTAAGATGCATGTAATCTCTTTAAAGAAGAAGAATACAAAGTCGTTAATCAGAAACAATTGAACAAAGGAGAGGAGAGATTTGTATAGAAGAAGGGGATGGAGGAGAACTTTCCAGGCAGCATGAGATAGTAGACTATGTACTGAAGGAAGATCCAGGAGCCATTGCTGGTCCATGATAGACTTGCAATCAAGTGCAACCCTGTACTTACTAGTTACAAGGCCGTGGGCATTGACTAACTCTGGACCTGTGTTTTCTCATTTTCAGGGTGATAATTAAAAACTGTCATCATCAAGTTCCCTTTTAGGGGACAATTCTTTGATTTTTTTGTTGACTTCTGGTCATTTTCCAGTTCTGCCCAAGGGCTTAGGTTTGGGGTGATGACTGATGATTTAGTTCTGAAATAAGTAACTCAGTAACCTATTTGTTAGCATGGGTCCTGTAAACACCACAACAGGCCTGCCAATTTACGTTGAGCCAACAGACAGAGGCATGTGAGTGATGTGCTCCTGGAGGACTTTCATCCGCGTCACCCTTCTTCGTGGTGGGGGATGATGCAGATGATTGGGTGTGGCTGTCCACCAGGGTGGGTGTGGCTGCAAGTTCTCCACCTGCTGCAGGACTTAGTCACCACCCCCTGCTCCTGTGAGAGTTCACCTTACTCTTTATTTTCTTAGCTCAGAGTCCCACTATAGTCCTTGTTTATAATGATCTGAGCTGTGTTTCAAGAGACCCAGGCACTACCACATGCTGGACCACAGGTAAATCCTGGCACCTCAGATACTTAAGGTCACTAAACTGTATGGGATGCAGGGAGGTTGATGTCACTGAACACAGGCTTCTGAAAATCTGGTTCCAGAGTATATATTAACTCAAATGTTAAAATGTCAGGAGAGAAATTATGAGATCAAAACAACTCCAACTTTAAATATTACTTAGTTTTGTTCTGTTTTTTTCACTTGGCTAATGTGGAGCACATGGCCTAATCAATGGAATATTACTCAGCCATAAAAAGGAATGAAATTGGGTCATTTGTAGAGATGTGGATGGACCTAGAGTCTGTCATACAGAGTGAAGTAAGCCAGAAAGAGAAAAACAAATATTGTATATTAACGCATATACATAGAATCTAGAAAAATGGTACAGATGAACCTATCTGAAGGGCAGGAATAGAGATGTAGATGTAGAGAATGGACATGTGGACACAGCGGGGGAAGGGGAGGGTGGGACAAATAGGGAGATTAGGTTTGACATAAATACATGACCATGTGTAAAATGGATAGCTAGTGGGAACCTGCTGTGAAGTACAGGGAGCTCAGCTCAGTGCTCTGTGATGACCTAGATGGGGTTGGGGGGAGAAGTGGGGGAGGGAGGTCCAAGAGGGAGGGGATATAGGCATACATACAGCTGATTCACTTCATTGTACAGCAGAAAGTAACACAGCATTGTAAAGCAATTTTACTCCAATTTAAAAAAATAAAAATAAATGCCAAAATATTAGTTTTGACGAGCAGCACTGTGGGCCTGGGAATGATCTCAGGAAAAATATATCATATATATTTTAATTCTTCCCAAATCTGGGAAGGCTTATTGTCATCAAGGCTTATTGTCATAACTTTGGTCAGCTTAACAAGTCTAGGAAAAGATGAATTGGGGTCCGAGGATAAGATTAATAAAAGGAAGTCATTCACCAAATGCATTCTTTGCTTTGTCAGCCAAGCTCATTTGCTCTCAGCATCCTCTCTGTCCATGCAGCTTTTTATTCCTTCACCTCTATCAGCCTGTGACTCTTACCTGTAATGACCTTCACCTTCTCTCTGTAGAATTGTATCACTGGAGTCCTCCGAAATGCATTCCTTCTAGAAGTCTTCCATTATCAAGACATCCAACTGGAGGATCACAGAGTTGTGTGGTAGCGGGCAAGACTCTAACCCCTGTGCCTCATTATTTTTTTAATCTTTGAAATGAATCAATAAAATGTTAAGCATCTGTCTGGCTCTAAGAGCTATGGCTCAAGATAACCTGTCTGCATTTACCTTTTTTGTAAGAACTAGATTGCAGATCCAGGTATAAGGAGAACAGAGAGAGATCTGTGGTTCTGTTTGAATAGAAATAAAACATGAAAAACACATTTTATCCCTCTCTGCAAAGCTGATTTTCCTCCTCTCCAGATTAATGTTATCTCCTCCCTTCCTGACATCCACACTGTAGGGACAGGCTTATTTTTGATTCTTCCTGCTCCTGTAGTCCTCCTTCCCATTTAAGGTCATCATAGTCTGAATCCTATTATTAGGTTGAACCACAGGAAATTGCCTTTTATTTTTTTGTATGTCAAAGAAATGGTCTAATATTGGCAATTGCATATGGTCAGCCTAATGCAAAAGCATTTGTAGAAGCTGTCCCCTCAGTCTTGGCCCTCTCGTCTCCCCCTCACCTGATCATAACCCTGTTGCTAACTGACAAGCCTTTGCTCCTCTTTCAAGGCTTTGTCAGGTATGAGCTTTATCTCTGCAGCTTTCACGGATCACTTAGGCTCTCCCAGTACTTTCCCTCTGCTCCATGAGGTCAGGGTACCAGTGAGAAATAGATGGCATGTTCAGGTGGGGAAATCAAGGAGAGCCTAATGAGGGTACCATTCATTTATAAAGTTACAGGCAGAATGAAGGAAAACCAGACTGGACATTGAAGCACCTGGGGCTGGTGACAGCAAGGAGCCATTACCCACCCCAGGCCTTAAGAAGCAGGGGAAGGAGGGATTGCTGCAGCGCCCAGAAGGAGCCACAGGGGAAGCTGGTAGAGGCCCACACTTGGAGATGTGGCCTTCAGCAGAGAAATGCATCCACTTCCAACCTGTAGGCCAACAGGGAGGAAGCCATTTATTTAAATACCTGGTCCTTTCTTTCTTCCTGTTGGGCCATCTCTGCTTCTGCCTCCCATTTGCCAAACCCAATCAGAAGCCAGAATCTGGAAGCAGTAAGGACCTGTTGTCCTTACAGGTGAGCTTCTCGGGGCATGGGGCAGGGTGGAGGGTGGATGTCTACAAAGGTCAGGAACGGCCTGGAGAAGAATGGGTGACCCTACTGCCAACCTTTGTTTAGCATAAATTTCCATTTGCGTCTTGAAGAAGGAGGAAAATCTGGCAGAATTAGACAAAGTATCCTTTGTGAGGGAGGCAGGAGCCTGGAGAATTAAAAAAATTTTTTTTTAATTAAAAAAAATTTTATTATTATTTTAAAATTAATTAATTTATTTATTTTTGCCTGCATTGGGTCTTCGTTGCTGCGTGCGGGCTTTCCCTGGTTGCGGCAAGCAGGGGCTACTCTTGGCTGTGGTGCACGGGCTTCTCTTGTTGCGGAGCACGGGCTCTAGGCGCGTGGGCTTCAGTAGTTGTGGCTCATGGGTTTAGTCGCTCCGCAGCATGTGGGATCTTTCTGGACCAGGGCTCAAACCCGTGTCCCCTGCATTGGCAGGCGGATATTCTTAACCACTGCACCACCAGGGAGGCTCTGGAGAATGTTTTAAGAGAAGTAGTTCACATTCTTTTTTTTTTCAGTTGGATAATATTTCAAATACAAGAAAGCACAATCATGTAATAGATACTCGATATACCCACTACCAGATTTAAGTAATTGTTACTATTTTATCATATTTGTTTCAGATGCTTATTTAAAAAAATAAAATATTAGAGATTTGGCTATAGCCATCTCCCCCAAGTCCCATCACCTTCCCTTCTCATAAGTAACCACTTTCCTGAAGTGTGTCACTTCTCCATAATTTTGTCACACATCTGGAAACAACATGCCTGGTCTTGTGTGTACGTAAATGGCATCCTACTGTACATATCTTCTACAACTGCTTTTTTTTACTCAGCTGCATATTTTTGAGATTTATCCATATTAATAAGTTGGATCTAGTTCATTCATTGTAATAACTGCTTGTCGTGTGACTGCTTCATAATGTGTTTACCATGCCTATGTTGATGGATTCTGAGGTTGTTCCAGGTTTTTCCCTTCTTTCTCTTTGTGCTATCACAAATAGTGCTGCATTAAACATCTTTGTACCTGTGTACTGTGCAGGAGTGCCTCTGAGATATATATCTACAAGTGGAATTGGTGGGTCACAGGGAATGTGCACCTCCCACTCTACTAGCAGTGCTAAGTTATCCTCCAAATTGGTTGCAGCAGTTTACAAAGTTGTGGAGCAGAAAGTAGGGCCATGTGAGGATAATTGTGAGTCCTCTCTTAGTCTCGGTCTGGTGGAGCAATGAAGGACTCTGCTTCTGGGTCCCTTCCTATTATCTATAACCTTGGTCCCAAAGGGAGAGGGAGCGGAAGGTCAATAGTTGCCTGTGACAGCTTGTAATTTTCCTTGGAGAGCCTTTTGGGAGAAGAAAGTCTGTTTTATGTGCTCAGGGGTGAGAAGGGTGCTTAGTGAATACTATTTAATAGTGAAGACTATTTTCTAAGTGCTTACTTACATGACAGGCACTTTAATTATTTTGTTTATTTTTATCTGTTTTTGGTTAAGAAATAAAACCCACATACAGAAATATATATATATATATAAAATAAATGTGCTTAATAAATTATAACAAAGCACATAACTGTGTAACACCCACCCAGATCAAGAAAGAGAACACTGTCAGCACCTCCTTCATGCCCATTCCTCTGTCTCCACACTAGACGCTCCCTCAAAGCTAATCATCATTATTTGACTTCTAATGCTATAGTTTAGTTTTGGTTGTTTTTAGAGGCTATCTAACTAGAACTACACAGTAATTTTTCTTTTGTGTCTGGTTTCTGTGGCTCATTCATATTGTTAAGTGTACCTGGAGTTTATAAATTTCATTGCTGTATAGTATTACATTGTATACATACACCATAATTTAGTTATACATTTTTACAGTCGATGGACATTTTGAGTTGTCCTCAGTTTTGATTCTTAAAAAGAAAGTTACTATGGACATTCATGACCATGTCTCTTGGTGCCCATGTGCATGCATTTCTGTTGGGTATGTGTATGCCTGGGTTACAGGATATGCATATCTTTTTTGTTATTGCTGTTTATGGCTGCACTCCGCAGCTTGCGGGATCTTAGTTCCCGGATCAGGTATTGAACCCAGGCCCTTGGCAGTGAAAGCACGGAGTTCTAACCACTGGACAGCCAGGGAATTCCCAGGATATGACTCTCTTTAATACTTAACATCAAGCTATTTTTCAGAGCGACTGTGCCAATTGATGCAATCGCCACTAGTGGATGAGAAATTCCATTGCTCTAAATCCTTACCAGTGGTAATTATTTTCAGTTTTAAAAATTTTGGCCAGGCTGTAGAAATGTAGAGCTACTCATCTCACTATGGTTTTAGTTTGCTTTCTTTCTTTCTTTCTTTTTTTTTTTTTAATGACTAATGAGATTAAACAACTTCTACTTACTGGCCATTTGGGTATTATCCTTTGTAAAGGGCCTGTTCGAATCCGTTTAACATACATCTATTGGGTTGTATTTTTTTTCTTTTTGATTTATGGGAATCCTTTATATTTTCTAAATGCAAACCCTTTGTCAGTTGCATAAATTGCCAATACCTTACTCTATTTTGTGACTTACCTATGTAGACATTGTTCTCTTAATTGTGTCTTTTGGTGAACAGAAGTTCTTAATGTATTCCATTTTATCAATCTTTTTCTTTATGTTTTGATGCATATTTACCTCCTAATTAAGAAATATACCCTCTTCACAGTCATGAAAATATTCATATATGTCTAGAATCTTTATTTTGCCTTTTAACATTTAAAGCTGCATTCTTCTTGCAACTGATTTTTGTGTATGGTGTGAGATAAAGAGTTCAGATAAGACTTTTTTTCCATATGGCTATCCAGTGAACTTAATACCTTTTATTAAAAATATCATACTTTTTCCACTTCTCTGTAGTGCCACTTTTGTCACAAATATCACATATCAAGTGACATATATGGATTTCTGAAATTGCTCTTTTGTTCAATGGTATGTCTATCCTCGCATGAAAACCACTCTCTTAATTTTTGTGGTTTTAGAATAAGTTTGATATCTGGAAAAGCTTCTCCCTCTTTGTCTTTGTCAAGAGTGTCTTGGCTATCCTTGGCCTTTGTGTTTTCCTACATATTTTAGAATTAGCTTGTGAAGTTCCACCAAAAAAAAAACCCCAGAACAACTCTACTGGAATTTTTATTGGAACTGTGTTGAATTTACAGATTAAGTTACAGAGAATTGATAACTTTACAATATTGGGTCTTCCAAGCCATGAACCAAGCCAAGTTTTCTTCAATTTATCTTGATAATTCGTATTTTTTTCCTCTGTGAAAGATTTACACATTTTTTATTAGAATAATTTCTAGGTATCTGATATTTTTAATGGTTTTATAAATGATATCCCCCTTTTAAATTGAGGTTTAATTAATTAATTAATTTTCTTTTTTTTCTTTTTTCTTTTTTTTTTTGCTGTACGTGGGCCTCTCACTGCTGTGGCCTCTCCCGTTGCGGAGCACAGGCTCCGAACGCGCAGGCTCAGCGGCCATGGCTCACGGGCCCAGCCGCTCCACTGCACGTGGGATCTTCCCGGACCGGGACACGAACCCGTGTCCCCTGCATCGGCGGGCGGACTCTCAACCACTGCACCACCAGGGAAGCCCCTTTTTTTTCTTTTAATTTTTTTATTGGAGTTAAATTGCTTTACAGTGTTGTGTTACTTTCTGCTGTACAATGAAGTGAATCAGCTATATGTATACCTATATCCCCCCCTTCTTGGATCTCCTTCCCCCCTTCTCCCCCCCCCCCACACCCATCTAGGTCATCACAGAGCACCGAGCTGAGCTCCCTTCCCACTAGCTAGCTATCTTACACATGGTAGTGTATTTATGTCAGGCCTAATCTCCCTGTTTGTCCCACCCTCCCCTTCCCCACTGTGTCCACATGTCTGTTCTCTACGTCTACGTCTCTATTCCTGCCCTACAGATAGGTTCATCTGTACCATTTTTCTAGATTCCACATATATGCGTTAATATACGATATTTGTTTTTCTCTTTCTGGCTTACTTCACTCTGTATGACAGACTCTAGGTCCATCCCCATCTCTACAGACGACCCAATTTCGTTCCTTTTTATGGCTGAGTAATATTCCATTGTTTATATGTACCACATCTTCTTTATCCATTCATGTGTCACTGGACATTTAGGTTGTTTCCATGTCCTGGCTATTGTAAATAGTGCTGCAGTGAACACGGGGATGCATGTGTACTTTTGAATTATGGTTTTCTCAGGGTATATGCCCAGTAGTGGGATTGCTAGTTCATATGGTAGTTCTATTTTTAGTTTTTTAAGGAAACTCCATACTGTTCTCCATAGTGGCTGTATCAATTTACATTCCCGCCAAGAGTGCAAGAGGGTTCCCTTTTCTCCACACCCTCTCCAGCATTTATTGTTTGTAGATTTTTGACTGAGGTTTAATTTATAAACCCTAAAATGCATAGATTTAAAGTGTACAGTTAGATGGATTCTGACAATTGTATACACCCATACAACCAAGGTATAGAATATTTCTATTACCCATGAAGGATCCCTTTTCTCTGAGTCAACCCCTACCCCCTCCCTGACTGGAGGTAACCACTGCTCTATTGTGCTGATTTCTTTCACCATGGATTACTTTTCCCTGTTCAAAATGTCATATAAATGAAATAACACAATATGTACTCTGTTGTGTCTGGATTCTCTAACTCAGCATATCTTGAGATTCACATATATTGTGTGTACCAATAGCTCTCTTTTATATTGCTAAATGATATTCAGTTGAATGAACATACCACAATTTGATTTTCCATTTTCCTGTTGATGAAAATTTGGGCTAGTTCTAGTTTTTGGTTAATATGAATAAAGCTGCTCTGAACATTTTTTTAAATTAATTAATTATTTAGGCTGCGCTGGGTCTTAGTTGCGGCACGCAGGATCTTTTTTTAGTTGCAGCATGTGGACTCCTTAGTTGTGACATGCGCACTCTTAGTTGCGGCATGCATGTGGGATCTGGTTCCCTGCAGGGATCAAACCTGGGCCCCCTGCATTGGGAGTATGGAGTCTTACCAACTGGACCACCAGGGAAATCCCACTCTAAACATTCTTATATAAGGCTTTGTGTGAATGTATGTTTTCATTTCTCTTGGGGAAGTACCTAGAAGTTGAATGGCTGAGTCATAGGGGAGGTGCATGTTTACCTTTATGAGAAACTACCAGACTTAGGTCCAAAATGAATGTCCCATCAGTAATGTCTGAAGTTCTACTTGCTATATATCCTCACCAATATTTGGTATTGACATTCTTTTAAATTTTAGTCATTCCAGTGGGTGTATTGGTATCTTATTATGGTTTGAATTTTATTTCTCTCTTGATTAGTGATGTTGAGCATCCTTTCATGTATCTGTTGTCCATTTATATATAACACCATTTGTCAAGTATCTGTTCAAATTTCTTGCCAATTTAAAGAAAAGTGGATTTCATTTTTATTTTTGAATTGCAAGTGTGTTTAAAATACATTCTTATATATTCTTGGTATAAGTCCTTTGTCAAATGTAAGTATGAAATTTTCTTGCAGGCTGTGTCTTACTTTTCATTTTCTTTTTTTTTTAAGAGGGTATTAAATTGTTTATTTATTACACATGATAATGGATGGTACACAAGCTTCATTCCCATCTATATCTGGTACCATAATCCAATTTAGATATATTGCATAGGATGTGCCAACAATCATATATTAATAATCAAAAAACTCCATGACTTGGCTTGGGTGACCCTTTTTCACGGTGAACTCCAAGGTCACAACGCAGTAACTGTCAGTTCAACTACACCAAGGTTTCAGAAGACAGTAGCTTCTCCACCAAAGCAGGTTGTAAATAAATTTTGAATGGAACCTGGCATCACCTTGAAGGAATACTAACTTCACACTGTTGGGGTGGTTTACCAAAATGGCTTCAGAGTAGACTAACTTTACACAGCACATTTAAAAAAAAGACACATTTATTCAGTGTCACGATCAGACTATTACATTTAGCAATCAACAGCATGGGTGCAAAAAAAAAAAAAAATCTACATTAAAACCCTTTGTTGGAATGCTTTACACTTTCCACAGAACAGAAACTAAAATAACCTGTTATACAATTAGTCACAAATACAGTCCTCGAGTTTTTTTGCCCATACACATGAGTATTGTCTAAAACATGTCTTCTTTGTAGCAGCTAGGCCCTGCCACCACTGTGCTTGGCTGAGTTCACAAATCTGTTGTAACCTGTAGCTTCCCTGTCACTTCTCTGGCTCTCCTCTCCTGCTAAGCTTTGTTTCCTGGCAGTAATCAAAACCTTCTGCCACTGCCATAGCTACTGCTGCTGCTGGAACCACCATAGCCACCTTGGTTTCAGGGTTTGGCAAAGTATTGGCCTCCACCACCATAGGGGCCAGCACTTCTGCCTCCAAAGTCTCCTCCTTTCATGGGTCCAAAATTTGAAGACTGATTGTTGTAACTGCCAAAATCATTGTAGCTTCCACCACCTCCAAAACTGCTTCCATCATTACCAAATCCATTATAGCCATCCCCACTGCCACCATATCCACCACCACCACGGCTGCCACCAAAGCCACCTCGACCGCTGAAGTTTCCTCCACGACCAAAGTTGTCATTCCCACCAAAACCACCTCCACAACCACCACCAAAGTTTCCAGAACCACTTCGACCTCTTTGGCTGGATGAAGCACTAGCCATCTCTTGCTTAGATAGGGCTTTCCTTACTTCACAGTTGTGGCCATTCACAGTGTGGTATTTCTGAATGACAATCTTGTCTACAGAGTCACGGTCATCAAAGGTTACAAAAGCAAAGCCTCTCTTTTTGCCACTGCCTCGGTCAGTCATGATTTCAATCACTTCAATTTTCCCATACTGTTCAAAGTAATCTCTTAGATGATGTTCTTCAGTGTCTTCTTTAATGCCACCAACAAAAATCTTTTTCACAGTTAAGTGGGCACCAGGTCTTTGAGAATCTTCTCTTGAGACCGCCCTCTTTGGTTCCACAACTCTTCCATCCACCTTGTGTGGCCTTGCATTCATGGCCGCATCCACCTCCTCCACAGTGGCATATGTGACAAACCCGAAGCCTCTGGAGCGTTTGGTGTTTGGATCCCTCATTACCACACAATCTGTGAGCGTTCCCCACTGCTCAAAATGGCTCCTCAGACTCTCATCGGTTGTTTCAAAGCTCAAACCTCCGATGAAGAGCTTCCGCAGCTGTTCGGGCTCTTTGAGTGACTCTGACTTAGACATAACGGCAGTGGAGAGTGGGGGGCAGATGTCAACGATGCTTACTCGGCGGCGTCCACGAGCAGAAAGGAGTAATCTACCGAACGCATCTCTCATTTTCTTAATAAGGTCTTTTGATAAGCAAAAGTTTTAAATTTTGCTGAAATTCATTTACCAATTTTTGTCTTTTATGGTTACTGCTTTCGGGGCACTAAGAAGCTGTTATCTACCCAAAGATTCTTCTCCTATGTTGTCCTCCAAAAGCTTCATACTTTTAGCTTTACACTTAGGCATATGATCCCTCTATAAATAATTTTTATGTATGGGTTGAGACATGGATAGGCAGTTTTTCCAGCATCACTTAAAAAATTTTTTTTTCCTTTTCCCATTCATTTGCTTTGGCACCTTGGTAAAATATTAATTGATCATATTGTATGGGCCTATTTTTGGACTCTATTCCATTGATCTGGTTGTCTGTCTTTATGTCACTACCACATTGTTTTGATTACAGTAGCTTTATAATAAATCTTGAAATGAATTAGAGTAAGTTCTTCAAGTTTGTTCTTTTTAAAGAATGTTTTGGCTACAGTATTTATGTTTCCATATAAATTTTAGAATCAGCTTATCAGTTTCTACAAAAAAGTCTTCAAGTGTTTTGATTGAGATTGTGTTGGATATATAGATCAACTTGAGAAAAATTGACAACTTAAAAATACTGAGTCTTCCCAACCATGAACATGGTATATCTCTGCACTTATTTAGATCTTTGTTACTTTCTTTCAGCTGTGTATAATCATATTTCATGTGGAACTCTTCCACATATGTCTTCAAATTTATCCTGGAGTATATTATGGTTTTTAATTCCATTGTAAATCATATTTTAAAATTTAATTTTCCATTTTTCCTATAATATATTATATATACAACATTTTAAAAAATAAGTTTATTTATTTTATTTTTGGCTGTGTTGGATCTTTGTTGCTGTGCATGGGCTTTTCTCTAGTTGCAGCAAGCAGGGGTTACTCTTCGTTGCAGTGCGCTTGCTTCTCATTGCGGTAGGTTCTTGTGTTGCAGAGCACATGGGCTCTAGGTACATGGGCTCTAGGTGTGTGGGCTTCAGTAGTTGTGGCTCGCGGGCTCTAGAGCGCAGGCTCAGTAGTTGTGGCGCAGGGGCTTAGTTGCTCTGTGGCATGTGGGATCTTCCAGGACCAGGGATTGAACCCATGTCCCCTGCATTGGCAGGCGGATTCTTAACCACTGTGCCACCAGGGAAGCCCTATACAACATATTTTTATATATTGATCTTATTTATTAAGTTATCTATTATTGTGTAACAAACTACCCCAAAACTTAGCAGCTTAAAAGAACAAGCATTTTATAATCTTAGTGTTTCTGAGGTCAAGAATCCAGGAATGACTTAGCTGGGTAATGCTGGCTCCGAGTCTCTTTTGAGTTGTGGTCAACCACTGGTCAAGGCTGCAGTCATCCAGAGGTTCAAATGAGGCTGGATGATCTTCTTCCAAGGTCACTCATGTGACTGTTCGCAGGAGGCTTTTGTTCCTCACCACAAAGGCCTCTCTATAAGGTTTTTCATGACACGGTAGCTGGATTTCCCCAGAGTGAATAATCTGAGAGAGAGCAAGAGAGAGAGTACCCAATATAGAAGTTGCAGTATAACCTAATCTCAGAGATCATTTACTGTCCCTTCTGCCATATGCTGTTGATTACACAAACTTTTGTCCAGCGTGGAAGCCACAGGATGTGAACACCAGGAAGTGCAAATCATTCAGGACCATCTTGGAGTCTGGCTACCACAGTCTTACTTCTTACCCTCAATAATTCATAGGCCCTACACATACAAAATACACTCCTCCCCTTCCTAGGTCCATGAGAGTTTCATGCCATTACAGCATCAGACCCAATTTCAGAATCTCATCTTCTAAAGCAGATCCAGGTTCTTAAGTGTAGTCCCTTAAATATAGCTCCATGAATATAGTTCCTATCAGTCTGTAGACCTGTGAACTAAGGAAACAGGTTGTCTGTCTCCTACCCATCCAACATGCAATGGTGGCACACCAGAGGATAACCAATATAGACATTTCCCCCTTTGTGCTTCAGGGGGAAACTGAAGCACAAAGGAGTCAGTGGTTCATAGCAATTCTGAAATCCAGCCAGATAAATGTTGTAAGTTCCTTGATTAGGGCTCAGTCCTACTCCTGCCGGAAGCGACTTTCCATAGTTCTTGGCTCTGTTCTCTAGGTTCTTAGTCCATCTTTCAAGTCATCCTTCCTCATTCATGAAAGGTATCGTGTTTGCAGCTGAGTTGCTTTCTCAGACAATTTCCTGCTTGTAGAAGTTTGGGGGTTCAGAGGCCTCTTTTCATTTTATACTGTCCCTGTCACTCTCAGGTCAAGCTGGCAGTATTTCTGGTCTCTCAAAACCTCTGTGGTCCTTCTGTGAATCTCACTGGGGTTTGCTCCATTAGACAAACCCACACCTAAAAGTCTGAGATAAATCCTGTCTACATGGGCTTCTGCTGAAATGGCTGAGGGACAATGCCCTTAAGCTTCTTAGGACCTCGATTATTTTATTTATATGTTCTGTAAGGCAAAACTTAAAAAAAAAAAAAGAAAAGTCACTTTCAAAACTAAAAATAAACCCTTTGGAGGGCTTTTTGTCTGACTGAATGTACTCTGAGCATTAATTAGGAACTACTGTTTAACTTTCTGAGGTCTTAACAAAGGATTTTACAGTTACCTCATTGGCTTTACCTTTATAACATTGTTTCCTGAGAGTGTCCTGGATATGGTCTTTTCTTGGGAGCAATTTCTTATTTTTAGTATTGTTTGCCATCTAGGGAGCCTCAGAATCTTCAAAACCAGCAAATGTTGTCTTCTTTTGATTTAACAGTACTTCCTTTAGCTTATCTCTCTCCTCTAACATTTTAATATAAACAGTAACAGGAAACCAGGTAGCACCTTCAACACTCTGGCTGGAAAACTTCTTAGCTAAGTTACCCAGTACATTAGGTACCTTTTCTACCTTTTACAATACTGCGGGAGAGAGTGTTGATAAACTTTCTACCACAACAATGCAAGGATCGCCTTTCTTCAAGTTTCCAACAAGATTTTCCTTTGATACCTCGCCAGCAACCTCCTCAAAGTCCGATTCTAACAGTCTGTCCTAGGTGATTTAGGCTTTAATTAGTGCTCTCCTTAAAGTCCATTGAGAAAGGAGCTAATGATTAACATATGAAGGGATCTAGGTCTAGGTCAGTGCTAAGTGTTTAAGAAAATAAACACACACGGAGAAAACCTAAACTGACCTCATTTTACAGATGAGGAAGCTATGATTCAGAAGGGTTAAGGGACTTGCCCAAGGTCACATGGCCAATTGGTGGCACAGAAGGGACTAAAACCAGTTCTTCTAACTCTTTATCCAGTGAACTTTCCAGGTACCATATGGCCTCAGATCCCCATCATGTTCCATGGCTCTAAGAAAGCAGCTCCTACCTGAGAATTCTCAGTGGCAGCATGTAAGAAAGCAAGGGGAAGAATGTTAGGGTTTTCTGTCAACATATTAATTGTTTTAACGCTTTGTAATAAGTCATCAAACTAACTCTTGGACAGCTAATGCTGCTCATGGGAACCTTTCCATTGTGATTCTGAAGATATGAGAACTTGACAGTGATATCTTCAGAGATCCAAGAGTGAAGGATTATCCCTGGCTCCTCTTGTCTTTGATTTTTAAAAAAATTAATTACTTAGGGCTTTCCTGGTGGCCCAGTGGTTGAGAGTCCGCCTGCCGATGCAGGGGATACGGGTTCATGCGCCAGTCCGGGAAGATACCGCGTGCCGCGGAGCGGCTGGGCCCGTGAGCCATGGCCGCTGAGCCTGCGCATCCGGAGCCTGTGCTCCACAACGGGAGAGGCCGTGGCAGTGAGAGGCCCACGTACCGCAAAAAAAAAAAAAAAAAAAAATTAATTACTTAATGTTTTTTTCCCCCAGCATTATTGAGACATAATTGACCAATACAATTGTCTTATCTTTGCTTTTGTTTCAGGAGTGATGAGTCAGGGATCTTTGAAGACAGTTTTCATTTTCTTGGTTACTTTTTTTTTGGAAATGAAGTTTACAGTTCAAAAAAGTAGATTTTGAATAGTTTGGTTCACCTGCCTCTATGAAAGACTATGAGTAAAAGTCAGCCAATTAACTCTTCTGAGGTCCTGATGCATATGTCCAGTTGTCTACTGGACTTTGGGTTACCTCCAACTCAGCATATTCCTAACTCAACTTATTACCCTTCTCTCTCAACCTGCCCGGCCTCTTATATTTTTAAAGACCTTAGAGACCTTATTAGTCACTCAATATGGGAACTTTGGATTTTTCCATTTTCTTCAGACAAAATTCTTTAGACTCTAGCCCAGATCAATTTTTTGAATATGCCCTTTTCTCTACATCCCCACTGATGCTGCCCTACTTTAAGTCCGCATTCATTCATTCACCTATGAAGGGCATTTTTTTGCATGCTTGCACTGTGTCAGCCAGTCTTCTCTGTGCTGGGATACAAAAGTGAACAAGACATAGTGCTTGTCCACAAGGAACGTCTCTGTGTGTCTGGGGTGGGAAGGGGACATAAACAAAGAATGACAGTAACATGTGATATGTTTTACTTTCATCATTCCTCTCCTAGCTATTACAAAAGATCTTGACTCCTCTCTCCCTCCTGATCCATTCTTTTCACTGCTATCAGCATTATCTTTCTAAAGTACAGATTTGATCATGGCCATGATTATGATCATCTTTGTCTCCTTGTTGCCTAAAGAATGAAGGCCAAAGTCCTCAGAATGCTGTTCCTTCACAGGCTTTCAAAAGCTGGTCCAAAACGACTTCATCACCTCTCCATCCTTCTGTTCTCTACCTTTGAATCCTATACTTAGCCAATTAGGCTAGCAGTAGGTCTCCAGATACTCCACATGTAGTCTCACATTTCTTTTTTTCCCCCTATTCCTTTTGTCTCAAATATCTTTCAAATCTCATGCATCACCTGGCTAGCTCTTACTCATCATTTACCTTCCTCAACTTCCCTACCCTGAGGCAGAATCAGTTATATCCTCCTTTTAAAGTACCACTATTATTATAGAATTTATTTTGTTTCATTGTAGTTAATTCACAACTTAGATGTTGAGTTTCCTCCTAGCACTTAGCACAATGCTCAATATATATTTTTTGAGTGATTGGCAAAAAAAAGTATAAAGTATTTAAAATATACAATGCACATTGTAAAAGGTGTTTTTGTTTTTACTGGTAATATATTGTGAAAGAGTAAACAGAGTCTCTAAGTGCCTGGACACGGTAATCAAAATTCCTGCATTTGGAAATCAAAAGAAGTTCCCAGGCATATTTTTCATCCCCTCTCTTTCATGTGAAGTTTGGGGATATGAGTCGGGACATTTCCATTAGGTTATCCTGAGTTTCCAAAACGTAAGATGGGACTAAATGACCTTAGGAGTTCCCACGAGAGAAGTGATGGTGAGAGAGACTATTCCTCAGGGACACTGGAGGTCAGGAGAAAGTCCTACTTTCACTTCACTGATGGGACTGAATTTCTTTCACAATCTGTCTCATGGTTCTGGTAGTGAGGTATATGTGGCTGTGCATGTGGCAATACTTGGAGATAGTTGAAAATCTTAGACATGAGATGACCTATACATGATTCACCCATTGCTGTCAGTGTATCTTCCTTAACTTTATGAGTAAGTGGCAAGATATCTGGCCTAACTGCTGTTTTCTACCAAACCCTGCCTTGAGAATGCAATCAGGATGCTTCAGAAAAGAATCTGCCCCACATCCAATTGAATAAAGATTTCTCATACATTTGGGAAAAAATCACTCTGAAAATTTTCAGCCTTTATTACAGATT
This sequence comes from Phocoena phocoena, assembly GCF_963924675.1. Classification (NCBI taxonomy): domain Eukaryota; kingdom Metazoa; phylum Chordata; class Mammalia; order Artiodactyla; family Phocoenidae; genus Phocoena; species Phocoena phocoena. Next base: position 101,899,776 of record NC_089219.1, read on the forward strand.
AATCCCCAGAATTTCATTTCATGGAATGTCTACTATTTCAAAACATTTCCCACAGGGAATTCTATCAATGGATAAGAAGTCTGCAGGAGGTTACAGATAAGGGCTGGAATTCTTTCTTTCTTTTTTTGAAGCTAAATTTCCAAGAGCTAAACCACATGATCCCTAGACCTGATTTAGGGTTGCATGCTTTCAGGCTCTTAGAATGTTGGAGCTGGAAGGGACTTGAGGGAACATCTGGCTCAGCCCCCTCACTTTATAAATGGTGTCAGGAAGGTTAATGGTTTTTTAAGGTCACATAGCTTGTTGGGGTGGATCTGGGACAAGGACCCAAGTCTCCTAGCTCTCAGCCCAGGGATCTTCCCTCTATACCAAGTTAGACACAGACAAATTCCTGTATGAAATGGATGGAGCAGTTTTTAAGTTTAAACATAGGACTGTAATCATTTTTAATATGGCCATGTCCCCCTGTTTTCCTGAGGCCTGAACCTCACTGTAGGCCGGCTTTCAGAGGCATCACTCTAGGAGGCTCGTGCTGTTGGTCCTCATCTTGGACCTGCTCTTAGAGGAGCAGTAGATGTTGATGTTGATGATGGATCAATATTTAACCTACATTTGGGGGGCTGGCCAATCCACTTAACTGGTATCTGCTTGTCCTCCCATTACTTTCAGGAATTTCTGGCCCATCCTCAACCTTTGGCCTCCTCGGGCACTGCCTCCTTCCCCCAGTGGCAGGCCTGCCCTCCTCTCTTCCTACCCAGGTCAGCCCCTCCCACCCAGGACCCCTCTGCTCCCCCTCTATGGGAGTCTTCCACTGAGCCCAGTAGATCCCTTGTTCTATCGGAATAAACTCCTCCTCCACCTTTCCCTAAAGCCTTCTTCCTGCTTCCTTATCACAACAGAAGCTTGCCTTTACCCTGGATACTGTGCCTGCAACTTGCTCTCACAGGGGCTTCTGTTTTCCCATTCCCGATGGCTCACGGCGCGGGGAGGCTGAGGAGTGTGTATGCCTTCATTCTCCTCCAAATTGTGTTCGCTAGTCATTCTCTGGCCCTCTCAGTCTTTTTACTCTTATTTTAAAAATTCTTACTGACTCACCAGAGCTTCCTCAAGGAGTCAGTTTCTTCCAGATCCCTTCTTCTCTTTAAACCTTGAACAATAGTTCCACTTCCTCAGCCTTCATAGATGGCTCCATATCCTTCCTTCAGAGATGATTTAGGCTTTTTCTTCTTTTTATCTCAAAATTTCTTTGTATCTTTCCCCATATTTTTGTTCCTCCTGACTATTTTGGAGAAAGGAGTCAGAACTTCAAGGCCCACTTCCCCCTGGTTCATGGATTCTGGCCCATCAGCCTGCTCTGGGACATCAAGACCCATATCTCTGAATTGCATCTCTCGGTATTTCCTTTTCACTGAATGCAACCTTTCCTTCCCCATCTTTTCCAAAGAGTGCTGTCCAGTTAGTGCTGTGTCCCCAGTACCTAAATAAATACCTTTGGGTCTGGTGCCTAGAATCTTCATCTTGTCTGCAGGTAATAAAATTTGAAACTAGAATCATGTGTAGGCCTCCCTTATTAAAAAATAAGCATCCTGTGTTAGCTACCTATTGTCGTGTAACAAATTATCCCAAAATTTGGTGGCTTAAAACAACATTTCTTATTTCACTGTGTTCTGTAGGTCAGGCGCCAGGACATGGCTTAGCTGAGTCCTCTGCTTCAGGGTCTCACAAAGGTTGCAAAGTGTTGCCGGGAGCTCCTGCCCACATCAAGGCTCAGTCAGAGGAGGACCTGCTTCCAGGTGCATTCGTGTAATTGTTCAGAGCACGCAGTTCCTCAGGGGCTGTTGGTTTTAGGGCCTTAGTTCCTTGCTGGCTGTTGGCTGGATGCTGCCCTCAGTTCTTTGCCATGTGGGCCTCTCTGTAGGGCAGCTCATAGCATAGAAGCTTGCTTCATCAGAGTGAGCAAACTGAGAAGAGCCAGAGAAAAAAGGAGTGCAAGTAAGACAAAATCACAGTCTCTCATTACCTGATCTCAGATATGACATCCCATCACTTTTCCAGTCTTCTGTCTGTCAGAAGTAAATCACCAGTCCAGCTCATACACAAGGCGAGGGGATTAAACAAGGGTGTGGAAGTCAGGAGGGTGGACATTGACAACATTTTAGAAGCTGACTACCGTATATCCCAACCCCAAAGCTTTTTCTCAAACTTACTGCTACCCATTTAAGGTGTCAACCTTTTTTCCTCCTTATATTTACCACTCAGCTTCTCAAGAGAGGAGTCTAAATTGGTATCACTCTTTACCTGTGCCACTGTGGCTTCCACGCTTGCCACTCTATACAACTGTCTTCTTGAGGGTTGCAAGTGAACTGATTGCCAAGTCCTCTTCTTCTCCTCCTCTCCCAGGGCCTCTCTTTCTTAGGATTCTCTTAGAATCCCTTCTTTCTTAGGATTCTCTCCTTCTTGGCTTCCATGATACTCTACTTTCCTGGGTCCTCAAGCTCTTCTGTTCACTTCTCTGTTTATTCCTCTACTGACTCCTGCACCCCCAACTTTGACCAATTATTACACTATACTGGACATAATAATTTTGTATTTGAATAGGACATATTATCTGAGAGAGACTGAAGAAGTTTTGGGACCAGCTCAAGATTTCATCTAGGGGCAGAGAAATGACCATTCCACTAAGCCTGTTGGGAGAGACAGTCTAAGAAAAAAAAATAAAGTTGCCTTAAAAATGAATGCTATGAGCTTCCCTGGTGGTGCAGTGGTTCAGAGTCCGCCTGCTGATGCAGGGGACATGGGTTCGTGCCCCGGTCCGGGAGGATCCCACATGCTGCGGAGTGGCTGGGCCCGTGAGCCATGGCTGCTGAGCCTGCGCATCTGGAGCCTGTGCTCTGCAACGGGAGAGCCCACAACAGTGAGAGGCCCGCGTACCGCAAAAAAAAACCAAAAATGAATGCTATCACCTATCACAGTCACAAGGAACCTAAGGAGACATGATCACTAAACGCATTGTGGTATCCTAGGTGGGATCCTGGAACAGAGAAGACATTAGGTTAAAAACTAAGGAAATCTCAGTAAAGTACAGACTTTTGTTAATAATAATTAACCAATATTGGTTCATTAATTGTGACAAATGTGCCATACAAGTGTAAGATGTTAAAAATGGGAAACTTGGGTGTGTGGTATTGGAACTCTGTGCTCTATTCACAATTTTTCTGTAAATCGAAAAACATATAAAATGAAAAGTTTAATTTTAAAAATGCATGCTATTAAGGTCTACTCTTCCAGGGAGAGGTCACACTAGTATTTGTACATTTACATTTATGTGTCATGCCTCTACCAGATTCTACCTTCAGGTGTATGCTCACCTTTCTACCTCCTTAGGACTAAGTTCAGGGCCCCACATGTTTCATGAGTAACTGTTGAACTAATGAGTGAGTAAATGAATGAATGATTGTGAAATGCCAAAGTGATCTCTGGGACAGGCTGTTCTGTAAGGGCATAATTAACCCAGTTGAAGCCAAGGGTGATGGGAACATTTTACTGGGCTTTGTCTTCAGTTCGTTCAGTTCAACCAAACCTCTAAAGTGGTGTGTTTCCACTTTCTTCTTCAAATTACATGTTCCTGCTCTGTTTTTATCTCTGCTACTTCCTCTTCTTTCTTTTATCTTTTTCTCTCTATTATTGTTTTTCTTCTACTGTGGTGTGCTTTCCACTCATTTTGACCCAAACAATGGTTGTTCTTCCTAATGTGTTGTGGTCTAGTGGGAAGTTTCTGGAGTGTCAGTGATGAGCTGGGACTGAAGCAATAGGAGAACAAAGACCTTTGGTTCTGGATGTGTGCCACACAGGTAACCACAGATCCTGGACAAGAAAGCTTGGTGCCACTTCCCATGGAATTAGTCAAAATGAACTTGTTTTTGCTAGCATTAAACAATTAGACTTAATCCCCAAATGTCATCATTTTGAAACAGTTGTTTTGGTTTCCACTAGCTTCAGTTTTAGTGTTTGCTCATGGATATGGTTATCAAATAAAGAGAAAAGTCTCCTTTAATTGTCACTCACAGGGCCCCTATTTCTACGTCATAGCAAACATTTGCATATTTGCCTCCTCCTCCTTCTTGTTCTTCCCCTTCCTCTTCCTTTTCCTCTTCTTCCTCTTTCTTTCCCCCTCCTCCTCCTCCTCTTCCTCCTCTTTCTCCTTCTCCTCATCCTCCGCTTCTAGATATATGGCTTGCTAATTCATGGACTTGAACTTTCCTGGGCCTTGCGAAGTGTCTTCTTTCTGTTCTTTCTTCACGTTTCAAAAATAACATGCTATTCTCTGTAAAGGGAACTAGTGCTATTGGCTGATCCTAAAAAAGGATAGATGGGAGTCAGCTGATTTCTGTTGGTTTTAATCAGTTGTTTGGGGTTTAAGTCCAGGATGTGACATGAAAATAAATGCAGTTAATGAGATCACAGAGTTTTGACCTCAGCAGCACTATTTTCTGATCCTCTGACCTAACTGGCTATTGATTACAATTGAAAATGCCTTGTAATTTTACAGCGTTTCATGCTCTTCAAATAAGTTAATTTTATTTGATTCTCACACTTTAAAAAAATCTTAAGAGATATAGTTCTTTCAAGAATTGTAGTTCTTGGGTTCTCAGACCAGCATGGCACTGGGTGGAAAGTGTGACTGAGGGGACTAAGCTTGGGGTGGACTTCCTTAGACTGTGTTTCAGAGTTTGACATCTTAGCAGGGCCTAGGAGGGAATTTATGGTCCTTCATGGAGGCAGGCACTGTGTCTGTCCTGTTAATGCTCTGTCCCCAGTGGTTAAAACAGTGCGTGACACGAGGTAGATACCCAGGGAAAGCTGGCTCAGTATCTCTTTCTCTTGGTGGAGATGAGAGAAGGAAGCTGAAATGGGCAGGAGATGTGATTCACTCTCATCATCCACTTCCCAAAATAGAGATTTCAGTCAACAGTCTTGGGAAGGTTGTGGTTCCCAAACTGTTCCTATTTGTAAGGCAGGGATGAGCTTAGCTCTATTCCTACTTCCCTTTTTGTGTTCAACAGGGAGGATGAGTTATTAGTTAGATGAGTCACAATCCAAGACATAGAGCCATATTTACTAGTGGGTGGGCTTTAAAGGACAATGGGCTGAAAGTTTACCAACCCACACAGGTTTGTGGGAACTCATCTCTTTGGTCTTCTACAATTGACCAGAAAGTGGTAAGACCCTTCAGCCATTCGACTGGGACACATGTGTCATCCCAGCTTACCAGGAAGCTCTGCAGTGGACTTTTAGACCCAAAGCCAGTTAGACGTTTAGAGAGGTATATTGGTCTTGTACTTGTTATTTTTTGTTGTGCTCCCATCTCTTAGGAACTCACAGGGAGGAGGGCTGGCTGAGTCAAAGCAGGTCTTAAGCACTCCTTGACCCACTGGCAGGATGCCAGGTAAGAGCCCCTGCCTCACCTAGATCCGTCCCTAATGCTACTGCTGGAGACACAGGAGACATTCTCCTTCTGCTGTGCAGTAATTCTTTAATCTGAATGGGCCCTGGATGGATGCAAATATCAGTCAGCAATGAACCTCCCTCCCATGTGTAGAAATCTTACAGCCTATTAGTTCCACTTGTCCCTTCTTTTACCCTCATCTCCAGGCTTGTATTCAGTGGCTCTTGTAAATAGCTGTGTATTAGTCTCCTGTGATTGCTATAACAAATCACCACAAAGTTGGTGGATTAAAGAAACAGAAATTTATCCTGTTACAGTTCTGGAAGCCAGAAGTCTAAAACCAAGTCAGCCACACACCCTCCAAAGGCTCGCTTCTTGCCTCTTCAGCTTCTGGTGGCTACTGGCATTCCTTGGCTTGTGTCTGCATCCTTCCAATCTGTTTCTGTCTTCACATGGCCTTTTCCTCTTTTGTATGTGTCAAACCTCCCTCCACCTCCCTTTTATAAGGTTACATGTGATGGCACTTGGGGCACACCTGGATAATCTAGATGACACCTCCATCTCAAGATCCTTAACTTATTCACATCTGCAAAGATACTTTTTCCAAATAAGGTAACATCATAGGTTCCAGAGATTAGGACCTGGTATCTCTGGGGCCACCATTCATCCCACTATAAGCAGACTCTAGAATCTGGCTTTTATTTATCTTTTTTCCCCCTTCTTCTCCCTTATAGAAAGAGACTGGAGTGTCTACAACTAAATTTCTTTGAGCAGATTAAGCCCCCAGGTTTTGCTCTTGGGCGTGGTGCTAGAAAAGACAAACAACGTCTCACTTCTTCTAGTTGTTGTGACTAATTCCAAATCATAATAGAAAATACAGCTTCTAGCTGTGGCTGCAGGACTTTTAGGCAGGATCTACATGATACCAACATCTGGATGAAAAGTAAAAAACCAACCCCCCCCCCCCAGCCAGTTAACCAGATGCTTGTTTCCAAGCATCTAGATGTTTGGTCCTCATATTGTGGGGGGGGGGGGCAGGAAGCATCGTGGAGGCAGTTCTGAGAAGAGGAGGAATCAGTTTACCTTCACCCCAACATGACGGAGGAAGGTCATAGGTGGTGAGGCCAGCCTGCGGGCAGGGAGGCAGGGTGTTCAGGGTCTGGAGTTGAGGCATGCTATACTCTCAGGAGTGGGATGAGAAGAGAGGGAGAGAAGAGGGACTTCTGAATGCAGAGTTGCAGAATTGTGTTCAAGAACTTGGGGTGGAGGCAGAATCAGTGGAGGATGAAGACAGAACTAGCTGCAAATACTGGGATCCTGGCCCCTCCAAGCAGCGATATTAAAGATCAAGGGGACAAAGTCCATGCATTCCAGATGGAATCAGGTGCAAAGCACCACTGTGAAAGCATTCTTGGCCGTCATACCCTCGAGTGCAGTGGGTGGGCTCTCCACACGGTACTCTGTGTTCTGCCTGCAGAGTTGAGAATGCTCCATGTCGTCTTCACAGGGTCTGGGCCTTGACAGTGGATATTTTCAGCGTGATCAAAACAAGATGCTTCAGTGCAGTGGTTCCTGTTTGCTGGGGACGTTTGGGGGCCTCTAGGAATAGGAGGATGAGGGACCCTGTCTCTTTGGTTTCTGACCTTTCAAGAGTGATTGAACACATTCACTTTGAGGCCAGGGCTTTTGGAACAGTCACCTGGTTGACAGCTCCTTTTCCTTTTGGGACCTTCCTGAGAGCTCAAGATTCCAGGATCCTGGCTGGAGGAGAGACTGCCAAGCTTGGTGCCTGACCAGAGTGTGGTTGACAAAAGGCTGGCAGGAAAGTTGCTTGGGTCTGAGTCCCTGGGCCTTTAGTCTGGGGTGGTGATGGGCTTTCTCTGTCCCAAGTCACAGTGACTCTTATTACTTCCCCAGTACCTGGTCAGAATTTTAGGTTGGCTAATGGATGCGGGCCATGTGATTTGGCCATAGCTCAGCTGAGGACCAATACCCGGATGGGTCCTTCAGAGTCAGTGTAATTGGGGGTTAAGGGCCCAAGCTCTGAACTTAGTGACTGCCACTTACTAGCTGAGTAACCCTGGACCTCAGCTTCCTCCTTTGTGGAAGTTTGAAGATAATGCCCACCTTTTAGGCTGTTTGTGAGGATTATATGAGGTAACTTTTGTAAAGCACTAGCTCTGACTGGCCTATAGTGAGTGCTTAATAATGCTAGCTATTTTTACTACTCTTATAAAAGCACTTCTTCCTTCCTTCCCTTCTCTGCCTAGCCCCACTTCCTTTTCCTTCTAGGGTTGCACATCTGGGAACCAAAAACAGAGAGAGAGAGAGAGAGAGAGAGAGAGGAACAGACAGACCATGGATTCTTCCATAGATCCTCTCCCCTTGGCTGGGAGCTTATTTGTCTATATAGTAAAAGAGTTTTGGGGTCACTCATACTCTGAGGCAATTAATAATTTTAAAAATACATAAATTTCAATTAAAGAAAAAATTATGAGCCACATTAAGGTTTCCAGGTAGGGCTAAATCTAGTCAGTCCCTTAATATACCTACCAATTCCTGCCTTTCCTACGAGGAGTCGTGGTGGGAAGATGTGTACTGTCATCACTCTCCACTCTGTGTTACCCTGGCTCCTTCCCAAGGCCCAGATTTCCAGATTCTCTGATATTTCAAGCTTGTTATTCATGTGTGGTTCATGCCTACCTGATACAGGAAATTCTCATGATAAAATGAAGTAGAACCCTTGACTCATAGTCAGTGCTCACTAAAATTAGATTGAGTTTGTTGAGTAGTTTGTGTTGCTTTAGAGGCAACTTATCAGCTTTACCAGCAAGCTTCTTTCTTCTTCATGTGAGGTGGATGTGCTCAGGACCAGCCATCAGATCAGTACGCGTTTGCCCAAGTGGCGTGATTTAGAGGGGTGAGAGAAGGCCCCTCCTCGCACTTAGATACACAGCCCATTCCCTTCAGCTGGAGTAGAAGAAGTCAGAATACCTTGACTTCTAAAACTATCTCTGCTTTGTACTATGTGGTCGTACTTATCCCCTGAGTAACTTAGTCACCCTATGTATAAAATAAAGATCAAATGGTGCCTGTAAAGTTGCAACAAGGTAAAGTAATATATACGTGTGAAGATAAGTGAGGATTTATCCAAATGGGAGCAACCTTGTATTTGAGGCCATACCAAAGCTTTCATATTACAGGGAACTCTCTCAATTACTTTGTTTTGAATAATTGGGTAACGTTTGGTTAAGGGCCAGCCTGAAACAATCTGAATTAATGCCCTTTTGAGGTGTTTTGGAGTTCTTTAGATAGAGACTATGGGGGAAAAAAGGCAGATAAATTTAATATAGATTAAATGATTCTTCCTGGAAATAGGGCTTCCCTCTTGCAAGTGATGCATGTAATTGTAAATAAGCCCTTTGAAGATCATTTTTAGTTATGATAATAATCACCTGTAAGAAGAATGAAAAACATAACATTTCTGTTGCTATAAATTGCTTTCTTTTCTTTTCTTTGTTCCTTCCTGTTATCCTTCCTTCCTTCCTTTCCGTGAGTGTGGAAAAAATTTCTAAAATATTGTATTATTTTATATATGCTGTGTTCTAAATATTTTTCTAGTTAACTTTTCAGTTGTAAATGGACATTTAACTATTTCATCATCAGTTTTCATGTTTATGTATTGAAACTGGAGAAAGTACTTCTTGGGTGGTACTGGACCCTGGGAACTGGGAAGTATAAGGGACCTGGGCAATGCATTTTCCTCCCACCTCTGCTTCTGTGTGCATTTCAGCCTCGTCCTGCCCTCACTGTGGACCTGCTTTCTAAGCTTTCCTGGTCATGTTATGGGAAGAATGGCTCCCCACCACTCCTGAGTCTTTACAACTTACTTGTTTAAGCCTTTAGCCTAGACAGAGACTGAATGAAGCTTTGGACCATCTATTCAGAATTTCCCAGGAAGAGATTCAGACTGGCCCAGGTTAGGTCAGGGGCTCACCCCTGGACACTCAGCTGTGACCAGGGTCACATGGTACAGACATGGCTGCCAGGAGCTACTCCCTCTTACCCTACATGTGGCTGGCAACAAACTCTACAGTGTTAGGAAGAAGACATTTTTACTGAATTTGGTATGAGATGGGAGTTCTTGAGCAATGAGCTACGTCTGAGGAAGATTAATCTGGTAATAATATCAGGCATGATTTTAGTGGCAAGAAGAATGATTTACTAGAAATTCTTTTAGCAGGGTCGGGGAGGGGAATTGGGAAGGCTTTGGGGGTCTTCAAGAGTTTTCTAATCATAAATTACAATAGACAGGGAGGGAGCTGCCTTTTTTGTAGTTATCCTCTAGGAGCTGATGCAGAAGCAGGTGACCGCAGGAGGAGAAGAGGGGCAGATGAAGAAGGGCTTTTGGAGGACAGGGAAAGTCCCTGGTGGGGCTTGGGGTAAGCACTAGTGCTCAGCCTTGGGCCAGGGCCCGATTTCATCGGGGTGCTCACAGGGAGCCTGGAGACACATGGCTCCTGAAGACAGAACCTGGCTAGTAAGCAGATCGCATGGCCCCTGCCACACCATGAGGCAGGCCGAGCTTCACCTCTCCTGGAAGGCATTTCTCCTGGGAGAGGACAAGTAATCAGTGAGTCACTGACACTATAGCCCAGTGACATAGCTTAAATAAAACGTGAGAGAAATCTTGACTCATCTTGGCTGGTGGTGTCTGCTGAGCGTGTGGGTATAAATATAAACACACAGCCTCACACACACACGCCCACGTCCCCTCACACATGAGGCAGGCCCACAGGGGGTCAGGTCGTGTCTCAGAAGATAGCAGCATGGGTAACCCACTGACTCACGGTCTTACATTCCTCAGCTCCCTCCTCAGACAGGTCCTGGGTTTGAAGCACAGGTGACTCACAGACTGCCCCTCTCTCTGGTCTGGCTTTTCCAAGTGCTTTTCTTAGTTCTCCAGGTCACCCCAACCTCTGGGGCATCCCTAGTCTGGAGGCCAATCCAGCCATATTAAGTCCTCAGCCCCCTACTTAGTTTGCTCACTGGGATTTCTGTTCCATCAGCCTCTCCATTTGTAATCATTCATCAGTTAACAAATATTTAGTCAGTGCCCGCAATGTGCCAGCTCCGTGCTGGGTGCTGAGGATCCAGCAGTGGCACAAGAAATGAGCCCTGCCCCAGGCAGCTATAGCCTTCTCTTGGGGACTGTTCTTACTCACTTTCTGTGGAAGTTGGTTCAGTCAGGAAAGAGACACCTCTTCAAACCCCCCTCTCTATTGCCCCAGGGGGCTCATACTTCTGGGTGGTGACTGGTGGGTTCCTAAGTCTGGCCCAAGTGGCTGGACCCTCTCCCATGTTCCTACTTCATATTTCTTGCCACCCGAAGGGAGTGATTCCTCTTCCTCTCACCAAGCATTTAGCAATTTGGGACTATTTTGTAGGCAAAGGGTTGCCTGAGTGTGTAATGAGCTTCACATATATAGTAGCCCCAGCCTTGCTCCTAGACTCCTGGTCACATTGCCCATGGGTGCGCCCCGGGAACGGCAACTGCTTATTTATGGAGCCTTAGGGTTTTGTATGTAATTTGATCATCACAGTGACGCTCTGAGATAGGCTGTTAGTCATCAGGTCACATTATCATCATCATTATTTGACCTGTCAGGAAACAGGCTCAGAGCAGTGAAATCCCTTAGATCCCACAGCTTGTAAGAGACAGTCCTGGTTCACCTGGATCCCACCGCTCTCCATGGCTACACAGATTGTCTCAGACCTAGGGCGAGTTCTCTGCCTTCTGGGGGCATCTTCGTTTTGAGGTTGGGGGCTCTTCATCTTTTGGCTTCTCCAAGTGCCTGACCCCTGTTGGCCTAGGAGGCTGGCAGTAGAAGGAAGGGACAAAGTGTAGGCGAAAGTTTGTGGGTGCAGAAATAACAAGAGTGGCAATTTCAGCGTTGTGTGAGTCTGGTGTCAGGGCTTGTGATTGGACTGCAGGGTGGTCTTAAGCAAGACTGTGGTGTGGACAGAATTTATCTTCAGGCTCCAACCCCTTTAGTAGTACCTTCTCATGGTCCTGGTTCGGTGGGCTACTCTTTCAGGTGGGCTGCATCTCTGTGGCCCCATCAAGAATGTGAAAAGAAGTACACTAGAGTCATGATCACTTGCTTTTGAGCTGGAAGCATCTCAGAGGTCACCTAGTCCAATTTCTTCATGTTACAGACAAAGAAAATATGAGCAGAGGAGCTTCTGTGACTTCCCTGAAATGGCAGCAGGACCAGGACTTGAACCCAGGTCTCCTTTCTGTCCAGTGCTGTTTCTCTGACGTCACCTTTCAGCATGCTAAACAAGATCACAGGCAGTTTGAGGGTCTATACGTTTGGCCATGAGATACAATGAAACTTTCATCAGTACAAGTCTACACAGATGGGCTCTTTCTTCTGCAGACCTCCCCTCCCCAAGCCAGTTATCTTGCGTGTCTACCCCAGGCCCCGTGGGGCTCATCCCCCCTACACTTTATGCATGTTGTCTTATATTATAAAGAATCCTCTGCGTAAGAGTTCCTTTCTGACCATGGCGTCTGAGAGCAGAAAGTGTAACCATGAGTTTGGCTGGAAGAGCAAGGATTGTATCCATCTGTAGATGTTCCTTTTCTCTCTCTTTTGGCACTGATAACTGTCTTTGTATTTTTCTTTGTTTCTTTTGCAGAAGAACCTGTGTTTGGCAGAACAGATATGTCAGTGTCCTTGTAAAGTACACTTTTCTCTTTGTGAGAGGTCTTGGATAGTCTGTCCTTAGCTTTCTTTCCCTGGCTACGACGAAGTATCTCCTCCAGGGAGCATCACTGTTCCCTTCTGCTCTGCTCTGCTGTGGTGGGCGTTATGGAAAGACTTTGTTCCTGAGATCAAATAGAACCTGGTTTGAGTCCTGGCTCAAACACTTTAATAGCAATGAGACCCTGGAAAAGGTACTCAGCAGCTCTGCATCTTGATTTCTCACCTGTGAAATGGGCATCACACAAGAAAAAGTGTGTGAAGGGGTCTCGTATGTGAGACAGTCCTGATGCCTTGTGGACGAGGCGGCCTTAGCTTCACTAAGTTGAGGAGAGTTGGCTTCCAGTCATTGCCTGGGAAGGTAACAAGACTTTAACTTCAGCTAAACCCCACAGCAGTGTGTTTGGTACACACACATTTGTGAAATAATCTTTCTCCTGCTGGCCTCCGTGTTATTTCCTCTGGTGGCGTTGTGGGCACATGGTTTACTGATGCTGTGACCTGTCCGTGGGGAGCAGTGGGCCAGAGTGGTGGGAAATGTGGCACGGAGGGTTCTAGTCCTGTCACCAGCTGCCATTTACCAACAGGCAGGATATTTAACTATAGATTTCTCATCTGTAAGGTAATGGGAACACTTACATTGCATTGGGCTGATTAGAGGATTAAATGCGATGGTGCCTGTGGAACGTCAGCACAGTGCCTGGCACATAGTAAGTGTCGCTTTTTCAATTGGCATCATTTCTGAGGATCCTTGTTTTGAGTGTATTTTTATATAATTAATAGGGTGATAACTTCTTATAGGAACCTCCCCAAAGAGGTGATCATTTCCCTGGTTCCCCCTGAAGTTTCTCCAGCTGGCTGAGCTATGTTTCTGATTTTGGAAATGTAGTGTCTCCTCATCAGGGGGGTCCCTGTGCTCAAGGACCCTGGCCTATGTAAGTTACTATTACTTATTGTCGGTTTCCCCCACTTTTTCTGGAGCTTGGGGCTTCATAACCTTGCCCTTGATGTGAGCCTACAGAACAGAATTTGGTACATGGTGTGTTGTTCAACTTGGGCCCCACCTAGGATTGGGGGAGAGGATAGGGTTAATTTTCAGAGGGCAGCATGGCTTCCTCTGCCTGGAGCAATCTTCTCATTTCTTCTGGTAAATGCCTAGTCACTGTTTAAGAGACTTTTTTTTTTTTTTTTTTGGCAAAGCCTTCTCCAGCCATTCTCAGCAAATTCCACAGCTCCCTGCTCTGTGCACCACAGCCCTTCTGCGTGCCTCTATTAAGCTCCTATTGTGTGCTGTATGTGGAGGCCTGCCTGCTGCCCGGCTTTCTCTCTCCCCTCTCCTCTGCATTTTATACTCAGTCTGACTGTGTTCCTCTTAGTTTCATAAGTGTGCTGTGCCTCCTCTCACATGGGATTTTGCATCTCCAGTCCCACTGCAACAGCAATGAATGTCCCTCCTCTGTGCCCCTTCCTTGCCCCCCAGCCCTGTGTAGTGACCTCCTGCTCTTTCCGGGTTTTGACGGAACACCCTCTCCTCTGGGAAGATGTTCCTGAGCGCACACGTCTGGGTGGCCCTCCCATGGGCCCCCTTGGCACCTCCTCATATTCCCTATCACACTGCTTTCAGATCTGTCTCCCCCGCTAGACTGTGGCATCTGGACGGTTGGGCTGTATATCTTGTCCCTGATTATATCCCTAGCACAGGCCTGTGGTAGCTGTTCATCATATTAAACCATCAAATCTATTTCCACATTTGTCTCCCACTGCAAAAGCCTAGCTCCTTGAGCAGGGAGCTTGTCTTCCTTATCTTCATGTCTGCAGTGGTTAGCCCCATGCCTGGCCCACCAGAGCTTCTCATCAAGGCCGACTTAGAGCATCAGCTCCTAGGCCCTGTCCCAGTGAGCTCCAAAGCTACTTTTCCCCAGCAATCAAATTTCTCTTTTTAGCATCAGAAACCAAGAAACTGGAAGGAGCCCCAGAGGCCCAGCTCCCTCCTCTTTCCATGGCAGGTTGTCCTGCACACCTTCCCTCCCACCACTCTTCACTTCCACTTACCTCCATCCCCACCCCCTAGCCAGCCAAGCTGTTACTGGCAATTAATGGAATGTTTCTGGGCTTTTCTTTAGGCCGAGACTCTCTGGTTGTACTTAAGAACGTGAGTTGGTGTTGTCCAGGCTTGGCCTGCCAGTGTTGGTAAATGTTCCCCCACATCCGGTCGTTGCAAACCTGTCTCTGTCCTCTTTATTTGATCAATATGCTGAGCATCCAGGTCAATGGGAGTCATCCCATGGATTCCTGGCCCATTTATTACAAATGTGGAACAATTTAAGTTCTTGCCGCCTTGACTGGAAGTCATTGAGCACATGTTTCCAGCAGGCTCTGGGACTGGGAGGTCAGGTTTCAGATGCGACTAATTCAGTGCATAGGTGAGCCTTCCAGGCCTGGAAGAAAGAAGAACTAACAGCTGATTTATGATGTGGCTTTTAAAGAAATCACCCCTAAAACCCAGCTCATTTCATCATGGAAGGGGCTCAACTTGTATCAAAGTGTCATCCTTGGACACTGAATGCTGCCCCTGTAGTCAGCAGCTGGTGGACTAAAATGGGATTTCAGTGATTCCGAAAACTGTCTCCATGATGTTTGGCAAAAGAAATGCCGGTGTGTTCAGGTCCCTCTCATGACAAAACACGCTGTTGGTGCCCGGGGCTGCGTATGACTGTAACGGAACAGCTCTGTGAGGCCCATACTTGGGGCCAAGGGTGACCCAGTTTGTGGGAACACCCTACGCAAGCTGCCCTTGGCATCTGTGAACTGTTGTGGTTTCTGTCCCCAGAAGTGAATGGGATCAGCAACAGTGACAGGTCCCGAGAGGAAGCTGCTCTGTGTGTTTGGGAAGTGATGCCTGTCTGGGAGTGTTTACAGGGATCCTCTCCTTAATTAATGTGTTTCAGTTTACTGCATTCTATGAAGGAAACAGAAAGCCTACATTAGTGCTGAGTAAATAGAGAATGTGACTAAAGCCTTCTCGTAGGTCTGGGTAGGGGGGGCGGACTTCCAGGTATTTTAGTGTTTTGATATTTAATGACAGACCGTCTTGATTCTCTTTGTCCTTTCTGTTCCAAATAAGAAAAGGAACATTTTTTTGCCACCATCCAGGAACACTGGGCTCAGGTGGAGCCCTGAGTGTGGCAGTGTAGGGAGTGGCCCTCACCACCGAGACATGCGCTTTCATAGGTGTTGGTCTTCCCGTCCGTCCCAATAACAATGACTCAGCGGCAGAGAAAGCGGAGTCATTTCTGAGTCCCAGACATGCTGCCACAGGGACTCCTCATTAGTGGTCAATCCAGGCAGGAGCTGGCAGGAGCTGAAAGGGAGCCATCTGTGTGGGTAAAGTGGGAGGGCAAAACTTAGAGCCAGAGGCCCTGACAAGTGATGTTGACAATGGAAGAAAACCTCTCTGTGACGGGGTGCAGATGTAGCCAAGTAGAACTGGGTAATAAGCATGCTTACCTCCTGGGTTTCCAGGCTGAGCTCTGCTCTCTGTTCAGACTGAGGAAGACCTGTAATAGAAGACTGCTCCTGGAATGGGCAGGCCTCATTCTGGGTGGTTGCAGACAAATGTCTAATGAATGGCATCTGGAGCCGTGAGATGCCAACTGCTTTTGGTTGGGCAAGTGACTTCCTGGACTTTAGAACTGCAGTCCATAAAAGGAGAATTTATGAACAAACAAGGATACTGGTCTCTTTTCTGGAACATTAAAAAATACATTTTTAACATGAGGTCCTCATTACTACTGTTTTCTGGGAAACCAGTCAAATTTAGTCAATATACTATAGTTTCACATTTCTGTCACTTACCACCCACCTGCTGAACTCCTCTGGCAAGCTGTTTGTACTTCTCGTCTTGCATGCATCACTTAGTGCCCAGTGTTTTGGGTATTTATACATTGATCTACATTCTCAGTATGGCTTGATGGAAAGAATTTGAACTTTGGGACCAGACAGATCCAAATTTAGATCAAAATCCAACTTTTCAGTGGCTCTGTGAGCTTGAAAAATCGACTTAACTTTTCCTAGCTTGGTTTTCCTTCTCTGTAAGATAGAGACAGCTCCTCTTTCAGGGTGTAGTGAGGATTAAGTGGGGGCAATGCATTATAATTCCCATGTGTTAGTACCCATCTCTCCACCCAACCAGACTGTAATTTCCTTAAAGGTAACATTGTATCACATTTATTTTTCTATCTCTCTCAACCCTTAACCAATTGTCTTGTCTATAGTAGGAACTGTAATAAATAGTGGATGATCTCATTTTACTTTAAAGTCAAAGTGGGGTGAGAAATGGACCAAAGAGTTATTGGGTTAGAGCCTCCCTATTCAACGTGTCATTCAAGGACCAGCAGCAGCAGCATCACCAGAGAACTAATGGAAAATGCAGCATCTCAGGCCATACCCCAGGCCTACTGAACCAGAATCTGCATTTTAACCAGATGCCCAGGTGATTCATGAGCACATTAGAGTTTGAGAAGCCCTGGTCTAGAGTATTGTGTCAATAACCTTGTACTCAATAAATAAACAAAGGAGTAAGATTAGGAAGCTAGCAGAATAATTTACTAGGACACTACTGGTTTTGCTTAAAAGGAAAAGTCTATTAAAAATGAAACAGAGTACCAAGAATTCGAAGTCCACCAGCAGTTTTACTCCATTTCCAGCAGCCCCTGTCCCTGGCTATTAGTCCATGGCCACAGACACTGAGATGCCACCTGGACTTCCCTGACTCGAGTTCCCTTCCCCCTCTGGGCCCCCGCGTGCATGTGCCCTGTGTTTCTGCTCTCAGACAGCTGTGTCGTCCCTTTGGCCATCTCCTCTCCCCAGCTCTGTGAGTCTGTTCGCTGCTCAGCACAGTGTCATGTCTCAGAACACCATGAGTCACCGCACTGCCTGTCTGACTGTGAGTGCCAAGCGTGGGGATTGTGCTGGGCCCTCCACAGAACACCTACTGTTCCTGTTTGGATCACTGCCCTAAGTCTGGGTTCGTTCGAAAGCGCTTGAGAGATTCCGGCTCTCGCATTCACCTTTCAGAGTCGTGTGTACCTGGAGAGCAGCTCAGGGACTACTGATTCCAAGACAGAGTATCTCTTTGTGTCCGTCTGTCCTTCCCACCGGTACGCGCTGTGGAAGTACGTGGTCCTTCTTGCCCTCTTCCTCTGGATTTATGCTTTATCCGATGGAGGTCTAAATCCTACTGCTTCGATGGTGGTGGGAACAAAGTTATGAGCACCTGTCAATTCTGCCTCTAAAATACATTTCAAATCACGCTCCTTCTTTTCATCTCCACGGACACCACCTGTTGGGCTACCACCCACTCCTGCCTGGACGACAGCAACGCCCTCTTAATCGGGTTCCTGCAGGCCATTCTCCTCACAGTCAAGTCAGACGTTTTGTCCTAAAACAGAAATTGGATACTGTCTGTTTCCTGCTTAGAGTCTGGCAATGTCCCCCGCACTGCACTGCTCTCCCATCTCCTTCTGGTGGCCTCGAGGGCGCTGCCCATCTGCCGCCCTCACCTCTGTCACCTCTTCCTCATTACCTCTTTTCTAATGATGCTGGCCTGCCACTTTCTTGCACCCACCCAGCTCTTTCAGGACTTAGCTGAGATGATTCCTCCTCAGACCGACATTCCTATCACCCTAGCTAAAATAGCCACCCATTTGCTATCCTCCAGATTTTCCCTTCCTATGGCTCATCACTTTTCTAATTGTTTAATTCATTTGTTGGCTTTCTTTTTTGTCCATCTCACCTGCTAGACTCTAAGCTCCACGAAGGTAGGGAGGATGTCTGCTCACCCACTACTGTGCCTCCTTTGTCTGTAATGGGGCCTGATATATACCAGGCACTCATTGAACATCTGTGGAATTGGATGAATGAACCCATTGGGTGCTAAGCGTTTTCACCCCAAATTCCCTTTCTCACAGTCTCCACCCATATGGATCTTCTTTACTCCTCTGGGCTTTCTCCATCAGGGGGGTGGAATCAGTCTTGCTTCATGACTTCCTGCCCCACTCTAGCTCAGAAATCATCTTCTGTCTTAGCATTTACTTTGGTACCATTCACCAACAAATCTCTCATCTCACTGAAGTCAATTACCTCCCCCCAAACACAGGGCACATTCACATATACACACATCTGTTCTTTTTGTTTTAACCAGACATCATCCTTCTTAGAGATGAGGTAAGGGATAGTGGTTAAGGGCGCAGCTTCTGCAGCCAAACTGCCTGAGTTCCAATCTTGCCTCTTTCATTTACTTGTTTGGGCAAGTGATTTAACCTCTGTGCTTCAGTTACTCATCTGTAAAGCTGGGACAATAACAGACCCTTCCTTACCTGGTGAGAATTAAATGGATTAAAACATATAAAAATATACAGAACAATGCTGGGCATGTGGTGAGTACTATATACATGTTAGGTGTTGTTATCATTTAGTTGAAGAAGAAATCAAGGACCACAGATGTGGTTTTGCACTGTGAGGTCCTTGTGAAACTAGGCTTTGAACCCAGATTTCCCCTAGACCGAGAACCTTTCTGCCTTCACCATGGCTGCTAAAGGCTTTCTTTGGGACAGAATTCCCCTGAGTTCTTCTAGGGCTTGGTCATAGATGTAGCTGGGTGAAAAAGAAAAAGGAATTCAGGTATTGAGCAAAGACGTGTTTATTTAGCAACTTAGGTCACTTTGCTGCCCCGCCTGACCCTCAGCTGAAAACAGGAGGACGGGGATGGTCTGTGGCTCCCAGGATGGGCTTGCAGGCAGAAGTGAGCACTGCCTCAGCAAGTGATGCCCCTGAAGTTAGGCTCCCCCCAGGTGCACTGTGTGCATCTCCTCCCATCTCAGGAGCAAGTGTGAGCCAAGATTCCGTCTCTCCTGGAGCCTTCCTGCCCTCCACCTGTCCTGCAGCCTGCTGACTTCTTGCTGTCCCTGCCCGTATTTTGGAGTTAAGTCTTCTTTTGGTATTTGTCTTAATTTATAAGTCTCACTTCCCTCAATCCCTTTCAGCACATTCTCTGCCCTTTCCCTCCCCTCTCACAGCTCACAGAAATTCTCCGCAGCTGAACTGTCTCAGCCTCTGGAGCTGACTCAGGCTTCCCATGCTCCCAGCCTTCCCCACGATAAGGATCACCTGGAGCACAGGTTAAATAGTTAGTTTACCAGGCTTTTCCCCTGGAATTCCCATTCAGGATTAAGTCCAGGAATCCGTATTTTTAACAAGCACTCCTGGTGACTTGTCTTTAGGGAAGTTGAGGACTCCACACCCAGGGCTGGCTCGTGTTCCTTCCCCACGAAATTTCCATGGCTCTGTCCCAGCCTAAGATGCATCTCCCGCTTTGACAATGATGACAGCTCTTGTTTTGGTACCCTCTGTTGATATCTAATCCTCAGTAGCCTATAGCTTTGCTACTCAAACATGATATATTTCTTGAGAGTAAGCATCAAGTTTTTTCTTACACAGGAGACCCTCAAATATTTGGTTAAAATTTTACTGTTCTCCTCTCATTATATTCATTTTGGAAGAACACTGGAATTGTTTTACCTAAGCACCAACCATCAAAAGGCAATGAGGGGGCTCCCTGGTGGCGCAGTGGTTAAGAATCCACCTGCCAATGCAGGGGACAGGGGTTCGAGCCCTGGTCTGGGAAGATCCCACATGCCGCGGAGCAACTAAGCCCGTGCACCACAGCTACTGAGCCTGTGCTCTAGAGCCCGTGAGCCACAACTGCTGAAGCCTGTGAGCCACAGCTACTGAGCCGGCATGCCACAACTACTGAAGCCCACGCGCGTAGAGCCTGTGCTCCGCAACAAGAGAAGCCGCCACAATGAGAAGCCCGTGCACTGCAAGGAAG
Organism: Phocoena phocoena; assembly: GCF_963924675.1. Classification (NCBI taxonomy): domain Eukaryota; kingdom Metazoa; phylum Chordata; class Mammalia; order Artiodactyla; family Phocoenidae; genus Phocoena; species Phocoena phocoena. Next base: position 101,919,880 of record NC_089219.1, read on the forward strand.
AGTAGCCCCTGCTCGCCGCCAACTAGAGAAAGCCCGCGCGCAGCAATGAAGACCCAATGCAGCCAAAAATAAATTAAAAAAAAAAAAGAAATATAAGAAAAGGCAATGAGGGAAGAGACCTAGAAATATGCTAAATAAAAGAGGTGTGTTCATGTGTAGTTAAACACATCTCATACACTCGAAGTTTGAGTGAGTGAGGCCACACGAAAACATCTCTGCTGTCTGCGGTAGTTTGCTGCTGTCTACAGGCCATGACAGATGGACAGAGCAGAGCTGGGTTTCTTATCCAATTCCTGGCTCCACCGTGGGCTACATGGGTGACCTTAGGTGAGATGTGTCAGCAAACCCAGCCTCAGTTTCCTCACTGTAAAAAGAAGGTTAAATTCCTGTCTCATGGGGTGATGGTGAAGTTAAATGAGATATCACATGTGGAATCATTTTGTAAACAGTAAAGTGCTCTGCTGACAGTAACAGTTACTATGAGTCATCCTTACACTTCATTTTTCAGCTCACCTCTTTTTCTTCATTACCTCACAGCTTTCCTACCTGAGGCATGTAACTAGCATTTAAATGCCATGCTAAGGAGTCCAGAAAATCTACTTCCCAGCAAGAGCTATAAAATATCCCATTCTAATTGAGAGAGACAATGGGGAACAGTGACTCAGAGGCAGCTCCAGGGGAGTGGCCAGCTCAGACAGGAGGCTTTGAAAGAGACTCTTCAAATCTTAAAAACGTCTTCTTGCATGGGTGTGCCAGGGAATGGGAACAGACCCACTGTAAGCTTTGGTTGTCCAGGAGAAATTTGTAACCAAACTATGACTGGATGGATGTTTAACATCACTGAGAATGGACAAGATTTTCAGATGGTAACACAAAGTCTGAACAATAACAATAAAAAAATGATAAAGGCATTACAGCAAAACGGGACTGCTGTCCTGTCACTGAACTCTTAGAAAATCAGATTTTCTGAATTTGATAAGAATGTATTACAGGAGGCAGTTTTCAGAGTTCTGTAAGCTTTGGCAGGGATGGGCTAGTACATGTGAGAAGAAAGCAATGGATTAAAAAAATCTGTACAAATACCAATAGAAATAAACTTGTGACTTGTTGCAACGTACCCACATCGTTAGAGATTTTGCCCTTAACATCTCTCTTTTAAATCTGACTCCAGGAAATAGATTTGGAACCTGATCAATCCCGTCCTCGACTCTGCCATCCTTCTCTCAGAATTATAAACAGAAGACTATTGCAGTGCATTTCCTGCATGTGCCTTCCATGTGGCTCCAGTCTCAAACTCACACATGCAGCAAGTAAACACTCTCCAAGAGTAGTTCTGAAGTGTCACCCAGATGGGTCTCTGCTGATGGGGGAGGGGCTGGGGAGGCGGGGCCCAGGGACTGTCTGCACTGGGAGGCACCACTTCAGGGAAGGAACCACCTTCTCCAGGTGGCAGAAGAGTCGCCCTTCCTTTCCTGCTTTGCGTGTTTGGTTGGTGTGGGGGAGCATGACAATATTTTCCTTTCTTTCTTTTTTAAAAAAGCCCATTTCAGTCCATCCCATTCCTGGAAAAACCACAATCCCCCAACAGTCTCCAAGGCCTTCGGCTGTGAAAAACACGTATCTTCCCTGCTATCCTTTACTTCTGCGGATTGGGTTTGAGCAGCAGTTAATTTCAGTGTAAATGAGGCTGAGGCTGAGGCTTTCATTAGTGTGTTAGGACTCCAGACTCCTGTGGTTTAACACCACTTAAATACACAAATTGTTAACTTCAAAAATTTTCCGCAATTTCTCCCCGTCTTCCAAATCTCATATGAAACTCATTTCCCAAGGAATTGACCAAGGACCCCTGACCTCTTGCCTCAGTGGCTTCAAGGCCCCCAGTATTTTTTCTTGGCCTGCTGCTCTTGATATGAGAAGGTGAACTGAACTTCAAAGGGCAGCAAGCCAGATGTCCTCTTCCCCTACACGAGTGGCTGGCTTCCTCTCATTTGTCTGCACTCTGTGTGCATGAATTCAGGTTGGCGTCCACTCCCCCCGGGCCGCGTCCACTCCCCCCGGGCCGCGTCCATTCCCCCTGGGCCTCTGCCTGTCCGGGGTGCTGCACCTAGATGCCTGGGTGCAGGGCTGTAACTTGTGGTTTTTGCTGGCCCTGATGCTGCAGGGATTTGATAAACTTCCTTGATATTTGTGCTGCTCTGGGATGAGTGTGTGCATTTATATGGGTCAGCACGGTCCAGTTCAGCAGCCATGATTCACATGTGAGCCCTTGATTTATGTTGATTCCTACTGAGAACTTGAAATGTGGTTTCTGCTTTGAGATGTTCTCTAAGTAAACTACACACCAGATATCAAGGACTTAGTATGAAAAATAGAATGTTAAATATCTCAATAAATTTTTATATTGATTCATGTTGAAGTGATAATATTTTGGAGGCACTGGGTTAAACGAAATATATTATCAATATTAATTGTACCACTTTCTTTTTACTTTTTAAGTGTGGCTACTAGAAAATGTAAACTTATGTATGTAATTCACTCTGTGAATCTTCATGGTCTCACATTAAGATCCCTCAGGTGGTACCTCTACCCTAGCCGGGTTGATCTCCTGTGTGTGTCCTCATGGACAGAATAGGGAGATGTGCTCACCAGTCTGGGGGCTGGAAGGGGACTCCTGATGACTCAGACCTGCTTGGTGGCCCACGGTACACTGTAGGTATATTTGTCCTGGACAATATCCAATCACTTCCCACAAGTCTGTGCTGGATCATTTCTCTTTGACCTTGACATGTTTAGTATATAGCTTAATGGGAGAGGACTTTAAAGATTATATAGTCTAATCTTTTCATTTTACAAAGAGGGCACTAAGGTCCAGCTGTACAGTGCTAGAGGGGGGTGATTGTGAGCTTAGACTTTGGCAGAGGAAGTTTCAAGTTCAAATTCTAGCTCTGCCACTTCTTAGCTAGGAGAACTGGGTAGGTTCATTGAATGTTGCTGGGTTCAGTTCAGATTTCTGTCTATTAAATGAGAATCATTATATTTCTCTCACTGAATTGTTGTCAGAATGAAATAAAATGTATGTGAATACTGTGGACTAAATATGTGTGTCCATCCAAATTCATATGTTAAATCCTGACCCCCAATGACATGGGCCTTTGGGAGATGATTTGGGCTCCCCCCTCATGAATGGGATTAATGCTTTTATGCAAGAGACCCCGGGGAGCTCCCTCATCCCTTCTGCCTTGTGAGGGCACAGTGAAAAGATAGCTGTCTAGGGCTTCCTTGGTGGCGCAGTGGTTGAGAGTCTGCCTGTCGATGCAGGGAACATGGGTTCATGCCCTGGTCTGGGAAGATCCCACGTGCCGCGGAGTGGCTGGGCCTGTGAGCCATGGCCACTGAGCCTGTGTGTCCGGAGCCTGTGCTCCACAACAGGAGAGGCCACAACAGTGAGAGGCCCACGTACCGCAAAAAAAAAAAAAAAAAAAAAAAAAAAAAAGATAGCCATCTATTAACCAGACACTGACTCTGCTGACACTTTGATCTTGGGCTTCCCAGCCTCCAGAATTGTGAGAAATAAATATCTGTTGTTTATAAACCAGCCAGTCTATGGGACTCTGTTACAGCAGCTCGAACAGACTAAGACAGTAAATTATTCAGCCTGTGATCTGGCAGAAAGTGAGTGCTTGATGAATAGTGATTACTGTAATTTAGATAACTCTTGAAAGATCCTATGGCCAATTAGTGGCTGAGGTTGGGTTTAGAGCCTAGATTTGGACTTCCTACACCAGTGTCCTTGTTCTGTCGGAGGCACCAGGACTCAGACAGAGATCAGTTGCCCACAGCTCTGACAAGTGCTCCTGCAGCTGCCTGGCCTGCCGCCAGCGCAGCCCTCGTGTTCTGTCCTGCCTGTTTGCTTGAGTGTGTCCTCCTGGGCACTGAAGGCTCATTGAGGGCAGCATCTGTATTCTCATTCATTATCATAGCCCTTTCATTCTTTCAACAGTGTGCTGAGTAACTATTATGTACCAGGCCCTTTTCTAGACTCTTGGGGTGCATCACGGAATACAAAGAAAGATCTTGCCTTTAAGGAGCTTATATTCTAGCTGGGGCAATGGATACTGTGTTGGAAGATCATACAGAACTCAGTTTATATACATCCAGATCCACACACGGACCCTGCCTGGCTAGAGCAGCCCTGGCAGCAGCTCAGTCTGCACCTTCAGTCCTGGAGCCGCTGGTGCTCTGTCAGCCACTGCCACTCCTACAGGCAGAGAGGCCACTGTGAGCGCTGCCCTCATGCTGCTCACATGTGGGCCCCATAGCTCCTCCCCTGGTGCTTGTGCTGCATCTCTTAGCTCCCACCTTCCACGCTGGGGCTTCCCTGCTGCTGCTAAGGTGAGGGACCTCCTGTGTGCTAACCTGCATTTTCATCAGCTGGAAATATGAGGGAGTTAACCCCCATGTGGCAGACTTTTACCAACAGGAGACAGATGCTGAAGGACACGTTCTTTTCTCCTCCTCTGGGCAGATCGTTTGGGGTTGCATTAGCTTCATTCAGTGCCTCTGAAGATGTCCTGTGGAACTGAGCTGTCTCTTGTTCCAACACTGAGGTTCTTTGGAAACATACTCCCTTAGGTTTGCTCTCTCTGCTTCTATGCTTCACTCTCCTTTTGCCTCATTTCTGCTTCCCTGGAATTGCGTTCCTTCAAGCTATGTTTTCTAGGGAACTGGGCCAAAGCAGTAGGTGATAAGTGCTGCAGAAAAAGAAAATTTAGGGTAGGGCAGGAAGGGGGATCAGACATGCTGTTGACGGCGTGCCGTTTTCAACAGAAGTGTCAGCTTAAGCCTTGTTGAAAAGTAATATTTGAGCAGAGACTTGCAGAAGGTGAGGAAGTTAGCCACTGTGGGGAAAGGGCATTCTAGGTGGAGAGGAGGGAACAGCCAGTGCGAGGGCACTCAGGCAGAGGAAGCAGCATGGTCACAGGAGAGCAGTGAGGCCCAGGTAGCTTTGGGGAGTAAGAGGGAGAATTACAGAAGAGGTCGGAGAGGTAGGGGTGGGAACGGGGTCGTTTTAGGTCTTGTAGGCTGTTGTAATGACTTGAGCTTTTACTCCAAGTGAAATGGGAGACTGTGCTGGGTTTTGAGCAGCAGTATGATGTGGCATCTGGCAAGTACCTGATGGACAGCACAATGCTTGGCACCTAAGAGGCACTCACTCAGTGTTTTTAGGTTTGAAATAAGACATGCAGCTGATCGCCCACAGACTGTTCTCTGGAGCTACACCCTGCAGAGGACCCCCAGCCCTGGAGAGAGCTAGAGCTGGACTTGCACGTTTCTAACCAAGACTTGAAAACAGATGGAAACAAAATGCCAGCATTAATGCAAAAGGCATGTGGAAGAAAAATCAAATGGGAGAAGAGGATGAATGTGTTTTCAGCGGAGCTCCATGCTTCCTGCAGAACCAGATTTGTGGAAAGTCGGCTGAACCAACCCGATGCCTCATGGCAGAAAGTGGTTTTCACTGGAGCCCTGGCATTGGGAAAGGTGCATCCATCTTCCTCAAAACACGGTCACAAGGGACCAGCTCTCCACTGAGAGCCAGGCAGGTTCTGTGAGCTTTGACTTGGAAATGTACACAACAAAGTTTGCCATTGTTGGTGCTGTGAAATCCCTTTGGCAGGGGTCCTTTCAGGTTTGAGTTCTGTGGTTCACTCACTTTTTAGGTCCTGGGTGGATCTAGTGGCTGGCTCCTTTCCTGGTCATCAGGGCAGCTAAGGGCAGGAGGAGTGTCAGGAAAAAGAGCTCCCCACATGCATCCTTATTTTCTTGAGGCTTGTCTTCTTTTCTTTGATCCCATCCTTTTATACCTACTTCTAAAAGACTGAGTGTCAGAGAAGGAGAAAGAGTCTGGGGTGGTAGCTGGGAAGTTAGAGATCTTGGAGCATAGATAAGGGAAGAGGTCAATGAAAGCATCTCAAACATTCTCTCTAAGAAGGAGGTATAAATGCTTCCAAGGAACAGAAAAGAAGGGAAATGTAACAACATGAATCATTTTATTCTAGGAGCAGTGGGTTGGGGATTGGGAGAGAGAGGAGGGATTTAGTGGTTTTAGAGTCTGAATTTGATATGATATTGATTTATTTTTAAGAAATCTGAAGCCTTGTGCCCAGGCCAAGGAAAATGGTTGGGCTCTTTGTCAAGAATCTTGTAAGTCAGTCTTCCTAATCATCTAATTTTGATGCACAGCTATCCCTCAGCTATGCTTCTAGGAGAAAAGACAAAGCCGGAGGGTTCTCAGTATTTTCCAAGCAAGACCACATAAATCTTTGGAAACTAGAAAAGATCATTTAGTACCTAACAAGGGAAGAGACTGAGAATTGGGAGGGTAAATAAAACACTGTGCATCTGTAGGTGATCTGAGAACCTTCCAAGCTGGAGCAGCCAGCTGGGCAAGAGTAAGTCTCAAAGCTGCTTAGGAGGTTCTGCCCATTTCCCAGATGGGCAGCTGAGGCCACAGGGAGGTCCAGCTGCTCATGAGCATGGCCCCACGTGTTACTTGGCTTTTTTAGTAGCCAGAGGAGTGTATTATAGCCAAAATATGTGTGGCTTTTGTTTTACTATTGGATTTTTTGAATACCGTGATATGGTTTATAGATATGTGAGAAGGAGTATTTCAAAATTTAATTTATATAAAAGCAATGCAAAACCCCATTACTACATCCTTACTTATGGGGAAAGGGGTGGTATAGTCCATTACTAAACAACTTATTGCTAGCCAGGGAAGCGCCCATGAAATCTAGAAAAGCATAGAAAACAGTTCTTTCCTTCAGTTTCAGCCCTATATCTCATCCCATCCAGAACCTACAGGAGTATAGGTTTGAGGGAGGCTTCTCTGTGCTAGTTGACCCATCCGAGCTCTTTATCTGGGATGAGACCTTTATTCTAAGCCAGGGAAGGCAAGCCAGACTCCACAAACCATACCCAGCCTGCTGCCTGTTTTTGTATGTGAGCTAAGAATGATTTTTACACTTTAAACTGGATGAGAAAAATCAAGAATACTTGTGACACGTGAACATTTTATGAAATTCAAATCTCAGTGTCCATAAACGAAGTTTTACTGATACCTAGCTCTGTCTGTGAGTACTGTCGTGCTAAATGGCAGAGATGAGTACTTGAGGCAGAGAGCGGATGTCCCAGAAAGCCTGTTTCCTCTCTGACCCTTTACAGAGCAAGTTTACCGGCTCCCATTCTAACCCTGAGCACCTCTGTGACATTCAGGTTGGCTAGGGAACCTTTCACCTCAGACCCTGTCTTTCTCCCCTTCCCCTTTGTCCCCTAGGCCACTTTAACATTTCTTTCCCCATGCTCCCCTATCTTCTCTTCTCCTTGACACAGCTGGTCGGTCAGTCACTTCTGCCTGCCACTGGATGGCAAGGAGTAGAGCTGGGGGTGGGGAATGAGAAAGCTTGTTTGGTCACAACCTGGAGTCACCTCAAGACCACCAGACCTTTCTTGCCATCAGGAGGGACTCTGTCTTGTCTTGTCTTTTCTGGGTTATAGTCTAGAAGAATTTCTGAATGTTTTTCCACCTTGAGCTCCTTGTAGCCTCTCTTTATGCTTCATCTCAGAAAAGCAGGGGTTTTGGGGAGAAAACAATCTATCCTTCACAAATGCTGTCCCTATGATGGGGATGAGAATTTATAATGTAGAGGGCATGATAGAGATCATATGTTCTTATTCTCAACTTGTCTATTTCTGTGAACACTACCTACATATTACTGCTTCTTTGGTCTTGTTAATTACACTCCCTCCCCCTGGGATTTGCCCATCTTCACTACCTGTCTTCTTTTTCTTTAAAACACTGCTCATATCCTACCTCCTCCACGAAGTTTCCCAGACTGGGTCTGTAACAAAATTTTCGTCAAAGCTTAAGTAAGTACTTCCTTTCTGCTTCTCACTGGGCTCTTGGGAGTTTTAGGACTTGTCTTGCCATCTGGTTTCCCTCGCCCTGGTCTCTGTGCCCATGATCACTGTCTCTGTGCATCTTTCTCCTGAACCCCAAGAGTTCAGACTCCTAACTGCAAACAGGTGTCCCATTCACATCCTTCCTCTGCAGGTGCAGCTCTTCCTCTAGAGCTTTTGTCTGAAATGTTAAGCTGACTACCTTGACTCCTAACTCCCTGGCTTCAAATCCTTCACTGCTCTCTGGGTAAGGTGAACAAACCCCACTATGATCTGGTTCCTACCTTCCCCTTCAATCTCATCCCCTGCTTCAGATTCTGTGCTCTGGCAAAATTGAACTGCTTGTTGTTCTCTAATACACGGTTCCGTATATCTTCCTCTCTGCCTGGGCTGTTTTACTACTGCCTCACCCAGGCCCTTTTCCTAATTAACTCCTGCTTATACTCAAAGGTTCAGCTCCAGGTCAGTGCTTCCAGAAATCCTTCCTAGACTTCCCTCATCTTCCTTTACCAAGTGGGATTAGGTGTTTATCTATTTATGCTGTAAAATGCCTAGCTTTGTGATAATGCTTTCCACATTATATAGTATTTATCTGTTTCCATGGTTGTTCCTCCCCTAGTGAACTATAGTAAGAACTAAGTCCCATTTAACTTTTATACCACTAGTTCTTCTTTTAGTCTCTGACTTACAGGAAGTATATGATAAATGTTTATTGAGTAGGTAAAGAGATTGATGGTTTAGGACATCACCTTTAGGACAGGTGATGTTTAACACGTTTGTATCTTGAAGACCTGACTCAATATGTGTTTTTGCTGCTGGTAAGGATGATTCCACATTGCTGTTCTTTGGGTTAAAGATGCCACGGCAGACCCTTGACCAAACCTGTGCCTCACAGCAGGTCTGCAGTGCCTGCCTGTTCTTCAACACACATCTTGGTTTACATTGAATAATAATAATTACTACAAGTTGAGTGGTTGCTCTGTGTGTATTACGTCTTCTAACACGTAACCACTAATCCTCAGCAAAACACTGCGAGGTTAACATTATTCTTTGGCAAAGAAACTGAGGCACAGAGGAGTTAAATAACTCTCCCTAGATCATACAGCTAGTCTTTGGCAAAACTGGGATTTGAATCCAGGTCTATCTGGCTACAAAAGCTTTAATATTTCCATAAAATTATCTTTTTCCTACCTATAATTTATATTTTAGCAACATCAACAAAACTATAGAGTAAAAGGAAAAAGAAGGAAAGAAAGAAAAAGGGGAAATTTCAGCCACGACCCTGCCACATGAAGAAAATCCAGGTGTTTAAATTAAATTTGCCCATGGTCTTGTCCTGTACCTGTCCATATGTGTATCAAGTGAACATGGGTAGACATACCATTAATGCTCTGCTTTTTAAAATTTTTTTAACTGTGTTACATCAGAAACATTTTTCAGTGTCTGGTTTTAGTCTTCATAATTGTAATTTTAATGACTTACACTTCACTTCTGATCTCAGTGTTAATAACAAGACTCTTCCAACTCCAGTGGCACCTCTGTCCTGTCCCCTTTCTACTCACTGCTCTGTAAATGCATCTGGCCTTTATTGGAGGCAGCTGTGAAGACAGTGATGAACTTGGTGTCAGAAAAGTTGGACATAGTCCCAGATCTGACAGTAAATAGTTGTATGATTTGGGCAAGTCAAGTTTGTTCAATTCCAAGCTCCTCCCTTGGTTTCCCAGTAGGGCAGGAACTGTTTTATTTCTCCATTGTAGGCCTGTGTCTGGCACAGATTATGAGATCAATACATGTTTGATAAAGGTTCTCAACTTTCTCATCTGTAAAATTGAATAATTAAGCCTATTACATAAGGGCATGGTAATTAAATGAAGTTGTATACACACATACACTTACACATATATGTACCCTGCAGTGGTAAATCATTATGGAAATATAAGTTGGCACAACTATTTTAATTGATAGATTTATACAATTCGCATAAAAGTCTATTCAATTATATGGAAGAACAGTGAGCTTCCTGACTGACTGTTGCATCTTCTATCCAGATGTTTGGCATCCTGTAGGCATAGTAGACCAGAGAGAAAGGAGTCACCATTCAGTGTTTATGCTGAATTGTCTGTATTCCTTCTTCATGATGTTCTCTGCTTTGACAGCAGAGACTCCATGTGCTTAACTTGCTGGGTACAGCACTGTGCTCAGTCAGGACCTTAATAAGGACACTTTGGTATGATTAAAATGAAGGACATAGGGCTTCCCTGGTGGCGCAGTGGTTGAGAGTCCGCCTGCCGATGCAGGGGACACGGGTTCGTGCCCCGGTCCGGGAAGATCCCGCATGCCGCGGAGCGGCTGGGCCCGTGAGCCATGGCCGCTGAGCCTGGGCGTCCGGAGCCTGTGCTCCGCAACGGGAGAGGCCACAACAGTGAGAGGCCCGGGTACCGCAAAAAAAATAAACCAAAAAAAAAAAAAAAAAAAATGAAGGACATAGAATGTTAAATGTTCAGGTCTAAGGGACAGAGTTTGCAAGAACTAATTTTAGTTGGTGCAGTCATTGCCTGGGGGCAGAAGCTGCTAGGGTGGGTTGGTTTTATCCTTGAGGAAATAGAACAAGATTGTGGGAACAGTTTTCCGTTCTTCCCCAGGTGTAAGGAGCATGACCTTACACACACACACACAAAAGAAACAGTGTAGAGGCTTGCAAAGTAATTCCTGTTCATCTATTCTTATTATAATCCCCTTTTCACCACAAAGTCCTGAGAGCCATATTTTCTCATCATTTACACAGTATCAGCATTGTAATTCTCAGTCTTAACAAAGATTAAGTTGTTTTCAAGGTTAGTTGACTCAGAAAAAACCTGGAAACATGTTGGCTACACATAACACCTGGAAAAAATAAAATGAAAATTCAAAACGACCCTAAACCTAGCTAAATTTAATTTAAAGATCAAAGAATAAACAGATACAAAGCAAAGTTATTTTTAAAGATACTTCTGCTTAAGTGGTAAAATGGGCTTAAATTGTACAGTAAAAATATTTTCTAGTGTGTTAGAAAATAAAACCAAATGTAAAAATCACGAAACATTATTATTTTTTTTTTTTTGCGGTACGCGGGCCTCTCACTGCCGTGGCCTCTCCCGTTGTGGAGCACAGGCTCCGGACGCGCAGGCTCAGCGGCCATGGCTCACGGGCCCAGCCACTCTGCGGTATGTGGGATCCTCCCGGACTGGGGCACGAACCCGTGTCCCCTGCATTGGCAGGCGGACCCTCAACCACTGAGCCACCAGGAAAGCCCAAACATATTATTTTTTATGGAAAGTTGTTCAGGTGTGCAATACAAAAATATTGTTTAATCTGATTAATGTAGTTTAAAAGAAGTTATAAAGGAGTGTGTGTCTAGTAATGGTAAAGTAGCTTCTATTGTGTTAACCCTCCTAAGGGTAACAATGATACACTCTGAATTAAAATGTTAAAATCAACCATTTAAAGGCACTGGAGAGTGACCAAAAGATAGTGCAAACTGGAGGGATGTCATGCCATGAAAGAGGGCAACCGAGCAAGGTTTTCATACCCAAGCATTCTACCTAGTCTGCATGGTGCAGGATGGCTGGACCTCATGCAGAAAGCTCCAGTATTACTGCCATAAAGTGTCAGAGGACAGAGTTTAGGGTTGCCAAAATTGTTGCAAAGATAGGGAGAGAATCCTGGAAAGGAGAGAGGTGCAGAAGGGGGAGCCCAATTTCTGTGTGTAAGCTTTACCCAGTTTTTGGCTAATTACTAATTTATGCAACTGGAGGGGAAACTCCAGGGAACCAGGTAGAAAGGAACTGCTGGAAGACTGAAGGAACTAAGTGGATATTTCAGCTGCTGCCCTAATCTGTATCCTAGAAGAAAAATTAACCCCTTTCTGAGGAAAATAACAGTCTCCAGAGACTCTGAAAGGTATCATATACAATAATTATACAATAAAAAAATCACTAGATATGCCAAGAAATGGGAAAATGTGACTCATAGTCAAGATAAAAAATCAGCCAATAGGAACCAGCTATGAGATGACTCAGATGTTAAAATTATCAAATAAGAACTTTAAAGCAGAACTTATAAATATATACAATGACTTAAAGGGAAATATGATTATAAAGAATGAGAAGATGGGAAATCTCAGCAAAGAAATGTAAATTATATAAAAGAACCAAATGGAAGTCCTGGAACTGAAAAATACCATACGTGGAATGAAAAATTCAATGGATGAGCTTAACAGCAGATTGAGAATGGCAGAAGAAAGGGTCATTACATTGAACTTAGATTAACATAAACTATCCAATCTGGAGGACAGAAAGAAAAAAGATTACAGAAAAATAAGTAGAGCCTCAGTAACCTGTGGAAAAATATCAAGTGATCTAACAGGTGTAATTGGAGACCAGAAAGAGAAGTAAGAAAGAATGAGACAGAAAAATGTTAAACAAGTAGTCCCAAATTTGATTTAAAAAAAATATATATGTATATATATATATATATATATATATATATATATACACACACATATAGATCTATGAAGCATAATGATCACTAAGCAAGATAAAACACATCAGGAATAGTGGAAATAAAAGATCATGGAATAACATCTTTAAAGTACTAAAATAATAATTTAAAAACTCCTGTCAAGCCAGAATTCTATACTCAGCAAAAATACACTTCAAAAATGAAGACAAAGTGAAGACTTTTTCAGATAAACAGAAGCTGAGAGAAACCAATGTCAGTAGACACGACTACAAGAAATTCTAAAAGAAATTCTTCATACAAAAGGGAAAAGGTCCCAGATGGAAATTTAGATCTACAGGAAAGAATGAAGAGACCTCAAAATAGTAAATATGTAAGAAGTATAAAACATGCTGTATTTTTGTTCTTTAAAAGATATCTAAGCTCCAGTTATGATGGATTAACAAGGACCAGACTTGACTTCCCATGATAAATGACCAGAAAACAGAACAAATATCTGAAGCAGTGTTTTCAACAATAGACTACAGGCAGGGTGAGCCTTTGATCCCTAAGAGAAGAGAAATGTATGAGATGAAGTCTGTGATAGCCGTGACATTCTACTTGGGGACGCACTCTAAATCAAGGTATGGGGAGGAGGATCTCAAGCAAAATATAGTAGTCTTGCTAGATGATGATATAGAGTTCTAAGTTTAAGGAGGCTGAGGTGACTGGAACCTGTGGGCCAGAGTTTTGTAATGGAGGGAGCTCAACAGAAAGGGAGATACAAAAATCTGTATAGGTGTCTGATTGAGTCTTTGCTGAATACTAAGCTGCATGTGTGTAGAGTGAAGTTGCGTAAGGGTGGGCAAAGAAAGACTATGAAGCTATAAGCCAAACAACTACTAGACCTCACATGGGGCTGGGAGGCAGTCGTGTCCCAATCAGCCAGAATAGCGTCCTTATTAATCACCCAGGGCACAAAGAAGAGACTCCTGCAGGGTCACACTTTATTAGTAAGGTGAGAATATCTCTATAAACGTATTAACTCTAGAGTCATACTAAGAGAAAGTTGGAAAACAAGCTCTGAAAGGATTAAGCTCATCTGCAATTTAACTTCCTACAAAGGTAAAGCACAATCCTATCTTTATGAAGGGCAACAAATTGAGATACTCAGCAACATAAAATTCACAATGTCCAACAAATATTTTTCAGCTTCATTGAGGTATAATTCACCAATAAAATTGTAATTATTCGGGCTTCCCTGGTGGCGCAGTGGTTGAGAGTCCACCTGCCGGTGCAGGGGACACAGGTTCGTGCCCCGGTCCGGGAAGATCCCACATGCCGCGGAGCGGCTGGGCCCGTGAGCCTATGGCCGCTGGGCTTGCGCGTCCGGAGCCTGTGCTCCGCGGCGGGAGAGGCCGCGGCAGTGAGAGGCCCGCATACCGCAAAAAAAAAAAAAAAAAAATTGTAATTATTCATATTGTACAACATGGTGATTTGATATATGTATACACTGTGAAAGAATTTTCACCAATAAGTTAATAACACATTCATCACCTCACATATTGGCCCTTTTTTTGTGTGTGTGAAAACACAAGTTTTACTCTCTTAGCAAATTTCAATTATGCAATACCATATTATCAATTATAGTCACTGTGTTATACATCAGATTCGCAGACCTTACTCATCTTATTAACTGAAAGTTTATACCAATTTGCCAGCCTCTCCCACTTTCCCCCATTCTCCAGCCCCTGGCAACCACCATTCTATTCTCTGTAGACATGTTGTTGTGCAGTATTATTATTGTCTGTCTTTGGCTTATTTCACTTAACATAATGCCCTCTCGGTTTATCCATGTTGTCATGAATAGCAGGCTTTCCTCTTTTTTTTTAAGGCTGAATAATATTCCATTACACACACACACATACACAGTTGACCCTTGACTTGAACAACATGGGTTTGAACTGCATGGCTACACTTATAATGCAGATTTTTTTCAATAGTACATACTACAGTTCTACAAGATCTGAGGTTGGTTGAATCTGCAGATGCAGAATCTCAGAATTGGAGGAACTGGGTATATGGAGGGGCAACGATAAGTTATATGCTGATTACTGAGTGCACAGAGGGTCAGCACCCCTAACGCCTTAGCTGTTCAAGGGTCAACGACACAAATGTCACAGTTTCTTTATCCATTCATCTGTTGAGGAACACTTAGATTGTTTCCATACCTTGGCTATTGTGAATAATGCTGCAGTAAGCATGGAGCACAGATATCTCTTCAAGAAAGTGATTTTGTTTCCTTTGTGTATATACCTAGAAATGGACTTGCTGGATCTTATGGTAGTTCTATTTTTAATTTCTTGAGGAACCTTCATACTGTTTCCATAGTGGTTGTACCAGTTTACATTTCCACCTCAGTGTACAAGGGTTCCCTTTTCTCCACACCCTCACTGATAATTGTTGTCTCTTATCTTTTTGATAATAGCCATCCTAACAGCTAAAAGGTAATATCTCATTGTGGTTTTGATTGCATTTCCATGATGATTAGTAATGTTGAGCATCTTTTCATGTACCTGCTGGCCATTTTTATGTCTTCTTTAGAAACATGTCTATTCAATTGGGCTATTTATTTATTTATGCTATTGAGTTGTATGAGTTCCTTGTATATTTTGAAATATTAACCGCTTATTGAATATGTGGTTTACAAATATTTTCTCTCCCATTCCATAGGTGCCTTTTCATTTTGTTTATGGTTTCCTTTGCTGTGCAGAAGCCTTTTAGTTTCATGTTGATCCATTTATTTATTTTTGTTTTTGTTGCTTTTGCTTTTGGTGTCAAATCCGAAAAAGTCATTCCCAAGACCTATGTCAAGGAGATTATCCCCTATGTTTTCTTTTAGGAGCTTTACAGGTTCAGGTCTTACTTTCAAGTCTAATCCATTTTGAGTTGATTTTTGAGTGTGTGGTGTAAGATAGGGATCCAATTTCATTCTTTTCCATGCAGCTGTCCAGTTTTCTCAATATCATTTTTTGAAGAGACTGTCCTTTTCCACTGTATATTTTTGTCCTCCTGTCGAAAATTACTTAACCATATATGCATGGGTTTATTTCTGGGGTCTCTATTCTGTTCCATGGGTCTATATATCTGTTTTTATGCCAGTATAATACTGTTTTGATTACTGCAGCTTTGTAATATAGTTTAAAATCAGATGGTGTGATGCCTCCAGCTTTGTTCTTCTTTCTCAAGATTTCTTTGTGCTTTGGCATCTTTTGTGGTTTTATATGAATTTTAGCATTTTTTCTATATCTGTGAAACATGCCATCAGAATTTTTATAGGAATTTCATTGAACCTGTAGATGGCTTTGGGTAGTATGGACATTTTAACAATATTAATTCTTCCAATCCATGAACACAGTACATTTTCTTATTTATTTGTATCGTCTTCAATTTCTGTCATCAATGTTTTATAGTTTTCAGTGTATAGATCTTTCACGTCCTTGGTTAAATTTATTCCTAAGTGTTTTATTCTTTTTGATGCTATCATAAATTGGATTATTTTCTTCATTTCTTTTTCCAATAATTTGTTGTTAGTGTACAGAAACACCTGATGTTTTTTGAAAAGTACTTGGTATGTAGTAACTGGATTTTTTTTTAATGCTTTAAATATAACATTTTAAATTAATTATTTATTTATT
The DNA here is from genome assembly GCF_963924675.1 of Phocoena phocoena. NCBI lineage: Eukaryota > Metazoa > Chordata > Mammalia > Artiodactyla > Phocoenidae > Phocoena > Phocoena phocoena. Next base: position 101,936,013 of record NC_089219.1, read on the forward strand.
TTTACAGTAGGTCCTTGTTGGTTATCCATTTTATTTATTTATTTATTTATTGGATACGTATATTTAAAACAAATTAGGTAATACTCATGACAGTTAGAGTATTTGTTTTTGTAACTGTTCACATAGTTATAGCTGGTATTTATAACTGCCTTCTTCCACTTATACCTTCTGTGTTTCTTTTGCCTTCAGCAAGCACCTCAGTTGGTCTTGGTTCTTTAACTGGCGAAGTGACTCCAACTTTCATTCCCAAAGGGTCTGGACCATTAGTAGTCTTGCTTGGATTGGATTGCTGTAGTTTTCCATTGACTTCCATTGTGGAGCAGTACTCCAGTTTCCCCTTGGTGATCAGGATGAATCACCCTAGCAAGCACATTAACTCCCTTCTTTGCTTGCCTCTGGTGATTGACTGAAGCTACTTTGGTTATCCATTTTAAATATAGCAGTGTGTACATGTCAATCCCAAACTCCCGATCTATCCCTCCCCCCAACCCTTCCCCCCCGGTAACCATAAGTTTGTTCTCTAAGTCTGTGAGTCCGTTTCTGTTTTGTAAATAAGTTCATTTGTATCATTTTTTTTTAGATTGTGCATATAAGCAATATCATATATTTGTCTTTCCCTGTCTGTCTTACTTCACTTAGTATGATAGTCTCCAGGTCCATCCATATTGCTGCAAATGGCATTATTTCATTCTATTTAATGGCTGAGTAATATTCCATTATATATATGTACCACATCTTCTTTATCCATTCATCTTTTGTTGGGCATTTAGATCGTTTCCATGTCTTGGCTATTGTAAACAGTGCTGCAGTGAACATTGGGGTGCATGTATCCTTTCAAACCATGTTTTTCTCCGGGTATATGCCCAGTAGTGGGATTGCTGGGTCATATGGTAGTTCTATTTTTAGATTTTTAAGGAACCTCCATACTGTGCTCCATAGTGACTGTATCAATTTACATTCCCACCAACAGTACAAGAGGGTTCCCTTTTCTCCACACCCTCTCCACCATTTATTGTTTGTAGATTTTTTTTGATGATAGCCATTCTGACTGGTTTGAGGTGATATCTCATTATAGTTTCGATTTGCATTTCTCTAATAATTAGAGATGTTGAGCATCTTTTTATGTGCCTCTTGGCCATCTGTATGTCTTCTTTGGAGAAATCTCTACTTAGATCTTCTGCCCATTTTTGATTGGGTTGTTTGTTTTTTGGATATTGAGCCACATGAGCTGTTTGTAAATTTTGGAGACTAATCCCTTATTGGTCACATTGTTTGAGAATATTTTCTCCCATTCTGTGGGAACAGCTGATTTTGGTATATTTATTTTGTATCCTACAACTTTGCTGAATTTATTTATTAGTTCTAACACTTTTTTTTTTTTGGTGGAATCTTCAGGATTTTCTATATGTAATATTGTGTCATCTGCAAAGAGTTACAGTTTTACTTCTTCTTTTCTGATTTGATGAATTTTATTTCCTTTTCTTGCCTAATTCCACTGTCTAGGACTTCCAGTACTATATTGAATTTAAAAAAAGTGGCAAGAGTGGCCATCTTATTTTATTTTTTTTTAATTTTTAAAAATTATTATTATTTTTTGTGGTACATGGGCCTCTCACTGTTGTGGCCTCTCCCATTGCGGAGCACAGGCTCCAGATGAGCAGGCTCAGTGGCCATAGCTCATGGGCCCAGCCACTCCATGGCATGTGGGATCTTCACGGACCAGGGCACGAACCTGTGTCCCCTGTATCGGCAGGTGGACTCTCAACCACTGCACCACCAGGGAAGCCCCAAGAGTGGCCATCTTGATCTTAGAGGAAAAGCTTTCAGTTTTTCACTGCTGAGTGTGATGATAGCTGTGGGCTTGTATGTCACCTTTATTATGTTGAGGTACATTGCTTTTTTACCCAGTTTGTTGTGAGTTTTTATAATGAAAGGGTATTAAATTTTGTCAAATGCTTTTTCTGCATCTATTGAGATGATCCTATGATTTTTATCCTTCATTCTGTTAATGTGGTGTATCACATATATTGATTTGCATGTGTTGAACCATCCTTGTATCACTGGAAGAAATCCCACTTGATTATAATGTATGATCCTTTTAATATGCTCTTGAATTTAGTTTGCTAATATTTTATTGCAGATTTTTGCATCTATGTCCATCAGGGATATTGCCTTTAATTTTCTTATCTTTAGTGTTCTTATCTTGTTTTAGTATCAAGGTAATTCTGGCCTTATAAAAGGAGTTAGGAAGTATTTCCTCCTCTTCTATTTTTTGGAAGAGTTTTGAGAAGAATTGGTATTAATTTTTCTTTAAATTCTTGGTAGAATTCACCAGTGAAGCCATCTGATCCTGGACTTCTGTTTTTTGGGAGATTTTAGATTATTGATTCAATCTTCTTAATCGTTATTGGTCTGTTCAGATTTTCTCTTTCTTCTTGATTCAGTCTTGGTAGGTTGTATGTTTCTAGGAATTTATCCATTTATTCTAGGTCATCTAATTTGTTGGTGTATAATTTATCATAATAGTTTCTTATGATCATTAGTATTTCTGTGTTATCAGTTGTAATATCTCCTACTTCAATTCTGATTTTATTTGAGTCTTCACTCTTTTTTTCTTAGTCCAGCTAAGGGTTTGTCAATTTTCTTTATCTTTTTAAGAAACCAGATTTTAGTTTTATTGATCTTTTATATTGTCTTTTTAGTCTCTGTGCCATTTATTTCCACTCTGATTCTTGTTATTTTCTTCCTTCTACTAATTTTGAGCCTAATTTGCTTTTCTTTTTCTAGTCTTGAAATGTAAGGGTAGTTGTTTATATGAGATTTTTTTCTTGTTTTGTTTTATTTTGTTTTTATTGAAGTATAGCTGATTTACAGTGTTGTGGAGATCTTTCTTTTTCTTAAAATAGGCATTTATTGCTATAACTTGTCCTCTTAGAACTGGTTTTGCTACAACTCATACGTTTTGGTATTTTGTATTTTCCATTTTCATTTATTTCAAAATATTTTTTGACTTCTTCCATGACCCATTGGTTGTTCAGGAGCATGTTGTTTAATTTCCACATATCTGTGAATTTTCTGTTTTTCTTGTTGTGATTGATTTCATAACATTGTGGTCAGAAAAGATGTTTCATATAATTTCAATCTTAAATTTATTAAGACTTTTTTGTGGCCTAACATATGATCTATCCTGGAGACTGTTTCATTTTTGCTTGAAAAGAATATGTATTGTGCTGCTGTTGGATGGCCTGTTTTGTGTGTATGTCTGTTAGGTCAATCTGGTCTAACATGTAGTTTAATTCCAGTGTTTTCTTATTGATTTTCTATCTGGATCATCTATCTATTGTTGAAAGTGCATTATTGAAATCCCCTACTATTATTGTATTGCTGTCTGTCTCTCCCTTTGCCTCATTAATGTTTGCTTTATGTATTTATTTGTTCTGATGTTTGGTGCATATAAATATTTACAATTGTTATATCCTCTTGATGAATTGACCTCTTTATCATTTTATGTCTCTTATTACAGTTTTTGGCTTAAAGTCTATTTTATTTGATATGAGTATAGCTACCCCTACTTTCTTTTGGTTTCAATTTGCATGGAATATGTTTTTCCCTTTCAGTCTATGTGTGTCCTTAAAGTTGAAATGAGTCTCTTGTAGGCAACATAGAGTTGGGTCTCATTTTTTATCCACTGAGCCACTCTGTATCTTTTGACTGGAGAACTCAGTCCATTAACATTTAAAGTAATTATTCATACAAATGGACTTAGTTTTGCCATTTTGGTCATTGTTTTCTGGCTGTTTCCTAGTTCCTGTTTCTTTTTTCCTTTCTTCCTCTCATGCTATCTTCCTTTATGTTTTGATGATTTTCTACAGTAGTATTCTTGAATTCCTTTCTCTTTCCCTTTTGTTTATCTACTGGAGGTTTTTGCTTTGTGGTTACCATGAAGCTTACATAAAGCATCTTATAACTATCCATTTTAAGGTGCTAACTTAACTTCAAATGCATACAAAAGCTCTACATTTTTATATCCCCAAAATTCACATTTTTGATGTTACAGTTTTCATCTATTTATATTATATATATCTATAACAAATTATTGTAGTTATAGTTATTTTAATACTTTTGTGTTTTCACTGTTATGCTACAGTTGAAAATGATTTACCCTCAACCATCATGATATCATTGTATTCTGAATTTAACTCTATATTTACCTTTTCCAGTGAGTTTTACAGTTTCATATGTTTCATGTTACTAATTAGCATCCTTTTGTTTCAGGTTGAAGAACTCCCTTGAACATTTCTTATAAGGCTGGTCTAGTGGTGATGAACTCCTTCAGCTTTTGTCTGGGAAACTCTTTATCTCTCCTTCAATTCCAAAGTATTACTTTGCAAGGTAGAGTATTCTTGGTTGGCATTGTTTTTTCTTTCACCACTTTGATATATCACCCACTCCCTTCTGCCCTGCAAGGTTTCTGTTGAGAAATCTGCTCTTAATCTTATGGGGGTTCCCTTGTATGTAACATGTTGCTTTTCCCTTGCTGCTTTTAAGATTCTTTCTTTGTCTTTATGTGTCTCTTTAGTTCTTCTTATTTGGTATTTGGGTTTCCTAGATCTGAATATCTGTTTCTTTCTTCAGGTTAGGAAAATTCTCAGCTATTATTTCTTTTTATAAGCTTCTGTCCATTTCTGTGTGTCTCTTTTTTTCCCCAGGACTCCTATAATGCATATATTCGTCCTGTTGATGGTGTCCCTTAAGTCTCTTAAGTATCTTTACTCTTTCTCATTCTTTTTCCTTTTTGCTTCTCTGGTGGGATGAATTCCACTGCCCTGTCTTTGAATTTGATGATCTTTTATTTCCTGCTTGATCTAGTCTGCTGTTGAACTCCTCTATTGAGTTTTCAGTTCAGTTAACTTATTCTTCAGCTCTATAATTTCTTCTTGGTACTTTAAAAAAATATTTTCTATCTCTTTCTTGAAATTCTCACTTTGTTCATTCATTGCTCTCCTGACTTTGGTGAGCATCTTTATGAATTCTCTTTTGAACTCTATTAGGTAAATCACTTATCTCCATTTCATTAAGATTGGTTTCTAGAGATTTATTCTTTCGTTTGGAACATATTTCTTATTTCTTCATTTTCCTTGACTCTCTGTGTTGGTTTCTGTGTGTTAGATAAAAGAGCTGCCTTTTCCAGTCTTGACAGACTGGTCTCATGTAGGAGATAAACCTCATCAATAAACCTGTCCATAGCTCCTAGTTGACTCTCAGATTTTTGTGGTTGTCCAAGCTGCTGTCTTTGTTCTTAGTGGCTCCCAGCAGTTGAGGGTGTGCTAAGACCTGTCAGTGTCCCACAGGGGAGGGTCTCAGTCAGCACCTAGATGCAGTCTGATTGGAAAAAAAAAGTTGGGACATTAAATGTTGGGTCCAAACCCTTCACTCAGGGAGAAACTGAGAGTTGTGAGTTCCCTTCTGCCTGTGTGTTGCTGCACCAAGGGGGAAGTTTATGAACAGACTGTTTCTGTCTCTTCCACCTATTTCAGTGTTTCTTTTTTTTTTTTTCCCCCTCATTTGCCTGATGTGTAGGATTTGCTCAGCTAGTTTCTGGATTTCTTTCCATATGTGGCTGTAGATTTGTTGTGTCTGTGGGAGGAGGTTAGTTTAGGAGCCTCCTATGTTGCCATATTGAACCAGAACACCTCAGTACTTCTTTTCAACATTTTACTGGAGACCACAAATGATAATCTTGCACATGAAAAGCCCTACGGAATTTACCAAAAAATTGCTAAGAGTAATAAATGAGCTTAGCAAGATCACAGGGTTAAAAAGTCAAGATACAAAAATATATGCCGTTCTATATATCAGCAATGAAATAAAATTAAAAAACAATACCACTTACAATAATGTCCAGAAACGTAAAATACTTAGGGATAAATTTAACAATTGTGTACCAGATTTGTACAATGAAAGCTACAAAGCATACTTGAGTGAGATTAAAAAAGACTTAAATAAATTGAGAGATAAACCATGTTCCAGGATCAGAAGACTCAATATTGCTAAAATTGCAGTTCTCCCTAAATTGATCCATAGGTATAATGGAATCCTAACAAAAATTCTAGGGTGTTTTTTCATTAAAAATTTTACAAGCTAATTTTAATATTTTATGTAATTGAAAAGGACTTAGGCCAAAATACTTTTTAAAAGAGGAGGAAATTTAGAGGATTGAACTATTTGATTTGAAGACTTACCAAAAAGCTGTAATAAACAGTGTAATATTGATGTAAGGATAGACATGCAGAGCAGTGGGATAAAATAGAGAGTTCAGACCCACGGAAACATGGACAATTAATTTTCACCAAATGTGCCAAGGTAATTCAGTGGGAAGAGTACAGTCTTCTCAGCAATGATGTTGAAACAATTGGTTGCCCATTTTGAAAAAATGAACCTCAGCACTTGACTTATTCCTTATACAAATATTATCTTGAAATGAATCATAGATCTAAAAGTAAAGGTTAAAACTATAAAACTTCTAGAAGAGAACATAGGAGAATATCTTTGCAAAGTTGGGTTAAGCAAAAAACTTTGTGGATAGGACAAAGGAAAAAACCTGATGAAAATTTTTAAAAATTGTTTTTCATAAACATTAAAACCTTTTGCTCTTTGTTACCATTAAGAAAACGAAAATCTCAGGCCCTAGGCTGGGAGATAATGTTTGTCTTACATGTATCTGACAAAGGACTTCTACCTGGAATATATAAGGCATTCTTATAATTCTACAATAAAAAGACCAACATTCTAATATATATTTTAACAAAGAAAGGTATGCAAATATACTCTGAGGCAAGTTGTATGAATAGAGAAAAGAGAGCCATTTCATAATGATATAATGTGGGGGATTTCATAATGAATTTATCAGGAAAACATAACAATCACAAATGAGTATTCACTTAATAGCAGAGCTTTTATATTTATAAAGCAAAAACTGACAGAACTAAAGGAAGACACAAATACACATCACTGATGGAGTTTTTTAAAGTCCTCTTTCAGAATTCCTCACCTTACCACATTTCTACACTGTGCGTAACCCTGGATGAGCCTCCCTGGCCTCAGGGAATGTCTGTCAGGCACCAGGGCACAATGGAAAGGGGGATCTGCATCCCAGGACTGTACCTGACGCCGTGTTTCTCTGAGAAAACTTCATTCAGTTATTCAAAAGATATAGATTGAGCTTCATGCAAGTACCAAAGAGTTCCTAGATGTAGCAATCCAAAGGCAGTCTGCCCTCAGGTTTATGGGTACTGAAGCACACAGGTAAGTACACCTCTCTGAGCCTCAGATTCCTATTTATGAAGTGTGGGTAATGGCAACAACATGGAAACATCATAAATGACCATCAGCATATGAGCACATCACTAGATTGTGGTATAAGTGTGAGAATTCTATAAAGCAGTGAAAGTGGATGAATTAGAACTACACTTATCAATATAGATAAGTGAAAAAAGCAAATTGAAGAAGGATACATTAGCAGGATTATTCATATAAAGTTGTAAAATATGCAAAGCAATAATAAATTATGGATACATATCTTTGTAATAAAGGCAAGAAATTATGCATGGGAATGATATGCCAAATTTGTAAAAGAGTCTGGACTTTTATGTTCAGAGAGCTCTTGAAAGTTTAGAATATAATGGCAGAAATTAAAAATTCAATAGAAATCTTGGAATAAAGTCGAAGAAAACTTTCAGAAAGCATAGCAAAAATCCAGAGATGAAAAATAGAAGTGAAAAGATATGAAATTGGAGGACCCATCCAGGAGGTTCAATAACTGAATCATTGAAATTCAAGAAAAAAGCCAGAGAAAACTAAGGTGAGGAAGTTAACAGTGATAAAGAATTTCCTAGAACTGAAGGCTATGCATCTTCAGGACCCAGTTACTAACTTGTATAATGGTTAAAAATAGAATCACATCAAGGCATATCCCTGTGGAATTTCAGAATATTGATATATTTGTCAGGGAAATTAATGCTGTAACCCCCCCCCCCCCCGCCACGCCAGCAGACAACCCTCAAAAATCTTAGTGGTTTAACAAAACCAAAGTTTGTCACTTATGCAAAGCCTGATGTACTTCAGGAGGTCCAACTCCACGTTATAATTATGTCACCTGGATTGCGGGTCTCCTGGGGTAGTTGTGGGAAGGGAAATTAGGGTTGGAGGAGGCATACTGGCTTGTAGCCTGGAGGTGACATGTGTCACTTCTGCTCTCAGGCCATTGGCCAGAACTAGTCATATGGCCCCTGATCTAACTGTAGTCAAGGCTAGAAAGGCTGGAAAACCTAGAGGAGTGCATGCAATACTTGGTGTTTTGCACACCAATAACTGGAAACAAAAAGAAGATCCCTCACCACTGGTCATATACAAAGAATCAGGAAGCAAGATGGTCTTGCACTTCTTAGTGGTAATACTGGAAACTAGAATACAGTGGAGTGATGCTTTCAAAAATTTCAAAGTTAGTGATTTATAACTTAGAATTCTATCTAGCCAAACTATCAATCAAGGATCAGTGTAGAATAAAGGCATTTCAGACAACAGTGTATCAAATGATTTACTTTCCATGTACCCCTTCTCTGGAAGCTGCCGGATAGATAATGTGCTCCATTAAATTGAGAGAGAAGCAAGAGGAAGGAAAAAGATACACAGGAGATCCAATACAGGAAAGAGATGAAAAGAGTTCTTAGGACTACTATGGAGGGAGATCCCATGATGTGAGCTGGACACCTGGAACACAAGGAGAACAGAAGCAGGTGAGAAGATTCCAGGGGGGCTTCTTCAAGAAGATGTAATCAACAGACTACCTGAACTATCTGAATATATTGAGAAAAAATTTAAACAATTGGCCATGAATTTGTTGAATTAATCATAGTTACTTAGGAAATAAAGAAAATGTACTTTCTTAAGTACAGAGAAAACAAAAAGTTGTGTGGGGAAGGAATTTAACTATAGCTTACTACAAAACTCAGCTGTGAATTCCAGAATAGTCACCATCATGTTTCCCAAATACTGATCTAGTTAAAATTGTGCTGTAAGTATATTGGGAGAATGAAATGGTGGGAAGAATACATGGAGGATAATGAGGTGGGAAGGAGGAAAGAGAGCCAAATTTCATTCTATTGTGCGAAAGTAATCGATAATTCCTAAAACAAACAAACAAACAACAGTAGCAAGCATGTTATTAAGAGGTAGGAAGTCAATACCAAAAGAATCATCCAGAGGAATTGCAAGTGGTTGCCTGTGGGAAGAAAGAAATGGGACAGGGAGGCGGAGGACCACTGTTTTGACTTAATAAACTTGATTGATCTAGTTGACTCTAAATTATGTGCTTGTATAACTTTGCTAAAAGTAAAAAGATAATAAAAGAAAAACCAAGCTCTAGACTGACGGATATAGCATGATACAATTTTTATAAATGCCCCCACACTGTATAGGAACATACAGGTTTGTGTGAATGACTTGAGAAAGACTGGGATAGTCACCCAACTGGAAACTCTTATCTCTGGGGAGATGAGCCTGACATTTGAGGCTTATGTATAGTGGAGAATTTGGCCTTATTTTCATAAAAATGTATTTATGTGTTATCTATGAAATTAAGTGTAAATAAATAATAAAAAGCAAAAAAATATTCTAGATCTGGAATGTAATGGCCTAATTAAGAAGTCATTTTTGAACTTAACCTCACTTTCGCACAGCTGATGGTAGAAATATCAACAGGGAGAGTCAAGCTGAGGAAAGGGGCAACCATGAGAGTTACAAGAGTGGCACCAAGGTGGGGACAATGCAGGAGACTTTCATTTAATCTCACTGAATGTAACTGTGTGACACTTATCCAGTCCAAGGCCCCAGAGAGATCTGCACATTTTCTACCCCTCCATCCCCTATTCACTATCCATTCAATATCCATCTTCATTCATTATCCATTTACTATCCATTCAATGTCCATCTTCATTCATTATCCATTCACCATCCACTTGCCATCTATCCATCTTGCTCCATGATACATTAAACCATCCATTTACCGTCACTCATCACCTACCATCCATCCACTATCTCTCCACCGTCTACCCATCCACCATTCACCTGCTACGAATCCATTTTCGAAGATGTAGCTATCTGTCATTTACCCATCATCCACCCATTTATCACCTAATCATCATCTATCCATCCAGAATCCATCCATTCATTCTATCCACCATCCACCTTCTATCTACACTTCCACAGTACACAACCCATTATCCATCCACCTAGCAATCATCCATTTATTTACCATCTATTCCCCATTCATGCACCATCCAGCCACCATTTACTTGTCCACCATTTTCAGTTACAAAGTCCATTCAAGGTGGAAGCTCTTGTTACTATCCTCAAATTCTAGCCAGTGAGAGAAAGCTGAGATACAGGGTGTAGGTGAGGGGCCTGCCTGGCATCAGGCACTGAATCAGGAAGAGTGCTGAGTTGTCCAGGAGTTTACTTCCTCGTTACAGCTTCTCCCTGCTGAATACTCAGGCAAAGGGACCTGGGTTTGAATAATGAACTCCCTACTTATGGTCATGTGAGGTTGGCAGCTTCTCTGAGCTTCAGCAACTTCACTTAAAATGGTAATAATGCATGTAAAATCCTTAGTGACTATGTATTACATGCCTGGCACATAGTAAGCACTGAGTAAATGTTGATAGTAGTAATTATCAATAATAATTGGGAAGTCAACCTTTTATCTACCCTTCCTCAGAAATAAAATGGAATGTTCCAGGCCTAAATAGATATGCTTAGGGTTATCTGTTGTTTGGGTTATTCATACTACTGTACAATTGACTGATCATAAGGATTAAAAAACTAATTATCTTTCCAAGTTCAATGTAGCATTAAACTTTTATTTCGATATATTTCAGGCATACCAAAAATAAAAATAATATGAGACACCTGTATACCCTCTAGCTCCCTGAAAAGGTAAAGCATTTCGGGTTAAATGAAAACTCTTGAGCATCTCTTCTGGCAGACTCCTGAGTGTGCCTTCCAGTCCCTCTCCCTTTCTCCCCAAAGAGAACTGTTTTTCCAAATTTAGCATATCATTCCCATGCATAATTTCTTGCCTTTATTACAAAGATATGTATCCATAATTTATTATTGCTTTGCATATTTTACAACTTTATATGAATAATCCTGCTAATCTATCCTTCAATTTGCTTTTTTCACTTACTTATCTATATTGATAAATGCAGTTCTAGTTCATGTCCATTCACTGCTCTATAGAATTCTCACATTTATACCACAATCTAGTGATGTGCTCATATGCTGATGGTCATTTATGATGTTTCCATATTGTTGCCATTACCCACACTTCATTGATTGGAATCTGAGGCTCAGAGAGGTGTACTTACCTGTGTGCTTCATTACCCCATAAGCCTGAGGGCAGACTGCCTTTGGATTGCTGCGTCTAGCAACTCTCTGGTACTTTCACGAAGCTCAGTCTATATGTGTTGAATAACTGAATGAAGTTTGTTCAGAGAAGCACAGTGTCAGGTCCAGTCCCGGGATGCAGATCCCCCTTTCCACTGTGCCCTGGTGCCTGACAGACATTCCCTGAGGCCAGGGAGGCTTGTCCAGGGTCAAGCACAGAATGCAGAAAGGTCTTAAGGGAGGAATTCTGGAAGGAGGAATTCCTTTTCCTTCCTGCATGTGACTGGGTCAAGACCTCTGTCATTCACAGGACTACCCAGACAGGACAGGCAGTACTGCTGGCTTCTTGACAGGAAGTTGGTAAAGCAAGGGGACTGTGAGAGGGACCTGCTTTACCAGGAGGCAGCTCACATGACTCTTGACCATGGTTTACTTCCTGCCTATTTCTGCCCACTTGCTGCCACCAGGAGACGCCCACTGTCTGGCCTAACTTGACTTTTTCCTAAAGAGTGCAGGGATACTTTTCTCCATTCAGGCGGAAGCTCCAGGGAGGTTATCCTCTCCAACAAATTCAGAGTAGAAGCTGGTACCGGTGCTTCCAGGCACAGCCATATCTGTGACATGTCAAGGCTTAATTTATTCACCCAGAATTAAGACCCACTTGAGCTGGCCAGTTAACCGTCTCTGCTTGTCCAGTCCTGCTGTGCCGCTGGCCTTCATGCAGTAGCCCTGCCCCCACCTCCTGTGCAGAGGCCTGGGTGGTTCACAGCAGGCCCGTGCCCCGTGGCCTCTTTGTGACACACCATGCTGGGCTGGTGTCCTCTGTGGAAACCTCTTGAGTGCAGATGGCCCCTTTATGACAGAAACATGACAAGAACATTCCCCAAGGATGCTGTTTGCTGTGGTAGTCATCTACAGATTTTCCCACCAGGATCCTGGAGCAGGTCCAGTGCAGAGTTGCCACTGTCCTGAGAAGGGAACAGATGACCCCTTCCCTCTCCAACCCTTTGATTTCAGAGGCTCTGCACTCGTTGTTAGTGGTCAGGAGTCCTGCACCTCCTTTGTGAACTAGGAACACATGGGAATGAGAGGTTTTCTGGCTCTTAAAAGCAGCAACAAATAGCCCACAAAACCACTATCTGCAGCTTTAGCAACCCTTGCTACAAACCTCCCTGGAGGACAGCCAGGAAAACAACCAAGTCAGCCCCCAAAATAGGTTCCTTGTAGGCACTTTCTTAAGGAAAAAAAAAAAGAGAGAGAGAGAGAGAGAAAGGGAGGGAGAGCGAGAAAGGGGGGGGAGAGAGAGAAAACTAAAGTAATGTTCAGAAGTAGTAATAATATTTGTAGAATGCATTTTTTTTTTTACTGTCACTTACTTGGTTTAAGTCTAATTATGTGTGAAAAAATATGTTATCGGCTGACAAATAGCGTGGCTGTCAAGAAATTCATCACCATTTTTTTCCAGAAGCAGCCAAGTTTAGGTTCAAGTGAGGGCTCTGTAGAGTGTAGATTTTGCCTTTACCAACACTGTCAACAAAAAGATCTGTGAGGTGTGGAGAAGATTCCTTTTGAGAGTGATCCCCATATTTTTCTTTGCCTTTTTCTAGAAGGCCTTACAGATTGAATAGAGTAGACAGCCATTTACTGAAAGAGGCCTCCGTTGTGCTAGATACCCTACTAGGCACTTTTGCAAATGTTGGCTCCTTTGATCCTCAGAACAACTCCTCTTGGTAGGTATCACCACTAACTCTTATTTGACAGACAAGCACAATGAAGATTGGAGGTGGGGAATCGACTCGCTCAGTTACTGGCAGATGATTCTGGTCTTATGAGGCTGAGTTAGTGTTCTTTACTCTCCTTACAACTACTCATTCATTTTCTCATTTGACAACTTAATGAAAAGAGTTAATAACAGATTACACTGACTCACATCCGTGTCCTTCCAAATTAGACTTGTGCCCTGCAAACCTGAATGCGATAAAAATTCTGGACTCATTTCCAGCTGTCTACTCAACACCTCCATTGGATATCTGATAGTCTTATCCAACTTGATGAGATCAAAATAGATCTTTTGAGTTTTACCACAAAATCTGCTACTTCCATAATCTTTCCCGTTTCTGTAAATTGTCCCAGCATCTAGCCACTAGCCAAAGCCAAGATCTCATCCATTGGAAATCCTATTGAAAAATACCACAAAATCAGTCCACTTCTTTCTTCTCTGCTGCCACCCTAATCCTTCTATCTCACCAAGATTACTGCAGTAGTCTCTTTGCTACTCTTCTTATTACTCTTACCCTCAAACTCCTTCTCCATTTTCCATACACAAATCAGATATAGAGATACAAATCTCTACTCAAAGCTCTTCAATGGCTTTTTGATTAAAATTCAACCTCCTACAAGGGTTCCTTACCTGACCCTCAATTCACATCAGTCTCCCAACACCCATGAAGCTCCAGCTACTCTGGTGTCCTCTCTGTTTCTTAAACACGCCTCAGGGTGTCTATATCTCCCTTTTGCCCCTGATTTTTACCTGTCTGTCTCCTGCTTGTCATTCAGATCTCAAATTAAATGTCACTTCCTCAGAGAGGTCTTACCTGACCACCCAACTTGAAGAGACCACTCAGTCATTTTCTATTACATCACGCTTTCTTCATTTCTCTTTATAGTATGTGTTGCTATCTGGTTATTTTCATATATTTATATATTTACCTGCCACCATAGAATGTAAGTCTGGACTGGTCTTTCTTGTTTATCTCTGACACCCAGAATAGTTGTTTTCAACATCTAGAATAATGTCTGGCACATAATAGGCACATCATATACATTTGTTGCTTGAATGAATGAATGCTTTTGTGAGTAGCAGCAAAGGATGGTTTCCGCAGGAAGATCTTTCTTTGTGTTCTCTAGAACCCGGTCCTCAAAGGTAGAGGTGTATACTGTTTTGTGTTATCCATGTCCAGATAAAAATATGACAATTCCAGAGATCAGTGCAGCATCCAAGAACAGTGGTAGAATTACAACTAGTAATTCTAGTCAGTAGTAGAATCTAGTCAGTGGTAGAATTACAACTAGACTAAAGTTCTCTTTTCATGAGACTACTATCATCCTTCTAATCTTGCCCTGCCTCTACAATTCCATGGGCTTGCTTTGTGAATAGTAAAGTTCTCTTCACCTTCATCAAATATAGGTATTTCTTTATTCTTAACTCAGTTTATTTAATTTACCATGCATTCATCAAAAATATATACTCAGTGTTAAATATTTGCAAGCACTTTGCTATGATGGTGGAAGAGGGTCTTTATGGCCTGAGCTTTCTGAGAAAAAAAAGTCACTGATTGTAGCTTCTGGGAGGTTTCTGGCCAACCAGAAGAAATACTTGACCAAAGAGGTGAGTCAGCCCCAATGAGACTGAGAGTTGACCTATGGGGAAAATGCTCAAAGACCCTACTGCCCCACAATATCTTTTTCTTTTTTTTTTTTTTCTTTCAAACAAAATCCTTAATCAATATCCTAAAAATATACATTCATTTTGGAATACTGTACTTCACAGGCCATTGAATATGAAATGAAATGTTTTGAATGTTTTCTCTTTTTTAATTTTATCTTATTTACTTTTTTATACAGTAGGTTCTTACTAGTCATCAATTTTATACACATCAGTGTATACATGTCAATCCCAATCACCCAATTCATCATACCACCATCCCCAGCCCCCTGCGGCTTTCCCCCCTTGGTGTCCATATATTTGTTCTCTACATCTGTGTCTCTGTTTCAGCCTTGCAAACCAGTTCATCTGTACCATTTTTCTAGGTTCCACATACATGCATTAATATATGATATTTGTTTTTCTCTTTCTGACTTACTTCACTCTGTATGACAGTCTCTAGATCCATCCACGTCTCAACAAATGACCCAATTTCTTTCCTTTTTACGGCTGAGTAATATTCCGTTGTATATATGTACCACATCTTTATCCATTCATCTGTCAGTGGGCATTTAGGTTGCTTCCATGTTCTGGCTGTTGTAAATAGTGCTGCAACGAACATTGGGGTGCACATGTCTTTTTGAATTAAGTTTTCTCTGGGTATATGCCCAGTAGTGGGATTGCGGGGTCATATGATAATTCTATTTTTAGTTTTTTAAGGAACCTCCATACTGTTCTCTGTAGTGGCTGTATCAATTTACATTCCCACCAACAGTGCAAGAGGGTTTCTCCACACCCTCTCCAGCATTTGTTGTTTGTAGAATTTCTGATGAAGCTCATTCTAACTGGTGTGAGGTGATAACCTCACTGCAGTTTTGATTTGTGTTTCTCTAATAATTAGTGATGTTGAGTAGCTTTTCATGTGCTTCTTGGCCATCTGTGTGTCTTCTTTGGAGAAATGTCTATTGAGGTCTTCTGCCCATTTTTGGATTGGGTTCTTTGTTTCTTTAATATTGAGCTACATGAGCTGTTTATATATTTTGTAGATTAATCCTTTGTCCGTTTGCAAATATTTTCTCCTATTCTGAGGGTTGTCTTTTCGTCTTGTTTATGGTTTCCTTTGCTGTGCAAAAGCTTTGAAGTTTCATTAGGTCCCATTTGTATATTTTTGTTTTTATTTCCATTACTCTATGAGGTGGATCAGAAAAGATCTTGCTGTGATTTATGTCAAAGAGTGTTCTTCCTATGTTGTCCTCCAATAGTTTTATAGTGTCTGGTCTTACATTTAGGTCTCTAATCCATTTTGAGTTTATTTTTGTCTTTGGTGTTAGGGAGTGTTCCAATTTCATTCTTTTACAGGTAGCTGTCCAGTTTTCCCAGCACCAATTATTGAAGAGACTGTCTTTTCTCCATTGTATATCCTTGCCTCCTTTCTCATAGATTAGTTGACCATAGGTGTGTGGGTTTATCTCTGGGCTTTCTATCTTGTTCCATTGATCTATGTTTCTGTTTTTGTGCCAGTACCATATTGTCTTGATTACTGTAGCTTTGTAGTATAGTCTGAAGTCAGGGAGTCTGATTCCTCCAGCTCCATTTTTTTTTCCTCAAGACCACTTTGGCTATTCAGGATCTTTTGTGTCTCCACACAAATTTTAAGATTTTTTGTTCTAGTTCTGTAAAAAATGCCATTGGTAATTTGATAGGGATTGCATTGAACCTGTAGATTGCTTTGGGTAGTATAGTCATTTTCACAATATTGATTCTTCCAATCCAAGAGCATGGTATATCTCTCCATCTGTTGGTATCATCTTTAATTTCTTTCAACAGTGTCTTATAGTTTTCTGCATACAGCTCTTTTGTCTCCCTAAGTAGGTTTACTCCTACTTTTATTCTTTTTTTTGCAGTGGTAAGTGGGAGTGTTTCCTTAATTTCTCTTTCAGATTTTTCATCATTAGTGTATAGGAATGCAAGAAATTTCTGTGCATTAATTTTGTATCCTGCAACTTTACCAAATTCATTGATTAACTCTAGTAGTTTTCTGGTGGCATTTTTAGGATTCTCTCTATATAGTATCATGTCATCTGCAGACAGTGACAGTTTTACCTCTTCTTTTCCAATTTGTATTCCTTTTATTTCTTTTTCTTCTCTGATTGCCATGGCTAGGACATCCAAAACTATATTGAATAATAGTGGCGAGAGTGGACATCCTTGTCTTGTTCCTGAATCTTAGAGGAAATGTTTTCAGTTTTTCATCATTTAGAATGTTTCCTGTGGGTTTGTCATTTATGGCCTTTATTATGTTGAAGTAAGTTCCCTCCATGCCCACTTTCTGGAGAGTTTTTATCATAAATGGGTGTTGAATTTTGTCAGAAGCTTTTTCTTCATCTATTGAGATGATCATATGGTTTTTATTCTTCAATTTGTTAATATGGTGTATCACATTGATTGATTTGCATATATTGAAGAATCCTTGTATCCCTGGGATTAAATGCCACTTGATCATGGTGTATGATCCTTTTAATGTGTTGTTGGATTCTGTTTGCTAGTATTTTGTTGAGGATTTTTGCATCTATATTCATCAGTGATATTGGTCTGTAATTTCCTGTTTTTGTAGTATCTTGTCTGATTTTGGTATCAGGGTGATGGTGGTCTCATAGAATGAGTTTGGGAGTGTTCCTTCCCCCTCAATTTTTTGGAAGAGTTTGAGAAGGATGGGTGTTAGCTCTTCTCTTAATGTTTGATAGAATTCACCTGTGAAGCCATCTGGTCCTAGACTTTTGTTTGTTGGAAGATTTTAAATCACAGTTTCAATATCATTACTTGTGATTGGTCTGTTCATATTTTCTATTTCTTCCTGGTTCAGTCTTGGAAGGTTATACCTTTCTAAGAATTTGTCCATTTCTTCCAGGTTGTCCATTTTATTGGCATAGAGTTGCTGGTAGTACTCTCTTAGGATGCTTTGTATTTCTGCGGTGTCTGTTGTAACTTCTCCTTTTTCATTTCTAATTTTATTGATTTGAGTCCTCTCCCTCTTTTTCTTGATGAGTCTGGCTAATGGTTTATCAGTTTTGTTTATCTTCTTAAAAAACCAGTTTTGGGCTTCCCTGGTGGCGCAGTGGTTGGGAGTCCGCCTATCGATGCAGGGGACATGGTTTCGTGCCCAGGTCCAGGAAGATCCCACATGCCACGAGTGGCTAGGCCCGTGAGCCATGGCCACTGAGCATCGCGTCCGGAGCCTGTGCTCCGCAATGGGAGAAGCCACAACAGTGAGAGGCCGGTGTACCACAAACAAAACAAAACAAAAAAACAGCTTTTAGTTTTATTGATCTTTGCTATTGTTTTCTTTGTTTCTATTTCACTTATTTCTGCTTGATCTTTATGATTTCTTTCCTTCTGCTAACTTTGGGTTTTGTTTCTTCTTCTTTCTCTAGTTCATTTAGGTGTAATGTTAGATTGTTTATTTGAGATAGGCTTGTATAGCTATAAAGTGCTCTCTTAGAACTGCTTTTGCTGCATCCCATAGATTTTGGATCATCGTGTTTTCATTGTCATTTGTCTCTAGGTATTTTTTGAATTCCTCCTTGATTTCTTCAGTGATCTCTTGGTTATTTAGTAACGTATTGCTTAGCCTCCATGTGTTTGTGTTTTTTACGTTTTTATCCCTGTGATTCATTTCTAATCTCATAGCGTTGTAGTCAGAAAAGATGCTTGATATGATTTCAATTTTCTTAAATTTATTGAGGCTTGATTTGGACACAAGATGTAATCTATCGTGTAGAATGTTCCATGCGCTCTTGAGAAGAAAGTGTAATCTGCTGTTTTTGGATGGAATGTCCTATAAATATCAAATCTATCTGGTCTATTGTGTCATTTAAAGCTTCTGTTTCCTTATTTATTTTCATTTTGGATTATCTGTCCATTGGTGTCAGTGAGGTGTTAAAGTCCCCAACTCTTATTGTGTTACTGTCGATTTCCTCTTTTATAGCTGTTAGCAGTTGCCTTATGTATTGAGGTGCTCCTATGTTGGGTGCATGTATATTTATAATTGTTATATCTTCTTCTTGGATTGACCCCTTGATCATTACTTAGTGACCTTCCTTGTCTCTTGTAACAGTCTTTATTTTAAAGTCTATTTTATCTGATATGAGTATTGCTACTCCAGCTTTCTTTTGATTTCCATTTGCATGGAATATCTTTTTCCATCCCCTCACTTTCAGTCTGTATGTGCCCCTAGGTCTGAAGTGGGTCTCTTGTAGACAGCATATATATGGGTCTTGTTTTTGTATCCATTCAGCAAGCCTGTGTCTTTTGTTTGGAGCATTTAATCCATTCATGTTTAAAGTAATTATTGCTATGCATATTCCTATGACCATTTTCTTAATTGTTTTGGGTTTGTTATTTTAGGTCCTTTTTTTCTCTTGTGTTTCCCACTTAGAGAAGTTCCTTAAGCATTTGTTGTAGAGCTGGTTTGGTGATGCTGAATTCTCTTAGCTTTTGCTTGTCTGTAAAGCTTTTGATTTCTCCATCGAATCTGAATGAGATCCTTGCAGGGTAGAGTAATCTTGGAAGTAAGTTCTTCCCTTTCATTACTTTAAGTATATCATGCCACTCCCTTCTGGCTTGTAGAGTTACTGCTGAGAAATCAGCTGTTAACCTTATGAGAGTTCCCTTGTATGTTATTTGTCGTTTTTCCTTGCTGCTTTCAATAATTTTTATTTGTCTTAAATTTTGCCATTTTGCCTACTGTGTGTCTTGTCGTGTTTCTCTTTGGTTTATCCTGTATGGGACTCACTGCCCTTCCTGGAGTTGGGTGGCTAATTCCTTTCCCATGTTAGGGAAGTTTTCGTTTATAATCTCTTCAGATATTTCCTCTGGTCCTTTCTCTCTCTCTTCTTCTTCTGGCACCCTTATAATGCGAATGCTGTTGCATTTAATGTTGTCCCAGTGGTCTCTTAGGCTGTCCTCATTTCTTTTCATTCTTTTTTCTTTATTCTGTTCATCAGCAGTGAATTCCACCATTCTGTCTTCCAGGTCACTTATCTGTTCTTCTGCCTCAGTTATTCTGCTATTGATTCCTTCTAGTGTAGTTTTCATTTCAATTAAATTTATTGTTCATCTCTGTTTGTTTTTTCTTTATTTCTTCTGGGTCTTTGTTAAACATTTCTTGCCTCTTCTCGATCTTTGCCTCCATTCTTTTTCCGAGGTCCTGGATCATCTTCACTATCATTATTCTGAATTCTTTTTCTGGAAGGCTGTGTATCTCCACTTCATTTAGTTGTTTTTCTGGGTTTTATCTTGTTCCTTCATCTGGTACATAGCCCTCTGCCCTTTCATCTTGTGTATCTTTCTGTGAATGTGGTTTTTGTTCTACAGGCTGCAGGATTGTGGTTCTCCTTGCTTCTGCTGTCTGCCCTCTCCCCACAGTATCTTCTTCACTGTAATTATCCCCCGCAGTTATGTGGGTACCACTGTGTATATATCCCTGTGGGACTCACAGCATGGGCCTCCAGCCCCACGGATCCCCAGCTTGGCAACCTGGGGTCTAGTTGTAACTCTGCAGTTTTTTACAGGTTAAGGCAAATGGAATAGCCCAGGGAAGACCTACAATGGAGCTGAACTGGACTCTGACCTTTCTAGTCACCTGTTTAGTCCTTTGCCCCAGTGTCCTGCCCCCTCCCCATCTTATACACCCTGAAAAAATAAACTAAACAATATATTTTGAGCAAATGTCACATAAGGGAGGCCTTTGCTGACTATCTTAATCACATTTGTAGCCTGGCTCCCCAGCCTGGCCCTCCCCATCCTCTATGCCCAATCTACTTTACTCCATAGCATTTATTATTCTCTAACATAGTAGAGACTATACTTCTTTCCTTATTGAAGCTTACCACTAGTAGAATGTAAGCTCCTCCATGAGAATAGAGAATCTTTATCTGTTTGGCTCACTGCTGTATCCCTAGCACCTTTAAGAGTGTCTGGACCTTAGAGGTGCTTGGTAACTATTTGTTGATGGAATGAATCAATCAATTAATCACAGACACTTTGACATGTGCCGTACTTTTTGACCCAGAATCTATATTTCTAGGAATCTGTTTTTCACATATTGGCTTGAATAAATGGAAAATGTATGAACTAAGAGGGTTCATTTCCTCATTATTTATAAGCATGAAAAAATGGGAAACAGTCCTTTAACAATAAGGGAGTGTTTAAATAAATTGTGGTATTAAACCACTAAAATTCACATCTTAGAAGAATATTTAATAATATGGGAATATGTTAAGGATGTTTTGTTAAATGAAAATAGTATTATTATAATTTGATTGTAAGTGTAACATGACTATGTATATATGCATTGAAAAAATGGTGGAAAGGTAACAGCATCTGTGGGAGACAAGTTTATCTGTGGTTATTTGTGGCAGGAAGGATTACAAATTGTTTTAGTTTTGCTTTTTTGTGTTTTCCTCTGTGTTTAAATTTTCTAGGGAAAGAGGAGGAGGCTGGTGGTGATGGTGGGATGTCTCCCTGGAGTCTGGGGGTTTGGAAGAAGTGGCCTCTTAATTATCTCCTGGTAACCAGGCCCTCAGATATGTTCCTCCCACACTGACTGTGGGTTAGGTCATGTGAGTTGCTTTGGCCAGTGGGAGTTTAGACCTCACTCACATGTCTGAGGTGTCAGTTGGGATGGCTGGAATGGCTGGAATTGCTGGAGCTTCTCTTCACATAGCCTCTCATCCTCCAGGAGACCAGCCCAGATTTGTCTGCATGACAGAGGAAGAGTTTCTTTCAGCAATAGAACCCCAGTGCACGAGTGAGGTCATTCTAGACCTTCACTGTCCTATACGGTGGCCCTTGAGCACTTGAAATGCGGCTAGTATGAATTGAGATGTGCTGTAAGTTTAAAATGCACACTGGGTTTTGAAGACTTGTATAAAAGAATGTAAACCATTTCATTAATAATTTTTATATTAATTACATATTGAAATAATAATACTTTGGTTATATTGGGTTAACTTAAAATATATAATTAAAATGAACTTCACCTGTGTAAGTCTTTAAAATGTGGCTTCTAGAAAATTTCAAATTATAGACATGATTTATATTATATTTCTGTTGGGCAGAAATATAATATCCTAGACCATCTAGCCACAGACAAGCCATCCCAGATCAGAAGAACCACCTAGCTGACCCACAGAATTGGAGCAAATAAAATGATTGTTGCTTTAAATTACTAAATTTTGCCATGTTTTGCTGTGTAGCAAAGCCCATTTGTTTCCAGAAGCATACTGTGATTTACAGATCCTACCAACTCAGCTCCTTGACCTTTCCAGGAATGAGCCAGACTCCCAGAGAAGTTTGGAAAAAAAGCAGGATATGATGGAGAACAATGACGAGTGACCTGGTACTGGAGCCAGGAACATAGGTGAGAAGGTTGCAGGGTGTGGAGGGGGTGAGGATGTTGAGAGACCTTCACCTTCTCAGAGTCCCAGTCTGGAAGACCACCTCCTCAGCCTGCAGCCCTGGAGGGCAATGGCTTGGGAATTCCTAGAGAAGCCCTTACCCGCCTTTCCTACTGCCACTCTCCTCTCCTTTCCTATGTGCTCTGTGTGTGCTCTGCTGTCCAATCCCACAAAGCTCTGTGGGAAAAACACTACATCAACAACAACAAGATAATAAAGGGCATGTCAGTGAGAGAACAGGAGGGAGAGGAAAGGGTGATTTTGGCAGTAATACCCTATCATCTAGGGCCTCTGTGCTTCCCTCAGCTCCCTCCTCCCTGAGCCAAATGTGATTGGACGTCAGAGCTAGAGGAAGCCTTAGAGATCATCCAACCTAGCCCCTCTCTGTTACATATGAGGAAACTAAGGCCCAAAGATGTTAAATGACCTGCCTAGGGTCACACCAGAAATTAGTGGTGGTCAGGTCTAGAATTCAGTTTTCAGACTCTCAGTCCAGTGCTCTTTCTTCTGCTTCCCATGATACCAATTCATTGGGTATCAGTCATGCTACATTCAGCCTGGGCTTTTGGAGGCTCATTCATGCCTAAGAGCAGCGTGAGTGCAAGGGTTTCTCTTTACATGAGCACCATTTCTCTCTCTGAACTCAGCCCTCCTCTACCTCTCAGACTCTCTGCTACTGAACTTTTGCTCTAAGATGTGAGAGGTTCAGACTATATTCACTTGGGGGCCTGTCTCCTCCCTGTGGTGCTGTCCTTGGATGGAGTCACACTCGTGTTCCCACTCACCTTCTGCTGGATGCTGATTGAACAGAGCTTTGGGCTCTGGAGTGATTGCTGCTCTGGTCTTTGTGTAGCCGGCACACAGAGGTGGATCCTGAAGCATAGGGGCAAGGATTGAGAGCTTTGCCAGAATCTCTTGGGTGGTAGGATACAGGAGTGGGATGGGTTGGAAATAATGGGGAGGAGGGTGAGGAAATCCCAGAGGCACCACTTTTCTCCCAGTGGGTGTCCAAACCATGAGGTTGGCTGCCATAACTCTTGCATCTCCTCTGCTTCTAGACCATTGTTCCACCATCTTCTGAGTATAGCACTTCTTTGGAAGGCCAACCCTCTCCTACTGCCTCATTTACTGCTTTGCTGTTTTCATCATTTGACATCTGGTGGACAATCTTAGCTGTTCTCCATGATTTGAGCACAGGTTGGTATGTGCTGATTATCCCAGGGACTTTGGCATCCAGGTGGAGGCATCTCTGCCCTCCCAGCTCCATTCCTTGATAGAGTCAGTTCCAATGAACTTTATCTCTGTTCTCTTTAGTTGCTTATCAACCATATCTTGGGACTGATTGCTGCATGGTGGCTGAACTCAGAATTGCTTATCTTCAAGATTTCAAAATCTCTGACCCCCAACCTCCTGTACATTGTCTCCTCACCCTGCTGCTTCTGTTAAGTATTCTCCTAGCTCTCCTCTAGTTCTGACTTGCTCCCCTGCTGGGATGAAGGCACTCAGTTCTTCCTTATAGTAGCTTTTTGCCATCCTTTCTTGGAACAGAAGAACACTTACCTGGAAGGCTGCTTGTTGTTGGCGAAGCAGCATGCAAAGAGACATTGAAACCAATAACCCCCAAAGAATCTGGGTTAAAAAAAATTTGTTTTGGTGTCTGGAACCTTGTTACCATGATGATTTTCTGAAAAGATTTTCTGCTTTTCACCCAGATATTTAAAGTCAGGGAGATGCATCCAGTATTGTGGTACTACAGAGCTGCTCACTCTCTCAGGAGGGAAATAACGAGAACGTGGCCCAATCCGGGGAAATCAGCCATGGCAGATGATGGCCATCAGAGGTCTAAGGAATTGGTGTTTGGGTTATTTCTGGTCCACATGGTAAGTGTTCAGGGTGAGTGTCTTAGTCTGTTCTGGTTGCAATAACAAAATAGCACTGGGACTGGGAAGCTTATACACAATAGAAATTCATTTTCACAGTTCTGGAGGATGGAAGTCCAAGATCAGGGTGCCAGCATGGTCGAGTTCCGGTGAAGGCCCTCTTCCAGATTGCAGACTGCGGACTTTTTGCTTTGCCTTCACATGGTGGAAGGTGCAAGTGTTGTCTCTGGGGTCTCCTGACCTAATCACCTCCCATTCATCTTGAGGGATAGGATTTCAATGTATGAATCTTGGGTGGGGACACAGACGTTCAGACCACAGCTGTGAGGAGGGGCAGAAAAGCTGCATGAGGTGATGTGAAAGTTGAAAAGAGAAAAGTGTGATCCTATCCAGGAACCATCTAAGGAAAAAACTCTTGCAAGGCAGATTGAGAATTTTAAAACAACACTCTCCCACCCAACTGCCCATGACATCTGTTAACACAAGAGGCAGAGCTATTTCCTGGAAAGGCTCCTTATGTTTACAAGGGTGAGACCCTCTTGATGTTTTTGCAACTTTAATTAAAGAGCTGAGGGATGGATTTATATCCACAGCGGTTCCCATGGGGGAACACACGGGCTGGTTGTACACAATGCTGCAGAGTCAAATGAAAAGAGAAAAAGTCAATCAATTATCCAGATGCTTTGGAATTTTACATAAATGTAGTCACAATGGGGATTTGATCCTTGATAATAACGTATTATTCTTCCATAATGGTGGAGAAAACTGTTCTTGGAAGGAAGACGAGAGTGTTTTCCTAATACTCTTTTATTCTTTCTTCTCCTTTCTGAGTTTATACTTAACAGCATCAAGCGCAACAGAACATGGAGACTGAGGACAGAAAAGAGAAAAAAGCACAGGACATGGCCCCCTCTCCAAATTGCGGTGGGTGCTCCAGGCTGGGGCAGAATAGCCTTGGGGTGGAGGGGAAGGTGGGGAACAGTACTTCGGCAGAGTCTTGGTATTCTGGGATGTGCAGACCACAGAGTAGTAGATGTGTGCTCAGAAAGCATTAATGGCATTCAACATAAAGAGTTTCTCATATAGTCCTTTAACCTTTCTCTAAAGGCTGAAATTTCACCATTAGAAATCTAGCTCTTTGACTTAAAAAAAAAAGGTTCTCAGACATTAGTGTGTATAAGAATCATTCTAGAAATGAACTAAATTATAGATTCCTAGTCCCCACTCTCAGCTTCAGATTCAGTAGGTCTGGGGTGGTGCCCAGGAATCTGCGCTATGAACAAGTACCCCCAGCAGTTCTAGCGTGTCTCTGCCTTGTGAAACAATAACGACATTGCCTACTTTAGCTGTTCTTTTTCAAAAGGAGACACACAGGCTGAAAGAGCAACCATCCAGCCATAGCATGGGAACAAGGTTCCTGAACATTAGGATCTAGTCCCAACCCTCGTCCTTCCACCGCTGTGACTTTGGTCCAGACATTTAAACGCTAAGGATCTCAATTTCCTCTTCCATAAAACGGAGACGAAAATTTCTGTCCTATCTAACCAATGGGCCAATGTAAGAAACATTATCAAGTGAAATGATTTAATGTAAAAGCCTTGAAAACTGTTCAGTGCTTTGAACAGTATTTTATTCCATACATTTGTAAAGTGTTGTTATTGTTATTTTCCATTATCGTCCATTAACACATCTGTTTGAATGACTTTGAGAGATTAAGTGATGGGGGAAGGGGTGAACTTGGAGCTCAGGCAACTGCAGGACGGGGGTGGGTGGGCAGGCCACTGTCCCATGCCCAAGGCTGCCAGGAAGCCTCAGGAGGGTATCAAGGTGGTGACAGAAGCAAGCAAAGTGTGTGTGCCTGTTGGGGGCGGGAGAAGTGTTGAGTGTTGGAGAAAAACTTAATTTTACAGTTTTGTTTCAAGTTTCAGCTTATTGGGCACTAATAACATGCCTGGAGGGGCTTCTGTGTTTTTTATCCTCAGTAAAGACACAGACCTACTAGAGAATGGACTTGAGGACATGGGGAGGGGGAAGGGTAAGCTGGGACAAAGTGAGAGAGTGACATGGACATATATACACTACCAAATGTAAAATAGATAGCTAGTGGGAAGCAGCCACATAGCACAGGGAGATCAGCTCGGTGCTTTGTGACCACCTAGAGGGGTGGCATAGGGAGGGTGGGAGGGAGGGAGACGCAAGAGGGAAGAGATATGGGAACATAAGTATATGTGTAACTGATTCACTTTGTTATAAAGCAGAAACTAACACACCACTGTAAAGCAATTATACTCCAATAAAGATGTTAAAAAAAAGATAAAAAAACAAAACAAACAAAAATCCCTTGACAGTCACAAATAGGAAAGTATAGGAGGATAGTTTTTCATGGAAAAATAAAGAAAAGGAACATTATGGAAATCGTATGGGAAGAGAATCAACTTCGACCTAAAACTTAAAGAATGTAGTTAAACCAGCCACAGACGGTCCCTCACCTTCTGGATATTCTCTCTTTTTGGACAACAAGAATGGTCAGCTATCTTCATATCCCCCAGGCTGGTTCAAAATAGCCACTTCCTTTGGGAATTCAAGCCTAAAAAGAACGCTGCCTTCCAGGAACAAGAGCGGAGCTATGTGTGTGCACATTTGTCTCCCACAAATGTGGAGGGCGACGTCTCCATCTTCCCTGCTGTTTGTGATTAGCAGCTTTGGGAACAGGGGATTGTGCTTGTCCTTTCCTTAGCACAGAACATCAGAGGCTGAATTCTCAAGGGAAGGAGAAAGTACAAGGTAGAGGGGGGAATAGAGCCAGTTGCACGAGGAGCCCTCTCCCCCTAGGGGTCAGAATGCATCCACCTCCGGATGCAGTAGATTGCATCTTGACTGGTTAGACTGCACTCTGAGTGGAGACCGCGCTGTTCAGCTCAGCACCCCGATTGGAGTTTGTGCGGTCACTTATTATGGCTCCATGAGTCAGTGAAGGGCATCCTTCACTGAGGGTGGAAGTGCCAAACTGTTTAAAAATCAGTGGGGAGAGTGAGACAGGAAATAAAGAGCAACGCATCTCCCATTTAAAATTTTTCAGAGCAGGGAAACAGATGGAGATTGGATTATTAGCTCGGATTTGGGCTGGGAACAGCGGAGTCTGAAATGCTGAAGGGATGTGGTCCAAACTGCCTTTAGAACAAAAGGCCAGGGAGGCCTCCTGTGGTCAGGAGGAGTCGCCTGGAGGCCTGGGCTGACAGGCTGGATGGAACCCTGGTTTACTAGTGAGGCCCCAGTGAAGTCTCTGGTCCATCCGGAGCTCGGAGAACGGAAGTCGCCATGCAGATGTGGAGCTGTTTTCTCATCCCTAACACATCCCAGATTTGTGCTGCTGAGGGTCAGGTCCGGTTGTGTGAAATTCCCGCTGTTTTCCCTTTTCTAAAGAGCCACAGGATGAGATGTCAGACCTGCTTCTTTAAGCAGAATGGTAAAATGTGTCACAATGCAGTTGACCCTAGGGAAACAGTGAGGTGGATAATCTCTAGCTCTGGAAAACCCCCCAAATCACATGTAATTAGCTCTGGAATGTGTGTGTGTGTGTGTGTGTGTGTGTGTGCGCGCGCGCGCGCACGCGTGCGTGGGTGCGTGCATGTGTGTGTGTGTAGAGTGAGCGGGGATGGGGGAGGGAAGGAGAATACCAGGTTTAACTGTATTATGCTTGCTTTAGCTGATATTAAAATGCAGAAGCATTCCCTGGATCCTCACTGACTAATGTTAGGTGCTAGGATACCCTGCACCATTTTTGGACACGGGGGGATGTCACCCAGTGATGGCAAATGAGGTGGAAAATTTGTAAAATAACGAAGTTACCTATGGGTAATGAATGAAGTGTTTACTGCACTTGAGGATTCTTTAAAAATCGAACACAATGTAAACTCGTGGTTAAGCTTCCATTCTTCTTAGTTCTCTGGGTGCTCTAGGGAGGGAAGGGTCTTTCTTCTATATGTAAAGTACGTTCCTAACACCACCCCCCCACCCCGCATGATAAGCCCTGTCCTGGAGGTGGCTGATGATTATAATGATTAATTTATGGATATATTCCTGGGAAGGGAACCTTCCAGAAGCAAAAGCTCAGATGGACTTGTGAGACCTTTGGCAAAAGTCCCCACAGGAGTATGTATTTTATGAGCCCTGACTTAATAACAGGGTTGTCACACCCCCTGGGACTGCATGCTTGCTACTTGCTACTTAGAATAAGACATATTTTGTGGTGCCGCAATTTTGCTGGACTTCTGAAGGGGAAAAATCCTCTTGCTTTTACATTGTTTACTTTTTACACTGTTTTGCACAGTGCTAACTTTATCCCTTCTGAGTTGAGTGTGGGATTGAATTCTCTGACCTTTTAAAATGGTCTGTACCTTGCTTACTTGGGCTCTCTTTAATGTAGTTCCATGCCCCCCACTTTCTTATTTTTATCTTTTTTATTTTTTATCTGAAGTCTCAGGGTAAGCTGAAGTCTCCCCTAAACTTTCTTGCAGCCCAGTCATTCAACCTAGCCACCCGCCTACCCACTGGGCTGGTTGTATTTATGGAGTATCTGCTTTACATTCTTTGTGGGCAAGGCAG